>NW_026294402.1:52765494-53965494 GCF_007827085.1 Peromyscus californicus insignis | reverse complement strand
GTTGTTAGCCATTTAGTTCATTATATGTTATATGTAATGTTTTCTATTAAATTTTATAAGTAAAGCTGATTTTTTTAAGGTGTTGTTTCTTTACACCAGTGCTGTGTATTGTTAGTTCTCTATATACTTGTTGATGGATCTTAGACATTTTCAGATTTTTATTAGTCTGATAAAATTTTGCTTGTTTTTAATTTATATTTATCCAAAATTCTATTTTATATCCTTTAGATACACACACACACACACACACACACACACACACACACACACACTCACTCCAGTTTTCCTGTGTAACTAAAAATGACCTTGAGTTCTAATCATCCTCATTCTACCTCCCAAATGCTGGGATTATAGGCACAAATCACTACTTTCACCTTGTGTGGCTTTATACCTATCTTAATGAATTCTTTTCTTGAAAAAAATTTTATTTATTTATTTAAATGTTTATGATGTTTTGCCTACATATGTCTCCTTGGTGCTCATGGAGGCCAGAAGTGGGCATTTGATATTGGAACTGGAGTTCTGGGCAGTTGTGCAGTGACATTTGGGTGCTAGGAATGGAACCTAGGTCCTCTGGAAGTAACTGCTGAGCCATCTCTGCAGCCCCACTTACTAAATTCTTAATGTATGATAGTTATCATAGTTCTTTTCTTCAGTCAGAAAGTAAAGACAGATGCCTCTGGACACAAATAGGAAAAAAAACCGAGTTGTTGTATGTGTGCTCTTATGAGTTCATGTAACTTCTCTATTTCTTTTTTGTATCTTTTGGCATTCTGCCTTTTCTTTTTACATTCTCTATTCCACTTTTTTCTACCACCTTTGAAAATCCTACTTAATGTTACTTTTTAAATCAAAATCTTATGACGAATTTTATTAAATTGCTTATAGGTTGAATTTTTGTTTTGTTTTGTTTTTGAGACAGCTTCTGATGTATCAAAAAGCTGGCCTCACAATTGTAGCCAAGCATGACCTTGCTCCTTTTGCTTCTATTGTGTGCAGCAACTACAGGTTAGGAGTACAGGTGTGCACTACTCTGCCTGATTTTATGTAGTGCTGGGGATTGGTTTGAACCCAGGGCTTTGTGCATGTTAGGCAAGTAGTATGCCCACTAAGGTGTGTGTGTGTGTGTGTGTGTGTGTGTGTGTGTGTGTGTGTGTGTGTGTGTGTGTGTATCCTTAGTCCTAGTGTGAGTTTAAGTGATACCATTAAATTCATTCATGGTTTAAAAATGTCATTCTTACAGCAAATGATAATCAAGTATATTATGGTCATTACTACTTTTTAAAAATTAATTTATGTGTATTGGTAAACATTTTGTTTGCATGCATGTCTGTGCACCATGTGCATTCCTGGTGCTCATGGAGGCTAGAAGAAGGCATCAGGTCCCCCGGTACTGGAGTTAAAGACAGTTGTAGGTGCTGAAAATTGAACCTGGGTCTGCTGGAAAAGTAGGTAGTGCTTTTAACCACTGAGCCATCTCTAGACCCTTACTACTTTTTTCTGTGTTTGTGCTGGGTTTGAATTCAAGGTTTATTCATGTTGAGTGATACCTGTAGCTCTCCTCTGTTTCTAACAGACGTAACAGTCAGATGTCCTGGGCGTAGTGTGCTCAGGTGTTGAGGTCAGTTGAATTTACTCAGCACTCTACTTGGAGCCCTCTCTACTTACCTATCAGCATGGTTTTCCTGTGTCTGTCATATCCTTTGATTCTTAGATTTAATGTTTAAGACTACTTACCTTAAATCTAACTTCAAAAATTTTCAAAGATACTATTCATTGATAATTCTTTCAAGCATGATTGTGAGATTGTCTAGACAGGAAACTATAGATTGGAAACTTTGTGGGAGACACTGCCTTCTGTCTTCATTGTTGCTGATAAAATTGGCAATAATCTGGTTGTTGTGTGTCTTCCTGAGATTTTTCTCTAGGTTGTGTATCCTTGGTATTCCAAAGAGATGTTTGTGAATCTTCTGGGTCACTGTGCTAGGTAAGCTTTTAGCACTCTCTGAAGTGGAAAAACTTAGGTCTATTTGTAGCTTTGTTGGAATTCTGTTACTGCTTGATAGTCCCCGTCGTCTCTCCCCCCGCCCCCCAGAATTTCTGTTAGTTGAATTTTAAAAAACAGTGGATGCAGTTTAATTAAAAATTATGACTGAAATTTCCAAGAAAGACTAGGGAAGGTGCAATACGCTAGGATGTTGATAGATAATATCTATAATGGAAAGTAATAGTTGAGATTATAAGCATATTAATGAAGATGAAAACATACTAGAAGAAACAAACTAAAAAAGATTAAAATGATTGCCTTACAAGATTAGAATCAAAGCTGAAGCCTGATGTAGTGGTGTGCAGTTTAATCCCAGCACGTGGGAGGCAGAGTCAGGAAGATCTCTGTGAGGTCTAGGCCCTCCTGGTCTACAGAGTGAGTTCCAGGGCTTACAGAGATACCTTGTTCTTAAATCAAAGCTGGGTGAGGTGGACAATCCCAACACTGGAGGCAGAGGTAGGCAAATCTTTTAGTTGGAGGACAGTCTGGTTTATGTAGTGAATTCCTTGATAGCCAGGGTTACATAGTGATACCCCGTCTTAAAAACAAACAAAAAAACCCTTTTGGTAAGAGAGATTTAAAACTAGAGGTAACTGAGATAAGACAAAGATTTAAAACTTGATCCAGCAAGGTAGTTCAGCAGGTACAGGCACCTACTGCCAAAGCCTGACCAACTGTTTGATCCCTAGGATCACATGGTGGAAGGAGAGAACTGACTCCTGTACATTGTCCTCTGACCTCCCCCCACAACACATACACAATTTTTCTAATGTAGTAAAATTTAAAAAAGATTTAGATATTGCAATAGTGTTAGTTATAAAACTATGCACTGAGTAAAATAATTCAAAACAGTTATTTGATCCAATATGATTTATTGATAACATTTTTTAAAATAACCTAGAAAATATATGGTGGCTATATGTCATGTGTTCTTTTATTTTAAAAAAAGATTTATTATTTATATATATGTATAAATTATATATATATATATATATACATATATATATATGAGTCCTTGTGAGTATATGCACACTGCATAGCTTCAGGAACCCTCAGAGGTCAGAAGAAAGTGAATCCTCTGAGTTACAGAAGATTGTGAGCTTCCGTGTGGATGCTGGGAACTGAACCCAGCTTCCCCTCAATAAGAGCAGTAAGTGCTTTACACCCCTCCTTCTCCATTTCTCCAGCCCTATGATTTCTGTAAAAAAGTATTTTTTACTTGTATATGTGTATGACAGGGTTTATGTATGTGTATCACCTCTGTGCAGAAGCCCGTGGATATCAGAAGAGAGCATTGGATCCTCTGGAACTAGAGTTGTAATTGTTTGTGAGTCATCAGGTGGCTGCTGGAACTGAACCTGGGTCTTCCGTAAGAGTAGCAAAAGTGCTCTTTCTTAACCACTAAGCCATCTCTAGCCTGCCCCCTTGATATTAATCATTGAATTCTGTATTTTTATTTGTTGGAATGGGAAAGATATTAGGGAAAAATTATATTTGTGAAAGACTGATAAAGATACTATTAAAAATTTGTTATTAAGTAGATGGATACTGAGTTGTAGCTTGATAAGCACTGGCTTATCATGTGTAATTGGGAATGAAAATAGATCCCCCCTTCTTCTTTCCTACTTCCTGATCAAACTCAGGACCTTGCACAAGCAGCACTCTACCGCTGAACTATATTCCAAACCTCCTAAGAAAGATCTCTTAGTAAGTAGGTCATCATCTTCAGAGGAAAAAGGGCCACATGCAGCCCTTCATGCTGTACCCACTTCACTCTATGCTGGAGGTGATTTGGTTCTTTTTTTTGGGGTTTTTTTTTTTTTTTTTTGGTTTTTCGAGACAGGGTTTCTCTGTGTAGCTTTGCGCCTTTTCCTGGAACTCACTTGGTAGCCCAGGCTGGCCTTGAACTCACAGAGATCCGCCTGACTCTGCCTCCCGAGTGCTGGTATTAAAGGTGTGCGCTACCACCGCCCTGCTGTGATTTGGTTCTTAATGATAATGTATATAAGATGTTAAGATCTTGAGCTTGTTTTTCTGGTGTCAAGTAGGAGCATTTTTTTTTATTGTATATAAATATATCCGTTAATTAACACTCCCATTGGTATACAGTTAAAATTTCATAGAAGATATATAATATATATTAATATATGTATATATATATTTTTTTTATTTTTATTTTTATTTTTATTTTTATTTTTTTTTCCTCAAGAAAGGGTTTCTCTGTGCAACCCTGGCTGTCCTGGAACTCATTTTGTAGACCAGGCTGGCGTGTGTTATATGTATGTGTGGTGTATGATCACATGCGTATGATCACTCGAAGGCTAGCGGAGGTTGTCAAAAGTCCTGCTTTTATTACTCTGTGAATATAAGACTTAAAGTAGTTCATGATAATTACTCAGATGACCCTTGCTATTGTTCCTGTTTTCTGTAGTTCCCTGTTTCCCTCTTGTATCATTTGACTTGGTTTCAGATGTTCACTCTTAAGCGATGGCTATTTTACCATTTACTCTGTGTGTGTTTGTGTGTCTGTATCTCTGTGTCTCTGTGTTTGTGTCTTGTGGGAGTTAGTTCTCACCTTCTACCATGTGAGCTCTAGGGGTGGAATTCACATCAGGCTTGGTGGCAAGTACCTTTACCCTGCTGAGCCATCTCACTGACCCCTAAAGATCTTTGTTCATTGTAATGTCTGGGTCGTCTAGAAATTGTTTTTGCTGTGTCTGGTAATTTGATTTCATCTTGGACACTTTTGAAGATGATTTTTAGTAGACAAGTCAAACTGGGTAGACTGTAGAGTTCCTGTTGTTGGTTTTTAAAGCTTTTGCCAGGTTTGTATTTGCCTCTATTTCCATGTCTGTAGGTTGATCCTAGGACTTGGGTAGTGATTTATATTGTAATTTGTTCTGAAAGCATTTCCTATAATTGTATGTATGTCTCATATACACACAACTTAGTACAGTTTCTTTTTGGCACAACCTTGTGTCAAAACCAGGAGAAAACATAATGGAATGCTTAACACCATCTTATCTCCCTATGTGTGTCTGTCTGCCTGTCCGTCCATCCATCCATCCATATCTATCTTTACAGATCTGGAGATTGAATTCAGGGTCTGTTACATTGTGGGCGAGCACATCACTACTGAGTTACATCCTAGCTCTTTTAAAATCTTTTTATTTGCCCAGACTGGCATTTAATTTGTGACCCTTAGCCTCTTGAGTAGCTGGGATTACAGGCTTTTCCTCCAGGCCCAGCTTCAACACCATCTTATTTGATTGTATTTTACCTTCCCATTATACAATCTGCCTACTGTTTATTTTCAAAATTCTCTAGTCCTCTGTAAGTTGCATGTGCACATGTTCCCCCCTCCTGTGGTAATACTGTGTTCCCCAATATAGTGCACCCTAATAAACTTGTCTGGGGGTCAGAACAAAACAGCCACAATATTAAACATAGAGGTTAGGCAATGGTAGCACACACACCTTTAATCCCACCATTTGGAAGGCAGAGATCCATCCGGATCTCTATAAGTTCAAAGCCACATTGGAAACATCTAGGCATGGTGACTCACGCCTTTAATCCCAGGAAGTGATGACAGAAAGCAGAAAGGTATATAGGGTGTGAAAACCAGGAACTAGAACTGGTTAAGCTTTTAGGCTTTTGAGCAGCAGTTTGGATGAGGACACAGAGGCTTCCAGTCTGAGGAAACAGGATCAGCTGAGGAATTGGCGAGGTGAGGAAGCTGTGGCTTGTTCTGCTTCTCTGATCTTCCAGCGTTCACCCCAATACCTGGTTCCAGGTTGGATTTTATTAATAAGACCTTTTAAGATTCGTGTTACACCCTCCCCTGGGTGTGTGCATATACATACATGCATGATGTCTTAGTTAGGGTTTCTATTGCTGTGATAAAACACCATGACCAAAAGCAATTTGGACAGGAAAGTGTTTATTTCACCTTATAGTGGATAAGTCCATCACTGAGGGAAGCTGGAGCAGGAACCTGGAGGCAGGAACTGGAGCAGAAGCCACAGAGTGCTGCTTACTGACATGCTCCTCCTTGCTTTCTCAGTTACTTCTTATACAACTCAGAGACCACCAGGTATGGTACTGGCTTGTTTATGGGCCAATATGGTGGAGTTATTTTCTTAATTGAGGTTCCCTTTTCTCAAAGGACTCTTATCTTGTGTCAGTTTGACATAATACTAGCTAGAGTGGTTGATCCTTTGTCAACTTGACACACAAACATCAATATTCAACTAGAACCTTTGCTTTATTTGTCCCAAGATATTATACTAATATTAATATCACAATATAAAACATTCCAGCTTTTAACTCTAGTCCTTAAAAAAAAATTCAAACACACACTTGGGGTAGGTAGTGCAGGCCTTTAATCCTAGTAGAGGCAGGCAGATCTTTCTGCTCTGTGAGTCCAAGGCCAGCCTAATCATACATAGAAACCCTGTCTTAAAAAAAACAAAACATAAAAAGAAATAAAAAAAATAAATTCAAATACTTTAAACCTTCAGTTTCTTTAAAATTTCCAAAGTTTCTCAAAAATATTCAGTTTCCCTAAATTTTCAGAATCTCTGACTGTGGGCTCCTGTAAAAAATTTTTTAGCCGGGTGGTGGTGGCGCACGCCTTTAATCCCAGCACTTGGGAGGCAGAGCCAGGTGGATCTCTGTGAGTTCGAGGCCAGCCTGGGCTACCAAGTGAGTTCCAGGGAGGCACAAAGCTGCACAGAGAAACCCTGTCTCGAAAAACAAAAACAAATTTAAAATAAATACTTTATCTAAGGGGGAAGAATTAGGGTACCCGTGGACAAGTGGTGCTTTTTTTTTTTCATTGATCGATAGATATGGGGGAGCCCAGCTCATTTGTGGGTGGCACCACTCCTCGGTTGGCGTCTGTATGCTATAGGAAAGTAGACTGAGCAAGGCGTGGTGGACAAACTAGTAAGCGGTATTAATACCTCTGTGACCTGTGCATCACTCCCTGCCTCCAAGTTCCTGTCCTGACTTTTCCAGATGATGGACTGTAAGCTGTAAGATGGAATAAATCCTTTCTTCCCTATTTGCTTTTGGTCCTGGTGTTTTATCACAGCAAGAGAAACCCCAAGACAGTCCAAAGTTCCAATGCTACCATAGTCCTCTCTGAAACACAGTCAGGTCTGTCTGTCATGGCAATACCCCCAAGACCTAGTACCAGTTTCTGTCTTAGTCTTAGCATTTGTGTTCCCTGCCTATTACTCACTTAGCCCACCTGGGTGTATCATCAACTGTTGAACTATTCCAGTACTTGTATGTAGATTTTGCTTCGGTTTGCAGTTTTAGCCATCCACTGGTAATCTTGAAACTACTCCATGGCTGATGGGGCCTGCTGTGTAGATAGGTTACTTTTATGTGACATTCAAGATACATAACTTTTTTTAGTCTCCCAGGAAGTTTGATTCTTTGTATTCTGACTACTTTTCCCTCTCACCTTGTTCTGATTAACCTTTTAGTGAGGAACATAAAGGCTGTTAAGACATGACTGGATCAGTAATGTTCCTTCTCATATTAGTTTTTGAAACCCAACGATTTTAAAGTTAGGCATAGTGGAATGTGTCTGTAATCCTAGCACTTGGGAGGCTAAGGCAAGAGAATCTTACGTTCTACAGTTAGATCACTCTTTAAAAAGGAAACAAAATACCAAAAAATTAGCTAGTCAAGTTTACAGAGTGTTTTTTTCTTTTGTTTTTGTTTTTGCTCTTTTGAAAAGGGCCTTATAGTAACCCTGACAATATAGCCTAGGCTAGCTTTTATCCTGTAGTGATTCTCCTGCATCAGCTTCTGGAGTGCTGATGTAACAGGCATGGGCCAGCATGCCTGGTTTATAGAGTGCTTTGAGATTTAAATAAGTTATGTAAAGTAATTAATATGTTGCCTGTTAGAATAATTATGACAAATACAATTCCCCACCATCTCTCCTCATGAAGTATACTTACAGTGATTAGCTAGCTCCTCTGAAGCAAATTATCTGAGTCATTTTGGCAATGAGTACATCCAGGTGACCTTGCCTCAGATATTTTATTAATAAAAATATGAGATTAGAACCTAGGAGTCAAGAATTTCCATAGTAAATTTTGATAAAACCAGTAATACGCTGCAACAACCTTTTGCTACTATAACTCAAAAGAGGCACTAGCAACCTTGGTTTTATCCTTTCTCTATTTTCCCTTTGTAAGTTGAGACTTAATTCCTGACACTTTCCTTTAGGTGCACTGTTTAGTGGAGGGTATATAGTGTCCTGGGTACTACAAAGTTATAATGAAACAAGTCTAGTCAGTATTACTAGACTTAATTTTGATTCCATAATAACATGATTAAGATTTAGGATAGCACTTTGCTCAGCCTTGGTGTAGGGAGGAGGAGACTGGATCTGCCTATATGCTGAGTCTACCAAGCTGGGCTGACTCCCCAGGGGAGACCTTGCCTTGGAGGAGGTGGGAATGGGGAGTGGATTGGGGGTTGGGAGGAGGAAGGATGGGGGAATCTGTGGCTGATATGTGAAATTAAGTCAATTGTAAAATAAAAATATTAAATAAAAAAAGATTTAGGATCGATTTAATCATTTTCCTTTTATATCTTAACTCTTGGAGATTCAAATTTTCTGGAGTATGATTTAAAAGAAAATTCTTAGGGTGTCTGAATAAGAAGAGGTAGTTAGACTAGTAAAGTGTGCCTGGATGAGTACAAGAGTACTTTGGTCATTGGCCTTTTTTGGGGAATGGGGTGGGGATGATGCATGTGTTTTGTTTGTTTTGGTAACAAATGCTATTATTGAGAATAATTGATGGAGATTTCTTTCATGACACTTTGATGTTAGATTATTTTAAATTATTTATTTTATGTGCATTGGTGTTTTACCTACATTTATGTCTGTGTGAGGGTGTCAGATCCCCTGGAACTGGAATTACAGACAGCTGTGAGATGCCATGTGGGTGCTGGGAATTGAACTTCTGTCCTCTGGAAGAGCAGCTAGCTCTCTTAACCACTGAACCATCTCTCCAACCCCCATATTAGATTATTTTAAATCATTATTTAACTAATACCAGTATTAACCTCAGTGAAAGAGAGAAATTTTAAGCTACAGAAATATTTTTTGAAATACTCTTTGATGTAGAAATTTGTACATGAAGTGTAAGTTGAACAGACCTGGGTTTAAGCTCTGCTTCCTTCACTGTTACGAGCTCTCATATATTTCAGTGAGTCAGGTTTCCCTGATCATTCAAGCCCCGTTGAGTTTGTTTTTGAGACGTGTTCTCATTCTGTGGCACAGACTAGCTTGGAACTCAGCAGGTCTGCCTTAGCTTCCCAAGTATTAAGATGACAGGTGAGCTACCACACCAAGCCCCCATTATGTTTCAAGTTTTAAAAACGTTGTGCTCCAGTAGTAAGCTTGCTAGTTTAATGGGAAGTGGGGATATTTGTGACAACAGTAAGCTTTTATTTCAGAGTTTTAACTTTTTCCCTTTATAAATAACCTAATATGAAAGAGCACCCCAAGAGTGCACACTGTATCATTACATGGTATAGATAACTTTGTTGGCTTGCTTAAAGGTGTCTAAAACACACCATAACTTTGGATTCCTTTGAACTGTTCAATACATTGGTCTTACAAATTTTAATTAATTGAATTTAGAGTGCTGATGTGGCAGTCTGTTAAGTACTCAGTGCAACAAATTTTAATCAATATGTGATATTTTTTGTGTGCTTTTCAAGATAAGGTCTTCCTATGTTGTATGGACTGGCCTCTTCCCCCCCCCCCCCCCCCCCGTCCGACCCCCGTCTTTGGTTTTTTGAGACAGGGTTTCTCTGTGTAACAGCCTGGAACTAGCTCTGTAGACCAGGCTGGCCTCAAACTCACAGAGATCTGCCCACCTCTGCCTCCTGAGTGCTGGGATCTAGGAAAGGGTATTGTGGGTGGAACTTAGTGGTAAAGCAGTGCTTTTGTGCTTCAGCAATGGTGCAGAAAAGAAATATCCTGGGACAGAAAGTTTGGATGCGTTATTAGGGAACTTGAAATCTAGCCTACAAGTTCTTTACTTGTGAAAGAGCTGGGTTTGGTGCATTCATGTAATCCCCAGCACCTGGGATGCTTAAACAAGAGAATTATGACTTGAAGGCCAGCCTGAATTACACAGAAAAACACACACATACAAAAAAAGTCATTGAGATACAATTACTTTAAAATGTTTTTTTTTTCCCCCTCCTTCAGAATCCAGCAACTATCACAAGAATACTCCTTAGCCACTTCAATTGGGATAAAGAGAAGCTAATGGAAAGGTAAGGAACTTGTATTGTTAGCTTTGACTTAGAAGTAACAAAAAAAAGTCCATTGAACTGAATTAATAAGCAAGAATTGATTTATATAGTAGTGAGCAAACCAATGTGTAAGTAATAATTGCTGTTATTTCTTGTATTGAAAATTTTGCAGTGAAGTTAGTGTTAGGAAATTCAGGTAAAATTCTGCTTTATTTTGGAAATGAAATACTTTATTTCTGCTTATTAGGTATATCTTCTTGAATATTGCAAACTAAAAGTAGATTTAAAAAAGCACTTACTAATGTTCTTAGAACACATAAGATCTTACGTATTAGTCACTTAAGGTTTATTATTCATGAACTTTAAATCTATATTAGGTATATAAATGACATTTATTCAGTAAAAACAAAAGTGAGAAGTTGGTTATGTTTCCTAGCTGTCAAACCTAGATGCTTGTCCTGGTTCTCTGATTTTAGAGCAGAATTTGGCTCTGTTGGATGTTTTACAAAGGTTGCCTCTCAAAATAGATCTAGTTTTAAAACAGTAAGTTACTGGGCTAGAGACTGACAGTATTAACTACTCCCTTGGTTCCTTAGATTAGGTATTTGGGGGCTGTTGTTAGGGTAACAGCTTCCATTTACTCTTATAAACTTTATTAGCAATCTTAATTGTAAAAATTACAGCTTGTTGTTGGGAACTGATAAATGAATGGGGAAATTTTCGCATTTGACTTTCATATTCAAAGTGCTGTGTAAATCAGATTTTTTTTTTTTTTTTTGGTTTTTTTTCGAGACAGGGTTTCTCTCTGTAGCTTTGCGCCTTTTCCTGAAACTCACTTGGTAGCCCAGGCTGGCCTGGAACTCACAGAGATCCACCTGGCTCTGCCTCCCGAGTGCTGGGATTAAAGGCGTGCGCCACCACCGCCCGACACAGATATTAAATAATACTAGAATTGTGTCTGAGTTATAATTTAATAGTAAGTTATTGAGTACTTTCTGTTAGATACTATTTGATTTTATCCTTCTGATAGTTTTTTTGGTTTGGTTGGATTTTGGTTTCAGTTTTTTGACAAGAGTCTCACTGCAGCTCTGGCTAGCCTGGAACACTCTATGTAGACCAGGTTGGCCTCAAATTACTGCCTGCCCCTGCCTCTATCTCTGCTGGGACTAAAGGCATAAGCAACCATGCTCTGTCTCCTGATAGTTTTTTAGGGCTAGAAACTATTGCCTCCTTTTACCTGATGTGGAAACTTGAGTTTTGAGACTTGTTATTTAACTCAGTTTTGTAACAGAAAGACTAGAACATGTTTGTTGATCTCTAAAGCTTGTCTTAAACACATTATATTCAGCTTTCCCTGGGTTTCTGAAGGCTAAATGCTTCTTAAGTATTCTGACACCCCCCATCCCCATGTACCTTGCTGTCTTTACTGATGTCAGTGGTAATTTCTTAATTTTATTGTCATTTACTTTGAGGCTTATTTTATGATACTTCTAAGAAAAAGAGTTTTAGTTTACATTATAGTCTTGAGTTTTCCTTTGTAACATTGCTGAAAACATTTTCCAATTAAATATTGTACTTAAGTGTTGTCTGATATTAGCACTGTTATGCTTCATTTTAAAAGCATTTTATGTACTTTCTAATTCTAAATATTCACCCTTCATGGATTATTTGCTTTTTAGATACAACTTTTGCAAATAAGATACAGTTGATTTTAAAAAAAATATTTAAAAGCTCTAAATATATATTCATGTTTTATGATAATTTCTGTTTAGGTTTAGCTTTTGCTATTTTAAGTTGCACTTTACCATACTTTGTTTGTTTATTCTGTTGGCACCGTTGGATTTTTGTTTTGTTATTCTCTACTAATGTTCATGTTTTATGTTTCAGTTTTCCTAGTAGTTTTTATACCCAGACTTTGTGAAACTATACTTATAATTGGGTGCAGTATCTGTATCCTTTTTCTGTATGACACGAACACTAGCTTATTTGTTCTTCTCTGTCCTTTCCTCTTCCCCACTCAGCTTGGTAAGTTGATGATAATTTGTATTTTTGGTAAGCAGCAGCTAGTGCTGTTACTCCATCCCTACCTCCTTGATCCTTAAAAAAACATAATTCTTTCTGGCGGCAGTTATGTGTTTGTGTGTGTGTGTGGTAGTTGATTTTTCTCTTCTTACCATGGGAGTCCTGGGGATTAAAGTCTTTTCATCGTAGGTGGCAGCAAGCGTCTTAATCTGCTGAACCATCTCACTGTGCTCTCATGTAGCCCATTCTGGTCTTGAGCTCCTTCCTACACCTCCTGAATGCTGGTATTACAGATATGCATCACCATCTTTGGCTGCTCCCTCAGCCCCCAAAGACGGATTGTCACTGAATATATTCCTGGCTGGCCTGGCTGGCCTCGACTTGCTATGTGTCCAGGCTAGGCTGGAATTTGTAAGGATCCTCCTGCGTGGTGGGGTTACAGGTGTGTCCCACTACATCCGAACATTATTTTTAAATTGAGCTATTTATCTTTTCTGCTCTTTAGTGTCTTGAGTGCCAACCCTTCATTCATCACCTTGAGCTATTCTTTTTATAATATTATTCAGTTTTGTGGGAATTATTAGTTCCCTTATCCCTCTTAGGGAATATTAAATATTCTTGTGGGGTTTTTTGGGGGGTGGGGTGGGGAGTGCAGTCCTTTTTAAAACCTTTTTTTTTTTGGATAAAGTTTTTTACTGTCCAGAAACTCACTGTATAGCTTAGGTGGTCCTCAGACTCACTCAGTTCTTCTGCCACACCCTCTTCAGTGTTGAGATTACCAAGGTGAGCCACAATGTTCAGCTGTTGACTCTTGGTGTACCTACATAATTGGAACTAACTGAGAATACATAGAGATGTGAGATGTGTTTAAGGAGAAAAGTACATGGAAATGTTCAGTTTTAAGTGTATTTATTTATTATAAAAAGAATAATGGGGTGAAAAATGGGATAAAGCTTTTGAAACAAGTTAGAAAAATAAACTCAGGATATTTAAGATAAAAGCCGACATGAATTAAAAAAAAATATAAATCAGAAAGTGAATTTTAAAAATGGAAATATCAAAGCCACAGATGGGGAGAACATTTTTGCTGTTAAAGAAGGGACTTGTAACCCAATTAACACAAAGAACTCTTAGAACTCAGCAACAAAACAACTTGATTTAAAAACTGACCAAATGTTAGCATGGTGGCACACACCTTTAATTCCGGACAGCACTTGGGAGGCAGAGGCAGAGGCAGGGAAATCTCTTCAGTTCAAGGTCAGCTAGTTTACATAGTGAGTTTCAGGCCAGTCAAGACTACATAGTGAGCCCCCCCACCTCGCCCCCCCCCCCCAAAAAAAAAACAAAAAAAATAACAAAAAAAGGCCAGGCATCATTGGCATATGCCTATAATTTCAACAGCTGGGAGATTGAAGCAGGAAGATGAAGAGTCAAAGGCCCTGGTTATATGGGAGTTCTAGACCGGACTGAGCTTTATAACTAAACTTACACCAAAAGAAAAGGAAATGGAATGGGGTCTGACGACTTTAACAGACACCTGTGATGGAAAAAAATTTTTTTAAAGATTTATTTATTTATTATGTATATGGGTGCCAGATCTCATTACAGATGGTTGTGAGCCACCATGTGGGTGCTGGGAATTGAACTCAGGACCTCTGGAAGAGAAGTTGGTGCTCTTAACCTCTGAGCCATCTCTCCATCCCCCCCCCCCCCCCCAAAAAAAAATATTTAAAGATGGTTTACTTGGAGCTGGAAAGATAGCATAGTGGTTAAAAAGATTCATTGGGTGCTCTTCCAGAGGACCCAGGTTCAGTTCCTAGCATTCAAGTGGTAGCTCACAACCATTTACAACTCCAGTTCCAGGGGATCCAATTCCATCTTCTGTTCTTTGTGGACACTGCACACTGGTGCACAGGCAGAACTACAGGCAAAACACCCATGGACAATAAAATACAATCTCAAAAAAGAAAAAAAAGCTGTTTCACATATATTTAAAAAAAATGGGATATTCCTACCTACTTGTTAGAAGGGTGAGGACCACAAACTACTTACTGCACTTACTGCAGGTGAAGAGTATAGAACAGTAGTAGCACCCATTCACTGCAGGTGGGAGTGGGAAATAGTGTAGCCACATGGGAAAACTGGTCCTTTATTGCAAAATAAAACCTATTCTTAGCATGCAGTAAATTGTGAGCTCTGAGTGACAATGTAGGCTCATTGAATGTAACATTGTCTGGTGGGATTTTGATAGTAGTTTGTATTTCTAAAGGAATGTGGGAAGGATGGCATGGGAACTCTACCTTGTTTCCTTTTGCTAGGAACCAACAACTGCTTTTAAATAATTGTGGGTTTTGTTGTTTATTTTAATAAAGGGAGAAATAAGCACTTGGCAAATGTAATGAAGAAAGAAGAGAAGGCACAAATAAAACATTAAATATAGCCTGGGGCATAGTGGTGCACACCTTTAATCCCAGTACTCAGGAGGCAAAGGCAGGGGGATCTCTCAGTTCAAGGCAGGCCTGGTCTACTGAGTAAGTTCCAGGACCCACAGGGCTTACAGAGACACCCTGTCTCAAAAAAAGGGGAAGGGTATTAAGGCATAATTTTAGATCGGAAAATATTTCAGAGTTACAAATGAATACTCTGTGCTACTTTTACCACTAGTTTCACAAGCTTAGAGTTGAAAATTTCTTGTTGCTTAATCCCAGAACAAGTAAGCTAAAAATCACAGAATGTGATAAGAGTGAAATATTCTTTTCTTCCTCAGATGGATTAGATGATTATGTGGGAAAGTTCTAACAAACCTTTAAGGAATTGTTCATTGTTAATGAAAACTACTTTAGAATATAGAGAAACATAGGATATCATTAGTGTAATCGAAGTCAAAATAATAATCAAAATTTGATAAAAAGATGGCATAAGGAAATCATGTTTATTAAAACCATAGCTGTTGAATTAATAGATATTCAAATAATTGAATAAATTAATGGTCTACAATTTCTCCTAGGAATGCAATAGCAGATTGTTGAGAAATTAATATATATACTTAATACATTATCAGGTTAATGAAGAGAAACAATATAATTATAACAGTGAAATTGTGCATTTGCCCAACATTTAATAAAAATAAAAATTCTTAGTAAACTGAAAAGTAATTTCTTGGCTTGCTGTTATTAACTAGTAATTTACATCAAAATTATATTTAACACCAAAACATTAAAGTACACACTAAAAATATCATCACTTAAGCCCCAAGAAGTTGGAGACCAGCCTTGGCAACTTGTTAGGAAACCCATTTCAAAGCAAGACCATAAACACAAATAATGGATTGCACCACAATTTTGATGTAATAAGACTTCTGATAATGTAAGGAGCAAGGGTTGTTGCCACAAATCTGTATTTGAGAGACTGAAATGGGATTATTGTAGTTGTTCTGAAGCTCACTACTTTATTGTAGTTGTTCTAAAGGTTACTACTTCTAAGGAGTAGATGAAAGGAAAGTATTCCTAAGGGTGATGTCAACCTTTCCTGAATTGTATTTCCAAAGGCTTTGTGTTTTTGTTATGAAATATTAATACCTATTTAGTGAAAAGGTTAGGTGTAAAGTTAGTGCTTATGTGCGACTCTGATACTATAGAGCTTTTCTTAGCTGTTTCTGTAATATGTTTCATAAATTGTTGAATGTAAAAGTGAATTTGGTTTTTCAGAAACCTTGCTTTTACAGTGACATCTGTCATTCTTTTATAATTTCGATTTTTTTTTTCTTGTTCAGTTCAATTGTTTTGGGGCAGTTGTGGATGGAAATAGATGTCTCATCACGCTGTAGTGTAAACATTGAATTTCTGTTGTTCCACTTACTAGATGTATGATCTTGAAGCAGTTTTCTTTGTTACCTTATCTGAAGTGATTTTTTCCTAGCTAGTGTGATAGTACATGCCTGTAATACCAGTACTTGAAAGGCTAAGGCAGGAAGATTGAGACTCCAAGGCCAGCCTGTTCTACCCGATGCAAAATAAAAACAAAACAAAATTCCCCACAGATGGTTTTTCCTTTTGTCTTTTCTGTTGTCTCTATTTTATCTTTCTCGAGGCTCCATGAATTATAATAATCTTTGAAAATATATCAATTATGTCTGAAATATAGGTTGAGGTGGTGTGTTAGTCAGAGGCAAGCAGAGCAGTCTCCTTCCTCACAGTACTTAACATTGTTTGGAAATACACCAACCGTATCTGATTTGGGTAGATAAACATTTGTTGTTGAATGGCATTTGTTGGGGTAGGGAGGAAAGGGAAACATGAGAATTCAAGCATTTCTGGTAGAAAAAAGAACCAAGCAAGGGATGAAAGTTAGAATACATATTGAACAATATGCAGTGGCTAAAGAAAGAGAAAGGAAATGGAAAGTTGTTTTTGTTTATAGCCCTGGCTGTCCAGGAACTCACTGTATAGACCAGGCTGGCCTTGAACTTAAGAGAGGTCCACTCGCCTCTGCCTTCTGAATGCTGGGAATAAAGGCATGAGCCACCACACTCAGGTCAGGTAGGAAGTTTTTATTCATTCATTCATTCATTCATTCATTCATTCATTCATTCATTCATTCATTCATTCATTCATTCATTCGAGACAGGGTTCCTCTGTGTAGTTTTGGTGCCTGTCTGGATCTCACTCTGTAGACCCGGCTGGCCTGGAACTCACAGAGATCCGCCTGGCTCTGCCTCCTGAGTGCTGGGATTAAAGACATGCACCGCCGCCGCCACCACCACCACCACCTGGCAAGTTTTTAAGGAAAGTTGTTTTAATATTACTCTAGGTTAAAGGAAAATATTGTCCTAGTGTGAGTATTGACAGTTAAGTAGGCAGGAGAGATGAGGTAGAAGAAATGTAGAGCTTTACATGAGAGAAAAATATAGGAGATTCATGGAAGCTGCTAGTAATTTGAGCTCTTTCCCTAAAGATAATGGGAATGATTAGATGAAATACTGAAATGGCTTTTAAAAATTAGAACATAATAAAAGTGTTAGTAATATAGAATTGGATGGGAAGGCTCAAGAAAGTCTGTGAATCTGGAGAAAATAAGCCAAGCCTCCCAGTCTGTGGTACTAATCCAGAAGAGTTAGTTTAAGAATGGAGGTAAGGAGTACCAGGCCAGTGAAGAATGGTTGAATTTGATACACTACTTCTTGTGAAGCCTGAGAACTGACTTATGTCATTGAAGTAGCTTAGAGAATTTAAAGCTTTAAACTTGGATTAAGATGGTCACAGATTGCTAATGTCTCTATGCCCCTAACATCTACAAATGTAAATCTGACTAGGGAAAGAAAACTTAAGCCCTCAAACTACCTCCTGAAATTACTGTTAGGCCCCCCCCCCCCCACTTGATTTGTTTGCTTATTTACAGTGTGTGTGTGTGTGTGTGTGTGTGTGTGTGTGTGTGTGTGTGTGTGTGTGTGTAAGGCAGGCTTCGGTAGCAAGAGCCCTTCCTTACTTGTTGAGCCTTTTTTGCTGGCCGCTTCAGTTCAGTTTTCTAATTAAACCTGCCAAACCAGGGACTTCAAATACAAGTATGCTGTCACTGGGAAAGATGAGTACAGACTGTCTTTCAGATGTAAAAGTCAATTTCTGTAACTGAAGTGTAAAATAATGGTAACTTACAGCAAATGGGAGAAGACTAAAGGTAGTTAAAGGTCTTAGAAGAATCAGAAACTATTTAATAAAAGATCAAAAATATAGAAAAGGAGAGAATGAGCCAGAGATAGTCTTTGAAGACAGGATGAGAGTTTTCCAGATTAATAAAGTATCAATGTATATGCAAATCTATCCATTCCCATGCAAAATAAATGCCTCTGACTGATTCTAAGATACTATTTTCTCTCTCCCTCTGTTCCCCTACCTCCTTCCTTCTCCTCTCCTCTCCTAGGACAATCCAGGCAAGGCCCCTTGCTATAAAACGCCTTCCTTCCCTGTACAGGTGGACTGCCTGCACTCCCTACCCTAGACTGAAATGAGAGGAGATGGACTAGAAAATGTTTTTTTAAGACATGGGGTATCTATGTAGTCCTGGCTAGCCTTGAACTTGTTATAGAGACCAGGCTGGCTTCAAACTCAGTGATCCCCGCCTCTTCCCTCTGAGTATTGGGTATTAAAGATGTATGTTACCACGTAGACCTCTCTTCTCACCCCCCCTTTTTAGAGACAGGATATATTGCTATGTAGCTCTGGCTGGCCATCCTCTTAACCCCACCTTTCAAGTGCTGGCATTATAGTCAGGAAGTAACATTTGAAGGCAGTTTTTAAACAATTTTTAAAAAAGATTTATTTTTTATTTTATGTATATTTGTATTTGCTTGGGTGTATATATATGTATATATGTGTGTGTATGTATGTATGTATGTATGTATGTATGTATGTATGTATGTGTACCCTGTGTGTGTGTCTGGTGCCTACAGAAGCCAGAGAAGGGCTTCGGATTTCCTGAAACTGGAATTACAGAAGGTAGTGAGCTGCCATGTGAGTGATGGGAATCAAACCCCAGTTTTGATTCCCTCCGAAGAGAGCAGGTGCTTTTAAACACTGAGCCATGTCTTAAGCCTCATTTTTGTTTTGCTCAAAAACAGTTTAGCATGTTAAATCTGTGTGAATTTTTCAGTTAAGATGACACCTTAAAAGATGGAAATTTTGATCTACATGAAAATGTCTTGTTTTCTGGTAAAATCATGAAAATTTGGGTCCAAAGCATTTTAGGTTTGAAGACATCTGGTGAAAAGAAATTCACATTTTAAAACATAGTAAGCCAAGTATGGTGATGTATGCCTGTAATCTCAGCACCCAGGAGGCAGAGGCAGGAAGATTAAAAAAATAAACAAAAACCATAAACTCAAACTTAAAAATAATTGTAATGGAGCTGAAAAATGTAGAGAATCTTTAAGGTATCAAAATATAGATCACTTGAAAAAAAATAAAAGTATGGCATATTCTGGAGAAGAGCAGATTAATAGCACTAAAAATGATTATTAGACCATTACTTTAGTGAGTTGAAGGGAAATAAATTCTAGCCTGTGTTCATGGAATGTGTTCATAAATACTGTTTTTTATATATATATTAACTGTATTACCTGCTGTAGTACTTTGTAAGTTCATAGCTAGCTCTTGTTGGCTGCTACATTCAGCTCAGGCACTGTATGTACTTTGTATGTAGTGTCTCCGTCCAGTAACTTGCATATGATATAAAAACTGACTTCAGGGTTTGTGTGTTGTTTACCACTGTTGTGGTTTGAATGTAAAATGTCCCTTATGGGTTCACGTGTTTGTACACTTGGTCCTCAGCTGGTTTGGGAAGGTTGTGGAACTTTAGGAAGTAGAACCTTGCTGGAAGAAGCAGTTCATTGGAGGTGAGCCTTGAGGACTTAAAACCTAGCCCCACTTGTTGCTTCCTGCTTTATCGGAAAGCAGTGTCAGCCTCAGCTCTTGCTGCTTTCCCTTTCCTGCCTGCTGCCAGGTCTTCTTCCCATGATGGACTTTATCTTTCTGGAACTATAAGCTAAAATGTTCTCCCCTAAGTTGCCTTTGTCAGGATATTTGATTATACCAACAAAAAAATAAGTCAACCATATATCACACATATTAACATACAAAATAGTATTAATTGACTGTTTATATCAGCAGCAAGTTCTTAGTATTCAAGTTTTTTAGGAGCCAAAAAGAATATCTAGCAACTGGTGAAGTTTATAGCTTGGTAGTAGAGTTCTTGCCCGGGAAGCCAAAGATACTAGGTTCATAGCATGACACAGTTTGGAGAAAAAAAAAAACAAAAGAACAACTGAGTTAGAGAATTTTCACTGATTCTGAATAGTATTGATTTGTTGTAAGGTCAGCTGAAAATGTTTTATTTTGTGCCTAGAGTTTGTATCTTTAATTTTTTTTCATTTTATGTTATGTCTATGGGTATTTTGCCTGTGTGAATGTACAACTGTGTACCATATGTGTTCAGTGTCCTTGGAGATCAGAACAGGGCATTGGATCCCCTGGGACTAGAGTTATAGGTAAATGTGAGCTGCCATGTGGGTACTAGGAATCAAACATTGTTCCTTTGGAAGAGTAGCCAAGTCTCTTTAACTGCTGAGCCATCACTTTAGCCCAATTTTAAGTCTGTTTGAAGTTCCATTTACTCTTAACTTACCTAAGCAACCATTTGACTGGGGTAGGGAAGGCATTTAAAGAGTGTATCCTATGTTACAGTAGAATTTGTGGACTTTCGTGTATATGTATAGAAACAAATAAGCTAAATCATCTTCAGAGTATTAAGCAATGAGCTATGTATGGATCAGTGAGATGGCTCAACAGGTAGGCTCTTGCTGCCAAGCATGAGCACCTGAGTATCATCTTGGGTCAACATGGAAGAAGGAGAGAATTGATTGCAGCAAGTTGTCCTCTGGCCTCCACACAAATGCCATGGCAGCTCTCATACCCACACACAACATAAATAAATGTAAAGGAAATGTTTGCCTCTACCTCTCTAGCATTGGGACTATACTTAGTTTATGCACTGCTGAGGATTGAACCCCAGGCTTCATGCATGCTGGGCAAATACGCTACTACCTGAGCTTGAACAACATTCCCATCCCTAATTAGATTCTAATATTCTTCCAAATAGCCATTGTAGAGTCAAGAGTAAACAGACCATGTAATAAATGCAAATTAAAACAAAATCTTTTTTGTTAGCCTAGGAAAGGAGCCAACCTCCTGACCTATAAGGCCCTGGCCTGGATGCTTTGCTATCTCTTCCTCTTATCCATAATGGCATTGGGTCACGTGAAAAGGAGAATCCCACGCGGGAACTTCGCATCTGTAAGCTCTGCCTCTGTATGTAAGAGAGTGGAAACAGACTAACTTGGGCAGCTAAAGCATTGGAGCTGCTCACAGGCCAATGCTAGATAGATAATGCTGTCATGATTTGGGAATCAAGAGAAATGAAAATCTGTGGGGCAGAAGTAGTGTTGAAACAAAACACTTAACGTTGTATATTTCTTGTAAATGAAGCTTAACTTTAAATGGAAAAAATAAAATCCCAGACCTCCTATTCCTGGAAATGTGAGTGTATTCTTAAGTTCCTAGTCACTTTCCTATATGTAGCTCAGGCTGGTCCCCAATTTGATTCATAGCCAGAAACGGTCTTCAATTCCTGATTTTCCTTCCTCTACCTCCTAAGTGCTGGGGTTGCAGGAATACACAACTATACTTGGCTTTGCCTAGGTAATTTTGGAAAATTCTTTGACTTCTAGGTTGTATCAAAAACTCCTACATGCAATCTTTAAGAAATATACTTAGCTGGCTGCAGTGATGCATGACTTTAATCACAGCATTCCAGAGGTAGAGGCTGGTGGATTGATCTCTGTTGAGTTCACGGCCAGCCAGCCTGGTCTACATAGTGAGTTCCAGGACAACCAGAGATACATAATAGAGAGACCTTATCTCAAAACCAACCCACCCTCCACCCGAAACAATCAGACAACCTAAAGTGAAGGAATTTAGACTAAGAGTTAGTTAGTACCTTACATCTGAGAATAAGCTTGCTGAAAACTTGTAGACCCTGCCAAGTGGGGAAAGTAAAACCTCTGAGAGGGAAAAATAGAGGAATCAAGTCTTAAGTTTGGGAGTCCGAGACAATGGATCTCTGAGTTCAGGGACAGTCTGGTTTACAGAGCAAGTTCCAGGAAAGCCAAGGCTATACCAGAAACCCTGTCTTTGGTACCCCACCACCACCAAAAAAAAAAAAAAAAAAAGACAATTTGTTCTTGGCTAGAGAAACTTCGTATTTTAGAGTGATTCTTTACTAATAAAGGGAAACAAATCTTGACATTTTCACACTTGTTAGATGGGCCAAGAGTTCAACCTAGATTGTATGTATGTGGACCGTCTAAGTGCCCTTCAGTATAAGGTTTATTCAGTGTTTTATAGTATGTACGTGCAAAAATGAACCATTGTGCAGCTATGTGTTGATTGACAAATGTCTGCTAAATACTGTCTAGTGAAGAAATGAAGACTGTATATCCAAGAGAGTGGTACAACATAGACACATTTGTGTGGCTGTGTATGCATGAAATGTTGTCTAGAGTGTTAGAGTATGGAGAGTCCACCAATTCTATGTAGTAATTCAGGATAGCTGAAAGTTGTTTTTATTAACATGGATTTTCCTTTTTAGGACAAAATGTTTATGTCTTAGCAAATTCGTGTTTAGTGGTATTCTCTTTCTGCTTCTTATATAAAATTTGATCTTATGTTTCTCATAAAATTTATAAGAAAGCATTTTTGGCTGGGCGGTGGTGGCGCACGCCTTTAATCCCAGCACTCGGGAGGCAGAGCCAGGCGGATCTCTGTGAGTTCGAGGCCAGCCTGGTCTCCAAAGCGAGTTCCAGGAAAGGCGCAAAGCTACACAGAGAAACCCTGTCTCGAAGAAAAAAAAAAAAAAAAAAGAAAGCATTTTTGGTTTTGCTAGATTTATTCTGATTATCTGAATCACATTACTTAATGTGTCAATAATTCACATAATGTGAATTCACTTTATGTGAATTACTGACAACTTTAAATGTATGAGTTCCCTTTATAACATATTGGCCCTTTGATTGATGGTTTGAATATTTCTTGAGAACACTGTAGTCAAAGTTCTTGAAAAGATACTCATTAATCTTAGAATCAATACGATTTGTTCTTGGATGAGTAATTTTTCTGTAGAAACATCTATTTCTATATTTTCATAAATGTTAAAGAAAACCTTAATTAGCAATACTGGAAATCTGGATTGGTGAGATTAGTCAGCAGATAAAAGGTGCTTGCTGCCAAGTCTGATGACCCGAGTTAGCTTCCCTAGGTCCGTCCTACATGGTAGAATGAGAGAACTGACTCTACAAGCACCTCTCCTCTATCACCCTCATAAACAAACGTGATGATATATTGTATATATTAAGGAATTAAAAAAAATACTGGAAATTTTGTTTGAGGAGATGGCCAGTGGGTAAAGTGCCTGGCAAGCATGAATACCTGAGTTCAGATCCTCAGCACCCACATATAAAGAACAAAAAGTGGGTGTGATGATACATATCTTTAACCCTAGTGCTAGGTAGGCAGAGATAGATATATTCCTGAAGCTTGCTGTCCAGTCTGTACAGCTGAAATGGTAAGCTCCAGGTTCAGTAAGAGATTCTTTCTCAAAAAACAAGGCAAAAAGCAAAACGATAACTAAAATTGACCTTTGGCCTACACACACACACACACACACACACACACACACACACACACACTAAGGGGCTTGCTTGCATGCTTAAAGAACATGATAGTTACAACCTTGGATAAAGCTAAAACATAATTGAGCAGATTCTTCACTATTATAATAGCTGGCTGTATTGATTTACAAATTTAAATTTTTTATTTTCATCTTGTTTTACTTTTTAAATACTAAGGTATTTCATGCCATGTGTAGTGGTACATGCCTTTAGTTCCAGGACAGCCAGAGGTACGTAGTAAGGCCCTGTCTTGAAAAAACAAAACTGGAAAGATATTCCAAGGTCCAGGGACCTCATTTGGGAAACATTTTCTTTGGCATTTACCTTTATCATCTATGAGGTAGTTCACCATTTGCTCTATAGATAGCACTTGGCATACTGACTTTTGATATCATTGAGGTTTAATTACTATATATTTAGATACACATTTGGGCATATAATTTATTTGATGTAATTGTTTTAAGATAACACTGTTTCATCTTTTCTCAGTAAATTAAAGAAATAATTCAGAGGAGTTTGTAGAAAGCAAGTTCATCGTATACAATGAAACATGTTGTAATCACCACCTCTTATAAAGTAGTTTTAAATTATTGCTAAAGTAAATTTCATCAGTATAAAATACAGCCTAGTTTTAAAATAGCATTACTCTTCACAGGTAACTGTAGCTGTAGCACAGCTTTTATTCCTAAAGTTTTAGTCACAGTTGTGTTAAATGCTAATTAGTTAACCTCCCATGTTGCCTACTTAGAAACAAAAGAAAAGCCAAAAGTCAACCACACATGCACACCCTCTGTTTGCTGTCATTTAGCCACGCCCTCTTCCTATCTTGACTAGAATGGGTTTGATCTTGGTTTATTTTAGTTTAGTTAATTGATTTCCTTACAGGAAGTCAGGTTTTTTTTTTGAGAGCTCTAACTGTGCTATTTGCTGGGCTCTCATCCTTTCTGTTTAAATAATGCAGGTACTTTGATGGAAACCTGGAGAAGCTCTTTGCTGAGTGTCATGTAATTAATCCAAGTAAAAAGTCTCGAACACGCCAGATGAATACAAGGTCATCAGCACAGGATATGCCTTGTCAGATCTGCTACTTGAACTACCCTAACTCGGTGAGTACCTGGTAGTTTAAGGCTAGCACTATGTCAGAGGGTTAATCAACTTTCATTACTTAAACAAAGGACAATCTGGAATCCTGGGAGCAATAACTAATTGTATCTGTAGCCTATTAGTAGATTAAGAATAAGGAAAGGAAGAGGAAAGTCCTAGTTTTCTTCCCATTCCTGCCCCATTTGTTTTTCAGACCTGCCCAAGTTATCATTAAATGCCTGAATCTTTCTGGAGTTTATTTTACTACCACTTGTGTAATAGGCTGACAGTTTATAAACTTTTTTATACAGCTTAAAATAGATTCAAAATTTATTGTTTCAGATATTCAAAACCCTTATACATTTTTTAGAGTACTTTCAGGACTTCATATTCTTCACTTATATTAATCTAGTCTGACATAGATTCTTTTTGTTTGTTTGTTTTGTTTTTTCAAGGCAGGGTTTCTCTGTGTAATAGCCCTGGCTGTCCTGGATCTTGCTCTGTAGATCAGGCTGGCCTGGAATTCACAGAGATCTGCCTGGCTCTGCCTCCTGAGTGCTGGGATTAAAGGCGTGCGCCACTAACACCCAGCCTGATGTAGATTCTTAAAGATGGCAAATGGGACCAGAATTAGAACAGAATAGAACCAGATAATAGGTATTTCTCTTTAAAAAATGTCAGAAAGTTTTATTGAGTTACAATGGTGTACTTTAGAGCATTTAGTAAATAAATTTCAGGGTTAAATGAAGTCTTCATCCTAAAACATTACCTTATTGGTAACCATTGGAAAGTTATTTTGTGGCATAAAGATGTTCAATTACTTGGAATTTAGCTTTCAAGATATTTTTATAGATGAGAAAGTGTTTAACTCTATAATAATTAGAACCATCTTGCTATTTTTTTTCTGCTTTAATAGATAAACAGTTCTTTTTTATAGTTGCATAGTTATTAGGTGTTTCTCAACAGCATTTTAGACTCTTGAAGATTTTCATTGTTAGTTTTAGAATTTTAGATATCTCTCTCTAAAGGAGTTTATTTGAAAAGTGCTAACTTGTTCAAATGATCAAGTTTTCTTTAAAGTTAGAGAAAAAGAATGATCCATGACCTACTTTGGTAGGTAAAGTGTGAAACTATGTTTCTGAGTTCTCAAGTCCTAGTTGTGCCTTAAACCAGTGTTTTGCTTTGGAACTGATCCATCAGTTTCACTTAGGGTGGAGTTTTATCTTTCTTGAATGAGCTGGCTTGGATATCCTTCAGATCTCTACAGCCTGTGAGCTGTATCACTTCCCTTTCCTTAAATCATAATCCCAATGTATTTGTACAACCACTGACTTTTGAAATACATTAAACTCAGGTTTTAATACCTTTATTATCTTGAATAGATATTTTTTGCCAATTAAGATTCACACCATGATTACAGTTTCAGAGGTCTCTGTAAGCTAGCACTAAGATCCAAATAATTTGTCCCAGTGTATAAATGCTTTCTTCTTCTGCCTTTTTCTTCTGCTTCAGTGTAGCCAGTTTCTCCTTCATTGAAATCTTTACTCTTGGAGCTAGTTGTTACCAATATCAGTTTTATTTTCAATGCCCCTGATATTGTCCAAAAGTCTTAACGGAAACTTGACCAAGCGTTTATAGTGTATATTTTGACTTTGTATGCAGCAGATGATGGAGAAGTTAAATGATTAATTTAACATAGCAGGAAGTATTCTAAATTTTAAGGACATAATGGAGAATAAACAGACTTTGTCTTCATAGAGCTAACAGGCTAGCTGGTCAGATTCATAGAGCATTCAGAAAGAAATAGGTACTTTGAGATAGCAGATAAATTATACTATAGTACCGTGTTGGAGGAACCTGGGTAGTATTTTTCTTAATCTGTTTTGAATTTTACATTTATTTATTTTACTCTGTATGTGAGTGGTCATGTGTGTGGAGATCAGAGGACAGCTTGTAGGAATTGGTTCTCACCTTCTGGCATGTGGGTTCTGTCAGCTTTGGCAGCAAGAGCCCTTACCCCTGCACCATCGCCTCAGCTCGGTTACTTTTCTTGTTGCTGTGACCATTTACCTAGCAGGAAACAGCTTCAAGGGAGTGTGGACTTACTTTTGCTTGTGGTTAGAGGATACAGTTTATTATAGCAGGGAAGGCATGGTTGTGGGGATGGAATGTTAGACATTTGGTTATATTGTCTCTACAGCCAGGAAGCAGATTGTTGACTTTCTCCTTTCCCCCTTTTAATCATTGTGAGTCCCCAGGCAGAGGAATGGTGTCCCACCTGCTTCAGGGTGGGTCTTTCTCCTTGCTTAATTCTTTTTGGAAACACTCTCATAAGCAAACACTAGGGATGTGCCTCCTAAAGATACTAAATGCAGTCAGATTGATAATGAAGATTAACACCCCTTGTGAACTTGACACCCACATGACCACATTAGACTACAGTGCAGTGCAAGTTCGCTTTCTATTGTTGTGACAATACCTGAGATAATCAACCTGAGGAGAAACGATTTGCTTTGGCTCATGTTTTCAAGGCTTCAGTTCTTGGTCTTGTTGCTTTAGGGCCTGTGGGAAAAACAGACTTGATGATGCGGTCCCTGGGGGAGTAAAGCCAAGCCTTTCAACTTCCTTTCACAGGGACATTCTACATTTATAGTTACTTGACTAAACTTCCAAATAAAGTAAGTCTTACTCCTAAAGGTTCTATAACTTCCGAGTACCTCACAAATATAAAGGCTTTACAGGACATTTAAGATCTCAACGACAACAGACACAGTTCATTTGTGGATCTAGCACATCCATAGCAATCGATAACTCAGGCTGTGATAAGAAAGTCAGGTAGGCCGGGCGGTGGTGGCGCACGACTTTAATCCCAGCACTCGGGAGGCAGAGCCAGGCGGATCTCTGTGAGTTCGAGGCCAGTCTGGGCTACCAAGTGAGTTCCAGGAGAGGCGCAAAGCTACACAGAGAAACCCTGTCTCGAAAAACCAAAAAAAAAAAAAAAAAAGAAAGAAAGAAAGAAAGTCAGGTAGAAGAAAAGAAGGTAGAGGTGCTAAGAACTGAAGGAAAGAACCTGGAGTTAAGGGGTTAAAGTTTACTAGTGACCTAGGAGAGTTACTCTTAAGTTGTGTGGTTAAAGAGTTATGAGTGGAAACTGCTAATGTTAGGAGCACTATAATCCCAACACAGTTCTTTTCTCATCATTTCTAGATGAGTATACACAGATGATGGTTTCTGTTTAGTTTTAGCAGTGACACCTGAAAACCTTCATGGGACCTTATTAATGTGTTGAGGGGTGTTTTTGAACTACTCTGTTGGACATTTGCAGTTTCCTCTTATTTATACAAGTACCTTAGCTTCCTAGAAAACAATTTCACTGCTATTATACAGTGTCACATGAATAAAGGCTATTAAATAAATGGTGTGTGTGTGTGTGTGTGTGTGTGTGTGTGTGTGTGTGTGTGTGTGTGTGTGTAAGGGTTTTTTGTGCTATTATCTTCATTTTCAGAGACAAGGTTTTACTATGTAGGGTTGGCCTTAAACTCATGATCTTCCTGCTTCAGTCTCCTGAGCACGAGATCACACACTTGACCTAAATAAATGTTTCTGATAGCTTCCTTTCCATAGTACTTTGGAGCTAAGTATCTGGGCGAGAAGGTCTCTCTTTGAACTAAGAATTTGGATTGAGCACTGTGTAACTTCACAACAGCACCACTTTGTTGGCACCTAACTCAGGAATTTTAAGATCTTGACTACACTTACTTACTTTGAATTCAAATAGCTTAAAATGTAGGTGAAGTGCCTGTGACCCTCCAAAATGCTGTGACTATAGGCATATTCCACCACGCTTGGCTTTTTTTTTAATCTGTCATTTTACTAAAAAAATGTAGTATGTGCTAGAATAGTTCACTTTTCTTTAAGATTTAGCTGGCAGTGGTTGCACATGCTTTTAATCATAGCATTTGGGAGGCAGAGGCAGGTGGATATCTGTGAGTTGTCTACAGAGCTATGTCCATGACAGCCAGGGCTACACATAGAAACCTTGTCTTGAAAAACAAAAACAAACAAACAAAAAGACTTAGAAACAAAAAAAAGACTTAGAATTTGTTAAATAGAGCCCCATTCCCATGTTGAGTCTCCCATTTAGAATCTTGGTGCTTTTGGCATTAAGTACCAACACTACTTGAAAATATCCAGTTTAGGTCTACTCCTCCATTACTTTCTAAAGAAGTTGTAGATTTGTTTGTTTGTTTGTTTGTTTTTGAGGCAGGGTTTCACTATGTAACAGCCTTGGCTGTCCTAGAACTAGCACTGTAAACTAGCCTGGCCTCAAACCCAGAGAGATTCGCCTGTCTCTGCCTCCTGAGTGCTGGGACTAAAGGCGTGCACCACCACTGCCCAGTTTATTTTTGGTTATAGTATAGGTGGAGCAAGTTGTGCACATGAGTGCAGTGTTCACAGAGGCCAGGAGTGATGTCAGATCCACTTGAGCTGTAGTTGAGGCAGTGGTGAGCTGCTTGACATGGGTGCTGGGAAGCGATTGTATTCTTAACTTCAGACCCATCTCTCCAGTCTACTTTCCTTCTTAACCATCCCATTAAACTCTTGAGAGAACTGATGGGTTCCTGTATTCTCTTTGTATAGACAAAATGCCTTTATTTATTTTTTTAAATTATATTGGCAATTTCTGATGGAGGAAAGATGATTTTTTTTAATTGAAAATAGTTTTTTTCATATACATAGTGTGATCACGGTTTACTCTTCCAGAAAGACAATTCTTACTGAACTTTAAGAATCTGCTATTATCTGGATGTGATGGCACATACCTTTAATCCTAGTGCTTAGAAGGCAGAGGCAGGCAGATCTCTTGAGTTTGAAGCCAGTCTTATTTACATAGTGAGTTCCAGATCTGTCTAAGCGCCCCCTGCCGCCCCCCCCATTTTAAAAAAAATATTACTTGCTATGTATGTAAAATAAAATGTTAGAGAGAAATTAAACCTTCTTTAGATCCTTTAAGATCATTTCTGTTATAGATGATACTATATTAGTTATTAATACTCTTTTGTTTGGATTTATTTCCAGCATAAACAAGGGTAAGTTTAATTAATAGTCAAGTTTCATGAGTTAAGTAAGGACCAGGGAATCAGGAGTATGCTTATAGACTCAGATCTTGAAAGGCTAATTAAGAAGATCATGAGCAGGGTGGCAGTGTTACATGCCTTTAATCCCAGCACTCAGGAGGCAGAGGTAGGCAAATCTACAGAGCAAGATCCAGGACAGGCACCAAAACTACACAGAGAAACCTGTCTTGGCGGGGGAGAGACAATAGCGGAACAGAATAAACTTTAGTAGTTAATGTGATGTAGAGAAGGTAGATTATGCAGGATATGGTGTTGAAACAATATAGAGGTGAAAACAGACTCAAATTTGCTTAATTTCGAAGCCATACATTTAAAGATTGATGGCTTTTTACCATGTATAGTAAAGTGTTTCTGTAGAGCTATACAATGAACACTCTGAATCGAAACTTTTTTGAAACATCTTCCATAATTTTAAAGGCCAATTATAGTAAAAAAACAAAAGGTCCTGTAAGTCTTTGGGTGTGTGGCAACCTAGTGAGAAATTAGCAAACTATGTAAAGAAAATAGACAGATTTGGACATATTCCCACCCCCCCACTCCCCACCCCCGTGCAAAGTTGAAACTTCATTCTTAATTTTAAAAAATGAAGTTAAATTTATTCAAGAGGTATGGATCTGGGAGGAGGTGGGAGGGTAAGAATAAATATGATTTAAAAAATTACTTTGTAAAAATTTCTCAATCAACAGTCGGGTGTGATGGCACACACCTTTAATCCCAGCTCTCTGGGAGGCCTAGTTAAATGGAGGGCTGAGTTCAAGGACAGCCAGGGATACACAAAGAAACTATATCTCAAAAAGCAAAGCAAACAAAAACTCAAAGATATATTTTAAGGACCAAATCATTTACTTTGTTTTTTACACGTTGAATCGGTGAAAGCTTTGACATGGGTGGAAGAAACTATATACTCTTCTTACCCAGTAGGACCTGCTCTCACTTCTTCCAAGAATACCTGATAATAATTGTCGATTGTCCTTGTATACCTGTCATCTTCTACGTATTCCCCTCTAAAAAGTCACATGGTTACAAAGTGTATTACAGTCACTGTGACAAAGTGGTAGGAGAAGTCTTGTGTGACCATTCATAGTAAAGAAATGGTGCTTTCAAAGGAGGTGCTTCTTGCAGGAAGAAGTGTTCATTTCCCAGCACCCACATTGGATAGCTGTGGCTCAAGCTCCAGGAAGATTCAACAACACTGGTCTCCTTAACCACCTACAACATACATCTGTGTATCCTTCATTCCCTCACATATACACAATGATTAAAAATAATAGAAATATGTAAACAACAGGGAAAAGGTAAATGGATTTACCATTATGGAGATCCAGCAGAAATTAAAAACCGAAACAACAAAAGTAACAGTACCAAGGAGAGCATAAGATTCTCATACCGTATGTGTACATTAGAATGTCTCTGTAAGTACACCTCAGAAATGAAAACAACAGCTGTTGCTAAGTAAAGGAGACAGAATAGGGGCATAAACAAGGGGATTAATTTTTCTACATAAACACATACTACAAAAGAATTTGTCCTCTTTTAAAAATGATCCTGTCTCACAGTGCTGCTCATACTGAAGTGCAGCAACTACTCACAGGTGCTTCTCCACTGCTGGTGCTCAGGACAGTCCCCTCATACCCCTCAAACCCCTTGTAAGTGAAATGGGTTGTTTGCTTCAGTCCCCCATACAACTGGAAGTACAGGCACATGCCACTTGTAAACATCACTATTAATAAGCATTGTTTAAAAAGTCTCACATCCATGTCAACACAGCTTTATCAATCTAACATGTGAAAAATGAAGTAGTTGATTTTATTTTTAAAATAGAATATTTTTAAAAATTCTTTGAAGTTTTTTTTTTTTTTAACTGTGTGTGTGTGTGTGTGTGTGTGTGTGTGTGTGTGTGTGTGTGTGTGTGTGTGTGTTTTCCAGGCTGGCCTCGAACTCAGAGCCTGTCTCTGCCTCCCGAGTGCTGGGATTAAAGGTGTGCGGCACAACTGCCCAGCGTAAGCTTGCTTTTTTGTTGTTGATGTTTTAGTATTTATTTGGCAGTGCTAGAGAATCTAACATAGGACATCAGACAAAGTAGACAGAAACTGCCACTGAACCTTCCCAGCTCTGTAAAACGTTCTGAAAGCAAAACAAGTTACAGATACACTGTACTTGATTCAGCCATCACCTCTAAGTTATTAGTCTTTCAGAACATTGCAGGCGAAGATAACAACAAAATGTATTAGTAGTTTTTTATTGTTCTGTGTGACTTGGGCTGTCCAAACCTCTTGGATCCTCTTGCCCTCAGCCTCATATTGCTGGAACTGTAAGCATGTCCTGCCATATGGGCTTACTGTTGTTAACTATTTATTTATTTTATAATTATGGGAATTAATCCTGGAGTCTCATGCTTTTAGGCAAGTGTTTGAACATTGAGCTGTATCCTGTATAGTCAAGGCTGGTCTTGAATTCTTTTATATTTTTTTTTTTTCATTTTTATTTTTATTGGAGACAGGGTTTTTCAGCATATCCCTAGCTGCCCTGTAGACCAGACTGGCCTCCAACTTGCAGGGACCTACCTGCCTCTGCTTCCCTGGGATTAAAGGTGTGCACCACCATGTCTAGCTGGTACTGAACTTTTGATCCTCCTGCCTTTACTACTAAGTCCTAGATTATAGACATCTGCCACTATACCTGGTTCAAAATAAATTCCTCAGTTTACTAAAAAATTTTATTTTTAAATGACTACATTCTATGAAATTCCATGAAGTCCTGTATGTATTTGAAAAACATTTAAAGTTGCACATTCCTTTAACCCAGCACTTGGGAGGAAGGTGGGCAGATCTGAGTTCGAGGCCAGCCAGGGCTACATAGAGAAACCCTGTTTTGAAAAACCAAAAAGAAAGAGGGAAAAAGAAAGGAAAAGAAAACAAAAACACTCCTGAAAAACATTTAAAAATACCATCTTGTTGAAATAGTGCTTTCATAACTATCCTAGCACACTATTTAATGTGGATTTTGCTATATTCCTATTCTTGTATGACCATCATAATTATTTTTAAATTTTAAGTATTATCCCCACCCTCCTTTAAAAAAAAAAAACCCTGTATTTTTTAATATTCATTCCTCCTTTCCCCACAAATATACAGCCTATGGCAAATATTTTCTAAGGATTTATTGTTCAGTATCTTTTATTTAAATAGAATCAAACTATATGAGTCCTTTTGTCATTGGCTATTTTCATTTAGCATGTTTTCAGGGTTCATTCATGTTGCAGCATCTATCATAACTCTATTCCTTTTTTGTGACTAAATATGCCATTATAAAGCTGTTCCACATCTGTCAGTTGATGAATATCTGCGTTGTGCCTGTATTTTGGCTATTATGCATGGTGCTAATATAAATACTATGTACAAATTCTTAAAAGCATGTGCATTTTCATTTCTGGGAGTATACTGGCTGGGTCATAAGGTGTGTTTTCAATGAAAGTGGGCCCCATAGATTCATGTATTTGAATGCTTGACTCCCAGTTTGTGGCTGTTTGGGAAGGATTAGGAGGTTTGGCCTTGTCAGAGGTGTGTCACTTGGGTGGGTTTCGAGGTTTCAAAAAACCTATGCCATTCCACTTAGCTGTCTCCCGTCTTGTGTTTGTGGGTCAGATATACGCTTGCCTGCTGCTGTGCTTTCTTCCATTGTGGTCATGGACTCTTAACTTTGAGCCCCAAACTAAACATTCTTGTCATGGTGTTTTATCACTACATTAGAAAAGTAACCAGGAGAGAAGTTATGACAACTGCATTAATATTTTAAAGTAGTTGCCTGATTATTTTCCAGAGTTGTTCTCATCAAGCAGATAATTGGAGCAGGTTTCCAATTTCTCCATCTCCTTACTTGTTCAAATCTATCTTCTTGATTACTACTCTCTTAGTGATTGTGTCTCATTGCAGTTTGATTTACATCTCCATGATAGCTAATGATATTGAACATCTTTTGTGCTTAGTGATATGCTTATTATATATTCACATATTTAATTCAAACTTACTGTCTGTCTTTGTAAAACTTATAATATCAACGACATGCATTTCCTATTAGGTAGACTATGTTCAGAGTATTTTTATGTCTGGATTTCATCATATAGAAGTTAATTTTAGGAGCTCTGATTTTTGTCAAATGGCCATTTTAACTACTGTCAGAATTGTGAGATAATGAAGCTCTGAGGCACTATGTAGTTTTACTTTTTTTTAAATAATGTCTTTGTTAAAGTTTATGTTTTATTTTTGTTACAGTATTTTACTGGCCTTGAATGTGGACATAAGTTTTGTATGCAGTGCTGGAGTGAATATTTAACTACCAAAATAATGGAGGAAGGCATGGGACAGGTAAATTGATTTTCACTTATAAAATTTACTTGTTTAGGTTCTTGGATAACTATAACCAAGTAAAAGTTTTAGGATTAAACATTTTTCTAGATTAAAACAGGCTTTAAAAAAAAAAAAAAAAAGACTTTCCAGTTAAAAGTCTAATTTAGGCCGGGCGGTGGTGGCGCACACCTTTAATCCCAGCACTCGGGAGGCAGAGGCAGGTGGATCTCTGTGAGTTCGAGGCTAGCCTGGGCTATAGAATGAATTCCAGGATAGGCTCCAAAGCTACATAGAGAAACCCTGTCTCGAAAAACCAAAAAAATTAAAAAATTAAAAATATCAAGTCTAATTTAGATAAAGTGATTCTAGCATTCATCAGCCCTGGTAATCTCTATCAGGCTTACCCTGATAGAGAACTTCGTCTGGTATTTTGCTTGTAACTTTCCTGGTGGGTTTTTGTGTGTGTGTGTGTGTGTGTGTGTGTGTGTGTGTGTGTGTGTGTGTGTGTGTGTGTGTGTGTGTGTGTTTGTTTTAAAGTACTTACAAGGATAGTTACATTCAAAGATGTGTCATCAGAACCTAGCAAACTGCCTGGCAATGGTAAGCATCATGTAAATATTGTTGAATGAAGACATAGTTTAAATTTTGATCTTTTCCAGACTATTTCATGTCCTGCTCATGGTTGTGATATCTTAGTGGATGACAACACAGTTATGTAAGTATTTCTGCCGGAGTCTGTATGTTGATTGTTGTTTTATTGGTTAAACCAATTACCTTTGACTGAGTACTTTCAAGAAAGGTCAGTTATTGAAATTCTGAAGAGACCTTTTTGTTCCACACTCACTCCTTTGTAATACAGAAAGATACTTGCAGTTTGCTTAGGAGTCACTCTTAGGATAAATTTGGAAATATATGGTTGCTAAATTTTGGTAAATCTTAAAATTATATAATGGGATAATGAATGTGTTAATTGATATCCTCTGAGAAACAAGCCAAGACAGAATCAAGGAAGAGTTTTGGAGGCTGAGAGTGTTGCTCAGTGAGTTACCTAGCTTATGTGAGGTCCTGGCTTTGGTTTCCAGCACCTACCAAAAAACAAAACAAAACAAAAATGGAAAATAATAAAAAGGAATGTGACTCATTATGAAACTATGTGTGCTGGATTACATTAAAAAGAGAGGATCAGATCAACTCAGTACAGGTACATAATGCTGGAGAAAGAAAGAAAAGGTTTTCAAAAAGAAGAAACTTATTGTCCTAGTTAGGGTTTCTATTGCTCTGAAGAGACATTATGACCACAGCAACTCTTATAAGGGAAAACATTTCATTGGGGTGGCTTGTTTCCAGTTCAGAGGTTCAATCCATTATCATCATTGTGAGACATGGTGGGGTGCAGGCAGACATGGTGCTGTAGAACTAGCTGAGAGTCCTACATCTTGTAGGCAACAGGAAGTAAACTGACAGTCACACTGAGGGAAACCTGAGCAAGAGAGACCTCTAAGCACATTAACACACTTCCTCCAACAAGGCTATACCTACTTCCACAAGCCATACCTCCTCCTAGTGCCATTCTCTATGAGCTTATGAAGGCTAGTTACATTCAAACTACCATACTCAGCTGAGTTTGGTATCCTTTAAGGATCCCCAACACTTAAATTCCCCACAGAGGACTGCCCCAAGAAAGCAGAAGGCTATGCCAGAACATTCTTGATGTATTAGCCACCGCCTGGGGATAGAGTGGTTTCTGCTGAAATACTGCTACTAATTTCAAAGGCACTGCAGCTGGAAGCTGTAAACTAATTGTTCTCCTGTACAAATGTTCTCTTTGGATGGAAAAAAGAAATTGAGGGAAAAAAAGCATAGTGAATTCCTGGTGTAAACCTAAGCTTCTTAGTTCCTGGGCCAGTGCTGTCTTTGTGTCCTCAAGTTGTCATTCCAGGGTGCCAAGCAGATGGAGATCTTGGATAATCCCTGAACAAATTGTATAATTTAGTTTTAGGTAATTGCTTATACAAGAAGTTTTATCTGTGATTAAAAAAGTAATAAAAAGAAATGGCAGCAGTATGTTTTAATGAGTAAATTTAACCTAATAAAGCTAAATTACCCTGACCAGCGCAGCTCTTTAAGCTCACCTATTCCACTTAAGGAACAAATTTGTTTTGTGTGTATGCACATGAGTGCACATCCCAGCATGCACATAGAGGTCAGAGTATGACCTATAGGGAGTGAGTTTTCTCCTTCTACTGTGTTAGTCCCAGAGGTCCAACCAGGTTGTTCGGCCTGTTGGAAAGTGCTCTTAACTTGATGAGCCTTCCTGCTAGCCTCTGCTACTTTTTCTTTTCTTTTCTTTTCTTTTTCTTCATTTCTCGAGACAGGGTTTCTCTGTGTAGACCAGGTTGTCCTTGATCTCAGAGATCCACCTACCTCTGTCTCCTCAGTGCTGGGATCAAAGGTGTGTGCCACCACTACCCAGCTCCATTCTACCTTCTTTTTTTTTTGGTTTTTTGAGACAGGGTTTCTCTGTGTAGCTTTGCGCCTTTCCTGGAACTCACTGTATAGCCCAGGCTGGCCTCGAACTCACAGAGATCCGCCTGGCTCTGCCTCCTGAGTGCTGGGATTAAAGGCGTGCGCTCCATTCTGCCTTCTTACCTTCAGTTTACTTTGGTTAATTTAGAACATATTTCTGCTATTACCAGGTCTGCATTGATCTTGTTTGTCTTAGAGTTACTTCTATTTCCATCACTGTTCATGCTACCAAAATAAATCAGCTACCACCCACCTCTCTTCCACTTGTTATCTTATCCCCTAGTGCTTTTTTGTTGTTGTTGTTTTGTTTTTCGAAACAGGGTTTCTCTGTGTAGTTTTGGTGCCTGTCCTGGATCTCGCTCTGTAGACCAGCCTGGCCTCAAACTCACAGAGATCTGCCTGGCTGGGATTAAAGGTGCACGCCACCACCACCCAGCCCCTTGTGCATTCTTATCATTGTTTTTTCCTCAGTGTGTTAGCTTCATCCTACCATCCAGTGCACTGTATTCTTTCATTCATTCCAGAAATTGCTGGGAACTTCCTTGGTATCATATATACAATTCCATTCCCCAAAAGGTTCAAAATAATAAGGGTAACATAAAAGTTTAAGTAAGTACATTGTGTATGTAAAGTAGTATTAGAAGGAAACAAATTATACCTTAAGACTAGAAATAACACAAAAGAAGTAAAAATTAGGGGTGAGGAAATGCTGGGTAATATTGACTAAACAAAATGTCAGTAGCTTTTAAATAGTGATGAGCTTTTCTCTTAGGTATTTTGCAGTGGCTAGACCAGAGAGGGGGAGGGTTTATTAGCAATGTTGATGAAAAGAGTTTAACAGTTCATCATGGGTTTTTGTTACAGACACTAGTCAAGACTGTAGCGATATGATGTGTATTTTAGAAATACAACTTTGATGTAGTGGAGAATGCTTTAGAATGGGGAAATATTGAGTAGTGAGATTTGTTTAGAAGGTTATTTGTTGTGTAGGTTAAAGAAGATTTAGGAGTCAAGATTTCAGTGGGAAGCAAGTTGAAAACAACAGAATTTACAAACAAAACTGATTGTGTGACATGAAAACTTGTGTGGATTGTCTGTTTTCAATTTGATGCATTAGTTAGGAACTGGTAACCTTTAGGTTTCAAATCCATTAAACAGGGTAAATAACAGTTAAAGTAACAGGAGAGGAAACCAACACTCCTGAGAGAAATGTAGGGTGAAAAAAGAAAAGATTGAAGTCTTAGAGATTAAACTTTTAGTTCAAAGAAGAGTAGTAGTCAGGCATGGTACCCTCAAGAGGCAGAGGCAAATGGATTGCAAATTTGAAGCCAACTTTTGCAGTCTACAGTTTCAAAAGAGAGTGTTCAAGTTAGATGTAGTCAGACACTTAGGTGGTGCTTTGAGTGAAAAGTCCAGGAACCAAAGGAGTAGAAGGATGTCATCAAGAGGTCTCTGGTGATGTTACTTTCCCAGAATTATAAACGGGAATAACAGTGAAAACAGATCATTGGGTTTCCCTACTACAAAAGAACTTTACTAGGAAGATAGTAGATGTAAGATTGCAGTGAGTTAGTTATGAGTAAAAAGTCGGGGAAATATGGTAGTTCAAGGAGATGAGCTATCGATTATATCCCAGTAGATTTCAGACTGAATTAGATATTTGATACCTAGATACTCTAGTCACCTTAGACATTAGAATGCTGTGGATATCGTTCTGTATAACTAAAACACTGATTGGCCAGTGGCCAAACAGGAAGTATAGGCAGGACAAGGAGAGAGGAGGATTCTGGGAAGTGGAAGGCTGAGTCAGAGAGAGACTGCCAACCGCCGCCATGACAAGCAGCATGTAAAGATGCTGGTAAGCCACGAGCCACATGGCAAGGTGTAGATTTATAAAAATGGGTTAATTTAAGATATAAAAACAGTTAACAAAAAGCCTGCCACGGCCATACAGTTTATTAACAATATAAGTCTCTGTGTTTACTTGGTTGGGTCTGAGCGGCTGTGGGACTGGCTGGTGACAGAGATTTGTCTTGACTGTGGGCCAGGCAAAATAACTCTAGCTACATTAGAACATCTTTTTGTTTTTTGGGTTTTTTTGGTTTTTCAAGGCAGGATTTCTCTTTATAGCTTTGCGCCTTTCCTGAAACTCACTTGGTAGCCCAGGCTGGCCTCGAACTCACAGAGATCCGCCTGCCTCTGCCTCCCGAGTGCTGGGATTAAAGGCGTGCGCCACCACCGCCCAGCTAGAACATCTTTTTAATGAAAGAAATGAATGTCACTGCCAGTTAGATTCAACAAGTTGTTCAGTTTTCTCAGGTAATTTAAGGGTACTCTTAATAATGTTGTAAGCATTGTCTTTCCGTATGTACACACTGAAACCATAAGGATCTTGGAAATTCAGGATCACAGTTGGGACACTCCTTCCTCTGAGTTAACCAAAGCTTATTTTCATATGTTTTGTATAATGGGTTGCTGGTTAAAGTTCTTTTTGGGAGAGGACTGGATAGAAAGTGGACAAATATATATCTAAGACATAAAACCATTGTGCCTTGTTTCCTTGAAATCATGGGATCATTAAGCAGATGATATTCCAGTTTTAGGGAGGTAACTGTTGTTATAGTGTCTGCCATGCAAGCACAAGGACCTGAGTTTGATCCTTATAACCCACATTTGGAAAAGGGGAGAAAAGCCAAGCATGGTTACATGCACTTGTAATCAATCCCAATGCACAAGAGATTGTCTAGAAAACCCAAAATGAATGTCACTGGAGTAACATAACAACACCTAAGGTTTTCCTCTGGCCTGCATGTGCATGAGCAGTACTGTGCTCATGAATGTGCACAAAATATGTATATGTGTGTGTATGTGTGTGTGTGTCACACACACACACATACACACACACACACACCCCAAAAAAATCAGAAAAAATAGATTACTCTTGTGGAATAAGCAAGCGGGTCATAATAAATTCACAACAAAACTCACGCAAGTGTAAAGCAAAATTAGATGCTCCAACTTAAGGATTTTTTTTTTTTTGTTGTTGTTGTTGTTTGTTTTTAGTATTTCATATTGGGTAAAGGTGAAAGAATTTTGATATCTAAAGTCATGGGAATATAATACCAGAGGTAGAATAAAATGTTAGAGCATTTGTGAATAGATACTTGACAGTGTTTTGAAAAATGTATGTATTCTTTGGTCTTTCTTAGCATTTAGATATGTTATTACACTATTTTTGTTGTTAGTTTTTGTCTCCTATTGTTTCAGAGGACTTAGCTATTATTTTTTTCCCTGTAGTTTTGTCTTTGGCTTACAGAAATTTGACTCTGATTTGACTAGGTGTGGTTCTGTTTGTGTTTGTTCTGTGTACAGCTATTTGAACTCTGGATTCAGAAGTCAATATTTGTCTTCAAATTTGAGAACTCTTTGGTTCTTATTTCATGGGGTAGGGATGAGGCAGGGTATCACTGTGTAGCCTTAGCTGGCCTCGATTCACAGAGATCCTCTTACTTCTGTCTCCCTAGTGTTAGTGTTAAAGTTGTGAGTGTTTTCAGAATCCAGATGAGGGTATCAGGTCCCCTGGAGCTAGAGTTGCAAGTGGTTGTGATCCAACTAATATGGGTTCTGGGAACATAAGTGGGTTCCTTTAGAAGAGCAGCTGGCACTCTTAGTTGCTGAGTTATCCCTCTAGCTTGTTGTATTTATTGAGAAAAGACCCATGTACCCCAGACTGGCCCTTAAACTTCATATGTAGCTAGGGAAAATCTAAACTCCTCATGTTAGCTCTATCCTCCAAATGCTGGGATTGCTGGTATCCATATCACCATGCTTAGCTAGCCCGTTATTTCTTTTTCTTTTTTTTTTTTTGGTTTTTCAAGACAGGGTTTCTCTGTGTAGCTTTGCGCCTCTCCTGGAACTCACTTGGTAGCCCAGACTGGCCTCGAACTCACAGAGATCCGCCTGGCTCTGCCTCCCGAGTGCTGGGATTAAAGGCGTGCGCCACCACCGCCCGGCCATAGCTTGTTATTTCTTAAAACGCTGCTCTGTCTTTGTGTATGTTTGTGTGTGGTGTATGTTTATGTGGAGCATATGTGTATGCACTTGCATGAGTGTGAGTAAGTTTCTGAACTCACCCTCTGTTTTACTTACTGTTAGCTTTTGTTATTGCCTATACTTTGGAGCTGCACACCCCAACGTTACTGTGCTTACATTGACTGAGCCTGCTATTTCTATACCCTGATCGTATTCATTCTTTGGAGTCTCAGTACTTTTTTAGACTATTGAATTACTCCAACTTCCTCTTCATCATCCAGGGGATTAAATACTGTGCCTCCTGCATTCTAAACCTACTACTGCCAAGGTATTTCCTGCTCCAACTCTCAGATTTCTTATTTTTTCCTCAATGTTGGAGATCAAACCTAAGGCCATGATGTGGGAGGCAAGAACTCTACCACTGAACTATATCTCAATCCTTTTAAATACTTAATAATGGTAATTGAATGCATTTGCTTCTTTATTCCCTAGCATCTTTGAATAAGTACTTGAGATATATCATTATCTCTGGCCTTCATAAAAATATCTCAACTCATCATTGAAAATAAGTAAATAAAATTAATTTCATTTACCATCAAGACCATTAGCCTAAATGGTCTTCTGTATACATTGGCCTCATCTAGAGTTATGCAGATGATGTACTTACTTTGAGAGCATTTTCTTTGTCACAAGATTTTTCCTTGATGCTTTCATGAAATTAGGGAAAATTACTCATCTAAATTGTGTATCACTTATTACTTATGACCAAATAAGTTTTTTTTTTACTCATCATAACAGTTTATTTTTTTTATTTCATTTATTTGCTTAAGGTCTCCTTTCTTTCACTATATATAGATATACATATAGATATAGCTTCTCTAGTTATCTTAGGATAAAAGAAAGCATATATTTATATGTTATAAAGCCTTTCAAGGTGTTCAAGTAGTATATTTACTCCCATCTTTTTTATGGCAATAATGGCTCATTTCATAGCCTAGACTGGCCTTGAACTCAAAATTCTCCTCGTCAGCCACCTGTGTGCTGAGATTACAGGTATATGCTACCAGGTTCAGCTGTTCTATCTCAACACTAACCAATTGTAATAATGTTTTCTGGAATTGTGATGGATCTGATTCCACATCCTGTGGAATGTACCTAAAAAATAATAATAATTTCACATCTAGATTTTAGAAGCAGACGGAATCATTGCCATTCATTTTTGGAGAATTGTGTGTGTTGCTTTCATAAAGTGTTCTGGGAACTGTGGGTGTAACTAGCCAGTAGTGCCTGTATTTAGCTTTAGCAAGGTTTTGGGTTTGATCCCAGCATCTATCTTTCTTTCTTTCTTTCTTTCTTTTTTTTTTTTTAATCTTTTTTTAAACGGTTCATAGACTCATTGACTACTATATCATTGACTGTTAGATTCTGTTCTAATTTTCTATTTGTGTGAAAGACAAATGTTATTTTTTAATTAAGCACTGTTCCATCAATTTGAAGCAGTTCTTCTTAACTCCCTACTATTTAATATGAGGTAATTATTGCCTTTATACTGTTCTTCACTTCTATTTCTCCATCTTCTAACATATCAAGTGTATAATTGTTATACATTACTAACTTTACGGCTGTTTTCTGTTCTGCCATTGATTCTTTTATGTTTTGCCAGTGAATTGGTTATATATATTAACTTGGAACCACTTATTTTTTGCCTTTCTTGAATATCATTCATGTGGAATCATGTAGCATGTATTTCTTTTAATTTATTAACCATTGTGTGGATGTGTTTATGAATTGAGGTGAGTGATGGTACACTGAGCATAAGTAAAAGCCAGAGGACAACTTTTGGAAGTGGTTCTCTCCTTTCATTTTGGGTTCCAGGGATCATCAGGCTTGCTCAGCTAAGCTAGCCTGCCTGTATTCTTTTGTGTATGCATATATTCTTCTTGGGCACGGTGTCTGTGTGCCTGTGTGTATTTATTGTTGTGTAATGTTTGATTCTCCAGATAATAAAGACTTGAAGTTTATGGGTGGTTTGTTTTTTGTCCAGTGTGTGATCTTTAAAGAATACTTCTATATGTCTTTCGGCAGACATATACACTGATTTCCTTGGGTTATATTGGAGCTAAAATATTTAAGTTTAGTGGCTCTTGCCAAAATATTTTTCTAAAGTGTTTGTGTGTATACTCCTCCCTAAATAGTAAGGAGATTCTTGGTGGGAATGTGGGCATATCTCATATCTCATTGTAGTTTTAATTTGCAATTTCCTGGTAGATAATGTAAAGCATTCTTCTGCATTTATTATCAGTTTAGGTAGCTCTTTAAATTTGTTTGTACATCATTTATTTCACTGTGCATGCATTGCATGGTACACATGTGGAAGTGAGAGAACAGCTTGTGGGAGTTGACTCTTTTCTTCCATATAGGTCCTGAGGATCAACCTCAGGCCGAGCTTGATAGCTTTCCTTTACCCCAGTCATCTCTAGTCCTAGACAGTTCTTTAAAGAAGTACTCACTGAAATCATTTCTCCATTCTTCAATTTGGTCTATGTAGCTTTTTGTGTGTATTAGAACGTAAGATAAGCCCAGGCAATCTGAACGTCTAAAATGTTCTTAACTGTAAACATAAAAATGTATAGATTGAAGTAGGGAGAGGCAAAGAAGTGTTAGGGGAAGCTGCAGGTTTTGTAAGTAATGATATGTTGTTATCTGGTCTTTTGACCTTTGACTTTTTGGGCAGGGGAATTACAGGGTCAGAGACCATTGCTTTGACTGTTGGGTTTTGGAAAGCTTTTGTTTTCATGTATCTGTGTCTCAGGAGGATGGGCAGGATAACTGAATTTGAGGTCCTTGGGATATTTAGTGAGATCTTGTTTCAAAGAAAGGTAGGAAAGGGGGAAAAGTAGAGAAAGGAGAGCTGATCATATATTTATAAAAAGAAAACAGAGATTCATAAAAATCTTGTGAGAGTTATATGTGATGTTATTTTAATTCTTTGTATTTGTCTGCAGTTTGTATATCAAAGGAAAAAAGACTTTTTAAAGGAAAATGCTTTTATTTTTTATTTTTTATTTTTTTGGTTTTTTGAGACAGGGTTTCTCTGTGTAGCTTTGGAGCCTGTCCTGGAACTCACTCTGTAGCCCAGGCTGGCCTCGAACTCACAGAGATCCTCCTGGCCCTGCCTCCCCGAGTGCTGGGATTAAAGGCGTGCGCCACCACCGCCCGGCTAGAAAATGCTTTTATTATTGGAACTAAATTATACCATAAAATGGTTTGGTTTTTAACTCAGTGTGCTTTACACGCATAAGTGTTATTTAGTAGTTCTACTGGCTAGTTTTCTGTCAGTTTGACACAAGCTAGGGACATCAGACAGGAGGGAGCACTTATTGAGAACAAGCCTTCATAAGAATGGCTGTAGGCAAGCCTGGAGGGCTTTCTTTTAATGATCAATGGGGGAGGGCCTTGCCCATTGTGGATGGGGCTACCACTGGGCTGGGGGGTCTTGGGTTGAGCAAACCAGTAAGCAGTACACCATGGCTTCTGCATCAGCTCTTGCCTCCAGGTTCCTGCCCTGTTTGAGTTTCTGCCCTAAATGTTTTCCTGGGTGAACTGTTAACAAAATGTAAGTGAAACATGAACCCTTTCCTTCCCAAGTTGCTTTTGGTCATGGTGTTTCATCACAGCAGTAGTAACCACCTAAGACAGTAGTTGACACCCATTTAATCAAAACAAAACAAAAACCTTTATGGTTAAGTTAAAGTCACTTGATTTCAAATTGCAGCATTCCAGTTTCTTAGTTAAGTCAGGTATGATTCCCAAACTCGAGGGTGGTTAAATGCTTCTGAAGTTGTACTCCACATGTGTAGTAGACATTCAGGAGAACCTGTTTTGACTACCTCAGAGATGCTCCACAGAGAATTGGTCCAGTGACTTTTCAACAAAGGTGGTAGCAGTGGTATCCCTACAATTAGCATATTAATAGCAGGAACTTTCATTATCTTAATATTGCTATTCTTAACGGTATGAAACCATTCTATTTAGCTAAGATCAGCCATAATAGTTTGTGAAATCAGAGAAGCATTATGGATAATAGATGTATAAATGTCTTTGGAACTAGAGCATCTGACTTAGTTATGTACTTTTACTGATATCAAATCCATAAAACAGTAGATTAAAACCATTTTAAAGTGTGTGTGCGCAATTTACTGGTACAGTCATTACTTTTCCCTAGTTCCTGATTGTTTTGTTTTGTTTTAAGAGACTGTCTTAGAACAGTACGGACTGGACTTAAAAGGAAAAACGCTACTGTGTCAACCTCCTAAATACTAGGGTTGCAGTCGATTCTAAAATACTTTCATCATTTTGTTTCCATTCAACAATTCCTTCAACTTCCAATACTTTACTAAGTGCTTGTCTGGTTTCTATGTGTATTGATTGGTCTAATCTAGAAATCATAAGTAAACAAAATCATTATACGTGTTGTCATCCGTCTGTCCCATCCTGTGTCCGTGCCCCCCCCCTTCATTATTTGGCATAGTGGTTTTTATGAGATTCATTTACTTTGTGGCATGAATCACCAGTTAGATCTTTTTATTGTTGATTTGTGTTTTATTAGAGCAGTTTGAACTTTTTGTGAACAAGTTTTTGTCATGAACATTGTGTATATAAGATCTTGTGAGACACCCATTTTTCATTCTAAGTGCATATAAAGGAGGGAAGTTGAAGAGGTTTGTGGTAATGCTGTGTTTAACTTGTTGAGAAACTGCCAAATAGACTAATTATTGCTAGACCTTGCCTTCAACATTTGTGAATATGAAGATTAATTCATTTAAAAATACCTAGCATCCGGGTGGTGGTGACAGGCAGATCTGTGTGAGTTCGAAGCCAGCCTAGTCTACAGGGGGAGTTCCAGGACATTCAGAACTGTAACACAGAGAAACCCTGTGTTGACCCCTCCCTCCCCAAAACAACAACAACAAAACCTTATCAGACACTGAATAGTTCGGACAGTGTGCTGGATACAGGATATTTTTTCATGGAGCTTATTGTTTGGGAATAAGTAGGCAAAAAAAAAAATAGATGTAAAACAAGATTACGCTGATTGTCATAACTAAAATGATGGTAAATTCTTTCAACTTTTTTATGTCTTTAATATTTATTGAGCACATACTATTTGTCAGACATTTCTAGTTTCACAGATCTTTAATTTTACAGTTTATTTTTGCGGAGTAGTAACCTGAGGAATAGAAAGGTCAAAGAACTTACTCTGATTTCATAGTTGTGAACCATACTCAAACAAAGGTTGTTTCACCTCAAGTCCCCTTCATGGCATTTTCCTCTTTCTGTTCTGGAGGGGGAGGGGAGAATAGTCTTATGTAGTAATATTTCTGAAGAAGTATGGCATTTAGGATTTTTGAGGAACAATTATATACACATTAGTCATCACAATACGTGGCTCCATTCTTTAGTGTTCTTGTTGACAGCGTGTTTCATTTCATGGACTGAGTCATGGGTTTAAAGGAAGGCAGTCAAGAATTGCTTGCAGAAAACTCTATAAGGGATGCAGACTTGCAGTATTTGGACTGCATCGTGAACTCAGGAAAAATAGAATATTTAAAATATAAGATATGAGAAAATTATCTATCTATTCAAGTCAAATTACAGAAACTTGGAAATCCCTGTTAGGACTAGATTGATATAGCATATACATTCTTATATTTTCAACTTAGAGTAATTTTATGCTATAGCATAAACAGTTTTTGAAGTTAAATTTTATTTATCTATGTGTTGAAACTTGGCTTAATAAACTTAAAAAAATTTCTTTTATTCTTGGTTTCAGGCGCCTAATCACAGATTCAAAAGTTAAATTAAAATATCAGCATTTAATAACAAATAGCTTTGTAGAGGTAAGTGGTTTATGCTTGTCTAATTTTTGTTTTCAAAAATTGTTTATCGAATACTAGTTCGGTTCTTTTTGTTGTAGTCTTGTTTGGTTTGGTTTTTTGAAATAGGATCTCATAGTGTAGACTTGGCTGGCTATGTAGATCAGGATGGCCTCTAACTTGTAGAGATCTATCTGCCTCTGCCTCCTGAGTGCTGGGTTCCCAGCATCTGAAATGCTAGTTTTTCAGCTGAAATACTAGTTTTCAAACTATCAAGAACCTGTTACTATATTTAGAACACTTATTAAAAAATTGCTTTTTTAACAGTGTTTTCTTTACTGGTTTTTAGCCTTAGCAAAGAATTACAGTATGTTATTGAACATGTCATAATCAAGTTGAGGACCCTAACATTGCTATTTCTCTAATTGTCTTACACTTCATTGCCAATAAGAATACTGTAGTTACGGTGCTGGAGTGAGTAGCGCTGGCTACTCTTGGAGAGGACCTCCGTTCTTCCAGCACCCACACGGTAGCTCACAGTGGTCTGTACTCCAGTTCCAGGGGATCCAGTGCCCTCTCATGTTTTCTGTGAGCGGGCACTAGGCACGAACATAGTATACACACACACACACACACACACACACACAAGCAAAATATCCCCCACCACACTCACATAGTTGTTTTTTTTTTTTAATAAAAAAAGGTGCTATATTTATTTTATTTTATTTTTCTTAGACAAGTGGTCAGCAAATTATGGTTTACCTTTGGAGGTGGGTATGGTAGGACATGCCTTTAAAACCCCAGCATTCAGGAAGTCAGAGGTGGATCTCTGTGAGTTCCAGGACTTCTAGGGCTGCAGAGACACTGTTTCAAAAACAAAACAAGCAAACAAAAAAGGATTTATTGAAAAATACTTACTGCATATTTGTTCTTACTGATTTTGGGCTGTGATGGCAGAATTGAGTAGCTACTACAAAGAACACTGTGATTAGGGAACAAAATGATTCACTTTTGGGTTTTTGTTTGTTTTTTTTTTTGGTTTTTTCGAGACAGGGTTTCTCTGTGTAGCTTTGCGCCTTTTCCTGGAACTCACTTGGTAGCCCAGGCTGGCCTCGAACTCACAGAGATCCGCCTGGCTCTGCCTCCCAAGTGCTGGGATTAAAGGCGTGCGCCACCACCGCCCGGCTCACTTTTGGGTTTTATTGAAAGTGCCATCATAGTAATGTCTGTATAGCTTGGTATTTTAATTCTAGAAAATAGTCTTTATCTGTGTTACAGATTAAACTATAAAAGTGCATATTATATGTATACTGTACATTCTTAAATGATCGATATACTTAATGAAGTGATCTAATGAGTTAAACCGCTAGCCAGTATATTGACTTTTGAAGCCTGGTGCGGAATGTTATTTATGACATGTCTTGCTTATGTAATAAAAATATTTCATAGTTTGTGTTTTAACTGTATGGGATGGTACTCACCGGGAAGTCCTAGCACTGGAGCGGCAGGGATAAGAGAATTGCAAGTTTGAGAGTACTCTGGACTACCTAGTGAGAGACTCCATTTTAAAACAGATAGATAGACAAAAACCCAAATTTAACACTGCATGAGGCAGAGATTGTTGGATCTCTGTGAGTTCTAGGTCAGCCTGCTCTACCTAGCCAGTTCAAGGATAGCCAGGGCTGCATAGTGAGACCTTGTCTGGGGGGTCGGGGGATATGATGACGACAATTGAAGAAACAGTTGAAAATCAGTTAAAAGATTGTTTTGTTTTCAAGCACTAGTAAGATTCAATCTTTACCTGTGGTTTAGGAGTGGTTTTGTGTTTTGTTTTGTTTTTCTCTAGTCAAAGGGAGAAATGACTGACATAAGTCCATTAGCTTAGCCCAGACTTCTGCTTAGCGTCTGAACACCTTCCCTAATTAGGAACATACTGGTTTTCATTTTAAGAAAATTTTCCTGGACTGGTAGTAGTGGTGCACACATGTGTGGAGGTCAGCTTGGTCTGTGGGGCACGTTCTAGGTCAGCTGGGACTATAGAGTAAGACCATGTCTCAGAAATAGAAGTTTACTCTAGAATTGGTGTTTATTAATAACCATAAAAATGTCTAAGCTGGCACATGGTTGCTTAATCCTGTAATCTCAGAAATTGTAGGGCTGAGGTAGGAGGGTTGCCATAAGTCTGGAGGCAAGCCTGGGTTAAGGAGTAATACTGTTCAAGTCTCAGTGGGATTTGTAGAATGAAAAATAGTTTTATGTTTTATAGATGAGTTTATGTTTTTAAAGATGAGTCATCCTGTGAGGATCTGGGGATACCGCTTTGGTAAAAGGCTTCCCTAGCAGGTATAAGGTACCTAGAACCAAAGCAAACAAATAATGAACCAGCAAACTAGATACTTTCGAGTAGGGGATGTAACTAAGTTGGCAAAGCACTTGCTTAATGTGTAGTCCCAAACTGTATTCCAAGAACTGAAATAAACAAGTTGCACGGATTGCTTAACATTGAAAAATCTTCAGTTAGTGTAACCTGCTACTTCTTTCCCCTCCCCTCCCCTCCCCTCCCCTCCCCTCCCCTCCCGTCCCCCCTCCCTCCCTCCCTTCCTTCCTTTCTCTCTTTCTCCTCCCCTCTTTCTCCTCCCCTCTCTCCCCCCCCTCTTCTCCCCCTCTCTCTCCTTTCTGTTTTTGGTTTTTTGAGACAGGTTTTCTCTGTGCAGCCCTGGCTGTCCTTGAACTCAACAGAGATCCACCTACCTCTGCCTCGCAAGTGCTGCAATGAAAGGAATTCACCACCACTGCCCCGCTAACCTGCCACATTTTTAACAAAGTAAAATAGAAATATCATATATCTTCCCCAGATGGAGAAGAAAAACTAACATTCATTTCTCATTAGAAGATGATAATTGGGGTTGGGGATTTAGCAAGCACAAGGCCCTGGGTTTGGTCCTCAGCTCCGGGAAAAAGAAAAGAAAAAAAAAAAAGAAAAGATGATTAATTGTAATGAGAAAATATTACACTTTGAAGACTATTGTACAAGACTATGGCAGGCTTTATATGGTTTTGTTTTCTCTCTTTTGACCTTATACTAGATGTTACAAAATTTATGTAGTTTAACTTGCTATCATTTTTAAGATTTTCTGACTTGTGTTTCAGTGCAACCGACTGTTAAAGTGGTGTCCTGCCCCAGATTGCCACCACGTTGTTAAAGTCCAATATCCTGATGCGAAACCTGTTCGCTGCAAGTGTGGGCGCCAGTTTTGGTAAGCAAGTAATTTCCTAATGAGTGAAGTGAATGTAGGGTTTCTACTTTTTCTTTTTAATCTTGGTAATAAAATAGGGGAACACTTCATGCTGGGAGATAAGTGATACTAGTTAAAAAATAGTGTTTTTTTTTTTTTTAAAGTTAAGATAGAAATCACATCTTAAAATTTTTTCTTCTTTCCAAGATGCTTTTTATCTTTTGGAGAGAGAGAGAGGGTGTGTGTGTGTGTGTGTGTGTGTGTGTGTGTGTGTGTGTGTGTGTGTGTGTGTGTGTTTTGTTTGAAGGCAGTCTCATTTTATAGTTTCATAGCCTGGATTGACCTCAAACTCATGTTCATACTTTTCTTCGGCCTCCCAAGTGCTGGTATAAGCATATACCACCACACCTGCTGAATGTATTGTTCATCAAGGGAAAATGAAGCTATACTCATAATTTTCTTTGTATTTCACTTTAACTTTTAATGAGAGAAATCTTAAAAATCTGGGTTAATTGCCTTTTGTTTCAACACTCAGAAAACTCAAGTGTGAGTGTATGTGTGTGGTACTTAGGTGCTCACGTGTGTGCTTGGTGATGGTGTCTTGGGGATCAAGCTCCAGTCAAAGCTTAGTGGCAACGCTTATCCACTGAGCCTTCTCTCTGGTCCAGATTGCTGTCGTCATGTAGTATTTTGTTCTGTCTGGCTCTTGCTCTCTACCTTTATATTGTCACTGATTAAGGAATAAATAATATGCGGTTTATTTAAAAACAAAATTTCCTTGATTTTGACAAGGTTTTTTTTTGTAATTTTGCATTTATTTATTTATTTATTTATGATTTTTTTCTTTTTTAAGAAATTTTCTCCTCACTCTACATACCACCCACAGATCCCACCTCCTCCCTCCTCCCACCCCCACAACAAGTTTTTTTCTTATAAGAAAATGTAGTTAATTTTGGTTGTTTGAGCCTACTTTCTTGGTAATTTGGGCCTTTAGAGTTCTGTAGTATATTTTCCCTCTGTCTGGACACTAGATTTCATTTATCAGAGATTTTTCAACATCAAATATTAGGAGACATCTTAGTGTCCTCTGTGGGTAGCCTGGGAATTTCCCAGTTTGAAAGTTCTTATTCTTTTTTCATTAGTAATTCATCTCTAAGTCCATCTTTGCATTTAGAGGCCAAGCTGCATCTTCAACAATGTTTCAACAATATTCAAAATATCAGTATTTGGTATTCAGTTTCATTGTTTATATTTTCTACTTGCATAAAAACAGTTAAGTCAGGTTCTACTTTTTACAATGAACGGTGGTATTCTAGTTTGCAGTAGCATGTTCCTCATTTTTATCAGAGACATCAACAGAATGACCTTTATTGGCTTTAGGTCCACACACATTCTATTTAGGACTGTTATTCTTTTAGGATGACTGGGACTTTCTCTGCACCTCTTTTTTCATGATCAAGTTTCACCACAATCACCCTGGAATAGTCTATTCAAGATAATGTATTCTTTTTCTAACACACATCCCAAATCCTTCTATTACTGAGTTCCAATTCTGCTTCCTCATTTTAGGCTTTGTTAAAAAGAGCATTCCTTACTGCTCTTTACCAATTTTACTATAACAGAATACCAAGATAATCTAGTATTTACACAGCAGGAATTTATTTCTCAAGCTGGGAAGTCCTGGGTCAGTGTGCTGGTGGATTACTTGTGTTGGTATAGGTCTGCTTTTTGCTATATAGAGGATATCTTGTGAATAATCTCACATGGTGGAAGGAACAACACAACTGTCTCCATCTCTTTATTGTGTTGTTCATGAATACAACCCTCATGACACGATCACCTTACAAGCACCCCTAGGTTTTGTGTGTGTGTGTGTGAGAGGGAGAGAGAGAGAGAGAGGAGAGAGGGGAGAGGGGAGAGGGAGAGAGATATCCACCTGCTTCTGCCTTCCAGGTGCTGGGATTAAAGGCATGCACCATCATACCCAACAGCCCCTACCTTTTAATGCTATCACAGTGATGATTAGGTTTCAACATTGAAATCAGGGTGAGGCGTATGCAGAATATAGCAGAAAGGTAAAATGGTCTTACAGTCTTTTTAAAGAAAAGGAGAGAACTGGCACTACCACATAGATTGTTTTGTTTTGTTTTTTTCAAGACAGGATTTCTCTGTAGTTTTGGTGCCTGTCCTGGATCTTGCTCTGTAGATCAGGCTGGCCTCAAACTCACAGAGATCTGCCTGGCTCTGCCTTCCAAGTGCTGGGATTAAAGGTGTGTGCCACCACCGCCCAGCCCAATAGATGTTTTGTTGGTAGGTATTTCAGTATTGTTCTAATTCTTTAAAAATAGCAATAGAATTAATAAATGTGCCCCAAGAGCAAATAAATTCACAAACATGTAAGCATGTATACAATGCAAATTGCGTTGATAAAGATCAACAATGCCTTGCTGTTTAGAGTTAACCCTGTGACCTGGGGAGATGGTTCCGTGTGTAAAGTGCTTACTCTGCATGAGTTAGGGACCTGAGTCCCAGAACCACATGAAGCTGGGCACCCAGCATCCACCTGTACTCCCAGTTCTCCTATGGTAATGGGAGGCAAACCAAGAGACTCCCTGGAGTTTGTGAGCCAGCTCTGCTCCTGTCCAGAGCAGTGAACACCACCACGGGAAGAGAGACCCTGCTTCAAACAAGGTCAAAGAGGAGGATAGCCGTTGTCCTGCTCCCACACACAGATTTCACCTTTGATGAAATTAATAAGAAACGTCTCTCTCTTTGGTAAAAAGTTATTTAATACAGTTAGATTTATTTATGTGTATCAGTGTTTTTCTTATATGTATGTCTGTATACCACATGTGTTCAGTGCCCACAAAGGCCAGAAGAGGGCATCAGATCCCTTTAACTGGAGTTGGTTGTCAGCCATCCTGTGGGTGCTGGCAGTCAAACCTGGGTCCTCTGCAAGAGCAACAAATGCTCTTACTCATTGAGCCATCTCTCCATCCCCTTGTGTTGTCTTTCTGTTAGGAAATGAAATGTGGCATACATTTGAAGTTCCTTGGTACCCTGTTCCATCGGATTCCTTGTCTACCTTGTTAGAGAAATAATCATTTCCTTAACCTCTTTAGTTCTTTTTTGGCCATTTTTTATCATTCTTACAAATTACTTGATAATCATGTTAATCACCAATTTCATTTTGTATAAGTTTTACTAAACTTATTCTTTGACAATTTTATGCATATACAACACATTTTGATTTTTCTGCCCCCTCTGCCCTGTCACATCTCCCTCCTGTCCCTATCACCCTTTCCCACTGCATCCCTAGAATCGCTTTCCCACATTCTCATCTTACCTTGTGACTCACTGAGCTCCTTCTGTGCGGCTGTGAGTTTGGAACAATCTATCAGAGCCTGGTGGGCTCCATACTAGTGGACACACTGTTTGTGTGGCCTGTGCCATTCCTGCCCTCCACCCACCCATTTTGAGGAAGGGCATTACTGTAGTCCAAGCTAGCTTTGAATTCTTTATTCTTCTTGGGGCCTGGGATTTTACTGGCTACCATGCTCGTCCACCATCAAGTTGTTTTTTCATAAGCATTTGTGTTTCCTTCATTTACACCCCTACCCTGTAAGCATACATGTGCTTAGTGCAGAATTACAGATGTGAGCCACTGTGAGTTTTTTGTTTTTTAATAGATTGGCCAATACCACTTTTGTCTACGGGCCTGAATTTAATCTAGTCACATTTTGCAAAGATGCCCCCATTTTTGTCTCATGTATTGTTTACTGTATATTAGTATGAAATTGTGAATTATCCTGCAAATGCAGGCTTTTGTTCTTCAGTTGCAGTACTGAGTGGATGAAGATAGAATTATGTTTGGTGAAACACTACTAAAAGCTTCTCAGTACAATCAAGTGAGACATTCTTGCAACAGTTACTTGCTGTGTTGTTATCAGGGCATGTCTTTATGATTCTAGTCATTCTCATTTCATACATAATGAGTACCTATTACATGCTGGTCCTAGAACACACTCATTCTGAAAAAATTCACTGTAAAATAAATGGACACATTCCCTGCATTGGTATTTGCCAATCATTTAGAATTTCCTGACAATACTAGAGAACTGAAGAGTATGAAATGGTTGAGTTGTTTACTTACAGTAAGCAGTATTATTTATCTAAACTCTTTGTGTTCTTTAACAGCTTTAACTGTGGCGAAAATTGGCATGATCCTGTTAAATGTAAGGTGAGCTTTCCTTCTTTTTTCTTTGTTTTTCTTAATAACAGGTCAGTACATTTGTAAGATTTGATTAAAGATAACAGCTGATGACTTTGTATTAGCAAATAGAAGATTTTATTCTGCCCTTTTTATTTCTAGTGATCATTTACAGGTATTCTAAGTGTGTTCTTTAGAGTGTCAAGTTCCTGCTTATTCTTAGAATATCTATGAGTGGAGCAGCTCTGGTGTCAGGCTTTGTTTTGAGGGGAATAACGTTATAATTTGACTTTTCCTCAAGATTCCAGCCTCCCATCTCCACTTGAACCAGACAAAATTCTTATATAAAATTCTTGATCTTATATAAATGAGATTTTATAGCCATAAATTTTCCTGCTTTGAAAATATGACTAATGATAATCTATTCCTTTTTGACTCTCACATTTAAAGCTTGCCTTTGTTTAAGTGCTGAAATAAGTTGCTATTCTTAAGCTCTTAGTTATATTCTAATGATTGTTATTTTCAAATAGTGGTTGAAGAAGTGGATTAAAAAGTGTGATGATGACAGTGAAACCTCTAATTGGATTGCAGCTAACACAAAGGTTGGTCCGTCCATGTGTCTCCCCCCCCCTCAACCCTATCCCCAAACTGTTAATAATGAACATGGTGAAGGCTAGGTGTATAAGCATTAGCAAAAGCAGTGTGAGTTTATGTTGGTATAAGCCTTACAATAGCTTTTATTCACCCTACCCCCAATCGTTGGTCTGTTGGCTCCTTAGTTACTTTCAGGTGTTTATGTTATTGAGCGGCTGTAAGGCAGTATGCATAGTGCTCTACTTTTATTGTAAAAACAGGAATTTCCTGTAGAAAAAGCTAATTTTGCTAAGCTAGATTTGAGGATACTCCATCCAGTTCATTTATTTTGGCCTAATACTCATTTTTTTCTTCTTTTTTTTTTTTTTTTTTTTTTTTTTTGTTTTGTTTTTCGAGACAAGGTTTCTCTGTGTAGTTTTGGTGCCTATCCTGGATCTCGCTCTGTAAACCAGGCCAGCCTCGAAGATACAGAGATCTAGATCTGCCTGGCTCTGCCTCCCGAGTGCTGGGATTAAAGGCGTGCACCACCAACGCCCAGCCCTTTTTTAAAATCATTTTTATTTAGTGTGCATGTATATGCTCATGTCCAGGTCAGGGGAGAACCACTTGCAGGAATCAGTTTTTGCTTTCCACTACGTAACTACAGTGTATATGAACTTTTAGGCTTGATGGCAAGTACCCTTACCCCCTGACCTATGTCACCAGCTGTTGTCATTCTCTACTTTAAATTTCTCAGTTTTACTTTTTAGAAGTCCATCTTTAGAGGCCAGGATTTAAACAGAGTAACTAATTTGATGTTTTGATTATGTAAAGTAAGGCTAACAGAAGTGATTCTCTGATTCTACTTTATGATATACATCTAAAATATGACCTAAGTGAAAATTGAAAGTGGACCGATGGTAGTAGCCCTTATTTTTATTTTGAAGTATGTTATTAATGAAGCTAGTTGTAAATTCAGTCTCTTTGGCAGTGTGAATGTAGCTCAGTTGGTAGAGAGCTTGCCTAACAGGCACAAAGCCCTGGTCTGCATCCTAAACACGATACAAACTGAATGTGGGGACACAGCCTGTAATGTCAGCCCTGCAGAAGTGGAGGCAGGTATCAGAAGTTCAACACCAGCCCAAGCTACACAAGACCTTGTAGGAAAACATAAAAACAAGGGCTGAGAAGATGTGTTTGCTGCTCACTGACCCATGTGAAAGGCAGCTGTGGCCATGTAACCCCAGTGCTGTGTTTCAGAGACGGTGGATTCCCTGGAGTTCAGTGGTCAACCAGCTTAGCTGAATTTGAAGACCTCATTGAAAGTGTCTGAGAGGAATACGGCTGAGAGCTATGTTATAGGACTCCCTAGTGTCATCCTTCACACACGTGTGTGCACACAGTGTCCGTGCCACTGAAATTTTAAAGTTTTTAAAAAGCTAGACATTGTGGCACACACCATTGATCCCAGCACTTGGGAGGCAGAGACATGTGGATCTCTGTGAGTTTGAAGCCAGCCTGGATACAGAGTGAGTTCTAGGACAGCCAGGGCTTTGTAGAGAGACCCTGTCTCAACAGCAACGAAAGTTTTTAAAAGTACATGAAAACAAAATAGAAATTGTGAGCCTCAGTATGAATTCAGTTTGAAAGTCAGGGCCTGATTGCCTGCTTGTCTGACTCTAGAGGCCAGATTACTTGTATATGGATCCTATGTGACCTAGAATTAGTTTCCTTGTTATTTCTATTTTGTCTTTTATTCATGTGACCAACAGGAATAAATAGCATTGTTGCAATGTTTATGGGTTTATGCTGCATATAAAACTCTGAGAACAGTGCCAAAGGATAAAAAGTACTCTATAGCTAAGTGATACTAAACTGTGTTAAGATGAGTAAAATACTTAACTTCAAAGTTTTAATCAAACTTACTGTGTCTGATTAAAAATATTTTGATTGGTTTTCACTGGGGTGGAGATGGTTCAGCAGCTGAGAGCACTGGCTCCTCTTCCTTCCATAGGACCTGAGTTCAATTCCCACCTGCATGGTGGCTCATCACTTTCTATAATTCCAGCTCCAGGAGATCTGATGCCTTCTTCTGGTCTCCACAGGCACCTGCACACAGATGGCAAACACACAGACATACATATAAATAAAAATAAATATTAAAAAAAAAGAAGCATTACATTGTTGTATCTGTTTAAACCCAGTAATAATGATGCAGGTCATATTTAATGGTATTTATTACTTATGTGTATTAACTCTAATAGATAAATGAAATCTCGAACTGGCTTCTCTCCTCAATGGTAGCAATACAGCTTAGTGTAGCATTGACACCAACTTTATAGTTTTTTTCCATAGGAATGTCCCAAATGCCATGTCACAATTGAGAAGGATGGCGGTTGTAATCACATGGTTTGTCGTAACCAGAACTGTAAAGCAGAGTTTTGCTGGGTGTGTCTTGGCCCTTGGGAACCGCATGGATCTGCCTGGTAGGTTGGACAAATGGTAGAGTATATTCACATAATTATGGGATGTATACCACATATAAATGATACTTCTGCCTTTGATTATCATTTGACTTGAGCTAAATAAACAATATGTCGTTTCAGTAGAGGAATATGTTCAAGATAGCCACAGAGAGGGATTAGGTAGTGATATTTCTCACAGGAATTAATAATTGAGGCAAACCTTTGGGTTGAGATTTTCATTAATTGAAGTTGGAAACAAAGTAAAAGCAACACTGAACAGAGGTGGAGTAATGTTTTAAGTTCATGATTTTAATTTTTAGTTACAGTGTCTGATACATCCTTTAGGTAGACATTGTAAACTAGAGTTAATGTACAGAAATTTAACCTGTGTGTTTTCCTTACCCTACAACATCATTAAACAAGTTTTGTTGTCTTTAATAATTGGAAAGCTATTGAGCAAAAATCTGTATTTTTAGCCTCTCTTTGAAATAGGCTTGCGTTTCTGTTTGGAAGAATTACCTACAACTGGGAAATAGTTCTTCAAATGGGCCTTTATTGTGCAATGTTATAAGTTCTTCAAGACTGAGAATTAATGTTAGATATGTGTGCATCCATTGGAGATGGGGTCCGGGATGCACTGTGGATACCAAAATCTGAGCATCATTATGGCCACTATATATACTAGTGTAGTATTTGCACGTATGTAGATTGCTTATAATACCTAGCACACAGTGATTGTTCTGTAAACAATATCATTTAGGGAATAATGACAAGGATAAAGACGTCTGTTTGTGTTCAGTACAGTTGGGAATTATCTTCAGATACTTTTTGCTATCTGTGTTAAATGGCATCGTTCCATTTCCTTCTGTACTAATAGATAATTTTGTGATATGCATGTTTATTTGAGAAAATACAAGTTAAATTTTAGATGAGTTTGAGAAACAGGAACTAAGCACATATCCTGTTGAAATGAAAATGTTTGTGTTACCTTCCTACTTTCTTTTGACCCCCCTCCTTCTCCCAGTAAGTTGTAGGGGATAGGGGAAGTTAGGAAATAGAACTTGGGTATAAAATAGTTTGGATATTGTGAGGGTTTAAGTTAAAGTAACATGGTTAGATGAAAAGGGTCTGCATTGTGTCCTTACACATTGTCAAATAATTACAGTGCTCTGTGGAGACTGGATGGGAGGGGGAGGGTGCAGGTTCAAGACAAGATAAAGGAGATAGGAACTTAATACAAAAGTTAGGCATTTGCTTTTAATTTAATTGGAATCTGATTAGTTATAGCAATGGGAAGAATGATAATAGGGATCACTTCTGAAACTAATTCTAAGGAAAATAATTTGTTAGTGGTGAATAAAGAAGTTATGCCATTGTCAAAACTGAAGACAGATTCTCTGTTTGTTTGTTTGTTTGTTTTGGTTTTGTGGGGATTCTCTGTTTAGTTTTGGTGCCTGCCTAGATCTCCTTTTGTAGGCCAGCCTGTCCTTGAACTCACAGAGATTCACCTGGCTCTGACTCCCAAGTGCTGGGATTAAAGGTTGTGGGGATTTTTTGAGTCAGAGTTTTTCTGTGTAGCCTTGGCTGTCCTGGAACTCGCTGTGTAGATCAGGCTAAGTTATGCAAAGCAAAAGCACTACCACAGGCTGAATGATGATGACCTGGGTGAAAGGGCCACCATGCCTTTATACTTACTGACCTTGCAAATGTATCCTCCTTTGTTTTCTCTGTATGTCTTAAAATGCCTTTGGTTTATCAAAACAGTATTCCAAGTAGCACAATCAGTTATTTGAGTTAGAAGAGTTAGAAATATAGGTATAGCCAGGCGGTGGGGGGCATATGCATTTAATCCCAGCACTCGGGAGGCAGAGCTAGGCAAATATCTGTGAGTTCAAGGCCAGCCTGGGCTACAGAGTGAGTGAGTTCCAGGATAGACTCCAAAGCCATACAGCAAAACCCTGTCTCGAAAAACAGAAACAAAAACAAACGGACAAAAGAAATATATGTAGATACTAAATATTTACTTTTGCTAGCCTTCAAATCTTTAATAGTTTCGGGAGGGAAAAGCCTGTGTTAAGATGGTGCTTTAAAATACATTTTAAAAAGTATTGCACAGAGTGGATATGGTGGCACACACCTTTAATTCCAGCACTCAGGAGGCAGGTGCATCTCTAAAGGATGGCCTAGCCTGGGTTGCATAAATAGTTCTGGGCCAGCCTGAGTTACATGGAGAGACCATGTCTCAAAAACAAACTACAAGGGAATGTTGTGAGGTTTAGGAGATAGGAAGAAAAGAATGTTAATAGTTAACCAAGAGATAACAAGAGCAGTGATCTCCCAATTACATTAAGCATACTAGTGCATCAAGAAAAAAACATTGAATGATCAGGTGAAAATTAACATTAAATCTTCCTTACCGAAATAAATTACCTGTTGCTCTAAGACCAGTTGTGGGCTACTTCTGAATAGTGGGAAATAGGCAATCGGCTAGTATCAAAGATTAAGCAATAAAAGTATAATTTCAAATTGCTGAAATTTGTGATTTAATTCTACACCTAAAAACTATATCTGAACCATATTTCAGTCGAATATTTCATTGGAGACAGAAATTTGTAGCCTATTCAGTAAAACTAAGGCAAAGGTATTTGGGATTGATTGGCCATTTCTTGCAATAAACATAATAAATTTGCATTTTCCTTAGGGGAATATCTTTAAAGGTTTCATGAAAGGTTACCCTACTTCCTTCTGCTTTCTGGTACATTTTCGTAAGAGCTGTCTTATCTCCAAAGCCATCTGTTACTCAAACATGTAAGTCAAAGAAAGGTATTGAACACACACACACACACACACACACACACACACACAAACATATACATAGACAAACACTTTTCTCAACATTGCTTTCTGATACACATTTGGTAAAATCAAAGATAATGAGTATTTGTATATTATGTGTGCCTACAAATACATAGACACCAGTACAGTTCTGAAGGGCTGAAGATACAGCTCAGTGGCAGAGAGAGCATTTGCTTAGTGTGGGAGAAGCTCTAAATCCAATTCTTAGCACCACGTGCACACATGTATTCAGAAAACAATTCTGAAAAAGTTGGTAAGTCTGTACAACAACTAAGTTTTAGATTTACTTTTTTTTTTTTTTTTTTTTTGGCGTGTGTCTGTGTGCGTCTGTGTGAATATGCATCTGTCACACACATTGTCACTCATCTTTCAACAGCTGTCCACAAAAGGCCAGAAGAGGGCATTAAATAACTTGGAATTGGAGTTCCAGAAGGTTTTGAGCTGCTCACATTGTATGCTGGGAATAAACTCTGGTCTTTTTGAGTAGCAAGTGCTCTTAGCCATTGAGCCATCTCTTGAGCCCCATACAATTCACTTTTAACATTTAAATTCAAATTTTTTTGGGGGGGGGTGGATGGAGGGAGGGATGGGGTTTTTAAAAGGCTTCCTTTAGCTCTAAAAGGTTCACTGTTAACAGATTTTGCAGCATGTTAGCTTTTAGCTTCCTGCTAACTGAACTGCCTCTACGTATTAACTCTGAATCTCTCTTTGAAAGTCCATTGCAGGTGGGTAGTTAAGCATTATATAAATAAATAGCCACAATCACAATGTAGTCGCTCATAAAAGATAACATTGTAGCCAGGTGTGGTAGCATGTGACCTTAATCCCAGCGCTTGAAGACCAGCGCCAGGCAGAGATCTCTGAGTTTTAGGTTGGCCTGGTCTACATAGCAGGTCTCAAGCTAGCTAGGGATAGTGAGAGCCTGTGTAAACAACAACAACAACAAAAAAGATACATAGTAACAAGGACAAAAGTGTCAATCATTTCCACTCTGAGTTAATTTCTCTGGGTTTGTTCCCTCCTTTTTTATGTATCATTCAGTTTTCAGTGACAGTTAATAGATCATAACTGTGTGCAAAAGTACATACAGCACAGCATCTCTTAAAGAGTAACTTGCTGATTGTTGGTTCTCTGGTTTATGAAAGGAGAGATACAGTGAGTAACAGATGGCTTAGGAGATAAGGTGATCTCTTCAGAAACAGAATTTGAAGTTCAGACTACACAAGTAGTAAACATGAATTTTATAATGCAGTGGTTTCTGGTGGTTGTAGCTTAGCTGGTTTGGGATGGGTTACCCAGAAGGTGTGGAATTTCTTATTACTTCATGGAGAAGTGATCTAGTATTCTAGACAACCAAAATACTAGGTGTTGGATTATGTTCAACCCTCCCATTGTGCTTTATTTAGCCTTGTAATTCTACCATTATAACAATAGAACCCTGGGTGTCTTGACATCTCAGTTTATCTGTTGTAAAGTAGAATATTGGTTCTAGATAATCTCTTAGTATAAGTTGAAGTGCTACATTCTGTTCCTTTTTTAATTTATTTATGGTTTCTGAAATCCTCTTAATTTTCTTTAAGGTACAACTGTAACCGCTATAATGAGGATGATGCAAAGGCCGCAAGAGATGCCCAAGAGGTGAGTGCAGCCATGGCAGGGCAGCACGGGCTCAGAATGCCCGAGGCACGTTTTTCAGGGTAACTTTGTAGAAGCATTCAGTTCTGAATTATTTTTCGATAGACACTCCAATAAATCCTAGATGTCTGCTTACAATCCTAAAGGGACTCTTATGATATTTATTAGGCATATTCATATTTTTGTTTTCTGAGAACGGCACTGTAGCTCAGATTGGCATCAAACTCATGATCCTTCTGCTTCTACTTCTTCCTGACTGCTGGATATAGGCATGTGCATTTTGCTCAGTCTCTTTTGTTTTGTTATTGGTTTGTTGGTTTTGAGACAAGCTCTTGCTTTTTACCCTGAATTCCCAATCTCAGCTTCCCAAGTCTGAGATTACAGGGGTATGCCAATCCTCCTCCTCCATAAGGTTAGTCTTGTTGTTTACTTTATTTTAGTTGAGCTAGTTTTGTTGGATATTTTCAGGTTCCGGTGGTGTTTATGGTATCAACACTCACCTCTGCATTCTCATTCAGAAAGGAGAATAAGAGACCAGCAGTTGTTGGTGAACTACTGCTATTCTGTATAGAGCACACAGTGTGTCACTTACTTTTACTTTGTTTTGTTTTTAACCTCATTGTTCATGTAGTTCTGATAGGTGAGCTGATTTGAAACAGACCCCTCAGGAGTCTCCTGTCATAGAGAAATGACCTGTTATTAGGAAAGGGTCCAGACAATAGGTTTGGGTTTATAATACTTTTTTTTTAATCTTGTAATTTTATAGTAGTTGTAAAAACATTGAGTTTTTATTTAGTCATTCTTTATTGAAATTCCTAGAGACACAAAAATGCTAAATGGTTTTCCAAGCTGGATACAATCCAAAACATGGATTGCATGTTTGTTATTATTTGTTCTTAAAGGCATTTCTTTAAATTTTCTAGGCCTGGCATATTGCTGTGTGCCTGTAAACCAACACTCTGGAGGCTTTGGAGGATCTCAATTTTGAGTCCAGCAAGAATCCTCTCACTCAACACACACAGACCTCAATCATTTCTAATTTAAAAAAAAAAAAATGCCCCAATACATATTACGATATACTCCCTCCCATATTGGTAGAAATAAAGGTACTGTCTTTTTTTATAATTACAAATGATGAATGTTTCACAGATATTTGTGCTATTTTGGTCCTTTCAGGGATGTAGTTTAGGTGGTTTGTTTTCTGAGTCTTGGTTTTTCAAGACAGGGTTTTTCTGCCTCCTGAGTGCTGAGATTAAAGGCATGTGCCACCACTGCTCAGCAAGACATGTTTTAACTGTCTAGCTCAGTCTGGGTTCAAAGTACTGGAATTACATGCATACTATTTTAGTCCTTTCAAAGAATAGAAAAATTCTCACAAATTATAGTGCTGATTTAAATATATTCACTATAGTATTATTTAAATATGTGAATGTAAAACCACTTGTAAATATCTTATTTCTGTACAGCTGTATAGCCAAATCAAATCACAAATCAGTGAAATTATTTACATCCATTTAACTTTGTAGAAAGTGAAATGATATACCACTGTTTCTTGTTTATGTGGTGCAAAGGATAGAACGCAGGGATTCCTGGATGCAGGGCAAAGATTCTACCAGTTGAGCTACATCTCCTGTGCTGAGTTGATGTGATCATCATCATCATTATCATCATTTTTATTACTTAAAAAGGCATGGTGGCTCACACCTTTAATTCCAGCACAAACAGGCAAGAAAATTTCTGTGAATTCAAAGCCAGCCTGGTCTACATAAAAAGTTCAGGAGAGCCAGAACTGCATAGAGAGACCCTGACTCAAAAAAAAACAAAATATTTCTGTGGTCTACTAATAATTTGGTACCTCTACTTCACTCCTATTTAATGGTCCTCGGATGTTAATATAAGATGGATCACTGTCTTAGTTAGGATTACTCTTGCTATGATGAAACACCATTACCAAAAGCAACTTGCTAGGAAAGGGTTTATTTCACTCTTATTACCATATAACAGTTCATCATCTAAAGCTGTGAGGGCAGGAACTCAAACCAGAGCAGGAACCTGAGACAGGAGCTGATGTAGAGGCCATGGAGGGATGCTACTTACTGGCTTGTTCCTCATGGCTTGCTCAGACTGTTTTCTTATAGAACTCAGAACCACCAGCCCAGGGATGGCACCACCCACAATGGACTGTGCCCTCCCCCTTTGATCACTAATTAAGAAAACCCCTACAGGCTTTCCTACACCCGATATTATAGAGGCATTTTCTCAATTGAGACTGCCTCCTCTCAATGACTCTCTCTAGCTTGTGTCAAGTTGACTTAAAATTAGCCAGTACAGTCACTTTGTATAATTCTGATTTATAAATTATTAGTGGCAGTCATGCTTTCTCTAGTTTCCTGTTTGGACTTGATTCTACTGTTGTGCTTTTGTTTGTTTATTTGTTTTAAACCTTAACTTATTTTTATGACTTATTAGAAATCATGATTGTTTAAAATCCTTTTGAAGAACAATGCTATACATTTTTCTGTATAGTTTTGATAATTCCTTTGAATACAAAGAAATGTTTTTTCTTCATGGGTGGCACTGTATTTTCCTAGTTACCGTGAATTCTGAATGAATAGTAGACCGATTAGATCTAGAGATCATATTTAGCACTGATCTTTTGTTTTGAAGACCCCACCATTCAGTACCATCATACAGAAAATTAAGTCTCAGTATGAATTTGCCTGAGACAAACCACATTCAGCCCGTAGTACCATCAAAATACATGATCTCTTCCTGGAGTGGGCCCTTGAAGTCAGCTGCTCTTCATTTGTTTGCTGGTAAAATCCCTTTCTAGGCCGGGCGGTGGTGGCGCACGCCTTTAATCCCAGCACTCGGGAGGCAGAGCCAGGCGGATCTCTGTGAGTTCGAGGCCAGCCTGGGCTACCAAGTGAGTTCCAGGAGAGGCGCAAAGCTACACAGAGAAACCCTGTCTGGGGGGGGGGGGGGGGGGGGGGGGCGGAATGATCCCTTTCTAAGTCCTTTAAAGTGGGGTCTATAGCTTGTACTTCACAAATTAGACCATTCTAGAATCTTATACCTCTGTTGGGGCATGGGGAAAGATTTCATATCACTGTTATTATTTATTTGATGGCTATGTTCCATTACATGCTTATTTTTAACCTTTTGATTATTCTTTATGCTCTCCACTCTTAACGTGCTGACCTGATGTCTCTTGGGTTATTGTTAGTCTTCAGAAGTATTAGAAATTTGGTATACAGTCCAGAAAGATCATTGGTGGTATTTTGAGTGCTTTGTGTTGTAGAAAAGTTCAAGCTCTGTTGTGCTGACAGTGGTAAAAATTTGAATTTTCTTCTGTCTTTGGAAGTCAGTAATCCTTCTCTGTGGAGGGTTAAATAAAACCACAGCTACTCGAAGGGTGGATCAGGATCATTATGAATACAAGGTCTGGCTGAGCTACAGAGAGAAGTTAAAAGCCACCCTGAGCAATTTAGTAATGCTCTTGTTAAAAAGGGGTATGTGGTTGTGTATATTGGGGGAACCAGAGAGATGGCTCAGTGTTCAAAACATTACTTTAAAAAAGCATGGCCCCAAATTCAGATCTCCAGCATCCACATGGCAATTGCATGTGATTCCAGCATTGAGGCAGAAACAGGACTCTTGTGGCTAGCTGCCCAGCTACATTAGCCAGAATCAACAAGATCTGTGTTCAGTGAGAGTCCATGCCTCAATAAATAGTGATCCAGAAAGACACACTACGTGAACTTTATCTCTAGACACGCAAACATTCTACACACACATACACCTGTAGGGGTTGGGGAAGATAAGCCCATTGAGATTGCTCAGTAAGTAAAAATGTTTGCTATACAAATTTGATAAACTTGCATTTGATCCCTTGAATCCAGAGTGTGGAAAGAAAGAACTGATTCCTGACCTCCTGCTGGCATATGCGTGTGCACATGTACATGCACACACAAAAAGTGGAGGATGATGTACAAAGGGGGAAAAAAGGTGGGAGGGTTGAATCTCAGGGGTAGAGTTTGCCCAGTATGGGCAAGGCTTTGATTCCCAGCACTGGGGTGTGAATCAAATAATATCTGCAGACTGGGTGATCTCCACTGTGATTACTCAAGTGTTTCTTCCCTTACTGCTAAGGAAACCATAGGCTTTAATAGATGAATTTGACTGTGTTCCAAATAACTTTACTTAGATAAAAACATTGGTAGTTATACTTGACTAACCCTCATTTGGTAGCTATGCTCACTGTATAGCTCTCCCTGGAACTCTGTGTAGACCAGTCTACCTTCTTAGTAAGTGTATAAATTTAAGCAAATTCAGACTCAGCGAGAAGAACATTGAACATTTAGATGAGGGCTGGAGAGATGGCTCAGTGGTTAAGAACTCTCTGGCTGTTCTTCTAGAAAATCTGGGTTTAGTTTCCAGCACCTACATGGTAGCTCACAACCTCCTGTAACTCTTCAATTCTCAGGGATCTGATGCCCTATTTTGGCTGCTTTGGGCACCAGGCACACAAGTGATTCATAGACATACACATAAAGTAATTTAAAAATATATTTTAAAAAAACAGTTAGTTGATTGTACTGCCTACTTGAGTTACATTGTCTTAGGAGCTATATGATGTCTTTTTTGCCTGAGGGTAGTTTTCTACTTAAAAATACTTGGTTTCAAGGGCTGGGTTGTCAGTAAATTTGCTTAGCTTGCACAAACCTCAGGGTTCAGCCACCAGCAACATACACAGCTGTTTCTTGTTTTCTATCTCATTGCATCTGCTGTAGAGTGCTATCTAAGAGAACTCTTTTTGTAATGCTAAAAATACTCTTTATCATCATTGTTTCATTTGTTGGCCATTAATTGTAGAACAGATATTTTAATGTTGAATTAAAATAGACAAATATGTGGCTCATGGCTGCTGTATGGAAACTACAGTAAGGCATTCAGAACAGTGTTAAATAACAAAGGTAACTATATATGGCTTTAGTTTTAATTTTAAATTAAGATTAATTCGGCTGGGCGGTGGTGGCGCACGCCTTTAATCCCAGCACTCGGGAGGCAGAGCCAGGCGGATCTCTGTGAGTTCGAGGCCAGCCTGGTCTACAGAGCGAGTTCCAGGAAAGGCGCAAAGCTACACAGAGAAACCCTGTCTCAAAAAACCAAAAAAAAAAAAAAAAAAAAAATTAAGATTAATTCTAAATTACTGTTCTATTTTGTCAGCAAATATAGGAAATTTTAATTAGCAGTTTTACTCAAAAAATCATATATACTCACAGATACAATGTTTTAATATGTGTATAATGTTGATGGATATTTAAATATAGATAATTATTTTGTCACCTTGGGTACCTATCATTTTCTATGGTTAGACATTTGCCATTTACTCAGTTACTTTTGAATACACAGTGCATTATTGACAGGGTCTCTCTCCAGTATCATCATTTTACTCTCTACTTCTCTGAGTTCAGTGGTTTTAGATTCTTCATAGAAGTCAAGATTGTGTAGTATATATATTTCTATACAGGCTTAGTATATTTTAGTTTTTTTGAGGGCCTTCTACTAATTTACATTCATACAGTTCCCTTCACTCCACTGCCAACTCTTGGTTGTCTTTGCCCTTTGGAGTGATGAGCTGTTGTAGTGTGTCGGGTGCTATTATACTGTAGCTTAAGTAGACACCAGCTTTTGTGTGTCATAATTACAAGACCTGTCTTTTTCTCACTGGGTCAGCGATCTAGGGCAGCCCTGCAGAGGTACCTGTTCTACTGTAATCGCTATATGAACCATATGCAGAGTCTACGCTTTGAACATAAGCTGTATGCTCAGGTGAAGCAGAAGATGGAGGAGATGCAGCAGCACAACATGTCCTGGATCGAGGTGCAGTTCCTGAAGAAAGCAGTCGATGTCCTCTGCCAGTGTCGTGCCACACTCATGTACACTTATGTCTTCGCCTTCTACCTCAAAAAGAATAACCAGTCCATTATCTTTGAGGTAGGACTAGTTCCTGGACAGGGAGGAAGGCTACCTTGTTTCATAGAACAGAGTTAAACCTTTTCTATTCAAAAAATGTAGGTTAAAAAAGTGGTCCTTACTAGAAAGATAGAGAAACTTCTTTGTTAAACTAAACGGCATTGAAATTTATGTGGTTTAGCCAGCTAGTTAACCGTGCTGGCTCTATAGTCAGCCCTCAATTTGAATTTTCACTTTTATCATGATTTAGCATTGGCTTTTATCATGGCTTAGTGCTGACTTCTCCCCTGGTGGTTTTCCCTTTTTTCTTTTCTGGAGTTTTTGTTTGTTTTGTCTTCTATTTTTGAGACAGGAGGGTTTAGCTATGTAGACCAGACTGTTCTCAAACTCACAGAGATCTCCCTACCTCCTGAGTACTGGGATTAAAGGCTTGTGCCACCCAGCTTGTGCATCAATTTTACAGTGTTTTTATTTGAAAAATCTTTACTGCTAAAAGCCCACTATTTTAGCCATCATGTCAACACTAAAGATAACTACCATGTTAATTTCTAATATCAAGGCTAGTTTTGTGCTTATTGAGAGCTTAGATGTGCCAGGTGCTAAAAAAGCAATTTATATGAATTGTGTCACTTAAGCTTCATAATATCCAGAATGGTAAGTACTCTACTCATCTAAAATAGAGAATAGCAAGGCTTGATGGATCATGCCTATAATCCCAGCATTCAGGAAGCAGAGGGAGGCACATCTCTCTGAGTTGAAAGCTAGCCTGGTTCTAGTCCAGCCAGAACTACATAGTGAAACCCTCTATCCACTCACCCCAAAAAGGGCAACAACATAAATTGATGCCTAGAATACTGATCTTGCATATGATGTGAAATAGATTTATTCAGCTGGATATTATGGCATATGCCTTTAATCTCAGAACTTCTGAGGCAGAGGCAGACAGATCCCTATTGGTTTGAGGCCAGTTCTTTTTTTTTTTTTTTTGGTTTTTTGAAACAGGGTTTCTCTGTGTAGCTTTGTGCCTTTCCTTGGTAGCCCAGTCTGGCCTCGAACTCACAGAGATCCGTCTGCCTCTGCCTCCCGAGTGCTGGGATTAAAGGCGTGCGCCACCACCGCCTGGCTCATAGAGAGTTCTATGCCAGTCAAGGTTACACTGCAGACCATGTCTTTAAAAAACAACAATAACAACAAAAACTATATATTTAAATTTATGAAAATGACTGCAGCCAAATATGGGTAACAATAGGGTTGGGTTTTTTTTTTTTTTTTTTGAAAGTTTTAATTTTTAGTTTTCAAAAAGAGCAGCTTTCAGACCTAGAACATTGTAAAGACTTTCACATTATTCTTAGTATTCTTCCAGAGGTAAGTAGGTAAGTCTTTATCTTTTCTAACATTTTTAAAATTGTTCTGGGATAAAAAAAAAAAAAAAAAAAAAAAATGGCCGGGCGGTGGTGGCGCACGCCTTTAATCCCAGCACTTGGGAGGCAGAGGCAGGTGGATCTCTGTGAGTTCGAGGCCAGCCTGGTCTCCAAAGCGAGTACCAGGAAAGGCGCAAAACTACACAGAGAAACCCTGTCTCGAAAAAAAACCAAAAAAAAAAAAAAAAAATGGTTATTGCAGGTGAAAGCCCCAAAGAGTTTTACTAGTTAAGCCACTTGTCAAAATGACTATCAGTGTTGAAAGTATGTGTATAGTCAGCAAACTAGCTAAAATGGGTTATATTTTAGCTTGACTTTCAAGCCAGAATTTATATTCTTTTTCTTTCAGAATAATCAAGCAGATCTAGAAAATGCCACAGAGGTGCTTTCGGGCTACCTCGAACGAGATATTTCCCAAGATTCTCTGCAGGATATAAAGCAGAAAGTCCAAGATAAGTACAGGTGAGGATAAAATCTTCTGCCAGTGGTGAGGTTCTGTGTGGTTGGCTGTACTTCTGTGTTTCCCAGATTCCCTCTGTCTGTTGGGCCAAAAATTGCAGAGGATATACTTACTGATGGAGTGTAGAGGAGGAATGTAGCCATGTATTCTAATGGCTGGTTCTATTTCGTTGAAATCCCTACACCGTAGGAAAGAAAGACTTTAAAAGGAACAAGTAGCTATTATTAGCATGAGAGGATGTCGGTTTTTATCCAGGGACTCTTGTGGGTCATGGTTCTTTGCAAGTGAATTATGCATTCTTTTTAGAGGTTTTGTTAGCTTTTATATCTTGGGAGATATTTAGCTCAGGGGTAAACAGCAGTTCAAGATTGGACAGTTCCTCAAATAAAACTTTTTCCCAATGTGTTTTTCTCATATGCTGGTATCTCTTTCTAAAAATGATTTATTTTTTTAATTTATGTATATTTTTGTGTAAGTACATGTGTATGGATATCCAGAGAGACCAGAAGAGGGTGTCATATTACCTGGAGCTAGAGTTACAGGCAGTTGTTAGGAGCCACCAGATGTGGGTACTGGGAACTGAACGTGGATCCTCTGGAAAAGCAGGAAATGCTCTTTACCACTGAGCTGTCTCTCCATCTTTTGGTATCTTTTTTTTTAGTAGTAAGGAACTGGGAAGTTGGAAGGCCTGGAGATTTAATCCAGTATCTTCACTTTCTTTCGATAACTGCAATTTCCACTTTGTGTTTATAGTGTTTTTGCAGTTAACCAGAACTATATAGATGGGAATAGATGGCCCATGAAATTAACTTTTTGTTTGTTTGGTTTTTTGGTTTTTTTCAGACAGGGTTTCTCTGTGTAATATCCCTGGGTATCCTGGAACTCCCTTTGTAGACCAAGCTGGCCCTGATCCCACAGAGATCTGCCTGGCTCTGCCTCTTGGGTGCTGGGATTAAAGACATGTGATACCACAGCCCAGGCGAAATTAACTCTTTATAATTTATGCATCTGTGGGTTTGAATTATTGTTTCTAGGGCCCATCACAACTTCTAAAACATGAGCATTCTAAAATTAATTTCTGGCACTGGAAATCTGAGTTTGAAAAAAAAAAAGGAAATCCTAGGCTGAAAGGCTAGATCAGTGGTAGAGTATTTGTCTAGCATGCACAGCGTCCTAGGTTTGATTTCCAGCAGTGAAAGAAAGCAAAAAACAGTCCTTAGAACAGGTAGAAGCAGTTTAATGTGTCTGTACACAATCTGAAAATTGTCATAGTAATAGTGGGTGTTTTTTTCAAAATCTGGGCAAACTATAGTAGTCCTTTTTAGAAATGGTAAATGCCTCTTTTTTTTCATTATCAGAGGCTGATGACAAGTTGTTTTTGTTTTCTCTTTGATTACAGATACTGTGAGAGTCGACGAAGGGTTTTGTTACAGCATGTGCATGAAGGCTATGAAAAAGATCTGTGGGAGTACATTGAGGACTGAGAATGGCCCTGCATAAAATGAACTCTGAAAACTTTACCATCTAGAGTGCTCATGCAATTAAAACAAACACAAACACAAACAAGGAGGCACTAAGCCTATTCTGACACCGCTGGTCTGTAGTACCAGAATTCTGTTTTGTTAACGGAAAGTTTCAGTAAATTATATTGTAATAAAAAAGGTAGATAAACCATTGTACAACAGTATTCTAGGCCGCCAACAAAGTGTGACAGACACACAAAAAGCCCTCCAACTTTAACTTGTAACGTAGCTTCATTCTCAAAGCTGACTTCCTTTTTCTTTTTTCCCCCCCAGTGTAGTACAGTTAAAATTTCAAATAGCTCCTTGACACTGCTTTTCATGTCCAAACCAGCCATTTTGTTGTACTTTGGTAAAGGACCTCTTCCCCTTCTTCCCCTGCACATACACACCCCACACACAGTTGGAGTCACTCTCTCTCATACCCTACGGTCATGAGTGAATAATGATTATTAGCTACTTGTAAAGGAAATTCTTAGGAGGGGGAACGGGTAGGCAGCAAGAGGATTAAACAAAAAACACAAAAACTTTGTATATGACTTTTAAAACAAGAGGACAACACAGTATTTTTCAAAATTGTATATAGCGCATATGCATGGATAAAGCAAGCGTGGCACGTGTTTGCATAATGTTTAATTACAAAAATATTTATTCTTTAAAAAGCTTCAAGATTATGTCTATTTGCTGTGCATTTTCTTTCAGTTGGCTTTATCTTTCCAGGGTTGGGGTTGGGATAAAGGTGTGTATGTTAAGCACCTCTGCAAGACCTAACTAGAGTGCTTCAGTTTCCCTTTCCTGAGGTCAGTTTGCCCTTTCTGGTTTGGTTCTGTCTTTTGCTGGCCATGGGACTCATGCCTTGCATTCCCAGCTTCTAGATGTAGAACAAGGGAATCAAGTCCTGAGCAAATGCTATGGCCTGTGAAAGACTACAAGGGGTTTGTTGCTTCAGTCCATGAATGATCCTGTCCCAACTTCCTCTTTCTGTGTGGCCTTGATGCCTCTATCCCAGCCCGTGTGCACATGTTGTGCACATGGCTGTAGGCTTCCTAGGCCTCCCCATCACGTCTGGAGGAAGCATTTCAGATTTTCTTTTCCTGTTTTATTTTTCCTGAATTGCTGCTTTGAGCCTTTTAAAATTTTAGTTATGGCTCGTCTCATCCCTTCTTTATGTTAGGGTGTTGAATACAATGTTTTCACTTTAAGTATAAATAAATAGCCATTCACTTAGTCCGAGATTGTGAATTTTAAATGGTGGATATTGAAATTGCTTGTGTGTGTTGCGGTGGGTTCAGTTTGAAGGCAAACACCACTAGAACATTGATACTCCTCCCATCCAGTGCATTTGAGTAGGAATCACTGAGTTTGCTTCTTTTCTATTGTCAGCATATAGGAGAATTAATAATGCATTTTAGCTGTGATGTCCATTTTTATGAAATTTCTACTAAAAGCTATGTTAAAAGTAAAGGATGGTGGTGGTTTTATTAACTATATACCTGTTTAGGCCATTCTGCCTGTGGTATTTTTCGACAGGTCAGCATCCCTAAGACTGTCAGTTTTATATTAGAGTGCAGAGTGAACTAGGCAACTAGATCAAGAGGTATAACTATTAAATGCCAGTTTTGGCTGAGGACCTCTTCGTCTTCCTTTAACTGTCTCGTGCCTAGGGAGTGTTTACCATTTGTGAGGCAGCTGTGTCTGTTCTTGCATTGTACATCTTATTACTCCATTGGGAAGTAGGTTCACTTTCCTCTGGCTTTTTGCCTAAGTTAGGCTTTGCTGAATCACCCTACTTTTCCTTTTAGAAAGGTTGTTACATGAGATGTACTTGCAACTGTTCTTTTCCCATCACAAATCAGTGAATGTTTGCTGAGTGTGCTGTGCTGCTTCCTTAAACCACTTGTCGCTTTAGGATCAACTTTACTTCTGTCTTTTTTCTTCCCTTCCCTGTCACCTCAGGTGCAGATCTGAACTTGTGTCTGCTTTCCCATTTTCTCTCTGCCCTGCCTTTCCCCCATTATCCATTTGACTTTATTTTAAATAATTGCATCAGTCTTTAAAAAAAAAAAAAAGCAACATTTATCAAAACCAACGAGATTTCAAAGAAAGCGCAAAGTAAGTTCCTTTTCCTGGTTACTTTGAAAAGCAACCAGAATTGTCACATAGATATATGGTCCCTTAAAATGCTTTGTGTATGTGGTGTTTAAAAACAGTTAACTTCGCAGTATCTAGGTCTGAGTGTCAGAAGTCCTCTTCATGCCCTGCCCTTGCAACAACTATCCAAAAGAGTGTATGCACCTTATAGTCCCAGTCCCCACCCATGGAGGGATAGTGCAGTTGGTGACACTTTCTCGTCCCAGTGCTCACATGGGACTTGAGGGTATTGCACTCATAACCTGTGTGGATCAAGGTGAATTGGCCTTTTTTGCTACATCCAAGCTTTTAACAACTGTCTCCACATCTAACAGAGTTTCCAGAATTTAACTGCTTTTGTTAGTAGCTTCAGTGCCCCCAGCTGGGATAGGCAAGCCATATTGTTCCACAGCTTTCCTATTTGACCTCCCTAAGTCTCTCAGAGGGCTCTACTTACAGTAAGCACCAGGGTCTCCTTGTGTTTTTGAGGTCAGTTACATTCTAGGCACATGCTTCATTTGAGTAATTCATTGAGCAGCAGGTGAACTTTTAATGATTTACAATAAAATTTTGATCCAAAGCTCAGGAGACATACTGTTGTGGTAAATGGAGTAGCTTATAACATCACCAGACTCTAAATTCTTTGTAATTTGCTGCAACTCAGATTGTATATGTTTTATGTGTGTTTAAATAAATCTATTAAAGACACACGTGTATACATACATACCAATAGATCCAAGACTGACTGACTTGGTTTGAAATGGTTGAATCTGCAGTGTAATGTGTGGTTCACCTGTGATTAGGAGTTGAAACTTAGAACAAGAGAGTAAAAGGACTTAATGTAACATTATTTTAGCCACATATCCCTATATAGAGCACTTGGGGGATGGGATGGGGTGGGTTGGTGAGACAATCAGATCGATAAATTGATTAAATGCTCCTAACCCTGTAATTTTGTGCATAGAGCACCTTGTGCTGTGGAAATAACTGTTCTTAGATTTTCATTGTAACTGGACTGTTCAGGTTGCCCAGAGGGAAAGAACATTCCTAATTCTAATAAAATAAACGTTTATTTTGTTATTCCATTAGTTACTTATGTTTATTTTTATAGCTGAAAACAGATGACTTAGGTGGATAACAGCCACCTGTATAATGTGCCTTATTCACTGTTCCTATTTAATATAAACTGTCAAGAATTGGTTCAGGTCCTAGGTAGGGAACTGTGAATGAGACCATCCCCATCATTTAATTTGGCTAATGAAACTTTCAGAAGTACTTCTGCAAGCTTCCTGGTTTCCAAATTGCAAACATTGAATTTAGATTGTTTGTGTTGTAATAGTGATACACATCTAGATGCTCAGATCCTGGAATGTCACTTTTGTTTTGTTTTTTGTTATTATTATTATTATTATTATTTTATTTTATTTTATTTTATTTTTTGGTTTTTCGAGACAGGGTTTCTCTGTGTTGCTTTGCACCTTTCCTGGAACTCACTCTGTAGACCAGGCTGGCCTCGAACTCACAGAGATCCGACTGCCTCTGCCTGCCGAGTGCTGGGATTAAAGGTGTGCGCCACCACCACCCGGCTTGTTTTGTTTTTTAAATAAGATATTTAAAACATTATTCTCAGCCTCAAAAGTACTTCACCTTACTTTCATGTAGAAGCTGATGGTCGCTCTAAAGCAGTCTCCAAGCTGAAGATACTTGTAGATATTGTTAATGATACGATAACCAAGTCCAGACTTTAGGACAGTTGAGTCCTGCCCCATCTATAGTGTAATCTGTCACTTCCATCTTCAAAGCACTTACTCTCAAACAAGTGGAGTAAAGATTGCTATTTCACAGAAGAGAACGATAAGACTCAGTAAGATTATCTAGGACCAGAGCAACGTCCAGCTACCTCTCTGTACAATTTTCTTATTCTGGTCTCGGAATTATGTAGTATCCATGACCAGAAGTGGCATTTAGTGCTGTGCTTCTGAACCATACTTTAACAGCAGTAATGCCTAGCAGTGCTCCTTTTAGAGGGCTATTGTGTCATTCACCATTGTGGTCCTAATTTCTTCTAGAAACCAGCCGTGACTGGAAGAGAGCCCTTCCCCACCTGCAGTTTGGGGCAGCTAGTCCCCATATATCATATTTGAAGTCCTAGTTCCCAGTGTCACCCAGACCACATATGACAGTTGGGAATAAATAGCTTCGTGTAACTTTATAGGGTATTTGCAGTTGACCTTGACTTGGGATGGCCTGCTGGGACTTGTCACAAGGTCTGTTTATACACGACAGCTGAAAACGCAGAGAGCGGCAGCTGGTTTCTGAGTCTAGAACTTAGGTAACCAAGGATGGCCTTGAACTGCTGATCATCTTGCCTCTGCCTCTCAAGTGCTAGAATGACAGGCATGTGCCACTATGCCCAGCTTAGCAAGTAACCATTTGAGCTCAGCATTTACCCCTGCAACTGGAGAATCTGGGAGTTTTTGGTTTTGGGGTTTTTTGTTCTTGGGGAGGGGGTTGTTCGTTTGTTTTTATTACCACAGAATCTCAGCACTATAGCCCAGGCTGACCGCCAATTTAAAACTTTCCTCCTGCCTCTGCCTCCTGGGTGTTGGGATTACAGTGTGTACTACCATACCTATCACCTTGGGAGGGTTTTTTTTTTGTGGGTTTTTTTATCTTTTATTGTTAGATAAACAGCATAATGGGAAAATCTTGGCTCTTTCAGAAATGAAAAATGCGGACTTAAGGTTTTTTTTTTTCCTTTGGGCAGTTGGTATATATTTTAAACAATGTGCATCTGTTAGTTTTTCAAGTTGAATTAGCCAACCTAGACTCCTAGAAACTCAATTGGAAGTCAATGCTGACTAAGAATAAAGGAAACTTTGGAATTTTCGTGTGTGTGTGTGTGTGTGTGTGTGTGTGTGTGTGTGTGTGTGTGTGTGTGTGTGTGTGTGTGTGTGTGTGTGTTTAAGGCACCTGCTAATCTTAAGCATTTAATGGGAGAAGTGATACTGCTTTTTTGGGGAAACTGTTTTCAGCTGTTATGGATTGGGGCCATTAGGGTGGTTTTTCACTGTAGTTGCCAAGTTATAAACCAGTCACTTTGGTACTTAGCTTCTCAACAATGCATCCATGGGGGATTCGGGGATCTCAAACTCAGATGCATACTAAGTTAGGTAAATAGGGATAGATTACTCCCATTAGAGCTGGATTTTAAGAAAATACTGTCAGATCACTAAATGTTAAACCTTGAGTTCATAGTGTGTCCATACTTGTCTGATTCCATATATTCTATTATATTGCTTTTAAAAAAAAGGGAATATTGTGGGAATCAAAGAATGGGTAAAATAAAGCCTAGTTACAAATCTTAAGAAATACTTAACTTAGGTCTCTTGTGTTTTGATTAGTTACTTTTCTATTGTTGTGACAAAACACCATGACAAAGGCAACATAAAAAAAAAGTGTTTAATTGGACTTACAGTTTCAGATGGTTAGAGTCATGGTGGCTGAGAGTTCACATCTTGATCCTCAAGTAGGAGGCAGAGAGAGCACCCTGGGAATGATGCCATGAGATTTTTGAAATCGAGAAGCCTGCCCCCTGTGACATACTTCCTTCAAGGCCACACCTCCTAATCCTAATCCACACCCCCACCCACTTGGGACTAAGTATTGAAATATGAGCCTATATGAACCATTATCATCTAAATCACCACAGTTACCTTCCTCATTTGATAAAAATAAAATTGAGTGAAAATGGATAATTACCTCCACTCCCATTAGCAAGGGGTAGAATTAAGTTCCTTTAATACAGTGTTGGGCACTGCAGGTTCAACAGTCAACCAAAGGGGTATGTCAATTTGTGTGAAGCTGTTAACCTAGGCTGTCTGTGCAAATGGGTTGTTCTGTAACCCAGCCTGTTAGCAGGTGGGGGCTATATTTGGCCACTTGACACTATTCAGTCTTACCAATGTACCTGCTGGGACTTAAGACTTCTAACAATATTAAGTTTTTCTAGGAACTCAGTGGCAAATTCTTTTGATTGTTCTACACAGAACAGGTTGCTTTTGTTGAAGACCTCAGATAAACCAAGCAATTCCTCCTGTTTAGGAGCCACCCTATTTTAACGAGTGAAGAAGGGCCTTATATTTTCAGACCATTCAAAGATGGCCAATCTTGACATGATGGATTGGCTCTAGATGCATAAAGTAATGTTTCCTGAGGATTACTTTGTGCCTTAACTAGCACCTGTAAAGCCCTCCTCCCTGACTACACCTATGTGAAAGTTGGGTGGGTCATTAATTTTGCAAGCTACCTGGTCTACTAGAGAAGTCAAGTAAATAAGATTTCTGTATACAAAATCAAACAGTGCTATACTAGTGACTTCACACAAATAGCTATTTGAATCTTACGCCATGGGGACCCAGCTCTCTGGAAGAGGTGGATCAGACAGGGATTCAGGAATTTATATCCTAAAACTTGAAGGGACTCTATCCAAAAACAAATATTGTAGCTTGCTCTTAAAGGGAGAACTCTGCTACTCCTGTTGGTATCACTTCCTTGGAGTGTAGTATAAAATGATGATCTGCACTTATAGATGACCTTTTGTGGGCTTACTTGGGCAGTAGACATTCTAATGGGATGCTCTGAAGTTGTTAACTACATTCACTCTCAAGTTATTTATAACTTAATTGCTGGTATTCCTGGTATGAAAGATGTTTGCTTATTAATAAATTCCTATCACATATCTTGGCTTGTGGTTCATTTCTACCTATATAAGACAAATGCTAGAATTTTCTAATAGGAAAATATGACCTGAGTATTCACTTGATTTGGAAAAGATGTACTTTCAAATTTTTACTCAGTGTGAGACAGGATCTTGCTAAAATTATATAAAGGTCCTGACTGGCCTTTAAGTTGCAACCCTCTTGGTGCTGGGATTTTAGGTGTGTGCCACTATGCACTTTCTAGGGAAAGACTTGGAATACTGTAAAGGTCACGACAGTAAACACCAGAGAATATGCCTCGAGAAGAGTGGTGATAGCGTTCTCTATGCCTTTTCTCTCCCCAAATTTGTTTTTATTATTTTGACAAGCTTGCAATAAAGTCAACAAAATATGTAGTTTAAAAGATCTCCATGATCTATTGTAAAAATCAAATGAGTAAAGTCAGTGCCTTACTGTGACCAAATGTTGGCACACTAATTTCTGTAATCAGATAGCTGGTTCCATGAAATAGTTTCACAGATTGCAAATGTTGTTTCTTTAAAGGACATGTAAGTGTGTGTCTCTAAGATAAATTCCATAATCTAGGGCATTGCCCTGAGCAGACAAGAGCCCACAAATTATACTGAAGAATACAGACTTGGGAACACATGCTCCTGGAATAGGAATTACATATTCATTGTGTGTTTAATTGGTCATACTGTACACATCTTACATTTAGTTGTATATTTTAAGAACTGTGTACACCTGTGTAATAACCCAAAAATGATGGAGAATACTATTAAAGCTCTCTTTAACGCCATCTTTGAGGCCCCTTTTCCAGTGCTTACTTGCTCAAGGCTTTCAATCACTCAAGGTTAGTGTGCTCACTTTTGAACTTCATATAAACATACTCTTGCGTGGCTAATTCATAATGCCTTAAAGATTCTCCATATTATATGTTAGATCATTCTGTAGGCTGAAAAGTAGAACATCCTATACATAATACCAGTTTATCCAGTTTCCTACCAATAACTCTTGTTTCCTATTTGGGGCAATATGAGTTTTTAATTTTTTTAATTGTGTATGGGTATCTGCCTGAATATAGGTCTGTGTCTTTGGAAGGCACTATATCCCCTAGAACTGGAGTTAGATGGTTGTGAGCCACCATGTGGATGCCAGGTCCTCTTTCAAGAGCTGCCAGTGCTCTTAACCAACCATCTCTCCAGTCCATACTATGTTTTTAGATACATGTTTTCTCCTGGTTAAATACGTAACAGTCAAATTTGCTGGGTCACATGGTTACCTTATGTTTAAGGCCATAAACTGTCCTATACGAAGCGTGCATCATTTTGTGTGCCTATGAGTGATATATACAATCTCTAATTTCTCCATATCGAAACATTTCCAGTTGTCGGTGGTCGGTTTTTGAGACAGGAGTTTGTGTAGCTCAGGCTGGACTTGAATTTAAGAAGCTCCTGCCTCCGCCTCCTGAACACTACGATTATAGACATGCACCACCACATCTAGCTCTATCAGTGTTTACTTTTTATACTAGCAATCTTAGCAGGTAGGAAATAACTGATTTTAATTTATGTTATTTTTCCCTTGGTGGTATATACATACTCTGTTTTCACAGTTGGGATGTAGCTTGGTTAAGTGCTTGCTTAGCATGTATGAACTACCTAGCAATGGAGGTTGTGACAGTTATTTTGCATTACTGGGAGTTAAACCTGACCTTGTTGTGCATGCCAGGCCTACTTTTTATTTCATTTTATTTTGACACAGGGTCTTGTTATTTTGCCCAGGCTGGCTTTAAATTCCTGGGCTCAAATGATCCTCCTGCCTCAGCCCCTGATATTTCTAGGACTGCAGTGTCTGTGCTATTGATGTTCAGCTTGTAATTTTGTATTTTGACTTACACATTCTGTGTTTTATGATTTTATAAGTTCAGTATCATAAGCAGTATGTTTTCTGCTGGAAATTTACGATCCATCTCAAGTTAATTGTTTAGACTTTTATGGCATTTTACATTTAGGTGACCTAATATTTCAAAGTTGATTTCTTTTTTTTTTTTTTTTTTTTTTTTTTTTTTTTTGGTTTTTTCGAGACAGGGTTTCTCTGTGTAGCTTTGTGCCTTTCCTGGAACTCACTTGGTAGCCCAGGCTGGCCTCGAACTCACAGAGATCTGCCTGGCTCTGCCTCCCAAGTGCTGGGATTAAAGGCATGCACCACCACCGCCCGGCTCAAAGTTGATTTCTGTTAACAGAATCACATTTTGTTTCAACATGGATATTCAGTTCCAGCAGCTTATTTAAAGGATTTTCTATCTCCCCATTAGCTCTAGGTTGGCACTTAGGTTGAAAATCAGGTTGAAAATCCTGATGGGTTACGTTGAAATCAGGTCAGTTTAGGAAGAGTTAATATTTTATTAGGGATGAGTTAATCTCTGTCCGTAAACATGGTACATATTTTGCCATTTATGTTTTTTGTTTACTTTTTTTTTTTGCTTGTTTTGAGGTAGGGTCTCAAGTAGCCCATATTGACCTTGAACTTCTTATATATAACTAGGAATGATTTTACCTCAAGTACTGGGGTTGCAGGCATGTGCCCCCATGCTTGGTTATTTAGAGTTTCTTATTTTTTTCCTAGTACTTTGTAGTTTCCCTTAGCTTTTTCCCTTGGGTATATACGTGTGTGTTTGTGTGTGTGTGTGTGTGTGTGTGTGTGTGTGTGTGTGTATATATATGTTTTTTTTAGACAGGGTCTTATGCTTATGGCACAAGCTGTCCTTGAACTCAGATTTTTCTGCCTCAACCACTTGAGTACTGTTTTTATCGATGTGAGTGACCATGTCAGGCTGATATTTTTTTTTAAAATATTTTTAAATGTCATTTCTATTTTTGCTGTTATAAAGAAATAAAATTGATCTTACATATTGATCTTGAAGCACACTTAATAAACCTATTCTAGAAATAGCTCTGTGGGTTCCATATATGCAAAATCATTTCTGCAAATGATGGTTTTACTTTTTTATTTTTTTTTTTGGTTTTTCCCATTTTCATTTTGTCTGTGTGGAGGTCAGAGAACAATGTTCTTATCTTCTACCTTGCTGAGGTGGTCTTTAATGTTTCTGATGCTGCCTGGCTTACTCCATGCAGGATAACCCTCCACCTCTTAACTTTTTACATGGGAATTGAACTCAGGTTGTCAGGTTTGTGCAGCTAGCAGCTTTATCTTCTGGACAACCTCCATGTCTCCTTTTCGTATTGTATGCTTAGCATTTTGTCTTGCTTCCATCCTGGTGACAAAATCTAGTATAGTGCTAGAAAAATATAACAGTGACATTCTGGTTCTGTTCTCAGCATTAGAAAGTAAAGATATTAAGGTTTTTTATTAAGTGTGATATGTAGTGGTAAGGCTTTTTTAAATATATGCATCTTACAAACCTGTGGGAGTTCATTTCTATTCCTATTTTACTAAGCATTTTTTAATCTGAAGCACTGCTAAATTTTATCAGATGCCTTTTCTGATTCTATTAGAAGTGTCATAAGAGTTTCTCAGTGTGAAGAGTTAACATACTATACAGTGGGCTAAATTCAGTTCAAGGACTTTGTACACTAAACCCTTGAGCTATTTTTAAATGGCTAGGCTGCAGGCTATACTCTAGTTACTGTCCAGCCTGCTGCCTGCCTATCTGCAGGCAAGTATAAACTTACCTATTTAAAAGGTGGAGGGAGGGGGAGGAAGATGGTTCAGCAGGTAAAGATGATTACTGCTGAATCTGATGGCCTGAGTTCCATCCCCAAGCCCCACATGGTAGGAAAGAAACAATTTCTGCAAGTTGTCCTCTCTCATCCATACACACACACCATGGTACCAGCTTCCTCTAATAAGTTAAATGTAATGTTTAAAAATGGAAGGGGAAAGGTTTAGGAAGGGGAGAAGAAGAAGAGCCAGAGATAATATGCTGTAAAGCTTAAAGTCCTCTTGCTTGGAATCCGGGCGGTGGTGGCGCACACCTTTGATCCCAGCACTCGGGAGGCAGAGACAGGTGGATCTCTGAGTTTGAGGCCAGCCTGGTCTACAAAGTGAGTTCTAGGACAGTCAAAGCTACACAGAGAAACCCTGTCTTGGAAAAAAAAAAAAGGTATTCTTGCTCCCTCTCACTCAACAGTAACACTGTCCAAGTACACTGTCTATGGTGATAGGAATATACATTGAACTTAAAAATATGGTAGCTAATTAATGGTTATTGAACACTTAGATGTGATTAGTGTAAATGGATTTTTACTTTCAGTGAATTTAAATTTAAATAACCTAATACGTTCTGTATGGGATTGTTTAGAACTAGAAATCATATATATATATATATATGTGTGCCAGAAATGGTACTTTTATAATTTTATGCTTTTATTTGCTTTTTATATATAAACTTTAGAGTACATAGTATTCTTCATAGTTTCCAGTAAATCTAAGGTTTTATCTGATATAATTTCTCAAGTCTGAATGCCAGGGATTGAACCACACTGGCACAAGGCTGCTCTATCGCTAAGTTCTATCTCCAGCCCTCCACTGTCATTTCTCCAGAAATGACTTCTCTGACTTTTCATTGGTTGTAGAATATATTTTCCTTTTTCTTTGTGAGGGCTGTTTTATTTGGATACAGAACTGTTACATTGTTTGGGACAGGGTCTCTTTGTATCCCAGGTCGGCCTCAGATTTGCTGTGTAGCTAAGGATAACCTTGAACTTCTGATCCTCCTGTCCCCACCTCCCAAGTGATTCCTGCTTGGGTACAGAATTCTGATTCCATGCTGACTTTTTTCTGTCAGGACTTTAATTGTACTGCACTCTTGGGTGTTTGATCATTTCAAGTTTCCACTGCCTGTGATGCCCCTCCTCCTGTGGTTGCATTTTGCTGTAGGGTTGTTTTTTTGTTTTGTTTTGTTTTGTTTTGTTTTGTTTTTTAGCAAGTTGCCTGTAATACTTCTAGGTAAGTTTTCTTTAAAAAATTTTTTTATTATTTTAAGATTATGTGTATATGTATGTATCTGCATGTGGGTATGTGCTCATGAGGGCAGGTGCTCGAGGAAGCCAGAAGCATCAGATCCCTAGAACTGTAGTTACAGGTGGTTGTAAACTGCCTGACATGGGTTCTGTGAACTGACTTGGGTCCTCTGCAAGAGCAGTAACAACTGATGACCCATATCTCTGGCCCATTTTCGTTTATATAGAGATTACTGAACTTTTCAGATCAGTGTTGATTTCTTTCATTAAATTTGGATAATTCACATATTTCTCATGTCCAGTCTGTCTCCTGAGATTACTGCTGTATGTAGATGTCTCTGCTATTATCCTCTAGATTTCATACAACCCCCCCCTCCACACACACACACCCACCTCTTGTTTTCAATGTGCATGCTTTTCATTGAACTGTGTTTAAGTTCTCTGGCTTCCTGATGCTAATCTATTAAAACTATCTGATGAGCTCTTCATTTCTCTTATTTGTATTTGTTTATTTTGTATCTAGCCTTCCATTATACTTGTACAGTAACCATTTACTGCCAATATGTCATTTTATAGCCCTGGTTGTCCTGGAACTCACTCTGTAGACCAGGTGACCTCAAACTCAGAGATCCACCTACCCGTCTCTGCCTCCTGAGTGCTAGGATAAAAGGCATGCATCACTGTAGCTAGAGTTTTCCTGCCTGGCCCACAGTCAGGACAAATCTCTCTCATCTGCCAGTCCCACAGCCACTCAGACCCGACCAAGTAAACACAGAGACTTATATTGCTTACAAACTGTATGGCCGTGGCAGGCTTCTTGCTAACTGTTCTTGTAGCTTAAATTAATCCATTTCTATTAATCTATACCTTGCCACGTGGCTCATGGCTTACCGGCATTTCACATGCTGTTTCTCATCATGGCGGCTGGCAGTGTCTCTCTCTCAGCCTTCCACTTCCCAGCTTTATTCTCTTCCTTGTCCTGCCTATACTTCCTGCCTAGCCACTGGCCAATCAGTGATTTATTTATTGACCAATCAGCAACACACTTGACATACAGACCATCCCACAGCACTTCCCCCCCCTTTTTTTTCAAAAGGGAAGGTTTTAACCTTAAGAAAGTAAAATTATATATAATTTGGGAATATGGGCGTAGCTTCTCTTACTACTTCCTGCTGGAGGGGGGTGCTGTATCTTATGGGGACACAAAGAAAATTTTAGGATTATGGAGTAGTCCATGAGGGTGTATCATCTGAGCCAGTCGCCTTGAAATGGTTCTGGATGTTGGATCATCTGGGCCATGGTGTCATCGGAGACCTTTCAGGGGGTCTTGGCTGGTCAAACCTGATGTTATCTTAATCTGGAATAAATCCATAGCCCCTGGCTTTCTGTGGGAACAAAAGCAGAGTCTCCTTTCCAAAGCAACATATCCTTTTATCCAAATTTTGAGGTCAAGGTATCTTTAAAATATACATATTGGTTTATCTCAGCTTCCTTTACAATCAAATATCTCTCTGCAGTTAAGAATCCCAAAGACAACACAATCCAGATTCTCTGTGTAATATTTATCTTTACGTGGCTTGTTTTTTATATTAATTTTACTGTCTCTTTAAAGACTTTATTTTTAAAAACTATGTATTTGTTTATATAACTGTATATATCACCTTTTTTGTCTCTTTCAAGCCTACGTATCTTTTACACACATTGTAAACTATTACATCTCATCACCATTGTCCAGCTTGTCCCACTTTTTTAAAAAAAGATTTCTTACAATTATTTTATGTGTACGAGTGCTTTGCTTGCAGGTATGTCTATGCACAACATGCATGTCTGGTGATCAAGGACATGATGATCCTCCCTATGGGTGTTGGGAATTGAACCTGCGTCCTTTGCAAGAACTCTTTGCAAGTGCTCTTAACTACTGAGCCAGCTCTCCAGCCCTAAAATTGTTTTGAGATTTATATATTTTACGTGTTATGAGTGTTTTGCTCGCACTTATGTCCTTGCACCATATATGTGTCTGGTGCTTGTGGTGGTCAGAAGAGGATCCCCTGGAACTGGAATTGTGAACAGTTGTGAGCCACCATGTGGGTGCTAGGAACCAACCCTGGGTCCTCTGCAAGAGTAAGAGCTCAGTGGTGGCACATGCCTTTAATCCCAGCTCTTGGGAGACAGAGGCAGGTAGATCTCTGTGAGGCCAGCCTGGTCTACAGATGGAGTTCCAGGATAGCCAAGGCTACTAAAGAAACCCGTCTCAACAAACAAACAAACAAAAAATCAAAACAAAAATGAGTGCTCTTAACCACTAAGAAATGTCTCCAGTATCTTTTTTGTTTTTAAGGAATTTGTCGTTTTTATTTTATGTGTTTGTATATGAAGGACTATTTATATGTGTACCACAGAAGCCAGAAGGGGGGTCAGATCCCATGTACCTGGAGTTACAGGCAGTTGAGAGTTACCTGATGGGAGTGCTGGGAACTGAACTCCAGTCCTCTCTCTGCAAGAGAGACAAGGGCTATTAACTGATGAGCCGTCTCTCCAGGCCTGGGAATTTTTTTAAAATCCACAAATGGAAACATACCATATTCTCTTCACCTTTCCCCCATATAATCTAAACCTGCTTTTTTTCTTTTACATCTCCGGGAATTTTTACAAGCTGGATAATACATCTTACAGTAGCATCTTGCCTTGATTCATTTAAACTATCCTTGGTGCTGGACATTTGGATGTGTCTAGTATTTTTTTTTTAAAGATTTATTTATTTATTATGTATACACTATTCTGCCTGCATGTGTCCCTGCAGGCCAGAAGAGGGCACCAGATCTCATTACAGATGGTTGTGAGCCACCATGTGGTTGCTGGGAATTGAACTCAGGACCTCTGGAAGAGCAGTCGGTGCTCTTAACCACTGAGCCATCTCTCCAGCCTGTGTCTAGTATTTTTTTTCTGAGAAGCAAAGCACCGTTTATGCTTGTAGTGCTCTGCCTCCAAGCGTTCTCCACTAATTACTGTTATTTATACTGTCATGAATACAGTTCCTGAAGGACTTTGAAAATAGGAACACCTAGTGTTCTTTTAAAGTGGCGTTTTCCTACCATATTGACTGTATTCTTGGCATTAACGGTGTGGATCCTGTGAGGGCTGGATACTTCTAAAGAGGCCTGATATGCTAGAGTTGCCCAGCAGGAGGCATCAGAACAAAGTTGCCTGGGGACCTTAAATTCCAGAAATTAATAAATACTAAATGGATATTTATTAATTAATAAATTAATAAAATACTAAAAATGGAGAAATGCAGCTGCAGCTTCTTTAAACTTACCCTGGAGAGATGGAAGTTGTGCTTAATGCCTCTCCTGCCACCTACCCTGCAACCATAAAAACCAAACAACAGCCATCGCTGAGCACTCGGACACAGCTACATGATCTGACAATCTGATATGCAGGGCCACCTTAATGGGAGTTTGCTAAGGGAAATGAAGATGTGCATGTGACCACACAACATGCCCTATGGAATCTCTAGGGTTTTTCTTTGAGGACATTCTGATTACCTAATTGAAACACACTAAGTTTGATGAATGAAATTTGAGAAACTAATGTCCTTTTTTATGAAAACGGAAGCTCTTGCAATAAAAAAAAAAAAAAAAGGATGCTCTACCTTCCTTCTAAGGCCTCGGGACAAAGAGAGATGGGTAAAATGTGCCAGCGGGTAACAATGCTTGCTGCCAAGCCTGATGGCCTGAATTATATCCTCAGGACTGACTTCCATAAATTGTTCTCTGACCTCTACATATGTGCCCTCTTCGTGATAAATACATGTAAATTTAAAACATAATAAAGGCCTCTGCATATTAAAATATTTTCCTCACAGGGTCCCTTCCGAGGAGGTTTATATATTGGGAAACAAGATCATTAACTTTCTACTAACACCATCCTTAAGGCACTCCATCTTAGTACTGGCTGAACAATTCACCTAATTCGTTTTTGCCTTTTGTTTTTGTTTTTCCAGATAGGGTTTCTTTGTATAGTTTTGGCTGCATCTAATTTGTTTCTGAGTTTAGAAATCTGGCAGTATTCCTTTGACATGCATCTCTCTTTCCAAAAGTAATTTCTATGACCCTGATCCTAGATATACTCTAGCTACTTCCTACATTTCTTTAAGGTCTTCTTAGATAGACGAGGCTAGCCTATCTTGGATGATCCTCCTGCCTCTGCTTCCTAAATACTGGGATTACAAGCATGCGCCACTGTGACCAGCTTGTTTGTTTTGGCGACAAAGTCTTACCATATAGCCAAGCCTAGACTGGAGCTCACATGTAGTCCACAGTAGCCTCAAATTCATGCCAATCCTCCTGTTTTCAGCCTCCTGAGTGGTAGAATTGTCGGGCCTCTTTTTCCTCCTCTTTATTTTTATTTACTTACTTACTATTTTTTGGGACAGTGTTTCATGTAGCCAGGCAGGCTGACCTGGAACTCACTATGTGATTAAGGCTGTTCATGAATTTCTGGTCTTTCTGCAGCCTCTCAAGTGCCAGAGTTACAGGTATGCACCACCACCTGCTCTTCCTTTTTTTTTTTTTTTTTTTTGTGCCACCTCTTTTGTCCAAGCAAACAAATCTAAGTTTATCAATTCTTGATTTTTTTTTTCTTTTTGAAACAGGGTCTTACTATTTAGCCCTGGCTGTTCTGGAACTCCTTATTGTAAACCAGGCTGGCCTCAAACTCACAAAGATCCACTTGCCTCTACCTCCCAAAGTGCTGGGATTAAATGCTTGCCACTGCACCCTGCTAATTCTTGGCATTCTTTTTTGGTTTTTTGAGATAGGGTTTCTCTGTGTAGCTTTGCGCCTTTCCTGGATCTCTGTAGCCCAGGCTGGCCTCGAACTCACAAAGATTCACCTGCCTCTGCCTCCCGAGTGCTGGGATTAAAGGTGTGTGCCGCCACCCGCCCAGCAATTCTTAGCATTCTTAATTCATTCTCCACTCAGTAGTTAAGAACTCTTTAACTGTTCATTCTTATCAAGCCATTCCTTGCTCAGAAGTCTCTAGTGCCTTCCCACTGCCCTTTATAACAGCCTCCCTCATATGGCCTTGGTGAGTCTACACTACTCGACTGTACAACCTTCTCAACCATGGGAATCAATACTTTCTCAGTTTTTTCTTTTCTAGCATACTGTCCTCTTTTGTGCTGCAAACTAGCCATGCTTCTTTCATCCTCAGGGTCTTGGCACAATTTCTTCCTCTGCCTTAGAATTCTTCCCTGGTCTGCACGCTCCCTCAGCCAGTTTCCTCCAGCTAATAATGCCTTATTCTTCAGATGCAATTAAAATACCTCTTACCTAGAAAAAGCTTGCCTTGCTACTCTAGGTTGAAACCCCTGGTTATTTTCTCCTATTGTTTTACATTTCTCCTTCTTAGCAGTTATCACAATCTGAATGCTCTGTGGTACGTCTCATTAATTTTGTCTTTATTACTGGCATAGATAATACGTCCATATAGTGTAAAATTAAAGTTGTAAAAAGTCTACCTCTGTTCTTTGCATCCCTGCTACCCGGTTCTCTTCTTTAGAGGTAACCACTTTTAGTATCTGAATATCCTTCCAGAAATATTTTCTAATGAAGAACCGTGTACGTAATATTCTTTATTTCTGCTTTCTCTTATTAACTTAAGTACTATATTGCAGTTTTGCACATTGTCATTATCTGTTAGTGTACGTTGGCATTTCTTACCATGTAAAGAGTTGCCTCTTTTCACATGCCACATAACATGAACCTCTTGTAGTTTATTTAATTTCTACTGTTGGGTATTTAGGTTGTTTTTCAGGCTTTGGTTTATTCCAAACAATGATGCATTGGATACCTTTGTATGTAAAGCCATGTCTCATGTCTATACGTATAGAATAAATTCCTATAATTGAAACAACTGGGTTAAAGGGTATGTGTATTTTTCATTTTGGTAGTTGTTGCTAAGCTGCTCTTATCGGAAGCTTGACCAATTCGTTTCTACTGATGATGAAGAAAGCATGTTTTCCTCACAAATATGTCAGTGAAAATTTTTGTTGTCAACATAAGAGGTAGATCACATCTCTTGGAAATATAAGTTTGCATTATTTCTCTTGCTGGCAGTTTTATTTTCGTATGTTTAGGCGCTACTTGTATTTATTGAGTGAACTGTTTCTTCATAAACTTCGCTTCGTTATCTAATATCACACTGACATGCTACACTCTAAAGTCGTCCAGACCGGGGCAGAGATCATGTCTGACCTCCGGCTGCGTGTTCCCTCACCCTTTCCTTCCGAGCTATGCCATCTGTGGCCACCCCCAAACTCTGGAGACTCCAGGAGCTTACCAACCTCACTGCCGCTGCCTTCCACTACTTCCTTCCTGGCTCCCCGTCTTCCTCCTTCCTTCCCGGACTTACGACTTCCGGTTCTGCTGGCTGTCCGGGAAACGGTTGGCTTCCGGTCGCGCAGCGGTGGGCGGAGCCAAGATGGCTGAGGAGAAACTTCGGCTGGTAAGCGCCGAGCATCTCTGAGGAATCGTGGCCGCCTCAGGGCGGGGCCGGGCGGGGCGCCGAGGCGGTGGGGAAGCGCCGCGGCCCGTCGCGCTGCCCGCCGGGGTGGGTGTCTGGGCGAGTGCGAGCCTGTGCAGCGCTTGGTCTGTACTGGGACTGCTCCTCCGCTTGGGCAGCAGAGAGCGTTTTTCACTGAAGTGGCTGTTTTTCCTACTCTCTGTTTGTTTGTTTGTTTTTCGGGGTGAGGGGGCGTACTGCACCTTCTCTAGACAGTTTTTGATAACCCATGGATTAGAAATTTGATAAGACGAAGCCTGGAAGCTCTCATCGCCCCTGCCCATGTTTTCCCTCGTGATTAATGTTTTGGAAATGCTGTTTGAGAATTCAACTGCTTAAATTAAGCGCTAGTTAATTCTCCAGAACAGCCTACGTGAATTGAGGCTGACCCAGTAGTAGTTGGCTTTTTGCAGCACTGTCCATCTCTCATGTCCTTGCTTGTTTGTGCCAGTCTTGTGTGTGCGGAGTATTTGCTATGGTGTTCAGACTGGCTTCGGATTTGCTGCAGCTCTCCAGCCTTAATCTCCCGAGTGCAGGCATTACTGGAGTGCGTCATCACTCCCAGCTGAACTGTTTAATTGACTTATAATTGTACGTTTATGAGGTACAGGGTGATGATACTTAAGTGCATGCGTACTGTGTGTAATGGTCAAATCAGTGTAATTACCATTTCTATTTTAGCATTTATTCTTTGCAGGTTTGGAGCCTTTAAATTCCTCCCCCCTGCCCCCCCCCCCCCAGTTCTCCATAGAATATAAATTGTGAAGAGTAGCCATCCTCCTGTGCTGCAGGACATAAGCATTTGCTCCTCTGATCTAGTAGTATTTGGTTCTTATTATTGAACCTTTATCCCTCTCCATCTTCTCTCTTTCCTAACTTCTTGTTCTACTCTATTTTCCCATGGAATTAACTTTTTTTAGCCTCCACAGAGGAGCAAGAATGTGCCTTGGTTTTCTCTGCCTGTCGTATTTTACTTAGCTTAATTTTCCCCACACTGCTGCAGATTAGACCTCACTCGTTTTCATGACTAAATGGTATGTGCATTCCACAATTTCTTTATCCATGTGTTTTTATCCATTGTTGGGCACCTCCATTGATTCTCCACTTTGATACTGTGAACAGTGCTGCAGTAGATGCACAGTCTCTCTGATACAATGGATCAGAGGGATGTTTTGTTGTCTTCTCACATCCCAGGCTAGCATCCAAGTGCCATTCTCTTGTCTCAGCACCAAGGTGCTGGGATTATAAGTATATGCCACAGGGCAAAGCCTGATTATTCTATTTTTAGTTTTTTGATAATATTTTTAAAATTTATTTATTTGTATTTTATGTACATTGGTGTTTTGCCTGCATGTATGTCTATGTGAGGATGTCAGATCCCCTGGAACTGGAGCTACAGACAGTTGTGAGCTGCCATGTGAATTGAACCCGGGTCCTCTGGAAGAGCAGCCAGTGCTCTCAACCGCTGAGCCATCTCTCCAGCCAACAGTAGTTTTTTGTTTTTTGTTTTAAAGAATATGTTCATAATTGGATCAAATTTCCAAGAAATCCCAAATATGAAACCTTGTCCCTTACTTTTCTGTTGGGTTTCAAACCTTGCCCTGCACTAATAGAATGATTTTAGTTTTTTTATATTGTCTTTTAAAAAACACCATGGAAAATATAGACTAAATTAGCAGACTCTGGTTGACAGTTTTGTAATGTAGTGTTGTTTCATGTAGGGCCCTCTGTTGTTTGCCCTTTTATTTGCAGAGTAATCACAGCAGTCTATAATCAGAAAACTCAATTCAGAGAAGGAAGCTCAAAGCATAAGCTAAAAATTAAAAAAAGCGTGATTAATGTTACTAGGTTTAAGATATCTGCACCATTGTTGTGGGGTATCCACCAGAGAAGACTGCTCGGACATGGTTTTATTAAGCCAATAGAAAGTCTTTATTAGCTGGCTGGCTGGCGACTGCACAGGGTGTTCAGGATCCCAGTGTAGCCCCAAGCCTCTCTCAGGGTGAGTTTTAAGCACATAAACCATGTCCTGGGTTGACATACTTCAGTTAACAAGAACAGTTAAAGAAGCAGAACTACAGAAGCCAAAAGGGAAGGTTAGCACATTCAGAGACTTTCGCAGAACTATGACTTTGATGGATTAGGTCTCTGTTTTCATTTTGGCAGGTGTTGCTGTCTGTGTGCTGAGTTTTATGGCCTGAATGGTACCTCCATCATGGAGTCAGTTGTGCTAAGGTCTGGGGGCCTACTAAGGTCTGGAGGCCTGTTACAATCATAAGGGAAATGTATAATGTACACAATCCTAAATATGAGATATAAAGAGTAATATATTACCACAATACTGCAGTACCATACCTTTTTACTTTTTTTGAGACAGGTTCTTAGTATGTGGCCCTGGCTGGCCTGGGGCTTGCTATATAGCCTGGGCTAGCCTTCAAATGACTGAGATCCGCCTGCCTCTGCCTCCCATGTGTGGTGTTGGGATCAAAGGTGTGCACCACTGCACTTCGCATGTGTCTTACTGCTATAGAATATAAGTATGTAACAGACCCTGAACTTAATTTCTTTGGTGGCAGAAACTGTGCTGTATGTTTGAGTCCAATCGTATTGACAGAGAATGACTTTAGTTTTGAAATGACTTTAATACTTGATCCTTCAGTTACTTATTTTCATTGTTTACTGCTAGAAGTTTTTTTTTTTTTTTTTTTTTGTAGTCATTTCGTATTTTCAGTGCATGGAAACTAGAATTTTGGGGGGTATTTTGTTGTTGTTGTTGTTGTTGTTTTGAGATGGGGTCTCACTATGTAACTTTGGTTGGCCTGGAGTGAGATAATGTAGATCAGGCTGGCCTCAAACTCACAGAGATACTCCTGTCTCTGTCTCCCAAGTGCTGGGATTATCTGTTCATTTTTAAAGTGATTTAGGGGCTAGAGGCTAGAGAGTTGGCTTAGTGGTTAAGAGCACTTGCTTGAGGATCCTCTTGTAGAGGATCCAGGTTGGGTTCCCATCAGCCACATGGTAGTGTTCGCTTTGTGACAAAGGAAAACATACATAGATCTGTAGACAGATGCTGTCTATTTGGAAGAGAGGAGCTAGAGGTATAACATCCTGGTGTAGTACTTACCTAGCACATGTTAGCCTGGGTACACCAAGACAAAAACTAGCACTACAGCAGTACAAAACAGATATCAAAACCAAAAATAAAACCCACACTTTCCCCACCATAGTCCTAGCCTTGGCAATGCTGTCATGGTTAAGAGTTCTTCTAGGATATACCTGCCAGTGCATTGCTGGGTCATTGCATGTGTACATCTTCAGCTTAATTGTTTATAGGAAACTCTTAAGATTTTTTATCATAACGTATGCTTCTACCAGCCGTTCTTTAGATTGCTTACATCCTTACAATTGCTATTTCATTAGAATTTCTCAGTTATGGTAGATATGAAATTATGCCTTACTGTTATATTAATTTGTTGTCCTGATTATTGGGGTAGAAAATCATTGGCTGTCTCTTCCTGAGGCACTGTGTTTCTTTGTATTGCTTATTTTTGTACTTTTCTGTTTTTCTGGTTGGTTTGTATTATAGTTTCTGCTGCTAATCTTTTGTTATTTGGGGGTTTTGTACTACAAATACCTTCCCTTTATTTATTTATTTTTCATTTCTGAGGAGAAAATAAGCCTTAGACCCGTTTCTTCTCCTATACACACCAATAAGACATATTGCTTCCTATACCAGATGTATGTATGTGTAGGGTTTTCCTCACACACTAAACAAGGGAGCAGTTCTGCAGCAGCAGCAGATACCAGCTGAATATCTCTTAAATATAATTCTGTTCAGACAGTACCATTTGTCCAGAGCTCCATCTCCAGGATTGCCCCTTTCTATGTGCCAACTGAGCTGCAGCTTGTTAATTTGCTTCTGAGCAGCTGGCTATTAAATCATACATGTAAAATACATATAAGATAATAAATCCTTTTTAAAAGAATGATTGTTAGTAGGCTGAGTGGGGACCCAGCAGTGACGGTCTAGTTAGTCTTCTCGGCCGCTGTGCAGCATTCCGAGAATAAGATCTGGAATGGGGGGAGGGTATTATAATGTATCATCGGATTGGGTAAAGAATCTCTTTATTGGCCACCAGTACCAAGGCCAAGGGAGATTCAGGTTCCTCTGACCTGTCTTAGGGAAGAGAAATTCTAGTACATATGGCATGTCTAGGGAAGAGAACAGATCAAAAGAGAGCTGGGGAGAGGGAGTAGGAGGGAGGGAAGTAGGAATGGAAAGTAGGAGGAGAGATGCTTTGAAGCCCTTAATAATGTTCCAGTAGTATCCTAACCATTTAGGAAGTAACAAAGGTTATGAGAGTTATAAGCCAGCAACTATAGATTTAACTCTGTGTGTGTGTGTGTGTGTGTGTGTGTGTATGTGTATCTCACAACTCTTTTATGAAACAGAAGTTCTTCATTGTAATTGAATCTGAGCTCTGTTCAATCTTTACTTTCTGTATACTTTAAATTTTTTGCCTTTCTGCTTTTAGTCTTTAGTCCACTCTAACCAATTTTCTTTTTGAATGTTTCATCTGAGGTCCATTTTATCTAGTATGTTAATATTGATACTTTGGTTCCCTTTTTTTTGTATTTTCTTGATACATCTTTCTATTCTTTGTCTTAACATTTTAATTTTGTAATTATAAAAATAACATACACCTGGCAGCGGTGGCGCACGCCTTTAATCTCAGCACTCGGGAGGCAGAGGCAGGCAGATCTTTGAGTTCGAGGCCAGCTTGGTCCACAAAGTGAGTTCCAGAACAGCAAGGACTAAACAGAGAAACCCTGTCTTAAAAAACAAAACAAACCCCCCAAAAACATGCATCTAGATTTTTACTGTTACCATATTTTTAACATCTTTCTTTTGATTAATTTGGTGTATGTGTGTGAATGTGCATTTGTGTGTGCATAACATAGCACATGTATGGAAGTCAGAGGACAGACAACCTAAGGGGGTCAGTTCTTCCTCTACCATATGGGGCCCAGGCTTGAACTCAGGTTGGTAGGCTTGGCAGCAGGTGCCTTTACCTGCTGAGCCATCTCACCAGATATCTATCTATCTATCTATCTATCTATCTATCTATCTATCTATCTATCTATCTATCTATCTATATGTAGATATAGATATTATTTTTTCAGAGCTGAGGGCCGAACCCAAAGCCTTGTGCTTGCTAGGCAAGCGCTCTACCACTGAGCTAAATCCCCAACCCCGGTATTTTTTGTTTGAGGATGAGTTCTTTCTGTGTTTCTTAGGTTGGCCTCAACCTTTTTGGCTTAAGTGATCCGCCTATCGCAGCCTCACGAGTAGCCGAAACTCCAGACAGTTGCCACTATGCTTTGCTTGGTAATTTTAAAGATCTGTTTTGATTTTTTTCTTGTGACTGGAGAATTTCGCTTTGCTTTTCTCTTGCTTTTCTTGTCCTTCTGTTCCTCTCATTTTAAGTGTTGGAAGTCATGTACCTGGAGCTGCTGCACAGCCTGTAGTTCACTCCACCAGTATCTCCTCCTTGGAGAGGGACCTTGTGACTCTAGTACCTGCTGAGCTTCCTGAAAAGTTCCTTGTACGTTTCCTTAGCTCCTCCAGTCTTGTGAACCTCCTTCCCCTTCAGGAGGGACTGTTGCAGTTTGGAGGAAATAGCTACACAGCACCACACTGCTTCTGCCAGCTCTGACGTTCTCCGTTACTTTGGAGTGTGCTATTGATTATTTTCCTCCATTTTTGGTTTGAACATTGGGCTTTTGGGTTACTATGTTATAGCAACAGTCATTTATTCTCAGAAGCTTGACAAGGTTATGAGTTTTACACTTTCCATGGCCAAATAGAGACAACAGCAGCAATAATCTGTGGGCTTAAGAACTAATGTCTAGAAGGCAGTTTAACAGGCCTATCATGTTTGTTTAATAGGGTCAGAGCAGTTCCTTCCCCACTGGAACCTATGACCTCCACAGCCATAGGTCTCTGTCTTAGCTTACAGTACCAGGCAGATGTTTCCTCCAGTGAGGCCAGTCTTCAATCCAATCAGAAAGTAATTGATGACCCTGGTGGGTACATCTTGCATGGCATGTTGGTAGTGGAGCTTGCAGGTCCATAGCGGAGCAGGACTGTGAGCAGTAGTCATCCCCACACCCCCACCCCCACCAGCCTGCATATTGCTTTTTGACATTTGGAAAGCCAGCCAGCAATGCTGGAGCTCCCAGCCCAACTCCAACCTGATACCTCCATGTCCTCCAACTGAAGTGTGTGGTGTTTTAAGCAGTAGAGTTCTCCCTGTTTAGTTCTGGCTTGCCTCCAACAGCAGTAGCAGTAGCCTGTATTGTTTTGGAGGCCTTAGGGGCCTCCTTAGCCAATAACTCATGGGAAGTAGTCCACCTTTTATACTAGGATTTTTACCCAACAAGCTTAATGTCTCCTGAGTGCCCTTTCCCACCCATGCCTGCTTTTATTCAGATTTCCCAACTGCTGTTGTTACTGTCTTTCCAGATGCCTTTTGAAATCTGTAAGACTCTCAACGCGTAATAATATATAACAAAAGCTTTTCTTTTGCATGTATTTGTGTGCATGCTGTGTGTATGTGTGTTTCTGTATGTGTGGGCTTACGTCTATGGTGGGTGAGTGTGCACATGATGCATGTGGATGCCCAAAGGTATGATATCTTTATATGTTGCTCTTTACTTCTATTTATTGAGGCAGGGTCTCATTTGAACCCAGATTCCGCCAATCAGCTAGGATCTTGTTTCTGCCTGCTACACCTACCCAGCTTCTGTGTGGATTCTGGGGATCTGTATTCCAGTTTTTTAACATGTGCAGGGCAAGCATTTTCTCCGTGAGGCTTCCCCCAGCTCTAATGAAAACTTTCTATAGAGGGTGGGTAGGATCACTAAAAGCCCGCTCCAAAGTCTGCTGTAAGCAAGTACCAGATAGTCTTAGGTGGATAAGGAGACACTAAAAATGAAATGTTAGTAAGGTTCAACATAGCAGGAGAGATCTCATCACTTGTGTCAATTTTTGGCTCAAAGAGCAATGTTGGGTATGACAGTTGCATGGGTAGCTAGCCCTCCATAATCCACAGTCATTTCTATGAGCATCCTGAGTGCTGATGTACACCTTCTGACCTCTGATGACTTTGGCTGGGGCTGACTTGTGCTGGTTAGCTTGATTCTTGCCCAAGGGGAAGCAGGGCTGCAGTTTATCTTGCTGTGCTAGCTGTTGGAGCTGCCCAATTCCAGCAAGCTCTGGGCCAGTATGGTGGCACTTACCTTCCCATCACCAGACTGTTGAAAGGATCCTGGCCTGTGTGAACCAGGTCCACTTGCAGTGTATTTTCTTGCAGGGGAGAAATGGACACCACATACTCTGGAGAAATAGCTGTCCACTTCTGGAACAAACAATCTTTTTTTACTTCCACTTTTTTTTTTTTTTTAAGCATTGATGCATTCTGTGAATTTTTGCTTGGGCTTCAAAGTTCCCCAGAAGTTCACTGGCACCACATTTTTTTGTTAATTTTTTCACTAACAACTCTTGTTCAATACAAGTCTTGGCACATGTGCCTTCTTACTTATGTCCTGAACGGAACCCAGTCTCTGCTTTGTTTTTCTCTCATCCCATTTGAATGCTTTAGCATCTTACAAACTAAACTTATGTATATGCCTATTGAATTATGTCTTTCAGGGCCTCTCCTACCTCATAAAGATCTTGTCCAACCATGGGATTCAACAAAACCACTAAAGCCCCATTCCTGTCCTGAGTGCCTGTTGAATGAAGTGCATTTCTTACTGGTTTACAGGCTTTGGTCTAAGTAGTTCGGCAATGGCTGTCTCTCAAAGGGAAGGCCAAGGATCTGATTGGTGTTCAGTCCATGAGACTGGATGTCTCAGCAGTCCTAATCTGGTGCTGGAGTCCCAGGGAAATCCTAGAGAGCTTTCAGTTTTCAGTCTGCACTAGAATCCTAAAGAAGTAGGTTCTAGCACCAATGAGAGAATGGCTCATGAACAGGATAGATGACCTTGCCAGTGAGACTGAGGGCAAGCAGGCAAAAAGCACAAGCTTCCTTCTGTGGGCTGTCAACGGAAGGTGTGGCCCAGGTTTAGTGTGGATCTTCTGACCCAAATGATCCAACCAAGGAAAATTCCTCACAGGAGTGCCAGCTGCTTAGGTTTTGGTCAATTCCAGATGTAGTCAACTTCAAAACCAAGATTAGCCATCATAGTAAGTGTGTATATAGATGCTGTACATGTGCTATAGCATCCACATAGAGGTAGATGACAACTTACGGAAACCAGTTCTCTTATTTCAAACACTGGGTTCTGGTGATTGAACTCAGGTTGTCAGGCTTGTGAGGCAAAAGTGTTTAGCTGCTGAGCATCTCACTGGTCCTTCTTTCCTTAAAACTTTTATATTTATCTCCTCTCTCTCTCTCTCTCTCTCTCTCTCTCTCTCTCTCTCTCTCTCTCTCTCTCTCTGTGTGTGTGTGTGTGTGTGTGTGTGTGTGTGTGTGTATACAGTAGCACACATGTGGAGGTCAAAGGACTTCCTTCTATCATGTGGATCCTGGAGGTTGAACTCAAGTTGTTGGACTTTCTGAACCATCTATAGTGCTTTGGGGCCCAGTAGACGGGGCATTAAACCCTGCCTTTCTCATGCCTAATCCCTTGGGAATGTCTGCCCCTCTGTTGTCTTCCAGAAGCCTCAACCTGTAATAACCAAGTGTTCCAAATGACTTATGTGAGACAGTCCATCAGAGGCTTTATTTCCCTTGTATTGCCTTAGGTTATGCAGCTTTTGGCTCAAGGAAGGATGGGTAGTTATTTTACTCAGTTTTTTTGCTTGCATGGCATTTGGACTGATCATGTCCACCTCCATGTCTAGAGTCTCAGGCTATGAGAAACTCTTTCATTCCCCGTTTAAAAGTCTCCCCCCAGTCCAGGAGATCATATGCAAAATATTCCCTTATTATCATAGTTTCCTATAAGGGCCATTATTCAGGCTTCTGATTGCACACTGAATCATGGACTTTCCCTTTCCTCTGTCTTAAAGGTCAGATTTGAGGGGCATCTTCTCACTTCTATGTTCTTGTACACTACAGTTCTTCCTCCCCTGGGTTCCAAGTTCTTGGGTCCTAGACAGATCACTTCAGATCTGACTTGTATCCTGTCAGCTGTAAGACATGGCAAGGTAGCATCTCCATCCTTGCCCTCCCCATTTCCTGCCAGATCAGAGGCTGATGTAGTATAAATGGACAGTTTAAATAGACAGTTCTCTACCACCAGCTGGTTCTCGAATAACTACTCAGAGGCTTAATATGACTTATAAATGCTCAGCCGGTAGCTCAGGCTTATTACTAACTTGCTCTTACACTTAAATTAACCCATAATTCTTATCTATGTTTAGCCACGTGGCTTGGTACCATTTCTCAGTATGGCATTCTCATCTTGCTTCCTCTGCATCTGGCTGGCGACTCCACCCTTCCTCTTCCCAGCATTCTTAGTTTGGTCACTCTGCCTATACTTCCTGCCTGGCTACTGGCTAATCAGAGTTTTATTAAACCAATTTGAGTGACAAATCTTTACAGTGTACAAGAGGATTATTCCACAGCAGGACAGCACCTGTGTCTTTTGTTTACATAGGCAAGTTCTTTGGGGCAACAGCCAAGGCTCAGTTGCATGTCTTCTTGCCCACAGTAAAGTCTATACAATAGCTGTTACAGCCTGTTTAAGGTCTCGTCCCATATGCACTACTTTCAGAGACTGCAGTGTATTCTCTAGTACATCAATGGGTTGGAAATATCCTTGTATGTACATGGTGGTCACCCTTTATTAAGGAAGCTTGTCACCCCATATTATATACTGTATACTATACCCCATACTGGGATTCCTCCCTAAGGACACTTCAGTCTTAGATGGATGGTGTGACCTTGATCAGATGTCTTACCACCCATTGCAAGAAACAGTAACTGCCACTATAGTAAGGAGGCATACTATGCCATTCTAGCTAGGTAAAGATAGCTATGTTAGGGTTAGCTCCACCCCACCCTCAGACAGATCAGCCTTAATTAACATGTCTCCTCACCCATCATCATAGGGACCATGCAACAACTCTTCTTTGGTTCTATTGGTCCCTCTTTGGGTACCAGTTATGTTGTACAACTTTTATTGGGGCTATATGAACAAACATTTGTCTTCCCTGGGTAGGGCACTAATAACAAACCAAAGAAATGGTTCCCCTTGACTAGTTGGTGAACCAGTGAGTTTGTGTGGGGTTACTTATGGGAGGGAACAAAGGTGACCTAAAGGCAGCTACATAGCAGAAAAGCCCACCTTAGCATTGGTGCACAGCTTCAGTAAGGCCCATCAGACTGTCTCCCCAGCAGTTATTTACTACTTTTATGACATTGTGTGTGTGAATCTTGAGCTTTATGAGACAGTAAGTTTCTTCAACTCTTTGAATCTAGTAAGATTCTCTCCTTCCTCCAGGAGGAAGTAGCCATATAGCATCTTCCTTTTGTAAGTACTAAAGACATTTTAGAATGCAGACTTAATTTGTGCATGCTGCAGGTATCATCAGATACTTTACTACCCATTGCTATCTGCCCATTTATTCCATTTTTAGTTTTTAGTTTTGTACTTCTGTCTTGTACATACCACAAGCCACACTTTTTGTGTAGCAAGATGCTGAGAATACTCATATGCTTTTACCAATTCATTTGCTCATTTCACTCCTTCATTCTGTGATTGCTTTCTTATTTCTTTTTTTCTTTTTTTTGTACAGTGTTCTGCCTGCGTGCCAGAAGAGGGCACCAGATCTCATTACATATGGTTGGGAGCCACCATGTGGTTGCTGGGAATTGAACTCAGGACCCCTGGAAGAACAGCCAGTGCTCTTAACCGCTGAGCCATCTCTCCAGCCCGCTTTCTTATTTCTTAATGTAATTTTTTTTAATTTCTTTTTTTCTTTGAGGACTGAGATCATTTACTCTCATCACTTATTTCCTAATGTAATTTCTTTTTCCTTCTTTTTTTTTTTCTTCCAAGACTGGGTTTCTCTGTGTAGCTCTGGAGCCTGTCCTGGAACTCGCTCTGTAGATCAGGCTGGCCTTGAACTCACAAAGATCTGCCTGCCTCTGCCTCCAAGTGCTGGGATTAAAGGCGTCCACCACCACCGCCCGGCTGTAATTTCTTTAAAAGCTGAAGAGTCTATAAACTGAAATTCTGAGTCTTTTACATTTGCCTTTTATGATTATTATTACTGTTATTATTTGTGGAACTGTGAATTAAACCAGGATCTCAAACCTGTTAGGCATGACACCCCAGCCCTTTAGAGTTTGTTGAGCTGAGGTTGGATTTCAGTGGGAATTACTTAGTATACAGTTTTGTATTGCCCTTGCCGTACTTCTTTTTTGTTGCTATTATTGTTTTTTTTTTTTTCACAAAAGATTACATGTATGGGGGTTTTACCTTAATATGTGTGAGTGTACCATCTGTGTGCCTGATGCCCACGGAGGCCAGAGGAGGGCACTGGATTCCTTGGAACTGGAGCTACAGACTGTTGTGAGCCACTACATGGGTGCTGGGAATTGAACCTGGGTCCTCTGTAAAAATAGTTGGTGTTCTTAACAGCTGAGCCATCATCTCCAGTTCTGTTGTTTTGGTTTTGAAACAGGGTTTGCCTATGTATCCGTGGTCAGCCTTAAACTGGAGATCATCCTTTCTCAGCCTTTTAAGTGATGGGATTATAGGCATGCATCACCAAGTTTGGCTTGGTACCTTTCCTCACGATATAGTTGAGTGTGTGGTTTCTTTCGCCAGTTATGGAGATGCAACTAGTTGTATATGTTGAAGAGGCAGAGGTAGGAGGATCCTGAGTTTTAGGCCAGCCTAAGTTACACCTTTTTTAAATTTTTGTTGTGCAGCTAGAGAGATGGCTTAGTGGTTAAGATCATTTGTTGTTCTTGCAGAGGACCCAGATTCCATTCTCAGCACCCACATGGTGGCTCACAACCATGACTATTTCCAGGGGACCCAATACCTCTTCTGACCTCTGTGGGCAGCAGACACAGACACAGTACACAGACATGCATGCAGGCAAAACATTCATACACATAAAATAAACAAATATTTTAAAAAGTTTTTACTTCTGAAAAAATTACAGCCCGTATTTCCCTCCTTATAAGGCATATAAATCTTTTTGCTGTTCTTGTTTTTGTTTTGAGACAAGGTCTCACTGTATGGCACTGGCTGTCTTAGATTGCTAGTCTAATTCTGAGATCCTCCTGGCTCTGCCTTCTTGAGTACTGAGATTATAGGTGTGTGCCACCACAACTGGTCCATATCATGGTGTATAATGTATAAGGAAACTGATAAAAGAAAAATCCATTTAAAGATTTTCTAATAAGTTACAGTGTAAATTAGTACATTATCTTCATGTCCAGCATCTTCCTCTATTGCCCTCCACCTTATTTTTTAAGATAGAGTCTCTCACTGCACCTGGAGTTACTGATTCGGCTAGGCTGGCTGGCCATTGAGCTCCAGGGGTTCACTTGATTCTATTTCCCCGGTACACACATGCTTCTCTACTCAGCTTTTACTTGGGTACTGACAACTGGAACTTGGGTCTTCATACTTGTGCTAAAGGTACTTTACTGACTGAGCTGTCTACCTTCCTTTTATCAAACAGAGATCATAGGCTGGTGAGGTGACTTAGTGGATAAAAGGGCTGGGTACCGAACCTAACAAGAGTTAGGTCCTTGGAACCCACATTGGTTAAGGGAATAGAAGACTCTTGAAGGATGTCCCCTCTGTGCATGCACATGTGTGTGTGTGTGTGTATACATATTCAAAATGTAAAAAAAATTCGGGGTTGGAGAGATGGCTTAGCAATTAAGAGCACTGACTGCTTTTCTAGAGGACCAGGTTTAATTCCCAGCACCCATATGGCAGCTCACAACTGTCTGTAACTCCAGTTCCAGGGGACCTGACACCTCACACAGAAATACACACAGGCAAAACACCAATGCACATAAAATAAAAATCAATTATTTTAAAAGAATTTCAAACATTTTCTGGTTTGTCTGCTGAGAAGTAGAGCATTAAATATACTTTATGAGGTATCTAACAATTTAGATATTAATATGAGTATATGTTGTACATTGTAATTCTGGTACCTTATAAATGCACATATAATATGCATTGTACATTATGAGCAAGTTGGATAGCCAAAGAATAATGTGGTAATTTAAGTCATAATCAGAATGCCTCTTTATACATCTCTTCATTTAATGGATTGAGTACATGACTGGTGAGTTACTGACCATTCTTGTTATGTGAATGTGCTTTCAATTAGCAATATATGGGGCTGCTTTAACATGGATAACTTCTTTCATTTCAGAAAACTCAGGTTCCTGAATCTCAAAAACCTAGACCAAAAAAAGGTCCGTATATAATTTCACTGTGTGTGTGTGTATATATATATATGTGTATATATATATATATATATATACACCTGTTTCTTTGTCTCATTGATTCTGTTATATATACCAGAGCTTTGTAAAGTGTGTTGGGAAAAGCAGTAATGGTTCAACTCTTACACAATATCTGTTTTTATGTTATCCAGATAAGTTTATTATTGACCTGTAATGTACTTAAATGTTGTTTGGTTAATGTCAGTGTACAGTAATTTTTATTTGTGTAATAAGCATTCGATTCTTGTATAAATCAGACCTCCCCTAGTTTTATGTATGTGTCAAATAAGTGTGACATTTAATTTTAGTTAAAAACTTCTTATGGTTTTGAGACAGGGTCTTGCTATGTCAATTTCCTGAGGGAAAAATCCATGCCCTATTTATCTTTGTTTGAGACTGGCCCAACTCACTGTGTAGCTCAAGCTGATCTTGAACTTAAAATACTTCTTTCTCAGCTGAGACTTATGAAATTCAGTTGTAATTATGCAAGTATCTGACATAATTACTAGTATTTTTATAGCACTTCTGGATATGAGAATCATCCTGCTGTTGCCTCACTTAACAATCAAATGATTGAACTAGTTAGGTGGGGCTAGTATATGCTGTGACTGTCAGTCCAGTATGTATTTTACCCTTTCTGTAGAGTCAGACCCATGCCTCAGTTGACCACAGGCCTAGAAGAGGACTGTGCATCAACCAAGAATTAGTCCAAGGGTCAGCAATATGGCTCAGTGGGTTAAGGAACCTGCTGCCAACCTGATGATCCAAATTCAATCCCTAGGACCCACATGGTGGAAGGAGAGAACCTACTTCTCCAATATTGTCCTCTGACTTCTGCATGGGTGCTGTGGCACATATGTACCCACACATGGAGAGCCGCAAAATAAACTAATATAATTCAGAAACAAGATACTTATATAAATTTCCAAATTCCATGAAGAACTTTATGTGGTATTGTAATTTCTAATGGTTAGTTTAGACATGAGGACATGCTAAAGGAGGAAATGTAACACTGATTACATTGTTTGTTATGTCAAAATATGCTTTCCAGCTCTAGAGTTTCCTATTGTGGAGAAACAGAACTGGTTGATCCATCTCCACTATATCCGGAAGGATTATGAAGCGTGCAAGGTGAGAGACTGCAACAGTGGAGGCATTAGAGGCAGACTGGGCGGACACTAGCAGTGTCCGAAGCACAGCGTGGCAGTTAACATCTTGAATTCGCACCCTACCTTCCTGCTTTAAACTTCATTATTTTAATTTAAATAATAGCTATCTATCTATCTTGACTTTAATCTTGTCTCTTTCAGTGTGTTTCTCCATAGCAAATAGGACCAGGCTCCTTCCTGCTTAAAACTGGTCATGATTTTCCCATTGTACTCAAACCCTTTAGTATGACATTTTTAGTCCTCCTCTTTCTGACCCTCTCGTTTGCCTCAGCTTTTCTTCCACCACTTGCCAACACACAGTTTGAGACTTTTCACGTTAGGAAGCCTTCCTTAATTCTCTGAGTTGGAATCAGATGCTGTCTTCTGAGCTCCTAAAGTACCGGAGCCGAGCCCATCACAGTATAGAACCCATGTGATTTGCTCACCAGAGAATCCCTAGTATCTGTAACAGTGCTTAGAAGTCTTCTCATGTTTTTCTAGCTTCACTAGTTAATATTTTAAATAAGGAGTGAGAACATTTTTGTGTCATGAGCCAGATAGAAGCTTAATTAATTAGTTAATTTTGAGATATGGTCTCACTTTGTATCCATGGCTAACCTAGAACTTGCTAAGTAGACTAGGCTGGCCTTAAACTCACAGAGATCCTCCTGCCCTGCCTCCTGAGTGCTGGGATTAAAGGTGTGTTTGCCTCCATGCCTGGCCAAGACAGCAGTTTAGACTTTAGGGTTACTGTAGTCATCGTCTCTTGTATGTCATCATCGTTTTGTTTTTGTTTCTATTTGAAACAGGGTTTCATGTAGCCCAGGTTAGCCTCAAACTCAATAGGTAGTAGAAGATGACTTTGATTTCTTGATCTTGTCTCTGTGTCCTGAGTGCTGAGTGCAGGTACCACAATGTATGTCTTCTTTTTTAAATTAACGCAAAAACAGAAAACTTACTAAATTTTTTAACTTATGTGTTTGGAATGTTTTGCCTACATGTATGTCTGTGCACCACATGCAAGCAGCGCTTGAGGAGGCCTGAAGATAGTGTCAGGTACTGGAGGTACAGTTAGTTGTGAGCTGCCTTGTGGGTGCTGGTAATCGAACCCCAGTCCTTTAGAAGAGCAGCAAATGCTCTCAAGGCTGAGCTGTCTTTTCAGCCTTAAAAGAAATCTAAGTGAGGGATGTACAGAAATGTTCCGAGAGCCGTTAGATTGCTAACCTCATTCTAAAATAAGTGATGGTAAGAAAAACAAAAATCGCCGGGTGGTGGTGGCGCACGCCTTTAATCCCAGCATTTGGGAGGCAGAGGCAGGAGGATCTCTGTGAGGCCAGCCTGGTCTCCAAAGCAAGTTCCAGGAAAGGTGCAAAGCTACACAGAGAAACCTTGTCTCGAAAAAAAAAAAAAAAAATCCTGAAGTAACTATTTGATTAGTCATTATTAGTATCCTAGGTATCTCATATATGCCCCTTGTCTATTCCTACTCTTTTCTTGATGACACTTAATCACTCAGGTGTTCTTCTCTCTTAGGCTGTGATCAAAGAACAGCTTCAGGAGACTCAGGGGTTATGTGAATATGCTATCTATGTCCAAGGTAAGACATACTGTTTCTTTTCTTACTGGAAAAATATATTTAGCCTAGATTCTTGGGAAACAAAACAACCCAACAACTTAGGGAATACTTAAATTAAAATAATGTCTCACAAAAGTCTTATTCACTATCCTTTGAAATTTGAACCCAATTTTGTATGTGTGTTGCACATACACCTGGAGGTCAGTGCATGACATGGGGTGAGTATGTCGTCCCCACCTCCCCAGACAGGGTTTCTCTGGGTAGCTTTGGAGCCTTTCCTGGAACTCACTCTGTAGCCTAGGCTGGCCTCGAACTCACAGAGATCCGCCTGCCTCTGCCTCCCGAGTGCTGGGATTAAAGGCGTGTGCCACCACCGCCCAGTTATGATTATGTTTTTTTAAATTATTATTTTACATGTTTGAATGTTTTGCCTGCATTCATGTCTGTGTAGCATGTTTATGGCTGGTGCCTGTAGAGGCTAGTAGAGAGCATTGGATCCTCTGGAACTAGAGTTACAGGTTGGTTGTGAGCAACCATGTAGATACTGGGAATTGAACCAGAGTCCTATGCAAGAGTAGCAAATACCCTTAACAGATTGAGCCACCTTCAGCTTTTCAAAATATTATTCTTAATGAAGAATTTCTGTGATCTGCAAAAAGACCAGTTATCTGGGTAGAGATGCTGGTTGCAGAGTGGGTAGGTGAAAGTTAGCTTATTACAGGTTTTACCTTACTAACACTTTACTTGCTTCTGCCCATTTAGTGATGACTGATTCAAAGTTATCCAAAGGCTTTCTCTGATGTGGTATCTTACCTCTTCCTCCACCTTTTCTGATGCTAGCCTCTTCTTCAAAGAATATGGTGTATTTTCTGTGTTTTCTTTTGCTTGGCAGCACTGATTTTACGCCTGGAAGGAAATATCCAAGAATCCCTAGAACTCTTTCAGACGTGTGCTGTTCTCAGCCCTCAGTGTGCTGATAATCTCAAGCAGGTGGCCAGATCTTTGTGAGTATTGGAGCCATCACAGAAGACCACAGACCACATAAAATGCTTTCTCCTGGGCCAGGCAGTGGTGGTACATGCCTTTAATCCCAGCACTGGGGAGACAGAGGCAGGTGGATGTCTGAGTTTGAAGCCAGCCTGGTCTACAGAGTGAGTTCCGGGATTACTAGGGCTGTTACACAGAGAAATCTTGTCTCAAAAAAAAAAAAAAAAAAAAAAAAAAAAAAAAAAAAACCCAAAAACAAATAGAAAGGCTTTTTCCTGAAATGCATTCTGAGGGAAGCCTATTGTTGGTAGCCAGATGCCTGATAGGTGGGAAGCCAGTGAATGGTAAGTAGAATGGGTTTCATTTTGAAGAGCATGAATTAATCTGGAAGTCAGCTAATATTAAGGAACTCAGGTCTTTTTAGTTGGATGAGAACACTGTTTTGTCATAGTGTGTTGTACCATAACTCCTCTATAATCATATAGGCAACTCATTGCCTGTTATTCTGGTATTTAGTGGAATATCTGACATAAAATAAGCTTGTGGTATTTTGAGTGAATGGCTTGCGGATTCCTAAATGGAACCCTTCTGAAGTTGTCATAAACTTCTTCAGAGTAGTGAAGTGTTCTATGCAGTACCATCTCATGTTCCTCCCTCTGTTGCCATTCATACTTGCATCATTTTTACATAGAAATCAATTCTTTTTTTCTTCCAAATTCATGATCAAGGAAAGAAACTTGGCTTCATGAGGAAAAGACATGCCCTTATTGGATGATGTTGACAAATGATGGCAGCTCATGCTTAGTGGTATTATCATTTGACTTTTTGTGTTTGTTTATTTTTATAGAATGCTATAGGAAGTAGTTACAGAAGAGTGCCCCCAACATTGGTGTATGAGACTAAGGTCTTAAACAACTGCTGACGCAAGCCCTGCCTCCGGAGCGTCTGCTCTTGGGACACAGCACTGTCCTTTGTCTTTCCCACATAACCAACTCAAGTGTTTAAAAAAGTTTCAACAGTTTTTAGCTCTGTGGAATATGTGTGAAATGTGAACTTTTAGAGTTACTCTTATAGGAGTTAGGTTAGCTGGTTGTGGCAGTACACACATGTAATCCTAGTACTTGAAGGTGGAGGCATGAGGATCAGAAGTTCAAGGTCATCCTTGGTTACACAATGAACTGGAGGCTAGCCTGAGTTACATGAGAACCTGCCTCAAATCAAACCAAAAATAATGAAATTTGAGTAATTATAGAAAATGTATTTTCACAGATTTCTTCTGGGAAAACATAAAGCCGCCACTGAAGTATATAATGAAGCAGCTAAACTTAACCAGAAAGACTGGGTAAGAAATGTCACTTCTTTCTTAGCATGTTAATGGTTCCATTTTTCAAGTGACTTTTTCTTTGGAGGCAGGGTCTTATTGTGTGTGTAGCCCTGGCTGGCCTCAAATTCATTATGTTGAACAGGCGGGCCTCAAACTCAGAGAGATCTGCCTGCCTTCTATCTCCATAGTGCCAGCCCTTGGCTAGAATTCAGATGATCAAACTGTTTTTTGATTCTGTTTTCAGCATGGCATTTCTGCATAACTTTGCAGGCATTGTTGTATAGTTTCCAGCTGTTAATGTTGCTGATAGTTTTTCCCTGGTCCCATTCTTGCTGTGATTATCTCATCTCATTTCCAAGAGCTCTAGGAGTTGAGTTGTTTTACCTTTGGAATTAGAAAGCATCAGCAGTAGATGTCTTCATTGCTCTTTTTGTATTTTTTTCCCTATCTGCTTGGCAATCAGCTGTTTTTTCTGCCTTTCTTTGGATCATGACAAGTTTAAGCGACGCTTTATTTTCCTTCTACCAGCTTCCCTTTCTCCCTTTCTCTCTTTCTTTATTTCTTTATTCTGATTTGGTTTTTCGAGACAGAGTTTCTCTGTGTAGCTTTGTCTGTCCTGGATCTCGTGTTCTGTAGACCAGGCTAGCCTTGAACTCACAGAGATCCACCTGGCTCTGCCTCCAGAGCGCTCTTCCCTTTCTTATTAGTGTATATTAATTGTACAAAACAATGGGTTTCACTGTGATCTTTTCATCGTTTGACCACAGTCACCGTCCCTATCCCCTTATTTCTACCATGTATTTGTATAAATTGGGGATTATGTGTAAGTACAACACAAAATCAGATTAAACATTCTCTTTATAAATTAAGTCCCCCCCCCTATGAAAATCCATGTCACTGGTTTTGGAATTCATTTGGTAGTCCTAGAATTTCAGGCTGAGATTTACTCATGGTTAGTTAATGGTGACTTATCTAAGAATTATTAATTCTTAGCTAAGGAGCTCAAAGAAGCAAGGAAGAGCAAGCCCTGAGAGCCTGTGCTTTAGCCACAGCCTCTGAAAGGAAGGCTGGAAAGTACACTTAAATGTGGACCGCAACTGGAATAGGACTCCCCAGGAAAGGAAAACAAGAGTGGACCTCTGGTGGATGATCAGCCCTGGCTGGACACTGATTGTCACTTCCTTTCAGACACAGCAGCTCTGTGGCTTTTAACTTGTCTCTCATTTTCTATTATTATTATTTTTTTTTAAAGATTTATTTATTTATTATGTATATAGTATTCTGCCTGCATGTGTCCCTGCAGGCCAGAAGAGGGCACCAGATCTCATTACAGATGGTTGTGAGCCACCATGTGGTTGCTGGGAATTGAACTCAGGACCTCTGTAAGAGCAGTCAGTGCTCTTAACCACTGAGCCATCTGTCCAGCCCCTCATTTTCTATTATTTTATTCTTTACATCCATTTTTACATCTTTACATTTGCTCAGTCTTATCTCCCAGATAGATCACTGTGTTTGCTTTTAGCTGTATATATTCTAGTAGCCTAGCCTTTTCCTTAATTTCAGTAGTTGTATTCTGATTTCTAAGTAGTTTGTCCTCTCTCTCTCTCCGTCTCTCTCTCTCTCTCTCTGTCTCTGTATCTGTCTCGTTTGTTTGCTTGTTTGAGACAGGGTCTCACTATGTAGCTCTTGAGCTGTCCTGGATCTCACTCTGTAGACCAGACTGGTCTCAAACTCCGAGTTCTTCTGCCTCTGCCTCCCCAGTGCGGAACTAAAGGTGTGTGCCACCATGCTTGGCGTTCCTTTCCCTTCTCCCTCCCTTCTCTTCTAGCACCCTCTCTGTATCAGTCTGAAGTTGTGTGTGTTTCCACAGTTACCTTTCTCTTTCTGCTTTCCTTTAGTTGTTTTTATACTGTTGGCTGATCCTTGCAGAGACCTTCCTCTGTAGAGAAGTAGATTGACTATAGTAGAGAGAGAACACAGTTTCCCTTAGAGTACTTAGGGCACTGGTTATGAAAAGTTGAATAACACGTTATTTACTGTGTTTACAGGGTGTTCCGGGTGGGGTCAGGGATAGCCTGTGGGAGCTTGTTCTCTCCATCCACCCATGGTGCAGGGATTGAACTCAAGTCAGCTGACTTGGCCACAAGTACCTTTACCCAATGAGCCATCTTGCCAGCATTATGATTTTCTAAGTACATTTCAATCTCAGTTATTTTTTTCCTCTGGGTGTGGTTATTAACTTGAATTTTTTTCATCCCATCCATCTATGTGTTTTGTCTACACTCTATGTATATGTGAGGACACATGCTTTCGTGAGTGTAGAGGTCAAAGGGCAGCTTGCAGGAGTTGGTGCTTTCCTTCAGGAGGCCGTCAGGGTTGGTGGCAAGTGCTTTTGCCCACTGAGTCATCTTACTCTCACTATCCCCATTGTCTTTGTTCACAGGGTCACATTTAGTCCATGCTGGCCTTGATTAGCTGTGTAGCAGAGGATAGCCTTGAATTCCTGATCCCCCCGTCTGCACCTCCCAAGAGCTGAGCTGAGTTGAATCATTAGAGGCCAAGGTGAAACTACACATACAGAAGCAGCTCAGGAAGCCCTTGGGCCCTGCAGGCGAGCATGAGTAAATACACACTCACTCACTTTCTGATTTTTGTCTTTCAGAAAAATTTGGACAAAGGAAGTTTTAGGATCTGGTAGGCTATCTAAATTGAGATATGTCCAGTGCATAGTTAGATATGAAATCACGATGTTCTAGGTTATAGATGAACATTTTGGAGTCAGGAACATAAAGTTAGTAACTGAACCCATGAAACTGGTTGAGATAGTTATTTGGCAGTGAGTTGAGGATGGAGCTCAGGAAGAGCAGAACAGAAAAAAACAGATGAGTCCGGAGGCCTGGGCAAAGGGGAGATGAAGCACACCTCCTGCTCCGTGTAGCTGAAAGAGCTCACTTGGTATTCTGACTCACTTGGGACAGCAAACAGCCAGATACCATCTATGTGATACCTAATAAATGTCTGTAGGAAATCTTTTAGCTCTACTTTCTTGTACTCATCATGATATTCCAGAGTCTGGTTCTAACAAGGGGATAATAATCCTGTATGCCATTGTCTTGACTTCAGAATCAGCTGGTAAGTAGGGAGAATTTCCACTAATGTCAAGAGAGAAATCTGAGGCTTTGGGGGATGGGATGACATGGCAGAGGGCACACAGTGAGGTAGGAGAAGAACAGAAGTAGATCGCAGCTGCAGTCAAAGGTTGCTAACTTCCTGCAGTGTCTGAGATCTTCCTGCAGTGTCTGCTGCCCTGGCCGGATGTCCCTGGATACTCCTGTCCTATACTCATAAGAGACAGGATTCTGTTTTCTCTTCCACATTTCCTGTGCTATCTGCTCCAGGATCACCTTCAGCAATGTTCACAAGGTCAGGGGTCACTTAGTGTGCAGAGCATCAAATGACAAGAAAGGCAGCGTTTCTCTTGTCTGTCCATGTACTTCTTTACAGCATGATAAAATGGAATATATACAAGTTTTGAGGCAGGCTTGAGTTGAAGGCACAGTTCTTGGTAATGTAGATGTTATTTCAATTATGGTTTAAGAGAAATAATTTTAAAATGTGAGACCTTTCTGAGACAGATACTAGTTTTGTTTTTGAGGTAGGATAATAGTATTGTAGGTTTAAAACAAATTTTTAAAAGATTTACTTATTTTTATTTTGTGTGTGTGCTTTGCCTGCATGTATGTCTGTGTGCCTACATGTGGGAAGTATTTGCAAGGCCAGAAGAGGACATTGAATTTCATGGAAGTGAGGTAATATATGGCCAAGAGCCACCATGGAGGTGCTGGGAACTGAAGCCAGGTCCTATGGAAGAGTTGCCAGTGCTCTTAACTCTTGAGCCATCTCTTCAGCCCTGATTTTTTTTAAAGACCATGTCATTTGAGAAATGTATTGAAATGCTTGTAAATGAAATGTTACACTATTTGGTACTTGGTTATAAAATAATAGTAGATAGTATTGGATGGTTGTCAGGCTCATGAGTCTGTGGTGTTGCTGTTTACATCTGTACATGGTTAGGATACAAAACTAAAGAAAGAAGAAAAAAAATCCCAGCGCTGTCCCCTTCTGTGTTAGGAAAACTGTCTAACCTCTCTGAGCTTCTGTTTCCTATAAAACTAAAAGAACTATACTGATGTTGCAGATTTCTTGGAAAATTAAAGTAATATATATGAAAACATCTGGTATCAAGCCTACTGTATAGCAAGCAGGTGATTTACCACTGATGGTTTTGTTGTTCTAGGAGATGTGGAACACATTAAACTAGTTGTCTCTGTTCCTGAGACAGGGCTGCATTCCGACCACTTACAGGGTGCTGGGCCCTTGCTGCTTTCCAGAAACACTTTTTTTACTACTGGTTTCCTTTCTAAATCTGCTAAAGTCAGATTTATTACAAAGAAATTCCAGAGATTTCACATCACTTATGGCCAGAAGACAGATTAGTCTTACAGTGAGATAGATTTAGAAATTGTCAGCAGCCAAGGTAGTCAAAAAGTGGGCTTTTGATTCATCTTTCTTTTCCGCAGATCAGAGGTTGGCAAACTCTTTTTTGTAAAGGACTACTTAGTATAAAGTTATTACACGTATTTATATAGTATTGCAGCTTTTTACACTTAACTCTGTAGCTACTTAACTCTGTAGTTTTGGTTCTAGTATACAAGAGCCATAGGAAGTAACTCTAGTCTGATAAAATGTAATTTACAAAGGAGAATGGACGTGCCCCACTGACCTTGCTATATAGATTTCAACAGATTAGCCACAGATCTGGGAAGATTCTGTCTGCTCTTGTGGTTCTTATAATCTTTTTTTTAATTTTTAATATTTATGAGTCTAGGTGTTTTTTTTCTACATGGATGTCTGTGTACCACATATATGTGTGGCGCTTGAAGTCCAGAAGAGGGCATGTAACTCCCTGGAACTGGAGTTACAGACAGGTTGTGAGCTGCCATGTGGGTGTTGGGACTCAAAACTCAGGTCCTCTGCAAAAACAAGCAATGCTCCTAACTGCTGAGCCATCACTCCAATCATACATTTTATAATTTTAATTTAAAAGAATACACTTAGGAATTTTTTTGTAGAATCATGTATATTTATGAACATAAAAACCCTCAACTAGTCTTTAGACTGCTGTGCTCTCCTGCTTCTTGTAGACGTAACCCTAACCACTCTCCTTTCTTTTGTATGTAGGAGATCTGCCATAACCTGGGAGTGTGCTATACTTATCTAAAGCAGTTCAACAAGGTAATTCATGAAAATGGTGATGGTAGTTGACTGGAATTCACTGTGATCATTTGTCACAGAAGAGCCACTGTCCATTGTGTATTGACTCTATTGTCTGCAGAGCTTGGGGACCAAAAATTGCCTTTTATCGTTATTGCCATGTTAATACTTGTCGTTACTCATTTTCCCTAATTTTTATGATTTATTTTTTATTTTATGTGCATTGGTATTTTGTCTGCATGTATGTCTGTTGTGAGGGTGTCAGATCCCTTAGAAGTGGAGTTACAGTTGTGAACTACCATGTGGGTGCTGAGAACTGAACCTGGATCCTTGGAAGAGCAGCCAGTGCTCTTAACCACTGAGCCATCTCTCCAACCCATTTTTTTCTTACTTTTGATTAAAAAAAAAAAGTAGAGGAGTCTAGAATATCAGTGGTGGTCCAGTTGCCTTCTCTCTTTCTCTCTACCTCCCATTAAATGTTCTAGTATAGAAACAAATGTCCAGCAAGACACATATCAAAAAGTGGACCTTCTCAGGCCATTGTTGCACACTCCAGTAATTTCACCAGTTCAGAGACTAACAGCAGAAGCTCCTGAGTTTGAGACCAGCCTAAGGGCTAGTGAGACACCGTTTCAAAGAAACATACATACGCACACACATGCGTTTGCCTTAAGGTGTCATTTTGACCATGATAACCATCTTATGCTTTGACAACAACTGATTTTTACTTTTTATTTTGTTTTTGTTTTTGGAGACAGGGCTTGTCTGTATAGCCCTGGCTGTCCTGGAACTCACTCTGTAGACCAGACTGGCCTCGAACTCAGAGATCCACCTGCCTCTGCTTCCTGAGTGCTGGGATTAAAGATGTGGACCACCATGCTTGGCCTTGATTTTTGCTTTTAAGGTCAATGGAAAATGAATTTAAGGGGATTGAATTTTGTTTTGTGATAAGAATTTTTCTGATGTAAATTTATATTTCACTCCAAAGAAACTTTGCTCTAAGACTTTGATATAAGACAAAGCATGTTAATCTTACCTTGGTTCTCAAATTAATAAATAGATACCTGTTTTTTTGTTCAAATTAAAACTTTGAAATTTTTTATTTTATTATGTTTATGGATGTTTTGGTTGAATGTATGTCTGTGTACCATGTGTGTGCCTGGTCTCTTTGGAGGCCAGGACTTCGGATCCTCTGCAACTGTAGTTACATACAGATGGTTGTGAGCCATCAACTGGGTGTTGGGAATCAAACCTCTGGAAGAGCAGCAGTGTTCCTAACTGCTGAGCCATCTCTACAGCCCTAGAAATATGTCTTAATTGAGGAACAGATGAATTTTTGAGAGTTCCGAAGGGTAGTGATAGTGATTAGGTAGTTTCCTTCATAACCTGGTGACTGTGAGACTTTGTTCTCCTTTTTTTTTAACCTCTACCAAGACTGACTCTCATTAATACCCATTTAACACGGCTTTGCAAGATCACAATGTAACCTAGTCTGTCTTTCAGGGATATGAAAAAATACCTGCATATTAGCAATTGGAGTGTAAGAATTATTTTTTGTGATATATATATATCACAATATATATATATATCACATATATATATATCAAAATAAAATAAAATACATATTCAGTGGACACATAAGTTTTCTTGATGAATCTATAGTTTTATACAGCTGATTAAATTTTTCTCTTCAGAGAATATTTTGATCAGGTACATTCCTGTTCATAGTATAGCTAAGTCAAGGGAGAGGGAAGATTGGTCTTTGGACCTGTACTGAGGCAGAGAGTTACATTTAGATTTATTATACAGGCTAAACAAACACAACACCTGACATTTATAGAACCCTCATTGAATCAGTGAATGAAAACATTTTATTCAGCCTACTAAGATGTAGGCTCCTCCAGAGCAAAAAGTTATATTATGTTTGTTCTTGTTGTGTGGTGTTGAAGACTGAACCCAGGGCCTCCTCGAGGCAGGCCCAGCCATAGCATTATTTTCTTGTTAACTCTAGTATACCAGGCATCTAGACCAGCAGTTACTCAATGAATACTTGTTGAATGCATAAATAAGAACAACTTTTAGGCTAGCCTCTGGAACTCTATCCAACATGGCATCTGAGTGCAAGACTCAGTTATCCAAGAACCTGCTGCGTATGAAGTTCATGCAAAGGGGCCCGGACTCAGAAACCAAGAAACAACTGGAGGAGGAGGAAAAGAAGATGATCAGTGATGAGCACTGGTACCTGGATCTGCCAGAGTTCAAGGAAAAGGGGAGTTTCATCACTGAAGAGCAGAGCTTCTCACTATGTGAAGATCTTCTCTATGGAAGGATGTCGTTCAGAGGATTTAATACTGAAGTTGAGAAGTTAATGCTTCAGATGAATTCTAAGAACAAAGCCACGGCAGAAGAAGAAGAGACAGTGGAGGTGGATGTATTGGATGAAGAGATGGCGAGGAGATATGAGACTTTGGTGGGACAATTGGAAAAAAGTTTGCCAAGAAGAGGGACCGAGCCAATTACGAAGAAGAGGGAAATGGAAATATAAAACCCATTAGAACAAAGATGTTCTTAAAGCCCCAAGATTAAAATGGATGCCTCGGATACACAGATGCCTGTGAGTGAGCACAGTGGGTTTGAGGTCCTCCCCGTGGCGTCTGTAGTGGTTAGTGCTCCAGTGTTACCTGTAAGGAGTGTGCTGTTGTTGAGACAGATGTGTAGTGGATGTTATACATCCTTTCAGTGGCATTCTTCAGGGTCTTCAATGTGTGGGCACATGCCGCTCCTATTTGACCTGGGTTTGATCTGTGTGTGTGTACACACCGACAGGACACATGTGAACAGCTCTCTCTCACTGTCCTGGGATGACTGTTGTAAACTAATTATTGCCATTGTTTCAACTGCCCTTATATTTATAGTTTACTTTTTTAATCATGTCAAGCCAATTCATCCATTCACTTTGGAATCAAATATTTGAGTACTTTCCAGAAGTGATTGACCAGGAGCAGACATGTCTCTCTAACCTGAAATGACTGTATGCTGCTGGGTCTTTCTCATCTGCAGAGGTGTGGTTTTTTGATTATTTAAAGCAGTCAATTGGGTCGTTTTTCTAACATTCTGTAATAAACATCTGTTTTTATAAAAAACAAAAAAACAACTTTTATGTTAATTTGTGTTCATATTGTTGAGGAAAACAAGGTCCAGCTGGCAAAGGTTGTTCAGGTAGTCAGGAGTGTAGGTGGGATCAAGTTTGCTGTGGTATTCTGTACTGTACTGTGATGTCGCTTTGGGGTTATGAAGTTTAAGTCATAGGTATAAATGTCAAGCAGGAAACATTAAGAAACTTGATCATCTCATAAGAACTCAGCAAGGCCAGCTAGGCTATGCTTGGTTTTTAGATGGTAAAAGCTATTTTCTGAGACATGATATTCCCACATAAGAACATCAAAGCTCTGCTTTCATATTCACCATAGGAAACCATTGTCCTTCAGTGGTATTAATTTGGTTTCTTTACTCCATTAAACTTTAATTAGGCACAAGACCAATTGCACAGTGCCCTCCAGCTTAACAAGCATGATCTGACTTACATAATGCTGGGGAAGATCCACTTACTGGAGGGAGACCTGGACAAGGCCATTGAGATCTACAAGAAAGCAGTCGAGTGAGTGTCTTTCTCTTAGACTCTAACCAGCGTGTCCACCTTTTAACATTGCAACATGAGATTATCACCCTCAAGAACTACACAATTGAATAACAAAAAATTGTACACACACAAAAAAAATCGCAGTTTTCTGTAAGTCTGCTATTTTTGTTGGGACACATTCATAGCTATTGTGGAATGCATGCAGCCCATGGGCACAGGTTGGACATACCTACAGGAAGCGATGAGAAAAGCAATGGAACAGATATGTTAGGAGAACAGATTGTTTCTTCTATAACAGTGTCCATTCTAGGCTAGCTGCTCCACAGGCCAACTGGAGATTTAGGTTCCTTAGGTGTTTTTTTTCCCACCTGTCTGAGTAACTAACTGTAACATGTGTTCCAGAACATATTGAAGGAAGATGATACTGGAAGCTAAATATGGAGTAAGCATCCTAGTTTTAAATAACCCTAAAATTGTACACTTTTTGAAATTAGGTAGGAGCACACAGTTGCAAGGGAAGTGGACGGGCATGCACTCAGCTAGAATTTGGGGTTAGCTGGCAGTGCGACTGTCTAGTTAAATACTTCATAGCAGATCCTTTGTTCCTAGAGATCATATTAGGAACAGAAATCTCCTAGCTCAGTAACAGACAGCTGGTTTTACTAGTCTAAGACCACTATGTCCTGTGTTACTGTTGTTTTGGTTTTTTATGCTGAGGATAGAATCTTGTCCATGCTTAACCGAACACAAGTACTGTAACTGAGCTGCACTCCAGTCCCGATAGCATGGGTTTTGCTGTTGCTGCTGTTTGTTTAAAAATATCATTCAGATAGTCTAATCTGTTGATAATGGATGACTGAGTTTCTCGTGCTGCTGTTCCATGTTTCCTCTCTAGGGACACCTGGAATCTTGTCTTTCCTGTGTAGTATTATCTTGTTTCATTTATTTATTTTGAGACAGGATCTCAGTATATATCTCTGGCTGCCTTGAATTTGCTATGTAGACCAGGTTGGCCTTGAACCTACAGAGACCCACCTGCTTCTGCACCTGGCTTGTTTCTTTTAAATAGGACAGCTGTAGTATAAAATGTTCAGGTATCTTGTTTGATCACAGAATAGAATGTGTGACTCATGGACTAAAATTTGAACTGGTATAGAGTACTGGTCACTTCTTAGCTTCCTTGACCACAGGGTAAACTTCCTGGCTATATGAATCATAGCACTGCTTTCTTTTCTGCATCTTATTTAACTACATTTTGTGACAGAAAAATCTCTTCTGTTTGGTAAACTAAAACAGTTTCTATTATCAAAAGGTCAGGCTTATGTGGGCAGGTAGGAAGGAGCCATAGAGTAAGTCAAGTCCTGTAATGCTGGAGAGTCGGCCTGTTCCTGACCTTTGTCCTTACAAGTTGGCATTTTGAGTTAGTGCACATGAATCCCGTGAGGGTACTGACAGTGACCACTCAAGAGATTTGAGTCACTCAACTTCCCGAAGGAGAAAACCAGACAGTTGAGTATTTGAGAAGGTAGGTTCTTGACCCAAAGCTTTGGAGAGGACTGTTCTTGGAAGGGGGACAGATCCTGATGGAATCAGAAGAATGGGAAGGACAGGTTACATATGTGGTTTGGGAGGGACATGACCAAGATGGATCCTTTCTATAGAAAAGTGAGAGGCAGGTTCTCATTTGCACTGAGAAAGTTGTTTGCCAGCTCAGGCATGGCTTGGGCTTGGGCTCTGCAGGTTCTGGACTTCCTACAGGGAACAAGCATCCTCCTTCCTTCCTTCCTTCCAAGCAGGAGACAGCTCCTTGCTCTTTGATGCTTTAACTGTTGAAACTGATGATCCTATATTCAGATGGTCTCAGCTATGTTGCTTTGGCTTTTTGACAAAGACAAGAGAAGTCAGATAATACTTAGGTCAGTGTTTACTCCCAAGACCCAGTGTCTAATTCTTTCCAAAGGGCTGCTATGTGCCTTCCTTATTTTGTTTAGTTTGGCAAGTTAGTTTAGAGAGCACAGCATCAGGGGCCTTGGAGTCCTAAATGACATAGTACTGAAGTAGGCTACCTACCATTGTAAGCACAGGGAAAGTGGCAAAGAGCCGTCTCAACAGAAGGACTAGCATAACTGTGTCCTGACTGACTTGCCTTAAGCTTGGTTATTTTCAGTGTGATGAATCATTCCACACAGTCCTTTTTTAAGGTTGCTGTTGGTCCAAAAGAAAGGCTCCAACAACGAGTCTGGATTCTAAGCCCTGCTTCGTTCTGCTGAGCAGGTTTTCTCTGTTGCCAGGATTGAGATGATTTGTTTTTTAAGGAAATTGCCAAATTGCCCTCAGAAGTTTACATGGGAAAGGAAGAGGTTTAATAAAGGGTCCTGGATGTTGGCAGTGGGGCAGATGACTGTCAGTCTGTATCTCATAATCATGGTTTCCTTGTGAGCATCTCTATGTTACAGGTTCTCACCAGAAAATACAGACCTTCTTACAACTTTAGGATTACTCTACTTACAGGTAATGAAAACTGTTTATTCACACATTGGCATTAGAAACGCTTTAGGGGTTTTATCTATGGTGGTTTCCTTCATTTTTCTATATAGCACATTTTACTAACAGTCACAGTACACACATGAACCTTGGTTTGTTTTTATATACTCATTGCTAAAAGAATTAACATTGGCTCTCAAGTCATAATTGTATTTCAGCCTAGTATAATAGCAATTCTTATGCAATAGGGAAGGTATATATATGAAACAGCTGTGTGGTTTGGGGGCTGTTATCTTATTGTTGAGGGGAAGGAAGAAAAACTGATATATTTTACCATTTTGTACTGTTTCGAGGCCAAGATTGCTCCTGTTGGTTCATCTTGCTAGCCAAGGTCCTGCAGGAGATAGGAGCAAGGGATATATTTTTAGAGAGGAAACCTCCCCTTCCCTTCAGATTCCTAAGTGTGGATGGGACTCTTAACTCTGCCACTTCTGTCCACCGGAGTCCCTGAAGCCCCAGGTCTCTGAGCTGTCTTACCTTGCCAACCCTACAGGTGCCTGCTCAGCTGATGTGCCTCTAAAGTAGCTTTTATAACTGTTGCTTTAAGAAGAACCAAGAGTTTAACTCTGAGTCCTCTGGGCTTTGGCTTGTGAGCAGGCCTAAAGGGACATGAAGCAAACTACCACAGTCCTGGCCAGGAGGCATTACTTTTGATCAGAATGAGTGTTTATGAAATGTTTTTTTTGGAGGCAGAAGATACTTTAATCTTATTAGGAGAAAAATAAACAAAATAAGAAACTCACAAACATGGAGATTTGCATTTTATTTGGTATACTCACTTTATTTTTTTTTATTATTATTAGTATTTTGGGGGTGGGGTGGGGTCAAGAGAACTCACAGATGACTGCATGCTTCCATTCAGGGTATGGTTGACTAGACTCCTAAACCGACGTCTCCCCTGACGTCAGTTCTTTGCTTTCCTTCCTTCCAGCTTGGTGTTTACCAGAAGGCATTTGAACACCTTGGGAATGCACTGACCTACGACCCTGCCAACTACAAGGTACTGCAGGCTTTAGAACTACAGGGCCTTCCTATAGATGGTTCCATGACCTCTGTAGATGATCAGATCCAGGCAATAGGATAGGTTTCTCATTTTAAACACCCAAGAAGCTTTGTGTGTATCTGTATGTTGGTGCCTTTTATTTCTAATTCTTACTTTTAAAAGTTAGTTCTTAGGCTGGAGAGATGGCTCAGAGGTTAAGAGCACTGGCTCTTTCAGAGGTCCTGAGTTCAGTTCCCAGCAACCACATGGTGGCTCACAGCCATCTCTAATGAGATCTGGTGCTGGTGCCAACTTCCAGTGCACAGGCAGAACACTGTATACATAATAAATAAATTAATCTTAAAAAAAAAAAAAAGCTAGTTCTTACTAAAAGTATCATAAAGTGTTGACGCTCAGCTTCTTCAGAAGAAGCACATTTGTGGTAACAGACTGTTACAAAGTCCAAGTGCCATTAGAGTTCATGTGTTACTTGAGAATTTAGCCAAGCTTCCACAACAATTGTCGAAAAAGAATGTTTTGATCCTAATGAATTTGAAATTATAACTTCCAGATTGACTTGGGGGTGAGAAAGAAAATCAAGAGAATGAACATTACTGAGGGAGACATATCTAGTTATGGCTGTTAGATAAAAACTTGGTCATCATTTAGGAAGGCAGTAGCTTGGCTCTGCTGGCTCCCCATCTTGATACCTTTCCTTAAAAAAATGATAGGGCTGGACTGATAAAAACTAAAGCCAAGCCAGGTGTGGTGGCACACACCTTTAATCCCAGCACTTGGGAGGCAGAGACAGGTGGATTTCTGTGAGTTTGAGGCCAGCTTGGTTGAGTTCCAGGACAGCTAGAGCTGTTACACAGAGAAACCCTGTCTTGAAAAACAACAAACAACAACAACAATAAAAAGCCAAAAAAACTAAAGCCAACTCACATTGCATCCTGAGCCAGAAAGAGCGGGCTATTAAGTAGCCATATACGGGTATATGTGAGGTGTCGGGAGCATTTCATGCACAAAGATGAAAGGCACTAGTTACCAGAGTACTGATTTCCCTAGCTGGAAGTAAGAGACAAATAGAGCTAGATAGAGCCAATAACATTATATGTTTTTAATGCTGTGGGATTCCAAAGATATTTCTTAGGAGCAGCTGTCTTAGTAGTTTGGGTATATTCATATACCTGGAAGAAGTTTCTTGGTCATGTCTGTGCTAATGAGCTTACTATGTACATTCAGGAGACCGTCTCATGGCCTTGAACTTCTTGGATGACGGAATTATTAACTTTATATGCACTGTGTTTTTCAGGCTATCTTGGCAGCAGGCAGCATGATGCAGACCCATGGGGATTTTGATGTTGCCCTCACCAAATACAGAGTTGTAGCTTGTGCTATTCCAGAAAGTCCTCCACTTTGGAATAACATTGGGATGTGTTTCTTTGGCAAGAAGAAATACGTGGCAGTGAGTGTTCCTTACAGTCCTTGTTCATACTCATCCATGTGGTTATTGGGTCTGCTGAACTTGTCTTACCTTGGTTGAGTGCCCCTGTTTCTGCAGGCTATCAGCTGCCTAAAACGAGCCAATTACTTGGCACCCTTCGATTGGAAGATTCTGTACAATCTGGGCCTTGTCCATTTGACTATGCAGCAGTATGCATCAGCATTCCATTTTCTCAGTGCAGCTATCAACTTCCAGCCAAAGATGGGGGAACTCTACATGCTCTTGGCTGGTAAGGGACATTTATATAGAAACCCCTTCTTGTGAGTTATAATGATGGAAAAGTTAATTAGGATCACAGGTTAGTAGCTAAATGCCCTAAAATAGACATTCCTTTAGAGATCCTATAGGAATCAGAATTACTGCCTCAGAGTTTGAAGAATTTAAAAGAAAAAGTGACCAAGGAGCTGGTTGCTTTAACCTGAGGGATTTGAACTCAGAATCTTAACAGGTTAGATAATCTGTATTCGTAGCTCTTTTTTTTTTTTTTTTTTTTTTTAAGATAGGGTCTCACTGTGTGGTCCTTTCTGGCCTGAAACTTACTGTGGTCTTCAGCTCAGAGATCTGGATGCCTCTGCTGGGATTAAAAGTGTGTACCACTACACCTAGCTTTTTAAAAAATAATTTAAGATTTATTTTTAATTATGTATATATGTGTATGTCTGTGTGTGAGTTTATGCACGTGTAAGTCCAGAAAAAGGCATTGGGTTCTTTGGAACAAGAGTTGCAGACAGTTGTGAGCCATCTGATGTGGGTATTCTCACAACCAAATTTGGAGGTCCTCTGCAAGAACAGCAAGTGCTCTTAACCACCGAGCCATCTCTCCAGCCCCTCATAGTTCCCCTCTTAACAGTTTTTTCTTTTTCCTATTGGTATTCTTTTTTTTTTTTTTTTTTTTTTTTTTTTTTGGTGCTGGAGATTGAACCCTGGGTCTTGCATGGAGCTAGGTAAACCTTCTACCACGGAGCTGTGCTAACAGCCCTCATATATATTAGGAACATGGGTATAGGGTGGAGTTCTGCCTCCACTACTAACTGCATATACCCAGGGTTGATGTGAGGATCATATGACTAAACATCATTTGGGGCTTATTGTGGTTACTAAATCATTTGTCCCTTTTCAAAAACAAACCAAAACAAAACATTTATACCACAGTGCACATATGGAGGTTGGAGGGCAACTTGAGGGAGGAGTTTGTCTCTTACCATCATGTGGGTTCCAGGGATCCAACTCAACTCATCAGACAACAAGCACCCTCACTCGCTGAGCCATCTCATTGACCCGATTATTTTGTTAATATAACTGGTCTTTGGTAGTTCAAGTCAAACTAGACTATCATTCTAGTCCCAACTTCCATTTATGACATACAAAATAAATTAAAATTAAGGTGGGCAGAGGTGGAATATGTCTATAATCCTAACTTTGGAGGTAGAGGTAGGAAGATAATGAATTTGAAGCCAGCCTGAGCGGTTAGTGAGACCCTGACGCTGTTTCAAAAACCACAACAAAAATCTTTTAAAAAACTAATGAAATATTTCTTCTAGGGAGTATTTTCTGGTGTGTATTTTGGTCATTACCATGGTGTTTTCAATTATGAAAGAAAAATCAAAGGCATCTACATGGTGGTTGTTTGGAGAACACCAGAATACAAAGCTAGCTCAAGTTTCAGGAGAGTCACAGCCTTAACTGTAAGACAAGAGTGCCTCACTGCTTACATTAGGGTAGAAGCATCAGTTCTAACTTGACGAAGTAGAGCAGCCTCACACGGTCTTCAGGACAAGCTAGACTCGAATGGCCACATGGTGTGTGGCTGTGGAATGGCACAGGGTCCTTCTCTAGTCCTAGTTCTCATAGTTGCCTGTTTGGCTGCTTGGGGAGGTGGAGTTGGCAGGACCCTCAGAGTAGCTGTTTTTAGGTTTATATATTAGGCTTTCAGGAAATCCTGATTTGGGGGGGGGGGGGGGGGGGGAAGAGGAGAATGTTCTGTGGCTCACTGAAAGTTTTAGCGACCATGGTTATAGATGATGGAGAACAAGCAAGGATTCTTAGGTGGAACAGTGATGTGGTCAGTGTATTTGTAGGTCAGCGAGAGGATGGAGGCAGGTGGGGACAAATGAAGAACTTTGGGCTTGAACAAGGGAAATACTCGAAAAGCAGTGGCAAAGTATGAGGCATAGCTGCAGTCTGTTGTGGTGAGGCAGCTAAGCCGAAGGATGAAAGAGGCTTTATTTCGAGAGTGGTCTACAGTATTGTTTTTGCTAAGATGAGCTCTCCTAATTTTCTCTGTGGCAGTGGCTCTGACCAATCTGGAAGATACAGAAAATGCCAAGAGAGCTTATGCAGAAGCTGTCCGCCTGGATAAGTGAGCATACTGTTGTGTGGGGAAGGGCAGGGAGTGTTATTCTGCAAAGTGGGCCATAGGACTAATGCTGCCAGAGTCAGCTTAGCCACTACGTGGCATAAATTGGGAAGGTTGTGGTTTTTAAGCAAGTAGAGCTTGGCAAAAATTAAAAGCCTGAGAAAACAACTTCCAGTTCTGAGCTCTATAATCAGGAATCCAAAGCAAGTCAAAGAGTTGGCAGCACTCTGGCTTGGGTTGCTGATAAGCTGTGAGCTAACCAGATTAGCAGGTGGGAGCCTGGGCTCAGGTTAACCAACGAGAAACAAGATTCCTGGGGGAATTTATTCCCCCAGCATTTGCTACACAGCAGGTCTGGGATGTCTGTGCAGCCCTTCCCTGGGTAGCTTTGTTGGTGCCAGACTTGGTCCTTATCCTGCTTTGCTCCTTGACTCTGCTCTGTGGGTCAGTCACATAGCACTTTGCTGTATAATGGGGACAACCCTACTTAGTCAGTTTTGTTTGGATTTTGTATGAGAAGGATCTTCAAATGACTAATTATTGCAGAGCCCCCGTCCCACAGAGTCCCTGTCTCTCTGCACAGGTCTAACCCTTTAGTAAACCTGAACTATGCTGTGCTGCTGTATAACCAGGGCGAGAAAAAGGGTGCCCTGGCTCAGTACCAGGAGATGGAGAAGAAGGTCAACTTTCTCAAGGACAACAGTCCTCTGGAATTTGACTCGGAGGTATGTCTCTTATTAAGCAAGCTGTTAGCAAATGAAAGGTATCATAAGCTCATGTTTCTTTTAGCTTCATGTTCATTGCAGCATGCATTTACCAGTTAGTTACAGTCTTAGACAAACTTTGCTAGAGGAAAGTAACAAAATAATTCAGGTTTACTGTGTTCTTACTAATACAGCTTATCAGGAGCAGGCAGTTTGCCCAGTGAAGCATCAAACTTGAATGGTTGCATTTTGAGACCCTTTTTCGGAGTCCCCTTGGTATCCAGTAAGCAACCTGTATTCTCTGTTAGAGAATGATTTCCTTAGGCCAAGCATGAACACACACTTGTAATCCCAGCACTTGAAAGTGATTTCCTTATTATAAGTACTTCCTCTTTCAACTGCTAGTACCAGCAGGCAGCTTGGCTCTGCTGGTCTTGTCAATGGCTTTTTTTCTTCCCGTGTGGGCACAAGATGGTAGAGATGGCTCAGAAGTTGGGAGCTGCCCTCCAGGTTGGAGAGGCACTGGTCTGGACCAAACCAGTCAAAGATCCCAAGTCAAAGCACCGGACCAATTCAGCTAGCAAATCCGCTGCTCTCCAGAAGACTCTCGGCACCTTTCAAGCTCTAGGAGAGGCGATGGCTTCAGCAGCTGCATACAGGAAACTCCCTTCAGGTAGGAGGCTACACAGAGCTCTGTGAAGACTTTGTGGGGATAACCTGCTTCAGCCACCAGAGATCCCAGCTTTGAATGAGGCTTGCACTCTGCAAGCTCATGGCCAATTCAGTACTAGCCAGAGGGGAAAAGCCCAAATCAGCATTTGTTTTTGAAGGGCAAACTGTTAGGTAGATAACAATACAGGCAGGCTTAGCTGGGAGTCAGTTTTTAGGGTTAGAAATGCATTTACTAAGTGCATACTGTTGTAAATTTTTGCTTTAATTTTCACAAGTTTAATGTTTTATTCCTTCAGTTTTATGGGTGTCCCTTCTAGCTGCAGGATGCACTACAGTCTTGATAGTCTCAGACAGTACAGAGTTCCCTCTTAAATGATTTCTTCTGAAATGGAGTAACTGAGAATTCACGTTTTGTTTCCTTGCAAGGTGCTGTAGGAGCCCAGCTCACAAAGCCACCATCACTTCCACTGGAGCCAGAGCCAGAGCCCACCGTGGAGGCAAGTCCAACAGAAGCATCAGAACAAAAGAAAGAAAAATAGCAACAAACACGAGAAAAACAGGATGACCCTGGAGTAGGGGTCTCTTAGGTGAGACCATATAGAAGATGGTCATATGACCCAGGCAGATGGAGGCCAGCCCTGTTCCCTGGATGGGTACTGCAGAATTAAAACAGAACCCAGGGTGCATTGTGATGATCAGGAGGAGCCTAAGGCCCATGCAGCTCTTGGCTGGCCCCATCATCCAGGAACGAGGGAGAAGACATGCTAGATAGGCTTGAGGCCCTGCACGTATAGATCCAAGACTCAGCAAGGCAAATGATCAAAGACTATCACTCGATGAAGGACTTTTATCTTGATAAAGGGAAAGGGACCTCTGCTCAGTAGCCTATGGTAATGAAGCCTCATTCTAACTGGACTGTGGAAATACATCAGTCCCCACTGTAATACAAACCTTGAATTGAGAACCTAGTTAAACAGGGTCCCCTCCCTTCTTTTAGATTAAGTTGAGACCCAATCTGGAATATATTCTAGCTGTATTTGCTCAGAGAATCTAAAACAAGTCTCTATTTTCATTCTTAAAAGAGGTTAGAGTCTGGAGCCAGATCATGTCAGTATAAGTAGTAGGAGTCAAGGCTGGTCTGGAATTGGCACCGAGGATTTAAAGAAAAGGGTGTGGGTAGGGTGACTGAGGATAGAGTTCAGTTGCTAGAGTACTTGCTCAGCTTGCACAAGGCCCTGGGTTCGATCCCCAGTACAGCTGAAAAAGAACAAAGCTCTTAGCCAAGGAATTTTAACCAAGACAATCAATGATGAATGCTGACAAATGCTCTCCTGGCCCATTAGCGGCCTCTGTAAAGATTATGGACCACCAAGAGGTCGCATTAAAAGCTTTTTTTTAAAAAAAACAACAACAACAACCTGTGATCACTGTCTATCTTTACCTATTTCCAAGCCTGGTTTGCACCTATAACCACTTCAGAGCCAAGCTGGTCTTGCCTATAGTGTGGCCTCACAGCGGCCCAGAGGGTTGGCTTCCTCTGAGGCAGTCCTGGTTTTCACCTTAACTGGAAGCTAGAAAACTGACATGCTGTCAAGGTGGAGTGTGGAGTTTTTTGGTATTATGGCTGGGTCTGATTTGACAGACTGAACAGAGATCCTCTTAAGTTCTCTTACCTCAGATGGCAAGCACAGTCCCAGAGGTGATTCCTTTGCCCAGGTAGCAGGCTTGTCATGGAGCAGTCAACAAAACTCTCCATCAGCATGAAAGGTAGTATAGACTAAACTGATTGACTAAACTAAAGGTGTTGGTGAGAAATAATAGGAGTTAGAGAAATAACAGGCTTAGAAGGAGAGGAGAAAGAAAACGTGAAAGAAACCCAGGCGCTAAATCAGCAGAAAGGAGGGTCTGGCTGTAGGTGACAAATGAGAAGAGACTGTTAGGTAGGTGGATACTCAGTCTCGACTTAAGACGAGGCATATGGGTGACTAGGATCAAGGACTTTTCAAGTCTGGTGGTAGGTAGCCCTGGTCTTTGAGATAACCCAATGATACCTTACTAGACACCTAAATAACCTGAGTTGAGAAACGAAATCTGTTTAAAGGTTCTGCTAGAGAAGTGGTTCTCAACCTGTGGGTTGTGGCTCCTTTTGGGTGTCAAACAACCCTTTTACAAGGACTGCATATAAGATCGCCTACATATCAGATAATGCAGATTATGATTCATAACACTAGCAAAATTAGTTGTCACGTAGCAACAAAGTAATTTTATGGTTGGGGGGTCTCCACAACATGAGGAATTGTATTAAAGGGTCTCAGCATTAGGATGGTTGAGAATCATTGTGTTAGAGGAATCTGGATTTTGTACTAGCTGAAGAGCATGGGCTTAGGAAGTCTCTTAAGAGCAAGTCTATTGGGGAGGAACCTATAGTTGGGAAAGAAAACCCATGTCAGAAGGTATATGCCAGGCTGCACAGGATTAGAACCTGCAGTTGGACATAACCTCTGATGGTTCATCACCAAGCAGGGATACACCCTTGGGGAAGCAGTGGTGGCTACAGAAGCCCATGCAGAGATTAAGCTACTCATTTTATAAAGCTTCAAAGTAGAGGAGAAAAATCTCTAAGGGTGGAACTGAATTCCTTACTCTGAGAGGACTTTAAATATTTTTAAAGACAGGGTTTCGTGTAGTCCAGGCTAGCCTCAAATTTACTATGTAGCTGAGAGAATAGCCTTTACCCTGTTCTTCCTGCCTCTACCTTCCAATGCTATGGCTAACAGGAGTGTGCCACCACCACTGGCTAAATCTTAGTATCTGAGGCTAGACAAGTGCACAGTGCTGTTCTCTTCAGGTGAAGTGTGGCAGAAACCAAGAGGCCTGCTCAGTTTCCATTCCTCAGGGGCAGTATGGTACCTTTCTTCCAGGAATAGTCACAAAGCAATGCTTTCCATAGTGCCTGGACTTAGGTTTTCTTAGATAACAAACTGTACATGTCCAGTCTTCTGGGGGTCTAGATTCGCAGTTTCTCATTCATTCTGAAAAGAATAAAAAGTTATTCTATGAAGGCAGCTCACAACACAATTTTAACAGATTTAGGAAAGTGAGATCATAATGATAGTCACAGATATAGGTATGGCTTTGACCCTTTAGAAAGACTGAATCCCCAAACTGACAATACTAAGTGCTAGCAAGGCTTCAGCATAGGTACCTTGGAACTAAATTTGGCAGATCTTTTTAAAAAAAAAACTAAACATATAATCCAAAAGTATTTGCTGAAATGAATTAGAAACAATCCTGATGCCCAAACCTGTGCATAAGTGAGTGAGTGAATAACTACAGTGGAGCCAGACAGAGGAAAAGTGCAAAATGGAGCTATATCAAGCTGAGAAAAGGATGTGGTCAGTGCATAATACCAAGTGAAAAAGCCAGTTTGAAATACCCACAAACTGCATGATCCTAACTAACAATGTGTTCTGGAAATCTAGCCATTCCACAATGTAAGCATATTTCAAAACTATGTTATCTACAGTGTGTATATATATATTTTACCAGTAAAAAAATAAATCTGTCCTCAGATTAACACTATGCATAGGAATTAAGTCAAACTACATTACAGACCTAACTGTAAACGCTGAGGCTATAAAGCGCCAAGAAACCTTGAGCCTGCATGGATGATGTGTCATTGTGTTTCCCAGGGAAGACAACTATTAGGACAATAACATGAGCATTAGGCTGAAGCTTGGAGAAAACAGACCTGACAAAGACCTTATCATACCTGAAAACATGAAGAAATCTTTTAGCTCAGTAATAAGAAAAACCAACCCAAACACTCAATTAGGACAAAGTGTGCAATTTTACAAAGGAAAGTATAGGAGTGGCCAACTGAGCACTGAGAAGGTGTCTAGCGTTTGTCATGTGGGAAACTGAACACTGAAAACTCCCACTTTTATCAAGAACCAGACAGAATCAGGACAGTCAAGTTGTCAGGAGAGTAGAATGGTCTAGCTGCTTTGATAAGGGTCTTTGCCTGGCAATTCTGGTCCTACAGATTTTCACCCAAGAAGAATCTATTCAAGCTCTTGTTGGTGAGAGTTTATTCACCTGAAAGTGGAAACCTGTATGTACTTACAGCCATAAAATACGGAACTGTATGAAACATGCATGACTCTCTAAAGCACCCTTGAGCAGCTTTATACAGGACCAGTCAGTGAATATTTCACTGATAAACCCAGAACAGTCAAGAAAAAATAGTTAACTAGGGGTCAGGGTTAGGGATGGGATGACTTGGAGGAAGCTTGGAGGATTTAGCTGGTGATGGAAACATATTTGCTGAAACTTACCAAGTGGTGAATTGTGCAGTTTCATAACATACATTTTTTAACCTAAAACACAACCAAACAAGAAAACACTGGATTACAACAACAGCTTTCAAAGGACTTCAGGTGGTCTTAGACGCAGAGGTTGCCTGTTCAGCTTAGTGAGAAGTGGCGATTATTAAACTTAAAATTATGTGCTGCATACTGTGCTAAATATGTGCAGGGCATCTGTCCTTTATCAACAACCTCATTTTACAACTGAGCTAAGTGAGGCGAAGCCAAGAGAACCTGTTAGCCTTATGAAGTAACAACGCCAACGCAAATCCCCTTCATGAATTTGGATCATGCTGACTGATGTTTACCCCTGCCTCAGGCCCCTCAGTAGGAGAATCAAATGCAGACTGATGGGATAAGGGTTCCCTGCTTTTGGCTGCCATCTTACTCTCCTCCTAGTGGTACTGCAGGCCGAAGCTTTTCCCAGGTTAAATCCGTTTCAAGTGAGCGCAGCAGGGAGTGTACAGCTTCCGGGTAGCCTGTTACTGGCTAGGGGTGTACAAACCCTTTGTCTCCTTATAAACCCCGTGTGGAAACCCGAGTCAAATGCCATCCACAGCCTAGGGCTGAGGAGCACAGCCCCACCTGTTCAGTTCTACCCACCTCCGCACACTTGTCGCAGGCAACAAACAGTCTTACTTTTATGGCTTAGCCTCCTTCACAGAAAGGCACCTGTAGACAGGTGTATGCACTGTAAGTCTGTGCATTCATTCTATACAACAATCAAGTTAATAACTTCTAACATACATTCTGGTACACTTTACTCTCATCACAAAATTGACCTATCAGCTTTAGACAAACAAGCAAACTTATTTTGTGTGTTTGACAATGTAGGCGCTAGAATTTGAACTAGGTCCTCAGGACTGCAGTACTCACTCTCCAGCCTCCTGGATCTAGCAGCTGTTAATGCCCAAGGCTCATCTGTTGACAAACACAGAGGGGTTGAGCTTGGTGCCAAAGGTGGCCCTGCTAATTTTCAAGGGGAAGCAAACATGAAGGCCACTGGCCTGGGTAGGCGCTCACTACACTTCTCACTATGGTCTTTATTGGTATTACCAGCAACACCCAGAGAGGTGTTTGAGACTATACTCAGGGCAGAAGCTGAACAAGTAACTTGGAGACTAAGGAAAAGGACACATGAGAGTTTACAAAGTCTTGGCTTTAAGAAAGTTATCTCTTCTCACTTCAGCTTTCCTAATAGGCTGAAGCCCTGGTTTGCACACCTGTAATCTCAGGTGGTTTTTTTTTTTTTTTTTTGAGACAGGGTCTAACTGTAGACCAGGCTGGCTTCAAACCCAAAGAACTGCTTGTTTCTGTCTCGCAGAAAACTAATATTGACTAAGCTTCCTTGGAGGCAGAGGATTAGGCAGCAGCCACCAATATCAAGATTCATAATTGTGTAGGCTTCAGTTTTCTCTAAAAGAAGAATAAGACTTTCCCTCTTACCCATAGCGGAAAGGGGAGGTTTGCAATTCCGGGAGCAGCTAGCTGCAGGGGCTGACGTGCATGGCCTGTCCTGGGCAGACCTGCTTCCGGCTTCACACACACCTTGTACTTTGGACTGGAAAGCTTTTGGTTCTTTGACATGCTGTGCTTCCTTCCAAGAGCTTCAAGGTTGCTCCACAGCAGTAGCTTCTGAGACTGTAAGCCTGACAGGCCCACTGCTAGGGCTCAGCCTGGGAACTGACTAACCCAATGGCAGGGAACAAGGAAACACCTTCACAGCCAAGTGACATGAAGGTCACTGATCCGTCCAGAGTGAGGTGAGAATAAAATCGATTAGACTTAGGATCCCTGAAGTGTAAATTCTTTTAATATTTTTAAAAGCACACAGAAATCTTGTTTTATTAAAAACTATACAACATGACACATTTATTCATGATCTTGGGGCTCTTATGAGGTCAAACTCTTTAATGGCCGAGTCAAAGCAAACACAAAACATGTGTTCTACACAGAAGCACATTCCAGTTGTAAAGCAGATCTCTTCAAGGCTCAGGAGGAACGAGTACCAGGGTTCTGTTGCAGAAAGCTCTTCCAGGACTGAGGGATGAGGCTGAGCCCAGCCAGCCCCAGTCTGTGGAGCTGGGGCAGGAAGGCATGGTCCTTCCGAGAAAGTTTAGAGTGATCAGGAGGCTCAGGGCTCACCAAGCATCTCCAGTCTGCGACCATAAAGCACAGGACTGTTTTGTCCTTTCTTGTGGCTCTGAGAGCAGGAGCTGAGAAGGTATGCACATCAAATATTGTCACTGTAACACTGAGTGGACTACTTGATTCTGCCCAGGAGCATAAGCTGTCACGACTGCCTTCGCCAGGCTTTATGAGCAGTCAGGCTTGTGGGGAGGGACAGCCCTTCTCTAGTGGGCAAGGAGAGAAGTGCTCTCTGGCTGGACGAGCTCTCCAGCGTTCAGTGTCCTGTAACAGCTGGTGGTACATCAACTGGGGACTCGGGAATGGAGGTTTTGACCTTTGTAACACAACATAAAATAACAAAAATCCAGTCTCATTAGTACATAACTTTCAATTAAACCTGAAGTGTTTTTATGTAATTGCCAATAGGCTGGAATGCATCTGTACAGTTTAATCTGCTGTGATTTCTTTGGCTGTCTTCCAATTAGATCTAGGAACTGTTGTGACACCCACAGCCTATCTTCCAAGCTATATTCTTCCTGGAATTCTTATGATGGGTGGTTTTCATTCCTCACACAAACTGCCTACAGCCTTCCTAATCAGGATGTGCTTCTGAATAGAAGAGGCCTTCAGCTGAAATGGCGTCACCAAGGCCCACAGTTCGAATGGGGTCTTTACACACCAACACGGGTGTGAAGTGGAAGGTTATTCCCTCCCTGTGCCACTCCACCACTGGCTTATTTGGGTTTAATACAATTCTGGAGCCTGACTCCGAATGGGATGTCATAAACTCTTGAGGTGCCCTTAGAGATACTCTGCTGGCATCTATGGTTTCAGTGGCACAGGCTTGTGTCCCAGCCACACGCGCTCCCGCAGCTACAGCTGCAAGCTGGTTGGCCCAGTGTCCATCCACGGTTGCCAGGATGTGGTAGACCAGCGTGTGGAAATGGATCCTGGTGAGATCTGAGGATCTGCTTTTACTCCTCCCATGTTCTTTCAAGAGCCAGAAGAGAATGTCACTGACCATACCCACATCAGGAACACCGTCCCAGGAGGAGAGAGAAGCATGAGGTCCAGATGCTGACTGGCTGAGAAACAGCAGCTCCTGTTCATTCAGCCCAAGAGAAGTCACTGCGGGAAAGACCTGCTAACAAAAATAATGACAGGTCTTTTTGGTGGATACAACCTAGCTCCTCCTGTATTAGGACACAGCCAATGACTAAACGTCAGGCAGGCATCATCTTTCTTCTTACCATGGCCCCTATGTCAGAAGTATAATTAAATCTCTGTCTCCATCTTCATGACCACTTGGGAAACTGTGGAGTTGCCTCAACACCCTCCAGACCTAGTCTTGTTATGTGTCACTGTGAAAAGGGCAGAACACATACTGTGGAGGCTCTTCCCTGTGCCTTCGCCTCTGAGGGCTCATGGGTTTCAGTAGGCATCCTGCCCATATACTTCCATGTTTTCTTACCCATCCATAAAGTAACACTGGAGCTACAAATGAAACTGATAAGATTCCTGAGGGCAGGTACCAGGGAGGAAGCAGAAAAGCTGGCTGAGGGAGCTCTCACCCCTTAACTTTTCACACTACACCTGGGTGTAGGTTCATATATTATCTAAGCTCATAAAACTAATGAGTAGCCAAGCTGACATGCCAGCCCAGGTATGAAAAGTCCGAGTTTAGGCCTGGCTCACTGGGACTTACCCAAATCATCCCTGCTATCTAAAGGGAGGTGACCTAAGATATCTAGCACTAGGGAGTCAGGTTCACCTGAAGTTTGTGTTTAACTGAAAGAAGCTGAGTTGGGCTTTCAGTTTTGCCTCTGAAATTTGCAAAACAAAACAAAAACCCCAACATTTGACACAACACCCACATGTCAGTTAGTAACTGTCAGAGCCCAAACATCTGGTCTCATGGGAGAAAGGAACTTCCTTTTGAGGCCCCAGGGCCAGAGGCAGCCTGTGAATGGCCCATGTGGTTACCTGATGCACAATGCTGCTCATGAGCTCCCTGTTGGTCATACTGGCCAGCTCTAGGTGAATTGGAATACCAGTGGGGATGTCAGAGATGGAGGTCACAACCTGCAAAGAGGACAAGCAGTGCCATTAGGACAGAAGTCAGGCAGGGGGAAGGCGGCAAGATTCGGCCCTGAGCAGACCAGATGGACTCAAAATACCCATTGCATTCTCATGAACTATAAGTAGCGTGGGCCCCGCCTCCTCTGTGGACAATAGCTGCTTTTCCCAATAGAAAAACTCTACTCTGCAGGCAGAACCAGGGCTATAGAATCAGAGGACACAGAACTATACCCGTATGCTCATGTTGGCTCCTATTCCTGGGACCTAAACTGAGCAGTTGGCCCCAATGTATACAAACCTGCATGAAGCACAGCATAGCCGGTGTGAAGTGAGATGGTACAGAAAACACAGGACATAGCTACAAACCCTACAGCTTGCAGCCACACTCAGTTAAGCACAGGATGGAGAGGCTCAGCAAGATGTCTTCAATTGCCTTACTCCTGCTACTACCTTGATGGGGCAGAGCCTAAGACAAGGCAGCATCAGCTAGAGGCTCAGTGGCAGGAGCCTGAAAGAAACCAGCAGCTGAGCCCTGGGAGTCTGTAACAGAGCTATTACCTCCAAGAGTCTCTTCCTCTGGAGCTCCTTGCTTTGTCCCTCCATCATGTGCAATCCAGAGAGGACCACCAGGTCAGGTTGGAACTCCTCCAGGCTAGACACAAACACCTCCAGCATATTCATGGCCCCGTTGGAGAGGTCGTGAGAGAAGATGAACCGGTTGGCATGGGGAGCTTTAAACGGGCCCCACTCCTCCCCTAGAAAATCCCAGTCAACACAATGGGAAGAAAAGGAAGAGGCTTTCAGTCTCCCAGCTGCAGGGCACTTGCAGGAGCCTTGGCTCTGAGCAGACCCTTACAGCGGTGTAAGGTCAGCAGAGTGCTGCATCCAGGACAGGAATGCAGTAGATTTAAAAAAATAAAATCAAATCAAAACCTAAATCCAAATCTAATAAAGAAACAGAAACAGGATGAGCCCTGTGCCTTTAAAGGTCACCAGCTCCCCTTCAGCTCCAAGATAGCTCTGCTGAACTCAAGCACAGGTCACAACTACAGAGCACATGACTGCCCATCCGAGCACACAGAACTCAAGCACAGGTCACAACTACAGAGCACATGACTGCCCCATCCGAGCACACAGAACATACCAGCATACACAGCACACCAGCACACCCAACAGACAGGCCAGGCTGCCCTCCCAAGGGCCACACCCTGAGCACTTTTCACTGAGTTGGGAGCCAAATAGGCTGAAAGCCAGAGCCTAGCTGACTGCACCGTTTCCTGCTGCCCCCTGGAGGTTTCTGAGCTTGTAGTCTAAGACTATCTAGCTGTTCCAGCCATTTCTATGCAGAGTTGCTTCAGAGTAGTGACTGTTCAGTGGCAAGTTAAAGTGCTACTTCTTCCCTAAATGCATCCTTCCCTGCCCTACCCCCATGAAGATATGGTTCCTTCTTTGGCAGGGTCACTAATGGGCCCTGTTGTAGGACCTGGCACAGTTCTGTACTGACCTGCTCAGGTATCCATCTACGGCCACTGAGCTGAGGGCAGGCCTGTGCTTCCCTCACCATATCCCCACTAGCCTCACAACGCATCTGCCGCACAGCCACAAAGATGAGCTAGCAAAGAACAAGGGAATCAGAAAGCAGACAGATGACCTAAATGACCATGAGGACAAAAAAAAAAAAAAAAAAAAAAAAAAAAAATCCAGTACTTCTGCAATCAAAGCTGCACAATGGTAAAAACAACATATTCTCCATAGGACACTGCTAAGAAGTACCATCTCTTTTAGCCTAAGGGAAAAAAGAGCCACACAGATTTCAAAAGCAAATGAGTTCTTTAGGGAATGACCAGGCAAAAGTAAACAGGCTTCTTCAAGGCAAGCCAGGAGAGAATGTAGAGCACTACTGTTTTCCATAAGACACAGGACTGATGGAGTCGCCTGAGACTGATGGAGCTTAGCCTGTCATAGCAGGTAATGCTCCTTTCCTCCCAAACTCTGTACTCATCTCTACAGGCGACCTCTCCTCTCAATTTATCAACTCAGGGGAACCTCTGCAGTGACCCACTTGATTCCCAGACCAAATCTGAAAGTGAGCTTTTCTCGGGTGCTCTGGTAGGAGAGAGAAGAAGAAAAAATAACGTTGACAGATGCTCTTGGAATTTACCAATCTAGGCTACAGAAGAAAAGCCAGGAACTGCTTCTGTTAGGGTTGCCAAGGGCTGCTGCCATCAGCCTCTACCTATGGCGGTGCAGCTTCACATGAGGTTAACAGAAGGCCACTGTTCTGACCAAGAAGAAAACCCTAGGCACTGGAAAGAACAAAAATGGGAGGCTTATCAAGCCAAGGACAGTGACTCCTGTCGAGACAGCAGAGTGGGCTCCCTAACCAAGAGTCAGAACCCTGACACAATCTCCACTCCCAAGTCACCATGAGACATGAACTGCAAAGTGTCCAGGCAGGCTGGTGCCTACAGAAATGTAGGGCCACAGCTCAGCTATCCAGAACCTTCAAGCAGTGGTCCTGAAGCGGCTCACAAGGCTTTAAACCCACTCCCAGGTTCATGCTTACCACCATGTTTAGTGATAAAAAGTCACATCTATGTCCCATTTAGGAACACTGAACTCAGCAACTCAAAGCTTGGGTATGATTAAATGTCGATTTCCTACTAAAACATTCTGCTTCTAAGTTTAGACCTGCCCTCCGAAGTCCCTGGCTGTTTCTAGTATATACCAGAGAGAACTGGAAACAACCAATCCCTTCTGCATACTTGGAGAAAGGGTACTTGTCAAGAAGTATATATTTTGTACCCCACATGACAGTTAATTACTCTTGATGAGAGTCCCTGTTTGACTTGGAAGTGACTCACTGAAGAGAAGTAAGTAAGGCTCTAGGACACCCATTAGTCTGTGTGGATGCCCAGTCAGAAAACAGAGTTCTTGAGCACAGGAAAAACTCTAACAGGAAACACACAATCAATTGTGTCCAGGTGTTGAAGAGCTGTTGAGGAATCAGACCTTCATTCTTGTAACATAAAATCCACTGGAATGGGTTACTTTGGATTCATAAACACTGGAATATTATGTAACAGGAAGAAACAGAAATAGCACTACATTTCGTCTCCAGGAAAACAAATGAAGTGCTCCCATGAAAGTTGCCAGAGGCCCGGCACCAATCTCAAGCAGCCTGGAAGGGCTGGAGTCCATTTGCTGCCTTTCTTAGCTCTTGTTAATAAAGGAAAACTTTATTACAAGCATGTGCTGAGCACATTCTTACTTTTAATCACGACAGATCTCTCCTGCAGCCTCTTTCCTGTTCACACCAGTGCAGTCTGCAGATGGGAGCACTGACTTCAATAGTGTTATACTCTTAGCATTCTCCATGGAGACAACGGCTAATGTCAGCTCTTTAGACAACGGGCTGGAAATCTCTGGTACAGGAGCCTGCTAATTGACAAGGACTTCCGGCACAGTCACACCCTGCACTACACAGTCCTCTTCCATCCTTCCAACAGCATTCACGTACTCTGCCACCCACACCCCTGCCTTCCTTACCTGCCAGGTATTCTAAAATGAGGTGGAACTCATCCACTTCCTGCAGGGACTCTGGCGGGACAAACACATTGTCATCAAGAAGTTCATGCAGCTTTGGACCAATTGGACCACAAAGAAGAACCTAGAGATAATGAGCAACATCAAGTCAGTCTCCAGGAGATCAGTTCCTGTTCTGCAGAATCTAAACAGTAACCAGCAAGGTGTATGTGAACCAATTCTATTCATTTAGCAGTCAGAATCCAATTTAATTTCAAAAGCCTCAGGGATTCTTCACTGCCAGGGCTTAAGACTCTATGAGTATGGCCATAATGTACCTAGAAACTGGAGATTGACAAAGCCCTAGTTATTCAGTATCTATACAACTTCTGTGGCTCACACTCAGTTACAGAATGAATGTGTCTTCCTCAAGTCCAGACACTGAAGGCCTAACACCAATGTGATGATGTTGGAGACAGACCTTAATGAGAATGAAGATTAAATAATGTCTTAGTCAGACGGAACTAGGAGAAAAAGATCTGTATGCCCCCTACCCAAGGCTAAACTGGAACACAGCTGGCCATCCACAAGTCAGCAAAAGGGCCCTTAACACCTTCATGAGACCTTCATTTTGGACCTTTGAGCCTCCAAACTTGAGAAAGTAAATTTCTGTTTTAACACAGTTTATACACAAACCCTATATCCTCAGGGGTGAGGTGGGTGTGTTTCTTTCTTTTCCTGAGATGTTATAGGTTAGCTATGTAGCCCAGTCTGGCCTCAAACTCACCCTTTGCTTGCCTTAGCTTCCTGGGTGACTGGAATGGCAAGAGTGCATTACTGTGCGAAGCTCCTAGTTGTCTGTCTGTCTGTCTATCTATTTATGGCAAGAGTACATTACTGTGCAAAGCTCCTAATTGTCTGTCTATCTATTTATGGCAAGAGTGGATTACTGTGTGAAGTTCCTAAGAGTCTTTTTTTTTTTAAAGATTTATTTATTTATTATATATACAGTGTTCTGTCTGCATGTATGCCTGCATGCCAGAAGAGGGCACCAGATCTGATTACGGATGGTTGTGAGCCACCATGCGGTTGCTGGGAATTGAACTCAGGACCTCTGGATGAACAGCCAGTGCTCTTAACCGATGAGCCATCTCTCCAGTGCCCCAGAAAGTCTTTTTATCTATCTGTCTGTCTGTCTGTCTATCTATGGCAAGAGTGCATTACTGTATGAAGCTCCTAATTGTTTGTTTGTTTATTTTTTTTTTTTCAAGACAGGGTTTCTCTGTGTAGCCTGGTTGTCCTGGAACTCACTCTGTAGACCAGGCTGGTCTTGAACTCAAGAGATCCACCTGCCTCTGCCTCCCGAGTGCTGGGATTAAAGGCACACGCCACCATCGCCTGGCTCCTAAAAGTCTTTTAAAAACTCCTTTGTATTCTGTGTAGGCAAATAGACATCGAGTGTTTGCTCAAAGCTGCCAGATAATAAATACTTGTTTAGAATTTTTACACAGTATAGGAAAAGAGGGCTACTTTTTTTCACCAGATTGCAATGACCAGTGACTTAACCTGTGAGATCACACACTCCCTAGCCTTAGCTGTTACCTGACCACACAGCCTTTCAAGTTTAGAGGGTATGCTCTACAACTTTTCCAAACTCTTTTTCTTCAACTGAACCTGGACTCCCTCTGGCTGTTACCTCTAGAATCCCTTCCTAGCTCAGCTGAACTGCACAGTCCAGTGCACAGTTTCTGCCACACCCCTCAAGGCCAGGCTAACAGACTCAAACATGAAGGATTTGGGTGGGGGTGCGGGTGGGGAGAAATCCCTAATTTTGGTTCAGATTGATGCCCCCTACTCACATACTTCAAAGCCATCTTCATTGGCAAGCAAGCTCCTTGTTTGTATAGTGTTTTGTACACAGCTCTTTGGCTTCGGGGTAAAATGCATCTCCCTCCCTGGTCTCCACCACATAGACATGAGCCTCTTGTCAGTTCTGAAAATTCTTGGTCCTGCCACTTTATTTCCTTCCCCCAATTCTAACCTGGAGTTTTACTTCTGAGATAGTAAGAGCCACATGCCTACAACAACAAAAGCTAGGTCCAACATAGGAAATGACGGTTCCAAAGCACTTGGACGTTAGGTAAAGGACAGTGATCCGTATGAAGCAAGAATGAACCTGTTGAACCCTAGAAATATATCTTACCATGAAAAGGCTTCCAGATGTTCAAAATCTGAAAGAATTTATGATTCACTAGCAGACCCGCATCAAAGGAAATGTTATTAATAAAAGGAAGTCCTCCAGGCAGAACAGCAACAAGAGGAGGTGGAAACACAGATCAAGAATAGGAACAAAGAGAAACGGAAATGCTAACTCTAGAGACCTACCTGCTTCAAAGATAAAGATTAAAGTCACAGACAACATAGCGGAAGATTTACAACACATGTAAAACAGGTGTGGCAGTGACAATAAACCCTGAGATGGCTCAGTGGGTACAAAAGCATTTGCCACCCAGCCTGATGACCCGAGTCTGATCCAGGGGCCTATCTGGTGGAAGGAGAGAACTGACTTCCATAGTTTGTCCCCTGACCTCCATAAGCATCCATATGTATGCTTTAGCATATTCACATCCACACACAAACACAAATGAATATATTAAAAAAATATGTATAAACTGGGCATGGTGATACACGACTTTAATCTTAGCATTCCAGAGGTAGAGGCAGGTGGATCTCTTGAGTTCAAGACAAGCCTGGTCTATACAATGAGTTCCAGACCAGCCAGGGATACACAGTGAGACCCTATCTCCAAATAAACAAACAAAATATAAATAAATAAAATTTAAAAAAAAAAACTATTTTTAAAAAAGAAGTAATTACTAAAATTTAGTGTATTTAAACTCCTTTGGCAGTCTACAAAACTTAGCATTAGAGGGGAAAGAAAATTTCAGCATTTTAAACTTACAGGACATGTGTGTTAGAGCATGGGTGTGCACTTTAAGATGTAGTTACTCTGGAGAACAGAGAACTCCCAGGCTGCTCCTGAGACTGATGGAACACTCAAGTCTCAGCAGAAGAGGCAAGCCCAGCCCCGGCTCCTGCAACTGTAAGAAAGGCTGTGGTCTTACTTAGTGCCTGGCTTCTAGGTTGGACTAAGTCACAGGGTCTGGAACTCTGGCCACTCCCCAGAAGCTGTAAGTCAGAGATCCCCATTGTGGAGAGATCTGAAGGCTCTTTCAGGCCCCCTGCCCTCATCATGTTGTACATGACAGCTATCTCTCCTAAGGTGGCTGCTCTCTACTTCCAGCCCATCTCCTATAAAGGTCACCTGAAGGTGATCTTGTTTCAGCTCCTTTCCAGGAACCTGTCATTGTTTGTTTTTTGTTTTTTGTTTTTTCCTAATTGTTTCTAACAATACAGAGCTGTAATAAATTGTGAAATGCTGTTTTCCAGGGATGACACTGTCAATGTCCTCTTGAACTTTCAGTAGCTGTGATCACCTATACAAACATTAAGCCTATTAAAGCCTTTATTGGGGAAGAGAGACTCATTAGGCTGCAAACGCACAAGGTTGTCTCTCTGCCTCCAAGAGGCAGTTTACTAGGAGAGATATGTGTGTGTGTGTGTGTGTGTGTGTGTGTGTGTGTGTGTGTGTGTGTGTGTGTGTATGTTTCACCTGAGTGTTTCCTCAGTGGTGTATCAGCTCCATGTTCCTATAAATAATGCCTCACCCACACTCTTAAAAGCAAGACTAATGAAACTCACTGATTCTGTAAGTTAGATTTGAGTGGATGCCTTACTTTGGTCTACTGTTGGAGCCCTATTTGGGGTGAAGATACTTGTTCGTTTCCCTGGGAAAGGGTCACATAATGTGGTAAAGATTTTCAATGTAAGGCTTCCATAGGCACTGCACATATGTGACGTACAGACATACATGCAAGCAAAGCACCTATACATATTTAAAAAAAAAGGTTGTTCAATATAAACCTTAAAGCAACCACTGAAATATCAAAACAAAAAATCATAACCAACAAGTCAAAGAAGATTAACATTAAATGCAGATGATTTAATACCTCACTGTCTTAGTCACTGTTCCACTGCTTCAAGGAGACACCAAGACCAAGGCAACTCTTATAAAGTATTTAACTGGTGGCTTGCTTACAGTTTTAGAGTTAGTTCATCGTCATCATCATGGCAGAAAACAGACAGGCATAGTGCTAGAGCATATAGAGCTGAGAGCTTTATATCCTGATTTGCAGGCAGCAGGCAGAGAGACTGGGCCTGATGGGCTTTTGAAACAACTCTCAGTGACACACTTTCTCCAACAAGACCACAATTGTTCCAACAAGGCCACACCTCCTAATCCTTCCCAAACAGTTCCACTTCCTGGTGACTAAGCATTTGCATACATGAGCCTATGGGGGCCATTTCCTTCATACCACCACACCTACCTAAAGGTAGAGATTATGACCTGGATAAATAAGCAAGTCCCACTATACACTATCTACAAGAAACACACATTAATTATGTATATGCAAATAGGCTATAAGCACAGGATGGAAAGAGATACATATACCATAGTAACTGAGCAAAGGCTGGAGAACAGGCAGTGGTGACTCTGGCTGGCTCAGTGCAGCTTTGAGAATTGAGCATCATTACCAGAGTCAACAGTAGATGATGTTCAAAGCTTGGTTGAAGAGAAAATAGAACAAGACAGGAAATGGCAGAGGGCATGGATATCTCTACTTGTTCCAAAGATCTTAGAGACAGACAGAACAGCCCAGAAAAGAACATTTCATAATCCTTTGCATTCTTCGAATGGCCACTCACTAAAGGACCCTGTATAAAAAAAAATAAATAAATAAACCTAGCTTACCCAACAGTAGCGATAAGTAGCAGGATGGAGAAAGATTTTTCCTTCTGGGTTTGTCACCAGGAAGGCCAACAGAATGGGATTAAAACTCACATTAGTGAGAGAAAGACATGCAGAAAACCCTCAAGTATTCAGGAACCAATCAACATACCTCTAGTCCACCAATGGGTTATTAAAGGGCACATCTTAAGAAATCAGAGATTTCCCATACTGAAACCTTCCCATGTTGAAAACCCTAGGCCCAGGACACGGTGAATTCTAAAAACATTTAGGAAGGTATAATAAATACCAAAACTCATAGAAATCCTTTTCAAGTGGGGCAGGCAAAATGGCTCAGCAGTAATAATGATCCTTGTAGCCAAGCCTGAGAGCCTAATTTGATCCCCAGAACCCATATGGTGGAAGGAGAGACCGAACTCTGAGGACTTTTCTTCTGACCTCCAGAAGTGAATCGTGGCATGGAGTGTACATGCACCCCCCAGCACCTTACCCCCCACGGAATAAAAAAAAAATACTCGAGGCGGAGGAAATTATCTCAACTCATGCTACTATACAGTGACATTATTATTCTCATAGCAAAATCAGACATTATAAGAAAAACACAAATCACTATCTCCCCATGGAAACTGACATAAACATTTTAAACAAAATTTTAGTAAATGAGGGCTATAGAGATGGCTTAGAGGTTAAGAGCATGGCTGCTCTTCCAGAAGCCCTGAGTTCAATTCCCAACAACCACATGGTGGCTCACAACCATCTATAATGAGATCTGGTGCCTTCTTCTGGCATGCAGGCAAAACATGCAGGCAGAACACTGTGTACATAATAAATAAATACTAAGAAAAAAAATTTATTAAGCACAACCCAAGAACTTACAAAAAAGTAATGCATCATAAACAAACAGTTTATCCCAGGGATGCAAATGTGTTTTAACATTGGAAAATGAGACTGGGGTATAGCTTGGTGGTGCTTCTTTAGCATGCACAAGGCCCAGCAACATATTTAGAAAGAGAGAGAGAGAGAGAGAGAGAGAGAGAGAGAGAGAGAGAGAGAGAGAAAGAAAGAAAGAAAGAAAGAAAGAAAGAAAGAAAGAAAGAAAGAAAGAAAGAAAGAAAGAAAGCCAGGCATGGTGGCACATGCCTCTAATCCAGTACTTAGGAGGCAGAGGCAGGTGGATCTCTGAGTTCAAGGCCAGCCTGGTCCACTCAAGTTCCAGAACAGCCAAAGATACAGAGAAACTACCTCTCACAAACAAACAAACAAACAAACAAACGGAGAGACAGCTCTGTGGCTAAGAGCCCTGGTTGTACCTGTGCATGCACACGCCTCTCTTAAAGGCAATGCCCCTCTTCTGCCACCTGACTTCACTTTCACTGCTGCACCGCCCTGGCCTTTTCTAGACTCCCCAGGTCTACTTCTAAGAAACAGAGCACAGGTCTTAGACTTAACTGGGTTCAACTTATAGGTATACTGAACACTAGGCAATGAGCTGTTTGGACTTCTGTGCACCTCACTTTCCTGTCTCCAAGGGGGAGAATAAAAGGAGGACTTCCCTAACAGGCACTGTGAGGATAACATGAGTGAGGAGTGAGTGAGTGTGTGTGTGTGTGTGTGTGTGTGTGTGTGTGTGTGTGTGTATAGCACTTTGAACAGTGCCTGGGCTACGGTAAGAACTATGTATATGTTAGCTCTTACAGCTATCTCTGGAAAACCTAGCTCTTAATCTCTGCTAGTTCTCAGGTAATACCTGGTCCATATTGGGATGCATTTGGACAGGTCAAACTGAATTCCTGAGAGAGCAGTATAGGAAGGTAGTCACTCTACAGTGTAGCATTTGAATTATAGCTCTGCTATTTTCTGGCTTAGGTAACCCTGGATACTCTACTTAGCCTCTTGGGACTTAATTACGAAAATCATAAAACTATGAGCAAGTGCCATGTCTTTTCTCCTCTCAAGGCCAGGTCTGTTTATTATAATGTCTTCCAATCAGACTGGCCCTAGGCCAGCTTCTCCAGGGACAGAACAAACCCTGGCCTCTGGAAATAGCATCTGAGTAAGTAGTTTTCTTCTGCAATGAGTGGAAGGGGAGGCCAGGTGGAGGTTATTGCTATTATACTGAAATCCTCCTCATTACATCTGTTTACCATTTTGCTTTGGGATAGATACATTTGGAAGCTCTAATGCAAACTTTGTTTTATAGTACAGCAGCAACTGCTTCCATGTTGGCTTCTCCCCTTACATCTATCCCACTACCTACTCAGATTTTACTTTATACATATCACATGCAAATAATTAATATTTATTTATTTGGGAGATTTTTTTTTGAGGCAGTTTTGTTATGTACTCCAACCTGGCCCAGAACTTGTGATTTTTCTGGGATTACAGATGTGTACCACCACACCTGGCTATAAGGGTCATTTAAAAGTCCATTTACATCAAAAGGTTTAAGACTTGAAGACACACCTCTACTTACTTGCCTCTGTCTTTGGAATCACCACACCTGACAGCTCCCATGTTTTAGCACTTTGGATCCAGGCTCACCAGTACAGCCCACTCCATTTTCTCTTATCACTCATGTTAATCTCCTACCTCAGCCTGACTCCAGAGTTCCTGTGCTTTTAGCCATTACATGTTCATCAGAACCTGGGCCCTTAGATGGAGTCTGAGTCTCCATCTGTATTAGTGTGGATGTCTCTAGGCCTCCCATTTCCTATGTAGAAAGCAGGAAGAACAATCCCATCAACAGCAGTATTAACTAGCCGTACAGGACTGTTGAAGAATCAGTTTACACATGGTAAATACCCAAACAGCATTAGTTACTAATATCCCCTAACACAATATTGCTTTCTAACCAGATGCCCAGGTAGACCCACAGGCTGAATTAAGGAATCAAGATCCACTCTTGCTCTTAACATTGAGCAAACACTAGCTGAAAGACACGTTTTAATGTGGAATTGTGACCTACCTTTAAGTCTGTGTTGGTGGCAAACCTCTGTCCAATTAAAGCTGCATTTCCTCCTACATAGTGCTGTAAGACAGTTCAAAGTTATGAGCATTCCAACAAGTGTATAACCCAAGCTTAAGCATTTAAAAAATGTTTATATTTGTTTTTATTTTACGTTTATGGATGTCTTCCCTGTATCTATGTCTGTTCACCACATGTTTGCAGTACTTGAGGAGGCCAGAAGAGGACACTGAATGGCCTGGAACTGTGAGCCTCCATGTGGTCCTGGAAATTGTACCCGGGTCCTCTGGAAGAGGAGTCAGTGCTCTTAACCACTGAGCTATCTTCCTATCTCTCACCAACATATTTTGATTTTTCTTTTTTTTCCTGGCTTTTTGAGACAGAGTTTCATATAGCCCAGACTAGCCTAAGGTCACTATGTAGCTGAGGCTGGCCCTGAACTTCTGATCCTTCTGTCTCCACTTCCTATGGGCTGGGATCACAGGTGTCTATCACTAGGCTAGCTGCACCAAGCTTGGAGGTGCCTTGACAACAAAGGGTACAAGTGAGGTTAATAAAACAGAAACAAAGCCAGGCATGGGCCATGCCTTTAATTGGAGCACTCTGGAGGTAGAAGCTGGCTTATCTCTGTGAGTTCAAGGACAGCCTGGTCTATAAAGCAAGTTCCAGGACAGCTAGAGCTACACAGAGAGACACTGTTTCAAAGCAAAACAAACAAACAAACAAAGAATAATAAGGAAAGGTGGAGAGAATAAATATGAAAATTAGTATGCTGATATATAAAGACAATCTTTATATGATGACCACACCCTAGCTTTATGCTGCATGACAGACTTGAATGCTTGGGGCAGAATTGAAGAAGTAGGAAAGAAAATTGAGTCATTTACAAAAGTTATACAGGGCCCAAAAGAAACCTTCACTGATTTCTTACAAAGACTGATTTCAGCAGTAAATAGAATGATACCAAATTCAGAAGCAAGAGAAATAATAACTGAATCTCTGGCTTTTGAAAATGCTAATGCACAATGCAAATGGGTAATTAGGCCATTAAAGGCAAGATCAGCACCCTTGGAGGAATGGATCCAAAATACAATAAATATTGACTCTCATGATCATGATGATGCTTGGATAGGAGAGGTGATTTCCACAGGTTTGAAGAAAAACAGCAATGTCAAATGTTTTAATTGTGGTAAACAAGTTCACCTAAGAAGGGACTGTAAACAGGGTATTCCTAGAAACAATGTCTTTTCAAGGAATAATCCCAACAGGATGCTCCTCCCTTCTGGAGTACGCAGAAGGTGTGGCAAAGGCAGATACTGGACTAAGGAATGTAGATCAACAAGAGACAGTCAAGGTAATTCCTTGCCTTTGTTGTAGGGAAACTCCCTGAAGGGCTCTCCCCGGGCCCCAGGTCAAATTCGGTTCAGTCCTTTCCTGTCACCAGGGAAGAAACTCCTTCCCAGAGCAATTGAAGAACCTAATACCTATTGTAAGAAACCATACTGCTCTGGAGTGATAGAACAGCTTTATAAAATAAGACAAAAATTTAAGGAGAAACCATAAATCCAAATTGATAAAGATTAGAAAAGGGAAACTCCCCAAAGTTAGGATTGGGGAAGGGTTTTGTTTTTGTCTTCTAGGAGAACGAAGGCATCCAGCTAAGGAATCTGAAGACCACTGGACAAATTAGACATCTGAAGAAAAAGGACAAATCATCCAGAAAACTTGTCCTAAGAAAAAGATTTTCTGCAGTGAACCATGAAAATGCCTAAAGATGATGGGACCCCACAATGACGATTCTATCAGGACAATGATAATGTCAGCAAGCTGACAAATACCACCCAAAGATCGGCTTTGGATTACAAACTGCTCAGGACAATTTCAAGGTGGCTAGCTGAGATGATCCAGCCTCAGACTATCTAGCCAGGACTTGAGACAAGACCTGCACTTTCCCATTATGCAGAGACTGGACAACAAATGATACAGCTACCTCTCCCAGGACTTAACAATTAACCCAAAATTTTTCTTTTCGTGGTCCCCTAAAGATGCCTTCACCCCTAGACAGCAGGAAGTAATTTTAAGAACATGACACCCACATTCCCAAGAGGTGGGGGTGGGTGGTTTTTGGTCTTTCAATGGGATATGGATAATTGTCATTGTTTAGGATGGTTGGTTATAAGTTGTTAATTGATAATGGTCAGGAAAAAAAGCTAAACAAAGGAGATTAGATTTAGGGCTCTTGTTTGAAAAAAAGAAAAAAAAAGAGGATATAGATATGATAAAAAGTAGATTATTGAATCTACTCTAAAAAGAAAAAGGGTAGGATGTGGTGATATACTGAATACCCTAATAAACTTCCTGAGGATTAGAGGACAAAGCCAGCCACTAGATTAGACATAAAGGTCTGGCAGTGGTGGCACACACCTTTAATCCCAGCACTTGAGATCTCATGCCTTTGCTTGGGAAGCACACACACCTTTAATCCCAGGAAGTAATATGGCAGGGCAGAGAAAGGTATATAAGGTGTGAAGACACAGAAACTCACTCTCTTTAGGCTGAGGATTTTGTAGATGTAAGAACTAGTGGCTGGCTGTTCTGCTTCTCTGATCTTTCAGCTTTCACCCTGATATATGGCTCTGGGTTTTTTATTAAAAGACTATCTAAAGCCAGGCGGAGGTGGTGCACGCCTTTAATCCCAGCACTCGGGAGGCAGAGCCAGGCGATCTCTGTGAGTTCGAGGTCAGCCTGGTCTACAGAGTGAGATCCAGGACAGGCACCAAAACTACACAGAGAAACCCTGTCTTGAAAAACCAAAAACCAAAAAAAAAAAAAAAAAAAAGACCATCTAAGATTCAAACAAACAGGAGGATATAGATATAATAAGATAAAAAGGTAGATTATTGAATCTACTTTTAAAAAGCAACTACATTAGATTGGACTTTTGTATCAGTATACAAGTTTTGTATACTAATACATATTTGAGATTAATTTTGTTAAAATATACTGTACATATATTTCTACTCTTGTTCAAGGTTTGTACCTATACAGTTCATTTAACAATGTAATGCAAATTGTGCTTAAAAGCTTTTATTACCAACTAATTAATACATAAAGAAATGCAAGTTAGTAGTTAGTCATTACAATCAAACTTGTAGTCATATTAGGTATGTTTCCAAGGTCAAACAGATATATATTTTAGATAGATAGGTCATCTTCAAACACTTCAGAGATTTACAGAATATAGCATTTAAGATATTTTAATAACAGAGATTTTTCCTTCCTTCCTTCCTTCCTTCCTTCCTTCCTTCCTTCCTTCCTTCCTTTCTTTTTTTTGAGACCTGTCTGTTCCTGGCAGCACCAACCTACTTCAGAGAAGATGATGGGCATTGAAGAAAACCTCATATGGAGTTTACTTTCTTTGTGGCAAAAAGTAGCCACTGGGCAAGAAAGTGCCCTTGCCTCAACTGCTGACGGTATGCTGTCCGAAATGGACAAGCAGGACACAAAACAAAGGACTGCCGAACCTTGCCAAGACAAAGTAGGAAGGCCCTTCAGAAAATCCTGCTTCACAGATAAGTCTGTCAGATATGCTACGCCTATCAGCTGAAGATGGATGCCCCAACATTGCAGAGGAACCTTGGGTGACTGTCCAGGCAGTCAGCTGTTTCTGTCATTCCTCACATTTTTGCACTTCCTGCTTACTCAGTAAATATTATTTCCTTCTTGGGTCTCTGAAGGAGTTGAAGATTAGATAGTTATAGTTTTCTTTGTTAACAAATTCAGAAAAGAAACTCACTAAAGATGTGTAAAGTGTATGTGTAAAGTGTATAAGTTTGAAAGCTATCAGAAGATAGTTTTTGGTTGGTAATACAAGTTAGGATAGAAAATGGAATATTTTCTCTGAATTTGTCATATGTTTATGAACTAGACATTGTTAATGTTATTCTTCACTGTATATACTTATTGTCTTATTGTATATAATTTTTCTTATATTAGTTATAACCTTCTTTTATTATTTTAGACAAAAAAGGGGAAATGTGGTGATATATTGTGTAACCTAATAAAATTTGCCTGAAGATCAGAGAACAGAACAAGCCACTAGATTAAACATAGATGCCAAGCAGTGGTGGCACACACCTTTAATTCTAGCACTCGAGAAGCAGAGATCTGTCTGGATCTCTGTGAGTTCAAAGCCCCCCTGGATTACATGAAATTGACTCTGTCTAAGAGAGATACAAAGCTAGGCAGTGGTGGCACACACCTTTAATCCCAGCACTTGAGATCTCGTGCCTTTGCTTGGGAAGCACACATGTCTTTAATCCCAGCACTAAGAAGGAAGTGATGTGACTGGGTAGAGAAAGGTATTAAGGGGTGAGGAGACAGGAACTAAAGGCTTTTCGGCTGGAGGTGCTTTTGGCAGAGGAAGCACCTTTCGGCTGAGGCCCTTTCAGCTAGAGAGCCTTTTTAGGCTGGGGAGTCCTAGAGGTGAGACATGGCAATGGACTGTTCCTTTGTCTCTCTGATCTTTCAGCATTTACCCCAATATCTGGTTCTGGGGTTTTTATTAAAAAGACCTATTAGAATTTGTGTTACAGTTGTTTGAACTAGATCAAATTTGGCCCTGAGCTTCTAGGCAGCTAAAACAGACAAAAGAAAACACAGAAGTATGACTGTACCTTTTCCCACATGCTATGATTCCTTAAATACATGAATATATTCTTTTCTCAGTGTTGAAGCCTAGGGTCTGTGAATGCTAGGCAAATGCTTTCAGCTGCATCCTCAGTCCTAAAATGGAGCAGGGCTTTTTTTTTTTTTTTTTTTTTTGTCATTTAATTTGTTTTTTCCTCTGCCTCTTGAGTGCTGGGATTAGGAGTATGCATCATGACACTGGGCTCTAAAATGTAACTTTTTTTTGTGAGGCGTTTGGGGGTGACACAGTGTTTTGCTATGTAGCTTAGGGTAGCTTTGAGCTCATAGCAATCCTCCTATATCAGTCCATCAAAGTGCTGAGATTACAGGCATGAACCAACACGCTTAGTTTAAAATGTAACTTTAAAAAATATCTTGTATTTTACCTAATTCAATGTCCATAATACCGGTAAGCTTTGTTTTGCTTGGTTCCATTATGCATGCATAAATTCCAGTTAGGACCATTTAATTAAATAACACTAGTTTCTCCAACAACACAGCTTAAATTTCAGCTTCTACAAGTGTAACTGCATAAATACAAACTTTGCTCCTAGACTTTTCAGTTTACAAATTACCCCATCAAGGACAGATGTGCATTATGAATAATTAATCACACCATCTCTTTGTATTCTATACATCTGTTACTCGCTTTAGGAATAGACGGCAAAGAATATAGTAGCTGTGCTGCCTGTTTCCCAGTGTCAAACCCATGTGAGATTTGCTACAAGGAAAGATCTGAAGGAGGAAATGCCAGCAAAGAGGGAAGTGTAATAAAGGACAAAAGTGATACTGTGGGAAATGACACAGGTGTGACTAGGAACAGCATCACTGAGGAATGTTGACATTGACACTGTTCATGAGGGCTTAAGTGGGGTGTACAGAGCCTTTCTTGATTTCAGTTCATGATCTCTCTTCTACCCCTATCTTGTAAGGGTGAAAGGTAGCTCTCTCCAAGTCAGCCTTCCTCTGGGTCCCTGGCCTTTGGCTAAGACACCCTGCCCTTCTATATTAGGTATGGACCTGAATCCTTTCCAACAACTTATGACATTGTCTCTGCTCCCCTTTCCTCTCTGACATCTCAGCCTCCCAAATGGTCATCCCTAGACAGGGTTAGAGATATCTTACCACCTAACCTGAAGAGCCCCTAATATGGCTCCAACTCTTAGGTGATAGACATCTGGAACACAACTAGCTCCTTCAGGGCAGGGATCACCTTCTCAGGATACGGGCTAAGTAAGTGTCCGCTGCTAAGTTGGGAGAGAGGGTAGAAGCGGCACACTGATGTGCTGGGAACTACAATGGCCACTCTGGTAGTAAACCTTCACTGGTAAAGTCCCTCACATAGGACAACTCCTGTTCCCTCCACACTGCAGCTCTCACCTAGAAAGCAGACAATTCCAGCTGGTACCCCATGTTGCTAAGCATGGATCCGGGTGCCTTGGAAACCCAAATGACAGCCAGTACAGTTGCTGCGCTATTCTGAAGGCTAAGAACTTGAGAAGTTTTCCCTGAGCAACACTCCACCCTCTTTGTCCTTAACCCATGCGGAGGCAGAGATGAAACAGTGACTGACTCTAGATGCTGGCCGCCACTCTCACCCCACACTTTAGGTCAATCGATCCATGTTTGGGCAGGACAGGGATAGCTTGCTTTTTGTTTTTTTTGTTTTGTTTTGGTTTTTTTGGTTTTTCGAGACAGGGTTTCTCTGTGTAGCTTTGCGCCTTTCCTGGATCTCGCTCTGTAGACCAGGCTGGCCTCGAACTCAGAGAGATCCGCCTGGCTCTGCCTCCTGAGTGCTGGGATTAAAGGCGTGCACCACCACCACCACCACCACCACCACCACCACCACCACCACCACCTAGCAGGGATAGCTTTCTACATAAAATGTAGAACTGTCTGTGATATGTAGCTCAAATTTGGTCTACATGTCAGATTTAATGTTTTACTTAACTACGATGGATAGAAGAATTCACTTAATGCTTGGAAAATGTTAAGATGTCTACAAAACAGACCCAGAATTTCCACCGAATGGCTTATCTGTTGATTATTAGGCCACCATCCTTACAGCTGATGGTAATTTGAAAAGGTACCAATTTGAGGCATTAGTAGAAAGTAAGCAAGACATTTTTATAATGTTTAGGAATAGTTTGGACCATCGAAAAGCAAAATTAAGTTCCTGTAGGATTCCTGCTCACCCCGCCTCCCCCAATCAAAGCAGAAGAGGACGTTAAGCCAACTGGTTTAAATACCAGCATCATCAGGACTAGTGAATGGAGACTTAGCACACCACCACTAAGATCCTCTTCTGAGAGAAGACTTCTGCTGCTGAGCTTAGCTGTCAAGATGGACATGACAACTCCCTGTCTCCTTTAGAAACTTGGCTGGCTAATGCCTGGCTCATTTCTAATGTTCAAGATGGCCACTTTAAAAGACAAAAGAAATTTAAATCTCAAAGGCATCAAAATCAAACTGGTCACCAAGGTTTGCCTGGGATTGGCACCAATTAAAAATGTATTAGCAACTTCCTTAGCTAGAATTCAGACTCATACTTATGTAAGACTTTCTTTTACATAAAAGGAAGGACCTACATAAGGAGGAGGAATTACCTGGGGCCTAGGAGTGCTGAGATAAGAGAAATCAGAACCGAAACTCATCCCCAGAATGCGTTGAGAGGGGAAGAGCCAAGGCTGTGTCTTCAATCTAGTACTGACTCTTCTACCACATGCTGTGCTTCTACCATGCAGGTCCAGAGTTTTGTTTAGAATTACAGGTGAGCTGGGAGAACACTAAAGTTTCTTTGTCTCTAGTATGATTTACTCTATAAACAAGTGGCTCTCAAAAAGGTCCTTAACCCAATAGTGTCAACCAAGAAACTTACTAAAAAAGTAAACTCTAGGTTTCTGCAAACTGAACAGGAACTCAGAACAGCAGTGGCAATTTCTTTTAACAGCCCCCCACCTGCTCACTACCTCCCCACAGGGATTCTGACATATGCTCCAGCCTGAGATCTACCAATTTAGGCCAGCAGATTTCTAACCACATGATTTTGTCACCCTCCTCTTCCCCACAGCAAACACAGGAGCGTGTCTGAGATATTTTGGCCATCACAAGTGGGGAATAGAGCTTTGCACTCAGCGGGCTGAAGTGGGAGGCTACTAACAATTCTAGAACACATAGGACAGCCCTTCTCCCAGAGCATTAGCTACTCTAAAATGTCAGTAGCCACTCTTGGAACACCCTGATCTGGACAAACAAAACAAAGGTGAAGACATGCCCAGCTCCCCTCCCCACAGGGATTTAGATAGAGATCTCTGTGGGTTTAGCTCTTTTTTCTCCTTCTTAGAAAGAACTCAGCCATATTGAGATTACTGCAAACTATATCTAAAAAATTATAACCTGAGGGGGGAGGGCCTGGAAACTGGGCCGGGATGTAAAATAAATAATAAATTTATTTAAAAAAATAAATAAAATGTACAAACACACACACATACAAATGGAAAAAATAAATTATAACCTAAACTAGGAATAGACATGCTTCTAACCTTTAGCCTGGTAACAAGAAAGGGAGGAGGGTGTTCTCGATGACCCAGAACAGAAATCTGAGTAAAAATAGCGGAATTAATGACATACCCAACACCACAGCATTGGATCACCATCTTGGTGTACAATGAAAGAGAAAGCTGCTTCTAAGATCTGTAAAAATGCTCTCCCCCACCCTTAACACAGCTTGTAGCACCGGTGAGTGGGGCAGACCTGGGCTCCTGGGAACTCGGATGCAGTCTGGGCGATGGCATAGAAGGCTTCCTTATCACTGAAGAAGCGCTCAGCAGCGGCTCCCTTCCCCATGAAGTAGACAAAGGCTTCCTCCAGATCACTTCTTGAGTGCAGAACAGCATGATCTCTTCCGCTCCCAGGACTGAGACCAAGGGCCTGCAAAAGCTTCACGCCAGAGATCACCACGTCCACACAGGCATTGACTCTGGAAGGATGGAGAAGATGAAGGAAGTTGAAGCATGGGGCAGTAACTCTGCATTTAGAGAGACTAGCTTTGAGAACTGCATTCATACGGCAAACAGCTGGCACAGGCCTGGCACCAGGGCAATGACGCAAACATCACTATCTGAAGAATGACTTTATCTGGACACACATACTGGAACTCTTCTTAAGAGTCTGGCAAACGTTTACTGCCAGCTACAAACAGAGAAGACAGGTATTTAGCACTCAGAACAACATCATGGTAACAAAAATGCATTCTATGAAAAGATGCTGGTAGAGCTATGCTGTCTGGATGCAAGTCACTTTAATTTCTGAATCTCAGTTTCCTTGCCTATAAAATGGCAACAATACAAGTTAACTTACAGTAAAGATTTAATAAATTAATGTATGTTTTAAGGTGCAAAAAAAAATTACTGTCTAAAGGCAGCTATCAGCCACTTTCCTCCAAAGATAAGAGCGGACATTGGGCAGAATGCACTAACCATCAAATACTCTGAGCTGAAGCTGCATCTCAGAACTAAGTCTGGCTTGGAAGACTTGGGCATGCCTGTGGCCTTACAGCAGCTCAGTACCTGGCAGGTATCCACAGAGGTGGCCCATGCACTTCAAAGGGCTGCTGACAAACCAGTGCAGCATCACCTGGTCGGTTGTACGAAATTATAAAGCCTCACCAACTTAGTAAGACCTTGTTTCAGAATAAAAACCACCAGGTATGCTGGCTCATGCCTGTAATTCCAGGATTTAGGAGGCTGAGACAGGATTGCTATGAGTTCCAAGATAGCCTAGGTAAGTCTACAGTGTAAAACCCTCATCAAAAACAAACAACAAATCCCTAAAAATAACAGAAAAATGTTACTGATCATCTACTTCTGGGCAGATACCAAACTAATTACTCTCTGTGTACTTGCCACATCCTTTCACCTGTTAAACTCTCCTCTGAACTAATAGAATCCTTCAACATCAACACGCACATTGCCTGAGCTTCACTCTGCAGAGGAAATTAAGGCAAAGGAACTAACAAATTATGCTCACTTGACAGGAGGGCAGATTTCAAAACGTATAAAGAGTTGTGTGATATGGAGAAAACAAAAACGGGGCGAACGAGACAAAGACACCAAGTGTCTATCTGAAGAGGGTCAGAGAAGGAAGTCCAAGCCTAGCTTCCTGGTCTCTGAGCAGAGTCAGGGGTGGGAGCAGAGTTCTTCCCCCTAAGCTGAAGCACCTCAAAGGTAAGGACACTATTTCTTATCACTTCCTGCCATTGACTCCTCTGTAAAATGTTTCAAGTTCCTTCTAGCTTTAACATTCTCTGCCTCGGGTATTAAAAGAACTAATCACAATCACAGGATATCTAGCTGAAGAGAATCAAGGGCTCGAGGAGCTATGCCCTGGATGGTGCCTCTTTCTGAGGCACCAACGTCAGGACAGGCATCTTCAGATAAGGAACACCAAGTCAGAAAGGGCTATGAGACCAGTTATTAGTCATTAGGCTACAGTAGAGATTAACTAACATTCTAAAAGCCACAGATGGGAGCCGTTTAATTTAAAGCTAGATTCCTGATAGCGAGTTCCTTACAGGGGGCACAGGCAAGCGAAGGTCAAACCTTGTCTTAGGACACAACCTGAGTGGAGAGTTTAGAGGGAGCAAAGCTCAGGGCAAAGAAAGACTTGGGTGAATGTGAGGTCCAGGGTTTCATTTTATTCTATAAGCAATAGGTACCAGGGTCCAGTTCAGAGCAGGGGAGTCACATTTCTAGAAAGTCAAGGCGGGCTCCATTTAGGCACTGACATCTCAAAAGCAAGCAGCCCCAGTCCTCAACAAACTCCTAACCCCAGCCTCATTCTCAGAAGCCACTTCATCTGAAATCCCACAAGAACATGCATTCTCTTCTTCTGAAGTCTAGCTTAACCTTCTTCACCAGCTGCTCCTTTCTGTCTCTTACTACGGTAACACTGGGACCTGAACATGAGAGCAGAAGTGCAAAAGACAAGCCTTACACTGCACTTCCAACACCCGATGGCTGTGTGTGTGTGTGTGTGTGTGTGTGTGTGTGTGTGTGTGTGTGTGTGTGTGTGACTGTGGGGAACCAGTATTTCTAAGACGGCTTATCATGTGATGATCTAACACTTAGAACCACCTGCTTCATAAAATGCTACACCTGGTATGAAGGGCCTTCTTTCTTTAACTGCCTATCTACCCTGCTATCCAGCATCTCCAATCTCACCCTTCAGTATCAGTGCCAAGCAACGGTTTGGGTTCTTCCCTCTCTTCACCGGAGCCCTATAATGGCCTCTTTACCAGTGTCAGGGTCTCCAGACAACCTGCTTTATGGATCACACTAAACTGTGTGTTTTGAGTGAGAAATGAATCAATGTGTCAAACTACAACCCACCCCCAATCCAAAATGAAATTTTAGTACATTTGCTCCTCCCACCCCATGCCCTACCTTTACACTTAAACATCTCTGGGTAAGAAATAATGTTGTTAGTGGGTTTGTGCTGGCTACAAAAAGGTGCTGAGCAGTTAGAACAGGTTAAAACAGTTGCTCAAAAATCTATCTTTTCCATTCCCATCAGATATTTTCAACGAGGAACTTTAGCGGCATTTGCCTGTTTATAAACCTTTACTGCTCTTCTCCATTACTAATTCTGAATTAAGACCTTCCAAGATTTCCTTCTCAGCATTCTCAAGTCTTGCTACTGTAGTCCGCCTCAGCTCCCAGGACTGGAATTACAGGAGGCACGCAGCACCACAACTGATGCTGCCTCATTTCTTTACCATGGACTTTTGCCAAACTGTTAACTTTCCCATACTCAGTTCTTGTTTAGATGTATCTGTTCCCTTGTCTTGACCTGAAGAAATCTTTTTGTCCCTCTAGATCTATCATACAAGCTACTATGGAATATATTTTCTATGATGGTCTCAACAAGATGTCCCATCCATACAGTTTTGTTACTATGTAATTTTGATATTCTTCCCACCAAGGAGTGAGCCATGCCGCCTTCCCTTAATACCAGGTAGACCAGATTTTGGGAAATCTGATCCTACAGTTAAATCATGAGACATTAAGGCATCTGCCTGATCCTCTTCAGACATTCTCCTAGCCTAGTCTCCCTGCTGTGAGAATCTGAACAGCTAGAAGACACCTCCTGTGGTGTCCAGCCTTGATCAATTTAACAATACCTCTAGTCCCAGCCATGGTCCTACTATAGCTGTAGAAGACCCCAAACGGTAGAACTGCTCAGCTGAACCCCATCGTACCTTAGAATAACAAAAGATTATGAAATGTGGCTGTTTTGAGTTACTAAGTTTTGACATGATTCATTACTACTTAACAATAGAAAATGGAACATCATCTTGGAACTATTTGTACTATCCCATCCTGGGAGGAATTAGCAATTCTTTGGAATAGCTGGACTGCCTTATTCTTATTAGTAGTGGAACACAGCACCTTTCATAACTGTTATGGACAATGGTACCCCCCACCTCACCTCAAAGTCCTATGTGGGAATCTTATGGTGGTTTGAATGAGAATGGACCCCACTGGCTCATGTATTTGAACACTTGGTCCCCAGCTGGTCAAACTGTTTGGGAAGGATCAGGAGATGTGGGCTTGCTGAAAGAGGTGTGTCACTGGGGGTGGGGGTGGGGGTCAAAAGCCCATGCCCTTCTCAGTTCTCTCTCTCTGCCTTCTACTTTTGAATAAGGATATAAACTCTTAGCTACTACTCCAGTATCATGCCTGCCTGCTGCCATGTTCCCTGTCATGATGGTTACGGACTCATCCTCTGAAACTGTAAGGCTCCAATAAACTCTTAGGTAAGTTGCTTTCATTGTGGTGTTCTGTTATGGCAATAGAGAAGTAACTAAGACAAACCCCAACCCCCAGTGTAAGTGTATTTGGACTTAGGGCCTTATGGGAAGCAATTAAGGTTAAATGGGTGGCAGAGGTGGCCTCTAATCCAACAGGAATGGTTTCCTAGAAGAGGAAGAGGCGTCACTCTGGACTACGCCGTAAGTCATGTGAGAACATGGCCAGCTGCAAGGTAACCGGCATCCCCAGAAATCAACTTCTCTAGAAACCACTCCAGAACCTTGATTTGGGACTCTCAGACTTCAGAGCCACAAGAAAGTTTCTGTTGTTTTAAGCAACTAGTCTGAATTATTCTGTTCTAGCAGCCCAAGCAGTACAATAATGACTCTGCTTCCAACAAATGCAGCAGATGTGCACACTCAGAACCCAGCACACACCTGACACAGCTCAAAGAAAGACCATCAAGAATCTGAAGAGAGAGCTGAGTCTGGTGGCACACACCTTTAATCCCAGCACTTGGGAGGCAGAGGTAGGTAGCCAGATCTCTGGGAGTTCGAGGCCAGCCTGGTCTACAGAGTGAGTTCCAGGACAGCCAGGGATACACAGAGAAATCCTGAAAAACAAATAAAAAAATAATCTGGTAAGTTTGGGCATGATGGTGCATGCCTTTAATGCCAACACTCAAGAGGCAGAAGCAGGGGGATCTCTGAGTTTGAGGCCAGCCTGGGATACAGAGTGAGTTCCAGGACAACCTGGGCTATACAGAAAAACCCTGTCTTGAAGAAAAATAAATAAATAAATTAATAAAATAAAACCTAAAAAAAAAAAAGAAAGAAAGAAAAGAGGAAACAAAATCAGATGAGGAGGGCTAGAGAAGGCTCAGTAGTTAAGAACACAGGCTGTTTTTCCAGAGGACAGAGTTCAATTCCCAGCACCAGTTTGGGCAACTCACAACCATGTGTAACTCGGCTCCAGGGGATCCAACACTATTTTCTGGTCTCCAGGGGGAACTGAACTCACACCTACTCGTACAATATACATTTAAAAAATTTTAAATTTTAAAATAAGACTCTGATAAAGAAAGCTAGAGAGATGGTTCAATGGTTAAGAGCAGGGTCCTCTTGCAGAAGACCCAGGTTTGAGTCCCAGCACCCATGTGGCACCTCACAATTGTTCATAATTCCAGTCCCAGGGGACCAGGGGCTCTTAGAAGGCACTGCATGGCCAAACAAGCTGACAAACCATTCATACAGTAGAAGAAGAAAAGGGTCAGATAAAGGGGTGGGTGAAGAGACTCGGAAAGAGGTAAGAAATACAGTCAGTGTTTGGATACAAAACTAACTAGTTAACATGTGAGTACTTTCAAAAGCTAACATAATATTGGGTAAATAACATGATTATTTCATTGATTCAGGTCAACTGTGCTTTACTTTACTACACTTATCCACAACATTCGTACAAAATAGGAGGGTACCTGACAGGCTTGTTTTTGTACAGGTCTCTTGTGCATGTAACACCAGCACAGGAGGCAGGAGCAGGCAGATCTAAGTTTGAGGCCTACTCCTGATCTACTTAAGTTCCAGACCAGCCAAGGAGGCCCGAGTTCAAAAAGAAACAAAAACTCAACAAATCCAACCTAAAGAAAAACGTTAAAAAAAAAAAATAATAAACTTGCTGTTATATGGCACCCTTGACATGACAAGAAAACCAAGCCAAATTGGGAGAGGGACTAAGGTTAGTGTAAAAAAAAAATAATAATAATTACATTTCGGTGAGTTTTACAAAGAAAGGAGGTACTGTGATTTGGGAGAACCCTAAAAATATAGACGGTCACTCAGTATGGGGAAGTAGCCTCAAGGAGGGTGTGCTAAACCTGAACGGCTGAGAGCAGATAACGAAACCTCAACAAAAATGCTGAATTTGAAAACGAGCAGTTTTGGTACAGTGGTCTTCAGACGAGATGACGTAAAGAAATAAAGTCAATAGCTAGAGACAGAAGACATTCAGCTTCAAGTTCAGACTGTGACCGCCAGAGAACAGTTGGCCGAGGAGAAGGGCTGGAAGTCAGGACAATGGAGTAACCTCAAAAACTACAGGTGACAGGCTCAGTTAGATTTCCAAGAGGCTATTAGGGATGGTTTCACACGGAAAAGAGAAGAGCAGGGCCAGCCGAGAGGCAAAATTGTGCTGAGTGTCCCCGCAGCGATGACGAAAGGCTCGTCTCACACGTCCGACACTTTCGCCAAGAGGGCAACGCGGACACCAGTGCGTCCCGGGCAGACCCCGGGGCGCGCGCACTTCCCGGGGAGGCCCAGAGCCGCAGGCCCCGCAGGCACTCACCCCACAGCCACGCGGCGCCAGCGCCGGGCGGGCTGCACGATGAGGGCATCCCAGGCGGCCGCCAGCCGGCCCTCGGGGGACAGAGGTCCCGCGGGCCCCGGCGCGGGCCCCAGCCGCAGCGAGCTCCAGAGAGAGCGCAGCGCCGAGCTCGGCAGCTCCGGCTCCAGCAGGAATACGCAGCCCACGGCCAGAGCCAGGAAACCAGCGCACGCAGAGCCGCGCCACAGCGCCATGTGCACACACCGCCGCACTGCTGGCGACAGGCTCCTTTCTCGGCTCGCGCCTCCTCCCAGCTGGGCGCGTGATGACGTAGCACGCGTTGGCGTCACACCCGCGCGCCACAGGCTCCTCCCCCTACGGGCGGAGCTACTGGTGAACTGTAGCCCCAAGTGTGGGTGGAGCTGGACTGGGGACGGTGCTCTGGGCGGGGTTATGGCTGGCCTCTGGGCGGGGCAGTGGGCGGAGCGACAACGGCGCGGGTCTTGGGGAGTCTGTATGTTCATGTCCTGGCGCTGGGTGGCGCTGTTGTGCGGTCCCGATTCTGGACGAACAAAGACAGGAGGGTGGCCCTAATCCCTGTGTGTCTTCCTGAAGCTCACCTGTAGCCTGAGATGGAGTGGCGGGGAATACGTTTGCTTCCCTAGTAAAATGAGACAGGCAGATAACGAAGCGGGCAAAACTCGCAATTATGTAAGGGTCAGTCGGTTTTCCGGTGACACAAGCCGAGACTGAAGTGAGCCCCTAGAGAACTTGTTCAACCTAGAGATCAGATTTAACACTCAGACTCCTAACATAACCCTTTCGGGGTGTTGTTCCTTTTAACAAGCTCAGAATAATCCACAAAGGCATGCGATCTTATGTACAATATGGAGGAACTATAGACTCGAGTTAAGACATCCTGGTTTAGTTCTTCTCGGTGAGACTACGGAAATCTAGCCCCGTCTTCCTTGGTGTGACACTTCTGTGTGGGAAGGTGGGTTAAGAGTCAGGGAAGCTAGGCTTGATGCCCAGCTCATTCTCAGCCTCATCTACTACCCTGGTTTGTTTCTATTCTGTTTTTCAGTTTTGCTAGCTCCTGACCGATTTCCTACTCTGTCACGGCTTTTGGACTTGTTAATTAATGGAAATGTATTTCCCTAGCTTTGATCTTGGACATTGGTCTTCATTCTCCTTCACCCCACCCAGCTGACCTGATCATTCAGTCCTTTTCAAAGGAGAGCTTCACATAAGAAGAGATTTGGGATGCTTTGGGAAAGAGAAACCAAGAAGCTTATGAGATTTGTGTAATTCCATGAATACTATTTTTCCTAGAGTTACCTATGCCAACCTGTTCCAGAGAAACTGTTTCTGCAGTGGCCCTCCATTGTCGAGTTTCCCTGCCACCAGAGGTGACTGATCCATCATCTGTTTTTCAGAACAGTAGATCCACTAACTGGCAGGGGACTGTTGATTGGTTTGTTTGTTTATTCACTTTTGTGTTTATTAAATATGGTCTCACGTAGCCCAGACTAGACTCAAACCCACTCTATTGTCAAGGAAGGCTTTGGATTTCTGATCCTCTGCCTCCATCTCAATGGATTGTGCTAGGATTACAGGTGTGCCTCATGGTGCCCTAGTGTTCAGGAAGAGCCCAAGGTCCTGTGCCTTCTAGAAAAGCACTCTACTAACTGAATAGCATTTTTAGTCCCTGTTTACTGAGAACCAAGACCAGGTATTTATGATTAACTGGTTTGGGTAGTGGACTGACAAAGTTATGGGTTGAAGTTTGACTAGATAGAGACCATTAATAAATTCCCAACATCAGCTTTGGGAGGAGCAGAGGAAGCTGAGCTGTGAGGTGGGCACAGGCTTGGAGGATCAGGGCGAGACTCTCCAACAACATGGAGTTCCATTGGAGTTCTCCTGCATTTCCAGCACTTCGCACCTTCTGCTTCTTTCCAGGCTAGCAAAAACTTTTGTTGTTTAGTCTCAGAGGCTAAATAGCAAAAGCTGGAGCAAAATCAAAGTTTATTTCTCATGCCAAAGTCCAGGTGTGGTGTGGGTGCCGCTGTGGGCTGTGCCGGCAAGCTAGATCCCATCTGGTAGTTTTTGGGGGCTATCTGGGCTTCTTCCAGATTGGGTCAATGTGGGTTTCTATTGGGGAAGACATGGAGATGAGAGCTGACCTCAATTCCAACTGCAAATTGGAGCTCCAGGCAGTGAAGGACAGACACCAGCGACAGTTCATGAAGACCGGTGTGACTTCTGGCCACATACACAATCACAGCAGCCTCGATTCCTTCTCCCACTTTATCGGGGCTCAGGGACAGGCACTCAATTCTCTGGGATCTACAGTCCCTCCTGAAGTACTTCCTTAATGAACAAAAGTCATTTCAGATTATCTGCTTGGCATCTGGAATGCTTTGCTAGTCAGTTGTTTTTCCAGAAGTTAGATTTCTGGGGAATTACACAAAACAGTTCTGAGTGGGCAGACAAGGCTCCATTGCCTGAGCTGAACACGAGAGAGAGAGAGAGAGAGAGAGAGAGAGAGAGAGAGAGAGAGAGAGAGAGAGGGAGAGAGAGAGAGGGCTGAGAGAGCCTCATGACTACTCCTTCCCCAACCCAAATTACTTCCAGACATGGCCTTTGCTATTGGTTCTCTCTCCTAGGACCTTAAAATGAGAGGGAAACAAAACAAAACAAAACAATTTCATACCAGAAAATTGAGAGAACAGCACAGGCTCCAGGTGTCCCACCCACGGCCCTGACCTGGAAGGCCGTAAAGCACATCCAGAATTTCAACAGGAAATAGCAGAACCTATCAGAACACGAGTCCACATCACCCCCATGATCTGGAAAGTTTGGAAGAGCAAGTCTGCTCCCACCTTGGAGCAGAAACTAAAGCAGGACCAAAGATCCCTGTGTTGGCTGGGCTAATCACCTTTTCCACACACAGCTCAGCGCCTCTGGGGCTTCATCCAAGCTGCTTTCTGGAAACTACTTCCTATCAGGTGTTTGTTGATGCCAGGAACACTGCCAGCCACAGGTCAGAACAGAACTTTAAAGGTGAGAGAGAGAGAGAGGGAGGAGAGAGAGAGAGAGAGAGAGAGAGAGAGAGAGAGAGAGAGAGAGAGAGAGAGAGAGAGAGAGAGGAGAGAGAGAGAGAGACAAGAGACAGAAGGAAGGATCTCAAGACCCCAAAGAGAAAGGTCTGTGTCCTGGGCAACGGGTGTCCTCCTCCCTGTCCTGCACTAATAGAACTCTAGAAGAGCTCAGGAGATAGGCTGAGGCAGGGGCATGACCAGAATGTCAGCAACGGGCCATGAGAAGGGCACCAATGTTCTTGATGGATTACTTGCACAGGCTGGGAGCGGCATCTTCTCATCTCGGGAGGTAGGTGATGAGGCACTGGCCCAGGACTTCCACTTTGGGATGAACTAACTACATTGGATGGGGAAGTGCTGAGCCTGGGGAAGCAGGAGGCTGGAGCTGTTGGGGTTTCTGTCTATTGGGAACCCAGGGGCTTCATAGGACCAGTGAAGCACGACGAAGGACGGATTTCCACACAGTGTTCTCTCGACACCTCAGACTACCAGCCAAAGTCCTGGAAGCTCACAGGCTCTCCTGCTTGGGCTGGCCTCTGAAAGTATGGAAGCCAGCCCTGCTGGCAACCGGACAGCAGATATTGCAGGGATGTGGTTTGCATTTCTGTAATACGATGGTTTGGAAAGAAATGGAAAGTTCGCCTGACTCTATTGGCTCTTCTTCCCCTTCAGTGTGCAATCTGAGTTCAGTTTTCAGCACCCATGTTGACTGGCTCGAAACTGCCTATAAGTTCACCTTCAGAAGGATCCTACACCTTTGGCCGCCCAGAGTACCTGCACTCACATACCCCTCCACTCATAATTATATATAAGATCTTTTTTTAAAAGGAAGTAAGCCAGGCATGGTGGTGCACACCTTTAATGCCAGCACTTGGGAGGCAGAGGCAGGCTGACTTTGATGAGTCAAAAAAAAAAAAAAAAAAAAAAAAAAGAAAAGAAAAGAAAGAAGGAAGGAAAAGAGAAATAAAAAGAGGAAGGGAGTGGGGCAGTGGTGGCTCACATCTTTAATCCCAGCACTCAGGAGGCAGAGGCAGGGGGATCTCTGAGTTCGAGGCCAGCCTGGTCTACAAAATGAGTTCCAGGAAAGGTGCAAAACTACACAGAGAAGCCCTGTCTCAAAAAACCAAAAAAAAAAAAAAAAAAAAAAGAGGAAGGGATAAAGATTACAGAAAGAGGAAAGGGCAGAGGTGTGGTAGGTATGGTAAGCTGGGTTGAGAAACAGCCCCCCTGAAACCTAACTGAGCACTCTACAAACACAAAACCATCACACGGCCCCATGCAAGAGTGGCAGCGAGATCATAGGGAATAAGGAAGAGAAAGAATCCTTTCGGGGTGAATTGCTGGTGCAGCTGTGCTGAGTTGGACTGTGAAATTCTCAGATCCCTTCAGCAGTTTCCATGTAGCAGTTAGTGCTGGCTGGGTGGAGGGGCCAGTGCGAACCACTGGGCTGTGAGTGCTCCCTGTTCCTTGGGGTTCTGTCACGTGGGGGAAGAGAGGCTCTGGGACCTTTCCTGGTTGTTCTCACGGACCCGTGCAGTCTGTGGTAGCCTCCTCTGGTGCTATAGGTCTCTGACTGTGAGGCTCAGTGTTTGCCTTGTAGCTGAAGTACTTACCACTCTAGCTGAAGTTTTGCTAGTTAGAAAGGGCTTCTAGCTGGCCTGTGATCCTTCGCTTTCTTGCCTGCTTCACTGCAGAGATCTCTCCTGGCTTAGTGGGTTTGCTTATAGACCTCATCTCTTGCAAAGAGCTCACTGTATTCTGTCTTCGCTGTTTACTTTCCTCGAGTTCCAGGGTTCTTCTCCACTATCTTCCCTGGAAGTCTGTCTTTGCATTTTCTTGCCAGTCAGACTGATGAGGGTCATTCCCAATGACCTTATTTAACCTTAAGGATGTTTTAAAAGACCTTGGGAGTCACATTCTGAGGTTCTGGGAGTTAGGATTTTGACTTTTGTGTGTGTATGTGTGTGTGTGTGTGTGTGTGTGTGTGTGTGTGACATGTACACATGTGTGTAGATGTGCACAGCAGTATGTATGTGCATGAAAGCCAGAGAAGGACATGAAATGTCTTGCTGTCACTTTATTCCCTTGAGACAAGGTCTTTCACTGAACCTGGAGCTAGGCTTGTGGCCAGCAAGCCTAAGCAATCCCCTGGTCTCTGCCTCCTACAGCTCTGAGATTATAGATGCTTACAACCAAGTTCTGCTTTTTATATGGGTGCTGAGATCCAAACTCAGTTCTTTACTTACACTTGCACACCAAGCACGCTTACCCACGGAGCCATTTCTCTAGCCCCAAGACTTCAACTTTTGAATTTTCTGTTTTGGGAATGGAGAAAATATAATTTGAGGTATTTTCTCCTTAGTAACTGCTGTGGCTACATTGGCATTTTATTCTGTTCTTTGTTAATTCTTGCCTATAATATGTTACAAAAATCAAGAGTCTTTCTCCACGTCCACGTCTCTTACAGTCCTCTCATCAAGCGGTATGATCTCCCCTGTCCCCCAGTCTAGGCTATGGCAGATGTGATGTTCCAGTTCCGAGCCAAAGCCTTCAGCAACATGCTCCCACTCTTTTGAAACTCTTCATTAACACATGATCAAGTCCACTAGTTGTGAAAGACACACGGCCTAGCTACTCCCATCTCCCCAGCTCATAGCCAGCCAATCCTAAGAAGAGCAAAGCTCCAAGCTGATAGGTGCTAGCCAGTACCAAGAATAAGACTACCTGAGACCAGAAGAACAACCTAGTTGAACCAAGCCCAAATTACTGCCTTACATACTATAAATTAAATAAATGGTTGCTATTTTTTTTAAAAGATTTATTTATTATGTATACAGTGTTCTGTCTGCACATATCCCTGCAGGCCAGAAGAGGGCACCAGATCTCATTACAGATGGTTGTGAGCCACCATGTGGTTGCTGGGAATTGAACTCAGGACCTTAGGAAGAGTAGGCAGTGAGTGCTCTTAACCTTTGAGCCATCTCTCCAGCCTAATGGTTGCTATTTTTATGCCACTAACTTTTGAAGTTTTTTGTTTTGTTTTGTTTTGTCTTTTTTCAAAACAGGGTTTCCCTGTGTGTAGCCCTGGCTGTCCTGGAACTCGCTCTGTAGACCAGGCTGGCCTGGAACAGAGATTGACCTGCTTCTGCCTCTCGAGTTCTGGGATTAAAGGTGTGCACTACCACTGCCCAGGCTTTTCATTTGTTTTTTACAAAGTGAAAGCTACCTGACACCCTTCCTACAGGCCTTTGCTCTAGCTCTCATCTGTGCCTTGATGTCGGCACGCCTGACTGCCCTCTGTCCTTCAGATCTCTCCTCAAATACACTCTGCTCCAGCAGGTCTTCTGTGTCCACGCAGCACAACACCGTAACTTAGGGCTGTCATTACATCTCACTTTATTCTCTGTCTAGTATTACCAAGATCTGACGTTTCCCCATTTTTTCATTGATTTGTTTATTGCAGCCTCACCTTGATAGACTATGAATTCCAGGAGAGCAGGGGCCATGCATACCAGTGACTGCATTAGTGCCTGGCAGTGAGCAAGTAGTTGTTGACTAATCTCATTCAGAATCCTCTAGCAAGGGCCTTGTCATGCTGCCAAGCGTGACAACCTGAGTTTCAGTTCCAGGACCCACATGATAGAAGGAGAAAACAGACTCCCCAAAGTTGTCTTCACACACACACACACACACACACACACACACACACACACACACACACACACAAATAAAGGAGTAAATACGTGAGTTAATAAAATGTGTTTTAAAGAAAAGAATCCCCAGCAATCCCATTGTTTTCTCCATTATGTGGATGAGAAACTGGACTGATAAAGGAAATCACTTGCTCCAAACTGCACAGTTTAGGGTTGGGCTACTGGGGAGAGAGGGTGCTGTGGTTTAAGTCTTAAGGCACCCCACACTTTGTGTTGCTTGTTGTTGTTGTTTTTGTTTTTGTTTTGAGACAGGGTTTCTCTGTTTAGTCCTGGCTGTCTTGGAACTAGCTCTGTAGACAAAGCCGGACTTGAACTCACAGAAATCCACCTGCCTCTGCCTCCTGAAGGCTGAGACTAAAGTCGCATGTCACCACTGCCCAGCTCCATACTTTATTTTTAAAGCATGAGGAATCAGAGTAGATCAAAGTTGGCTGTGGTCACCTCCTTCTATGGCAATGGTCCTTATTTGTGACATAGACAGGCCACAGTGCCTGAGCCAGGAGTAGCTGATTTCTCAGTGGCCAGTCCTTGAGGGAAGGAGTCCTCAGGGCTTTGGCAGCAGTGGCTGGACCTGCAGGTTCTCTTGTTTCTTCCCAACCTCCCAGAAGGAACAAGCAAGCAATTCGCCAAATTCCTCTTTCATGTTTACGTCCCACCCCCACTCCCAGTCAATTAATGCTACAACTAATCTACTTCTATATCTTCCTTTGAAGGGACATTACAGTTCCTTGAAGTCTATTGCAAGCAAGATTAATTAAGTGATTCAGTCCCAACACTGAAACTGTAATACAATGGTTTTTTGGTTTCTTTTAGTTTGGGGCACTATTTACTGTTTTGGACAATCAAGATTAACTTCACCTATAAAAAGGAGATGATAGTTCACTAGGAAAATAGTCTAACAAAAACATGGTATTTTCACAACAAATACTACATATATTTAGTTAAGGTTATGTTAACAAGTTACAAATCGAACATGATGGCACAGGCCTTCAATCCTAGGCATGCATTTCTGTGAGCCTGGTCTACATAGTGAGTTCCAGGCCGGCCTGGGCTACATAGTGAGCACCTGTCTCAGAGATCAAGTGAGCAAGAGCAAGAGTAAACTAGAGAGAGAGAGAGAGAGAGAGAGAGAGAGAGAGAGAGAGAGAGAGAGAGAGAGAGAGAGAGAACCAAAAACCTCAGAGTGAGCTGGGTTGTTGTTTTTTGTTTTTGTTTTGATAAATGCTATTAAAACCAGATTCTGTTGCTTGCTTTTCACCAAATTCCACTTTGCTGAGTCTCAGAAGGCAGAAGACTAGCAGACAGTTTCAGTACTGTCTCTGTGCCTGGAAGAACCTGGGGGACCTGCTCCAGTGTGACAGTTTGATTTGTCACCACAGACTCCATTAATATGATGGCTTTACATCTTTAAATAGCCCAGAGCTGCCAACCTGGAATGAAGTGGAGAGGCTCCGCTGCTTCTTCACTAGAATCCCATCCATGTGTTCCAGTTCGCATGGAGCTACAGCAAGACTGAAACCTATATCTCACTGCAAGTGTGCAAACTTTTTGCAACAAAGACTTGACACATGTGTCGGTTACTCAACCCATTACAACATGAGCAGATACATATTGCACTTTAACCCTCAGAATTCCTCTCTCTCTCTCTTTCTCTCTCTCTCTCTCTCTCTCTCTCTCTCTCTCTCTCTCTCTCTCTCTCTCTCTCTCTCGATACTAGGTACAGATTGAACCTAAGGCCTTGCCCATACTTGTCAATCACCCTATTATTATTTCTTATTTTGAGTCAGGGTCTCAATTTAGGTTCTTCCTGAGCTGCCCAGTCAGGCCTTGAACTTTCAATACTGTTTCAGCCTCTGGAGTAGCTGAGATTCCAGTTTTTGTTTTTGAAGTGTGTTTTAGACTATGATACAGTCTGGTCATGCTACAAACCCTGTTAACATCAACACTGAAAAACTCACTGTCACAATGGCATTCTTCATAAGGAACATCTCTTAGTGGCTATTCCTATGGCTATCCTGGGATTCAGGTAAGGGAAACACCTCACTAATTCCCATCCCTTACTTTCTGACCCAACTCTTTAGGCCACTTGGAGTAGGGAAGAGAATAGTGGTTTTTTTCTGCTTAAAAGCAAACCTACAACATCTCTCTCTCTCTCTCTCTCTCTCTCTCTCTCTCTCTCTCTCTCTCTCTCTCTCACACACACACACACACACACACACACACACACACACACACACGTATTGCTTAGAAATGTAAAAGAGTAAAAAAAATATTTTATTTCTGAGACAGAGTCTCACTGTGTAGCCCTGGCTAGCCTAGGATTCACAGAGTTCTGCCTGCCTCTGCCTTCCCAATGCTTGGATTAAAGGCGCTTGCCACTGTGCCCAGCTTACAAAGGATGCTTTAAATCACCCCTAATACTAGTATTCAGTCTTTTTAGTTCATATTTTGAAGAGTTTTTTAAAAACTTATTTAACCAATGAATAAAATTATTATTTTTAATAATTTTATTTTTATTTTATGTGCATTGGTGTTTTACCTGTATATATGTCTGTGTGAGGGTGTTGGATTCTGGAGTTACAGACAGTTGTGAGCTGCCATGTGGGTGCTCGGACTTGAACCTAGGTCCTCTGGAAGAGCAGTCAGTGCTCTCAACCACTGAGCCATCTCTCCAGACCTGAATAAAATTATTTTAATGTATACACACACATTTATCTTCATAGACATGGACTTTTATTTCCTACTTTTTTGGATGCTTGAGATCAACCCAGGATCTGGCACATGCTAGGCAAATGTTCTATCACTAAGCTATATCCCCAGCCCAATTTTATTACATATGTTATATTGTGACTTTTTAACCTAACCACAGAGTGAGCATTTTGATATATCACTAACGAATTTTGTTCAACGAGATTTTTCTTGTTGGTATAGGCTGTTATTTATTTAAAGTATGAGTAGAGAGTTAGACTGTACACAAGTGTGGGGCAGTTGGGGACAATGTCTAAACGTTACTAGAGTAAAATCCATGTTGAGTTTCTCTTTTCTCTTTTGAAACAGGGTCTCTCTACATAGCCCTGGCTATTCTAAAACTCATTATATAGACCAGGCTAGCCTCGAACTCACAAAGCTTCGCCTGCCTTGTTGAGTTTATTGTCTTCTTAGAGTCACACGGAAGGATTTGCTAGTCCCAAGGCTGCACCTTATGCTGCAGTCAAATTTTTCTGAATGAGGTAGTCACACCTCCTTTGGGAGTAGGTAAAGGCAGCTACACCTCACACCCCTGTCTTTCTGCTCTGTGGAGTTCCCAGATCAGGGAAAGGGGGCGCCCTGGTTGCAACACAGCTACACCGGAACTCTCTAGGACAATAAAGGGGGGGAGCAATGATAACTCTGGGTGAGGGAAGTCCTTAATGTCCCATAGTGATGCATTGGGTTGACTCTTTGGGCGGCGGTTTCCCCAGAGTATGGGATCCCGCGGCGATGAAGTTGTCTCCGGGTGCAAAGAACCGAACTCGGCCGGCAGGAACGAGCCTGGCAGCTGCAATTTTGGCTGAGCCAGGCTGCTCCAAGCCCACCGGGTGCTTCACACAAGGGGGCGGTTCCCTGGGGTGGCCGGTTAGCGGAGCGCGCCTTATCGCCAGCAGGGGGCGCTGCGAGCCCACCGGCGGAGCCGTCGCAGCGCTGGGCGAGCCACTCGACCCACAGTTCCTTGTGTTCTCTTTCACAGAAGAACACGCACACGCACACACACTCGCGATCGGCTTCTCTGGTCCAGCCCTTTCACCCAAACACCAGGCGTCGCTGCCCAGCTCTAGGGAGCGGCAAACCTCAATGCCAAGGTCACCACCTGGGGCAGCCTTCCTGATCCTCCCGGACCCGCCAGCGCTTGGCCTACAGCCCCTGTAGCCACACCACTCGGGTCCCTGGCCACTGAGTATAAATGAGGGAACCACTTCTAACTCAGCGAGTACAGGGCCCGGGAGGAGCGTGGCTCCAGCCCAAACCTTCAGGGAGATGAGAGAGAATGATGAACCCAGGGCAGGCAAGGAGCTAGCAAGGTGCCTGTGTCCCCCATGAGCGGGAGAGGAGCCAGCCTCGGTGGGAGACTGCCTCCCATCGGTAGGGGCCCCTGTTTATGCGTGCGTGTGCGTATGAGTGTGCATGTGCGTGTGTGTGCGTGTGTGTGTCTGTTCATGTGCATCCCACATGGCCCCTTCTTCTGATCTGAAAACTCCACAGAGTGGGTGTGCGCGCATGCGGAGGCCGGAGGACAACCTTGGGTGTCACCGGTAGGAATGCAGTCTACCTCCTTCCAAACAAGGTCTCTCACTGGCCTAAAGCTCACCATTTAGGCTAGACAGACAGCTGGAGCCTAAGGGATTCTCCTCTCTCTGCCTCCTAGTGCAGGATTTTAAGCGTGCCGCAATGCCCATGTGATTTCTGGGGATGGATTCCAAGTCCTCCTATTTAGAAGGCAAGCACTTTACCACCTGAGCTAACTCCTCCTCAGCCCTCCCAACCCTGAGGTGTATGTGTGTGTGTTGGGTGTGTATGTGTGCACATGTACATACAGGTGTATGGACTGATGATTTGCCCTTGTGTATGGAGACCAGATGTCGACGCTGGGCATCTTCCTTGATAGTGCTCCACTTTATTTATTTTATTTTTTGAGATAATGTCTTACTGTGCAGCCCTAGCTAACCTGAAACTCAATGGATAGACCGGCCACAAAGATTCACCTGCCTCTGCCTCCCCAGTGCGGAGGTTAAAGGCCCGTGCTGCCACATGAAGCCACACTTTTATTTTTTGACATAAGGTTTCTCACTGAACCTGGGGCTCATCTGGTCAGTGAGGCTGGCTGGCCAATGAGCTCCCAGGGTTCACCAATGGCTGTCATAGTTATAGACACTGCTGCCACCACTGGTTTATACCTGGGTGCTGGGATTCGAACTCATGCTTCTTCAGTAGCCACTTTAGCAACTGAATCATCTCCCTAGTCCCCCAAAGAATTGTTTAAGGAGAAGAAGGCAGGGCGGCGGTGGCCCATGCCTTTAATCCTAGCACTTGGGAGGCAGAGCTGGAGGCCAGCCTGGTCTACAGAGTGAGATCCAGGACAGGCACCAAAACTACACAGAGAAATCCTATCTCGGGGTGGGGATTGGGGGGGAGGAGAAGAAAACATGATTTTTTTTCTTTTCATATTTTTGAGACAGGGGTTCTCTATGTAGCCCTGGCTGTCCTGGAACTCACTCTGTAGACCAGGCTGGCCTTGAACTCACAGAGATCCACCTGCCTCTGCCTCCTCAGTGCTGGGACTAAAGGCGTGTGCCACCATTGCCCAGCTGAAAACATGAAGCTTACACAAATATACATTAAGAACCCGTGTCTAAGATGTTATTTAACTCATGAGTGGGACTGGTACCATGGGCAGAAGACAGTAAGAAGACCAAGTTCAAAGATGGCCAATCAAGTAGATTACGAAATGAATTTCATAGTTGATACAAAACTGGCTTCTTCCACAGTGGGGCAGGAATGGGGTGGGCCATTTCCCTCCTCACTGCACAACATTCTTTGGTGCTGCCTTGGTCAAGAATAAACTGTATTGTTTTCAGTTTTCCAAAAGTTAGAGTCAAAGAGTGTAGCTACAGAGTTTTCTCTCTGGGTCCCGCCAAGCCCCGACAGTCCGACAGCCCGCTTATAAAATAAACACACAGACGCTTATATTATTTAAACTGTTTGGCCTAATGGCTCAGGCTTCTTGCTAACTGTTCTTATATCTTATATTAACCCATTTCTATAAATCTATACCTTGCCACGTGGCTCGTGGCTTACTGGCATCTTCACATGCTGCTTGTCATGGTGGTGGCTGGCAGTGTCTCTCTGACTCGGCCTTCTACTTGCCAGAATTCTTCTCCTCCTTGTTCCACCTATACTTCCTCCAGTCTGGCTACTGGCCAATCAGTGTTTTATTTATTAACCAATCAGAGCAACACATTTGACATACAGAACATCCCACAGCAAAAGAGAATGAAAAATGGAAATATCTATATGCAGTTGGGTTGCCTGTAAGAGAGTTCATACCAGTCCAGTCCTCCACGGGCTACTTTTTAATCCCTGTTCCAAAAGTCTGTCCAAACTTTTCCTGGCTGCTTAGACAACAAGTTTGGCATGCACAAAAGTTTCCAAAACAGCTTAGTAGCAGTGGGATTCATTTTCTAAGTGAACTCTCACAGGAAACCCTTAAATATCTAAAAAAAATCTCAACATTGAAATGATTTGTTACTGTTAATTACGTATGACTGTAGAAAGTCAAACAGCATTTAAGTAACAAAGTAGCCCGACTTTCTGTCCTCCTTGTCCTCACTCTTCATATCTACCAGCGTCATATACAGCTTACAATGGCTTTACGTGCCCATGCAAACACACACATGGAAGATATTTGGTGTGTGTGTGTGTGTGTGTGTGTGTGTGTGTGTGTGTGTGTGTGCGCGCGCGCGCGTGCACCTGAAAGCTTGCATGTGTGTGTACATGAATGGAGGCCAGAGGAGGATGTTGGATGTTTCGCTCTACCACTCTCCCCCTTATTTATTCCCTTGAGACAGGGTCTTTCCTGAACCTGGGGCTAGGCTGGCAGCCAGCAAACCCCAACAATCCTCCTGTCTCAGCCCCCACAGCGCCCGGGCTACAGAGACGTGTGCAACCATACCTGCAAGAGCGTTGGGGACCCAAATTCAGGTTCTCCCAGGAGCAACAAGCACTTTTACCCACTGAGCTGTTTCCCCAGTTCAAACACACACATTTAAAAACATAACTACAGCAAAAACAATGTTTTTGTCCATCTATTTTTTTTCACCTAAAGACTATATTGTGGATATAGAGGGTTACCTCTATGTTTTATTTTATTTTCATTTTGTTTGCAGTACAAGGGAGTGAATGAGGGCCTTGCACTTACACTCTACCACAGAACTATGTCTCCAACACTATGCTGTGGGATGTTCTGTATGGCAAATGTGTTGCTGATTAGTCAATAAATAAATCACTGACTGGCCAGTGGCCAGGCAGGAAGTGTAGGCGGGACAAGGAGGAGAATAAAGCTGGGAAGTGGAAGGCTGAGTCAGAGAGACACTGCTAACCGCCACCATGACAAACAGCATGTGAAGATGCCGGTAAGCCATGAGCCATGTGGCAAGGTATAGATTTATAGAAATGGATTAATTTAAGATATAAGAACAGTTAGCAAGAAGCCTGCCACGGCCATACAGTTTGTAACCAATATAAGTCTCTGTGTTTACTTGGTCGGGTCTGAGCGGCTGTGGGACTGGCGGGTGAGAGAGATTTGTCCTGTGGGCCAGGCAGGAAAACTCTAGCTACAACACTACCTCAATATTTTAATATTTAATAATATTTCATGCCTTGTTAGTCACTTTTGGGCAATTGTACCCGAGATCCTTTGACATAAATAACTTCAAACAGGAAAGGCCTTTTGGCCCCTGAATTCAGAGGGTAAATTCAATCTATGGTTGCTCAGTCCCACACATTTGGACAGAATATGGCATTGAGATTATGTGGAGGATAGAGTTGTAGGGTGGATAGGAAGCGAGGTGGGAAGAGTATGATATTTAAAGTAAGGCAATTCCAGTGACCTACTTCCTCCAACTAGTTTCCAGAACCTTCCAAATGATCACCAGCAGCTGGGCACCAAACGTTCAACACAGGAGCCTATGGGGGACAACTTATGTGTTCAAACCAAAACTGTGATGTGATGTTTTTAATTTGCTTAGAATTCTATCAATAGATACTTTTTTTTTTTTTTTTTTTTTTTTTTTGGTTTTTTGAGACAGGGTTTCTCTGTGTAGTTTTGGAGCCTGTCCTGGAACTCACTCTGTAGCCCAGGCTGGCCTTGAACTCACAGAGATCCGCCTCCCTCTGCCTCCCAAGTGCTGGGATTAAAGGCGTGCGCCACCACCGCCCAACTACGCCCAACTAGATACTTTTTATTGCTTCTAATTTTATGGTATTATAAACAAATGCTACAATGAACTTACTTAATTTTTTTATAATAATATAAATTTTAAATTTATTTATTTATGTGTTTGTGTCTGTGTGTGCCTGCTTGTCTTTATGTATATCACATATGTGCACATGCCCAAGGATGTCACAAGAGGGTGATGGATCCCCTGGAGCTGGAATTATAGGCAGTTGTGAACTATCACATGCAGATGCTGGGAACTGAACTTGGATCCTCTGCAAAATAGTCAGTGCTCCTAACTGGTGAGTCACCTCTTTAGATCCAAACTTCAATAATAATAATAATAATAATAATAATAATAATAATAATAATAATAACTATTGTTTTAGTTTTTTTATATGTGTATGTGTGTGAGCCTTCATGAGTTAATGTGTACTAGCTACATGAGTGAAGGAACCCACAGAAGCCGGAAGAAGGTGTTAGATCCACTAGAACTGTAGTTATAGGCAGTTGTGAGCTGCCATGTGGGTGCTGGGCGCTTAATCCAGGTCATCTAGTGGTATTCTTAAGCACAAATCCTTCTCTCCAGTTTCTAATTTTTTAAAATTCTGAGACAAGTTCTTAAGTAGCCCAGGCTGGCCTTGAACTCTCTGTAGTAGAAGATGACCTTAAGTTTATGATCCTTCTGCCTTTACCTCTGGAGTTCTGGGGTTACAGTCACACACCACCATACCTGGTTTTACATGATGTGGGGCATGGAACCCAGGACTTTATGTATACTAGGTAATCACTTTACCAACCAAGCTACAGCCCTGGCTCTGTCTCTGTTTTTTATTTTTTTGAGTTAGGGTCTCACTATTGCAACTTATTATCATCCTGCCTTAACTTTCTGGGTGCTGGAATTACAGATGCACATCACCATGCTTAGCTTAATCAGCGTGTGTGTGTGTGTGTGTGTGTGTGTGTGTGTGTGTGTGTGTGTGTGTACTTTTTGGCGGTGGAGTTCCTGGACTTAAGGGTATAGTTCCATGTAACACTTTGGCATATACTGCTGAGCTGCCTTCCCCAGAAGTTGAAATACTTTATTTTCTGAAAAATGCCCTCTTTTACACCCCACCTGCATTGGGGGATATCAAACTATTAAGCCTTTGCCAATCTGATAGAGAGAAACGGCACTTCATAATTCAGCACACTCTTCTGCAATTATCTCTAGCAGCTAAAACACTCTGGTGAGAAACTTCTTTGGTGAGAGCTCTCTTCCACAGAGAGCTCTCATGGTATGGTTGGAGGACCCTGGGGCGTCACAGACTCTCTCTGGGTTCTCAGATTCCAGGAGGCAGGATCTCTCAGTGGGTGCATTTCCCCTGCTTTTTGTCACTGTGGAGCCCCGTGCTGCCCCAGTGTGTCTGTGTCTCAGTGCTGGTGTGCTCCTGTCTCCCTGCTGCCAGGAACAGATCCACTCTCGAGAGAGGAGGGTATAAGAAGGATTATCACGGGATGCAGAGATCGCTCCCCACTGGAGGAAGGCCAGTGCCTGGGCTTTCTGTAATCAAGAACACTGCTTAGGAAAGGATGGAGCACAGAGTCCTGCTAATTGTTCATCACTGCTCATGACCCTGTTCCTCCCATGGAGCTGCTCCCTTTTCTGCTTGGTCTATTTGTTCCTGGACCCAAGGCAGCCACCCTGGCCTCACTCAGCTTTTCTTTCAGCTAAAAGGGTTAATGCTGCCTGGAACAGATTCCCAAGGAATCAACCACTCTGTATAACTGGGGAAGAGGAGACAGACACCAGTGGGCCATTGCAAGGGGCTGATATAATGATCATGAATCTCCACTCCATCCCACATGCCATTATTGGTAAAGTGGCTGGTTGGATGTTTGCGTCACTACCAACAGACAGTTTATCTGGAGAAAGAGCAGGAACTCTGGAGGGAGAGAGACCTGGGTTTTAGTTTCATTTGGGCCCCTTACTGGCTATATGTCTAAGGGGCTTGATTTTTCCTGGTCTTACGATTTCGTCTGCAGGTGAACTGTATCTGCTTCATGGACCACTGTGAGGATCAAATGGCAGAATATTACTGTGGGATGTTCTGTATGCTAAGTGTGTTGCTCTGATTGGTTAATAAATAAAACACTGATTGGCCAGTAGCCAGGCAGGAAGTATAGGCGGGACAAGGAGAGAGGAGAATTCTGGGAAGTGGAAGGCTGAGTCAGAGAGACTCTGCCAGCCACTGCCATGAAAAGCGAGATGTAAGGTACCAGTAAGCCACATGGCAACTTATAGACTAATAGATATGGGTTAATTTAAGATCTAAGAACAGCTAGCTAGAAGCCTGAGCCATTAGGCCAAACAGTTTAAATAATATAAGCGTCTGTGTGTTTATTTTTATAAGTGGGCTGTGGGACTGAGGGAGGCTTGGCGGGACACAGAGGGAAGCTCTCCATCTACAGAATGTATAATGGACCTTCATACATGAATACTCAGTCAGCATGGATTCTCTCTCTTATAGGTGACATTTCGATGTGATCACTTTTCAAAGTGACAATCTCATGGAGCATCAAGGAGCATCGCACATCGGAAGCAGAAAGAATCTATTCCCCTGCTGTACCCTTTTGATGGCAGTTTCAGGTCTGGGCAGGACTGTGGAAATGGCAAGGTCTGTTCCAACCTGTCCTCCTGTGACATTGCGTGCTGGTAAATTGCAGCCACACTGTGTGCTGGTATGAGCAGCTGCATTCCACATGCTGGTTCATGCTTCAGACCTCTGCTTTGTCATGCATTGTCCTCTGTCCAAGTGTCCTCACTGAAAATGCCCCCTGAGGGGTGCTGTGGAGACGGCTCAGTCAGTGAAATACCTGCTATGCAAACACCCTAGTACCCCCACAAAAAGTCAGGTGTGGTGATGTGCGCCTGTAATCCTAGCAATGAAAGGCAGAGACAGGAGGATTCCTAGCACAATCTGTGAGCTCCAGGTCCAGTGAGATACTCTGTGCTGATAAATCATTAAACAAACAAAATAAGGTGAACAGATCAGGCGTGGTGGGCATGCTTTTGATCCCAGCATTCAGGAGGCAGAGGCAGGAGATCTCTGTGAGTTTGAAGCCAGCCTGGTCTAGCTAGTGAGTTCTAGGCCAGCCAGGACTACATAGTGAGAGCCTGTCTCAAAAACAAACAAAGGTGAACAGCAATTGAGGAAGACACCTGGCATTGTCCTCTGGCTTTCACACTCACACCCCACAAAAGAAAACATCCATCTAGACCACAAGCCATATCTGGACACAAACTACACCATTTCATCTGGCATGTCTAGCTCTGTCTGGAAGAGAACCAAAATAGACTTTCATCTTACTATATATAAAAAGAAAATTCCAGATGGATAAAGAGCTGAAAATGCAAAAATTATTAGAGATCTAGCAAAACAAACTACCATACAACACTAGCATCTTCCAGAACGGCTAAATGAAAAGGTCAGATGGTGTCAGGTGTAGCTAGAGTTTCCCTGCCTAGCCCACAGTCAGGACAAATCTCTCTCACCTGCCAGTCCCACAGCCACTCAGACCCGACCAAGTAAACACAGAGACTTATATTGCTTACAAACTGTATGGCCGTGGCAGGCTTCTTGCTAACTGTTCTTACAGCTTAAATTAATCCATTTCTATAAATCTATACCTTGCCACGTAGCTCGTGGCTTACCGGCATCTTCACATGCTGTTTGTCATCGTGGCAGCTGGCAGTGTCTCTCTGACTCAGCCTTCCACTTCCCAGCTTTATTCTCCTCCTTGTCCCGCCTACACTTCCTGCCTAGCCAATGGCCAATCAGTGTTTTATTTATTGACCAATCAGCAACACATTTGCCCTACAGACCATCCCACAGCAGTCAGGTGTTCAGGTGTCTATAGAAGAACGCTGGGGGCATCAGTGGCACAATCAAGCTGGATGGCCGGCAGGATCTAAGGAAACTGAACGTACACAGTCCCCACCACCCAGAAAGCACAGTCCTGAGTAAATACTCAGTAGAAACGCAACTGCATCTCCTCTAAAGACTGTGCATGAGAAAGCTCAGAGCAGCACTCTTGGGAAAAAGCCCCAAACAGGAAGCAACACCAATGTTCTTCAACCTAAAACAGAGAAAGTGTGCTAACTTTATAGACTAGGAATCTCAGTCATGATGGTGAATTAAAACAGCCAGCAGGAAGCGAGCATGCAAGGGTGTGTAGATAGAGTTCAGTCATAAGCTATGGTGTGCACACAGAATGTAGGTTCATTGGGGGTGGGAAGTGCTGGAAGGGATAGGAGGAGGGCTGGGTGCTGATCAGTCTCCTTCCTTCAAAAACTATTCTTAGTAATTTCATATATGAATACAATGTATTTAGATCATACCCACTCCAGGTTCACCAACTTCAGCTCCCCTCAGACCCATCCCCACGTCCCCACATGCTTCTCTCAACTTCATCTCTCTCTCTCTCTCTCTCTCTCTCTCTCTCTCTCTCTCTCTCTCTGCCTCTCTCTCTCTCTCTCTCTCTCTCTCTCTCTCTCTCTCTCTCTCTCTCTCTCTCTCTCTTTCTCTCTCATAACCCATTGATTCCTATAGTGCTGTCTGCATGCACATGGGTGTAGGGTGTGCTCCCCCCGAGCATGGCCAACCTTACCGTGGCCACTCCACTAAAGGAAACTGACACCCCCTCCCCCACCTGTGGACATTGTTGACAGCTCCTCAGCCAGTGTGGAGCTTCCTAAGTCCTTTCCCTGTCCTTGCCCACTGACTTCATCTTGTGCATTCTTGAACCAGCAACCGTGGCTGCAGTGAGTTTAGGTGTGGAATGGCTCCATCAGATCCAGAAGACGTTATTTAGCAGTAACCATCCCTGACCTCTGGCTCTTACAGTTTTTCCTCTTGCCTCTTCTTCCTTGATTGTCCCTGAGGCTTTGAGGGAAGGGATATGAGATTCTGTTTCTTGATCTGGGTCTTATTATGTTGAATATACCTTCCTCTTAAGAAGTCACCTACTGCAAGTGTACACATACCTCATATGTGCGTTGTAATTCAAAAAAGTTTTGGCAATACAATTTTGACCTCATACAATCTTTTTCTTGTATGTCTATACAATGTATATACATGGTCATGTGAGTGTGAACGTGTGTGTATGAAGGCGTGTGTGGAGGCTAGAGGTCAATGTTGGGTATCTTTCTCAGTTGCTCTCTATTTTTTGTGACTGAACACTGAACTCATCATTTCAACTGGGTTGGGAGGCTGATGAACTCCAAGTGTCTGTCCATCACTGCTGGGATTACAGACAGTTGCCACCACACCCGGTTTTTACAACCTCGGTGCTGAGGATAGGAGCTCCCACAGCGAGCTTCTTCCTGACTGAGCCATCTCTGCAGCCCCATGGGCTTCAGGAATCTAAATCTTGGAAGACTTTCTCAAACCGAGTTTGGAAACCCAGATCTAAAAGATAGACGTTTTTGCCTTTAAGTATGCATTTTTAATACTTTTTTAGGCAAGATGCTGTAAGCAAAGTTAAAAGACAAACAGATTTGGAAAAGGTATTTGCAATGCAGATGATAGACAAAGGTTAATCACTACAATATGCAAAGAGCTCTTATAAATTGATAAAAAAAAATCCAAAGGAGAAAACAGGCAACAAATAGGTTGTTCAGAGGGGGGAAAAATCAAACTGTATGGAAAGATGCTCACGTTCATTAGAATGCAGGGGAATGCAAATTAAAGTAATAAAAGATACTCATTTACACCCTTCAGGCTGACAAAATTAAAAAGAGCTTCTACGACGATTGCATGTTGCGGGGGGGAACCCCTGCTCTCAATCATTGCTGGTGGAGATGTAAATTATTATAGCATTTTTAGAAATCAATCTGGAAAAATCCATCAAAATTAAAAACACATATGCCCTTTGACCTAGGAGTTCCACTCCTGGGAAATGGCAGCACCTAAGGGCCCGTGTGTGGAGGCGTTGCAACCCTGGTGTTGATGTGCTGGTGATGTACACCTGTGCCCCTGCAGGAGCACACACAGGGAAGACAAAAGAGAGAAGCAGCGAAAACTGTGCTCTCCTTTAGAACTCAAAGCAAAGGCCTGCCGGTTCTTCCGTCTTCTTAGCTTTCCCTGGGGCAGAAGTGGACAGCGGGTAGCAGCCTGGCCTCCTTGATTTAGCCACAACCTTGACAGCAGAGCAGCCTGTGGAGGAGGTTTTCTAGTATGGAACTCCTTTCTCAGTGGGACTCAGACCCTGTCACTCCATGATCAAAGAAAGAAGAACAATAAGAGAGGTCACAAAGGTGGCTCTTGGGGACATCAGTTGTCCCACCTAGACTGGTTTTCCCAGGCAAAGATAGGCAAGCATCTTTATGGTGAGACATAGAATCAAGAGCAAACAATAATTTCTAAAAAACTTCATCTCCCTTCTGTTAGGAAGGAAGCCACAACAGGGTTCCTACTGTAAAGGACAACATGACATATGTAGAAATGTTTGAAATTATAAACCAAGCTAATAAACTACATTAAAATGTCCTATCCTTCTACATTGAAAAATATATGTTTATAGGATTAAAAAAAATAGATCTTTTCTTTCTTTTTTTTTATTTCTATGGTTCCAGGGACTGAGCCAGGTCCTTCTGCGTTCTAAGCATATTCTCTTCCACTGATAAATACTGTTCCTTGTAGCCCAAGAATGGGCTGAGGATGGCATTGGGCTTGCAATCTTCCGGCCTCAGCCTCCTAAGTGCTAGAATTACAGGTATGTGGCCCCACAAGATGCATGTAGTTATGGCTGGGGTATAGCTCACTGGTAGAGCGCTTGCCTTATATGTCCTAGGCTGAATTAACAACAACAACAACAACACACACACACACACACACACACACACACACACACACACACACACACTTTGTAACATATCTTTTCATTGAATTTAACTTTCCTGCTTTCCTTATTGTAAAATTACTAATTATGTTGTTACAATCAAGATTTCACACAATTTATATTCTCTTGACAGTGATGTGAAATTTGTCTCTCTTTTGAGTCACTGTAATTCTGAGATAATTTTAAAAATTATTTTTGATCTAGAGAATGCTTTAGTAATACAAGGAATTGCCATCAAAATTGTAAAACAATTTTTAAATTTGGGAGTTGAATTGTAAGTTTTACTTAACTTATTCAAATATTTTAGTGACATTGCTTAGAAAAAAAAATAACAGAGGGGCTAGAAAGACGGTCCAGGAGCTAACTTTCTTGCTTTTCCAGAGAATCTGAGCTCAGTTCCCAGCATCCATTTTGGGACACTCATAAACTGCTTGTAACTCTAATCCCAGTGGAACTGACGCCCTCTTCTGGCCTCCATAGGCACCTGCACACACATGGTGAGTACACACATACAAATAAAAGTCTTTAAAGAAATTGTCTCTACTACAGAAAACACTACACATTATTTTAATTTCACTTGAGAGATGTCTACCTTTTAAATTACAATTGTATATTGGATAATTTGGGGAGTCATGAAGTAATAAGAAGGACTGGCCTCCTCGTACGAAACAAATCTGAAGGTAAACTGAAGTGATACTGTGGCTGAAATATTTGCCACCATGAGCAGCTGCCACTACCACGCTAATGTGTGAGTCCCTTCTGCACCAAGAGCAACGTGAGATGGATGTGTGGCCCTACTGGGAAATGGGATTGCACTATGTCAGAAACCATTGCCATCTCACCATCTGAGCAAAAGGATTTGACAAGTTAATTCATTTGTTCTTTCCTAACTAAGTGCTTCTGCCACTCAAACCCTCCCTGAAACCTGAAGTGGTTTCTGTCTCTGGTGTTGGTAGAGGTGCAACCCAGGAACCTCTGGGACATCCAGATGCAGCTGTCTTCTGCACTGGGGGACACAGGGCAAAAGGTGGGGGAGCAATGCTGTCACCAGAGTTGATGTTTTGGGTCTTGTCTGTTAAGATGCTGGTGCTGAGCACAGATCCTGCATATTTGTGACATGTGAGCCCTTCTCAAGCGAGGCTTCTTGAACTTTACATTCTGCAAGATCTGGTTTTAATTTCCCAATCTAATAGAGTCATTCTTCTGTTAACAAAAAAAAAGAAATGTCACTTGAAAAGCAAAGAAGAAAAATTTATACAAACAATGGTATTTTTAAGAAATTTCTCTCTCATATCACTTCAAATTTCCTCCCGACCTGATCGAATTAGTCATGTAACAAGGACTTAGAGACTGCCTTTGCTTAAAAAACAAAAAACAAAACCAAAAAAAGTACCAACTTTTCACTTGGGTGTGAAGATGCCCCATGCATGTGCGTCCTTTATCATCTTAAACTTTGTCCAGATTCCTGCTCAACTCTGAACATAGATGTGTCAATCATTTAAAGAGGGTTAATGTAGGGGACTGGGAAGATGACTCAGTGGTTGAGAACTTGCAGGGAACTTGGAGTTTGTTTTTGTTTTGTTTTGTTTTTTTTTTTTTTTTTTTTTTTTTGGTTTTTTTCGAGACAGGGTTTCTCTGTGTAGCTTTGCGCCTTTTCCTGGAACTCACTTGGTAGCCCAGGCTGGCCTCGAACTCACAGAGATCCGCCTGGCTCTGCCTCCCAAGTGCTGGGATTAAAGGCGTGCACCACCACCGCCCGGCTTTTGTCTTTGTTTTTTTTTTTTATTTTTTTTTATTTTTATTTTTTGGAGTTTGATTCTTAGAACCCATATTGGGTGGCTTACAGCTGCCTGTAACTCCAGATCCAGATACAATGCCCCCTTCTGGCCTCCAAGAGCATCTGCAGACACATGCACATACACAACTAAAAGTAATCCTTTTTTTTTTTTTTTTTTTGAGACAGGATTTCTCTGTGTAGTTTTGGTGCCTGTCCTGGATCTCACTCTGTAGACCAGGCTGGCCTCGAACTCACAGAGATCCACCTGACTCTGTCTCCTGAGTGCTGGAATTAAAGGTGTGCACCACCACCGCCAGGCTAGTAATCCTTTTTAAAAAATAATTTATTTAATGTGTATTGGTGTAAAGGTGTCAGATCCCCTGGAGCTGGAGTTACAGAGGGTTGTAAACGAACATGTGGGTGCTGGGAATTGAACCTGGGTCCTCTGGAAGAGCAGCCAGAGCTCTTAGCTGCTGAGCCATCTCTCCAGCCCCTAAAAATAGTCTTTTTATAAATGTTCATGTAAATCTAGTAATCCGAGCTCTTCGTGACTGAAGGCAGCAAGCTTTCAGAAACAGGGGTCTGCAGGCAGATCACCCTGTGAGGGTCTGCACCCAAGCAGGGGACCTGGACTGCCCTTCAAACTGTAAACATCTAGGACTGGGTCAGAGCTCAGTCAGTAAGGTGCTTGCAAGCATGAGGGTCTGAGTTTGGTCCTGCTTATAATCCCAGAGCTGAGAAGTCGGGGGCAAGCAGATCCCTGGGGTTCACTGGCCAGTCAGCTTAGCTTAGTGAGTTCTGGGTAATCAAAGACTAGACCTCAAAAGTCAAGTTGGACAGTGTCTGAGGAATGACAGCTAATGTTTTCTTCTTGCCTCCAAATGTGCACTCCCCACATCCACCTGAGCAACACACACACACACACACACACACACACACACACACACACACACACACACACACCTGTAAACATCTTTTCCAGAGCCCACAGGGACTCTCTGACTGAGATTTCGTTTTTTTTTTTTTTTTTTTTTTAAACAAACATCAACATTTATTAAGTCTTTTTCTCTCTCTCTTTTTTTTTTTTTTTTTTTTTTTGAGACACGGGTGTGCTATATGTAGCCCTGGCTGTCCCGGAACTCGCACTGTAGACCAGGCTGGCCTCGAACTCCCTTTGTCTTTCCAGCATGGCTCTACTGAACAGATTTCTTTCCTGTTTCACGACTATCTTCCCATTTGCTTTTTGGGGGAAATGGTTGGACCTGGTTTTGGGCGACTCCCTAAAGTCAGACCTTAGAACTCCAGTGACGGTCACAGGATTGTGTGTTGCAGGTTAACATGCTGGAAGCAAAGATAATTCCCAAGACGGAAACTGTAGCTTTGATTTAGGAATTTCCAGGGCCCTGAGAGGTGGGCTGTTCCTCTCCTCCATCTAGCAAACTCGAGGTAACGATGGATCCGTTACCCTGCTTTACAGTGAAACTAGGCCACTGTTCTGTGCCTGGGTCACATCATCCTGTCCAAATGGGCGTGGACCCAGGAGAGGCACCGTGTGCTGCAGCCAAGCACAGAGGCTGGACTGGAGGCTGACCTCAGATCTTCTGGGTATTGCTGCTCTAAACAAACAGGCCACACCCCCTGCAGCCGCTTTACCTTACACCTGCTGGGAGGTGGTCTGGTAAGCAAGGTGCTGGGACCCTGCAGTCCTCGGGCTACTTCTTCACCATGCTTGCTGCTTCATGGTGTGGGACCTTCCCCCTCCCCTAGAAACCAAAAGAGGGGCACACGTTGTCTGGTGGAACTGAAGGTTCTCTCTCTCTCTCTCTCTCTCTCTCTCTCTCTGCCATGCTGTCTGCAATGTTAATAATCATAATTTTGCACCCTCAAGGGCACCTCAACTCACACATCAAACTGTCTCTCATCCCTTTCTCCAAACCTAACACTGAGTGTCACTTCCAAAGGTAGACGTTAGGGTACAACCGGAGAGAAGGAAGCACAGGAGCTCAGTGTAAAGGAGTAAATAAGTGAGTTATGAATGGAAATTCAATATTGCATTCATCTTAAAAGAGGCCCAGAGCCAGCAAGGACATTGTCACTTGGCTCAATTCTACCAGGTGTCTGAAAGAGGGAAGCTGTGAGTCTGTGGAGACCACGTTTGTCTTTGGAGGCTGACAAGATCAAAGAGAAGACTATGACTCTGAGTGGCCTTGCTGGGAGACATACTCATACATGATGGACTGAACTGGTTATTAATACTGAATGGGATTCTAGTCATGTTCTTGTATCTTTTGGATTACACAGCCTTCTGATGTAAGGGTTTTGAAATATTGTGAAATATTTATTTGGTTTTGTAGTGTTCTGGCAAAGGACTCCTAAAATCCTCAGATTCTCCAAACTGGTAGTATCTTTTTTCTTTTGTATGCTAAATGGTTGATCATGGCTGGTCACTTCAGGGTGGGGGCTGGTCACCAGAAAGACCGAGGTAGGATTAGAGCAGCGGTTCTCAACCTGTGGGGTTGAACGACCCTTTCACAGGGGTTGCATATCAGACATCCTGCATATCAGATAGTTACATTATGATTCACAACAGCAGCAAAATTACAGTTATGAAGTAGCAATGAAAATAACCTTGTGGTTGGGGTCACCACAACATGAGGATGTGTATTAACGGGTTGCAGCATGAGGAAGGTTGAGAACCACTGGGTTAGAGGGATGGTTCCCTGGGCAGTGGAGAGGGGCTTGAAGGCTAAAGTTAGTTGGTTCCCAGTGGCCAACGATGCAATCGCTTACGTCTGTGCAGCAGAATCTCCATTAAAACACCCAGGAAGAGTGATGGAGAGCTTGTGAACACAAAGGTGCCCGGAGGATGGTGCTCCCAGCCAGGGTTGCTTCCTCCACCAACCTCACTCTGCCCATGCTTTCATCTGTATGCATTATAATGTCCTTTAGTATAATAACCAGTACACTTAACATCATACACAACACAAACTCCTAATGTGTGTGTGTAGGGGAGGAGAAATATGTGTACATGTGTGCAGTTTTGCAGGCGAAGGCCAGAGGACATTGGGTATCCTGGATTGTCACTGTTTACCTTAGTCCCTGGAAACAGAGTGTCTTACTGAAACTGGAGCTATGTTGACAGACAGCAAATCTCAGCAATTCTCCTGTCTCAGCCCCTTGCAGCACTGGGGTTCTAGGTGTCTGTGTCCACACCTGTTTTCTTGTACGGGAACATGAACTCAGATCCTCACAAGCATGAGGATGTCTTATCCACAGAGCCATCTCCCCAGCCCCAAACCAACCAAACAACAAAAAGAGTAGATAAACAATTATCTCAGTTTCTGTGGGGTCTCACTAAGATCTGCCAATGGAGTGCGTGGGATGGCACACACCTGTAATCCCAGAACTTGAGAATTAAAGCAGACAGGAGGGCAGCCTGGGCTATAGAATCAGTTCAAGGTTAACCTGGGCTACACAGCAAGACCTTGTCTCACCTCCTTCACTCTCAAAGAACTGGGAACAGCGTGGGGACTGGCACAGACTGTATACATGAGAACATTGCTCTGGTCCCTGGATGGGGCTCTTCTTGTCTCTAATAGTCCCTGGAGGTGTGGCAGGGTAGTTCAAGAGGCTTCTTGGGCCTCAAGCTGCTGGAGAATACCACCTTTCTGGTAGAGCCATCTGCAGAGGGCAGATGCTCCCCTAAAGCTAAGGGTGATGTTGCCAGCCTGCCCCCACTCTTGATGGCTGACCTTGGAGTCTAGAGCTGAGCTGTCCCAGTGGTGGTCTGTGTGAGGGGTCTGGACAAATGGCTCTGTGTGCTTTAGGGAGCAGCAGATGGTTGAGTTCGGTCAGTTTATGAAGATCTGAGGAGAAAGTCCACAGCCAGCCCCAAACAGGCAGCTGGCTGTAGAAAGTCACGCAGAGCTAAGAAGGAGGCACCACCTCTCCGAGGTCAGTGGACAAGCAAGAGGGGATTAGGTTCCCAGAATGCCTTGGGCTTTCTCACCATCCTTCCCTTGCCAGGGTTCTACACACACAGATGTCCCTAAAATCACACACACACACACACACACACACACACACACACACACACACACACACACATTTTCTTTTGGTCACCCAGGGCATTTTTTGCATGTGTGTGACCCATTTTAAATTCTCTGCTTTTATCATTTCTCTTCATGGATATATTTTGCAATGGACATGGCTGCTGTAGATTTATTTAAGCTTCCACCTTTAAAAAAAAGTGTGTGTGTTTGTGTACACGAGGACACACATGTGTTTTACATATGTGTACTTCAGGTGTCTTCCTTTGTAACTTTTCATCTTATTCTCTTGAGACAGTCTCTCAATGAAGCTGGAACTCGAAGTTTTTCTGCCGAGACTGCTGGCCAGCACATCCCAGTGATCATCCTGACCTTCCTCCCTCAATGCTCACATCACAGGCGTGCATGGCTTCAAGTCATTTTTTAAAATTACACTTATATATTTGTCGTGTGTGTGTGTGTGTGTGTGTGTGTGTGTGTGTGTGTGTGTGTGTACCATAGCATGTATATAGAGATCAGAGGACAAGTTGCAGGAATTGGTTCCCTCCCTCCACCATGTGGGTCCCAGGGACTGAATTTAGGTCATCTGGCTTAGCTGCAAGTGTCTTTACGAAATGAGCCACCTCAGCAAACCAGTGCCCTGTGAGTGTGACTGAACTGAGATAGATCTTCATGCTTGCCCCCAAAGCCATCTCCCAGCCCCTATGTGTCCACCTTAAATGTCTGAAACGAAAAAGGAGTAGTGAACTGTACAATACAGAAGTTGGCCTTTATCATATCCGTAGGTGGGATCCTCTCAGCCCACTCCCAACAGCTAAAGACTTTCACAGCTTCTGACAGTGTGTCTTGCCTGTGTGCTTATAAACACCTGTCTAGCTCATCATCCGCCCGGGGGTGGTAATGTCCTGAGCAGCCCCTGGTGGGAAGGGTGGGGTGGCTTAGTAGAGAGGAACTGACGCCTCTGGCTAAGAGCTATGAGTAGGTTTGGAGGTGGCTCTCACAGCTGCCCAGGCTTCCGGTGGCCAACATTCTGACTTTGGTCTCTGAGTCTGGACCTCCCCAAGGAATTCCTGTCACTGTATAATAGACCACAAAAATTTAAGATGCTAAATTCGGGGATACTGTGCTATGTAAACAATATAATTTTTGTTTCTCTTTAGTGTCTGATCATTTTGTTATTTATTTATTTATTTTTAGCACCCCTCTCTAGCAAAGCTCTGTAAAAGAGCCATCCATTCTCATTCCCTGCCCTCCTCCACCCAGTCCCATCTACTCTGATCCATTCGTCAACTGTGGAGGCCACGCTAAACTCTAACTAGTTGAAAATGTCCTTTTATTTCTCTTAGGCGCACGGCTGCATGTCTCAAGAGGATTCCAACATGGGTGACTTGTTAAGAAAGTGCTCCCAAGAGATGCAGGAAAGGATTGAGGAGCCGGATAGAGCAGGGAGAAATCAAGGGGAGTTTTAGAGGGACACTAAGGCTCAGACAGGTCCTGACGGCTCTGGTAGAAATCACATCTTAGAGCTTGCTCCGTCTCCACACAGATGAGCAGTCTTTCCTCTCCCACTCTAGCTAGACATTGTGCTGGTCATGGCAGGGGGTGTAAGTCAGTTCCCAGATATGCTCCAGCTCAGACCAGAGGTGTGTACTTAGAAACTGGGAGGATGAACTCATCAGCCAGGACAGAAGCCAAGAGCACTTGGGCAGATGAAGCCCGGGTTGTCAAGTCAACGCTTCTTACGCTTTCGTGCGCTGCTGTTCTTTAGGGGCTGTTATTAAAATGAAGACTCTCACCTAGTATGATGAAGTTTGGGACCTATGTGTATGTGTGAGTGTGTGTGTGTGTGTGTGTGTGTGTGTGTGTGTGTGTGTGTGTGTGTGGTGTGTCCATGTAAGTACAGATTCATATATGTGTGTTTATAGGTGTGCATGCACATGTTTGTGCATGCATGTGAAGGTCAGTGGTCAGTTCAAGTGTTGTGTTCCTCGGAAGCCATTCACCTTGGTTGTGTTTATTTATTTATTTTTGTGTGTGTAAGAGACCCATGTGTATGTGAATATGAGTGTCACAATGTGTGGAGGGTCAGAGGATGACTTTCTGGAGTCATTTCTGTCTTTCCAGTTTTACATGGGTTCCAGGGATCAGTCTCAAAAGCAAGCAATTCACACTCAGAGCCATCATGCCAGACCCCATCTTATGTTTTTTAATTAAAAAGGGGTTTTTTTTTGCTTATTTATTTTTATTTTATGGGTATTATATTGGCTGGTTTTGTATGTCAACTTAACATAAGCTAGAGTTATCAGAGAGGAAGGGGACTCAGTTGAGGAAATACCTCCATAAGACCCAGCTGTAAGGCATTTTCTCAATTACTGATCAATGGGGGAGGGCCCAGACCATGGTGGGTGGTGCCATCTCTTGGCTGGTGATCCTGGGTTCTATAAGAAAGCAGGCTGAACGGAGCCAGTCACAGGGGGCAAGCCATGTAAGCAGCATCCTCCATGGCCATCCTGCATCTGGGATCCTACCCTGCTTGAGTTCCTACCCTGACTTCCTTCAGTGATGAACAGCAATGCTGAAGTGTAAGCCAAACAAACTCTTTCCTCCCCAACTTGCTTTTTGATCATAGTGTTTTGTTGCAGCAATGGAAACCCTAAGTAAGACAAGTTGGTACCCGTGTAGTGGGGGTATTGCTGTGACAGACTTGAGCATGTTTTTGGGAGGATTGGAAGGACTTTGGAACTAAAAAGCCACAGAGGGTTGAGACCTCAGTGGGATGTACTGTGGGAACTTGGAAAATAAGAATGTTGAGGGCAGTGCAGAAAATGGAGACCTGGCTTGTGAAATTTCAGAGGGAATATTAAAGACTCTACCAGGGCCATTTGCTATTTTGATTTAAGATTCCTTGTTTCTGGTTAGCTGGGGCTGAAGAATCAGCTGTGATTAACAAGATACCAGAACTACTGAAGTAAAACCTTTGTTACTGGGACGATTGATGCTGGTCAGCTGGAGCTAAGAAATTAGCGGTGATTAAGAAGAGGCCAGCATCACTGAGGTGACATCTTCTGAGATGTGTTTCCTGAGAGCACAGAGAAGCTGTGTTCCAGAGGTGGTCAAGGTTGTACCTTGTGCTGGCAGCCGGACTTGGTAATGTACAAGAGTCATCCAGGTGGTACTGGTTTTGAAAGCATGAGAGGTTATGGAGAGCAGCTGAGGCTTGGCACTGTGAGAGGCCAGAGAGACCATTGGTGAAGGTACAGCCTCAATGTCAGTTGAAGGCCCAGGATTGAAGGGGTCATGCCTAGAAGTTGAGGCACCATGAAGATAGCCTATGAGAGGCTATCGGTGATATCTAGGTCTCCAGAACCTGGCCTGTTTTAATTTAGGGTGGGGAGAATATTTTTTTCTCTTTTGGTCATGGTGTTTTGTTGCTGCAATAGAAACCCTAACTAAGACAGGTATTTTGCCTGCATGGACGTCTATGCACCATGTGTGTGCCTGGTGTCCATGGTTGCCAGAAGAGGATGTTAGATCCCTTGGAACTTGAGTGAGAGTTTGTGAGCCACCTTGTGGCTGCTGGGACACAAACACAGGTCCCCTGGCAGAGTGACAAGTGCTCTTCACCACTGAGCCTTCTCTTCAGCTCCCCATCATGTATTTTGAGACAGTGTCCCTCACTGAGACTTAGGGCTGGACTGTGACCCCGAGGGATCCACCTGTCTCTACCTCCTCAGTGTGGGGATTATCAGCAGGCACCACCACATTCAGCTGTGGTTGTTGGGACTGAATTTAGGCTTTCCTGCTTGCATTACAGGCACTTTACTGACTGTACTATCCTCTAGCTGCCAAATCCTGTATTTCTAGCACGGTCCCCGAGGCTGCCCATGCTTTACACTGAACACTGCAGTTGGATGCCACATGACCATTCATGGTAACCTCTTCTTATAGAATGCATGTTACAGTGGAATGCCATTGTGCAGTGACACACCATCCTGTTTGCTTTGGTCACCTGCTGTGCGTCTGCTCCCGGGCCATAAAGGTTCAGACAGAAATTTGGGCTTCTGTGATTGACTGGGCTCAGTTTATCACTCCTCAGTATAATTTAGTACCCTCTAGTGATTTCAGTGAGGTGTAGTCGTCAACCCTGGATGTCTGTAAGGATGTCCAAGAGTCCCATTCACATTGCTGACATCTGACACGAGCTGTTGGGCCGGGAGGGGGGGGAGTGTTGCTGACTGCCATGCACCCTCTTCCTGTAGTTGGGGCTTCTTAGTTTGGTAGCTATTCTGAAGTGTCCCCAGGATTAATTTTAATCAGATGTGGTAGGATGTACAGATGTGTAAATTGTCATAGAAGCAGAATACATTGTGCAGGGCCATGGATCCAAGATCAAGGCTGGTGGAGACAGAGGGAGACAGGAGAACAGGGCCCTTTCTTGGAAAGAACTGTGTGAGGCAGGGTAGGTATGCTGAGTACGATAATAACTGGATCATTTGAAAAATTTGGGGGGATTTCAGGTTGTATATGGGGTGATATGTAGGTCTCCAGAACCTGGTCTGTTTTAATTTAGAGTGGGGAGAATATTAGCTGAGTGTGTGAGAGCTTGCTAATGGAAATGGTTTGGGGTGTGTGGGCCCTGGATAACTTGGTTGATTAATCGAAGGCATGTTCACAGGGGCATCATTTTCTATTTCTAGGCATCAGGTAGCCATGGAAAGAACGGTCTCTCTGGGATCAAGGTCCCGAGTGCTACAGCATCAAGGATACTGAATACAGTCAGTCCAGTGGCAGGGTTTGGAGAAAAAGAACCTCAAGAGTGAACAATGCAAGGGCGGGAAGCAGAGGGTGCCTGGACAGTTGGGGGCCCTGCCTGGAACTGACACAGTGACTCCCGCAGTGCTGTGGTGACTGAATGGACCTGGACCACTGGGACACAGAGGGACATAGACTCCACTTCTGGTGAGAGGGTGGCAAAGTCAAGTTGCCAGAAGGCCGATGGTATTACTGTTGCCATCTTGCAAAAGTCCAATTGGTTACATGTTGTGTGTTTCAAGCAAGTATGTGAGCACCCAAGTAGGTGGATTCTGCTAGTAAAAAGCTTCCTATATAAAAAGTTGTTCCTGGCCCTGGACAGTCACCAATTTGAACAGAAGGAAGGTTTTCCTCCTCAGTATTCCAGAGATAAGCAAGTAGACATAAAAGTCTTGGTCCTTGCTCATTGCTGCCCTCTACTGGAAGAGCACAAACTTAGCTACTCCCACCAGTGTCCTGGCCCCTGCCTTCCCAACCTCTCGCCTTCTGGCTACAGTTCTCTGGACCTTGTAGCTGGAAGTTTTCCTGTGTCCTGTCTGGTCCTGCAGTTGCTCAGACCCAAGTAAACACACAGAGGCTTATATTATTTACAAACTGTATAGTCTATGGCAGGCCTCTTGCTAGCTAGCTCTTATATCTTAAATTAACCTATAACTATTAATCTATATATTGCCACATGTTCCGTGGCTTTACCTGTGTGCCATCACATGCTGCTCTCTGGACAGCGGGATGGTGTCTCTCTCTCCCGACCCTGCCTTTCCCTTTCCTGTCTCTTTCTTTCCTGCCTGCCTCTAAGCTGCCCTGCCATAGGCCAAAGCAGTTTATTTATTAACCAATGAGAACAACATATATTCACTGCATACAGAAAGACATCCCCCAGCAGGACCTAGTCTTGGTGTGATTTAAAGTGGGGAGATTAGCTGAGGATTGGGAGGTGGTTGTAGGCCCTGGGTTGATTGGTTGGTTGATCAAAGGTGTGTTTGTAGGGGAGGCAGCCACAGGCTTAGTCAGATTTCAGTTCCAGGAAGGCAAGCTCTTCTGTAAGGATTTGGCTGTTCACTGCTCAAGTGTGGTTTCTGTGAGGGCCGGATCCCGTCAGACATGGCGTTCCACCTTTCTCCATGGAGGTAGAAGTGATAACTTTCTCTGCGGCAAGAACAGTGCCAAGGACTCAGCTCGGTTCTCTCCTTTCAGCATCCTCCAGGCCTGTCCTGGGGAAACAGACATGCTGTGTGGAGGTTGCCGTCTCTTTGAAGCCCCAAAGCGTCCTCAGCTCACACATGCAGGGATGGTAGTGTAGGATTTCCAGATACGGATAGGAGGAGGGTAGGAACATTCACTCTGCCATGGTAGGTTAGAGGTTTGTCTTTCCTTCTACACCAGAGGCTTTCCCAGATATAGGGTGCCTAAAAGCACTCTCAGAGTAACTCAAACTCATGCTTCGTGGGGCGCAGACTTGATACCGATGTGTTCACAGCCCATCTTCACCATGTGATTCTTATCAGCTCCTGGAATCCTTGAGCTGCCTTCAAAGGATTGCGTGTTGGGTAGCTGAGTAGCACCCCTGCCCCCCTTCAGAAATTGCCATGGTAACTGGGCAACTCTAGGATGCTAGGGTAGGTTGAAGGGTACACTCACTCCTGTGATTGACAAACCAATGCCTGAAAAAATGATGTCCCGTTGTGACAGGGTAGTACTTTGGACACCTCGCCGCCTCTCTCTCTCTATTCTTGTAAAGGTCCCCATGGATCTTGCTGGCAAAGACATTTCACACATTTTTAACTGCTTGGCAAGTGGTTTACAAATCCTTCTAAATACAGCAGATTAGTCAGTGGAAATCCAAAATTTTAGAAAAAAATTAATTGAAAGAGCTGTTGAATCGAGGAGGGTTTGCTTGCATAAATATTTTTCTCTATGGAATCCTGATCTATTCATTTAATAATCCTGACTATGGTTTTGTTAGTTCGGGGTCGTCGTAGAGAGCACCCTATTCCCTCAGGACCATCACTGGGTTAAAGAGGCTTCTGTTTTTCATTTGTGATGTTCAAAGTTAACAAGAAATGTGTGTGCCCCTGCCCCCACCCCATGGCTGGTTCCTGGCATAGCTTTCTGGGGAGTCCTAACAGATACATGCAGGAGTGGGTCCCTTCTCTTTTTTTTGGCTTCAAAAGAACAGTCAGGACTATCGGAGCAAGGGCCAGGCCTTCTAGGCTTGAGGCCTTTGTGTACCCAGTGTCCTTCTAACGCACACTTCCTTCTTTCTTTTGGTAGCCTCTTTCCTCTCATCATTCTTGACTCTCAATTCGGCTGTCATTTCCCTTCGGCGGTCTTGAGTGATTCTGAGTCTCCACCAACAGTCTTCGGCTCATCTACGAGCTCCAGGTAAGTCTGCCGATGTTGGGTGTTTCATTGCAGGCCTTGTGGGCACCTCACTTTAAGCACGCCCCAAACTGGATGCATCACTGCCCTCTCCTCCCCTCCTTCTCCCCTCTGAGCCTGCTTCCCTCCTCCCTCCCCTCCCTGCACTGTATGCCTCCAAGCAGGGCATTGTGGGTCACCAAGGGAACTTACTGGTTTGTGTAAGTGGGTATTCAGATCTGGTGTGGTTTCAGGAATGCCCGAGTCTGAGGAAAGCTGTCTCTCAGCTCTGCTTTTTCTCTACTGGTTCTCTCTGTGTAATGACATGAGAGCTGCCTACAGGTCTAGAATGTTCCATTCCTCTAGGATCAAATCCAGCATCCACGTCTGTCCTAGTTAGCTTTATTTTCAACCTGACATCATCGAGAGTCTCCTAATAGAAAAGCCTTGACTGAGAAATTACCTAGACCAGACTGGCCTGTGGGCATGTCTCTGGGAGATTGTTTTAATTACTCATTGACATGGGAGGGCCCAGCCCACTGTGGATAGCTCCACTCCCTGGGCAGGTGGTCTGGGCTGTTTAAGGAAGCTAGTTAAGCATGATTCTAGGAGTGAGTCAGCAAATCATATTCCTCCATGATTTCTGCTTCAGGTTTCTGCTCCAGGTCCTGCCCAGATTTCTCAGATGCGCCCCCTCCTGTTCCTCGTGCTCCCTATTGTTTTCAGCCATGGTGCAGCTTGGCTGCACCCTTGGGGTGCTGTGGGTCTCTTTCAGACTGTGAGCTCCTTGACAACAGGAGACCCCTCTGCTGTTTGATCGTTCCTATAACCTTGTGCAGGTCTTGGCTTAGACTGGGGACCTAGTATATGCAGGATGAGGGCTGAGAGAAGCCATTAGGAGGACATAGCTGTCACAGGGGCTTTAATCTTGCATGTCATCGAGACAGGAAGAGTAGCCAGGATCGTGGATAACAGAATTGAACCCACAAAGAGCTCCACAGCCTGGAAAATTGGACCAACTATGCAAAGATAAAAGGAAAAGAATATGTGGAGGGGTTAGGTCTGAGAAAAAAATGATTTGGGTATGTATCGTGTCCGCCTCGACCAGCAAGGAAGACGCAACACCAGGCTCTTCTCCAAGCAGTTTATTCAGGAACCTTGAACAATCTTCTGACCCCGGGGAAAGCCATCTTCTGACTCCCGGGAAAGTCAGCCCACACCCTTTATAGCCACTGGGCAACCAACCCGGTAGTGCCACGTGGACAATGCCGATAGGGTCAGGCATACGCAAGCAAGCCAGATTAGGTCCAGGTGTGCGGAAGCAAGCCAGATCCTAGCCTTAGCCAAATAAGGAGTTGTTTATCCCAGAGAACACCTGCCATCGGGAAGGCGGAAGCCGGATGCCGGCGCCATCTTTGAGGTGCGGCCGTGCACGGCGCTCTACAGGTATGGACTGAAAGTGGGAGAAATATCTGGGAAGGAGCCTGGTGGTCTTCATGAGGCTACTTTAAAATGCTAACATGATTGTGGGCTACATTCACAACCGCTTTGTTACTCAGCAACACATGCTGATGCAGAAGCCACAGCAGGTTTCATAACAGACAGAGTCCCCCCCCTCCCCCCCAAGGGCTCTGTGCTTTTGACTCCAGTGGCCTTTGGGAGAGCGGCTTCGTGTTAGACTTCATATTGTCAAAGACCCGTAAAAAGTGTTTCTAATGAAAGGAAGGCGGTTATCGGTTGAGAATTTTTATTTTTGTCAGTTAAGGGCACAAGGAAAAAAAAACCCTTTCATAAAAGAGGGGCACAGGGCTGGAGAGGTGTTTCTACAGAGGACCCAAGTCTGGTTCCCAGCCCCCACAACAGGTGGCTCGCAACTACCTCGAACTCCAGCTCTAGGTGATCTGAAGCTTCTGGCCTGTGAAGGCAGCATGTGTGCACACTCCCCCAATTAAAAATAAAACATATGTATATATCTGTATATATATAAATCTATATCCATCAAAGAAGGGCATAGTCTAAGATAAAGACCACACTTAGTGTTAGGTGGAGCCCAGAGGTGACAAAGTGTTATTTCTTACATGCACACTGGAGCAAGTCTTGGCATTTGGTCACATCCTCCCTAGACAGCTAGGACCCCACATGTTATTAGCAAGTGATGTAGATTTTACTGATGATTTGGGCTCAAGATGTGAGAGGAAGTAAGCTTGTAAGCCAAGGAGCGTGGACTCCTTGGTCCTGAATCTCCTTCATGGCTGTTCGCCACATCCACATCCTATCATTCCCTGTGCTACCTCCCAGAGCGGGGAGGAGACCCCAGAGCGCTTGTTGACTCGTTATAATAAAAATTCATAAACCGAGGCAGTGGACTAGTTGGAAGTTGTCATACTTATAACTCAGTATCCTAATCCCCTAGGGGGAGCCCTGGGGAAAGTGACTCCCATGTGCTGTGGGAAAACCCAAGCTGTCCCCCAGCAGAAGGCATTGGGAGGGGGAAGGCAGCCTGCTCTCCTCGTTAGCAATCAGTTTTCTTGGGTCTCCGGCTTTTTTTCTTGGTAGAGCCCTCTTTTCCAAGGTTGTCTCCTGGGATAACTCCAAAAATTTCCTGCATATATTAAGCAGTGCAATTTAGCTTCCTGATTTCTCATCCTCTAGCCTGGAGCAGGCCTGGAGCTTCTCTTTGCATAATTAAAAGATCCATTAAGGTGTTTTCCCAAACAAAAGAGCCGTTTCTCTCCCTCAGAGGATTCTGTCATCCTCTGAGGACAACCACCTCAGCTGTAGTCAGATTTTAATACAGATTGGAACACACACACACACACACACACACACACACACACACACACACACACACACACACCCCTCTAATCTCTTTCCCCTAGTTATATGGAGAGAGGTGTCAGACATCTTTTTCTATGGTGGGTGCATAGGGGAAGCCGGTTGTCAGCCGAAGCTGCTGGAGTGATTTGCTAACATTCCTGGTTTCAGGGCTGCATGCATAAAGAGAGGCAGGCACCTTCTCCCTGTCTGCAGGCACAAAGGGAGCATGGAGCTGGTGAACAGAACCATGGGTACCTTCACCTCTGAATTAGAAATGGCTGCCCTTCAGGTCTCAAGACATCCTGGCCTGCGGCTCCCATCCGGTGTCCATCTTCACACACAAATATCCACACACCACAGCCCGGTGATTTTCTCCGTGCTGTGTTTGCGTGGGTCCTGCCGTCACTGCCCTCGATGACCCTCCTCCTTCCTGGTTCCCTCTTTTGGACTTTTCCTTTTGGAACTGGATTCCTGCAGTAGGCTGCCACCAGACCAGACTAACCCAACATGGATTCACTTGTGTTAAATGTCACATAAGCAAACTGAGTTGTGAAGAAAGATTTCCCCCAACAGACTGACTTATCCTGAAAACAGGAGATTCCCCTTGCTTTTACCTTACAGAAAAAGCCACATGGTGCCACAATTGTGGCTGAATACACCTCTTTTCTTCATAAAGTACTTGGCCTTAACTATTTTGTCACTGTAACAATCAGTGAACTAATACAGATGGTTGCTACCGCAAACGGCATTTCCCTTGTGAGTGAAAACTGGAAAAAAGCTTCCTTTTTTTTTTTTTTTTTTTTTTGGTTTTTCGAGACAGGGTTTCTCTGTGTAGCTTTACGCCTTTCCTGGATCCCACTCTGTAGCCCAGGCTGGCCTCGAACTCACAGAGATCTGCCTGGCTCTGCCTCCCGAGTGCTGGGATTAAAGGCGTGCGCCACCACCGCCCAGCTGGAAAAAAAGCATTCTTTAGGGACAGATGGACGGACAGGAACTGCAGTGCTGTGGAGTGTTGGAATGGTGGTGCTGGCCCAGAAGCTAATTACCTCATCTTGGACTACTTCTAGCCCACCGTGGCAGCCATTCCTTGCCCACCTCTGTGTCAGAACTAACATTTTGTGACTGAAAGATAAAACCTTTCGGAATTTGTTAACTTAGCAGGCCACTAGCTTCCACCAGTCCAAAAGCTACAAATGTCGTCAGATAGCATCTTGAGCCTGTAGAGAAGCTTCCCCCGTCTCTCTGGTTCCTGCCTGTCTGATGCTCCCAACTGTGTATTTTAAACTGGCCTTGATTTCTGACTTTCTTTGTTCTGTAAAAACTATAAAATTCATGAAACTGCTTCCGAATTGGAACATGAAATTTGGGGGTAACCTAAATCTGTATTCCCAGGTCATTGGTCACCCAAAATGGCTCCAAAATAAACGATGTCTCATTCCCTTTGAGAACTTGGGCTTTTGAGTCATAAGGCAGGGAGTAGGTCCCAAGCCGCCTTTGGCACTGTGGCAAGGTTGGAGGGAGGGCTCCTTCACTTTGTAAGCCTGTGGGAGAGGCTTTGCATTTGGGAGGGTGTCTCCCCAGAGATGGGTCCAGTGGGCTTGGCATAAGCATCAGTGTCGGGTAAACACAGGCCCTAGCAAAGGCGGGGGGGATATATCTGCAACTGTCCCAGGCCACTGACCAGCCTCACTCATGACCACACGTGGGATCTCTCTAGGGACTCTCAGAAACATATGAACGATGTGCAGGCAATGGGTCCTTCCTGAGCCAGAGAACCGGTACCAACTGTGTTCTCTATCTTTAGAGTTTTCAGCAGCCTTTGGGGGTCAAAAAGAAACCAGGTTTTCTGTAGAAGAAAACGAAACTTCACCTTCACCTGTAGCCAGATCTGTTCAAACGGCTGCTTGTTGGGAAGGGCTGGGTTTCTAGAGCCCGGCCTCATGTGTGCCTTGGAGACGAGAGGTGTCCTGGCAGAGCTGTTGGTGGCTGTGGTTCAGGCTGTGGGGGCCTTGGGGGCTGTGATATGACTCCAGACGACACAGACAGTGTCTGCCTCCAGCACCTGCCATTCCTCAAGGTGAATGCTCTCTCCAGCGGGTCATTCTGGCTGCGTCTGAGTGGTTTTCTGCTGGCAGAATCATTTATTTCTGGTGTCAGGGAGGCCCAGACGGCTTTTCCCACTGGCTGTAAATGCTCTGAGCATCATCCATTCCTCCCATCCCTGGAAATCTGCTGGAGCAGCAAGTCTGGGATTCCTAGCCATGGAGGGGTCGGGAGGGCATGGCCTGGTGGCTTTGTTCCCTCCTCCTTGGTGGGGGTGTGTAGGATGTTAAGGCCTTCTTAGCTCCCTCGGGAGCCACTCCACTGTTCAGACATTGGGTTGTAGTTTCCCTAGACTACAGCTAGAAGAATGTGTTTGCTTGTCTGTCTGTATACTTCTAGGCTTGCAGTGCTATCAGACACGGGCCTAGGAATAGCCCTGTCACAGGCCAGCAGTGCATTTCCTCCTCATGCCCTTATTCCTCCCTTTTGGAATGGTAATGTATATTCTGTGCCATTGTATGTTGGAAGCATGTGATTTGCTTTTTGATTTTATGGGGATTTATAGTTAAGAGACTTTTGAAGCTGGACTAAATGCATTTTTGATTATGATATGGCCACGAGCCTATGGGCACCAAGGAGTTGAATGTAGTAGTTTGAATGAGAATGGCCTCCATAGGCTCATATATTTGAATGCTTGGTCCCCAGTTGATGGAACAGTTTAGGAAGAATTAGAAGAGGTGTGCCATTGGGGGTGGGCTTTGAGGTTTCAAAAGACTTGTGTCATTCCCAATGTGTTCTCTGCCTCCTCCTTGTGGTTCACGATGTGCGTTCTCAGCTGTTGCTCCAGAGACCTGCTGCCTGCTACCTCCCCAGTCTGCCATCATGAACTCTACCCAAGTCCCAAATAAATGCTTTCTTCTATAGGTTGCCTTGGTCATGGTGTTTTATTATAGCAATAGAAAAGTAACTAATACACATGCTGGTGTGTGTGTGCGTGCGTGCGTGTGTGTGTGTGTGTGTGTGTGTGTGTGTGTGTGTGTGTGTGTACTTATGGTATATGTCTGCATGTGAGTATAGGACATGACCACAAATGTTTGAGTGTTTGTCCTCACATGCTTATAGCATGTGTGTGTTAGTGTTAATCACTCATGGCATGTGTGTCATGTCTGAGTGGGACGGATGGGAGCTTGTGTGGGGCACAAGGATGCTCATGTGTGTGCATGTCTATCCGATCATTCCTTTCTTTGTTCTTTCCTTCCTGTCACCCAAGGATTTATGGGAAATTTCAGGGAGGAGGTGGTGGCTGGGGAGGGAGACCTCAGATACAGTGTCCCTGCCCTCAGCGCTGCTCTGGAGCCAGAGGGGACAATATTTCCCAGGCTTTAAGAGCCTCTCCTGAGAGAAAAACATCCATCTGCTTGTCAGGGGGAAATGGCCTTTTGTCCAGGTCTGCAAGGACCCAAGGGCAGGGCTGGGCATGAGCTGCTCTTCTCCTGGGACTCAGCTCAGGGCATGTGACTGTGAATGACTTTGTACTCTGGAACTGGCTCGGTGCAGGGCTGTGGTGGGTGAGAGTGAAGAGCTGAGGGAAGGTGGCCTGGATGAGGCTGTGCCTGGGTTGCCTCAGTTGCTGATTGGGGATGCTGTGTAAACCCTGAGGATTGGGAAGGGGATGGTGTTCCTTTTTAATAGGCTGGGGGAAACATGGCAAGCTTGAGACCCAGAGACACTTATGACCCTGACACTAAGGCTGACAGCAGGTCAGGAAGGGAAGGCTCTGTTCAGAATTTCTCTGGGGAAAGGTCAGCTTCCCTATTCCCCCCACCCTCTCCTCAGTGCCTGGGACAGCAGCCTGGGACAGCGGGACTCTAAAGCTAAATGCCAGGCCCCAGGCTCCCCCTCTGGACCTACCTTCCCACCTGGGTGGGGACAGGGCCCTCCTACTCTGTCCACCTATGACTGTGGGACTGGGAAGACCTTTCTGGGAACAGGAGACCATACAGTGGTGGGAAAGTCTGGCACATTGCCTTGTCCCTTTCTGTCCTTTGCCCAGCCATCTGTCTTGGCCCCATGGGGAAAGTATTACGTTTCCGGACTTCAGAAGAGTGTCACTTCCAGTCAGGGTATCCCAGTCATATTGATACATAAGATGCCCACTGTGGCTGCTCAGATGGCCTTTCCAAGCTTATTCCATGTCCGGGGGATCGGGTAGAGGAAGGCCATTATGCAGGGGCCTAGGGTTAGGGTATGGGGATGATACAAGGGAAGAGCTGTGTGATTTCTCTCTCTAGGTATGAGTGACTCTTCAGTCTCTGAGGAAAGTACATGTTCATTTGCTCATTTGTCATACAGCCACTGAGCCCTTACTTGGAGCCACAGCCCTCCTTTGCCTGGAGCATCCATCCCATATTCCCTGGTCTTCAATTCCCACTCCTCTCTAGCTTGTCTCCGTGTTATAACCCAGTCACTCCAGCACATAAGATGCAGTTAAAGGGATAAGGGGAATGTACAAGTTTCGAGTCTGATCTTTAGGGGACTCTGCAGCCTCCGCTTTCCTTCCCAAAGGAGCTGTGCTCCTGGGAAAAGAGAATGAACCCCCGCAGAGGGAGTGGGGCCAGCCCCGCCCCCCAGCCCTGCCAGACATCCCAAGGCTGGGCATGTGAGTGAGGCTCTTCCTCCCTTCAATCCCAGCTGAGGCAGCAGCTGGCTGTGGGTCCATGAATGACTCAGCAGGAGCCACGTGTTGCAGGGACAAAACATCCACTGGAGCAAACACATCCTGGATTGCTGAGTTCAGGGTCCCAAGTCCTAAGTTTGGAGTTGGTTTTTTTTTTAATGTGTCTGGGCTGAAATAGAAATTTGTACATAGGCCTAGAGGTGCTGCTATAGTAAAGGTTCATAAGTGTGGACAGACTTTGGGACTGAGTGAGGGCTGGAGGCTGGAAGGATGGTACAGAGACTGTGTTAGTGGCCGTTTGAAGGTCAGCAGGGGGGGCGGGTGGAGGGGGAGATGGCTCCTGGTGGATGCAGAGAGGGCAGTGTGTGCTATCTTGTGGTGGGATACCTAGTGCTATTTGGAGAGGAGACAATGTAGATAGTGAACCTGCAGACCTGGCTGAGGCGATTCCCATGACCAGTGTTGAAATTGCCTGTTAGTTTCTTTCAGTAGCACAAGATAGGCATTGTGAAAGAGAGGGGGTCCAGGAGTTACTCAGTTTGCAGGCGGAAGGTGGAGGCTATAGAGCGAGTCCAGGACAGTCCTCCAGCAAAAGAGTCTCAAAATAAGAAAGAGTGTCCATAAGGATGGATGTGTAGTGAAGCAGTGAGACTTCTTGCCCTTCGGAAAGACTTAAGGTGGGACCTCGCAGATCCTTTCAGATGGATGGATGAGCTTCTAACACAGCCCAAACATCTTAAAGTAGAAAAGGCCGTAGTTTGGAAAGTGTGATGGATGTGACTTTTGCAGCTGTGGAGTGGCTCCAATCATATTTATGAGAAACTCACGGAATTTTAAAGAGAAATTATCCAACAACAACAACCCCTAAGTAGTTTGGATTCAAAAGTGCTATAAATAGTAAAATGAAGCGAGGTCCCTAGGCTTCCAAGTTAGGTAAGAAGTATTCAGAGATGGAGCTACCCACTGAAAATATGATCACTGAAAATATGATCCACTCATCGTCAGAAAGAAAGACGCCCCAGGGGGTGGATCCCAGAGTGCAGAATGTGGAACTAAGAGTCAGGAACAACATGAGTCAGATTTGGTGACTCCCATCTACTCAAAGCACTCAGGAGGTAAAGGCAGAAGAATCATGATTTCAAGACCAACCTGGGCTACATACTGTGTTCCATGCCCACTCAATGTGAGCCTGTCTCAAAAACAAAACACAACAAAACAATAAACAAGAGAAACAGAGAAAGGATCAATAGGTCAGGGAAGTACTCTTAGGGAGAGAATGGGTCCAGTCCTTTCAATTCATCAGTCTCTGGATCAACATGAACTCAACCCAAGCATTTCCATCAACTTCTCTTGCTGGGTTATGTGGGGCATCAAGAATTGCTCCTCAGGGACCCTGGCCTTTTTGGGTACCACTTTTTTTTTTTTTTTTGTTTTTGTTTTTGTTTTTGTTTTTGTTTTTCGAGACAGGGTTTCTCTGTGTAGCTTTGCGCCTTTCCTGGAACTCACTTGGTAGTCCAGGCTGGCCTCGAACTCACAGAGATCCGCCTGGCTCTGCCTCCCGAGTGCTGGGATTAAAGGCGTGCGCCACCACCGCCCGGCTGGGTACCATTTTTTTATGTGAAACATAGGCAGCCTCATCGGTCTCTCTGATACTTCCAGAGTCATCTTCCCCTTTCTCCTTTTTAAAGATTTAAAATTTAATTTTTTTTGTGTGTGTGCAATGTCCACAGAGGCCAGAAGAGGGTGTCAGATCCCTTGGGACTGCAGTTACAAACAGTTGTGAGCTGCTATGTGGGTGCTGGAGATCTAATTCTGGTCCTCTGGAAGAACAACCAATGCTCTTAAACACTGAGCCATTGCCACAGTCCCATATAGATTAAATTTTAATTCCTACAGTCCTCTGAAGAATAGTTTTACAATTGTTTAAACACAGGCCAAGAGGAGTGAATTTATTTCAAAAGAGACAATGGCAAACATCTGCCCATGTTTCTCTCCTGGCTGTTACTTCTACACCATTCATTGTGACCTTGTGTTCCTTCAAGGGTTCTTTCAGTTTAGTGCTCTCTGGTTACCACAAGTAAAGACTTGGTCTCTTACTGACATTTTCAATCCTTGGTAATTGTCCTTGATAAATATGTCCTTGGTTTCTAGTGTTCCTCATCATTTATATTTTAGAGGCTGGAGAGATGACTCAGCCTGTAAATGTGAGGGGATCTGAGAGCTCTCCCCAGAGTACAGATTAAAAAGCAGTGTGCACACTTGTAATCCTAGCCATGTGGAGATGGGAGGCAGAGACAGGAGGATCTCTGGAGGCTTTCTGGCTAAGTTCCCAAAGTGACACCCTGAGCTGTCTTTACACACACACACACACACACACACACACACACACACACACACACACGCACAGAGGGGTGTGTGTGTATACATATCTGTACATGCACCCATGCAAGCATGTACACACATACAGAATTCTTATTTTCCTTTTTTTTCCTTGCTTATTGTTTACATTTCTCACTAGAATAGTCTCTGGGATGGTGAGGGGTTTATTTCTCATTCTATTTGCTTCTATATCTTTAGGACCCATAACAATATCTGGAACACAGTAGGTACTCAAAAATTGGTCCAATAACTGGGTATGTCATTTTTGAGTGAGAGCGCTTCTGGGAAGTGAGCGTCTGGCTGCTGCAGGCAAGGAACCGCTCTTCTCTGGGTGAACACTTGCTCTTTAAAGCTTAGTGAACCTCTAGATGAGGCAGGGTCAGGCCTCCTGAGCCCTTGCTTTAAGCCCCATTGGTCAGAAGATTTCAGACTTTGGGAAAATAATTGGAGTGGTCAGTGGACTGGAGGTAAGAACTAAAGTCAGAATCCAGATGCTCTGGGGGTGTCACTGACCTGCTGTTCTGCTCCGGTACCTTTGATCCATCTCTCCTGGCCTCTGGCTCCACAATCTCAGACTTCTCACTTGGGTGTTTAGAAGGTAGCTGTGTTCTTTCCCAGGCTCTGTTTCCCTAGGATATGGGAATTAAAAACAAAAAGTCTCAAAATCATTTTGAACTGCTTGGAGGAGGGTGCCAGCTAAGCGGAAGACGTTATTAATCAAAGACGACTCCTTTGAAAACAGTGCAGCATCACACAATCTTTCCCAATCACAGGGTGGAATTAATGAGGAGCTTGCTCAGGATTCACAGCTTCAAAATGATCTTCCAGGTGGCCAAAGGAAATTCACATTTACACTTCCATCGGAAGCCTCTCTATAGACAGTGTGAAGAGGAGGGCTTAATTTTCTGAGATCACAAATGGCCACCCCCTTCCCGAGAAGAAGAGAACCCTTGATAAAGACCGCCTGGTATCTGGGGGCCCTCCTGCTAATTAGAAAAGTGCATCTAATTTCACGGAGTTCAGCTCGTATTAATCTATTCTGGGCTTGTTGGTAATGAAGCCATGTGTTTGTTTCTTAAGAGGGAAACATCAGAGAGGAAAAGGATGGGTGTGAGCTTGTGCGGCCCACTCCTCCTCCTCCTCCTGTTACTCGAGGGAGTCACATACAACTATCCATACTACCCTGCCCCCGAGGCAGCACTTGTGACTCCAGTGTGGTTAGTCCCGAGTAGGAAGTCTATTTTAATATGGCTAAAACACTAGTTGAGTAGGGTCCCCAAGCCATGAATCATGAGCGTACCTTCAGTGTTGACCAAAATTTGTGTAACTGTTTCTGCAAACACAGTCCAATTGATGTCACCCCAACTTCTCGTCAGCACTTACATTTCCCTGCTGTGATTGGCCAGTATCCCTTGGCTTAAAATACTAACCATGGCTAATGTTAAGCAAATCTACTTATATCTTCAGAAGCAGGTGGTGAGTATTGGGCACACACTGGGACCTAACACTGTTCAGTATTTCTACCTCTTTACTGAATCCGGTTTTCAAGGCCTGGGTTGTCATTTCATTCAGCCCTGTGCTTGAGTTTCCTTGGGCATCACTCAGGTACTTATTCTCTTGGAGTTCATTGAGCTATTTGTTCGTGTTTTCTTTAAACTCCTTGAAATTTTTGATGACGCTTAAGGTTTTTTCAAAGGTCTATGTCCTTGAGGTTCATCTAGGTAGCTCCCGTTGGAGAATACTTCAATAGGACTGGTGGGGTTTTTTGGGGGGCGGGGGAAGGCACATACTGTCCTGGCCTTTCATATTATTTGTGTATTTGTCGTGAGACGGGGGCATGTATTCTTGTTTCATTGGTTGTGTACCAGGTGTGAGATTCTAGGCTGCGTCAGACTGGACCAGAGCATAGGATGTGTGACCCAGACGAGGCCTGGAGGTGGGCTAGGGTCAGATGGGCTCACCAGACTGGGCCGGTGCACAGGTGTGTCACTGGGGCCAAGCCTGGAGTTTGGGAATATGCAGATAATGTAACACTTCTGCCTCGAGCTGACTTGATTGCTTACTCCCACGAGGCTTTGGGTTGTATCCAGGAAGGTTTTCTGGCCCCATCTTGAATGCCAGAGCCTCTAGCTTTCCTTAGTTCTAAGTTTTTTTCACAGCCTGCTGAGACTAGCCTGCTCCAGAACTTTACATTTATTTAGACACATACAGACCTTCACTAATCTCTAGGGCACAGGTGGGTCATACTCTGACACCTAGGTCAGTGTCATTCCATGATTACAGGTTAATGAAGGGAGGTTTCGACAAGCCTCTTTGGGTAGACGTTTCCTCCCTAGCTGGAAACATACACACCTGAGAAGAAGAGTGCAGAGGGCCGTGTGCATTAGCAGCTCTTCTGATGCCGTAACAAAACACCGGCTAAAAGCAATTTAAGGAGGTTTTACCTGAACTCTGAAGTCTGGATTTCTCTGATGGTGTGGGGCTGGTGTTTCTCTGCGGCAGCAGAGGTGCCCCACCCCCCAAGTGGGACAACGTCTACTGCAGTTTGCCATGGTCCCACCAGCACCCCCTACAGGGTCACATTTGCTGAGGGCAGAACTGTATGACCTCCCTTCCTCCAATGCTCCTCTCCCCTGCCCCAACGCCTCCCTTTGTGCCCTTTTTATTGAGTCTTTATGCAGAACTCTGGACCAGCCACAGAGAGAAAGACAGAGAAAGGAAGGGAGTGAGGAGGAGGAGAGGGAGGGTTATAGACTAGCCCCTTGGTACAAATGGGGAAAACGGTCTAACTCTCGCGTGCTGGATGAACTGGTCCTCCAGACCTAGCAGCTTGCACAGCTCTCCCCATAACTCAGGAAAGAGAAGCTGCTCTCTCCACTTTCAGGACCCAGGGAGGGCCTTCCTCACCCGATGAGGGTGCTGAGGCCTAGGATTTCAGCAAGCCAGTTGGAGAGTGTCCATGTGTCGGGGACAGCTGGGCACAGCCTCCCTGTCCTGGCTGCACACCTGTTGGAAGTTATATTTGGAACAGTAAATCTTGGGGAGTGGAGAGAGAAGTCAACGGGGAAAGGGGGAGGGAAAAAAAGAAAGATGAAGCCCAGAACAGGATGTTAATCCTGGAGCAGCAAAGCCACAGACACCGCGGGGCTGCTCCTTAAGGGCAAAGAGCGATGGTGGGGCCATGGGCATGGGGCTGGGGAAGGCCAGTGGACTCATACTGGAATTAGAAAAAACTGGCTGCTGATGTGACCGGAGAGGCGTCAACTCGGTGCTAGCACAAAGGCTTCTCCTGAGAACCATAATCATATGTATATAATATATATGGCATATATATCCATATAAACATCCGTTTCCTGTCTGGGTGGTTTGTGTGCAGGTGTACATGCAGGAGTGTATGGAGGCTAGGGGTTGATGGCACATGTCTTTCTCTAACTTTGTTCACTTTGTTTCCTGTGACAGGGTCCCTTACCCACCCTGGAGCTTCCCTGCTAGGCTAAGCTGCTGGCCAGCAAGCTCCAGGAATCTCCCACCTGCCCAGCATTGGGACTGCAGACACATGCCTTCATGCCTGGTTTTTTATGTGGGTACTGGGGATCTGAACATTGAACTTGTGACTTTGAGGCCTGATACGGGAGAGTTATAAGGTGAATATTATGCAAATCTAGATCACTGCGGGACTTCCACTTTGATCTAGCAACCTACAACGAGCTACAAGGACAATGGCAGAGCTAATTTAAAGAGACTGTTGCAGTGCAAACAGCAAGAACAGCAGCCAGATCAGGGGGGACAGGGTGAAGGACTGACCACAAGACCTTCCCCCCAACGGAAAGCCCAGCAGTGGTTTACAGTGTTGCTAAGGGCCGTGTGACAGACAGGTTCCCTGCAGAGGGCACAGCTGGAGTCCGGGTAATTTTAGTTTATGAACAACACAGTTTAGTAACCCTCCATGACTCACTCATTAGCTTAGCAGCGAGTAACCTTCAGTAGACCCAACCCATGAGTCACTTGCCTGCAAGAAAGAAAAGGAAGGCCTTGGCCCTGTGGGTCATGTTCCTGTGGCCTGGCGGGGAGCCGCAGGCCACTATGTGCACACTGCTCTGACAAGTGGGTCTCGCCTACAGGAAGGCTTGTCTCTCTCATTATCTCTTCTCCAGATAGTACAGTATCATCAGAAACCTCTGTACCGATCCGACCCCCGACCCGTCAGTGTACAAACAGGACTTATTGATCCCCTCTCGGAGCCTGTTTCCTTGACGACATACTCCCTCCAGCTATGACCACAATTCCCTCCTTGCCCCTGCAACAAAACTTCTCAAAAGAGCTGTTTATTTGGTCTATCCACAGGGCTAACCCACTGAAGACAGATATGTATTATATTTGAGGGCTGCAGAGATTTCTCAGGGTTTAAAGTGCTTACCATGCAGATAGGAGGCCCTGAGGTGGGATCCCCAGATCCCAGGAAATGCTGGGTAGGTGTGGCGGTCTGCCTTTAATTCTAGCCTCAGAAGGTGGAAGCAGGGAGTCCCCAAAGCAAGCTGGCTAACAAGACTAGCTCTACTGGCAAGCTCTGGGTTTGACTGAGAGGCCCTGGTTCAATGAATGAGGTAGAAGAATGATCATCCACTCTGACACCAACCCTAGGCCTCCACAGGCTGTGCATAAACCCACATACACAGGTGTGCACATATATGCAAACATGCACACACATGGATGACACACACACAAGTGGAAAAAGAAAAATGTGACAAAATTTGACTCTAACATGCATAGACTTCTGTTGTCTATCTAGAGACTGTACATAAGGTGTTGGAGGATGAGCACAGGCCGTGTGCAAATCTGGCATCATTTTGTATAGATTTTGGTACCCAAGGAGGGTCCTGAACCAACTCCCATGGATAACAGGACCAAATGTAGGGTCCCCAATTCTTTCATTTTGTTTTGGCCTATTCATTCATCTGTTCTCTCTCTCCCTATCCCCCCTTCTGGTCTATTCTAAAAGGTTTTGGTTCCTAGCATTCCCTCAAAGCGGTGTTTTCCAGGCTGCCTTCTCCCACGAATGCCCCTATCATTCTTGTTAGTGTTGTTAAAACCATACCAGCCCATCTCTGTTTCTCCATACTCACCCAGGTTTTGAAGTTGAGTCTTGGACTGAAAGTTACCAGTGGCAGCCAATGCCCCTGATATTGATAAATACTGATAAATACTGTTAGTCTGTTCTCTGATTTTCTAGCAGTCTTTTATAGGGCAGCTTTATTAAAGTGTAATTTTAAGTAATAAACTGCACACATGTAAAGCATACAAATGACTACGCTTTTCTTTGCATACAGCCATGAAGCCATACATGCAAGGTCATGAACATCTCCACTGTGTCCCTAAATTTCCCCATGCACGAGTGTAATCCCTCTCTCCTGCATTTCACATCATCTCCTACTGCACATGGATTACAATTTTTTGTTGTATAAAAAGTAACTACATCTATTATTGTCTTAAAACAATAGACATTTATCACTTCCTATTTCTTCTTAGGGCAAGAGTGTGAGGATAAGTGGCCTGAAGGATTTGCATCAACGTTTCTTCAAATGTTGTGATCAGGGCATTGACTGAGCCTGTGATCTTGTCTAACATCTTGACTGGAGGCATCTGCACCCATGTTCACAGTGGGAAAAATTTAGTTTCTCACAGCTGTTGAACTGAGGGTTTCATTTTTCTCATTAGCTATTAGCTGGAGGCCTCAGTCAGTTTCTCGCCATATGGACCTATTTTTGGAACATGGTAGTTAATTTCATCAGGGGTGTGTGTGTGTGTGTGTGTGTGTGTGTGTGTGTGTGTGTGTGTGTGTGTGTGTATGAGAGACAGAGACAGAGACAGAGACAGAGAGGAGTGCATACATACTAGCCAGCAATATGGAGCCCACCATCTGTTTATAAATTTAATCTCAAAACTGGAATAATTTTAAAACATTCTGTTCATTGGATTTTTACATCATTCTGTTCATTAGAAGTGAGTCACTCTTTGGGGCAGGAGAGATGGCTCAATAGTTAAGAGCATTCATTGCACTTCCCAAGTTCAGTTCCCATCACACACACACACACACACGCACACGCACACGCACACGCACACGCACACGCACACGCACACGCACACATGAGTTACTCTAATGTCCAGCCAATGTTCCAGGTGTGACTTCTAGGACATGGTAGCAAGAGGGAGCCACTGAAGAGGTAGCCTATCACAACCACCAACCTGTTCTCTGTCACTGCAGAGTCGTTGTGTTTTCTAGAGCTTTATTAAGGTGCAGTCATTCAGTGTGTATTCTTTTTTGTCTATCTTCATTCACTCAGCTATTTATTCTGTTTTATTTCTGTTGCATTTATTAATTATTCAGTTTTCATTGCTGAATAGCATTCCATTATTATAAATATCTCACAATTTGCTTATCCAACCACTTGCCGATCAGTGTTCATAGTTTTTGGTTATTACAAGTAAACCACACACCCATACACATAAATAAAAATTAGTCTTTAAAAACCAGTTGTTTTATAACTGTGTAGTGACAACTCTGTAATTTTAATTTCTGTTTCTCTGGTGACTAGTCTTACTGAAAACCATCATGTGCTCATTCACTACCCACATATCTTTGGTGAAGTGACGGTTCACATCATTTGTCCATTTTAAAATTAGGTTATTTATTTAGTTTTGAGAGTTCTTTGGATGCATGTCTATTATAGTTAAATCTGAAACATCTCCCATCGGCTCATGCTTTGAACTCCTGGAGCTAGGCAGCCTGTAGGTATGGAGGTAGGTCTGTAGAGGCGCCTTTGAAGGCTATACATGACCCCTGGTTCCTCCTGCTTGCTCTGCCCCCGGTCCCTGTGATGCAAACAGTTTTTGCATTGCTCTTCTCTCCAGGAACTGGGCCACTGGGGGCCGTGCCTTCCCCATCACAATGGACAAGGATCCTCTGAAACCCTGAGCGAAGTAAGTCTTCCATCTTAGGTTGTGTCCGTCAGGTGTTGCTGCAGGTACACAGCGCACATGATATTATTTTTATTTTCAGCCTGTAGTTTGTCTTTTATTCCCGTAACATCATTTTTCAAAGATAGTAAAATGTAATTTTCATGAAGCTTAATTAACTCATATCTAGGCAATCTTTGCCTAATCCAAGGTCACAGTGAATTTCTCTTGCAATTTCGTCTACGAATTCTACAGTTTTAGTGTTTACATTTAAACCTATGATTCATTTTGAGTTAATTTTTTTATAAATGATGCAAAGTATGAATGGTTTCCATGCCGTTTAAGACTATCTCTGCTGAATTCTCTCACATTCCGTTTCTGGAATCAGTTGTCTGTGGATATGCAGATCGACTTCTGGTTCAGCTGTTCAATCGATCTCTCTCTGCAGCGCATGATGAGGACAATTGCAGCTGTACAGCAAATCTTACAATTATGCAGTGTTGACCCTTGAACTTTGCTCTTCCTTTACAAAGCCTTCATGGTCCTTCTGGGTCTTTTGTATTTCAATACAGATTTTAGAATCCACTTGTCCATTTCTAAAGGAAAAGCCTGCTGGGATATTGAGTGGGATTGCACCAAATCTGTCCATTGATTTAGGGAGAAGTAACCCAGAGAGCCATCCAACCCATGACCATAGATTCTATCTCTCCATTTGTTTAGGCTTACTTTAATTTTTCCCATCAATGTTGCATAGATTTCAGTGTTTAAGTCTTTAATATATCTTTCAGATTTATTCTTAAGCACTTCATATTTGGTTATATACTATAGGTGTTTTTTTTAAATGTCAGGGTCTGACTGTTCATTGCTGTTATCTAGAAGTATAATTGATTTTTTTTGGCATATTGATTTTATATCCTGCAAACAATGCTAACTAGCTATTGATTCTGGTGGGGATTTGTTTTGCAGATTCCATTAGATTTTCAATATAGCAGATCATATCACTTACACATAAAGACTAGATGCCTTTTATTTCTTCTCTTGGCAACACTGCTCAGGCTAGGACCACTAACTTAATGTTGAATAAGAAGTAGGGAAAATAGACATGTTTGCTTTGCCCTGATCTTAGGGGTATGTACGTGTGTGACAGTCTGTCTAACATTAGCTGTAGGCTTTTCATAGATTTTCTTTGTTAAACTGAAGAAATGTTTTCTATCTGTATCTTGCTGTGGGTTTTCAAATAAGAGGATGTTGGATTTTGTCCAATTATTTTTCTGTATCTATTGCAATGATGACATCTTTTTTTCCTTTCTTGTTTATTAATATGGTGAGTCATGCTGATTGACTTACTCATTCCTTGCATAAATTCCACTTGGTCTTGATGCATTTTATCCTTCTTTAATATATTGTTAATTGGATTTACTAAAATTTTATTTGGAATGTATGCATTTACTATCATGATGGATATTGGTCTAGCACAGTGGTTCTCAACCTTCCTAATGCTGTGACCCTTCAATACAGTCCCTCATGTTATGGTGACCCCCCAACCATAAAATTATTTTCATTGCTACTCCATAACTGTTATGTCATACTGTTATGAATCATAATGTAAATGTGTGCTATGCAGTATATCAGATGTTCGACCTCTATGAAAGGGTCGTTTGACTCCCCAAGGGAGTCTCAACCCACAGGTTGAGAATCACTGGTCTTGCATCTCTTTGTGATGTCTCTGGTTTTGGTGTCGGGGTAAGATCACCTCCCAGAATGAGTTGGAAGTATGTTTTCCTCTTAGGTTTTTTGAAAGAGTCCGTGTGCCATTGGTAGTTCCCCCTCACTCATGTTTCGTATAATGCTCAGTGGATGTCAGCCATCCTGTTAGGAGAAGCATTCCTGAAGGAGTAACTGGGTCTGGAGGTCAAGGGTTCAGGGAACCTTAACTTGTTGAAAACTATGAACTGGAGCATTGTCCAGTGAGGCAGCTTCCGTTCACCTTAACCGAGTCCACTGACTGGGCGTGGGTTGCTGCCTGTGGCAAAAAGCATCCGCCTTGCTGGTCTTTCTCTCTGCTCGGTCCTCCATTACTCCCAGCTTTACCCTCTGCCTCTGTCACTGATTCTTCAACCTGTGACCCCACCCGAACTTCCCCCTTACCCTCCCAAGCCTCCATCTTTCTCTACCCCATAGTGAAAGCAAGCCTTTTTGATTCTGAGTTAGTCCAGGTCTAACAGGTAATAGAAACCATTTAAAATACAGGAGGTGAATGCTGGGGACTCAGACAGGTTAAGGAAGGGCTGAGAAACGTAGGACAGTGGGACAGCTCCAAAGGCGACAGCCTCACTGTACAAGGCACCAGCTGCCACTGCAGAGGAGTCTAATTTCCCCCCACATGCCAGTCCTTCCCCCCACATGCCAGGTCTTCAGGGAGGCGTGTTTTGCTCCCTTCCACGTCCTCTCTAACAAATGTCTCCAGGTTTTTCTTGTCTGTGAAGCAGCAAGCTCTGGTGGGAGGAAAGAAGCTTCCCAGGAAAGTGTCAGTCAGTTTTCCTCCGGTGCACAGATGCCTCAACAGCCAACCTAATGAGGTCAGGGTTTCAGTCCGTAACCGATTGGCCTGCAGCCTTGAGTCTGTGGGGAAGTAGGGCATGGGAGATGTGTGCGGCAAAGGAAGCTGCTTTACTTCATGGTGGCAGGGAGTGTGTGTGTGTGTGTGTGTGTCTGTGTGTGTGTGAGAGAGAGAGAGAGAGAGAGAGAGAGAGAGAGAGAGAGAGAGAGAGAGAGAGAGAGAGAGAGAGAGAGAGTCAATGACCTGCCACTACCCTTTTGGGAACTATAGGTGAGTCAGCGTGGCAAAACAGCTGTTAGCGGATTTTCCGTGGCGTGAGGAAGACAAGGGCGAAAGGGACGCCCAGCTTGCTGCCTCAGCACTGGGAAGGGGCGATGCCATTTGGTGCAGTGCTGATAGGGACTATCTAAACTGTAGACTGCTTGTGATATGAAAGGGGGGGGCAGAAAAGGGATCATTAGGAATATTTGAGTAATATCAAAGTACAAGATTCCTCTGGAGTACCAAGTTGAGAAGACCAGGAAGTGGTTGGATGTATGAGCTAGAATCTTGGGGGCTTGGTGCGGTCTAAAGACATCAACTTGCAAACCTTCCGAGGTTGGTCAAAACCTTGGGAGTCTGTGGACCTGGTAAAGAAAGCATCAAGGTGGAAAGTGGATCCCTGGGAAATGCCAATCCTTAAGAAGCAGAAAGAGGAAATAGGGGTGGAAGCCCTGGGGAAGAGACCTCGAAGCAAGCTCTGTAGAACTGAGGGAGCCATCTCTTTCGGACCCGTTATCAGTACAAACATCAAACAAGCTTGAGCGTTTGGCTCTGCGGAATTTGGGGGCTAGGAAACAGTGTCCAGGAAGAACAGTGGGACACCAGGTTAGAGAGGGTGCACATGCATGTGGGGGCCTGAGTTTGATGTTAGGGGTCATTGCTACACACTCCCCCATCTCATTAATGGAGGCAAGGTGTGTCAGTCAAATCAGAGCTTGCCATATGGCTCATCTCTCTAGCCAGCTTGCTCTGAGGGATCCCCGTCTCTGCCTTCTGAGGCTGGTATTACCAATGGGCTACAGCACACAGCCAACATTCCCTAGGTTCTGGGAATCTGAACTCCGGTCCTTACCCTCACACAGCAAATGCTTTTACCACTGATTCATCTCTTCAGCTCCAACTGTGAGTTTTAAAAATGTGTGTGATAAAGGTTTTAAAGAAATGTGTATATGTGTGTCTGTGTGTATGTGAGTACAGGTGCCCACAGAGGCCAGAGGAAGGTGTTGTGTGTCCCTAGAGCTGGAGTTAGTTGTAGGCAGTTGTGTGTGCTGGGAGTCAAACTTGGGTCCTCTGGAAGAGCAGTGCATATTCCTAACTGCTGAGCTATCTTTCTAAACCCCTAAAATAGCTTTGAGATATGTCTTACAGAAAACATATCTCACACAAAATTTGCCCATAGATAGCGTAGTTTTGTTTTGTTTTGTTTTTTTAATTTTTTTTGTATTTGCCTTCCTACCTTGTCTTGGCAAGATTCGACAGTCCTTTGTTTTGTGTCCTGCTTGTCCACTTTGGACAGCAAACTGTCAGCACAATATCCACAGTATTATGAAGCTATAACCATGATATAATTTTAGAACATTTTGTTTTGTCTTTTTCAATACAGGGTTTCTCTGTGTATCTCTGGCTGTCTTGGAACTCACTCTGTAGACCAGGCTGGCTTTGAACTCAGAGAGATCTACCTACCTCTGCCCTCTGAGGATTACAGGTGTGTGCTACCACTGCCTGGCTATTTTAGAACATTTTCAGTACCCCATAGGGAAATTCTAGACTCATTAGTAAACGATATTTAGACAAATCATCTAGACACATGCTGATTCCTACCTCTATCTCTGTTTCCCAGGGTACCACTAATTTGCTCTCTGTCTCTGTCTCTTCTGGATATTTCATGTAAATGAAGCTTTTTTTTTTTTGATGTCTGGCTCCATACAGTTAGCAGAACATGTTTAAAGTTCATCCATGTCATAGCATATACTGTTATTTCAATTTTTATTGTCCAGTAATATTCTACCATGCAAATATGCTGTTTAATTTATCTATCAGTTGAATGGATGTGTGAATTCTTTCCCCTTTGGGAGTCTGTAAGTAATGCTTTATGAACATGAATGCCTACATTTTTGTGTGGGCACTGTTTCAATTCTTTCAGGTAAGCCACTAGGAACAGAATTGTTGAATTATGGGTTCACAATGTTTAACATTTCAGGAAACTGCTATTCTGTTTTCTGAAGTGTTTTTTTTTTTTTACTAATTTACATTGCCACCAGCAATGTATAAGGGTCCCAGCTTCTCCTCCCCCATCACAAACACTGCTATTACTTATATTTTTTACATCTATGAGCCATCCTAGGAAGTATGAAGTAGAATTGTGATCTGGTTTCAATTTACATCTCTCTAATAATCAGTCATTCCGAGCATCTCATCACAGGTGGATTGGCCATTTGTAGATCTTTTATGAAGGAGCTGTAAGAGATTGTGGTCTCCTCTTGGCATTAGCAAATGCAAATATTCTTTTCATTTCATGGGCTGTCATTTCACCTTGATTATAATGTCCTTGGAAACATAAACTTATTTTTTGATGGAATCTAGTTTATGAGTCTTCTTTTGTGTTACTTGTATCTTTGGTGTCCTAACTATGAATTGCTTTCTAAAGTTCAAAATGTGGGATGTAATCCCCTCATGTGGTGGTATTTAGAGGTGAGACTTCCAGAGATCGTTAGAATAGGTTGACAATGGGGTTCTCATGAAAAGGACCAGTGTCAGAATCCTTGTCTCATGTCTGACCTTGGTGGAAAGCTGTTCAGTATTTCTCTATTAAAACATGAGTTGTGAGTGTTTTCCAGGAGGGAATGTTTCAGGAGAAGGAGGTAGCACCATGAGGCATGCATGGAGGCTGAACCCGCTGTCCACCTTGAATGTCCCAGGCCCTAGCTCACACCGAGGGCTAGGATGCCCACCTTTTCTTTTTATAGCAACCTGGGACACTCCTCCTGGCACCAGAATAACAAGACTTTCTCTTTTCTCCCTTTAAGAAACTCAGTTTTAAATACAGTCCTGGCACATGGTGGGAGATGCAGCCATACAGTTAATGAATCTCTGGTGGGGACAATTATAGCCTAGAATGTAACTTGGCTTGGTCCTCTCCTGCTCACGTGCACTGTCTGATTCAGTCCTACACACCCACTCACAATTATAATCCTGTTCTCTGAGAAAATGCCATACCCAGCTCTGAGTGGCAGCAGGCCCAGTGTGGAGTGCACACACATACACACAGGTACACAAATGCCTTCGGGGCGCTTACATGCTCAGAAACGTGTTTTGTAATAGATACATGTGGGAGTCCAGCCCCTACCTTTCCCACCTTTTTGAGGGTTCTTAGGAGGAGGAGAGAGGGATAAGAAAATATTAGATAGAGAGATCTAGATGATGAGAAGAAAGACAGAAACACAGAATAGCTTCGGGAGGGCCTGGATCAATACCTAACAGCCTCGAAGGTTTATTGAAAAGGCTTTTTGTAACACGCCAAGGGGAGAGGCAAAAGACCTTCCCCTTGCAAGACCAAAGCACACCATACAGCCAATTGTAGACCCTTCCAAACACCTGGTAAACTTGTCCGTGGCCAGATCATCTCCTTACGCAGCCCTGCTGTGTAAAGCAAGCTCAGATTCTCTGACCCTGAGTAAGTTCTCACGAAGAAACCTCTGTGGGCTCCCACAGATAGATTTGGGGTGTCTTTCCAGACAACTCCGGCTTCTTAGGAAGGACTTTCCATTGTACCCGCTGAAGATGTAGGTCAGGCTGTCTGCCTGCAGCAGGTGCTTCTGTCTCGCTGTCTGCTATCAGCCATGTTAATTGGACCAGGTGGTCACCCGCCCTAGGCTCCAAAAACACAAGCGCTTTTTACAGATTCACTTGTGGCAGCAAGGAGACCTCAGCTACACTTCTCTTAGAAATCAGGCTTCTGCAGAATAAGGGCAGGGGCGTAGGACGGCTTTACAGGGGAGTAGGACTGTGGACGGGAAGCCATCGTCAACCAGGGCCGCCGGTTCCCTTTCTTCCCTGTTCTCTCCAGGGCAGCGAAGAGTCAGTTTTTGCATCTTACTGCAATATCTGCATTCAGATCACTTCAGAGCATTTATGAAAAATTCAGAGCCCCGAGTCTCTGGAGATAGAGCCGAGGAAACTGCATTTTAAACAAATGCCCTAGGTGAGCCTTCGGCATGCGAAAGTTTGAAAAGCTTGGTGCTAAGGGTACGTGGTTCAAACATCTTTAAGATATGCCCTCTTGGATCAGGAGGCACGAGCTAACTGACTCAGCATGTGTAGGTGTCCTGCTCCCAGGGGCTGTGGCTGTCAATTAGAAGAATGGTTTGGCACAATCAGAATGGGCAGAGCAGGGAAACTGACCATCCTATCAGTGTAGAGCAAAATGCTCCCAGGTTCTTATAACCAGCCCCCTTTTACTTACATTGGCTTAGGTAGGGTTACTGCAGTGAAATGACACCTAAGGCACAAATTGTCAGAACGGTTCAGGCACACACCCTCATTCTCTCACACACATACAGACACACACACACTAACTCACAGGCACACATCCAGCATTCTGGGCACTGTGGGAGAGATTTATTCTGGTAATAATCTCTTTGTAGCTCAGTCAGACTATAAAAAAAGGTTGAGAACCTTTATTAATTATATATCTTACATTCAATGAAACATGGTGTTTAATTTAAATAATTGCAGGAGGCAGCTTTGATACTTTGATTCTCTTTCCAGAACAAATGGCTCCTCTCCCTCACTGGCTTGCTGAGTTGATCTCTCATGATGAAAGACCAGCCTGGGCTGTCCCTTTCACAGGACTTTTGTCCTAGAAGATGATGGAATGCTTCTCTGGCTGAGTACAAAGCCCGGGTTGTGGTCACTTGGCCCACTTTGAAAGGGAATGCCAGGGAAATATATTCATTTCATCTTTTCTAAACAACAGATTGAGGAGACAGTCTCAGAGTGGGATGCTGGAGTCACAGCCTGAGAAGTTGACAGGGCGGGGGTGTGTGTGTGTGTGTGTGTGTGTGTGTGTGTGTGTGTGTGTGTGTGTGTGCAGGTATTCTGTGTAGACTGGCCCTACAAATGGGTCCATAGTGGGGGCCATCTTGATCTCTCTCACCCCAGGGGGATCATGTCTCTTGATCATGACCATACCTTCCTTTGTGTGGGGACAGTCAATCTCACAGCTTTTGAGAGAATTATCTTCTGCTGGTCACGCCCTTCAAAATCTCCAAATGAGGTAGGTTGGTGTAGGACCAGGGAGATGGCTGTGTTGACAAAGTGCCTTGAAAGCATAGGGACCTGAGTTTGTATCTCCAGAACTCATGTGTAAAGCCATTCATGATGGTGAGTGCCTGTAACCCCAGAGCTAGATGTGTGTGTCCTGGTGTGGTGACAGAGTGACCCTTGAAACTCATTGGCCAGTCAGCCTAGCTGGGTCAATAAACTTCAGACTCAATGAGGGACCCTGTCTCAAAAAATAAAGTTGGAGAATGAGCGAAGAAGGACACTTGGTGTCACTCTTTGGCTCTACACGCATGTGTACATGTGCACACATCTACATTAGCAAGTGCATATACTATGCACGCATGCATGCATGCTGCTCATGCACACACAAAAGTTGGTGGTCTGTTGACAATTCTAGAACACCTAAAGACTCTAAAACTAAAAATTGCCTAAAAATTAGAACCCCAACCCAACATGCTTCTGGTTCTGTTTTGACAAGAGCTTCCATAGTTCAGGTGACTGGGGGACTCAGGCCAAGACTCGATTAGGAGGGACCTCAGGACCCTTCTGTAGTATCTATAGTGATGTGGTGGACTGAGTCCAGGCCAGCTGGGTGAGCGCATCCCTGGAATCGCCTCTTCCCTTCCTGAAAGACAAGCGACTTGGCACGGAATGTAGGTCAGGTTTGTGTCCAAGATTCTTTTCTCTTTTTCCAAGACAAAGTCTGGGAAGGAGCTGAGCTGGGAGTGGTTTGGGACAGGGAGAAGAGAATTTAACATTTGTTGAATGTCTGATGTGTTAGATGCTGGGGCTCGAGTATGAATGCCATTGCATTGATCTCCGTGAGTCTTGCAAATTTGGGATTCTTATTGTCCCCTTCACAGATAGGGAAATAGAGACTGAGAGGTCACTCACTGGCCAAAGAATCAGGAAGACAGGCAGGATCTTAAGCTATATTGTCTGGCTCCGTTACACCTGATACACAAGAAAGGAAGGGTGGGGCTTCCCTGTTGGATATTGCTTTCCCCACGGGGCCAGACAGAACTCAGGGTTCTTTGGCTCTGGCAGTGAGCCTCCACAGGCTAGGCCACTCTGTCCTCTGCTCTCTCTCCTGCATCTTCATTATCTCTCTGTACCAACCCAACACCTTCCAGTCAATCTGAGGTTAAAACAACAATGGCAGCTGGGCATTGTATCACACGTTTGGCATCCCAGCACTCTGGAATTCAAGGGAAGCCTGGGCTATGTTGTAAGACTTGTCTTAAATAAAAAAAATGAAAACAACCATAGCAAGATCCCTAACAAAGACAGACATAAACCTTAGCATTCTTCCAACACAGCTCCCCAGAGTGCCATCCTGATTCTAGCACTGGGTTCCCATCACTTTCTATGTATTTCATATCAAACTGGATTCTTCTCTCTGTTCTCCAGAGCAGGTGCACCACCATGACCATTAATTGCCTTTTAAAAAATCTTTTTTTTCTGTGTGTGTGTGTGTGTGTGTGTGTGTGTGTGTGTGTGTGTGTGCAGGTATGCACTTGCCGCAGTGCAGTGTGGATGCCGAAGAACAGCCTTGTGTGTCAGTTGGTCCTTGCCATCCATTTTGTTTGAGACAGCGTTTCTTTTGTTGATGACTACTGTGTACCTCAGGTTAGCTGGCTTGAGAGTCTGGGGTTCTTCTGTCTCTCATCTGGCCGGTGGAGCCCTGACGTTACACATGTACATGATCACTTCCAGCTGTGAGCTCTGGGGACTCAAACTCCTGTCCTCACACTTGTACAGCAAGGGCTTTCATCCACTGCGCCACCGCCAGCCCTCAAATTACCTTATTGCTGTGACACTCCTCAGACTTTGCCCATTCTCCTAGCGTCCGGGGCTCAGCAGCACTGACACCTAGCCATTTCAGGCCCCGTGTGCCTTCTTTGATGGAGACATACTCCTTACATCTTCCTTTGACCTCCCAGGTACCCCTTTTCTGTTTCCTGTTCAAGCTCCCTTTCCCCCATTACTTTCCCATGTCTAAGTTTTCAGAGTCTGGTCCCAGCTTCCTCTCTTCTCCTTCTGTACTTGTTCTTCAACCTTACCCATGTCCATGACCTTTACACTTCCCTATTATGTCTCTATCCCAGTTCATCCATATCAGCTCCAAAACTGAGTTTCTGTCTATCTATCTAAGGGGTCACTAAGATCCCTTGATACGGTTGGCTAGATAACATACACTGCCAGCCCCCTGTATCTGTGTTTTCTATATCGACAGACTCCACCAGCTAGATTGCAAATAATGTTTAAAAAACTTGCTTCAGTATTCATGTTTTTCTTGTCATGTTCCCTTTTATACACTATGACAACAATTTGCATAACATTTACATTGTATTAGGGATGATAAATGATCTAGAGGTGATTTAAAGAATATGGAGGGTGTGTGTAGGATATGCAAGTGTTTCATCATTTAATACAAAGGACATGGGCATCCTTGGGTTTTGTCATCTTTGGGGGTGTCCTGTGGATACCAATGGGTGACTATAATTTAGGCTTTAGAGCCACATGGTGTCTTCTGCAACTATTAAACTCTGTTATCTAAGGCACAATCAACCACAGACCACGGCTGTGTTCTAATGGAGCTTTGTGTGTGGACACTGACACTAGAATTTTATATAATTCCATGTGTCAGGAGATATTATTCTCCTTTTTATCCTCCCAACCAAATTGAATTTTAGATAATTTCCCCATGTCAGGAAATAATGTTCATCTTTTAGTTTTTCCAGCCATTAAAGAATTTTAAAATTTTGTACAATTTTCATATCAGAAAACATCACCCTTTTGATTTTTTTCTATTATTAAAATGTTAGGCCGGGCAGTGGTGGTGTGCTGTGGGATGTTCTGTATGTCAAATGTGTTGCTGATTAGTCAATAATTAAAACACTGATTGGCCATTGGCTAGGCAGGAAGTGTAGGCGGGACAAGGAGGAGAATAAAGCTGGGAAGTGGAAGGCTGAGTCAGAGAGACACTGCCAGCCGCCACGATGAGAAACAGCATGTGAAGATGCCGGTAAGCCACGAGCCATGTGGCAAGGTATAGATTAATGGAAATGGATTAATTTAAGCTGAAAGAACAGTTAGCAAGAAGCCTGCCATGGCCATACAGTTTGAAACCAATACAAGGCTCTGTGTTTACTTGGTCGGGTCTGACGGCTGTGGGACTGGCAGGTGAGAGAGATTTGCCCTGACTGTGGGCCAGGCAGGAAAACTCTACCTACAGTGGTGCACATCTTTGATCTCAGCACTCAGGAGGCAGAGGCAGGTGGATCTATGCGAGTTTGAGGACAGCCTGGTCGACAGAGTTCCAGGACAGCCAAGGCTGTTACACAGTGAAATCTTGTTCTTGGGGGAAACATGTTGAAAATGGCATGGAGAAATGGCTCAGTAAGTAGTTAAGAGCATTAGCTGCCCTTGCAGAGGACCTAGGACCCAGCACCCATATGGCAGCTCACAACCTTCTTTAACCCCAGTTCCACGGATCAGATTTTTTTCTGAACTCTTTAGTCACTGTATACGTGGTGTGTGTGTGTGTGTGTGTGTGTGTGTGTGTGTGTGTGTGTATGTATGTATGTGTGTATGTATGTATGTATACACACATAATATGTATACAATCGTGGAATATACACATACACATATGATTAAAAAATCTTTTTTAACCCTGTCTCGAAAAAACAAAAAAAATCTTGTTTAAAAATGGTAAAGTTTAAAAATGGTAAAGCAGATAGTAAGGCCAGATTGCTGTATTGGCTCTCATTCGCCTGTTTCATGAACGTCCCACACTAGTTTATTCAGAATCTAACTGTGGACTTCCACCCCCAGATCTCAGTGCCCCCAGCTCAGGAAGGACACTTTTATACACTTAGCTGCCTCGTATAAGAAACGTGAGAGTTGTCCTTGCTGCATCCTGTTCTCCCTCACTCCCCCCTCCCAACTCCATCACCAAGTCCTACAGACTCTCTCTCCTAAATGCACGTCGTGGGATACTGTTGAGGAATGTGTGCTGTGGTTTTTATTTGGGAAATTGTGAGCTGGCTTATTCTCTCATCTCATATCCGTACTGTCTTAGATGTATCTGTGTTAGTTTCTCTCTTGCTGTAATGAAATACACAAAGCTAGGGAATGTATGGAAAAAAACAGCCAGATGTGGCGCATGCCTTTAATCCCAGCACTCGGGAGACAGAGGCAGGTAGATCTCTGTGAATTCGAGGCCAGCATGATCTACATAATGAATTCCAGGACAGTCAGGGTTATGTGGAGAGACCTTGTTTAAAAAAGCAAGTTCATAGGGCCTGGAGAGATGGCTCAGAGGTTAGGAGCACTGACTGCTCTTCCAGAGGTCTTAAGTTCAGTTCCCAGCAACCATATGGTGGCTCACAACCATCTGTAATGAGATCTGGTGCCCTCTTCTGGCCTCCAGGGACACATGCAGACAGAACACTGTGTACATAATAAATAATTTTTTTTTTTTTAAAGCAAGTTCATTTAGCTCAGAGCTTTGGGTAGTTCCAGGACATGGTGCTGGCATTGGCTCAGCTCTGCCCACGAACTCACGGCAGGTGGCACTGCAGTGGGGAGCCTGCAGGAAGACTTGGAGGGATCAGTTCTCTCTCACAGGAACCAACCATCTGGAAATAACATTCCCTCTCAGGGCACTGACCACCTAGTCCTCTAGGCTCCACCTCAAAGGTTCAATCATCCCTTCACTTTGCACACAGGGGACCAGGCTTCCAGTACAGGAAGCCTTGGGGGCCACAATCAGACACAACACAGGCTCTAGCCTGGATGCCCCTTTTTAAAATGGTAACTTTCCCCTACTCATGAACTCTTTATTTAAAAAAAAAAATCTCTTCTTGCACATGTGCACAAATGGACTTTGTTTTATCATACTGTTGTTCATTGTTTTACTTCACTGGAATGTCAGCTCTACAAGGGCAGGAGTGTGTGTGTGTGTGTGTGTGTGTGTGTGTGTGTGTGTGTGTGTGTCAGAGGACAACTTGCAGGATTCAGTTCTCTGCTTCTATCACTTGAATTCTGGGTACCAAACTCATGTCATCAGGCTTGGCAGCAAGCCCCTGTACCCGCTGAGCCATTTTGACAGCCCAGGGAGAGCGGGTGTTTTAATCTGTCTGTGCACTGATGTGTCACATGCCTGGAGCAGAGCCTGGGAATGTAGAAGGGACTCACCTGGGATGTGTCAAAGCCACAACTGCTGTTAAGGCTTAGACCCTTTCATCAGTTGCACAGGATCAGTTGAGACAGTCACAGCTACTCTTAAAGGGACTCTTTAAAGTAATGGCTCTTGGCCCTGGCTGCATGTTAGAGTCATCTGGGAGCTTTAAATAGTCCCCTGCTTAGGCTAGACCCATTAAATCAGACTCTTGGGGGATGAGAACACCAGTGACCAGAAAGCAAGACTTTCTACTTGCAAAAGCTATGTAATGGGCTAGAACACAGGTTTTGTTGGGAGAAGGAAGCATTTGTGGGCCCTGTGGGTCCCCCACTTAGGTGACTGGGTGTCTGAGCAGAAAGAACGGAGGATACCACACAGAGGCAGCTGTTGGACAGAATGACAGGACTCAAGGGCCATTGACGATGCAGTGATAGCTGTGTATCGTTCCAGGCACGGTCTCTGGATGAGCTTTAGTGTAGGAAGCGGGGGACAGGGGTGGCTTTTGCCTCATTTCTTCTAGAATTCTACAGATATTGATGGTGGGACATTCAGACAGGGTATCCCATCCTGGTATTCATTCTGCCTTACCCCACACCCTTTCTCTTTCATGGGCTTATGAATGACATAAGAAAGTGGTTCTTGGCCCTAAAGAGAAGCTGAGTGGATGGTATGGATGGGAACCACTGGGGTCAGGGGCAGGAGCACCATACAGGGCAGTGGTAAGGAAAGCTTCAGCCAGCATAGGAGAAAGGTTCAGCTTCTGAGGGTGCCTGGGCCAGTGAGAGGAGAAACAGGGTGTGTGTGGATGATCCAGCAGAAAGTAGGTCATGACAGATGAAATCAGCTGCAAAAACAGAACACAAGCCACACCAGCAAAGGGGCACTGCTGTAGGGATGGGGGCAAGGCTGACCTATGGGGGGTGCTTCTGGTTGTCTCTACAGGGCTTAGTGAGGGCCAGAGGCCAACGCATTGCCTGGGAGTCCCTTCCTAGGCCCCACAGTCTCCAAAACCATTCTAGACCTGGCTCATGGTGTTCTTTATGTATCTTTCATAATTGTCATTCCATGGTGACGTGGGTAATTGCTCAATGATTATTTTCTGTCTCGACTCTAAGGCCCGTGAGGGCAGGATTCATGTATGTGCCCCTACAAGCGAAGGGGTTAGTACACAGCACAGTGTGGAAAACTTAATGAGTACATCAGGAAGAAGAAGGAGCTACACCTTAGGCCTTTGTAAGGAGTTGATCTAAGGTTCCAGCTACTGGATATGCTTGCATAGTCCATTCAGAGCAGAGGGAAGAAGGAGGGCCTTCTCCTTGGGTGCTGAGGACAGGAACCACAGGTTTACTGACTTGAATAGATCTGGCCTGGTTTCCACATAACAGCACATGATTTATTAGCCTTGGGCACAGATACTGAATTCTGCCACAGCCCTTTCCCTTCTACTCCCTTGACAACTCCGAGGAGGTCTTGTTCTGGCCAGGAGCTCTCTAGCTCCTTTAGATCCCCATCCTCTGACCTTCCCACCGGGTGTAGGGCTTCCCCCCACCCCACCCCGGCCACCTCCTGCCAACAGGAGCTCCTGCCTTCCGGCATCCTCCTCATCTCTTTCCTGTCTCTAGACCTGAGGTCCCATAAAAAGTCACTTTGGTCTTGATCAATAGGCCATCTCAGTAACAAGGGAGATGTTGGCTTGCAGAACGGAGCCTCATAGGCTGGGGCGGGAGCAGACACAGCCCTTGCAGACAGCCATTTCTTTCTGGATGATGCATTAGCCTGCATCAGCAGGTTTGGCTTGTTTATGAGGAAATATATGACTCCCCAAAGAAAAGTTACAGAGAAGGAGCCAGAAAAAGGCAGGAGAGTAGGAACATTTAGTTAGGAAGGCTCAGTTCTATTCTCTGCCATCACTTGTCCCTTCATGGGGTTCTCACAGGCTGGCCTTGAATTTGCCATGTAGGAGAAGATAGCATTGAACTTCTGCTTCTCCTGCCTCCACCTCCTGAGTGATGGGATTACAGGCATGCACCACCGTACCTGGTTGTATGCAGTGCTGAGGATGCAACCCAATGGAGTCCCATCTCCATCCTATCCTTTCTTTTACAGTCTTTCAGGACACCAGCATTTGCTTAAGAATGCTCCTCAGTATGAGCACAATGCTCATCCTCCCATCAGCTGGCATGTGTGGGCTCACAGCTACCCATGCACCACCTTCATGAAGGCTGCCACTGCGTTGGCCTGCTGTGCTGCCTCTGACCTGTCCGTCTGCATGTTACCCAGATGACTCCCAGCCTTCCCTGGCATATCAGTCCACTCTCCCCTCATTCTGTCCTCTGGTTAGGTGTTCCATGGCACCAAGCACCTCTCTTTTATGGGAGACATTTGCAGCTGGAATCTGACATTTCTTTTGGTGTTTGTTATTATGTGCCTGACCCACTTGATGGTGACAGCTTTGTTATCTCTTCTGCGTTCAGCTGATTGTCTGGTATTAAGTAGGTCCTCATTAAAGAGCTATAGACTGAATTAATGGATGTGGTGTGTGTTTTTGGAAAGAACTCCAAATGATCCATACGTCCTGGACTTCTGAAAGAGGGTTCTCCTCTCTTTGAGTGTGGCCATTAATCTAGTGATCCATTTCAAATGAATGGAAGACAGTGGAAGTGGAGGGGACTGAGGCTCTTTGAATCCATATGTTGAAAATCTCAGGGTTCTGTGGGTAGAGTGCTTGCCTATCATACTTGAAGCCCTGAGTTCAATCTCTAACATATAAACCAGGCATGCTGGACCATGCCTGTAATTTCAGCACTTGCAAAACAGACACAGGAGGATCTTCAGAAGTTCAAGGATGTCCTTAGCTACATAGAGAGTTCAAAGCCAGCCTGGGCTATATGAGACTGGTCTGAAAAAAAAATAAATTAACCAATGACCCTAACTTGAGATGTGATGGCATCAGAGTGGCAGTCTTTGGGAGGTAATTATCTATGACAGCACTGTGACATGATGAGTGTTGTTTACAGAACCTACTGTATGGGAGTCAGGAGTTACACAGCAAAAGATCTCACACAGTGAGCAGGTGGTGGAGAGCCACCCAGTCATCAACAGCTCACTTTGTCGAAGCCTATCCTCATCATGAACACATTCAAGTTTCCCCCTGGGCATCATTCTGTCCTTACTCTCCCATACGGGGGCAGTGTTTTCATATACACCCACACACGCCCCCTGAGGGGGCCCTCTGGGTTTCCCTGTTTGTATTACTTTACATGACCATTTGGGCAGATGTGCCCCCAAATGCTGTCAGACCCCAGTACCAACCTCACTTGCAAGCCATCTTTGCCCAATTCTCTGAACAACTGCTCCTCACAAACCATCCTGCCCAGCCCCATGTCTCTTCTGCAGTGTTATAAACTGCCCAGACAGGTCCTCAGCATTACATTGCAGCAGCAATAATGGGGGTGTGGTAGAGGGTGGCAGGCAGAAATTGTCCCTCAAGGGCCCTCAGCTTCCAATTCCAGTCACTCAGCCCCTCTTCTCTGTGGGCCCCAGGCCTGGCCTGGTCAGCACAGGAGATCACAGGAGCAGTGCACTCTTCCAGGCTCACACTGGCTGGACAGTAGGAGCCAAGCTGCCCCTGGCCAGGAGGGAACCCCTTTCTCCTCTTCTGCTTGGTTCAAGCTTCCCAAGGCTTTGGGGAGAAGCCCCCCTTGGCTGGGGCCCCACAAAACCCTTCTCTGGAAGTCATTTCTAAAGCATGGCCACTGCTTAAACTACCAAGGGGAGAAGTTTTAGCTTATGGTTAGAGACCTCCAAGCTGGGCTGATTTGCTGGTGATGACAATGTCCTTTCCTGTGTGATATTATTGCTGTGACAGCATGCCCAGCAGCAGCTTAAGGAAGGAAGGACTTAATTGGGCTCACAGTTTGAGTGTGCAGGACACCACACTGCAGAAGGGAGGGTGCAGGGCACCACACTGCAGAAGGGAAGGTGCAGGGCATCACACTGCAGCAGGGAGGGGGCAGGACAGCACACTGCAGAAGGGAGGGTGCAGGACACCACACTGCAGAAGGGACAGTGATGGGGGCAGGAAACCATACTGCAGAAGGGAGGGGGCAGGACATCACGCTGCAGAAGGGAGGGTGCAGGATATCACACTGCAGAAGGGAGGGTGCAGGACACCACACTGCAGAAGGGAGGGTGCAGGACACCACACTGCAGAAGGGAGGGTGCAGGATATCACACTGCAGAAGGGAGGGTGCAGGACACCACACTGCAGAAGGGAGGGTGCAGGATATCACACTGCAGAAGGGAGGGTGCAGAGCATCACACTGCAGAAGGGAGGGTGCAGAGCATCACACTGCAGAAGGGAGGGTGCAGGATATCACACTGCAGAAGGGAGGGTGCAGGATATCACACTGCAGAAGGGAGGGTGCAGGATATCACACTGCAGAAGGGAGGGTGCAGAGCATCACACTGCAGAAGGGAGGGTGCAGGATATCACACTGCAGAAGGGAGGGTGCAGGACACCACACTGCAGAAGGGAGGGTGCAGGACACCACACTGCAGAAGGGAGGGTGCAGGGCACCACACTGCAGAAGGGACGGTGCAGGATATCACACTGCAGAAGGGAGGGGGCAGGATATCACACTGCAGAAGGGAGGGTGCAGGATATCACACTGCAGAAGGGAGGGGGCAGGATATCACACTGCAGAAGGGAGGGTGCAGGATATCACACTGCAGAAGGGAGGGTGCAGGATATCACACTGCAGAAGGGAGGGTGCAGAGCATCACACTGCAGAAGGGAGGGTGCAGGACACCACACTGCAGAAGGGAGGGTGCAGAGCATCACACTGCAGAAGGGAGGGTGCAGGACATCACACTGCAGAAGGGACAGTGATGGGGGCAGGTAGCAGGGGTCACATGGAGTCTGCAGCTGGAAAGCAGAGAGGCAGAGAGGGGCAGATGCTGGTGCTCAGCTCCGTTTTGCATTTTCATTCAGCCTGGGATACCAGCCCATGTTTAGAGTAGGTCTTCCCTCCTCAACTAATGTAATCTAGAAAACACATCCCTGCCATGTCCAGAGGTTTGTCTCCATGGTGATTCTAGGTCCTGTCAAGTTGATAATATTAACCATCACATGAGTGGAGGGCAGGTACTGACCAGGAAAGAAAACCTCTACATTCTGCTCTCTTGGTAACCCTACCCAGAGACCTCCGCCTTGCTGTGTGCCTGATGAAGCTGTTCAGAGCCCAGAGCTGGGCTCTCATGGATGGCCCAGGAATATCTGCAGGTATTCTGCCTTTGTCTCCCCAGATTTTGTTCTTGCCTCTGCCCTGCTTTCAGCAGGCACAATATGGGGGAGACTTGGCCTTTTTCATCAGGACCCAAGGTCCTCCTTTAGGGAAAAAAAAAGCACTATGGGGCAGTCATCAATAACCAAGCAGTTGTGAACACTAAGAAATTCGCAGTCTAGAGGATCCAATTCACAATCAACAGCCATAATAAGACTGTTCATTTGGTTGTGCTGAGATACTCTTATAAATACTCCAGGGATTCTGAAGAGAGAATCAGAGCCACCGGCGAAAGCTCTGTCAAAGACAGAGGACTGGGGCTGGGGATAGGACTCCACGGGTAAAGCATTTTCTCGTGAGGACTAGAGTTTGGGTCCCCAGCACCCGTGTAAATGCCTGTTGGACACGGTGGCCTGCTGTGATTCCAGGGTTCAGAAGGTGGAAACGGGATCCTTGGAGAAAGCTGGCTAGTTAGAATGGTCCTCTCCATGAGCTCAGGATTCACTTGAAAGACCCTATCTCAATGAATAAGTTGTAGAGCAATTGAAGATTTCCCATGTCAGCCTCAGGCCTCTACATACACTTCATACATGCACATTTGCCTGTATATGTGGACATGCATACACATTCACAAACATTACACACACACACACACACACACACACACACACACACACACACACACACACATGCATCAAAGAAATATCAGAGGCAGAGTGTATGTCTCCATAAAAGTTATCCCAGGCAGGGGCTGGGGGGGTCATGAAGAAAGTCTTAAGGGCAGGAAGGGTGAGGCATGGGAGTGGTATTACATATCATATAAAACAATATTATATACTATGGCTGCTCTCTAATATACAAGAGAAGTTCAACATTTCTCTTTTTCCTGTGATCACAAGTGTTCCTGCCACTGAGAAGGGCCATATGCCCAGTGCAAGAACCCAAGAGGCAGGGCAGGAAGCCTTCCAAAACTGGAAGGATCTATACATTTCTTACTTGTTTTCATGTACATAGTTAAAGTTCCTTGTTGTCACTCAGGGGACGATGACCATTGTGTCTGAATTCACTCAACACTGATTAAACAGGGACATAAAAGATAAATAATGTCCAGACATCCTGACAAGGTCCCGTGTCCTCTGACCTTGGCCTGCACCAGACACAATTGAGCTCTTCCAGGCCCTTGAACTTGATAACTTCCTCTCACCACCAGGCCATTCCCTGGTGAAGTCTTAACACTGGAATTCTTCTGCTTCCACTTCCTAGTTAATTCCTTCTTGCCCTTAGCTCACAGGACATGCATCCCCAGGGGAGATTTCTCTGCTCTTCCAGAACTGAGTAGACTGGGCTCCTCATTCTATGATCTGTTCGTGGTCTGGCTGCTCCTTAGCTACCTTATATGCTCAATGTGTGGCAGACTCTCTGTAGACAGCAGTGGGATGAACAGATAATAGCCCAGAACGTGGATATTTGTCTTTTCTTAAGTTTAAAAATTTAATATTTATCTTTCCATCATTCTCCTTCAATTTAGTTACATTTCCCTTTTTAAATTCAATACTATTTTATGTAATATATAGCCAAGTAGAAACAGTTTATTGTTTTATAATTTTATTTGGAATGCAACTCACCACTGTATTTGGGGAGATTTATTGTAACATATGTACTTCTTTTCCCTTTTGTAATTCTTTTTTAAAAAATAATTTAAAAATTTCTCTTACAGGTATATATTATAATGTATATTGAGCATGTTCCCTCTAGCCCATGCCCTTTTCTTACCTCTTCCCTTCCCATTATTGCCTTATAACGTCATAGGCAATTTCGCTTCCTTCATTTAAGTTACAAGAACACACGTTTATGTGACTGTATGGAATCTATGCATCACAAATAAGAGAGAATATTTACCTGAGGACTTCCTGAGACCAGCTTAATTAACTTACTGTGATTGAATCCAGCCTGAGCTCTTAGGTTTTTCCTGGGCTCCTAGGAAAACAGACATGTGAAATGAGGACCATTACATGTGCTAGACGGACAGACATACAGGATACTGGAGTCACCAATCACAGCCATGTTCTCCTCTGAGAAACTCAGGGAGTTGGACCAGCGATGACCTGGCAAAGAGTGAGGTACTCCTGATGGATTTGGAAAGACAGCCAGAGTTTTCCAGGCCGTGAGAAGGCATTGCTGGCTAGGGAAGACGGTGTACATCACAGTGGGCTAGAATACGGGGCAGCGTGGATAGCCTTGGTCACTACACGGCACCTGGCGTGGTGGGTTTGGGTTAGTGGGAGGACTCCATCAAACACTATCTGGGCACTAGATTTCAGCTGTGGGTTAAATTGTGGTCATCCCCCTGTCATCCACCCAAGATGTCTAAGAGCTAACTCATGCTACTCGTCAACATGGCTGCATTTGAAGAAAGTGTTGCAGGGGTCACTGAGTTAATGTCTTGAGATAGGAACATTCTGAATTAAACTGAGAGGGTCCTAAATCTCACGACAAACGTCCTTGTAAGGAGTGGCAAAGAGACACACAGAGGAGGGGAGCCTCAGTGGATGAAGCCCCGTGAAGACGGCAGCCGAGTGAGTCTAGAGCAGTGCTTCTCAACCTTCCTATGCTGCGGTCCTTCAACACACTTCCTCACGTTGTGGTGACCCCCAACCATAAAATTATCTTGTTGTTCCTTCATAGCTGTAATTTTGCTATTGTTATGAATCTTAATGTAAATGTAGGATATCTGATATGTGACCCATAGGTTGAAGGCTGCTGGACTAGAGTGATGCCCATGTAAGCCAAGGAATATGAACAGACACCATATGCCAGAGCAAAGCAGGTAGAGGTGTCTTCTTGGGGCCTCCAGGTGAAACCAGCTCTGTTGCCATTGTGAGTTTTAGGATTCTGGCTTCTAGAACTCTGAGCAAAAACAACTGGGTTTTAACCATCCAGTTTGTGGCAGGTTGTTAGGGCCACCACAGGTCACCAATGTATAGCATCAGGTGCCCAGATGCTATATAACTCTGCGATTGGTGACAATGGAAGTGGGACTCCAGAGAGGGGTCATGTGAGCATTTGACTCTGATCCCTTCCCTTCGCTGCTTAGCACAGAGAAAACCACAGTCAGAGCAGCCTAAGAGGATTCCTGGTAAGCAGCTAACCCATTGCTGTCCAAAATGGGCTACTGGCTACCTTCTCAGTGTGATGTAATGGCAGTGGATGAGAATCTTCCAAAGTGCATGTGTGCATGTGTGTGCGTGTGCATGTGCGTGTGGGTGTGTGTGTGTATGCACACACACTTGAGGGCCTGTGTATCATTCTTCAGAGCTGTCTACCTTGTTTTACTCTTGCAGAGAGACTTGGGCCTTGCTGATTAGGCTGGGCTGGCTGGCCAGCAAGGCCCAGGGATTCACCAGCCTCCAGTTCCCCAGTCTTGGGGTTATAAGGTGCACCACTGTGGACCCATCTTTTGCACAGGGGTCTGGGGATTGCATTCAGGCTTTCATGCTTGTGCAGCACTTTACCAACTGAGCTGTGGCTGCAACTCCCACAAAACGCCTGTCAGTAACTCATCATACTGTCTCGGTCTGGGGATCTGGTTTCACTCCCTGCTCAGTGAAGACACCCCAAGGGAACTGCTGGTGAAGTGCAGGCCAGAGCCACATAAGAGAAGCTGATATGGTGGTCACAAGCTCCTGAGTATAATTTTACTGCTGAGCAAATGATGAGAACCTCTCTTTCCTCCCTTCCGGGAGTAAGATGTCTCAGCAGAGTCCATTGGGTTCCGGCTAGAAATGACTGGTCTCTGGCCATGGAGTGACATGTGGGATCCTCCCCTCACTGTGGGGGCAGCTGCTACAGAGAACAGGGTTGTACCAACCACACTGACCTGATGAAACCTTAGCCCCTGTGGGGTGTCTTGTTCCTCTGGCGAAGTGCTCTGGAGGCTTCCCTGTGTGCTGGTCCTTCCAGACCTTCCTGGCCTAATGAAATACCCTGGAGCACCTGTCATGGCTAGATCACATGTTCTCCCTCCCCCACAGCTATGGAGAAGCAACTGAACCAGGATATATTCCAGCCATGCTCCCATGAGTCACTTCTCCTGACAGTTTCCGTCTACATGTTCTCTGATGTCTCTTTGGGTTCTGGCTGGAAGCCCCTTGGCTTGGAATCCACGAGATCAAGGCTGTCGGAGTCTAAGTTTAGTGATGGCTTTCCCTGCCTGACCTCAGAATGTCAGTGGCAGAAATGGAAAGGGGAAGGATTTGTGGAGGCGAGAGCAGGGGGAGGGTCATGAGGTAGTGTTGCGGGGGAGGGGGGTTTCTGGGGCTCTCTACAACTGCATCAGAACCTCCCCAAAGCTGCAGGAAAGCTAGGGTTCCAGGTGACCAGGCTGTAATGTGGAATGGGATCATGACTCCATTCTGTTATTCACTGGCTCATAACCTTGAGGGTGGTTTAGCATCTCTGGGCTTTGTTTCCCTTTGTGTGAAATGATAAAATACTAAGAAGAGATAACCATGAGCTTCAAAGATAACCATTACTATGTTACCTACTATGTCCTTCATCTTGGAGGGTTAGCTCTCTAAATATTCTCTAGTGACATCTCCCGAACATCTTTGGCTTTCCACTTCTAGGTCTCCTTGTCTGCCTGTCTCTCTGTTTTATTATAGTATAACTGACATATAATACATGTGCATATTGAAGTTTGATTTATCTTGGCACATGTATGTACTTAAAAAATCATCCCTACCATCAAAATAACAAAAAGATCCAACATGCCCCCATTTTCCTTTGTGGTCCCTCCTTCCCATTCCTTCCTTCCTGACCCTTCTGTTCCCAGTGATTTATTTTTCTCATTACAAATAAGTTTATTTTATAGTATTTTATTGCAATAGAATCATACAATACATATGTGAGAAAATCTGTTTCTTTCAGTTAGCCTTGTTGTTGTTTGTTTTTGCTCTTTTGGGGTCCCTGGCACCCAGCTCCCAAATAAATCACACACAGAGGAGGCTTATTCTTAATTATAAATGCCTGGCCTTAACTTGGCTTGTTTCTTGCCAGCCTTTCCTAACTTTAAATTAACCTGTCTATCCTTTGCCTCTGGGCTTTTACCTTTCTCTACTTTTGTATACCTTTCTTTCTTATTCTGTTGCTGGTTGTGTAGCTGGGTGGCTGGCCCCTGATATCCTCCTCCTTCTCTTGCTCCTAGATCTTTTCTCTCCCAGAGTTCACCTTTTATTAATTCTTTCTGCCTGCCAGCCCCACCCATCCTTTTTCCTGCTTTGCTATTGGCTGTTCAGCTCTTTATTAGACCATCAGGTGTTTTACACAGGCACAGTAACACAGCTTCATAGAGTTAAACAAATGCAACATAAACAAAAGCAACACACCTTAAAATAATATTCTACAACACCTAGTGGTTTGAGATTCACCCATGTTGATGTGTCTGTCAGTGGTTTTTTCTTTTTTATCATTTGGAAATTGCAAGGATGTATCACAGTTTGCTTACTCCTTCACCAGCCAGTTGGCATTTGGGTTGTTTCTGGTTTGAGATAGTTCAGATAAAGCTGTGAATAAATACCCCTGCTATTATTGTGAACATAACATGTCATTTCTGTTGAACAAACATTTAGGAGTGGAAGTTAGGTATAAGTTTAATACATTAAGAAACTGTTGGTTGCTTTCTTAAGAGGGTTGTATGCCATACATTCCTACCATCAATATCCAAGCCTCACGACCCCATCTCTCTTTGCTAACACTTGATATGACTTGTTGATTTAATTTTATATTTCAGTGGGATGCACTGGCTTGAATTTATAGTTCCTTAATAGCTAATGGTCATGGACATGTTTTCTTGTGTCATCTATGTGTATTCTTTGATGAAATATCTTCCAAATCTTGTGCCTATTTTGAAAATTGAGTTAGATATGGCATTTCATGCCAATAATCCCATCCCTTAAGAGACTGAGGCAAGAGGCTGAAGAGTTCTAGGCCGGCCAGGGAAACACAGTAAGACTGTGTTTCAGAAACTATAACAAAATACCCCAAAAGCAAGCGGTATGCTTTCTGATTACTAAGCTTTAATTAGGAATCCTTGAAAATGTTATCTTCATGTCTGTGACATGTCTTTTCAGTCTCTTAACAATTCTGCCAAAGAACAGAAGTTCCTAATTTTGGTGATGTCCAATTTGTTGAGTATTATCATTTTATGGATTGTAATATTTGTGTTGACTCTAAGGAATCTTGGCCTCAATTAGCAAACAAAGATTTTTTTCCCCTCGATTTTATTCTGGAAGTATTACAGCTTTATGTTCACAGTCAGCTTTGTGTCCTGATTTGAGTTGAGTGCTTTCTTGTAGGTAATTTGAGGTAAGAATTGTATTGACGTGGTTTTGTTATTGTTTTCAGCACTTGAGCAACAGGTGTTTAAGCGGCTACCACTTCCACACTGGATCATCTTTGCATCTTTTTGTTGTTGCTGTTTTGAGACAGGGTCTCATTCTGTAGCCCAGGTTGGCCTTTGAATGATCCTCCTTCTTCAGGCTCCATAGTGCTGGGATTACAGGCAGGAGCCACCATACCCAGTGACCTTTGTATCTTTCTTAGCACTCTGTTAACCTTATGTGTTACGTGTCTATGTGTGATGAAGCAATTAGTTATATTGTTCTATTATTACATAAAACTCAGGAGTCAGATATTGGGGTAAAAACCTTATTGATCCAAAGAGCAACGGAGGAACAGTCAGCTGACCCTGACTCTCCGTACTTCCAGATTGAAAAAGCCCTTGAATCTTTCTAAGCCCCTCCCTATTCCTTCCTGTGTCTCTCTATCCTAATATCCTTTAGAGGTTTTTTTTTTAGCCAAAAACTCTATGGTTAATTCTGGCCAACTGAATGTTGACTCTGCTCTCTGATTCAAGTTTTAACTTTGTCAGTCTCAGGAGTGTCAGAGTGCAATCAAAATATCCCACAACATTTCCCCCTTTTTGTCTAAATAAAAAGAGAAGATTTTAATTTTGGTTTTCTTCTGTCTCATACCAGGTGGCTCTTTTGACATGAGACAGATTTTGAATTTTCCTTTAACAAGCATACTTGGGTTTAGAGGAGAGAGCCACACGCCAACTCCAAAGTCAGGCTTTAATTTTTAATTGAATTGGGACTACAAAAAGACTGTTTGCCTTATATGTCTGTAGAGAACAGCAGAAACAAATATTTGGGAAGATTTATGAAGTTTTATCCTGTTGGAAATGTGCTACACCATTGGGTCAATTTACTCTTTTTCTTGGGACATTTTCTCTGGATAATTTGTCCTTCTTCAGATGTCTCATTTGTCTAGTGGTCTTCAGATTCCTTAGTTGGATGCTATTATTCTCCTGGAAAGACATAAACAAAACCCTGCCCAACGCTAACTTTGGGGAGTTTCCCTTTTTGGCAGGTTATATCTGATCAAATAAAAGGCATTTGTTAGTCTTAAATTTAGTTTAGATTGAATGGCTTTGCTGTTTTTGATGAACTGTCACCTCTTCTAATCAAGAGGTCTCTCTTGTTTGAATCTAATCTTTATCGATTTTGATGGTAGCCATAACTTTTCTTCTCCTGTGAAAACAAAAGCAAAACCTCTTCCCCAATGTAACATATATCCTGGTTTCCATTCTGAGGTCAGCACATCTTTAAAGTATACATGCTGATTTAATTCAGCAGTTTTTTTCTACTGTCTAATATCTCTCCACAGCTTTTGTTCCTTTCTCATTAGCATTAAAAGAATTTAAAGTTAATAATGCATTGTGTAATCTATCTCTGGGAGTCTTTATTACTCCTTTCTGTTTATTTAGCATATCCTTTAGAGTTTGATTTGATCTTTCTATAACTACTTGACCTGTAGGATTGTGTGGTATACCTGTAGTATGTTTTATGTTGTAATATGCAAGAAACTGTTTATTTTACTAAAGACATATGCTGGAGCATTGTCAGTCTTAATTTATACAGGTATTCTCCTAATGGCCATAACTTATAATAAATGTGTAATTACGGAATCAGCCTTTTCAGAACTCAAAGCAGTTGACCAAAGCAGTTGTGCACATACTTTGATTTTTCAAACTCTGCAAAATGAGACACATCCATTTGCCAAATTTAATTTCTTTAAGTACCCTTTGAGTTACATCCTGCAGGTAGTGGAGTTTGGCTATACAAAGAACAAGTAGTATATTTCCTTATAATTTCCTTGGCTTGTTGCCACATGATAGAAAAACCTTTCTCAAACTTTTGCTATTAACATGGTGTTTTTAAAGGAATTCTGAGGCTTCTAGTACATTTCCTACCAATAGCTGATCAATTTCATCATTACCTTGTGCTAGAGGGCCAGGTAGACCCGTATGGGATCTGGTATGTGTTATATACAAGAGATAATTTCTATTTCTGCTTATTTCTTATAATTGAATAAATAACAAAGTTAATTCTGAATCATCTGGAATAAGTTCAGCAGTTTCAATATGTAAAACAACTCTTTGTATATTGAGAGTTAGTAACTATATTAAGACGTTCTGGAAAATCTAATAATACCATGAGAGTAGCATATAATTTTGACTTTTGAACAGAATCATAAGGGCTTTCAGCCACTTTACTTATTTTTCCTGACTTATAAATCATCCATAGTGGAACCATACAGAGTCCTAACTCTCTAAATTGTAATATTTTTCCCTATTCTTAACATGGGAAAGACATAAAAAAACAAACAAACAAACAAAAAAACACCTAATTCCCTCAAGAATCCTCAAGTGTCTCACCAGATTTGATGACTTTTCAGTTTGTCCACAACAGCGGCTATGGTGATGGCAGAGTTGTGGGGGGTGGGGGGTAGCCAGCTGTAGTGGTGGTGCTCAGCTGTGTGCAAGGGGGTGTAGGGCAACCAGGCTAGCACTGGGGTCATAGGGGGCTGCCACTGTGCTGCACAGGCTGGGCTGAGGGCACCTGTAGCTGCTCACATGTATATGTGTGTGTTGGGTGGGCTCTGAGGGTATGCGGGGTTGCAGCAGCAGTAGAAGCCCCAAAGCTGGTGTGAGCTGTGGCCCTGGGAGTGGGGGTTCAGGGAAAACCCACAAGCCACAGGGACAGGGAGCAAGCTGCCTGAAAAGCTGACACAGGTCAACAAAGCCAAGTGGTAGGAAGCGAGTGCGTGGGGTGCCTGAAGGACAGCTGGTGGTCAAGGGCTGGTTCTGGTGGCTGCAGAGCTGACAGCAGCTACCACTGCAGTGTTTGAGGCCTGAGTGAACAGCCTGGGATGCACAGATCGGTGACAGCTGGTGGTCAAGGGCTGGTTCTGGTGGCTGCAGAGCTGACAGCAGCTACCACTGTAGTGTTTGAGGCCTGAGTGAGCAGCCTGGGATGCACAGCCCGGGATGCAGCTGTTGCAGGGAGACTGCAATGGAAAAGCCCCTGTTGGGAAAAGCCAGTGACCCATAGAGGCACGGAGAAGTGGAGGCTTTAAAAGCCGCTGCATGATCTCGCCACCCGTTGGACGCCAGATGAAGCGATTACTTATAGTGTTCTACCAAAGAAAACTTGGGAGTCACATATGAGGTAAAAATTGGATAGATCCAAAGAGTAATGGAGGAACAATCAGCTGACCCTGCCTCTCCACACTTCCAAATCAAAAGGCCCTGGAATCTTTCTAAGGCCCTTCCTATTCCTTCCTGTGTCTCTCTATCCTAATCTGGGTCAGCCAAAAACTCTATGGTTAATTCTGGCCAGCTGAATGTTGACTCTGCTCTCTGATAAGGTCTAACTTTATTGGCAGTTGGAGTGTGATCAAAACATCCCACAGCAGTCTGGGTTCTGTTTTCTTTCGTTTTCTTGTCTATTGTAATGCCACTTACACATCTTGACTACAGTAGCTTTTAAAATACAATTTTACTGCTTTTATATATGTTGTGTGTGCATGTCTGCGTGTGTGTGTGTGTGTGTGTGTGTGTGTGTGTGTGTGTGTGTGTGTGTGTAAGAGAGGGGGGGGGGTGTCAGGTGTTGTCCCTGATTGCTTTCTGCCTTGTGTACCGAGGCAGGGTGAGGCAGGGTGAGGCAGGGTGAGGCAGGGTGAGGCAGGGTTTCTCACGTGCCCTAGAGCTCAGGGCTTCTAGCTAGCTAGCTTAGGGCAGGGATGCCCTGTGTCTGGAGTTACAAACTGACTGCCACGCCAACTCGGCTTTTCCGTGGGTCCTGAGGATCTGAATTCTGGTCCTCACACCTGCACAGCATGCTCTTTACTCACTAGGCCATCTCTCTAGCTCCTCTAGCTTTGGAAGACTCAGGTCGATAGGTATATCCTCCAACTCTGTTCTTCCTTTTCAAAGTTGTTTTTAGTTGTTCCAGTTCCTTTATTCTAGGTCCACAAAAGTCTTTGAAAAGCACACCAACTCTACAAAAATTCCTTTTATATTTGTGCTTGACCCATTTGGAAAGAAAGGATATCCCCACAGCGTTAAATTACTGAAACCACAGGCGTAGTATAAATATCTGCTTAGGCCATCTTTAATTGCCTTTATTGACATTTTATAATTTATAATGTACAACCCTTATACATTTTTTAAAATTTATATAAGGCTAGGTATGGTGGCACATGCCTTTAATCTCAGCACTCAGGAGGCAAAACAATTTTTTATGTGTATGAGTATTTAGTTGGTATATATGTATGTGCATCATGTGTGTGCCTGGTGCCAAAGGAGGCCAGAAGAGGGTGTGAGCTGCCATGTGGGTGCTGGGAATCAAACCTGTGTCCTTTGGAAGAGCAGCCAGTGCTCTTGACAGCTGAACCATCTCTCCAGACCCTGCCCAAAAAACAAAACAAAACCAAAAAACCCAACTGATTATACATCAGCTGTTTTTGTGTCTGGTGATGCTATTGAGAAGGGGGTTTGGGCTTCTACCTTTAAACTTCAGATTCTTTGTTGCTAAGGTGAAAAAATGGTTGACTTTTGTCACTAAATTCATTTGCTTTCTGTAGTAGCTTTTGTAGATTACATATGACCTTCTAGAAACATGGTAAGTCATCGACAAGGGAAGACAGTTTTATCTCTTCTTTTTCAATCTGTGTGTCATTTCTCTCTTTTTATTATCTTGTTGTATCTTGTGTAATGAGAGAAGCAGGAGAAAGGACCACACAAGGTTTGAAAAGACAATGCAGGGTTGTTTTCCCCCTTCTGGTTTTAGAAGGAATCTATTCTATTTTTCATCAGTAAGTATGTTGTTATCTGTAGTTTTTGCTGATATTGTTTATAGGGCAGAGAAGCTTCCATTGCTAGTTTTCTGGAAAGCTTTATCAGGCATAGGAGCTGGGTTTTGACAAATGATTTTTCTACCTCTTTAGAAATGAACTCTCTGGGTGCTGTGACTGGGGCAAGAGCTGTGGCTGGGGAGGTCATGGGCCCTAGCAGGGATCCTACTACTATTGTTTCGATAAATGGACGTGTTGCCAAACTGCCTTCTAAGTAGTCATGGTTATACCCATCCATTAATGCTGCTCTCAGCCTTCACCAGAGACACTTCTTATTGCAGTGGGCAGTATTGATGTAGAGACTCATAACTTGTCAAGCACTAAGAGTAATCGATGGTGCAGTGCTCAGGCTTAAACACAACGTCTGTATCACCCTCTAAGGCTCAGGGAACATAGCAGAAGGGTGAGGGGATAGAATGTTAAAACTCAGAGGATGGGGAGATGTGCAACAAAAAGATGTGCAACCATAGGCATGACGTCACCCTGGCACTTGTGAACTCACTGCAGCCATGGTTACCTGTACAAGGTGAGGTCAGCCAACATTTCCTCAGGGAGAGCAGATGGGTCCAAGAGGCTCCACTGAGGCAATATTGTCAGTTAATGGTGTGTGTGTGTGTGTGTGTGTGTGTGTGTGTGTGTGTGTGTGACTCTTTCTTCAGTGGTGTAGTCACTGGTAAGTTTCCCATATTCCAGTAAATAACCTTCCACCCATGCTTTAATGAGATGTGTGGGTCGAATGCAAAAAGAAGACGTGAAAGCTGGAGGGGGACTTTCTGTGAAGAAGGGTTCCAGCCAAGGTGCGGGGGTGGGATGAGCAAGGGTGAGAACAAGTGAAATTCACTGCATGTGTGTATGAAATGGTCAAAGGATAAAAAGAAAAGAAAGTAAATAAAAATAGAAATAAGCATATTTTATGTAATGATTTTTAATGCTCAATTAATGTGATATTACTGACATAAACCTCATTTCTTTGTAATATGGTATTATCTCAAAATATTTGGGCTACCATAACAAAATACCTTATATTGGGTAGCATGCAACCAATAGAAGTTTATTTCTTATAGTTCTGGAGACTGGGAAACCCAAGAGTAGGGAAGCTTCAGATCCATTACCTGGAGAGGGATTACTTCCTGGTTCACAGGCAGCATCTTCTTACTCCAGCCTCACAGGGCTGGAGAAGAGACAAAAGCTTCACACTCACGATCTCATCACTTACTGTAAGGTAAAAGGGCCAGCCAAGGAAACACACCCTGACCCTGAAACCACAGGCAAGGAAACACACCCTGACCCTGAAACCACAGGCAAGGAAACACACCCTGACCCTGAAACCACAGCCAAGGAAACACACCCTGGCCCTGAAACCAGAGCCAAAGAAACACACTTTGGCCCTGGAACCAGAGCCAGTGAAAGAAACACACCTTGGCCCTGAAACCATAGCTAAAAAAACACATTCTGACCCTGACCAACTGGGCACAAAAACCAACCATTCCCTGAGCAGGAAAACCAACCTATCTCTGAGGATGAAATCCAGCCAATCTCTGAGTTTACCCAAACGCAGAGATTAAAATCTGACTAATACCTACCCTGAAAATCTTAACCCTGGAAAACTCTGCCCCTAAGAAGCCCTATACAAGCCCTGTGCCTGTTCAGTTGGGAACCGCCTTTTCCCACCCTGGCAGAGGCAGTCACTCTCCTGGATTCCTCCCTCCCAATAAATCTCTTGAATGAATTTTGGGTGGAAGGACAACTCTGCTGGGAAACTCCCTCAGTGGAGTGGAGCAGAGAAGCAACAAACATCTCTACTGGGAAATTCCCTTAGTGGAGTGGAGCAAAGCTGAGCTGTAACAACTTTCTTGGAGAGAAGAGGATAGCTACACTCCTGTGGGGAAACCAAGCCCCACTGGAACACAGCTATAGGTACAACCTAGCTTCAGACAGTCAGGATACCTTTCCCTTCACAGCTGTAACACTTGCCCTTTACTCCAATCCTGTCTCTTGATTTCAAAAGATGAGTTTTAAAAGGATATTGTCATTCAAACCATAGTGAGTTAGACTTGCAGTACATTGCTAGGTTCAATTTCCTATCGTTTTGTTCTTTGCTGAAACTTTCTGGGGATGCTGGCTTGGTTGGTCTTTTTTCTTCTAATGTCTGTCTGACTTTGGTGTCTGTTGTCATGCCTTCCTCACTGAATGAATTGGGAAGTATTCTGTTCTCTTTGATATGTTCAAGCTTTGATAACACTCAGCAATAAAGTCACCTAGGTCTGGGATTTATTTTATGCCCGTAGGAATGAATATTTTCAATAATAAACTTAGTTTTTTAATGCACATAGAGGACTACCAGGCTACAGTTATAGCCCTGTGGTCTATGCCATTTCCCTTGATGCTCTGGGTTCCATTCACAGCACCACCAAAAACAAAAGGTACATTAATGTCCCTCTGTAGGATCTGTAGGGATACAACATCTGTCATTTCCAGATGTTGGCATCTGCATCATCTAGTTTCTCTCTGATTTATTAATGTTACTGATCTTTTCTATAAATATTGTAGTTTTAAAACATTTTTATGTGTGTGTGTGTCCATGTGAGTTTATGTGCATCTGGTGTCCGGAGAGGCCAGAAGAGGGTGTCAGGTCCCCGGAACTAGACATTTGTAAGTCACTTGACATGGGTCCTGATCCTATCGAAGAACAGTAAGTGCACTTAACTACTGAGCCATCTCTCAAACCCCAATATTGAGTGTTTATTTCATTTACTTTTTATTTTAGTTCAATTCAAAATAATTTCTTCTGGAGTAGTCTGTACCAATATTTTTGTTTAGTTATTACTTAATTGTATATATTTATGGGGTATAATATGATAACTTAATAAATGTATAATGTTTAAGGATGTCAAAATACTTTCTAATTTCTCTTGATTGCTTCTTGGATTGTGGGCTATTTAGAAATGTGCTAGTTTCCAAGTGTTTGGAGTTTTTTTCAGAGATATTTGTTATTGATTTCAATTTAATTTCATTGTGGTCAGCAAGCACACTTGTATGAAATAATTACTTTCAGAATTATGGATAGGGCTGAGTAGTAAAACATATCTATGATGCACGTGACATACAATTGAACACATAGAATTCAATTCCCAATAATCCCCACCCCCAGAGAAACATCCTTTTTTAACTGAGCACGATGGTGCACATCTGTAATCCAAATACTCAGGAGCTAAGGCAGGAAGATTATGAATTTGAAGCCAGCTTGGGATACATGATAAGATCCGGCTTCAAGAAAACGCAAGATGGGGCTGGGGACATTGCTTAGTTGCTGAGAGTTCTTCTTGGTCTTCAAGAGGACCCAACTTCAGTTCCTAACACCTACTTCAAGGAGTTTACAACCACCTTCGACTCCATCTCCAGGAGATCTGATACCTATTCTGGCTTCTGCAGGTACTCTCACATGTGAGTGTATATGTGTGTGTGTGTGTGTGTGTGTGTGTGTGTGTGAATAAAATAATAAAAAATATCTTTTTAAAAAGCAAGAGGCAGCCGGGCGGTGGTGGCGCACGCCTTTAATCCCAGCACTCGGGAGGCAGAGCCAGGCGGATCTCTGTGAGTTCGAGGCCAGCCTGGGCTACCAAGTGAGTTTCAGGAGAGGCGCAAAGCTACACAGAGAAACCCTGTCTCGAAAAACCAAAAAAAAAAAAAAAAAAAAAAAAAAAAGCAAGAGGATCAGGAATTCAAACCCAGTCTGGACAAACACAAACAATAACAAGGTAGTTATTGAGCCTAGTTTTACAGCTGGAACATGGTCTTTCTTGGCAAATGTTCCAGAGAACAATGTACATGTTAATGATGTTGCATGGGATCTTCTAGAAATCCCAGTGGAGTCAAGCTGGTTTCTAGTTCTGTACACATTTCTGTAAGTTATCTTTCCTCTTGTTCTACCAATTATTGAGATGGAAGCGTTGACATTTTTCTACTCTCTAATTCCCTTAGCTTTTGCTTCACGAACTTTGAATTTGTTATTATATGCCAACATGTTTAGAAATTCTCTCTCTCTCTCTCTCTCTCTCTCTCTCTCTCTCTCTCTTTTTGTTTGTTTGTTTTTTGAGACAGGGTTTCTTCTGTATACCCCTGGCTGTCCTGGAACCAGCTAGAAATTTTGTTTGTCAATATGAAATTGTGTCACCAGAAATATTCCTTGCTCTGCAGTCTAGTTTTTCTGTCCCTGGCTTCTTTTGATGAGAGTTTGCAGGTGTAGCGATTTGAAGAGTGTCCCCCTCTCAGAATGTAACCTTATTTGGAAACAGGGTCTTGGCAGATGTGAAGGCAACGATTGAACAGTGAATATAGGGTTGGCCTAGAATTCACCGAGAGTGCCCTATAAAAGACAGAGGATGACAGTAGAGACATCGAAAGACATGGGATCTTGGGGGCACTGTTCCTAGCTAAAGAGACTGGGAAAGCCAATGACAAAAGCTTCTTCAGAGCCTTTACAGACGTCATGGCCTCAGTCATACCTCAACTTTGGGCTTCTAGCTTCCAGAATTTTGAGAGAAAAAAAATCTCATGCTTTAAAATTTGAGGTGGTTTGTTGTGGCAGCCCTGGAAATCTACTATTACCTGGTGTACTTTTTACTGTCTGTATTGTCATTCTGTGAGATAAAGCCTAAAGGATATATGCAAACATGCACAGCTTAGCTACGAGGGCCTGTTCTGGGAAATGCATGGTTAGGCAATTTTGTTGTTGTGTAAACATCATCCAGTACAAGTACACTTATATGGATGTGGATGGCAGCTGCCAGTCACCCAAGTGGCCTCTTGGTATCATCAGTGACACAGTAAACACTAGATGTGAAGGCTGCTGCCAGTGCAACACAGCATACTCTTTTACAGAAAGCTGTTATGTGTGTGTGTGTGTGTGTGTGTGTGTGTGTGTGTGTGTGTATGTGTGTGTGTGTGTGTGTGTGTAGGAGTATATTCTGAAACAACAGTGGAAGGCATAGCATAATAAACACACTAACCAGTGCCATAATAGTTTATTACCATCATTAAATGTGATGTGTTGTACATAATTGTGCGTGCAGGGCTTTTATAAGAGCAAAGCAGTGGGTGTGTTTACAACAGGATCACCTCAAACAGGGAGTAATGTGCTGGACCTGAAGAAAGGTAGGTCATAAATTCACTCTCTCTTCGCTTTTTTATTCTAGCCAAGCCTCAACTCCTTGGAGGATCCCTGTCCACACCAGGGAGGGCGGCTCTTCCTTTACTCAGCGAACTGATTCAAATGCCAGGTTCTCCCAGAGATAGGGTCACAGACACACCAGGCAACAGTGGCATGCCTTATCTGCCACCTTGTCCAATCACGCTGACACCTGAAAGTAACCACGGACCATCCTTTCCACAGCTGGGCCTCCATATTTAAAGTGAGCTTCTTGCTGACAGCCTGTGCCTGCAGGTTGCTTTACCCAGTACGGCAACTGCTGCCTTTTGTGGGAGAAGTCAGACCGTGCACATACTGTGATTTCTGTTGCACGATTGGGCTCAAATTGGACACCTTGTTGTTTGTTTTCTATGTCCTGTTTCCTGCCTTCTTTTGAATTAATTGTGTATTTTTGTGACATTTGTGATTGTCATAGTTAGGGTTTCTATTGAGAAGAGCTTTCATGACCATGGCAACTCTTACAAAGGAAAATATTTAATTGGGTGGCTTCCAGTTCAGTGGTTCAGTCTATTATCATCGCGGTGGGACATGGTGGTGTGCAGACAGATGTGGGGTGCAGACAGACATGGTGCTGGAAAGGTAGCTGAGAGTTCTATAACTTGCTCAGGCAACAGGAAGTGGTTTGAGACACTGGATGTGTCTGGAGCATATATGAGACCTCAAAGCCCACATTCCCAGTGACACACCCACGTCCTCCAACAAGGCCACACCCACTCCAACAAAGCCATACCTCCTAATATTGCACTCCCTTTGGGGGCCATTTTGTTTCTAAACCACCACAGTGATTATTAGGTGTATTATCATCTAAGAGGCTGTGAAAGAGTGTGCAGTACATATTTTTATAACATTTTAGAGACTTTTATTTTATTTATGTATATGTGTGTAGATGTCTTTCTGTGTGTCCGTACTTGTGTCCAGGTGCCAAAGAGGCCAGAAGAGGGTGTCAGATCTCCTAGGACTGGTGTTGCAGACAGTTGTGAATTGTCCAGTGTGGGTGTTGGGAACTGATCCCAGCCCTCTGCAAGAGCAGAGTTCTCTTAGCCACTGAGCTCTCCAGCCCCTACAGCATACCTTCTTAACTACCCTCTTCTTCCTTTGAAGGCGCTCATGCCATTTTATGTATAATAAGAATCGACAGTATTCTTTCATTTCCCCCTTTCCTTGATGCATTATCATTACGTTTGCTTTAAATTCAAAGCTGCCCCTGTGCACTGGGCCTGTAATCTAACTTCTCATAACCCTGACCTAGGAGACTGTAAGTTCAAGGCCCGCATGGGCTGGAGAGATGGTTCAAGGTCAACTTGGACAACTTAGTGAGTAACTGACTCAAAAAGTAGAAGACATCCTGAGATGCAGCTCTGTGGTGGAGGGCTTGCCCGGCTCATGTGAGGCCCTGTTACTGTAATTAACGAGGCAATTCCATACAATTAATCTGGTAATTAAGAGAGGTTTATTTCTGGGATAACTTACAGCCAATAGGGGTTGGCTACAGGATCCAGGAGAGATGAGGTACCATCCCTCGGAGAACTCTGGCTTGGTGTCCCATCCAGCTTCCAGAACCACAAGTTATCCAGAAGGGCCAAACATGTATGCACCTTCAGTCTTAAGGGGGTCCCTCTCAGCCACACCCCAGGGGCAGGTCATAGGCAGGTGTGGCAGTTACCTGCTGTCACTCTAAGGGCAGTGTTTCAAGGTCAAAGCTGGAACAGCTACCCACTACAAGGTCCTGGGTTTAGTCCCCATTATGAAAAAAAAAGGAAAAGAAAAGCCATATATGACTATCCTTTCCAATGTTCTATATGCCTTCTGAGTACATTTACATCAGATATAGTTTTTCTTTTGCCCCAAACATTTAAACATTCATTGCTGCCTGATTATGATACATTTGTTTTAAAATTATCATAATTTTATCTGTGTGTGTGTGTGTGTGTGTGTGTGTGTGTGTGTGTGTGTGTGTGTATGTGTGTGTGTGTATGTGTGTGTGTGTGTGCGTGTGTGCGTGTGTGTGTGTGTGTGTGTGTGTGTGTGTGTGTGTGTGTGTGGTGTATGTGTGTGTGTGTGTGTGTGTGTGTGTGTGTGTGTGTGTGTTCATGCCATGTGTTCATGACCCATGTGTGGAAGTCAGAGGACAACTTTCAGGTGTCAGTTCACTCTTCCCATCATGTGTGTTCTGTGGGGAACACAGACGGTCAGCACCTTTTCCCACTGAGCCATCTTATTGGCTACACTTTTTAAAAAAAAATTCTTTTAGTTTCTATGTGTTGTTAAAAGTCTTTACTCCCTGCCCCCCGTGGGTATGTTGTACGTGGTATGTGAGTGCATGTGCATACACAGATGAAGGCCAGAGGTCTACAGTAAATATCTTCCTGTATTGCTCTCCACTTTACTTTTTTTGAGACAAGGCCACTCACTTAACCCAGGGCTCACTCTCTGGATAGGCTGGCTGGCTAGTGAGCTCCTAGAATTTGCCTGTTTTACACCTGCTCCGAGTGCTATGGTTACAGATACACCATTTCACCCTTGGCTTTTATACATGAGTTCTGGGAATCAAAACCCAGGTGACCACGTTTGCACAGGAAGCCCTTCACGCACTGAGTCATCTCCACAGTCGTCAACTCCATGAAAACAAGCAAACAAATGTACTGGGCACAAGGTTGTGATTAACTGATGTGCACCAGGAGGCTAAGGCAGGAGGATAGGAAGTTCCAGGCTAGTGCACACAGGAATTCAAGATCAGCTTGCACTAGCAGGACCCCTCCCCCCACCTCCCTCCCTCCCTCTCTCCCTCCCTCCCTCTCTCCCTCCCTCTCTCTCTCCCTTCTGCGGTTATCTCACTGCTCACTGTACACTGATGTGTAGCTTCATCTCTTTTCTCGGTACTTGATTTGAATAATTTCTATTGCTGTGTCTTCAGGTTCGCTGTTCTCTTCTCTGACCCAGTCCCATCTAGTTTAATTTTCCTTTTAAACACTGCAGGTTTTTATTTCTAGACATACGATTCACATTCTTTTCTACCTTCCATGTCTCTACTGAGCATGCTCTGTCCTTTTTTTAAAAAAAATTGTTATTAGTTTTTGAGAGTTGTGTACAATGTGTTTTGATAATATTCACCACTCCCCCAACTCTTGCCACCCATCTAGGCCAATTCTTAGATGAGTGGTCTTCCACTAGAGCGTGGTCAAATCACTAGGGGCTCTACTCTTAGAGAAAACTGTCTCTCCCACTCCCAACAGCTAACAGTGGCTAATAGATGGCTGGGGCTGGGAGTTCATGTCCAGTTCCAGTCTCTGTGCTGGGATTTGGTCTGCCGTGGGCTTGGACAGGTCCAGTGCATGCTGTCACAACCGCCGTGAGTTCATGTTGCAGCTGCCCTTCTGTATCCAGAACATACTGTTTCCTTGTAGTTATTCATCACCTCTGGCTTTCATATTATTTCTGGCCTCTCTTTTGCAATGGTGCCATGAGCCTTGGGAGCAGGATGTGCAGTTAGGTCTGAGCATTCTGTAGTTTTTATTCTCTGCACCTTGATCAGATGTGGGTCTCTGTGTCAATAACCATCTACCACACATAGCAGCATCTCTTCTATGAGGGTTAAGAGATCGATCCATGGATATGACAATCTGTCATTAAGAGTTGATTTAATGGCCGGGCAGTGGTGGCGCACGCCTTTAATCCCAGCACTCGGGAGGCAGAGGCAGGCGGATCTCTGTGAGTTCGAGGCCAGCCTGGTCTACAGAGCGAGATCCAGGAAAGGCGCAAAGCTACACAGAGAAACCCTGTCTCGAAAAACCAAAAAAAAAAAAAAAAAAAAAAAGAGTTGATTTAATATTATGTCCATTTAGCAGAATAATAGTGGTAGGTTCTCCCCTAGGGCCTATGATCTGTCTAGACTTGGGTTCTTAGCCCACTAATGGTGTCAACTCTGGGTTTCATCTTGTGGAGCAGATTTAAATCCAACCAGAGAGTGGTTGGTTACTCCCATGATGTTCATGCCACTCACTATTGAACCAGTAAGCACGGCTTACTAGACCAGTCATTATTGTAGCTCTAAGGGGTCACAGCTGGGTCTGACTGAGGATTACTTTTCTCCTTTGGTACTGTGCATAGAAACCTGCTGCACCATGAAAGCTAGCCAGTAGGGATGAAGCTTCAAGGTCAGTACCAGCTTGATTTCTCCATTTCATATAACTTAAGTATGTAATGTCTTCAGCAACAGGATCTCATTGTCAAGTTCTGGAGGGTACTCAAGAGCACTGGCCATAGCCTGTAATGTTCCGGTCTTTTAGTTTCTTGAACATACCATTTTGGAATGCAAGCACTCTGTTTTAATGTTCTTATTCACTAATTCAATTAACTCTATCATTTCTGAGTCAGTTTCAACTGATAGTTTTTCCTCCTTGTATAACTATTTTTTTTAAATATCAGATATTATTTATTTTTTCTTATTTTCCAACTTTCTCTTAGATATTTTTTAACTCCTATAGGAGTCTAGAACCTTTTTGTGTGCAAATTATCCCAGCCATGATGGAAATTAGTATTTAGGTTCCTAAAATAAACTAAAATAGATGTACCATGTGTCCCAGTTGTACAACTCCTAAAGATTTACCTCAAGGATGTTAATCCCAGATAACACAAGTACTTGGATATTGCTGTTTATTTATTGTACCACTATGCACAATGGCTAAGTCATAGAGGTGACCTAGGCATCCATCAACAGAGAAATGGATAAAGAAAATAAGACATATGTACACAGTGGAATTTAAAAAGAATTTCCTGTATATATATATATATATATATATATATATATATATATATATATATATGTGTGTGTGTGTGTGTGTGTGTGTGTGTGTGTGTGTGTGTGTATACACACAGTGTGTGTGTGTGTGTGTGTGTGTGTGTGCATGCTCATATGTGCATGGACACATGTGATGATGGAACTTTATTTAGCCATAAAGAAGAATAAAATGTTTTTTCAGGACAATTAAGTCAGTCTCAAACAAATACCACATTTTCTCTCCTTTGTGGATCCTAGACTTTATGTAGATGCATAAAAACCATGCATGTATATATGACACAAAATTAGACGTGAAACTCAGAGAACAAAGGTATCGAATGTGATGGGGAGGTTGGGCATCTGTGAACACAGCATAGGACATTATATGCTTCTCAGAAAGTGTCCCTATGAAACCCAGGACTGTGTACAACACACGTGCACCAAAAAAGATTCTTGAGACTTGAGACTTATTCTGGGATGGTAACTTGGAAATGGTTGGATGTTCTCGGCTCTCGCTTTTAAACTTTGTCAGATTTAATGAGAACAGACTTCATTCTGGGGCTAATTTTTCCCCACAGAGTCTATAAAGCCAGTCTGGGTACTTTACCCAGTGGCTTGTACGTTTTGAGGTCTTTCCAGTCCGGCTGTGGAAAACAAGAACCATTGACAGCCTCATGTGAGCACTGGGAGCTTTTCCTCTCACCTCTGCTCTCCTCAGGCCTTCCTTTGTCTCCTCACACTACATACGTACTGACCAGAAGTGTATTTGCCTGGGTCTCCCTCTGCCTTTTCAGGCTAGAGGGTAGCTGGCAGCTCGCCTTGGACCCTTCTGGGCCGGCTATTACTATGACTAAAATGGTTCACTTATAAAGAACAATATACTATTTTGGCTCACAACTTTGGAGATTCTAGTCTACAGTCAATTGAATCCGATGTTTTGGGACCTGTAGTGAGGCAACACGTCAAGGTGGGAGCCCGTGACAGAGCAAACCCTTTACCTCACTGCCAGGAAGCAAAAGGAGAGGAAGGGGACGAGCCCAAAGCCTTACAGTGTTCTTCCTGGGTCTGCCTCAGGGACTTAACTCCCTTCCACCGGGCCTCACCTCTTAAGGCTCCACTGTGTCCCACTAGAGCTGCTCTGGGCCTTTGGGAATATGTAAGATTTAAACAGTAGCAACCCCCCCCCCCATTTGTCTACTCTCCCTCATCCCCCATCCCTGGGTTTGCCAGGAAGGCCTTGTGGACAGTTATGGGAAGTTATACTCCTGGAGTCTAACATCTCAGGATTCAGATCTCTTCCAGCTCCTTACATGACTTCCGGAAAATCATTTCTTCAATCCGAACTTCAGTTTCCTTATGTGAGCTAGAGGGGGAAATGATGCCTTGCTATAGATAAGATTCATGGAAGAACTTGATTAGCGCTAGGTGATGAGATCTAGACTATAATTCAATGGCTGCATGGCCAAATGAGTACTAGCAGGTCTATGGTTTTAAAATTGCCTCAGATGCCTTTATTGTCTCCTTCTGCTTAGTTCCTGGGGGTGAACCCGCCATTACTTTTCAGCTCTGTGGGAGCGGGGGATGGCCAGCTCTACATTTCTCACGCCAACCAAGGGGAGCAGTCGTGTGGAGAATGTCCAATAGCGCATACTAGAAACATCATGGACATTTGGCTGCATGAAGCATTATAATGATCTTTTCTTTGCGGCAGATTGACTTTACTAATTAGGTTGGGTTGGAGCCAATGTTAAATACAGTTTGCATGTACAGACGCAAACCAATTGGCAGAAGTGGGTGAACGCAGACATTTTAGGTATTGGAACGAGCCAGCAATGATTAAAGCTTTGCCTCAGATAATCCTTCCTCTCTCCTTGGCCTCCATCTTCACGAGCTCTTTAAATACTGAGGGTATTAACCCTTCATCGAATTTGCTGCAGATATACCCATTTGTTGTTCCGTTCTGTTTGAAAATGCAATTGCTGTAGACAGAATTTTGAATTTTGTGGGTAAACTGTGGATCATTCCATTTATAATTTTTTCCACTGCCTAAAGGCCTGGCAAAACCCTACCCAGTGATGGGATAAATGTTCATTTTCATTTTCTTCATATTTTCAATATTTGATTTGGAATTTATTTGGATTTTGATATGTAATATAAGGTGGAAGAGAGTAGAAATGTGTGTGTGTGTGTCTGTCTGTGTGCACATATGTGTGTGTGCATATATGTGTGTGTTGCGGTGTGTGTGCACACATGTACTCATCCATGCATGCTCCTGTGGAAGTCAGAGGATGACATTGTGTCCTCTTCTATTACTGTCTAGCTTACTTTCTTGAGATAAGAACTGTCAGTGAACCCAAGTTCATTGTTTCAGCCAGACTAGCTGTCTAGCAAGCCCCAGGGTTCTGCCTGCCTCCATCCCTCAACACTGGGGTATCCCATGTGCAAGTTACTAGACATTTCCAAACCTCGACCTCTTTATTTGTGTACTAGAGGTCCAGTTCTTCACATGCAGGAGCTGTGATGATCAAATGATTTAATCTTTCAAAAATGACCAGCCATGGGACTGGAGAGATGGCTCAGTGGTTAAGAATACAGGCTGTTCTACAAGAGGACCCAGGTTCAAGTCCCAGTCTAGGCTAAGAAATTTCTGGTTACTTAAGGCCATGAAACTAATGAAGAGCAGACTTAAACCTGAGACAGTTGACTTTAAATCTTGTGTCCCATCTACTTCACTATGCTTTTCCTTTCAAAAATAGTAGGGAGACCTGGAATGTTTAAGAGCTTGTGAACAGAATTAAAAACTGTCTTGGGTATTTTTAGAGACAGGGTTTCTCTGTGTAACTGCCTTGGCTGTCTTGGAACTTGTTTTGTAGACCAGGCTGGCCTTGAACTCACAGAGATCCACCAGTTGTATACGGGGGCAGGGAGAAGATGATGGTTTCTCTGTTTTGTGTTACTATGACAAAACACCGAGACTAGTGTGTTACAGGAGATTTTTTTGGCTCAGTAGACTTTGTGTGGCTAGAAGGCACAGACAGTGTATGACATGTTGTTTTGGCAAGGCTCCCCTTGGTCGTGTCAAATGGTATAGAGAAGCAGAAAGGGAAATGGCAGCACACAGAAAGGCCAGATATGGCAGCTGGCCTTAGAACCCTATGCTCTCACAATAACTAACTACTCCTGCAAGACGGAACCCAATCCATGAGGCTGTCACGAACCTGTTCACAAGAGTGGAGCTGAAAATACTGCCCTGTGATCATAGCAAAGATGAGCGATCTAGGTGGAAAACCAGGACCCAAATGCCAGAACAACCAACTGAGGTTTCAGGCATTAGACAGATGCTTAATAGTTGCCCTTTCCTTCCACAGATAAAGCAACTGTTACATGAGGTGGCCATCTTTTCAACAGCCACCCTCTCTTACATCCTCCTCAGAAGAACTGGTAAGGGGTATTAGTGAGAGAACTTGGTAGGAGAAAAACGAAGTGTGGGCCTGAGCAGAGAGCAGCTGGCTGTCTGTGTTCCTGGCAGCAGATAAGCAAAAAAAAAAAAAAAAGAAAAAAGAAAGCCTTTATCTGTGTCAAAAGAAGTGGTTTGCTTTGGGAGAAGGCCTTTCCTTCACAATGGCGGTGAAGCTTCAGTATTCGGTCTTTCAGAAAAGTAGCCATCCTAATTGACCTGCAATGGTCATGAAACTAGATGGTCACGTTCTTTTTGCCTAAAGACTTTTGAGTTCTGGGGCTGAGGATGTGGTTTAGTCCATAAAGTGCTTGTCAAACGAACATGAGGATCAGAGTTTGGATCCCCAGCACCCTCATAAATGTAGGGTACTGTCATCCAGTGCTGAGGGTGGGGTGGATAGAGGCAGGAGGATCCCAGGAACTCACTAACCAATTATTCTTGCTGAACAGGTGAGCTCCTGGGTCACTGAGACCCTGTCTCAAAAAAATAAGGTTGAGAGTGATGGAGGGGGACACCCAATATCAACCATTAACCCCCACATGCACCTTCGCACACACAAGTTCACGTATACATCACACTACACACACACACACACACACACACACACACACACACACACACACACACACACAGAATTCTTGAATTCCATAGTAAGTGATTCTGACTTTTTTTTTTTTTTGAGACAGGGTTTCTCTGTGTAACTGCCTTGGCTGTCTTGGAACTTGTTTTGTAGACCAGGCTGGTCTCAAACTCACAGAGATCCACCTGCCTCTGCCTCCCGAGTTCTGGGATTAAAGGCGTGCGCCACCACTTCCCAGAAATTCTGACCTGTTTTAATCAGGAAAAAGAAATAACCTTTATTGATGGTACACACAGCAGGAGGAATGCTTAGGAGATAGTACAGAACGGGTGTAAGCTGGGCATAGCCCCCTTGGTGTCCTCTGGCATGAACCTAAGTCGCTCACATGGGAGCCTCAGACGAAGGGAAACCACTTTCATACTTGGAGTCTGGTGGACGGACGCAGGACAATTTCCTCAGTGCTTCGGGCACGAGAAAGAAGTCTGCAGTCTGTCCTGAGAGCCGTTCCCTCCATGATTACATCCATGTGTGTTTCAGAACTTCCATCTTCTGCGTCTTATTCATTTACACTTTACACTTCAAAAGACTGTTTTGTAAGAGCTACTCAGTGCACAAGAAGTCTCCTGAGTTTTTCTTCTAAATGAGCCAGCAACTTTCCAAGAATCAGGAAGCTGCACATTGCCAAGAATAAATAAATCAACTCCAGAAGGTTCAAGTTTGGTTTTTAAACTCTGTAAGATTTTAAGTAGGTTCTATATCTGGCTTAACTCCATGTCCTTATCTCAGACATCAAACACAGGATGGGATATTATTCTTGCATGCAACTTTCTTTGTAAGTGTTGAATTTAATAATCATTTTTTAATAATGATTAATTCGAAAGTCTGAGCAAAAAGTCCTTCCGCCATGACGTAAGTAGGGGGACATTAGCATGCTTTTTACCTCAGAGTTAGGTGGTCGTGGGCTTGTTCCGTTAGAGGACATGCAGACAGACCAATCTCTGTGTGCCTCAGTTTCTTTCTCTAGAAAATGAAGAAATGGCCCCAGAAGGACTCTAAAATTCTCTGATAAAAATTCCTGGGAAGAGGGGGGTGGGTTGGAGGGGGAGGCTGGGGAGTGGGAGGAGGGAAGGGGGGGATCTTTGATTGGTGTGTAAAAAGAATAAAAAAAATTTCTTAATAAAAAAAAATTCCCAAAGGTCATGGAAGCAAGGGACTTGAGGATTTAGTACTGCTGATCAAGACTTAATTAGTTGGTTGTGTTCATGTTCAGCAGTGAAGACTTTTTAAAAAGTGAAAGTAGGTTGGTGACAGACACCATCAAAAGAAAACATGGGCTGGTGAGATGGCACGATGGGTAAAGGTGCTTGTCACCATGCTTGACGACCTCAGTTTGACCCTTGGGACTCACACAGTAGAAGGGGAGAACCAACTCCCACAAACTGTCTTCTGAACTCCACACACATGCCATGGCACATGCCTTTATGTACACATGTACATGTGTGTACACACATACACTCTAAACAAATGTAATGCAAAAATAAATAAAACCAAAATTTTGAAAAGAAAGAAAATACATGTGGTTGAGAAAAATCAAGGATGTTAATAGTTCGTCTTTCACCCAGAAACCTTTTACCTCTTACCAGGCCAGTGCCTCCATCCCCTCACTGCTAAGGGAATTGGCTGCTGGCAGCTCACACCTGTCCTCTTCCTAGCTTGCCCTTGGCTGGTGGAAGCTGCAGGTGTGGGACATTGTAAGTTCCCACTTCTCGTCTCTAGAGGCATTGTGTTGATGGCTGCTGGGTGATGGCCCACTGGTCCAGCCCCTCTTGTCTCTCAGCAGCATGAGCTCAGTGATACACTATCCTTGGGGCTCCATGAAGGATTAGATTGTGGCTAGATTTCTCTTCTCACCCTCCCTGAGCTTCCTAAGCATTCTACTTCCCTCCAAAGAGCACTCCCCAACATATTACTTGCCCAAGAACCCCACCTGAGTCTCAGCTTTCTTTTTAAGAGTGTGTGTGTGTGTGTGTGTGTGTGTGTGTGTGTGTGTGTGTGTGTGTGTATGTGTGTAGAAACAAGTTATATGAGTAACCCTTTGGTGCCGTGAGAAGCATCTTAGCTCGGCTCGGGTGTTCCACCTGTTCTGGGTGTCCCCGACTATGAATTGATGGATCCTGCAGGGGTGCAGGAAACGGGGCCACTGGGGACACAGAACTCTACTGCTTGGGTAGAAGTTTCCTTCTTCCCCTGGCTCAGCAGCGATCCAAGGACCATTAATTACTGTGACAGCACTGGACCAGACAGCAGCCTTGCTCAACCCATTTGCTTCATGCAATAGCCTAACAGAGCGGGACCTGGCAGGTGCTGAGGCTTCAGGAGCAGGCTGAGAAGGGGTGGGATGAGGCAGGGGATGAGCAACTTTCCCAGGAGGCACAGAAACCCAGGATTTGAAGGAAAAAAAACAACCATGTTCACCTACCATCACAGAAGACACACTGAAAGGAGATACATGGATTCCAAACCCTGCTAGACTCATCTGAGTTTAAAATGGGGAGACACTGGGGGAAGCATCCAGATGGAAAAGAGCTGATTTAAATAATCATGCTCTTTTTATGGTTTTGGTAGCTGTTCTTTCCGCATGAAATGATACCAAAGTAAATTTCAACCTGCGGTGCGACTCACGGGTCTGAAGCTCCATATGGGGAATCAAGACTAAGTCCTCTGGGACTTGGGGCCAGGATCTGGTTTCCTCCGACTTGAAGCTGCATGTCTTCTATGAGCTCACTCAAACACTTTTCTAGATGAACTTCCTTTTCTGGAGTCTCTTGGGCATACATGACCAGAGGGGACTCTCTCAGGGGACGGCAGCAGATCTACTCAAGGGGACTCCACGGAAAGCTAAGTGAGGAGGGGCAATTCTGAAAGCCCTGGAAAGATAAGGATCCAGTCTAAGCAAGGGTAGGAGAGAATTCCACATGCCCGCAAGTAAGTCAGGATTCTCGGGGGAGACCAGAAAGTAACGACGAGACGGCAGCTGGTGGTTCGCATCAGCAGATGGCTGGCCTAGCTGCTGGAGACCAACAGTGATCTCAGACAAAGATGCCATCCTGGAGAGAGGAGACGGCTGCCCTGGCTCTTCCGTAGGAGGCCTGGGCCAAGCTAGGAAGAGCTCCTGCCTCCTGCCTTCTGCCAGGAAGCAGGGTAACGGGAGGCGGCATGGTGACTTTCAACAGCTTTCGTCCTTCTGGTAGATTTCTTATTTTTTTAGTGCTGAGGATTGAACCTGGAGCCTTGAATGTGGTTAGGCAAGTACGCAACCTCTGAGCTACATCCCCAGTCAGCCTTCATCCTTAGGACAATCAGGAAGCAGAGACAGATGGGGAATGTAGAGTTGTAACTATGTTCTGTCAACCTGGGAAGAGTGCCCGCTGCATCAGGACCTCTCAGGTTGTCTTGCAGGAGTAAAAAGGAAGGAAGGGTCGGACATGAAAGGGGATCAAGGGGAGAAGAATGGAAGGGCATGAGACCGCCCCCAGGCAAGGGGCCTGAGGGGATGAAGTCAAATGGACTGAATTAAAGAGCCTCAGATCAGAACTTTCAAACTGTAGGGTTACATCCTCACGACCTGAGATGCTGCCCCGACTGAATGACATTACAGAATTTTTACACAATGCATCTTCTCTTTGTGATTTCTTTTAGTATCCTAAGTGTAGAAAATCACCCCTCCAAGGGGTCGATTATTTAATATAAATTTGATTAATAAATACTTCAAGTTGCTATCACTTGAAAAATATAACTCTCTAAAAACCATAGAGATTAATTTAAGTACGTGGAGTGAGGTGAGGACCTCATTTTAAAAATAACCTGCAGCTCTCTGGTTGGTTAAGAGAAACGGAAAAACAACCGTTTTAAGCATTGTCGCAGCAATTAGGACAACAGAGAAGCACTGACAGAAGAGAAAAGCAGCAGGTTTTCACACCAGCCGTGGCTGCTGTTTAAAGCACATCTCTTTTATCCCTTTGTCTATAATTTTTCATGATTGTGATCATATGATCACATGCAAAATTATATGGGCTGAATTTTAAAATTGCATCTATTTTGGTAATAAATGTAATATATCTGATTAGAGAAAGTTTGGAAAATACATGTTTTTTTTTTCTTTTTTAAGCAAAAATCCGATTTCAGTGTTTTATATCTCCTTGTAGGAATAATGCCGTATAATTTTGCAGCTCTATTTCTTGTAAAATAACGATGTTGAGCTTTTAAGCATTGTGAGGGCGTCGTTACAGATTCTAGGTGAAAGCAAATCTAAAGAGCAATGGGGGGGGTGGAGGGGGGTGGGGGGTGGGGGTGGAGGGGCATGTCTGTAAGATGGCTTAGTGGGTAAAGGTGCTTGACACCAAGCCTGAAAAATGAAGTTTGATTCCCGGGACCCACGTGGTAGAAAGTGAGAGCTGATTACCACAAGGTGTCCTCTGGCCTTCCTATGCTCACATGGGATGGGCATGTGCCTAAACACACACATACACACAATAAGTAAATAAGTATGATTTAAAAAAATAAAAGAACTTTAAAGCGTGAATGGAAATACATCTGCATCTGCATGCATAGCACACCTGGAATTGACTCATCTCTGCAGAACCTGCCGAAAGATCTGTTGATCTTCCCCAAACACCATCTGCAGTGGGTAGCTTGCCCATTGTGATTTTTTTTTTTTTTTTGGTTTTTTGAGACAGGGTTTCTCTGTGTAGCTTTGCGCCTCTCCTGGAACTCACTTGGTAGCCCAGGCTGGCCTCGAACTCACAGAGATCCGCCTGGCTCTGCCTCCCGAGTACTGGGATTAAAGGCGTGCGCCACCACCGCCTGGCGTGATTTTTTTTACAGTGACATTGGTGACGTATTTTTAAGTAGATACACATGACTTCTTGGTCTTTAGCTTTTGTCTTGCTGTGGATTGAGCCCCGGGGCCTCAGGCTTACTAAGGAAGTGCTCCACGGAGCCATACTCCCAGCCTAGCACTGTTTCTAAAATTAAAATTGGGGATCTCAGAGATGCAACTCAACAGTACAGTGCTTGCAAGAAGGAGCCTGGGTCTAGTTGCCAGTACCACAGGATAGGTAAATAGATCTTAAATATAAAAATGGAGCTGTCAAAATATGTTCAACTTCTCTTATTTATTTTGGTCTTTTGAGACAGGGTAGCCCTGACTGTCCTGGGACTATGTAGACCAGGCTGACCCTGAACTCACAGAGATCCCCCTGCCTCTGCCTCCCGAGTGCTGGGATTAAAGGCGTGCGCCACCACTGTATGGTTTGTTCAACTTCTCTAACGTTTTGTCTGTTAATTTTAAAGTTATAAAAGTAAAAATAAAGTAAGAGATTCTAATATGCCCAGATAAATTTATTTACTACGTGTGTGTTGTCTATGTGTGCATACACATATGTACACTCACCTGTGCTTGTATGTTGTTTGGGGTGGATATGTGCTCATGAGTGCAGGTGCCTATGGAGTCTAGAAGAGGGTGTTAGATCCCCTGGAGCTAGAGTTACAGGCAGTTGTTAACCTCCCAACATGGGGCCTGGGGACTAAACTTGGTCCTCTGCAAGAACAACACATGTGCTTAAGCATGGAGCCATCTCTCTAGTCCTTCACCTTGTTTTTTGAGATTGGGGTCTCTTGCTGAACCTGGAACTTGATGGTTCAGCCAGACTGGCTGGCCAGTGAGTCCTTGGGATCTGCTGTCTCCCCTACCAGTAATGCTTTGGTTGCTGGGGCTTTTACATGGGTGCGAGCATCCATACTCAAGTCCTCATGGTTATTCCACTTTACCCACCAAGTCAATCTCTCCAGCCCCAGATTTATTTATTGTTAACATGTTAAACCTGTTTTCTTTATTGTGTTCTCTTTTTCTCTCTCGCTTTCTCTTTCTGTCTCTATGTCTCTGTCTCTGTCTCTCTCTCACATACACATATAAAGAAAGAAAAGGAGAGAGAGCTTTTCTGATTTGTGTGTGTGTGTGTGTGTGTGTGTGTGTGTGTGTGTGTGTGTGGTGTATGTATATAGTGTATTCACAAGTATGTGTGCAGATGCACACATCTGTGGATATACATACAGAGGCCAGAGGAGGACATGAAGAGTCCTCTTCTATCACTTTTTTGGTTTATTCCTTTAGGCAGGCTCTCTCCCTGAACCCAGAGCATTTTCCACCTAGGCTGGAAGCCAGTGAGTCCCAGCAATCCTCCTATCTCCACTCCCCAGAGCACTGGGGTTACAGGTGTGCATGGGCTCATGTCCAGATTGTTATGTGGGTGCTGGGATCTGAACTCTGGCCCTCATGGTCGGGCAGCAATCACTCTCCGTCATTGGGCCGTCTCTCCAGTCCCTGAGCGTGATATTGCTTTCTGATCCATTTTACGCTAAGATATATAGATACACATATTTTTCCTATACCTCTAAATTATTGGAGCATTTCTTTACATTTTGTATTTATTTATCTGGGGAGTAGATGTGTACACTATACTGTACGTGGAGTCAGAAGACATCCTGTAGGAATCGGTTCTCTCCTCCCACTGTGTGGCTCCTGGGGATGGAACTCAGGTCAAAAGGCTTGGCAGCAAGTGCTTTTACCACTGAGCCATCTTGCTGCCCACACTTGGCTTCTGAACATAGTTCCCGGGGTTTAAATTCAGGTTATCATGCTTTCAAGGCAGACACTTTATGGACTGAGCTATCTCCCTAGCCCCTAACCGATTCTTTAGCTCTTTTCAGATCCAAATCCCAGAGTCTGTGCTGTGCCAGACTCCTCAGAGCCTCTTGAGCCCTGGACCCTACGCTTTAATGCGTGTGTGTCCCTCGACTCGGAGGAACTGTGCCACTCTTCTCAGCCCCACTGCTGTGAGGAGAGCGATAAAGCACGTGTGCAGTGATGCTTCCTGCACAGGATATCAACAGCGCAAAAGATGTGCCCTCCGAGGGCAAGAGCCAGACAGGAGGAGACTACGATCTCTCGGCAGACAGCACATGTGGCCAGAAAATGGTAAAACCAGCGTTCAGACGGGGCAGCAGCTTGAAGAAAACTGCAGGAACACACCCAGGGTAGCCTTTCAGAGTTCAGCTTTGCCTCAGCTACAGGCAGGCCCCGGATATACGCAGTTCAACAGAATCAAACAAATGAAATCAAAGAAAGCTTAATAACAATTTAGCACACTTATTTATACTTAAAAATAACCTTCTTGGGTGGGGGAGTGGTTTTAGCTGCAGAAAACTCAAGCAGAAAGAAGAAATTACCCTCTAATATCCAGTCCCTCTCCTCTTCACCCCAATTTACTCTATTATTAACATCTTGCATTAGTGTAGTACATTTGTTCCACTTGGTGAGCCAATAGTGGTGCATTATTATCAGTTAACACCCATGACTTATAGTAGTGTTTATACTCTGCATTGTACGTTCTGTGGGTTTTGATGAATGTCTAAGTGCATACAGCCACCATACTAGTTTAATATAGGACAGTTTCACTGCCTTAAAGTTTTTCTGGGTACCACCAATTTATCCTTCTCTCCTTCCTCCCCAGTAAGCCTTGGTCAACCATTGTCTTCATAGTCTCACCTTTTCCAGAATGTTCTATGGTTGAAAATCATACAGTAGCTTGTCTTTTTAGGCTGGCATCTCTGACTTAGTAATCCACATTTCTTCCTCTTTTTGTGACCTGATGGCTCATTCTTTTTTTTTTTTTTTTTTTTTTTTTTGGTTTTTCGAGACAGGGTTTCTCTGTGTAGCTTTGCGCCTTTCCTGGGACTCACTTGGTAGCCCAGGCTGGCCTCGAACTCACAGAGATCCGCCTGGCTCTGCCTCCCGAGTGCTGGGATTAAAGGCGTGCGCCACCTCATTCTTTTTTTTAATCATTAGTATCCAATTGTCTGGATGTTTGATAGCTTAGTTGACCATTCACCTACTTAATGACACTTTGGTTGCTTCCAAGTTTAGGAAATTATGAATAAAGCAACTATAAACATTTGTATGCAAGTGTGTGTGTGTGTGTGTGTGTGTGTGTGTGTGTGTGTGTACATGAGTTTTCAACTCACTCAGGTAAACAACAAGAACAGTGATTACTAGATTTATGTTTAGTCTTGGAAACATGACCAAACTGTCTTCCTTCATATGTTGTTGAGGTCTTGGCTTGTTCTTGTAATCTGCAGGAATGTAGTCTATAAGTCATTTCCCGAAGAGAGGTGTGTAAAGAGGAGGTATGGATAGCATGTTGTTCTAAGAATGTGTGTCTTTCTATGGACTTTACCATAGAAATTGTAAAATAGCCACATGGAATGTGTATCCCAGCACTGGGGAGGCAGAGACAGGAAGCCAGCCAGGCTAGCTGAATCCATAAGCTCCAGGTTCAGGAAAAGAGCCTGTCTCAAAAAATAAGGTGAAGGACAACATATGCACCTGCACACACACACACACACACACACACACACACACACACACACACACACACACCCCAAAAGAAAAAATGAAAAACAAAATATTTGTTGTATGAACTGTGCTGGCTCTACCAATGTTTATCAGAATTAATGGTTTGCAGTCAGGGTTGGTCCTGTAGGACTTTGGGGGAAGAGCTGATACAATCCAATTGATGAGGTAGAGCTGACTGTTTCTCAAGTCAGGAGGAGCAGTGAGAATATTGGGCTTACCCAGCTTTGGGCCATTTTTCTTCACCTCCCAAGAAACCAAAGGCGAATCAAGTGTCTTTTACTCCATGCTCAAATACGGAAGCCGGTGGGCCTGGGTCTCCCGTGAAGTGGGCTGACCTTCATCCTGATGCACTCCAAGGAGGAGGCACATCTGGGCTGGGGACACATTCTCCCTGACTGAGTTAGTTAAGGTGCTGGCTTCCCCACCTCATGCAGCCTTTCTGGAACAGGACAGGGTGGTGGGGCAATGCTGACCTTGGAACTTCCACCAAGTAGCATGTGGCTCCCATCAGACACAGCTGGAGATGGGAACATGATGACAGTGCAGGCTGGGAACTGGTATTTTCATGTCCTCCATCATAGATGATCCGGGAGCTACAGCGTATGGGACCCAGCTGGACCTGGTTGAACTATGCACGTCCATCTGCGGTCATCTGAAACCAAATAAGCTGTAGATAGGACCTATTAAGACTTGGTAATTATAAAGTATTATTTATTAGAGGAATCAGAAAAATATTAGCATATCACACGACATCCTCAATTGGATGTAGGGAAAAAGCTCTAAAAATAAAATAGAAAGCTAAAAGCAACAAGCACCTAAAAAAAAAAAGTCTGTCTCCCTCCTCCAGCCAAGGAAAGAAGGCCAAAGGGAAGAAGGTGGCCCTGGTCCCCACCATGGTGAGGCTACTGGGAGAGAGAAGGGAGGCTACCTCAGAGACCAAGCAGCCAAGCAGTTGTGACTCCCCAGAATCAGGCAGAATTGCACAGACTCCAATGAATTAAGAGTGTAAATTGAGCAGATCGACTTGGCTTGTGCAGTACAATAAAGATCTGCAAACACTCGGCTCCGTATTGAACCTGAGGCAGGGTGATTAATTCATTATTCACTTCCTAGGCTGGAAGTGAAAGTGTGTACACCCAGGGGCCAGCTCGGATGAGAATGGCCATAAATCACGCTATTTAGAAGTCTAGCAATGAGAAAATCAGCTGGCGGCAGGGGGGTGTTCTGTAGGCAGCAACAGTGGCTGCCGAGCCAAGGCAGGCCAGTTCACTCTCTGGAAATGCCCCAGTTGGCCAGGCATTTGGCTTCCCAGTCAAGGCAGCCAGCCTCTCTGCCACCCGCCTTGGTGCTTCCTGGCCTGACCACAAGCAAACAAACTCCATTACGCCCAGGAGAAGTGTGCCTGTGACCTGAGATGGCCTCTCTCAAAAGTGGACAAAGTCCTAGGGATAGATTTAGAGCCCTCAAAGGGCCACTATGGTCTAAACTAGTAGCCATCCCTCTCCTGGAGCTGTTCTGGGTTCCAGGTCTTTCTGGCCAGGTTTAAGTGGCTCAGCATCCTTCAGTCAGGGTACATGGCTGTCACTAGGTGCCAATCCTGAGTCACTCTCTTTACCCTCCAATCTCTGCTGCCTTCACACAAGAGCCCTTCGGGGGACTTGAATTTCATTTAGAGGGTAGCAATAGCAATGAGTCTTTTTGCATATACCACCGAATTTAGCCTTCTCAATGGTGACAGGAGTTTTTAATCTACAGTTTACAATGGAGGAAACTGCCGCTTAACTCAGTAAAATGGCCTGCTAGGATGCAACCTCCGGTTAGTCTGTCTGCAGAGACTGCATTTCTAATGTTGGTTGACAGACCATTCCACTTATCCAGAACATTGCTAAAATGCTACGGACATGTTTCAGAGCCCGCCAGACTTAGACTATTCTTCCCTGGAGCCAGGGTGAGCCCTGAGAGACTGGCCAAGGCTTTACTTGCTGCCAAATTTAGCAAGAAAAAAAAAATTAAAAAATGAAACAAAATAAATGACTAAAAGCATTATCCGTACTGTTTCCCATTCTGTCAGAGCTGAATAGCTCTCCTTAAAAAAGAACAGAGTCCTGACTCCTCCCAATCCTCTTCCCATGACAGACCCCATGGGCTGCAGGCAGTCTGTCTACGACTTCCTTGGCCTCACTTGGTGCACAAGAAATGTGGCTCTCTTAAATCCACTTATGGAGCAAAAGAACAAATGGCAGAATTCTTTAACAAAAGGTCTTTAACCGAGGGATTAGTGGGTGGACCGAATTCTCCTCTGTGTTACATAGAAGAACATCGTGACTTGGTCTACCTTTCTTAAGAACAGGAACAGTCTTCTAATACTGCCCTCTCTGCTAAGCAGGGAAAGAACACTGGTGACCAGCATTGGGCGTCTCAACTCCAGGTGGGGATTCCACTGAATGCTTCCTTAGTTCCACTGGCTTGTGTGAATCAAGCCCCAAGTGAATGCCCCTAGGACATCCAGTCTAGTCAGGTTGTAGTTGGCATTATGGCTAAGATGGAGGACTGGGGAATGGGTTGTTCCTTACACCAAGTCCCATCCTGGAGAAAGGTGGGTGGACGGAATGGGTCACCAGGTGGGCCTTGCAGAGCCTCCTCCCTGTTCACATCAAGCAGGTAGCAAATCAAGGCCACTAGAGAGGCAGACAGACAAACACTCACATTTGTTCTGTTCACTTCCAGAAGTTGTTTACTCAGAGTGTCCGCAGTGGGGTGGGGTTGCTCCAAGTGAACAGGGACACAGTCTCCTAGCTGGTGCCTGCCAGTCTCCATGATTGGCATGGGATGTGAGTGGCAGCTCTGAAGACGGAGGAAAAGCTGGAGAAAATTACATTTGGCTTAAGCCCAGATATAAACATCCGCAGTGATCTGAACTCAGGACATGATGTCCAGAAGCAGCAAGTTGTTTTGTTACCCTGTATGAATCTACCAACAGAAGTTATGAAGTTTTACCCCATTACTTGATGAAATGAACTTTCTTTTTTTTCTTTAACATAAAGCTTTTTTTTTTTTTAAATAACAGTAAGATCCAGGGTTAATTTTTGTAGTCATGGCTGGCCCTTCTGCCTCTGGCACACTTGAACTTCCAGCCCTTGGATGGGACATAGGGTTTGGTGTGGCTGTGTGGAGTTCCTGGGGCCTTGCCAAAATGCTGGTACACCTCTCTGCCCTTCCAAGGACCAGACAGGAACATGGTGCTATGGCCCTAGGGAGACTCCAGGGCCAGATGCATCTTACTCCCAGCCTTGAGGATGAGACTTTGGGCCTGGCTGCTCATGCACAGTCCACACACCTTCAGCTTAGGCACTTCCAGAATCCGCACATCATCTGTGACAGTCCCCATGACCACAGTCATTTTTTTCTCCAGGCCAGGAAGCTTCATCTTTCGGATCATCTGGAACAGGAACAGAGGTGGCCGGTTAGTGCGACTCCTAAATAACCTTTCAGCACAACCTGATTAAAGGAGGAGTTGGTTTGTTTGGCCAGAAACCTCTACAGCTTGACTAGCAGCCACAGGTAGACATCCCGGCCCTTGGGCTCCTTGTGCCAAGCCTTTCAGTCCTTGTGGAGAATGTCAACACCCATGATGGTACCTCCTGTAGGTCCAGAACTGAACTGAATTGAATTTTTTGAACAGGCTCACCCAAATACCTAAACCAAGTACCCCTAAAACTACATTTTGCCAAAGAAATAATTGGAACTGAACTGCAAACCAGGGTGGAAATATGCTCATTTGGTGTATGTGTGTGTGTGTGTGTGTGTGTGTGTTGCAGTTGTAGGGATGAAACCCAGAGCCTCACAAATGTAGGTGAGTGTTCTATGCCTGAGTCACACCCCCAGCCTGGTATGAAATAAAACCTTTAAATGACAGTTCTGGAAAAGGAAGATTGCTTGGTCAGTAAAATGTTTGCCTTGAGTCAGGCGGTGGTGGCGTACGCCTTTAATCCCAGCACTCAGGAGGCAGAGGCAGGAGGATCTCGGTGAGTTTGAGACCAGCCTGGTCTACAAAGCGAGTTTCAGGAAAGGCGCAAAGCTACACAGAGAAACCCTGTCTTGAAAAAACAAAACAAAACAAAACAAAATAAAACAAAAAACATTGCAAGCATGGGAACCTGAATTTCATCCCTGGAACCTACCTATCTCTCTTTCTTTCTTTCTTCCTTCCTTCCTTCCTTCCTTCCTTCCTTTCTTTCTTTCTTTCTTTCTTTCTTTCTTTCTTTCTTTCTTTCTTCCTTTCTTTCTTTCTTTCCTTTCTTTCTTTCTTTCTTTCTTTCCTTCCTTCCTTCCTTCCTTCCTTCCTTCCTTCCTTCCTTTCTTTCTTTCTTTCTTTCTTTCTTTCTTTCTTTCTTTCTTTCTTTCTTTCTTTCTTTCTTTCTTTCTTTCTTTCTTTCTTTCTTTCTTTCTTTCTTTTTTTCTTCCTTCCTTCCTTCTTTCCTTCCTTCCTCCCCGCCCCCTGTAGCTGACTCTCTCTTTCTCTCTCTCTCTCCCAGCCTCCCTCCCTCCCAACCTTCCTCCCTCCATCCCTCTCTCCCTTCCTTTCTTCCTTCCTTCCTCTTTTTTTTAAAAGCCAGGCTTGGGGTTCACACTTGTAACCCCAGTGTTTGGGAGATGGAGAAAGACAGAGCCCTGGGCCTTGTTGGCCAGCAAGCCTGGCCTCATGAGTTCCAAGCTAGTGAGAGATCTTGTCTCGAAACAAAAAGAAAAATAGATTGCACCTGAGATGGTCCTTTGGACTACACACACACACACACACACACACACACAAAAGCACATGTACCTGAGATGGTCCTCTGGCCTACAAACACACACATGCACTTATATGTATATGAACACATGCATTCACACATCTACACAATAACAGTTATTCCAGCGGTATTTATTTACATGCAGAAGCGATGCACAGGTCTTCAGAGGACAGCTCCAGGCTTTTGGTGTGTGTATGCTCTTTTGTATGGTGGCCACATCCTAGATCATGAAACAGACTGCTTGACTGCAGCCAGTTCTCTGCGGCTTCTTCCTAGTCAGTCCCCACCCTCTAGCTGAGAACTGTACTAATTTGTTCAGTGAGCTTTAATTTGCCACTGCCTTTGAACTTCACACAACTGGAATCAGACCTATGGATTCTCTGGCTTCTGCTTAGTGTAATGTGTTTGATATTAATTCACTTTGCTGATGGTATCAGCAGTAAATTCCATTCTGCTGTTGAATGGTCAACCCCATAGTGTGAAGACAGACAAATCTGTTGATCCACTCACCTGTTGACAGACATTTGTTTTCTTTATAATGTTTGCTTGTTAAGAATTTACAAGCCTTTTGCTTGTTCTTGTTACGGTAGGCTTTATGTAAAAAATACATAGATTCCTGTATGTTTAATAGGACTTTATTAGAAATTTGCAGGCAATATACAGTAAGTTTAAAAATAACTTACAGAAATGTGAAATAAAGGTAGAATGCCACTAAACTTGCATAATATTTCATCTATTAAAAGATTTATTTATATGTATGAGTGTTTGACTGAATGTATGTATGTGTACCACATATGTGCCTGGTGCCCACAGAGACTAAAAGAAGGTACTGGGTCCCTTGGAACTGGAGTTACAATGATCAGAGCCACTACCCTGGCCACAGGAACTAAAACCAAGTCTTCTGCAAGAGAGTAAGTGCTCTTAACCATTCAGCCATCTCTCCAGCCTGAATTCATATATATACATACATAATTTTTATTTTCAATTATGTGTAAATGTGTGATCTATATGTGGGTATGTGCACACAAGTGCAGATTTCCCATGGAGGCCAGAGTTTGTAAATCAGAGTGGCAGTCACTGGTGGGGTGAGCTGTGTATGTGGGTGTGAGCTGCATATGGGGGTGTGAGTTGCCCTAATATGGGTGTGAGCTGCCCTATGTGGGAGTGAGCTGCCTATGTGGGTGTAAGCTGCCCTATGTGGGTGTGAGCTGCCTATGTGGGTGTGAGCTGCCTATGTGGGTGTAAGCTGCCTATGTGGGTGTGAGTTGCCTATGTGGGTATGAGCTACCTATGTGGGTATGAGCTGCCTATGTGAGTGTGAGCTACCTATGTGGGTGTGAGCTGCCTATATGGGTGTGAGTTACCTATGTGAGTGTGAGATGCCCTAAGTGGATGTTGTCAATAAATTTGGCCACTTTGCAAGAGCAGTATATGCTCTTAACCACTAAACCATCTCTTAGCTCCTCCCACCATATATTTTTTAAAAATAGGTCAATTAAGAAAAATCATCCAACATCCAAAATCCTTATAAAGATAAAGTAATTTTATCCTATATAAAATTTACCAACATATTCTTAGGATATATATTTTCAATATCTAGGAACTTTAAGTGAATTCATGGTAGGTGAATAGTTACACAAAGGCTCTGTATAATCTTGTTAGACATACCCAACCCCACTTAGCATTAGCACAATTCAATTTTTAAACAGCGTGGACTTGATGTTCCTTCCTAGGAGATTCATACCAGTGGAAAGTACATGGATATTGATGCACAGAGATACACGGCAATCGGGTGCAGGAACAAGTGGACACTTGATACAGAGCTCCAGGGAGACTGATCATGGGCCAAGAACTAGTGTGATGCCCAGGGCATTAAAACCCAGTGGAACCACAACAGGGGCCTCTGGGGTGGTGTGGGTGGAGGAGTGAGAATCCCTGTGGAGACCAAGCGAGTCACAGGATTGGGCCCAGCAAGGTTGGGAGCAGTTTGTGTAGAGGAGCTGGTGTGTCGTTACAGTGAATGAGGAATTGAGACGGAAAGCTGACCCCAGTGATGGTGACCAGAGAGCCACCTTGTTAGTGGGCTGTGCAAGTTAAAACAAACCACTGCTTCAATCTGAGCCACTGTCCTGGGTGCAGATATTTCTTTTTTTTTTTTTTTTAATTTTTTAAATAATTTTTTTATTAAGAGATTGTCTATTCATTTTACGTACCAACCACAGATTCCCCTGTCCTCCCTCCTCCCACCCCCCCCAGCCTTACCTCCCAACCCATCCCCCATTCCCACCTCCTCCAAGGCAAGATCTCCCATGGGGAGTCAGCAGAGCCTGGTACATTCAGTTGAGGCAGGTCCAAGCCCCTCCTTCCTGGGTGCAGATATTTCTATTTTCAATGTCAAAATGTGTCCACATATAGGACTCAAGTTAGAAAAAAAAAGAATTATAGTCATTCCAATGCGTTCACTATCTCTTCTGTCTTGCATACATTTGACAAAACCAGCTCGTTGTCGCCTTCCAAGTTATTCATAAAACACCTTCCCAGTCAGTGACTCCAGATGATGATAGTGAACTGTGCATTTCACAGAAGCCAGGAGGATTTGGGGTGTTTTCATCAGAGAGGAATGATAAACACTTGAGAGGTGCTTGCTCAGGTTTTGTACAAGGTACTTCATAAATAAATGTATGCCATTTTTATGGGCTCTTTGGAAAAAATAATTATTGACTTGGACAGAATCTGAACAAAGTCCACAGGAATGCCACCAGACTCCCTTCCAAGGTGACAAGACACTGTGAGAGTCCTGTCAAGGGATTCTAAATCCACCCCTTGTCCCTGACACATGCCCACCTGTGCACAGAGCAGAGCAGGGAGGGAGAAAGGCCTCACAGAAATCAAGACGCAGGGATTATGAATGATCCCGTATCCATGAACCTGGGAGAGACAGAAAGCTGGAGAGAGAGAGACAGAGAGACAGAGAGACAGAGAGAAACAGAGAGAGAGACAGAGACAGAGAGACAGAGGGAAGAAATAAGCTAGACTGGTTCCTAGTGAGTCCAACTAGTTATTGGCAAATGCTGCTTTCTTTTAAAAAACTCCAGAGTCCATCTGTTCAGTAATCGCTTCTAGATTTTGGTTGGCACAGGTGGCACTCATCAATCAAATTGTGAATTTCATTTATTAAGTCTGAATAAAAATCGGTCGTGTGTGTGTGTGTGTGTGTGTGTGTGTGTGTGTGTGTGTGTGTGTTTATGTGTGTGTGATTATGTGTGCCAATGCATGTAAGTGAATGTGGAGGTCAGAGATCAGTCTTAGGTGCTCTTCCTCAGAAGCCATCTACCTTGCCTTTTTGAGACAGGGTCCCAAAACAGCTAGGATAGCGAGGCTGGCTCCTAGGGAGTCCCAGAAATCTGCCTGTGTCTGTCTCCAAACCTGCAGCTACTGTAAGCCACCATAAACACAGCCCCCACACGTGGCTTACGTGGGTGTGGGGCTTGAACTCAGGTCCTCATGACTGCACGGTGAATATTTTACTGACTGAGCCATTTCCCAGCCCCAGGCCAACATCTTTTGTGTGTGTCCTTTCTGCGCATCCCTCTGGTTTTCTGGGTTATTTTAAGGGTTTTCTGGGGGACCCTGGCTGTCCTCTGGGCGGTCAGCTCTCTGGACAGGGTGAGCTAAGACATTTTAAACACAGTGAGCAATGGACTTCATAGAGCGTAGACCTGTTGTGATCTGGGTAGAAAGCAGTGGGTAACAATTCATCAGTTTCATGACTTTTTTGGTCATAACACTCACGATAAATAAAAAGTTCTACAGTCTCAGTTTAGCTTGGATTTCACTACCATCTAACAAGAAATCTGGAAATCTGTTTAAAGTTAAATCTTTCTCATCAGCCTGGGCGTGCTGCCAGCAGGGAGCTTCCAGCAGGGACCAGCATGCATCTGGCTTCTGTTCTTGTAAACCTGGAACTCGGTCCCTCCTGGGGTGGGCTCTGCTAAAGGCTGGGAGCAGGGATCCTTTGACAGGTACTTCTGTAAAAGGACCCTTCTCTCTCTGGGCTTCACTTTTCAGCTCTTCCAGACAAGAATGGGAGCCCATTTACCATGTCCGAGCCTTGTCCTCTACACCCCATCTCTCAAAGAAGGCACGTATCCCCCATTCTCTTCAGAGGACTCTTCCCCCTAAGCCCTCTCCCATCTCCGCTCCTTTGGCTCTTATGGCCTCATTGTGGTTTTAACGGTATTTGAAATCAGTTCAAAGACACTTATGAAATATTTGAACAGTGGCCATCCATGGAACGTAACTTTTCTTTTCACATGGCAGCCAAGAGGGAGGCAGAGTGCCATCTGTACGTTCAGCTGAAGTGGCTTTCCGCTGTCTGTTCTAACCTTGGCTCTCAACTTCCTCCGTTCAGGCTTGATGGTACTTCTATTACACTGTGTGTGTGTGTGTGTGTGTGTGTGTGTGTGCGCGCGCGTGCGCGCGCACTTATGGAGAGGTCAGAAAGCAGCTTGTAGTGGTAGGTTCTCTCCTTTCACCTTGCGCATCCAGCGACTGCACTCGGTTGTCAGGGTTGGTGGTAGGCTCCTTTACACACAGAGGCATTTCCTCTTCCCAGCTTAATGGCTTTTCTTCTCGATAGAAAGACACACAAAAGCAGTAGCTACAAATCTTTGCCTTCTCGCCCCACATTGCATATTTTCCTCAAGGACAGTTTTCCTTCTATTTGAAACACACACGATAAAGAGCAGCAACCATTAGGGAATTCATTTAAGTCATAATATAATGGTACATAGATTTCAATGCTCACCTTATAATTTCATGTATATATATATATATATATATATATATATATATATAGTGTGTGTGTGTGTGTGTGTGTGTGTGTGTGTGTGTGTGTGTGCAAGTTTATTTGTGTGTGGGTATGTGTGTCTTTGTGGACATATGGAAGCCTAAGGTTGACATCAGATATCTCCATCAGTTTCTCTCCATTTTTAGTCACTAAAGCGGTGTCTCTCACCTTAACCCAAAGCTTACTGATATGGAGAGTGTCCTTAGCCAGCTTCATTCGGGCATCCCCTGTTTCCACATGCTGAGCACTAGAATTACATTACCTGGCATTTAAGTTGGTTCTGGGGGACCCAAACTGCACACTTGTATGGCAAGTACTTTATCCACTGAGCCATCTTCTCAGCCCCTTATTACTATTATTTCCTAATGGTAAAATTAAATAGGATTGGGAAAAGATTGGGATACATGTAATGAAATATTATTCAGTCTTTTAAAAAGCAGAAAAAATTTGCAATAAGGAGTAACATGGTAAAATGGCAATTGCTATATATTAAAAAAATGGAATTTGTACTAAATAAAAACTGTTCATGACCAGTGAAGAGCACAAAGGAAAAAAACCACTAGTCACAAGTATCTAAAGAGCTGATACGTTTCTTTGTAGTATTTTACTGGGGGATCTGCATGCACTAATTTCACAGTAGTAAAATAATGTTGCATACACAGTTCTGAGTCCTAAGTCTTTCCTTTTTATCAGTAAATTCATAGGTGCATATGTATGTGTATATGTTTGTGAGGGTGCATCTGTGCATGTATGTGCACATGTACGTACATGTAGAGGCCAGAGGACAACCTTGAAGAGCTGTTCTTTGAAGGCAGCCACCCTATATTCATTCTCATTTTCATTCTCTCTCTCTCTCTCTCTCTCTCTCTCTCTCTCTCTCTCTCTCTCTCTCTCACTCCCTCCCTCTCTCTCTCTCTCTCTCTCTCTTTCTGTGTGTGTGTGTGTGTGTGTGTGTGTGTGTGTAGTACATGCATGTGTGTGTGCTTGTGTGTGGACCTGTGTATGTGCAGAGACCAGAGAAAGATATTGGATGTCCTTTTCGATCACCCTTGGCCTTATTCTTTTGAGATAAGGTCTCTCACCAAGCCATAGGGATCCTCCTGTCTCTGTCCCCAGTGCTAGGATTACAGAGGCATGTGTCCATATCCACAGTTTTCTGTGAAGGCTGTGGATCGGATCTCAGGCCCTGATGCTTGCACAGTAAGTGGTCTTACCCAGTGAGCCATCTCCCTAGCCCCACCCCCTTTTTAAGACAGGGTCTCTCATTGGATTGAAGTTTGCTGAGTAAACTAGGCTGGTAGCCAGTGAGCTCCAGGATCTGCCTGCCTCTACCTCCCCAGTTCTGGGATTATATCTACCACCACACTTTTCTCTTCAGTGGGTTCTGGGGGATGGAACTCGGGTCCTCATATTTGTGCGTCAAACCCTTTTTGGGCTGAGCCATCTCCTTAGTGCCTAGATGCTAATTCTTAAACTAACTACATTGTGAATAATCCCCATCACCAGTAAAATTCTTTGAAAAACATTTTAATGTCTCCATACTGGGTCAATTTAGGGTACACCATGAGTTAGTTCATCTCTTTCCCTTGTTATTAAACACTGAGGTTGCTTCCATTCTTTTAAAACATTTTGTGGAATATCATAATGCAACCATCACCCATAAATCTGTGTTTGAATTTTGAGTGTGGACTTTTGAAAGGCTATTGACACAAATCACCATATCACTTTCTAGAAAGATCTATTTGAGGTCAAACTCATCCTGTGATGAGTTTAGTCTAAAGCCCCATCCCCACACACCTGTGCTGACACAGAGAGCTTTTATTCAGATTGCCCATGTCACCCTCTACTCTGGGCAGAAACAGGGTTTTGGCTACAGGGACCTAATCTCAAAGTTGAGTATCCATTTCAAGGGAGGAGAAGAAGGAGGTAGTGTATAATCAAGTTTGCATAGTCAGGGTCCTCCCAGAAGGGCGGCTGCATTCTCTGCTGATCCAGTGTGGGTTTAGCTCATTGCCTGGCAAGACCACCCTGCTTTTGCCATAAAGAACACAGCAGGGCAGGGCAGCTTTGCCTACTCCCAGTCACAGTCCAGTAACCTTCCTGTACACATGGAGTCAGAGCATCCTCCAGGCATCTTTAGCAACACCTGATAATCACATCCCTCGTGGGTTAGTTAGCGTCTAGTCAGGTTGAATTGTCCCACCTGTAAGTGATGATTTTCATCCAGAGCGTGTCTCAGATCCCAAGACAGGACCCCACCCCACACAGAACCTGTCTTATTATAGTTTTACCATAGGAAATAAGACAAATCCTTCAAGGCATGTTTTAATGGACACATTTTAATGACTTTTTTTCTGATTTCGAAAATGCTACATGCTTCCAGGAGAAAACCCAGGAAAGTAGGAAACGAAGCCAACGTGGATGGTGGTCTGCTTGGCAGATGGAGAGTTTGCCACATCTCAGAGGATGTCTGTGTGGGGTTGGCAGGGATTATGTTCAGCCCAACAGATGTCAGGAGACACTAAGATGGAGGACCCATGAGAATTCTCCTGACACTAAGTCCCAGGGAGCTAGCTTCAATCCCAGGAAGAAGGGTAGGGAAAACTCTGAACCTACTACGATGAAAACTGTCCCATGGGGTAAGGGGCATTTGACCCAGAAAAACTTCGTTTGTAAGAAAACAAGGATCACTGGTATAGTTTGGGTGTTAAATGTCCCCTGTAGGCAAATGTGTTTGAATCCTTGGTCCTTAGCTGGAGGTGGTTTTTGTGGGGTTAAAGGACCTTTAGAGGTAGGGCTTTGCTGGAGGAAGCGGGTCACGGGAGTGGGGGGGGGCATTGCAGGGGAGGCTGGAGGGTGGTGGTGGTAGGGTGTTGAGGTTTTACGGTCCAGCTCCATTTTCTCCTCTCTGCTTCCAGACTGCAGATGCCATGTTACCCGCTGACCTCGCACCCCCGCCACCACACCTTCGTCACCGTGATGGAACGCATGCCCCAGAACGAGCCCTTTCTCCCTTAAATTGCTTCTTGTCAGGTCATAATGGTGAGAAAGGTAGCTAGGATAACTAGAGTCTAATCTGTATTATTTTTCAGCTCTCGTGGCTCCTGATCCCCAACTTTAAGTAGTGTGTCTCACTACTAACCTCTTTGCCAGTGGGGCAGCTCAGTTCTGTTCTTATATGGAAGAGGACCCGATGGATGGAGTGTAGGGGCAGACTCCGGGCTTCCAGAGAGAGGTCTGAGGAATGGACTAGTACTCTCTGGACTCCCTGTAGCATCCGGTCCTCCAAATAGTCCTGGAGAGTAAGACACTGTGCGCCAGGCTGAGATTGTTCCCAGGCGAGGCTGGAGGGTCACTCTTGTCTCGATGTAACTCCACCAATGGTCCTCAGTGGTGGGGATTTCCCCCCTCACTTCTCCTTGGAGGGAAATGGAGGTTAAATCTCATAAAGCAGCGGAAATGTATAATCACAAAAACAAATAAAAACAAACCCAGAAAGGCCATGATTTTTCACAGGAACGCACCAGAAGAAAAGGACTCTGCTCTCCCTAAACTGAGAGAGGAGGACCTAGTTCTTTGTCTCCTCAGGACACTGACAGACACCTGGCACATCTTCACTGTTAAGACAAGGGAGCTTCAGATGGGTCATTGAGGCAGCCCTGGAATCCCCAGAGACTCAGAACCCATGTTCTGATTCCTGGGTTGCCGTTACAGTGGTGCCTACAGTGACAGAGAATCTGAACCATCTAGAATGTTGAGCCACGGGGCAGCACGTAAAACAGATTAAGGTCTATTTATACTCAGAAACACCACACAGTGATTACAAAACACAAAGGATGATAGAAATTAGGGACATGCAAGTCTGTCTAGATGTTAAGTTAAAAGGACTTAAACAATATGTAGGATACAATGTTATTTTTAAATACAATGACATCCATTTAGATCTATTATGCAGAAAACCTCTAATGGGATAAGAGCAATCTTTATTTTTCTTTTTTATGCTTTTCTCCGTGTTTAAAGTAATTATGACAGAGATGCATTGCTTTAATTTTTTCTAAGTATAAGGCTTGTAAGTGGAAATGTTGTTAGATCCTGCTGTGGCATCCATGAAGTCATGATACCTGCATCTCCTTCCAAGAAGAAATGTGACATTTTCTACAGGGAGTCGGGTGATGGTTAGTCTTCAACGGCAATACACTGGCAGTTACTTCAGTCTTTAAACTGACCCCATCTCTTTCTGGACAGTCAATAACCAGTGCCAGCATGGAAGAGCACTAGCTCCCACCTTCCTGACCCATGTAGAAGTCTTGGTGCTTCCATGGGTCTTAGAGCTTCCCATGGGCTGGCAGAGGCTTTCTGAAAGCCTGGGGCTCTTTGCACCACTCCTTCCTCCCCTCGTCTCCTACCATCCCTGGATTGCATGGCTCTCTTCCTGCACTCCCCCGTCCTTCCAGGACTCCCTCTCCTCTTTAACCTTCCATAGGATCAGCCTAGCATATCTCTTCTCAGCTTGGTCCTCCTAGAGGACCTACCAGAATCCACATTTTCCTAAATGGACTGTGGGAAATCTGGACTTAGCTGTTACAAATTCTTTACACAGAAAACCCCTGAATCCTGCCAAGAATTATTATCCCAGAGGATCCTCAGTTGGCACCAGACAACTAAACAAACACAATCCCCTTTCTACCAGGATTTTTCTCTTCTGATTATTGTATTCTGGATTTATTTTTCTTAAGCCTGGCTCCCCCTCACCTCAGGGTGAGGTATATTGATTCTAAAATGAGAGAAGCTTGCTGATAAAAACAAATATCTGACAACTACGGATCCTAGATGCCACCAAGCAGCACATGGATGGTGTGCTAGCTAGTTTTCTATCAACTTGACGTAAGTTAGAGTCATTTTGGAAGAGAGAACCTCAGTTGAGAAAATGACCCCACAAGATTGGCTTGTGGGCAAGCCTGTGGTTCATTTTCTAGAATGATGATTGACATGGGAAAGAAAGTCCAACCCTCTGTGAGCAGTGCCACCCCCTGCTGGTAGTCTGGGGTGCTGTAAGAATGCAGACTGAGCAAGCTGTGGGAGTAAGCCGGTAAGCAGCATTCCTCCGCGGCCTCTTCTTCCATTCCTGTGACCAGGTTCCTGCCTTGATTTCCCTGAATGATGAAAGATGAAATAAACCCTTTTATCCCCAAGTTGATTTTGGTCATGGTGTTTTATCACAGCAACAGAAACCCCTAACTAATGCAAATGAAAAATGCAGCCAAAGCCACAGGAGCTGAAACTTGGAGCCAGGGAAACTATGAGTTTGGGTTCTTCTGCCAGGGTCACCAATTCTCAGGACAGGAGCTCTCTCTCTCTCTTAAATACGTGTGTGTGTGTGTGTGTGTGTGTGTGTGTGTGTGTGTGTGTGTGTGTATGAATGTGGAGGTCAGAGCGCAATTTTGGGTGTCATCCTCAGGAATGCCATGCACCTCCTTTGAGTCAGAATCTTTTATTGACCTAGTGGTCACCAATTAGTCAAGGCTGGCTGGGATTCCCCTATATCTGCCTCCCTAGAAGGACTAACACACACATGCCACCATGCCCAGCATCTTTAAGTGGGTTCTAGAGATCAAATTCAGGTTCTCACGCTTGCATGGGACATATGATTATGTCTATATCTAAGTTAAAAGGCTTGACAGTATGTAGGACCCTATCTTGTTTTAAATAAGATGACATCCATTTAGAAACATTGCACAGAAAGTTTCTACCGGGATGACAACATCCACGACTTTTCTTCACGTTTGCAGACTGAACCTTCTCCCCGGTCCCTTGGGCGGTATCTGTTAAGCAGATCACGCTTCCCAGCACCAAAGGCTCAGGGCCCCTCAGGTACTCATGAAAGTATTACCAGGTTTTTTATGGTAATAGGAGACTGACATGCCACATCTCAGGAGTCACAGAGTTGGGAGAAGGTGACTCTCCCAGCCACCCTCATGATTCTGACCTTCAGCGACCTGAGGTCAGCACAGTATGAGAAGCCAACAGACGTGGGGGCAGCTAAGGAGGGCTGTCCCTGCTCTTTTGAGCAAGGCCAGCAAGGCTTCAGGGTTGGGGTGATATCAGAGTCACAACCAAGAGGGCTGGAGAGATGAAAAGCAAGGTGTGTGTGTGTGTGTGTGTGTGTGTGTGTGTGTGTGTGTGTAGCGGGGGTAGGGGTGGGGCTGCTGGAGGTGGAGCCCCTTTGCCTCCCTGTCAGCGCCATAGGGTCCACTGCACAAGCTCTTTCTACAGCTTGCTCTAAGGCATTACTAGGGATGGTGGTCCTAGCAGAGCAGCCTCAAGCTGGTTCTCAGCTCATATAGAGGTCTCTTAATTGCTCAGTATCTGTGTGTGTGTGTGTGTGTGTGTGTGTGTGTGTGTGTGTGTGTGTGTGTGTCAGGATGGGGGTGGGGTGGACAGAGTCTTTCTATGTAGCTCAGACAAGACTTGAACTCTCAATCTTCCTGGGCTGGGCTGGGGTCCCAAGTACTGAGACAGTCACCATGTCTAGCTCAGTATCTTTTCTTTCTTTTTTCTTTTCTTTCTTTTTTTTTTGGGGGGGGGCAAGGTCTTGCTAGGCAGCCCATGATGATTTTGAATTCATCACATAACCCAGACTGACCTCAAACTTATCATCCTCCTGCCTCCACCTCACATGTGCTGGAATTCTAAGGGCATGCAGCAGCACGTCCATCTTCAGCATCTTCTTCAAGACACTCCTTTTCTGTTTCAAACAACCAAAATTGGTTTCTGCTGCTTGCTCACTCAGAACTCTGGCTGATTAGCATGTATAATGCATGCTATTTTGCATATGTTAAATTGGCACAGAGAAAACCATATTAACAATTACATTTGACAATGAGGTTGCCTGGGAGAGAGATGCGGGGAGCTGCGTAGAGGGATAAGGGGGCACACAAAACGGGAGTGGACTTAAGACTGCGGAAAGGAGAGTAACCGCTTGTTTCGTGGTGCATCCTCATTCCAGCTTCGAACATTCAGTACGTTCACATGCTAGCACAGCCTCTTATCTGTTGAGAAGGACGTTTCCCGGGGCTTTGGACAAGGCTGTGTGTTTTTCAGAACATCCCAGCAGGCACGGTGGAGGAGGCAGGAATGGTAAGTGGTCTTTTACCAGTGGACTCCCTGACCACCTGCATTAGAATCAGCTACAAGTATGTTTAAAAATTCATGTTCCTGGATTCCACTGCAGACCTCCCGAATCAGATTGCTGCCTGAAGTGAAGAAGCCCAGTGTGCTGTGACCACAGGACTGGTACTGAATACCTGGAGCCCAGAGTAAGCACGGAACTGCTTGGCACCTGTCCCAGGCTGGTGCTGTGGGCCCCGTCTTTTCAAAGCCTGCTTTTAAAGCCTTTCTTGGCTGTTTTTGCCCAACAGTTCCACTTCCTGGAACTTATCCTAAGGACATAACCACATGATGTGAAAGGATTATGAGAGAAAAATGTTCATCACGGCTCTTGCTTATATTAATGAAACATTTGGAAAGAACTCAGATATCAATCAATAGTAGAGTAGTTTGGATAAATCTGGCATGTCCATATGACAGACAGCTACATAGGCTTCATAATTATGAGGTAGATGTCCGTGCAAAAATTAAAAATGTATCTACAATATATTGTGCTTTATGGGAGGGGGAGAATCAGATGGCAAAAGAATAGGGAGATCTCCTATGCGACAGATGGTACTTACATGAATGCATAACTGTGGTGTGGATCATCTTGGGGACACTGTTTCTTACACAAGAATACAGACCTATACACTATCATGGACAACCTTGAATCCATTCTCTCTCTTACACACACACACATACACACACACACACACACACACACACACACACACACACACAAGTAAAAACACTATGTCGGTGGCAAACATGTACAGACATTGCTGTAGTTGTTCTCTGAACATCGTGACAGCTATTTATATAGAATTAGGTATTGTCTTAGCTAGGGTGACTATTGCTGTGATAAAACACCATGACCAAAACAACTTGTGGAGAAAAAGGTTTATCAGCTTACACTCTCAAATTGTAGTTCACTACTGAGGGAAGTCCGGACAGGAACTTAATTAGGGCAGGGACCTGGAGCCAGGAGCTGATGCAGAGGCCATGGAAGAGTGCTGCTTACTGGCTTGCTCTTCATGGCCTGCTCAGCCTGCTTTCTTACAGAACCCAGGACCAACAGCCCAGGGATGGCATCACCCACAATGGGCTGGGTCCTCCCCAAACAATCACTAATTTAGAAAATGCTCTAAGACTTGCCTATAGCTGGATCTTAGGGGGAGGCATTTTCTCAACTGAGGCTCCTCCTCACTGATGACTCTAGCTTGTGCCAAGGTGACACAAAACTAGCCAGCACAGGTGTCATAAATAATGAGATAGTTGAAAGCATACAAGAGGGTGCGTACAGGTTATACAAATACTACACCATTTCATTTAAAAGACTAAAAGCATCCATAGGTTTTGCTATTTTGGGGTACCTCAGAACCAGCTTCCTCAGGGAATGTATAAAGCTCTCAGTGTACCTGTCATCTAGTTCCAGTAATTATCAAGGCCTGGTGCTGGGTGTGTAGCTCAGTTGGTAGTGTGCTAGCCTTGAATGCACAAAGCCCAGACCCGGGTTCAGTCTCCACCAAGCACCACATAAGTTAAGTATAGCAGTGCATGCCTATAATCCCAGCAATCAGGGAGATCAAAGGTTCAAGGTCATCCTCAGCTACATTGGTAGTTCAAGACCAGTCTGAACTATATGAGATTCTGTCTCTAAATGAATTAAAAAAAATCAAGGCCAATTTTATTCCATCATAACTTTAACTTTGTATTTTTTCAACCTGGGGAATTTGAGAGCACATATTTTTTTTTCTAATTTTTTTAATTTTGTTGTTTGAATACTGATTCAAATAAAGGGTGATATAAGTCTCTTTAATATTCTTTAAGTCTCTTTAGTCTACAAATTTCCTCATATTTTTGTTCCCCTCTTGTTATTTTTTGGTTGAAAAAAATTCTATAAAGCTTCCCTGTGCAGTACAGTAGCCACATTTGACAATAACACCAATTCTGGGAAGAAATCAGGAAAACAAGCCCATATACCACAGCCTCAAGACTAAATAAAAATAGAAGACTGGGGGGCTAACTCAGTCAGTAAAGTGCTTAAGGCGTTAGCATGAGGACATGAGGTAAATCCCTAGAACACACATAAGATAGGAACATGGTTCAAGGAAGTGTCTTCTAACCTAGCACTGAGGAGGCAGGAGATGATGCATCTAGATGGATCCCAGGGCTTACTGGTCAACCAGCCAGCCTAATAAGAGAGCCTGGGGTCTTCTTAGTGAGAAACTGCATCTCCTAAAACAAGGTGGATGGTTGCTGAGGAATGACACTCAAGTTTAACCCATAGCCATCACACACACATATACACGAGTATCTACACACATACACACACACACATGCATACATACCTACACATATTCACAAATATGAAAAAACCAATCAATCAAAAAGCCAGCATCTAGGACAAGTATGCTTTTGAAAAGTGGCTAGTGTAACTGAAGAACTAAAATTTAAATGGTATTTAAGCACAGTTAATATGAATTTAAATATAAAAGGGACTATTTGAATCTGTTGATGGGAAACTTGGAAATCTGGAACACATTGGTGTGTAAATTTTATGGAAACTGATGTAAGTTTAATGCTTCTGATGAAAATGTAGAATTAAGCTGGGATCTATTTCAAATGTGAACTAATAAAAATAAATAAGTCTTTCTTTAAAAACGGAGCTGGTGAGATGGCTCAGTGGTTAAGAGCACTGACTCAGTGGTTAAGAGCACTGACCGTTCTTCCAGAGGACATGGGTTTGACTCCTAGCACCACATGGCAGCTCATAACCTGCTCTAACTCTGCTTCCAGAGGCTCCATTGTCTTTTTCTGACCTTCTCGGGCACCAGGCATGTATACGGTTCACAGTTATACATGCAGTCAAAATATCTATACACATAAACTACAATAATAAATTTAATACATAAATCTTTAAATGTGAACTGCACATGTAAAGACCCAATATAAAAAGAGTATGTACTGTGGTGATTTGGATGAGAACCGCTCCCATAGGCTCACATGATTAAAGACTTGGTCTCGGTTAGTGGAACTCTTTGGGAAGAATTAGGAAGTATGGGAAGAATTGGAGGACTGTGTCACCAGGGGTGACAGGTTCAGGGTCTCTCTCTGCTGCTGCTGCTTCTGCCATTCTCCCCACTATGATGACAATGGATTCACCTCTGAAATTATAGGCAAGCCTCCAATTAAATGATTTCTTTTATTAGAGTTGACTTGGTTATGGTGTCTCTTCACAGCAATAGAACAGTGACTAAGACAAATACTATCCAATTACTGGTTTTTACAGTGGTTACACATTGCAGTGATACCATTTTGAGTACACTGTGCCAAATAAAACATTATCAAAAATAATTTCAGCACATTCCTAGCAGTATACATCTAAAATACCAGCAGCAATGGCGATGTCGAGGAGAGGAATCACATGTTTGAGGCAAGCTTGAGCTGTGTAGTAAGACCAAGCTCCCCCGAGACAAGGGCTGATTTAGTAGCTGAGTGTAGAACACTTACCAAGCATGTACAAGGCCTGGGGGTTGATCCTCAGGAACATGATTTTTTTTTAAAAAACTTGTTCCTTTTCTTTTAAAGACAGATTACAGCCATGAAGGACTCTCTTTCCCTGGAACTGTAAATAACCAACAACCCTTTCTCCTTTAAGTTGCTCTTGTCAGGATATTTTATCATGACAACAGAGGAGAATCTAAGCCACTAGGCAGCACTCTAACACTGTGAACACCTCCAGACTTTGGGTCTAGTCTTAAGTCTTTCAAGTGTGTTTCCCTCATGGAGATTCTGGATATTTCTTACTAAGTTTACGCCTAGATATTGTATTTTCTTTTTGTTACCACAGACAGGCTACTTCCTTCCCCTCTATCTTCCTCATGGCCTATATGCCCTACCCCTGTTTTGCTGTGTTTTGTTTTGTATTTTAAGTCAGGACCTAATGTAGCCCAGACTGGCCATGGACTAGCTATGTAGCTGAGGCCAGCCTTCAATTCCTAGTCCTGCTTTCCTCTTCCAAGCATAGAGATTACAGACATGCACCACCACACCTGGCTGGTTTATGTCCATGAGTGATATAGATTTTTATATGTTGATTTTTAATTTGTTGCTTTGCAGAATTCCCTTCTCTTTGGCAACAGCATTTCCTTTGATTCCTATGAGTTTTGGTTATATGGGATTATTTCTTTCATAAACACAAATAGTTTAGCATTTTGCATCTATGTTTTCTATGTTTTCAGTTTGACCTTTGTTAAGTTTGGGGATTACTGTTATACCTATTAACTAATTTAACTTGGAGTTTTTCCTTTTCATATTATATTCTAAATTAGGTAACACCGGACTACCTAATTTTTAAGCATTTAGTAGAACTTCCGAATGAGGTTGTTTGAATTTATGGGTTCTGTTCAGCGGTGGTCTAAAGTATGACCACAAAGAATCCTCAGGAGATTTTCAGGAGAGTGGATTGGTCATTATCTTGACTGTCCTACGGTTGTAGGACTGTGTGTAATCACCGGAGTCTCTAAGCCACACATTTCTAGTGGGTGAGTCTATCATTCAACTTGGAGCTTGCTGATTGGCTAGACTGGCTGTCCAGTAAACTGCAGTTTCCACCTCACCCCACCCTCAGTTCCGGGGTCACAGGCATGCACAGCCATATCTAGTTTTCCACGTGGATGCTGGGGATCAAGGTCTTCACGCTCACACAGCAAGAGCTTTACCAGCTGAGTCATCTTCCTAGGCCTGAAGTAGATCTGATCCCAGCTGTCTGGGCTCTGGTCCCTCAGGTCATCCCAGCGGAGGCTCCGCATGCACTAGCATGGCACAGTGCTGGTCTTAGTCCACTAAATTACAGGGCAATGAAGTAGATATGGGAACATGTCCCTTGTGTGTTAGTCTTCATTTATGAAATCAGGATTTTTATTTCTTTTTCTGTCTAAGTTGCCATCCATTTATCTTCTCAGGCCTTTCTTTTCTCAAATGACTTCTTTTTGTTTTATTTTGTTTTGTTTTGTTTTGTTTTTCAAGACAGGGTTTGTCGTGTCACAGCCCTGGCTGTCCTGGGACTTCGCTTTGTAGACCAGGCTTGCTTTAAATCAAATGACTTCCTTTTTAAGCTCTTCTGATCTTATTGTGCTGTTCTTTCACACATCTACCATTTTCTTAATTTCGTTGAGTTCCTTTACTATATTAGGTTGTGTTACCTTTCCTTGGGGAGGTCTTCTGAATGCCGCATCATCTATAAAAGCACTGTGCCTTACTTTCTTTTGTCTTAAGTGGTTTTGTGGGTAGGTTGACTAACAGTCACTTTCTCTTGCTTGCTTCTAACAATGGGAATTGTTGCTCTTTGAGAAAAGAAAGGTAGGCTAGGACAAATTTCCTAGACTCACTATCTTGGAAGCTCTCCTTCTATTTGGACAAAATGATGTTAAAAATATCTGTGGCTAGACATTTTCTGTCTTGAGCCCCACTACTCTCCCTTAAGCTTGATAATTTTCTCTTTTCCCCACCCGCCCTCTTCCTGTCGTCTCTGGGATGCTCAGCTGAAATTTGTTCCTAAAAGGTACTTTGTCAATGCAGAACTTTATCCCCAAACAAAAACTGTGCTGATTTAAAAACTTAGACAGCCCAGAACCTTCTAGAATCTTCCATCTTCGAGGGATCCCCTTGCACACATGTGCAAACTGGACTCTAAAACTTCTCACTTTCGTCTGATGCTCTCTGATTGAGCTAACAGGATTCTGAAGGCAAGTTTCTGGTTGTTGGTTCCTGGGCTCCCAGACTCCAGTTCTTCCTCTTCCCTGTAGATGAAATTCTAAACAGTCTTAGTAAATAAGAAACACAGAGTCAAATACAGAGGAAATAGCCAAAGAGATCAGAGCAATAGCCACAAGTAACTTTAGCTAACCACCAGAGAGAGCGTTTCTTCCTGTCTGACTTGTCTTTTTATTGCCTTTCTGTTCTGCCTTCTCATTGGCTCTAAACCCAACCACATGACTTCCTCGTCACTGCCTGTCTATACAGACCTACAGTTCTCTACGGTTGGTACTGGGATTAAAGGCTCGCATCACCATACTTGACTGTGTCATTGACCACACAGAGACTCTGCCTGCCATGTGATCGGATTAAGGGCGTGTGCCACCACTGCCTGACTCTGCTTATGGCTCGCTATGACCTCTGGTCTCCAGGCAAACTTTATTTATTAGCATATAAATAAAATCACATTTCAGCACAAATAAAATATCACTGTACTTCCCAGACAATTGCCAAAGGTTCTCATTGTCATCAGTAGCTTGTGCTCAGTTGTGTATATCTTGGAGTCTGTGACCATGTCTTTGTCACCCAGTTTAATCCGAGTTCATTGCTATTCACACCATAGAATTGGCAGGACCAGAGGCTCCCGGAGGGCCGGTTAATGCTCAGCTGCCACATCCCACACCTGGAATGTCTGAACCAGAGGTCCCGTGCGAGACCAGGTACCGGGGATGCTTCAGAGTTGGAGACCCTCCGTCTAGAACAACAGTTATAGAAACCTGTGAGTTTGTTTTTGTTTGCTTCTTTGTTTTGCTTTGCTAATCTCACCATTTTGTCTGTTTTTTTTTTTTTTAATTTTTTTTCTGGAGGAAACTGACAAATTAAAAAATTACAGTGCTGCCATTTTGGTAAACAGCCTGGCAGTTCCTTGAGATGCAAAACACAGTTCCTACAGGAGCTGGAAGTCCTGTTCCTAGATGGGCAAAGGTAAATGAAAGGGACTGGAGAGGTGGCCCAGCAGCTGAGCGCACCGGCTGCTCTTCCAGAGGACCCGGGTTCAGCAGCCCTCACTCACATGGCAGCTCCCAGCTCGCTGTCACTCCCATTCTGGGGGATCTGGTGCCTTATCCGGCTTCTGCAGGTATGCACTTGGTACATAGACATACACGCAGGCAGAACATTCATACACATAAAATAAAAACTGAAAGAAAGGAAATGAAAATGTAAGTTTTCACAAAAAGTTGCACCTGAATGCCTATATAAGGATTATTCATGATAGCTCACATATAGAAACAGCTCAAATGTCCATTAATAGATGGGTGAATGAGTAAAGAAAACACAGTATCTTCATGCAATGGGATGTTATGCAGACTTTAAAAGGAATGAAATTCTAACACATACACCAACATGGGTGACCCTTAAGGGTCATTATGCTAAATGTAATAAGCCAGGAACAAAGGGCCAAATATTATTATGATCCATTTCATGAAAATTCCAGAACGGGCAATTTTATAGTGACAAAAAGTAGATCAATAGTTATGTATGTGAGGTGGAGGGTGATGTCTGGCAGGTGTGTGTAAAATTTCTAAATGGATTGTGGTGATGGTTGTGGAAATATGTGAATCTACTAAAAAAGAAAACACATTGGATCGGAGCTGGAGAGACGTCTCGTTGGTCAAGTGCTTGCCACTTAAGCTTGAGATGAGTTTAGTCTCTAGCACCCATGTGTTAAAGCCGGGCATGGTGTATGCCTACGATCCCGGTGCTGATGAGGCAAGGACAGCAAGATCTCTAGGGCTTGCTGGCCAGTCAGTCTAGCTGAATTGGTGAGCTCCAGGTTTAGTGAGAGACCCTGCCTCAAAAATAAGACGGAGAGTGATTGAGGAGGGCGCCAGATCTCTGACCTCCATAATATACACACATATGCATGAGCACCAGCACACACATGAACACACACACACACACACACACAGGAAAGGTCTACCGAATTATACAGTACATAAATTAAATCCCAACAAAGCTGCCTATTTTTAAAAAGCAACTATCTTGTCACAAACTGCCATCTACCCAGAATTCTCTTGTTTTGCAAAATGCTAATTATACACAAATGTCGGTCCTTCCATTCATTGTAACATGTTTCACGAACAAGGCCTTGCAGACAGTCACAGCGTGACATTCTGTCGCAGGGGCTGAGTGCCCCCTGAGCGAGGCTTTATGGTTTCAGTCTTTTACTCTCTGCATAAGCCACAGTGATGCAGAGCAGAGTGGCCATGATAAAAGCCCCTTTTGGCCTCTGAATCAATCTCCTCCACTTGGGGGATCACAGCCCCTCAGTGGCCTTCAGTGCAACCCACAGCCGGCTGCCATAGCCATGAAAGGAAACAGATATCTTCCTTGTTGACCATTCTTTTCCCGCCCCTGCTGCCGGCAGACAGACCCCTTCCCAGCCCTTCACTGGGTTCCAAAGGCTGTCAGGGTCACTTCCAACTCCCCAAGCCTCTCCCACCCCCTGCCCCGCCAAGACATATTCTGCTTTCCATCTTGTCAGACAACAAAGACACTGGAGGAATTTATTTATACCTCCAGACAGCTAATGAGACAATTCAATGAAAAGCAGCCCTAGCTTGCTGGAGCCTCCCTGGGCCTTTGATTGCCTTTTCTGTGTTCCACTTCCCAAGCATTTATTCTACATATAAATTTTCCACGGTGAATAGACACCATTCTTCTGAGAAACCCATTTGTTCCCTTGGCCATTTTATTTCAATCCCTTGTTTTGCTTTTTATTATTATTGTTAAACTGTAATTAATTCTTCTTCCATCAGCCCCTCTTTAGTGCTCTCTGCCTAATGTAGCATGAAGTGTCTTTGCTCACCCCCAACTGCACACCTATTCTTGAGAAGAATGAAGCCTCTGACAACCCCAAAACCCACAAGCTGCTAAATCTTTCCCTCCATGGAATGGGGTCGGGGAGGGAGGCAGGGAGGGAGGGAGGACGGTCTGGGCAGGCAGGCAGGACTGAACGATTTCAAAGCCAAACGACCATTCAATCTCGGTAAAATGGAGTTTACTCAGCAGACAAACTCTACAGACACTTTAAAAGCTATATAAGAAGGGTTTAGAGAGATGCCTTAGTGGTGAAGAATACTGTTTGTTCTTCCAGAGGACCTGGGTTCAATTCTCAGTACCTACATGGCAGCTCATAATGCTCTGTAATTCCAGGTCCTAGGGATCTGATGTTCTCTTTTGGTCTCCACAGGCACCAGGCACACAATAGATGGGCATGCAGGTAAAACACTGATACTCATAAAAAGAAATTTAATTTTTTAAGTTATACACAAAGGGGCTGGGGAGATGGCTCAGTGGGCAAAATGCTTAATGCATAAGTGTGAGAACCCAAGTTTGGATTCCTTGAGCTTGGATCCCCATTCCCACGTGATAAAGCTGGGTGTGGAGGCAAATACTGGCATATGTCTGTGAGCCGAGCCCTGGGGGACAGAGATAGGCTGATCCCTGGAGCTCACAGGCCAGCCAGACTAGACAAATTGGTGAGCTACTTACTGGTTCAGTGAGAGACTGTTTCAAGAAAGACTGTAGGCAGTGCTCCATGTTGACCTCTGGCTTCCACGTTTAGGACAGACATACAGAGAAACTGATGTAAGCATAGAGACAGAGATTGGATGTGTTTACAAGAAACACTCAGCATTTCTGGGTAGTACCAGAGGCTCCAAAAGAACTAAATGGATTCCCTCCTGGCTCCAAACGGAAGTGAGGCCCTGCTGACAGCTTGATTTCAAACTTCTAACCTCTGGAACTCTGAGAGGAAAAACGAAAAATAAAAACAAAAACACTATTAGGTTGAGCCATTACGTTTACGGTCATTTGTTACAGCAGCCACAGGCAACTAACAGTATTTCCATAGTTTGTCAATTCATTATGAGCAGAGAACACAGGAGAGAAAAACTGAATGCTAGACACAAAATCTTTGCCTTCAGAGTGTGGATGACAAAACAGTTAATCAGTGGAGGCTGTCCATAGAACTCAAGCCTAAAGCAAGCTTTGGATGCACGGAGTGGATTATTGCTGAACTGGTTGTACCATAACTTTACTTTTCATGAACATTTTCTCTTATGCACTGAAGCATGATGTATGGTTGACTAGCTGTGACTTTGTTTCTACCTGACATTTTTTCCAAATGATTTTTTTTTTGAGACAAGGTCTTACTATATAGCCCTGGATGGCCTAGAACTGAGAACTGAGAGAGATCCGCTTGCTCTGCCTCCCAAATGCTGGCATTAAAAGTGTGTGCCACCACACTGATCTCACCTAAATGATTTCTAAGTTCAGATTTCTGGATTTCTGCCCCTCCCCAAATTTTCTCTCTTTATGGTTTTTAACACTTGGAAATAATTAATTTCTGAGTAGTTAGAGAAGTTTCCCATTGAAACTTGGGAATCCTTTTCAATGGGAAAGATTTGCTTGGCATCCTTCTGAGAAGTCATATCATTTTTGTCTAAAGGAGTGGCATATTCCAGCAGGCCAAGACATTATATGGATGTTTCACCCCATCATCCAGGGTTCTGGCTCTTTGTTCATTCATTCATTCATTCAACAAATGCTATAATAATGATGATGATAAATTATATTAGCATATAATTTATATTAAAAATACAATTTATTATTATTTATCATTAATATCATCATTATTGTTGTTATTGTTATTTTGAGAAGGGTCTCATATAACCCAGGCTGGTCTCAAGTTTACTCTGTAGCTGAGGATGACCTTGAACTTAGGGTCCTCCTGCCTCAACTTCCTGAATGCTGGATTTATAGCCATGTACCATCATTCCCAGTTTTATGTAGAGCTGGGGTCAAATCCAGGGCTTCTTGCATGCTGGGCAAGCACTGTACCAGCTGAGCTACATCCCAACCCTGTTCTGATTCTGTTTTCTTGTCAGCTGATTGCATCTTATCCAAGGACCCAGTTTTCTTTGTCAATGTATTTGGGAAACTTCTAGCCATTTTCCTTGTAAACTCAGCTCATTTTTTCCCCTCCTGCCAAACTCTTAGGTCATATCTGATGGACTTCACTGCCTGGCCCTTGGGACTTCATTCCAGCTACTTTGGATCCACCTTATTGTTTACTGCTCCATAGAAATAGTGCCTAACAGTGCAATAGGAACTGCACATAAGTGACCCATGGAATAAAAGGCTAAGTTCCTAGATGTTTTAATATACTTTGATATTATCCTATAGGGAAATGTTTAAGAATATGTAAATTGCTGCTTTTTTATTATTTTAGATAGTATTCTCTTATAGCTTATAAAGTGGCTTTTTGCCCTAAATGGCATCTTGCTGGTTGATGTGTTGTGGTTGTATATGTGTTTACACCTCTGTGTGTATGTGTGTGTGTTTGCACACAAAAATCCCTCTGGTAATAGAAAGTTTATTTTTTTTTCTCTTCCCATAACTCAAAAGTCCACTGAATGAATTTAATTTAAATTACTTCTCCCAACCAAAATAAATAAATTAATTATAAATATTGTAATAAATAGGATAAATTATGGCCTAAAAGTTACTTCTTATTTTTAAAAATTGAACAAGTGAGTCTGATTGAGTCTGTGAGTTTGTTGTTCAAATCCGGTCTGACTCTTGGCAACAACACCCTAAACAACTTCCCAGCTCAGCTCTTGCGGCCTGAGCCCCGCTGGCAGGGGCCCCCAGCCTCTGTGCTGATGAAGGCTTTTCATTTCTGTCAGAGCCTGCAAGTGACCCCAGACCCCGCACCAGCAAAACAAAGAGGCGATGTAGAATTTACAAAGCCTCAGAGGGACAATCGCCAATCGCCGCTAATTTGCTGGGCTTAACATCTTCCTCTGGCTTGAGTGCAGGACTCCAATGAGAAACAGACCCTTCATTCTTACAGAGAAGCCCCCAACACTGCCTAGGAACAGGGCTCCCCAGGAAGGCAAGATCTGGGAACCCCACAGAGAAATACTGTAATTCTCTTCCATTAGCAGAGGCTGTCTGCGTTAATGGAGGGAACAGCATTTCTGGTGTTTTCCTTGTCACCCCTGACATGCCTTATGTCCTAGCTGTGAGAACAGTGACCCTAAGGAGGCAGTGCCCTGGGAGGGCTGTGGAGGACACTGGCTGAGTGTATTTCTTTAGGTTTCTGCTTGGTTGTTCCTGGTGACTGTTTAAAAAAACAATCCCAGGAGTCTAAGGGAAATGTCCAAGGTTTACCCGCCCCTTTTTATGAATTCAGGGACTTATCAACTGAGCCATGCCTACTTGAGGTTCTGCTCCCAGATGGAGCAGAACAGATCCCAGGAGTGCTAGGATTCCAAGTGTCTGTGTTTGTGGTGAGATATAAAAAACAGTACAAATTCTGGTTGAAGAACTCAGCCCATCCTCTTCTCCTAGCTTGTCCACTTAGGGTTAGCTGAGTAAGTACTTGTAACTCTGGCTGAGAGACAGAGGCCTCTGTAAGGTGATCCTGGCCAGGATCTTCCCAGTGGTGAGAGTTGATTCCTGCACTTTTCGGGTGGGCACAAATTTGTTGCCCTAGTTCTTTGTCATTTATCCCCCACAAATTTTTCACCCATACAGTGCATTGTTACACGAGGAAACAGAACAGAGAAGGGCCTGTTTCTGAGTTAGGGAACCACCCTGAGGTCATCAATCAATCACTGTAGGTGTGGCTTTAGGCCAGACATGGTGAGATGGTTAACATTGACAGTCAACCTGTCAGAATCTAGAATTGCGTAGGAGACAAACTGCTGGCCATGTCTGTGAAGGATTTTCTAGATTAGGTTGAGATGGGAAGATTTACCCTAAATGCAGGTGGCACCATTCCCTGGGCTGGGGTCCTGGAGTGAGTTAAAAGGAGAACTGAGTGGAGCACCAGCATCCATCTCTCCCTGCTTTCTGACTGTGGATGCCACGTGACCAGCCATGTGACAAGCTGCCTCTTGCTCCTCCTGTATCACATGACCAGCTGTCTCCTGCTACGCCTTCTCCATAGTGAGAGCTGTACCCTCAAACTCTGAACCAGAAGAGACCCTCCCTTCTTTAAGTTCCTGTCAGGCATTTTGCCATGGCAACCAGAAAAGTAACTAATATACACAGAAGATGTAAAACAGGCTACAATAATAGGGAGTCCCTAGAGGGTAGACTAATTGTTAGGTAGTTAGGAGGAAGAATCTCTTCAAAAAAGTGACACTCTGGGGCCTTTTTGCTGGAATTTGAATAAACTTTAAAAAAGGCACAGCCCAGGCTTGAGAGGCCACAGGTTAGGCTTGAAGTCAGATTACAGTCAGATGTCTTAAGTTTGGTGATGGCCATGAGATAGGCTCACCATGTATGGTCCAGGCCTGGACGATCCCGGGATCCAGTGTCCTAAAATTCTACTGTACTGCTTTCCTGCTTATTACTGTCCTATTGGCCTCGGTCACCCTCAAACCTTTAGGAAAGAAAGGAAATCTGACATGTGGAAAATCTTACGCTATTTGAGCCTTAGAAAACAAAGAGAGGGAGACGTTGGCTCTAAGGACAGATGACAATGGAAAAATGAGGAATTCTGAGGAGTCAGACATTTGAAGTGAGCCAACCCGGCAAAATATGGAGGCCCTTGGGACCCCTCAGAATTTCTGAGTAGGGCAGTAAATTTTCCATGACACATCTTGGAAGCTGGAGCAAGGTTAATTGGCCACTGGAGGAGAGGGATTCCGAAAGACCAAAGATCCTAGGGGCCGTGTGGGGTTAATATAACTAAAAACATGCTAATTGATTTTTAAAAAATCAGAAACCTATAAAGAAATAAAAACTGCTGGCGTAGCATTCCCATCCATTTGGCGTAATACAGTCACGCATTAAAAAGTAAACTCACACGATGCCCTCTCCAACTTGCCTCTCTGCAAGTCCATTCGACGGTCCAGCTTTTAGAGTAATGCAGTCCACAGAGTCAGCAGCATGAAGATCCATAAACCATTTCGACATCTAATAGAGCTTTAAAAGGGGCCCTGAACACTGGAGGGTAAGTGGCCAGTAATGGCTGATCTGGGTACAGAGGGGGAGGAGAGAGGGCCCAGGGCTTCAGGAGAAATGGAATAGCCCCTGTAAGGAGAATTTTTACAGCAGCTGTAAAAGCAAGGCTCATGTGCACACACAGCTAGATTCTGTGTTGGCCACAAACACACCCGGGACTCCCACGGTCTGTGTTGCCAGCCCTGGCTTCGGTTCTGGCAGCTTCTATCTTAGAGACCCAGTGAAAACACTTCAAGAGAGAAAGAGGCACCACCAAGGTATTGTGGAGCCAGGACAAGGATGACTCCCTGAAGGATCTCCCTGTTACCAGGAGCTACGTGCAGCAGGCGGGTCCTTCCTGCCAATGGGCTCCTGGCAGGTGATAATTACTATTCAGCTCCAGCTTTTGGCTCTTGGGAACCAAACAATGGTGTAGGCTCAGGGCTGAGGGCCATGCCTTGCAGACATGGAAAGGAAAGCCTGTACTTGCAAAATGCTGTGGTTGAGGGAAGTGGGCTCTGCAGACCCTTCCCATAGGGATTCAGAGTGCAAGTCTTCAAACATCAATACTCCCTAAATTCTTGGAGAAGTTAGCACACATCAGCTTCCCCATGACTCCCAGTTTAGAGAGACTGGGAAAGGCAGGCTGGTTGGTCACACGCAGGTTGACAAATGTGGCAAAAACCCTGATTTGTGACATTTGCTGATTTCCACTGGAGTGTTCTCACCAAGTCACAGGGCTGGGAAGATGGGTTCACCATGCCGTAATAGATGGAAGCTCAGGGACAGAGATCACAGTCAAACATAGCAAGAAAAATAAGGAAGTGATGATGTGCTTTGTGAATTAATCACCTTTGGCTTTTATATCATCTAATTTTAAATTTATATACTTTTATTCTTAATAATCCGTATATTTTAATACTGCCTTGTAAAATGACTGAGAATTTATCCACTGCCACTTGTGAACTAATAAACTAACTTATTCCAGACCACCACTGGCCAATCCTTGGAATCTTCTTTTGGAGACAGGGGCTTAACTCTAGAACCCAGGCTAGCCTCAAATTTATGGTAATGCTCTTGTGCCAGCTTCCTAAACGCTGAGACCACAGGAGCAGGACACCATGTCCAGCCTTCTAGAGCCTTCTTGCTTTGGGTTAGATCTCATTTCTTTCTGTAAATTTCCCCTATGCCTTTATCTTCTTTCTTCTCTTCTATTTTTTTTCTCTCTAGACTTGTCTCTCCACATCCTTACTCTTCCCTGCTGAGTATGTCTGTGGAAGAGGAGAGACTCAAGGTGCCCACCCACACCCATTTACACTCTTCCTTGGGCACGGCAGGGGGGTGGTGGTGGTGGCGGGAGGCGGGTAGGGTGTGCTTTTTCTGTCTTCCAGCAGTTAGGCAGAGCTATAGGACCAGCTCTGGTCACTGGGCTGTGAATGAATGTGACATGCTTCACTTGTAGACTGCAACATTAAATGATGATGTGAGGCCTTTTAATGCTCTCTTCCTGTGGCGGCAATCTTGGAAATGGCCTTGTGTTAATGGCAGAGCCAAGAGCTACAAGGAGCTCAGGGCACTGGGTCGGTGCACAGGGGATAGCTGCCCAGTCACCTGAATCCACAGTTGATTTTGCATAGGAAGCAAACATCTCCACAGTGAACCACAGAGATTCTGGTGTGGTCTGTTAAAACAACAGAACTTGGTTTGTCTGAATAGCCAGAGACCAACTGTAGGCTTTTATTGCCAGGAACCCCTGTGCGTCTCTCTGCAGTCTGTCTTCCTCCACCAAGATTTTTAATTGTCTAGGAATCTCTGTGTGGTATAAGTATCTTTGGTTTGTTTTCCTGAGGGATTGGACATTTCAGTCAGCTCTTCCCAAGCAAAGGACCTGATCTATGGCTTGCAGCATAGAGTGGCTGCCTGAAGTATAGACAATCCTAGCTTTTGGTTTCTCCAGTACTGTGGTTTTCAATTCCCCACTGGTCTGGATCCTTACATTTAGTGATACTCGTTTTCTCAGGTGTGTTCCAGTGAGATGTCAATCCCACAGATGTGAGGAGAAAGACCACCGACCCAAATCATGGCCAAATTAATTATAGCAAGCTTTTTTATTCATGTACACATTCGGTCTCTCCCTAAGGAGAGGTTCAAGAGATCAGTGTTGGACATGGGGAAGATAAGGGGTTTTATAGCTTCGGAGTAAGGGGTTTCCAAATGGGAGACTTGGCAGGCAAATAGGTGGGTTACAGAAGCAGAACAGCCTCCTGAAACAAAGACACAGTTGCAAGGTGGTCATAACAACATGGTCATAGCAAGGTGGTCATAACAACCTTTTGAAGCAAAGGTATGGTTGCTGTTTTCCAGAATAGGCAGTACAGAACCATTTGTAGTTAAGGTTACAAATGGCATAGCCCAGTCCTTGAGAAACAGATTTAATTATAAATAAGAATGAATTTCGTTTGTCCTTACTATACGATGGCTTTCAAGCCCAAGATGGAGGCGGGCTGGTTTATCAGAGACTCCCCACCATGGAGGGGCACAGATGGAAGGCAAGAAGCCTCATCAGACTGTCTACAAGATGATGGTTGAGAGTACTGGAGAGTATGGGGTCTGGAGTCTTAACCAAAGTACAGAATCTCTATTCAGGTTTGCCATCTATAAATTAGGGATAAAAACAGTGCCAATCTCACAGAATGATGGGATTATTAAAGGAGACAGTGCAACTGTGTTTTGTATGCTGCCTTATTGACCATTGGTGGGGCTGGGCAGATGGTTCAGGCAGTAAAGTACTTGCTACACAATCATAAAGATGGGAGTTCAGATCCTCAGCAACCATGTAAAAGCCAGGTGTGGTGGCCTGTCTGTAGTGTGTCTGTAACCCTAGCATTGGATGGGGGCAGAGACAGGAGGTGGATTCTTGAAGCTTATTGCCCAGCCAGATGTACCAGTCAGTTAGCTCTGGGATCAGAGAGAGACCACCCTGGCTCAAAAAATAAGGCAGAGAAAAATAGAGGAAGACACCCAACTCTCTCTCTCTCTCTCTCTCTCTCTCTCTCTCTCTCTCTCTCTCTCTGTCTGTCTCTCTCTCTTACACACACACACACACACACACACACACACACACACACACACACACACACGTCATTTAGCAATCATTGTTACTGCTCCTGCTGTTACTATGGCCAGCACTATAGCTGGAAAGACACGTGCTTTCTCATAGAACTGCTACAGCAAGAGGGAATTTGCACTTCAACCTGGATGCAACAGAATGCTGCGTGTTTCATGTCTCAAACCTAAATGATTCCTTCTTCATGGTTTTGTACAAAGTCCTTGCTGGTCCCTTTCTGTTCTTATTAGATACCTTCATTTCAGGATTCTTCTTGAGGAAGAGCCCCAGATCTGAGAGGGAAGAAGTTAGGCAATCAGGTCATTCCTCCCACAGTCTCTGAATGCTTTCTTCAGATTGATTGTCTCAGTACTCAAATCATGCCAAGGAATATGTGTGTATGAGGTGTTGTTGTTATTGTTGTTGGTTGTGGTGGTTGTATTGAAGGGGACAGAGGGGTAGGAGTGGGGTGGATAGAAGGTGAATGAGGGGTGGAGATGGAGAGGTAGGGAGGACAGGGTGGGGGTGGGGGTTGTGTCATCTGGCATTGCCAGAGCAGATGTAAGTTCTGTCATTCCTTTTTCCCTGAGCTGAAGGCTTGGCAATTTGCATATCTAAGGACAGCACAAGGTGTTTCCTGTCCCCATACAGACTGACATGCAGCAGGCAGCTTTTCTGAACAGTAAATTAATTAATTTGAAAAATGTAGCAGCAGTAGTATATAGAATCTTTATAAGACAGTCTGTCAGAGCAGCCCTGACAAGTTTTATTCTGTGGTCCTCACAGTGAGCCTGTGAGATTTATGTGTAGAGGCAGCTCTATCTAAGTTTGAAATATGGTCCTTTCTGGTCATCAAAGTGTTTACACCAATGTTTTCAGGCAGAACTGATAAAAGGGAAAAAAGAAAGTCTTACCTCTATAGGAGCCTGGTTTTAGGGTTTGGAAAAATATTCTAATAATGGCTAGGCCTCTCCTAGATGCAAATGACAAACTCACATCATACTGGATTATACAAAACCTGCAGCAAACTGGCTCAAGAACACCAAAATTCAGAAGTATCTGGCTTTGAGCAAGTCTGGATGTCAGTGCCCCACCCCCACCCCACCGGGCCTTTTCAGCACTCTGCTCTCCTTGTATTGGCTTAGCTTCCAGGCCTAGCCTCTCTCCCTCAGAAGCTTCCAGGGCCCTCAGTCTGCCAACTCCAGATCAGGAGAGAGGAGATTGTTCTTTCCTGGAAGCTTCAAACCAAGTTCTATGATTGACTATCACAAAGTCTCTCCTTGACCAAACCCTGTGCAGGTCTGGCTTTCTGGTCAACCTGGTATCATTCAATTCTACTAAGAATCTTGCTGAGTCAGAATATCCATCCTCCATGTCTGGTCAGTTTGCTGACCCTCCCAGCCCTTGATTGACAAGAATCCTATTTGGTCGCTGTAGACAGAAACATTCTCATGCTTGGTGTTTCCTCTTAGTAACTCTCCACCCACTGACCCCATATTAATTTTTTGTTATTCATCCCCACCTTTCCTGGTGTCCAAAGTGGAACCGAATCTTTCCCCACAGCCAGATCCACTTGCAGTAGTCCCTGAGTCTACCTGATGGTCCCATATAGAACCTGACTATTTAATAGCTCATGAAACATGTTTTCTTTCAAGACTCATTGACTACTCAGCTTTGCTTTGGGCCAAGTACTGACTTGTGACACTGTCACAATCCGTAGAGCTGTCATCCTGAATGCCGTAACTTTGAATCCTGGAAATTAAAATTCTCATACAAAAAAAAAACTATAAGAAAAGTATCAGAAGCTGAATTCTGGGAGGAGATTGACCATGTGCTATAGCAACAATGGAAAGTCGATCTTGTCTGTTTAGGGCATTTATATGGTAGTGTCTCTGTGTGTGTGTGTGTGTGTGTGCATATACAATTACATTTGGAGACCAGAGGTTGGCATTGGGGTCTTCCTTTATCACTCTCTACCGTATTTTTTGATATAGCATCTTCTCAGGGAACCTAGACTCACCCATTTGATAAGACTGGCTGGCTGGAGAGCCCCAGAGATCTGTCTGCCTCCAGAACTGGGGCTAGAGAAGTGGGCTGCTGCACTTGGCTTTTATGTAGGTGCTAGCAATCTGAACTCAGGGGCTCAAGCTCACGCAACAAGCACTTTACCCGCAGACCCACCTCTCCAGCCCCTACAGTGTAGTGCCTCAGAATGCATTATTTGTGAACACCGCGTTGTTGCCAACTGCCAGCCTCCCAGGTGCTGTTAATGAATCAGAGCCATGTTTGTCTGAAGAAGCCAGGGATGTCACCGACGGCTTTGAAAATAATTAGATGCACAATGGGAGTGCCACTGATACAGCAAGAGTGAGATGTCTTTGAGAACAATGGAGCCTTTCTCAGGAAACTATGGAGTCTCAGAAACTCCATGACCACCAAAGCCACCCTGAGCCACTGGCTTTCAGGTTCTTGTCTTAGGAATTTGAAGAATGAAATTGTCAGACCACAGAGGATCAGTTTTAGAGAGTAGTTTATTCTAGATTTATAGGTGGCAACTTAAGTTGGAGGAGAGGGAGTGTCCCAGAAATGGGGTACCATTGAACTGGGGCCTTTTAAAGGACTTATGGCATAAACTGGGGTGAGGCATGGGGAAGGGGTGAGCTATTCTATATAGGTGTCCCAGCCAGGTGTCCAGGTGCTTCTTCCCAGTGTCAGTCACACAGTCACAGGAGCCCCTAGGCAGGTGCTTATCTAGGAGATAACAGAGAAACAGAAACCAGAGCTCTCTCCTGGACTCCTGACCTCCAGTCAGGACATTCTAGGAAGTGGTGCTTAGGGTTCCCGGCCCATCTAAGTGATTTCTGCCTCCTGTTATCACTGCTACTTCATTATCAGTCTTATTTTGACAACTCTGTGGCCTGTGCATGAGTGAGTGAATGCAGAATGGATTGGTCAGTTCCCAGAACCACGTGGATGCATGGTGGGGAAGATGGGAGAGCAGATAGTAATGTCTTTTTCTGGTCTATAACCTGGAATCACAGGGCTGCAGAAACAGCAACAATGGGCAGAAATCACATACGAATGCATTCTCTGAGGACAGCCCTGCCCTGAAGAAAAAATAAGTAGGTAAGAAGAAAGCAGTTATTCATCACAATTTAGTACTTTAAAAACATAGTTACTAAGCAGGCATGGTGGTGCATGCTGCCAATTCCAGCACTTGGGAGGCAGAGGCAGCCAGCCAATCCCGAGTCTGAGGCCCCCTCTTCCACTCCTCCCACCCCCAGTCTACAAAGGGAGTTCCAGGCCAGTCAGGACTACGTAGCATAGTGAGACCCTATCTGAAAAAACAAAACAAAAACCCAAACCAACCAAACCAAACCAAACCAAACCCCATAGTTAACGATCATGAACATTAGCCAGCTCTCACAGACCACCTCTGTTGACCTCACTTATAAAGCCATTCCTGTAATATGCTTTTTCATAGGCTGACTTGTCCTTTAAGTTTTTAAGTTTACTCTCCACTAGTCTACATTATTAGCATTATCTTTATAATTTTATAATGCTATGACATATATGTCCAGTATAAAAGACATAAAAGATATGAAGACTTTTACAGTTTTTTGCACTTTATTTTTTGCAAATTTGTGTCTGTAAGAGTGCATTATCACAGCACTATGTGTCTATATGTACCTAAAGATGTTGAGACGAATGTCATACCTGGTGGCACATACCTGCCATCCAAGCACTTGGGCAGGAAAGGGTCAGGAGTTTGAGGCCAGTCTCAGTGACAAGGTCAGCCTTGGCTGCAGGAGACCCTGTCTCAAAAACAAACAAAGGATATTGAGATATCCTCAATAAATGAAGATATGTCCTTTTTGTAGACCTACATTTGTGAAAGACACAACTTCGCCAGACTGAGCTGGTGAGGTGGCTTAGCAGATACAGGCACTTGCTGGCAAGCCTGATGAACTGAGTTTGATCCTCAGTGTGTGTGGAGGTCAGAGGAGAACTTTCTGGAGTCCCTTTCTCTTTCCACTGGATGAGCCATAGCATACACTGCTGTGGGATGGTCTGTATGTCAAGTGTGTTGCTGATTGGTCAATAAATAAAACACTGATTGGCCATTGGCTAGGCAGGAAGTATAGGCGGGACAAGGAGGAGAATAAAGCTGGAAAGTGGAAGGCTGAGTCAGAGAGACACTGCCAGCCACCACGATGACAAACAGCATGTGAAGATGCTGATAAGCCACAAGCTACGTGGTAAGGTATAGATTTATGGAAATGGATTAATTTAAGCTGTAAGAACAGTTAGCAAGAAGCCTGCCATGGCCATACAGTTTGTAAGCAATATAAGTCTCTGTATTTACTTGGTCGGGTCTGAGTGGCTGTGGGACTGGCAGGTGAGAGAGATTTGTCCTGACTGTGGGCCAGGCAGGAAAACTTTAGCTGCAATACACCACCACCCACCAAATAAATAAATATAGTAACAAAATTTTTTGAGACAGGATTTTACTATGTAGACCTGTCTGGCCTGGAATTCACTGTATAGACCAGGCTGGCCTCATACACACAGAGATTTGCCTTTCTCTGCTTCCTAACTTCTGGGATTAAAGCATGCACCACCATGTATGGCAAAATAATAATAACAATAATAATAATATAAATAAATTTAAGACATTTAAAAATGCCAGATTTTAGCATTTTAGGCAACTGTACCTACAGTGATTATTTTGGGTCAATCTCACCAAAAGATAGGCTCTCTGCCATAGTATTTCACATAAAAATTATAAATCTAGGAGCACATTATAAATTATAATATGAAAATAATTATATAAATTATTATAAATTATAAATCTTGGACTAACATATATTTCTATACTTCAATATTTGAACTCTACTTTATTAATATAATTTGTGTACTCATAGTGTTATATCCACACAACCATTGGTAAGTCTGAATGTTAATGCTTCGCACAGAATGTGTGTTACAGTGGAGTTTTATTCAGCCGTAAAGAGGAATGAACTTATCTCATTGGCAGGAAAATGGATGAACCGGAGACCATCATGGTATGCAAAATAAGCCAGACTTGGAAAGATAAGTGTTTGCATGCTTACTCTCATCCACCAGATCTAGATTTAAATGTGTGTGTGTTTGTGTGTGTGTAAAGATAAATGTTTGCGTGCTTACTCTCATCTACCAGATCTAGATTTAAATGTGTGTGTGTGTGTGTGTGTGTGTGTGTGTAAAGATAAGTGTTTGCATGCTTACTCTCATCCACCAGATCTAGATTGTGTGTGTGTGTGTGTAAAGATAAATGTTTGCATGCTTACTCTCATCCACCAAATCTAGATTTAAATATGTGTGTGTGTGTGTGTGTGTGTGTGTGTGTGTGTGTGTGTGTGTGTGTGTGTGTGTGTTGGTTTGCATGAGAAATGTCTTCCACATGCTCAGAAATTTGAACACTTTGTCCCAGTTGGTGGCACTGTCAGTGGGGTACTGTGGCCTTGCTGGAGGGAGAACATCACTGAGGGATGGGCAGAGAGTTCATAGTTTCATACCATTTACAGTTCACTCTGCTTCGTGCTTGGCTGAAGATGTGGTCTTCCAGCTTCCTGCTCCAGGCCCGGTGTCTTATCTCACGACAAAAAGGTCTCTCACACACACAGTCTCTCTCTCTCTCTCTCTCTCTCTCTCTCTCTCTCTCTCTCTCTCTCTCTCTCTTTCTCTCTCTCTCTCTCTCTCTCTCTCTCTCTCTCTCTCTCTCTCACACACACACACACACACACACACACACACACACTCACACACACATATACCATGAAAGCAGAACTACTCACAGGGAGGGAAGGGACCAGCTAAAGGGGTTGTAAGGGTTGGGGGATGGTGGGAGAGCCAGATATGAACAAGTTACCATGATATATACGTACAAAAATATAATGATAAAACCTACTATTTTGTGTGTTAACTAAAAATAGTAGTATGTATTATTTTGCCTATTTATTGCATAAAGTAGCTTATGAATATATTCTGTGGTGTTTCTAGTTTTTCAAATTAAGCTCATTTAGAAAATGTAAATAGGTGTTCCTAAAATGATTAAACAGGTTTTTTTTTTCTTCCAGAATTGCCTTTTCAAGATTTTCATCTTCAGGGATTTCAGCATTCTGACTGCATCACTTGGGGTTATGGCTCACATGTACTTACACTAGAATCTTAGGGGAGTTGGTGGGAACAGTTAAAAATGGGAAGGAATGATCCTGGAGTAACCAGAGAGTAACATAAAGCCAACCTATGTCTATGGAAAGGACAGAGACTGCAGCTGTGCTCACAGGGATCCTGGCCTGCGAGCTAGCTCTTAATATCTCCTACCCCAGAGGGTCCATGGCTGCTTTTGTCATTCTGAGGAACTGCAACTGTCCAGAGCCTTCTGTGGAGTCCCAACTGGATGCTCTGCCTTTGCTGAGAACAACCTGGAGCAATCTGGAGCTCAGGTACACCCCCAGGGTACCCTCACTCACAGCACCACTCAGAAGAGCTGAGTTGGAACAAAGCATGATCAATGTGTTCATAAACCACAGGTTTTGATGTTAAGGACCAGGAAATTTGAAGGTGGCTTTCAACCCTGACTTCACATTATAATCACCAGGAGGTTTTATTTATTATTATTTTTGATGATGATGATGATGATGATGATGCCTAGGACAGGAGAGATGGCTCAGCAGTTAAGAGCACTGGCTCTCTGTCTGCCTCCAGCTTGCGGATCATGATGTAAGCTTTCAGCTACTCCTCCAGTGCCATTCCTGCCTGTCTGCTGCCGTGAGGGTCATGGACTCTCACCTCTGAAACTGTAAGCAATAGAACAGCATTGAAGAACCCCCCCATAACACTCATGCCATTTTGTACCCATGGATGTAACTTGCCATGGCAGTCATAATTGTAGTGGCAGGATTCATAGCTGGGTAAAACTGTTGGTGACCTTTCTCTCCCAGCAGCCTCTGGTACTGTGAAGGCTGGTCAGCAGGGAGGGAGCTTCCTGGTCAGTACCAACTTGATTTCTCCATGTGACCAAAGAATGTAGTGTCCCCAATGATAAGACCTTGCCATCACATTCTGGTGGGCAACCAAGAACACTGGCAATAGCTTGTACTATTTTGTGGGTCTCCCTGACCTTGTTACCTTGTTATCCAAGGGGAGATATCCTACACCTGCCATGTGCTTTTCATTTGGCAGCCTATGGCTTCTGGGAGGAGCATTATCCCCTGTGAAGGGTAACTCCAATTATACTCTTTTATATGAGTATTTAACACACACACACACACACACACACACACACACACACACACACACACTTGGAAGCACACAGAGGAACTTTATAAAATGGCATTTTCAGACACTCTTAGTGTTAGTCGTCACTTCCCACAGGTCTCCCCTCTACTCAACCTCCCATCCCTCTCGACACTTATCCCTCCTTTCTTATTATTCCACCTTGCCCCTAAAGGGAGTTTTAAGGGTATGGGGGCCTGGAAGAATCCCTTCCTGAATGAGGCAGGAAATGGCCCTACTGTTCACGTGTACAAATCAGCATAGAATAGATGGCTATGTAATGCAACCTCAGCCCCAGACCCCAGGAAGGACCACTGTCCCAAGCTCCCTCCAGGCTCTTTGTGAGCTGGTGAGACTGAAGAAACCACCCCCAGAAAGCGCATAAATACGCAGGGCTTTGTTTCATTTCTGATTGTATCAAGTCAGTGACCAACAATTAATGCTTTGGAAGAAGATTAAATTCTCTGATAATGGACCTTCCCACTCATGTAATCCTAGGAAATACGCCTTCTTGACCCCTCCAGGCAATTTACTCAGACCATGAAATGTGCAATCGACACATGCATAATTGTGAATGTCATTAATGACAATAAAAACCATCCAACGCCTACAAAACCCAAGCCTTATTTCCGCCATAAGGACCCCTGCAGCAGATTGGTTATTCATGATGGAAAGATGTATTTCCTCTCCTTTGTGAAAATTTACCAGCCATTAATTCCACTGAATGAAAAACTTCTCATATTGTGGGCAAGTTGAAGCTTTGCCCAGAGAAGAGGGTTGTACACAGGAAGCTCCCCGCTTGGGGCTAAGGTGGCCTGCCACATAGTCCTGACTAACCTAGGGTAGTCATTTCTATCAGAAGCCATCTGTAAGTAAGTGCAAGTCTGTACCCTGGCTGTGTAAGACCCAGGACTAGTATGCTCTTGGGAGGTAGGACAAGGACACATCAACCCTCACTTCCAGTGCATATCAACTTGAATGTACTGATTAAAACATAATAGGCCAAAATGGTTTGGTAAATGGTGGGGTGTCTTGTGTTCTGACAAGATGCATCCTGTTCCCAGTAGTCTGGGGACGCCCTCACTGTTAAGCCTCCATCTCGCTGTTCTTCCCCGCTTAACAGGAATAGAGAGATTATCCTGGTCCTCCTCACGACTAACAACCAGGGTCAGCACCTGATTGAAACTGGTCCAATCAGGATGTCTTCTGGCTAGAACAACAAGAGATCAATCTCCTGGATTCCCTGGCTTCCTCGGCTCAGGAGAGACCGTTACTATCTAAGTTTGCAAAGGCTAACGCGTGAAAAGAGAAATGAAGAGGCAGAGAAAGAAATAGATACAAAGTGGCGTCCAGGGGCCTTCACTTTGGCTTTCTCACGCTCTGTTTCAGCCGACTCCTCCTAATCTTGCCCTGAGGTCTGGCTGCATTTCCAGAAAAATATCCCTGATCGACACAACAAATTTCTTTCAATTTTTGAACTCTAAGGGCTGGAGAGACAGCTCAGTGGTTTAGAACACTTGCTGCTCTTCCAGAGTAATCAAGGTTTTGTTCCCAGTACTCACTTCAGGTAGCTCACAACTGCCTGTCACTCCCGCTGTAGGGGACCCAGTGCCCTCTTGTAGCCTCCAAAATCATTCACACGTGTGGCATATGTATACATAGACACATAGATAAAAGTGAAACTGGGGCCTGGGGATGTGGCTCGGTGGTTGAGAGTACTTCCTGCTCTTCCAGAGGACTCAAGTTTGGTTCCTAGCACCCATGTCAGGGGGCTCACAACCACTTGTGACTCCAGCTCCAAAGGATCCAATACTCCCCTTCTGGCCTCCATGAGCAACTGCACACACGTGACATACATATGAACACACATATACATATTTAAAAAGAAAAACACTGAAAAGCAAGGTAAAAATAAATATTTAAAAAATACGCCGGGCGGTGGTGGCGCACGCCTTTAATCCCAGCACTCGGGAGGCAGAGCCAGGCGGATCTCTGTGAGTTCGAGGCCAGCCTGGGCTACCAAGTGAGTTCCAGGAAAGGCGCAAAGCTACACAGAGAAACCCTGTCTCGAAAAACCAAAAAAAAATACATTACACTAGTTCTGAATGGGTTCTTGTGATGTTTAAAAAAACATTGGAAATTATATAACCACTAAATGTTTACTTATAAATAAATTTTGGTATCAAGTGTAATTGCTTCTGAGATCATGATAGACCATTCAGAAAGTAGGCATAAAAGTATATAAACAGCATGATCTTAAAAATATCAAACAATGAATGAGTTAAAAACATCAAAACAGCTGAGCATGGTGGCATACTCCTTTAATATCAACACTTGGGAGGTAGAGGCAGAGGCAGGCAAATCTCTTGAGGCTAACCTGGACTATAGAGCAAGTTCCAGGACAGCCAAGGCTACACTGAGAAACCCTGTCTTGAAAAAAACAAAACAAATCAAGGATCAAAACATGGTGATTACTTATAATTAATGGGGTTACAGATGTTTTCTTTGTTGTCTCTTTCTGTGTATTTACATATGTTATAAAGAGAATTTGTATCTTTGTCTTTGGTTAGACTAAGGGACTGCCCGTAAGGCATTGTACATGTGAGGCATGGGCTCTCCACTGACCTCCAGCTCCAGCCCAAGAATATTTATTAATTTTATCATTATAAAATAAGATTTATTTGTTTAGAGATCAAAACAGTTAATAATCACCCTCAAAAATATTTGCAATGGGAGAGTCCATTCAAATCCATGCATGCTCTCCAGGAAATCTGTCTAGGAGACTGGAGAGTTGTCTCTTAGCAGGAGACGTAGGAGCCTGTAAGGAGAAGGGTGGAGAGATGACTCCATGGTTAAGGCATGCACTAATCTTCCAAAGGACCTGAGTTCAGTTCCTAGCGCCCATGCTGGGTGGCTCACAACTACCTGTAACCCCAGTTCCAGGGAATCTGATGGCCCTGGCTTCCATGGGCACCTGCACAGGAGTGCACAAACCTGTACTCAGAGACACACATATTCACAATTAACTAAGAAATAAATTCTTAGAGAAAAGAATTGCAAGCTGTTCCACTGTTTTCAAATAACAGGTGACTCCGTATCTAGCTGGGTATTCTTCTCTCAGACCTGCCTCAGCCAGTCTCCAGTGGCTTTGACCTCAGCAAAAGAATGTGAATTTAAATGAGAAGGGCTTCACTGAAAAGCAAGCAGGCAAAGGCAGCCCTGCTTTCCCTTCAGACCCTTCTGTATCTGGGTCACTACCAAAAGGTGCTGCCCGTTCTGGAGGACGATGTTTTCCCCCAGTCAACCCTTCCAGAAAACACCTTCACAGACTTCACTGAAAACTCAGGTGGCCTGAGAGGGATGAGCAGCCCATACTTGGTGACTGTATTAGTGACTCTTTTTGTTGCTATGCACAAATGTCTGGCAAAAGCAACTTAAAGGAGAAAGGGTTTAATCCGGCTCCAAGTTCAAGGGGCTGTCGTCTGTCACGGCAGGGAAGGCAGGGCACTAGGAATATGAGGCAGCCCGCCACAGTGTGTTTGCGGTCAGAAAGAGAGAGGGATGGATGATGGCGCTTACTTAGTTTGCTTTTTCCTTTTTATTCAGCCTGAGACTCCAGCCATGGAATGGGACCTCTCACCTTTAGCATAGGTCTTCCCACCTCAACTAATCCAATCTAGCCCTCACAGACTTGTCTGTGAGTCTAGATCCTGTCAAGTTGACAATCAATTAATTGTCGCATGGATCCTCTAAATGAGTGGGACAAGTTAAGGGGTGGAGGTACCCCCCTTTATCTTGTTGCTAATCATCATTCAGCTTTGATATCATGGAACCTGGGGGATAAGCAAGGGTGTGATGGTAACAATGCTTGACAGACGCTGCATCCAGGGGCAGCAGCTGTCACATAAACGGATTAGAATGCCCAGCAGGTACAATGTTGGCTTCTAATTAATGCAATGGATCCCATGAATCCACAGCAAAGGCAGCCATGCCCAGAGGGTTGTGGCTGGTCTAGTGTTGTAAGGAAGAGAGTACAGGAAGTAGGATAAGAGGCAATGGACCACATAGTGCTAACTGCACAGCTACATGGGAAGCTGAAAGCTCACACTACTCCAGAAACATGCAGGAGATCACTAATGCCCCCTCATTGGCTCAACATTGCTACATGGCCACCCCCTCCACAGAGGAAGCTGGAAAACAAATATTCAACTGTTCCATTTTTTTAAGGTTTATTTTATTGATGTGTATGTTGTGTGTATGCGCATGTGTGCACAAGTGCCCGAGGAAGCCAAAAGAGGGCATTGGATCCCCTGAGCTGGAATTAAAGGTGGTTGTGAGTTGCCCAATGTGGGTGCTGGGCACCAAATTTCAGGCCTCTGTAAGAGAAGCAAGCACTCTTTTTTTTTTTTTTTGTTTTTTTGTTTTTTTGTTTTTTCGAGACAGGGTTTCTCTGTGTAGCTTTGCGCCTTTTCCTGGAACTCACTTGGTAGTCCAGGCTGGCCTCGAACTCACAGAGATCCGCCTGGCTCTGCCTCCCGAGTGCTGGGATTAAAGGCGTGCACCACCACCGCCGGGCTGAAGCAAGCACTCTTAACCACTGAGCCATCTCTGTAGCCCCAACTGTTCCATTCTTAATCCAGAGCTAAGACAGGAAGAGAGAATACTATGAATGATTACTGTGAGGGTTACCCTTGGTTAGTCAACCTGATTGAATCTGGGTCAGTTAAGAGACAAGCCTCTGTGAAGGTGTTTTCTGGAAGGGTTAACTGAGGGAAACAGCCTCCCCCAGAATGGGCATGACCTTCTAGATATAAAGGGGTCTGAGGGGAAAGCAGGGCTGCTTTTGCCGGCCTGCAGTCACACCCTGCTGGTAAGTGCAAATACTCAGTTGCTGCTTCTGTTGCATGTGATCCTGCTGACATTGGAACCTTTCTAGCTAATGCCAGCGACTCCCAGGAATCAGAATGTCAGTGTCAAAGCATCCGGCCTCATGGGCTAAGAAGCTACTAGGTTCTCAGCTTCTCTAGGGTTCAGATGGCCATTGTTGGTCTACCCAGCTCATGTCCTGTAGGCCAATCTAACAAATGCCCTATTGTCTATCTTCTATCCATCTATCTATCTATCTATCTATCTATCTATCTATCTCTGTCATCTATCTATCTGTAATATAAATATAGTTCTTCTGCTGGTGTGGTTCCCCCTAGAGAACCCTGATTAATACAATTGCTTACTTGGTAAAGATGAATTTTAAAAAATCAGTGTAAAATATTCCAGAGGAAGATTTAGAAATATTCCATACTTTCATGAAACATAAAAAGAAAATATCATACATATCTCTATACAAAAATCAGCAAGCAAGCATTCATTTATGTTTTTGATGAAAATATTTAACAGATACTGATGTCATACCTACCAGTCTCAACAACTGACACTCCAACTTGTCAAGGACGGATCCATAATACCTAGTAGACTGAGTAGTCTTCTATCCCATCCTTCTTCTTTCTGTAGTTTGAGAACGGCTTTGTTCTTTTTAAAGATTTGTATTCATTATAAATATTAAGACCATACAGAAAAGTACAAAGAGTGAAGCAAGTTCACTTGTTAGCCTGAGCATGAGTCCAGATGTCCCTGGGTGTGCACCTATTAACACAGCACACAAAGGGATCCTGCCGCTCTGTTATCTCCTTTATGTGCTTAATCCCAAGCGTCACCAATGAATTCCCGTGTCATCAGATCCAGATCAACATTATCATTTTGTTTACCCCTGTACCATCATTTCTTCAACTGATGGTTTAATGCTACTGGTAAACCAACTCTTTTTCACTATTATACAAAAAAAAATGGAAAGGGAAATCTTTGTCTTTAGTTTTTTGGTTTTTTATTTTTTAAGTATGCTTTGGCAATTATTGCCTTGGGAAAATGATGAGAGATGAGTTTGCTGGGTCAAAGGTCTATTCATTTAACATGATCATTTCTACCACCCCTGGGCACTTGAGAGAGGGACTAGATCAATTTATTCACCACCAGTAGAGCATGAAAGGGTGAGCCCGAGCCCCTCATCAGTCCAAGGCTTTGACATTCTTCTGAAGAATTCTCTTCATCCATCCTCTTCCTACCGTGCCCTTCTTTGTGGATGCTTTTTTGCATAGGTTCCATGCTGAGTTTTTATCTCCTTGTCTGCAATTGATGCTAGTTCTGTCTGGGTCTGCCATTTGCTTAAATTCCTATAAGGGAGACCTTGACTCCTGTAGCCAGAGTTTTTCTGGTCCTGCCTGGCCCAGTCAGGACAAATCTCTCTCACCTGCCAGTCCCACAGCCGCTCAGACCCAACCAAGTAAACACACAGAGACTTATATTACTTATAAACTATATGGCCGTGGCAGGCTTCTTGCTAACTGTTCTTATATCTTAAATTAACCCATTTCTGTTAATCTATAAGTTGCCACGTAGCTCATGGCTTACTGGTATCTTAACATCTGCTTCTCATCATGGTGGCTGGCAACGTCTCTCTGCCTGAGCCTTCCACTTCCCAGAATTCTCCTCTCTCCTTGTCCCACCTATACTTCCTGCCTGGCTACTGGCCAATTAGCTTTATTTATCAATCAATCATCCATAGCACTTCCCTTATGCCCTGTCCCTGGACTACTCTTTCTACTCAGAAGGTTTAGGGCAGCTGAGGGGTCACCTCACTCAGAAAGCCATCTATCTGCAGGTGGAGACCAGGGCTGTCACAGATGTCACCTATGAAAATGATGGGTAAGCAAGAGACAGTCTCTTGTTCACAGAGCACAAGAGACTTCAGGGTATCCCTGTGATTACCTCAGTTTTGGGGGCTAGGAGAATTGTGGATTGTTTTTGCAATGCTGAGCACTGAACCCATGACCTTGAGCATGCTAGACAAATGCTTTATCACTGGGCTCTGTCCCTGGCTCCACAGTTTGTCTTTTAGGAATCCCACCTAACAGGTCTTTAAGAAAACACAGATAGCTACTGGGTGTGGTGACACATGCCTGTAATCCCAATACTTGGAAGGCTGATTGGTGGTGGTGGTGGAGGGGAGTTGTAAGTTTGAGACCAGTTTGGGCTATGAGGCAAGATTCTGTCATAAACAAGGAGGAGGAGGAACAGGAGGAGAGGAGGAGGAAGTAGAGAAGGAAGAGGAGAGAAGAAGGAAGGAGGGAGGAGAGAGAGAGAGAGAGAGAGAGAGAGAGAGAGAGAGAGAGAGAGAGAGAATACAAGTACATGAATACCAAGGAACATCCCAGATTCTATAAGCCATCTGATTATGCTGAATTCATCTGAATAATCCAGGATACTCAAGAGCATTTGGTAGAAATAGAAAGTATTTTAATACCTACAACTTTACTGCTACAAAGTTCCTTTTTAGTGTAACAGCACATGCACAAATCTCAGGTATGAGTTATGAGACATGGACATTTTTGGAGGCTATTATTCAGTTCACCATGACATTTTTTGGGGGGTAGGGGGTGTCAGGATTTATCTAAAATAAAAGTCCCTTCACAATCATTCCAAAGAAGAGTTGCATGACTCTCTCTCCTCCACAGACATCTTTCTACCAGGGACCAGTTGGCTTCAGACTCCCTGATGTCAAACTTGCCAGACTCCTGCCATGATGTAACACTGCTCAGGTAAGGCTGAGTACCTGGCACAGCCTTTTCCCTCTGGAAGGCTGAGGACATGGCTGCTACTGTCACCAGAGCCATGAATTGCCCAGTCTGTCTGTTCACTGCTGTTTCCTGAATCTGGGCCAATATGTCTAGGAAGAGCCCAAGGACTTTGGGCTTGATCCAACAAGCCCATAAGCGCAAAGCTTGGCTTTCCCCCTACAGGGGGCCATTAGAGGCTGGAGCTAATGTTCCAGTAGAATTACCAATATCATAATGGTATTATAGCCAAGGCCCCAGGAAGGCTAAAATGCTACCCTGCCAATCATCCCCTACCCCTTGAGATCCCATATAAGGAGGAGCGAAAGGATACAGATTTTTAAATGCCATTTGTTATTAGCTTGTTGGTAGCAGACACTCACGTGCAGAAGCTGGTGAAGGGATGGATGATTGTATTAGACAGCTGGAGTCTAAAAGAGGTCCTTCATTCCCCCTCCTTCTAAATCTAAATCTGGGGTTAGCACATGCAGGTACTTTTTCCCAAAGGGTCCTAATCTAACTCACTCCCTAAGATTCTTGTTCAGGGGTAGGGAGACATGGCCAGTCCGGTGTGTGGAGGGGAGGCCTAGCCTGGATCTGACCATGCTACCCAGGCAGGAAACAAAAGCATGGCAGGCAGAGACTTCGACCTTCTTAGAACCAAAGCAGGAAGGAAAGAGAAAGTGCCATGGGTGGGTGCCTTTGAAGTGCAGTAACTCCACAGCTTATCAGCACATGTAGTCAAATAGGCCTCAGTGTTCTGGACTTTGACCTGTCAGATTAGTAACCGTAGAACCCTTTGAGCACAGCAGGGGGAGAGGAAGGAGCTGAAAGGAGGCTGTGTTGACACCCAAGAGTGGACAGTAGCACGCCTTTGTCTGCTCACCTAGTGATGCCCCTTACCTCCTGGGAACTGGGAATGACAGTGCCTGATGGCTCCCAGGAATGTCGGTCTAGACACCTAGACTAGATCTAGCTGCTACTCCTATCAGTGGACTGACCAGCATGGGTGACTAAGCCAGAGACTTCAATGGCACAGTCACTTTGAGACACGCATATGCCTGCCCTAGTCTGTGATACTGGCATGAGCTGTTCCCTAAAAGACATCCCTAATGCCTGAGATTCAAAGGACCATACAGGCTTTTTGTACCAGGTTTCCGTCCAGAGAGCTTTCTGGCCTGGTTTGCCTGCCTTCAGCAAATTCTCAAGAGTCTTGCCAGGAAGTTTGCATGGATGCCTGGTGCCTTCCTGTATGCCCCACACTGTTCCGAAATTGCTGTTCACTAGTCTGTCTCCTGTTGGAAGTCAAGGACTACGACCTCCCCCACCCCCATCATTTCCCTAGCGTCTCATAGGCTGTCACACAGAAGAAATTTAGCTAGTAGCTATTGGTGAATACCAGGTCGCTCAAACGGCCTGCCCTACTGCACTGGCCCCAGTGTTCCTGGAACAGACTGGCATTTCTCTATAAACACTGTAGCCATTTGTTCCAAAGTGACCTCTGTAAGGGTAGATGGGTGGCTCTGGTGGCTGGCTAGGGCTGGATACCCTGGCAGCCGTGGGTTGGCTGGCGGTGGAAGAGAGCGGAGGAGTCACGAGCCATGGTTACCGGAGTAAGAACAGGCTTTATTAGAGAGAAGAGGGGATAGGACAGGAGAAGCCAGGCCTGGCAGGTGGGAAACAGAGAGAGAGGGGCGCAGAGAGGCGCCAGAGACCGAGAGAGCACGTGGGCACGCACAGAATGCTTACAACCTCAGCCCCCAGAGCGGGTTTCTTCTACAGCTGGACCTACCTGCCAACATGGACACAAGAGGCTCCTAGTGACAGAGTTCTTGGAAGAAGCCAATGGCCATGGCAGCCAAGGCCCTGAGAGGGGTAGTCCTCAACACCATCCAAACAGTCCTTGCCAGCCCCAGTCTTCCCAGGCTTGGCACTTTTAGAAGAGCCTTTGTTCTGATCTGCACATTTTCCAAGCTCACCCTGGCTCACATGATCTGATCCTGTCCTATTCACCAGCTCAACCAAAGAAGGCTGTGTGTGTGTGTGTGTGTGTGTGTGTGTGTGTGTGTGTGTGTGTGCACGTAGATGTCCGTGCATGTGTGTGGAGGTCCAAGGGCAACCTTAGGTGTCCTTTGGTCTCAACTTGCATAGAATTAGGGCGAGAACCCATGGTGACGCTGGTACAGCCACAGGCATCCAACACTGTAGAAGAATTCCTGTTGCAGGGAAGGACTCGACGTGAAGTTTTAGAAGGAACAGGCAGTAAACCACCAAGACTAACAGCCTAGAAAACTACGACTGCGGCACAGCCATTAACACAAACACTGAGGACAGGAAATACGTATCGTCAGGACACCGTTTTGGTTCATCATGTGATACACTGAATTTGAGGTTTGGGTAGAATACCCAGCATTACTGTCCAGGAAACAGTTAGGAATACTGACGTCAGTTTGGAGAGGAACAACCAGTTAGAGCTCCAGGAGCTGTGTACATAGAGCATGCAGATAACAGCGTAAAAATAAATGCAAGTTTTAAGGGGGAAAATTCTCAGGGTGTCCCCTCTGCCTAGAAGGCTTTCTGCTCATAGCTTCTGCCCTGGTTATTTACTGTTAACTGAAAACTTCAAGCCTGAGTGACTTAGAACTATGCGTATTGTATTATCTGAACTCTCGTGATTCTGAGCATCTGCTGCGCTTAGTTGGGGAGTTTTTGCTCAGCATCTCTAGGACAGCCATTCGATGCATAGTGTCATTTCAGTCTGTGACAGGCCACATGTTTGGTGGTGGCTCCATGAGATTCTATTGTCTCATGACATCATAGCTGTATTAGTTATTATAAATATGCTCTGTAATGTTCACGCAGTGATGACATATACTAATAATGAGTTCTCAGAATACATCCCATTTTTACTAGATTCAAGACTTTGACTATGACTAGATAAGCCCTCTAAAGATGGCTCCCTCATGTGTCCAGAGTCCAAGCTAGAAAGAACCTGACAGGAAGAGGCATCACTGGTGCTCCCCAGGGCTCTCTCTGTTCCTACTTTATTCTCCTGCCTGGTGGTCCAGGTGGGCAGGGTAGCCAGACTCTCATGTGGTAGTTCCAATGCTTATACATACCTGCAGCCTGAGGGAATCAAGACAAATCCATGTCACCTTTTGAGGCCTAGTCTTGACCATCACAGAGCGTTCCTCTGGCACATTCCAACCATCACCTTACTCATAAAGGCTTCTTCACATTCAAGGGCACGGAATATAGCCTCCAGCCTGTCACCTGTCAGTGACTGAAAATTCCTGCAAGAACACTGGGGGAATATCTGCCCTCTTTCCCAAACTCAGTGCAAGAAGACCTCTCCAGCTCTTTAAGCTTGGCATGATTATGGACATGTTAACCTGGCCTTACCTGTCCACATCTGTTTAAACTATAAGCCTCTAAAAGCCATGACTCCTGTCCTGTTTTGTTTTGGTGGGGTACAAAGTAGCAAGGAGACAGAGTTTAGTCACTGAAATTTAATTTCAAAGCATGGGGAGTGGAGGGAGTGCAGGACCTTGGATAAAAAAAAATCCTATATTTGAACACAATGAAGAGATAGATATTCAGGGAGAACTTTCTCAAAGCCAAATCATCATCATCTTGGCAGAAAAACTGTGGACAATTTTACCACCTATGAACATTGTCATCGGATGAGGTTAACCATGTTGGCCATGATTAGCAACATCTGCAAACTCCCCACAATCGATGCTTCAAAGGAAACTAACTGGCTGAGCAAATTCCTTATTCACCACAGTTGGTTTCTGAAGAGTTAAACCTCAGAAGAAATTCTAACTGCAAAATAGAACAAAAGGGAACTGGGCATGACAGCTAACACCTGTAATTCCAGCACCCCATAGGCATAGGCAAGAGGATTCTGAATTCAAGGCAAACCTGGACTATAAAGTGAGCTTGAGCCCAACCTGGGCTACTTTAAAAAAGGGAAAAAACTAAAGGCTGCATGTATTTCTCCCCTCTACAAAATGTATGATTTGATAAAGAATGTTGTAATTAAATCCACCAATAATCAAACAGTCTTAAATTAAACAAGATGCCATTTTGCGTTCATCAAATTGGGAAATCTTTAAAATATATTTGTAAAATGGTCCACAGGTGCCTGGGGGCGGTAGCTCAGTGGGTAAGGTGTTTGCTGCGCAAGCATGAGGTTGAGCATGGGCCCCAGCACCCACAGAAAACTGGGCATGGTGGCCCAGCTCTGTAACAGGAAGACCCCAGGGCCTTGTTAACCAGTCAGCCTAACCAGTTAGTGAGATCCAGGTACAGTGAGAGACCCTGCATGGAAAGCCAGAAAGACAACCATAACAACAACAACAAACAAAAACGTGAAGAGAGATGGAGAAAGTCACCTGATGCCAAACTCTGGCCTTCACACATATATAGGCAAGCACCTATGCCTACACGCATCACATGCACTCAAGCACACACCCACACCCATGCATGCACGCATTCACACACGCACAGATATACTCACACACGCATATACTCGCAAGCACACACACACATGCACACAATGACCCATTGCTGCAAATACTTACTCAGACATTTCTGATGTGAGGGAGGGTTGGACAAACCTCAAAGATAAAGGAGGGCTTTGAAGAACTCACTTCTTTCCAGTCAGCAATCTCATCCCTAGAGATTAATTCTAAGGATGTAATCCTGGATAGGCAAATATTATCCATATTGAGGAGGCTCACTGAAGTCGATGTTATGATAGCAAAATACTGGAAAAATTAAGTGTTCAAATGGAAGCTGGTTAAATAGATTACAGTTAAATCATTTGCTAAAGCATTATGCACTCATTAAAAAATAATTTTAGAAAACTATTTGTCAGCACAAGAGCACACTCACAACACAGTGTTCTCTGTAAATAAAACAGAATAGAAACCGCATAAATTATAGGGAATCGTATGATCTCCACTTCATTCCAAAATTAAATATGTATGAGGACTAAAAGTAAATCCCATGAAATGTTAACAGTAGTTATGTCTAAGTGATGGAATTACAGGCAGTTTAAATTCTTTTTTCTCGATGCCTTTCTGTCATTTTTTTAAATAATAAGCATATGATGCTTTTGTCATTAGGTAAAAGAAGATGTTTTAAGGTGGAAAGACTCAATAATTTTTCCTGTGACTGGCTTAGATGACTAGCAAAATGGAGAAACATTATTATTATTTTTTTTTGGTCTGAAAAGAAATTAAATAATTTATGATAAAGTCTTGGGATAGAATAGCTCACACTTTCAGACACCCGAACATGCAGGAAGGCGGACTTGGATACAAACAGAAGTGCTATCTCGGAGGTGTGAAATTTCACACATGCTGCAGCCTGCATGTCCTGGGGAGCATTTCCTTTAATGGTACAATGGAACTTGCTGTCCTCCAGTGTTAACTAAGACAGATGATAATGGTCCTCCTCCAAAGTGCTGAGAGATGTCCTTCTGGGTCAGCCTCAGACTTTCTGGGTAATGAGGACCAAGTCTATTAACCTCTTTGAGTTCCTGAAGCCCTCTCTCTGACATGGAAGTGCATGGCCATCAATAGGACTCTTGAGGGCAAAGAGGAAGAAAGTAAAAACCATAGATAAAGTGGTTTTATACAGAATCCCAGGATGAAGGGATAGGGATAACACACCACTGTTTCTGAGTGAACAGTAGGAACCTGCAGGTAAGGGTCTTCCCAGGACCCCTTTTGTTAGTGGCACTACTATGGGTACCCAGCACATGCTGATGAAGCTGCATGGATCCCTCCTCTGCTCCTCTGCAGGGACAAGCACTTTCACAGGAAATGGTCACTATCCCCTCATGAAGTTGTCTCTTCTAGGTGGTATATTCTGCAGTGGTGACAGGTTCCTGAAACACGACTTCTGTGTAGACACTAAAAGTTAGTCCTGAGAATGTAGATGGTCAATATTCAGGTCTTTTCCCACTTGTCAATGATCCAGAATATTAAATCATATTTGTGCAATGTCAGGGTGCTGCTGTGAGGGCCAGCTTTCAGCAGCTCAGAAATTGAGGGGGAGCCATGGAGTGGGTGAACTAATCACTCAATTTGACTTTTCTATCTGAAGGAGTAAAACCTAATTCTCTGGGGCCAGTGAGAGGTGCAAAACTTAACTCTCTGGGGTTGGCGAAAAAGGGAAAAACCCATACATGCCATTAGCGGCTTCCTATCATCTCTCTCTCATCTCTTTATTTCCTTTCTTACCTCTATACAGATGTATCCCTTCTGTCTGTCATTAATTTTCCCTTACAGCTTATATATCCCAGTGAAATCTTTCAAGCAATATAAAGATACAATATGAATAATTACAATGCATACAAGTAAAACATCATGTTTATCATTTCCCTTAAATGATTAAACATTTTATGTATTACAGGTGGACATCAAATTATTTCCAAGAACCCACATACATTCATGTCTAAGCAACTTGGTATAGATTAACAGAGTATAAGCAAGCAAGGTGTTTTTCTCAGCCAATTCTTTTACTGGGAGGCTATATTTTCTGGTTACAAAGAAAGGATCAATCATTTTATTACTTATCTCAAAAGGTAATCTTATTAAAACAGTCTTAAAATAATCACAAGTCTGTTATTTTTTTCTTGACCTCTTTCAACTATGTGCCTCTCTAAACTTTAAATTGTTCCTCAAGATTTTATACCTCAAAGTCATTAACAAAAACACCCTAACCTAACCTTACTAACAATTCTACATGTCTAAATTCTTTCTAAGGGTGGAGGTTGAATCATTAATCTGCTCCAGCAGCAATGCTGGGAAAATGTCTATCACTATTAGTGTAAGTACCAGTAACACTGCCCAATGAGGGGCCAGAAACCCCTGAGAGTTTTCATACAACCCATAGATTATGAGGGATGTGGTGACCACGAAGGGAACAACCAGAGCTATGCTCAGTAACAGCACGAGGTCCTCAGGATGTAGTGTGAGGGATTTGCCTCTCCAAGGCTTACTCCCATGGCTTTGCCAACTGCCCAGTCATGTTCCATGAGTTCCAATGCTGTTGTTAGTTCCCTTGCATGGCTTCCGACATCAGGGAATCCACGTCCTAAATGTAGCACAGACAGAGCACACAGTAGGTAATATCTGAGTGGTGGTAGCCAAGCATAATACAGGGTCCAGTTGTAGTCTTTAGGAGCATATTGTACAATGTGTAGCTGAAAGCGGAAAACATTTCAATGTAGGAAATGATTTTATTTAGTACTAGCAATTCAAATAGCAGAAGACCATCTGGAGCATTAAATAATTGAATAATGAATGTGTTTTATCGAGAAGGAAGCAGGCTGAAGTGGAGGAAGATGGGAAAGCAGACTGTAGCAGACATTAAAGAGGAATGGTGGCAGTTTCAAGGAGTTTTTAAACAAGAATGACATGGGACTTTTATTAATTTACGTTTCGTATCCTATATATCAATGTAACAGCACTTTCTTTCCGTTGACAGCTATGATGATGGGGGTAATTGTACAATGAGTACACAAGAAAAGAGGAAAAGTGAGGGGAGAGCAGCAGTGCCAGTCCACATTAAGATAACCTGGAGTCACGCGCCCGGGGACCAGTCTAGCCGAGACCAGCACACAATCTAAATCAGGACCTGCTTTGGCCACTCACCAGCTCCAGCTTGAGATTAGAGACACCTATCCTTGGAATCCAACCGTTGAAACTTGAGAGTACCCATCCCATGGGACAATTGGAAAAAGATTAAATAAGATCATTAATTTAAGTGAGTGTGTGTGTGTATGTGCGTGTGTGCGTGCGTGTGTGTGTGTGTGGTGTGTGTGTGTGTGTGTGTGTGTGTACAGAAGCCACACACTACATTGTGTATCTTCGTTGGTTGCTCTCCATTTTAATTTTTTGTTTGTTTGTTTTTCAAGACAGGGTCTCCCTATGTAGGCCTGGCTGTCCAAGAACTATATAGACCAGGCTGTCCTGGAGCTCACAAAGATCCACTTGCCTCTGCCTCCAGTTCCATTTTTGAGTCAGGGTCTCTCACTGAATCCATAGCTTATTGGTGAGGCTTGCTGGCCAATGAGCTCTGGGGACCCACCTGTCCCCATCCTCCTCCCATACCCAGTGCTGGAGTTACAAATGCCTATCTCCATGATGAACTTTTATGTTGGTGCTAGGGATCCAAACTCAGGTGTTCATGCTTTTTTGGCAGACCCTTTACTTCCCGAGTCATCTGACCGTGTCATGTCTGGGTACATCCTCTCCATCCTTGGGAGATTGGTTCTATTTCCTCATGTATACCCAACTCTCTTATATAAAATGTAATGTTTAAATATAATCTATCTACTTACTCCCATAGGTATGAAATTCTTGATCACATAATACCTAATACAATGTAAAAGCTATATAATTCATTGTTCTGATATAGTATTTAGCGATAAGAAAGAAGTCTGTACATGCTCAGTGTAGTCACAGTTTTAAAACTATAATGTCAGTTGTGATTTAGGTTAGTGCTGTGGATGAGAAAAATGTAAACATGAAAGGGTCAACCTTGAATGCTAAGTAAGAGTGATCATCACTAAGGAGGAGGGGCCGGAAAGATTTTAAGAGCCAGGGGTCGTGGATCTCTGTGGCAAAACATTATTTGCTGAACCTGACAGGTCCATTACACACATGATCTCACAGCAGCTGTTACTACACAAATAATACCTGTATGAAATCAAGCCAGCCCAAATCCCAGAATGAAAGGGGAGCGACTCATGAAGCCCCACCCATAGCTGAGGAGCTATTGGGAATTGATGGCTGCTGTGCTTGTGGGGATGTGGGGGCCAGTTTTCTTCAGGGATGTGGGCACTGAGAGGCTATCCTGCTCCAGCAGATGCTCTCCTACCCATAGAGGCAGTACTAAATAGACTCAGTAGGCTAAAAAAAAATAGAGGGAGAGAGCACATGAAGTTGGGAGGAAGAAAATGGTGGCAGAGATAGAGAAGGATGGAGGGAAGAGACGGAGGGGTGAATCTCATCAAAACATTATGTACAGGTATGCAATTTTCAATAAAGAGTTGTTACTATTAAAATGGACTTTCTCCAATCTGTTCCTCCAAGCTTCTAAACCCCCTCAAACATCAGGAGGGTATGACTCACATGTCCACTTTTTCTCTACCATGTGCCCAGCCTGTAGCAGACCTGACATGAGGAAAGGGTTCAACAAACATGATGGGGAAATTCTACACGTTGCCACTGTTTCCTGTGGTCAGTGACTTCTTGGTTTTAGTTTTATGTCATTCATTTCCTGTTTGTTGGTGTTCAAGCACTTTATAATAAATTACAGAATCACAATCCTTTATATATGTGTTTCAGTACATATCTAAAAATAAATCCCTCTTGCTTTCATAACTACAATATGATTAGCATACCAAACACAATTAATAATTCCCCAATATCATATATAGCTACTTGTTCAGAGTTCTTCAATTACTCCCCAACATCCTATTACAGATTGTCTCCTCACAGCAGGATCAGAAGTACAGTGGAGGAGGGGCTTTGAAGCCCCATGTAGAAACAGCACCTTGCTGTTTATTAAATAGCAACTTATAAGCACCAGCTTATTAAAGATGCTGAAGAATAGATTCACCTGATTGGCTAGCTGAGGTGACACTTAGCATTTTTCTGTCTCCCCTGTCTTTCCCATGAGAGGGAAGCTAGTTATAAATTCATGGTGTTATTCAAGTCAAATCTTTTCACATAGAAGGCATGGTAGTTGACGCTGTACCTGGAACACTGAATCACTCTGAGAATTTCATGTCAGGTTGGTCTATCTCAGGGATACTAAGATTGATCGTCAGCTTAAAGTGGTGGTGGCTTGATCCTCATTGCAAAGTGAGTCCCCAACCCTTTTATAACTAGCAAATAAATTGTGAGGTGAAAATTGGTACCCGTAAATTCATAGCTCACCATCAACATTTTAGCACCTACTGATGATCTTCACCTGAATCCTTTATCCCGCAGGGGTTGCAAAGTGTTAATTTTCCAATCCCATCTTCCCTGCTTTCTTTATTGGCTTGTATGGTGCTGTAACAAAGGGCTTTCTCTCATCAACTGGGATATATAGCTCCCAGTGAAAGACAGGATATGCATGCAGCATTCTTCCCTTCAATAAGCCATGTTCAAAATAAGTTATTGGTAAACAGCAGCAGATTTTAAACACTAGAATTAAAGCAAAGTTTATGCCAAGGGTGTTCCTCTATACCCTGGCCCAAATAATGGTTTTAGGATAAGCCTGGGAAGGGGTGGGTGCACAAGACTGTGACCACTGTCCAGAACGCTTAGTGTAAATCTCACATCCAAATCCTCAGATTTTTAAGGATAAGGCTGGCTGATCCTAAGTCTTAAAGTTGTTACTGCATCTCAGCCTATCCTGGTTATATGGTTTATGAGCCTGATGCTAATCTTCCCCTTGTGGTTACAAAAGCCTTTTTGAAAATACATCTATGTGTGAGCATGCTTCCATGCATGTGTGTGTGTGTGTGTGTGTCTGTGTGTGTGTGTGTGTGTGTGTGTGTGTGTGTGTGTGTGTGTGTGTGTGTGTATGCATGAGGGAGTGCCTATGTCTATGTGTAGTTGCTCACACACATGTGTGAGATCAACCTCAGGTATCATTCCTCAGGCACCTTTTATTTGAGACAGGGTCTTTCATTGACCTGGAACTTCACCACAGGCTGGCTAGCCGGCCAGCAAGCTCTAGGGAATCTCCCTGTCTCCACCTCCCTCCTTGCCATCACTGGGATTACAAGGGCATGCCACCACACTTGCCTCTTTACATTGGTTCTGAGGACCCAAACTCAGGTCCTCACACTGGTAAGGCAGGCCCTTGACCGGCTGAGCCATCACCACAGCCGTACAAATGTCTTGTCACACACTTTACCCCCATGCTTCCCTGGGGAGAATAGTCATTCCAAGGGGTCATGGAGTAAGTCTTGCCACTTACTTTTTTTCTTTGGATTAAATTTTTATTTTGAGCATTTCAGTGAAAACTCTTGATTCCAAAACCTCAAATCAGTTTAAATAACTCCCGCCTTCCCACTGACTACACCATTCACAAACGGCTGGGTCAGCCGCTAGCATAAAACCTCGATTCTCTTTCCAGTTAAACAGCACAGACTGCCCTGAGTCCTTTAATATGGCCTCATAAATCCAGCCCAGTTCTTTGCTTCTTCGTTCCCAGTCTCAGCAGCTCTCCCCCACTCACTGAGCCCAGCATGGCTGCAGGGTGCTCCCTTCCTGAAATCAGAGGCAGACTGTCCTACCCTCTCTCTGACCCCTTTGCCGCCAGGCTGCAACATAAGCTCCCATCTAATTGCTGCTCTGCCTCTCTCAGCAGAACCTGACCTCTTTCTGGGTCTCTCTCTTAAAGCAACTGTCTGTGTTTTTCATTATGTTTGCCAAGACATATTAGTTTGAACTTTTCCCGGACCTAACTGGGTTGGCTCCTTTGTCTTTAAACCTCTGAGGCAGCAGGTTCAAGAATGCAGCCTTTAGTGGGGGGAGGGATTTGGCCTAGAAGCCTTAGGAGCTTTCAGCCGGGACAGTTGTGTTAATCATAAAGTCCTCCTAGGACTGCGTGTGGACTGTCTCTTTAAGAAGTGGGCAGACTCTGGGTCCAACTTCAACTTCAGATCTCCGTTAGAAGTTGAAGCCGCAAAGAGAACACACACAGCCTGGCCAGAAAGCTGCCCGGCCTTGCCATGGACTGTCTCTTACTAGTCTGCCATCCTCAAATCCTCAAACCCATCCCACGCAAACACAAATGTGTCCTCTCTAAACATCGAAGCCTTCGAGCAAGCCTCCGCCCTACAGAGAAGTTGAAAGCCAAGTTCCTGGGCACCATCCCGGGCTTCTGTACTTAGGCCCATCACCTAGCAAGAAGCAGCACCTCCCGCCTACACCCGACCCACGTTCCTGAGAATTCCTTATGATTACTGTGGGATGTCATCAGCAGATGAATAATTCCGTTGGAAATAAAAGTGTTCATGAGCCCTGGGAGAAGAGAGGAGAAAACTCAGGGATAAGAATGCTAATCAGAATGAAGGGAGTTTTCCAGCTTTTAGCTTTGCTAGGGTAAAAAAGAATAAAATAAAAAGTCAACTATAGAAAGTGCTGGAAGGGTTTCATGCAGCCTGGGGCTTTTGCCAAGGGATGGATTTCCTCCATCAACTCATTTCCTCCCAGGCCCCTTCCTTGTGTGGTTTCCTTTGCTTTCTTCTTTCCTTTATCTTTTAAGCAGCCCTACTCGGGCTGGGCAGCAATCTTTGGGGCCAGTGAAGCTTGTGTTGGGCAAGTCTTGGAAATAGGACCAGCCAGCTCCCTGCAGAGGGGGACATCGCGTCGTTCTGGGATGGCAGCAGGGAGACCCCACGCCTCAACCTGGTGGGGTCCCTCCAAGGTCACATGTAGGTCACTCTCTCTGCTTCCTCCACCCTCCCAGGCTTTTCCTCACTTATGCTGCCTTCTTCTGTTCCTTCATCTCCTGCAAGCCAGTCCTTTTGGTGGCCAGATAACTAAAGGCATCTGCCAGGCCTGCGGTTGCCTTTTTGAACCCCTCCCCACTCTTGTTTCTGACACGGCTCATCCACATGGCTTAGCACATCCCAGGATGGCCTTCTCCTGACTTCACTGTCCAGATGCATGACCGCAGTGTCTTTGTAAATAAAACGGTATAATCCCAAGAGGTTAGCTTGCTGTGGAAGGAGAAATACATAAATCAATATGCAAATAAGTCTACATCAGACTCTGCAACGCTGTGATGGAGCATCTTGGAAGATGGATGGAGCAGCATTCTTGCTTAATTCTGTCCGAAGCGCCATGATTCCAACGGTGGGCTTGGGGAGAAAGTGAGCTAGATGGAAAGTCCCTCCTGGATTGACTTTACTTAAATATATTCCAGGGACCAAGCTAATTGCTGGTTCAGTCTCAAACTTTGATTTTTCCATCTCTCAATTCCCTGCATCTCAAGCAAATTTTATTGGGAGTCTGTGAGAAGCCCTCAGTCCTATTGAGAATCTTTCTGGATTAGTTTTTATCTTTATTTTATGTGCATTGATGTTTTGCCTGAATATATGTCTATGTGAGAATGTCGGATGTTCTGGAACTGGACAGTTGTGAGCTGCCACACAGGTGATGGGAGGTGCTATGCAGGCCCTCTAGAAGGGCAGCCAGTGCTCTTAGCCACTGAACCATCTCTCCAGATCCCTCTTTCTGGATTCTTGACCAACTGTTCTGAGAACACAGTGATGGGAATTTCTGTCCTTGGACCAAGGAAGAATTAGATGATCCCAACCTGGAAGAGAGAAGCTGCTGGGTAACTTCCAGAGAGAAAGGTAGTGGTTCTCATCTTGAGTCAAAAGAACAGACACAGCCGATTCTTGTTGGTCACACAGACTCACAGCCCTCATGCTCCTGGGGTGGAACACTGGAGAAGGCGGAAGAATTTCCAATCCTGTGTGTCCTCATGCACCTGGGCAGCACAGAGATTCTGGAGTCTGGCTTCTCGGTCCTCTTCCCAACTCACAGCCTTGCACCCAATCTGCTGCCAGTCTCCCCTGTGTGGCTGCATTACCAACTGCTTCTCTCTCTCTCTCTCTCTCTCTCTCTCTCTCTCTCTCTCTCTCTCTCTTCCATCACCTTTCCTCTGATTCCTGCATCTCCTCTTCTTTTTCTAACAAAATCATATACTAAAAAGAGAGAAGAGTAGAACTTAGGAGCTCAGTAGTAAAACACAAAGAACTCGCCCTGAAAGCCTGAGGACCCAAGCTTGCTTTCCAAAACCCAAGCGTTCTCTTCCTTCCTTTCTTTCTTTCTTTCTTTCTTTCTTTCTTTCTTTCTTTCTTTCTTTCTTTCTTTCTTTCTTTCTTTCTTTCTTTCTTTCTTTCTTCCTTCCTTCCTTCCTTCCTTCCTTCCTTCCTTCCTTCCTTCCTTCCTTCCTTTCTTTCTAAAGCTTAGCATGTTGGTACACATTTCTAATCCCAGGTATGGGGAAGTCAGCTAGTCTAGTTTACCAGACAATTTCCAGGTCAATGAGAGAGACCCTGCTTCAAAAAAAGAGGGAAAAATGGCGAACAACTTCCTGAAGAACAATGCTCAAGGTTGTCTTCTGATAACCACATGCACATGGGCACACATACGCCCCATGCATGCACCCACCCACACTAACACACACACACACACACACACACACACACACACACACACACACACACGCAATACATGCACAAAAAGAAAAGGGTAAAATGATGTTGTATTAGTTACCTTTCTGTTGCTGTTAAAACACCATAACCGGCCGGGCGGTGGTGGCGCACGCCTTTAATCCCAGCACTCGGGAGGCAGAGCCAGGTGGATCTCTGTGAGTTCGAGGCCAGCCTGGGCTACCAAGTGAGTCCCAGGAAAGGCGCAAAGCTACACAGAGAAACCCTGTCTCGAAAAACGAAAAAAAAACAAAACAAAACACCATAACCAAGGAAATGTATAGAAGGAAGAGTTAATTTGGGCTCACGGTTCCAGGGTTAAGAGTCCACAATGGTGGGGAGCAGGGCAGCAAGGGGCAGTGGTGGCAGGAGCAGGGTGCTCTCATCTTGAACTGAAAGCAGGAAGAACAGAGAGTAAACTGGAAGTAGGCAAGGCTTTTAACTCTCAAAGCCCTCCCCCAGTGACACACTTCCTCCAGTGAGGCTGCATCTCCTAAACCTCTCCAAACAGCACCACCGCCTGGGGACCAAGCATTCAAATTTATGAGCCTATGGGGGCTACCATCATCCAAACCACCACAGATGCCCATGTTCTGTCACCTACCAATGACTCAAGATGGCCAAACAATGGTCAATTCACAGCTGGTCCTGTTTCAGTTATATGCCCATCCCATTTGCAACCATGCTTCAACTCTCAGAACCTGGATAATTTCAAAGCAAACCTCAAATTTAATCTGTGGTTCCTTGTTGGATATAATCACTCCATTATGTTATCACACAATAATTCTTAATATCCCCAAACACATTTTGTCTATTTTTCATGTGAGCCATGTTTCTTTATTTGTTGATTGAATAAACTGGATTATTTGAACTAAGAATCTCACTGACTACATTCCTGTGGCAGTGTTGAACACATTCCACTGCCTGCTGTGCCTTCTCACTCCAGTGAGTGAAGGAATTTGGAAGCAGACAGTGGGGTCTCCACCAGAGCAGCGGTTCTCAACCTGTGAGCCTCAACCGCTTTGGGGAGTCAAACGGCCTTTTCACAGGGGTCGCTTAAGACCATTGGAAAATGCATAACAGTAGCAAAATTACAGTTATGAAGCAGCAATGAAAATAATTTTATGGTCGAGGGTCTATGAACTGTGTTAAAGGGTCACAGCATTAGGAAGGTTGAGAAGTATTGATACAGAGAGAATGTAAAGTCTGTATGCATTTTTTTTCTGATAGTAGCAGCCACTGAGCATCACTGCCTGGATGTACCATTTCCACTTCTTCCTTGATGCTGACATTCTATTCATCTTCATTTCAGAGCTTCTAGAAGGAGTAATTTCTTTCCTTAGGCCACTCATTCTTTGGAGATCTCAGGCCACATAGCCAGAATATTAAAGTGAGTTGTGGCCAGTGTCTTTCACACCTTCATGTAAAAGAAACTTCCTGTTCTCCTTAGCCATCTGTCTTCATTTTTGTTATTGTTGTTTTTTTCAAACACATTTCAAAAGCCATTCATTGGCCAATATATTGGCTTTGCTTCAGTGTCTATAGAGTCCACGTTTACCAAAAGAAAGACAGATTAGTTTGAGTAATTCAGAAAAATGTCTTCATTGAAACGTGGACTACCCTGCCATGTATGATGTTTGTGCTATAAATGTACACTTGTAGAGCCTTCCTGATAACTCACATCCCTACTTTTGAAGGGCCCTCATCTTGGCTCTGAGGATGAAAAAGGCATCTTCCATGTAGAGAAGTCATTACCGGCCGAGGACACAGATAAGAACAGGGTCCAGCTGCTCACTTCATGCCACCAGCCTTGCACACTGACCACAATGGCTCCAGTCCTAATCCCTGCTGTTCACATGTGCTCTGAGAAGACAGTCCCATGGCTCAGGTTTCTTTGTGGCTGTGGAGATTAATAGACTGCAAGCTGAGTAGCTTCTCATTACACCATACCGACAGAGGCAGCTTGCTGACACCTGATGGGAGAGCCCAGGGGTGAATCTCTCTACATGAGCTGTCAGAAGCATACTTCATACTTCTGGGGAATGTGGAAAACCCATCCAAGCAGATAATATTAAGGACCCAGGGTCCCTAGTCAGGACCAGGCCAGCTGGTTGCAGCAACAGGATCTCCAAGGAGAGCATCTCAATAAACTGGCCTGGATTGCAGCCACAGGCTTGAAAGCCTGCTGGCTACTGGCTGCATCTGCTACCCAGCTCCAGCTGGGATCATGGTTGCCTCAACCAGCGGTATGAGGAGATGCAGTAGTGATAGTATAGGTCCTTCCTGATTTTTTTTGTCCCAACAGTCAGCTATAGAGAAGATGCCATGTATGGAGCTATGCTCTACCTCCCTATCTTTGATGGCTGTGTCGAAGTTTGGTGCTTGGAACCCAGTTATATGGGCTTGTGTCTGTCTGCCTGTAAAAAATATGGAAAAAGGGGATAAGTATCTCTTCCTGAGACATTTACCTGCCACCCCATTTTCCTCTCTGGGCTTCTCACCAAACTTGAGGGAAGCCTGCAGCTATACTCTAGTTGCTGCCCAGCATACTGCCCTCTTGGAGTATACTCAGTAGACCATTTTTTCCTATCCTGATCTAAAGTGGGAATGCATTCACTGTCAATCACTCTCCTGTTACCATAGTGACTAGGCACCCAGTCCACTACACTTCTCTCTGTGCAACTAAATCTGTCATATGGGAAAGGGGATTCTTTTTAAATAGGGTCTTAAAAATTCAGGGGTAAGGAGCAGTGTTGGGGAGATGGCTCAGTGGAGATAGCACACTTTCTATGCAAGTGTGAGGACTTGTTCATGTACCCAGAACCCACATAAGTCTGGATGCTATTGTGTGTATTTCCTAGTACTTGGATGGTGAGATGGGAGATGGAGACATGTTTTAATTACTTTTCTATTGCTGTGATAAAATACCATGACCAAAGCAACTCATACAAAAAGATGTTCAGTTGGGCTTGCAGTTCTAGAAGGTTAGAATCCATGATGACAGAGTGAAGACATGGGGGTGAAACAGCTGAGATCTCACATCTCAAACTGAAGGTAGGAGGTAGAGAGTACAATGGGAATGGCACAAGTCTTTTAAAATCTCAAAGCCTGCCTCCAGTTACACACCTCCTCCAACAAAGCCACACCTCCTAATCCTTCCCAAATGGTTCCATCCACTGGGGACCAAAGAGTCAAACATATGAGCCTATAGGGTCATTCTCATTCTCATTCAAATCATCACTAGACAGGAGAATCCTCAGAAGTATTTGAGCTAGATGTCTTGGTGTACACAGCACTGAATGAGACAGCCTGTCTCAAACAAGGCAAACAGAGATGAGTGGCACCTGAGGTTGTTCTCTGACCTCCACATACATGACATGGCACACAGTGCATGACTATATTCTTCTCTCTCTCTCTCTCTCTCTCTCTCTCTCTCTCTCTCTCTCTCTCTCTCACACACACACACACACACACACACACACACACACACACACATTCAAGAGGACCTTTTTGTTGAAATATAACCTCATTCCAAATTTGAGGGCTGCACATTGGTTCAATGGGCTCAATAAATAATCTGGCTCAGGTTGACCTGAGTCTAGGGTGTTGCGTCTGCTGAGTCCACAGATGAGGAGTACAGAATTGGGGTGGAGACTCTGTGCTCTCTGATGCTTTGACTCTTACCTGTATCGTTTGAGGTGGGTGGTGGGGACTGATGGTGAGGTACACATGACAGCCTGGTGTTGTTACTCACCTTATGTTCATGATTTTATTTCCTGCTGAGAATCAGATGTAACTGGCATGAATCCCATGACTCTGACAACTTCACTTTCATGTCTTGGTATCAACAGACCATGCAAAATACTCCCTCCAACCACCTGGATAGGAACCAAGAAAATGTGTGATCTCTACGCTGAGCTGGGACAGATCTTGCCAAGTCTAGGGCCTGATTGCAAGAGGCTCACACCAAGATCTGCAAGAACTCCAAGGCATATAAGATTCTGGGTGCTACTCAAGGCCTAATAGGTTCATTTGTCTTTGTCACAAACCAGTTTTGGGGTCAACTCTGACCATTTCTAGGCTTCACTAAAGGAGTATTGCTGGGATCAGAGCTCCATTTACATCAGAAACTAATAGAAATATAAAAGTAATAGATGCTGATGCTACTTAAACATACCTTTGATTCTTTACCTCATGGACACATAGTAAAATAACTTTTCCTGGTCCCACTGTGTGTGTGCGTGTGTGTGTGTGTGTGTGTGTGTGTGTGTGTGTGTGTGTGTGTGTGTGTAGCCACCATCTGAAAGGTTTGACCCATGAACTATGGCAGAGGTGATGTATGCCATGTATAAGGTTGCGGGTTTCATTGCTGGGCAAGATACTTCTCCATCCATTATGATTTATTTCTCTTTGTTCCTCTGCCATGGCAGCTGGCTAGATCTGAAATGGCAGCTTCTCTCTCAGTTTTAGATATCACCATGAGGACCACAGAGCAGACCCCTGCTGGGTAAATACTGTTACCAAATAAGCCTCGGTTGTCACACACTCAAAGCCTGTCCTGACTCATACAATGAATCAGATGTACACGGGGTAAAGTGGCTTTTAGGGTATCCCTGAGACTGCACAGGCTTTTTGAAGCCCCAGGGTCTGATGGAAACTCCTGCTAATCTTGTTGTGTCTTCCCAGCAATCATTCACTTCAGTGACACATCCTGGCTCCCTCCAGATAAGCAGAACAGTGCACCACACTTTTAAGGTACCTCGTGATGTACTTCACACGTTGGGCATGAGCCAAGGTCAGTGATAAGCCTTGGGAGCCCAAGATGTGGTGGGGAGGATGATGGCCCTTTGAGGATGTCTGTTATCCTAGTACTCAGTTTCCAAGACAATGGCAAAAGGGATATGACAAGGTAAAGGATTTTGTGATGGGGAGATTGTCTGCACAGGCTTGGCACCATGCACAGGGGCCTAATTAATCAAAGAGGAAAGCCAGAGTATCAGAGCCTCTGAATATCTGAAGATGGAGAAGAGAACTGGAAGCCAAGGAATGCTAGTGACCTCCAGAAACCACCGAAGCCAAGGAGACAATTTTTCCTTTAAGGCCTCCACAAGGGACACTGCCCTGCCAACATTTCTACTGTAGCCCAGTGGAGATCCATTTCAGTATTCTGAACTTCAGAATGTAAAATAATTTGTTCATGTAATTGTGTGTGTGTGTGTGTGTGTGTGTGTGTGTGTGTGTGTGTGTGTGTTGGTGTGGGTATGCATGCACACATGTGTATGTGCAAGTACATTTGGAAGCCAGAAGTTGACACTGGGTATCTTCCTCAGCAACTCTCCACCTTGTTTTTTGGGACAGGGCCTCTCCCTGAACCTGGAGCTCACGGATTAGCTGGCCCAGCTGGCCGATGAGTGCCCAGATCCTCTTATTTATGCCCTCCAAGCACTGATGGGGGTTTGTACGTGGGTACTGGCATCAGAGTGCAGGTTCTTCCTGCTCGCGTGGTGAGTAGTTCATAGACTGAGCCATCTCTCTAGCCCAGTCAGTGTGGTTCAAAACTAACTTTGTCGTGAGTTGTTACAGCAGCGACAGGAGACCAATGCACAAGAGAAAACTCCTGCCCATGAGCTCTCTCAGGAGACTGTCACCCAGGCTCATCACAGCCAAAGCACAACATGTGTTTGGCAGGACTCCTGGAAGCCCAGAAACTACCCTATGACTGCAGGGCCAGTGGAGAGATTCTAATTCCCACAGTGGTGACCGTAGGCATTCTTCACCACCTGCCCCCCCAATTTTCTGCCCATTGTCCAACAATGCACGGCGTCGTCCTTATTCACTGTGATACACTGAGCATGTGGTAGGCATCACTAACTGTTTGGTAAATGAAGGGAATGAATGAGAGATTACATCCCACAAAGCATTATCTGCCTGTGTTGCTCTTGATGATTTATTGAAAAGCTCCAGCCAGAAACATACCAAGCCGAGTGATGTGTAGTAAAAAATTCAAACGAAACAGCGAACGGATACAGAAGAGCACTTAATGCTTTGCCCACTCGCAGTTCCGTCAGGTGCAAACACAATCTGTACGATTCTCCTTAGTCGGCTGATTCTTTTGATTCCTTCAGCCATGCTTGTTTTCTTTGTGTGTGGGCTTGCAGTCGGGTTTTCTGACAGTGCGACCGATCTGTTCTCTCCTGGGCACCTGTTTCCTCTGGCTGATTAAAATTTCACTCGTTTCTTAGAGAAGCAGCATGATTGTTTAAGCAGGCATGTTCCCCGGGACTAGAGTGAAGCAAGCAAATCCAGATTGTAGTGACCTCAATAGAGTCTGATTTGTTTGTGTTTATCCCACCCCCACTGTTGAATGACAATTATGAAAACCATTAGTTTGTACCAAATGGCATATCAGATGAGCACTGGCCAGCACTTCCTCCCCCCCCCAAAATCTCACTTTAACTAATGTTATATATGTGTATTTCACTTGCCAATATAATCCATTCCTGAAAAGAAAGTTCTCTCCCCAAACACTAAACATTATTTTAAATGGCAGAATACATTCTCTAATGACCTCAAACTCAGAGATAATTTTCTAAATATCTGAAGCATAGCACAATGCCTATATATGTAACATCTGCCATATTTGCATATCAAATGCTTTAACAACATTCCTCTCTAATCAAACAATGTACAAAGTTACAAAGTGTAAAATAAGTCTAGTGCATCAACGAAAAGTCTAAGTCTATATAATTTCTGGGAAAAAAAGAAATATTGTGATTTTAGACTAGGTAAAAGTTTCATAGCTATAACATAAAAACCATAATGTATGAATGTATGGAAGGAAAAAAATGCTAAATTGTACCATCAAATGTAAGAACTTCTGTCCCTCCAAAGACACTGATTAAAAAAAAAACAACAAATTACAGACTAAAAGAAAACATTGTCAATTATGTATCTCATAATGAATTTGACCCAGGAATATATAATCTTTAAAAACTCAATTTGAGAAAAATAAATAATCTATTTTTAAAAGGAATGAAAGATTTAAACAGAGATTTCATCAAACAAAATACATGGCTGATGAGTCAGCACATCAAAAGATCCTTATCCTCATCACTCATTAGGGAGATGTACACTAGACCTGTTAGTATAGCTGACGTGTGTGTGTGTGTGTGTGTGTGTGTGTGTGTGTGTGTGTGTGTGTGTGTGTGTTTACATGAGTGTGTTGTGTAGGCATCAGTGTGGAGACTAGAAGACACTGTCAGGTGTCATTTCTCAGATGCCATTACTGTAGAACGCTGTCCTCTGAGCATTAACAGCCGTCATCTTCATCAACAGCTGTGACTACACACAAGTCGCCCTGGAGATAGGGCTTGCTGGCTGCTGATATTCTCACATAGAAAAGGGGGTGGGTGGGGACATCAGACCTTCCCCTGAGAGTATGGCAGCTCTCTCCTACACCTCCTGCCCACTTGTGTGTCATTCTGCCCTGGTTGCACATGATCCTGTGGTTTCAGGAGGTGCAAGAGTACATAGAAACTGTGGAAGGGTAACAGAGAGACTCCATCCATGCAGCTGTGGGGAAGTTATCTTCCATGTGGAGGTGAGGCCACAATGGTGCAGCTGCTATGGGATTATTCAGATCCTGTAAGTAACCCCCAAAGCATGCTCCATAAACAAGCTACTAAACATCAGCCCCTACATTAGACTTTGGTTGGATGTTTGGGCCCTAGATGGAGGAGGTAGGCGCTTGTTTATCACCTCCCGGGGAGAAATCCTTCCACCTTGAGACAGGGTGTCTTGCTGACCTGACAGTCCCACTAGACCCCGCCTGTCCACCTTTCCAGAGCCAGGATAAGAGGGGACCACCATGCTTAGCTTTCTTACGTGAATTCTAGGACTCAGGTCCTCATGATTACAAGGCAAAGTCATTTGTGGACTGAGCGGTCTTCTGATCACAGCTGACATTTTTTTTATTAATTTTTAAAATTTATTTTACATACCAGCCACAGTTTCCCTTCCCTCCTCTCCTCCCCCCAGCATCAAAGATAAGCGAGGCATCCCACCATAGAGAATAGGTTCCAAAAAGTCAGCTTGTGCGCCAGGGACAGGTCCTGGTCCCACTGCTAGGGGCCCCACAAACTGACCAAACTATACACCTGTCATCCATATTCAGAGGGCTGACGTCGGTCCCATGCAGGCTCCCTAGCTGTTGTCTAGAGTCTTCAAGCTCCCACAAGCTCAGGTCCACAGCTGACATTTTTAAAAACTGATAATACCAAGTACTAAGGACGTGGGGCAGCAGGAACTCCCAGTCATGGCTGCTAGGAACTGATACAACCACTTTGAAAAACAGTGTGACAGCCTCTAAAGGAAACATGCAAAAACCACCTGGCCCAGAAAATCCCCCTCTACATAGTTATCCAGAAGGCACAGTCACACAAAACCTGTGTGCTGATATTTATGGTGGCTTTATGCATAAGAGTCAGAGTGTAGAAATAACTCACATGTTTTTCAGCTTGGGAATGGATAAATGAATTGTGGTTTTCCATATAATGGAAGGTTATTAGCAATAAAAAAAGAAATGGACACATGCACGTCAACACGAGTGCATCTCCAATATACTGCACTAAGTGAAGGAAGCCAGACCTAAAAGTTACCTACTGTGTGAGTCCATTTATGAGAAGATAAAGTACAGTAAGAGAAGGCAGCTCAGATCTTGCCAGGGACTGCGGATGTGGTAAGGATCTGACTGCAGAGGCACACAGGGACATTTGGAGTGATTAAAATACAGTATATCTTATATACTGTGGCAGGTATATGATTACCAAAACTGCACTTTTTAAAGGTGCATATCAGCAGAGGCAGGTCAGATCTTAATAAACAACAGCCAGAAAACAGAATCAGCTGCTTTGGATACAACAGCACGCATGCGTGATTCCTGTGACCTTTGCGGAGAATGGGTGTGCATGTCTATGTATCTATGACCGCTCCTGATCTTGTCAAAACATCTGCACATGAACCTGATGTTCTACTGTTTGTATTTAGAAAGGGAGTTAAGACTTTCTTTTCGTGTTATTTAGTTCAAATGTTGACACGAGGTTGGCTTGGGTATGTAAACATCATTATCTCCTATGTAAACACCAGCTAAAAATATATAGGCAAATACATAGGTTCAATAAGGCTTGGTTATTAAAAACCCAGAGAGATTCTACTGGGAAAACAAACCGAGAGACATTTTGCAGGGTGTGCCAATAGCAAGAGACTGCTGAACCCTATTTTTACATCCTGGCAGACAGCCGTCCCCACTGCGATTCAGCTGACATGTACACAGAAAGACTTCTGTAGAATAAAAGTCCTCTCTCCTAAGCATTATTTTCTTCAGGCACTAACAGTCACACTAGAAAGAAAAATCCAAAGGAGCTGAATGATTTGAAGAATGACGACGACGATCTATTATTAATACTACTATTAATATCTATCCTCAGACCTAGAAAGTGGACAGTCTTTTCATGCTCATAGAATATTTACAAAAATGTGTATCTTAGTCTGAGATATTCCAAAACATACAGCAAGAATAAATTATATCCCCTGATTATAATTAAACACTACTATAAAAAGATAATGGGAGAATAACCAAAATCTTCTAACGGCTTGGAATAAAAATGACAATTACAGAAATGCCTGGCAAATTTTAATATTGTGATTACTACATGTTGAAACTTATAGGATGTAGCCAAAGTTGGGCTTGGAAGGAAATGTATAGACTTAAATGTCTCAATTACCAAACAAGAAAAAGTAGAAATGAGCAATGGATTGAGTAATCAATTGAAAACTCTGGCATGGGTTAAGCAATGGAACGTTTAGTGCAGACAGGAACTGGAGAGAAGCAGCAAAGTGAATGGGGAAAGCGGGCCGAGACGAGATCCAGGAAAGCATTTATTTAATCACTAAGTTTAAAGACATGAAAGTAAGTTGGATAGCTGAATGGAAGAGGGTGGTAATAAAACAAAGAATTCGCTAATTTAAAAAAAAAAGAGAGAGAAAATATAGTTATTCAAAATTTAGAATAAAAAATGAGAGATGCACCCCTAAGTATCTATAAATTCAAAGAATTATAGATGTACTTTCTACATTATGCTGTTCGTCTGATAGTATAGATAAAACGAGAGACTGGCTAGGGAAGTTTAAGTTGTTCAAAGCATATGAGCAGTGGGGTGGGAACACAGTCCAGTTAGCAGAATATTTACTTAGTAGGTACAAAGCCCTGGGTTCTAGCCCCAGCACAAGGGGTACAATGGCACATGACCGTAATCCCAGCATTCCAGAGATAGAGGCAGGGGGCGTGTCAGAAGTTCAAGGTCATCTTTAGCTACACAGTGAGTTTGAGACTAGCCTTGGCCACATGAGACCCTAAAAAAAAAAAGAAAGAAAGAAAAGTCAGGTGGTGGTGGCACACGTCTTTAACCCCAGCACTTGAGAGGCAGAGGCAGGCGGAGCTCAGTGAGTTTGAGGCCAGCCTGGGCTACCAAGTGAGTTCCAGGACAGCTAGGATTGTTACACAGAGAAACGCTGTTGGAAAAACCAAAAAACCAAACCAAACCAAAACAAAACGAAGGTGGGGGAAGGAGAAAGGAAGGAAAAAATTAGCCTAACCCTTCTTTAAAATACAAATGTGAGCTTCCCAAATAAAATATCAGAGTTCCTTCTCGGTGTGTGTGTGTGTGTGTGTGTGTGTGTGTGTGTGTGTGTGTGTGTGTGCACTTGAACTTGTGCGCAGGCACAAGTGTGTAATCAATATTGCCTTTTTCATTTCTGATTTATGTACTGTATTAGTTTCCTTTTGCTACTAGAACAAATTACCACGAATTCAATGATTTAACACACAGATTTATTCTTTCACGGTTTCGGAAGCCAGAACTCTGCAATTAGTTTCACTGGGCCAAAATGGAAGTGTCAGCAGGGCTGTGCTGGAAACCCTAGGAGAGACTCCACCTCCCCGCCTTTCCCAGTGTCTACACATGTATTCTTTGCCTTTTCCAGCTTCTACTCCCCATATGCGCTTTTTGGCTCAAGGAGCCCCTTTCTCCAACCTCAAAGCCCAAAGCATTTTCCAATCAATAGTCTCCTAAAGCAGATCAATGCAGTGTGTGTGTGTATGAGTGTGTGTGTGTGTGTGTGTGTGTGTGTGTGTGTGTGTGTGTGTGTGTGTGTATGCGTACCTGTTCACACAGGTTCACATGTGTGTGTGTGGTATGGAGGACAGCCTCAGGTGTTGTTCCTCAAGCACTGTCCACTACTTTTTCTTTGAGAGAGTGTCTCTCACTGGCCTGGAACTTTTCAAGTGGTCTAGGCTGGTTGGGCAGCAAGCCCCAGGGATCCACCGGTCTCTGCCTCCCCAGTACTGGGATCACAGATCTGATAGCATCATCTGTGGCTTTTTGAATTTTAAAAGTGGAATCAAACTCAGGACCTCATACTTGCCAGCAGTCACTTTTCCAACTTAGCCATCTCCCCAGCCTGTAACATCTTTTTTCTGTATCTTGAAGTCTCCCTCCCTCTGTCTCCCTCTTAGAAAAACACATGATTGCATTTAAAGTCTTCTTGTATGGCCCAGAATAATCTACCCATCTTGAGATCATTAGCCACATTTCCAGAGCCCTTTTGCCACACAAAGCAACATTAGGTAACATTACTTTGGAGGATATGGATATCTTTTACTAGGAACATTTTTTAGTCAAATTAGGCCCTTGACCTCCACAAAATTCACATCCATTCCACATGCAAAATGTATTCACACCCCAGAAGTTTAAACCCATTACATTGTAAAATGTCACCACCTAAGTCAGGTGAGAGAAAGATTCTGGTTATGTTCCACATCCTTATCTACACTTGTGAACTAGAAAAGCAAGCTGTGTTTCCCCCAGATCTAATGCACACACAGTCTAATGCTGTTTCCATTCCAGGAGAGGGGAAATGAAGGAATAATGGAGTCATGGCTTCCCAAGAAATTTCAAGATCTAGCCAGATGAGTTCCTTTGGGTTTCAGACCTGGGGTAAATGCTAGAGCCTCAAAGTCCCGCCTCTGCCTGGTGTTCTGCCCTCTGGACCTTCTCTCTAAGGGGCAATGCACGCTTGCCACCGAGTGGCGCTATCCGTCCTGGTGCTGCTCATGGCTTACGGGGAGCCAATAGCAGTCCTTTGTTTTGGCTTTTCTGTGTCCCTTTCATTCACAGTTGGCACTGTTTCTGCTGGACTAACATCCTCCAAAACCTTGTGTATCAGAGCTCTGAGCCATGAGATGAGAGGATCCTCCACGGATGCTTCTGGATAATCCTACATCTCTGTTCGGCTTCTCTTGAGATGACTGAGTGTAACCATGTGCCGTGCCCTTAATCAGTCCAGCACTAGCAAGAGGCTGTCCAGCCACACCCTTGGTTTTCGTTAGAGAGAACAATATCCTAACAGTGAGTCTCTTGATGCTGCCTTTTCATTTTATTTTTGTAATTTCAGTAGGCTGACAGTGTCTCAAACCATCAAACTATGTTTCTTTTTTGCTTAGCAGATTTTCTCAGTGTGTTTCACATTATTCATAATCAGTAAGAGGAAACCAGCTGTACCTTCCACACTTTGCTTAGAAATCTCCTTAGCTAAATAGTCAACTTCCCTGTTTGTAAGTTCTGTTCTCCTTACAACCATGGGATTAAATTCAGATGTACTCCCTGTCACTATGCAACAAGAATCTTTTCCCCTCCAACTTCAGTAACATATTCCCCCAAACCAGCCTTCCTTAACAGCGTCTTTAACATTCATATTTCCAACAACATTCTACATATGATATGTGTGTATTGCAATAAAAGCTTCCCACGTTCCTCACCTCTTCCGGAGACCTCACTGGCAGACTTTAACATCCACATTTCCACCAACAGTCTGTTGAAGGAAGCTTAGGCTTTTCTTTGCATATGCTTCTGAAATCCACCAGCCTCTTTCCTTTACCCACTTCCAAGGTGGCACCCACATGTTAGGTGCTTGTTATGCTAGCCCCACTCTCAGGCACCACGTTTTTGTATCAGTCAGTGAGTCACTTGAGACAGAGAACCATCAAATATGTGAAGAGTCGACATGTGTAACTGTGGGAACTTGCCAGCCGTTAGGAAAATCAGGCTCGCATCCTCAGGCACAAACTTCAGTCCTCAACGCCACTTCTGCTTCTTCAGGGAAGCCTCAGACCCACTCAGATTGCACATTCACGGTAAGAACAAATTAGGCATGGAAGGAACCACTTTCAATGTAATAAAATCATACATGCTAACACATCAGGGACAATATGGGGGTACCCGCTCACCACTACACTTTAAAATAGTAGCATTGTATGCACCGATAGTGAGATTTAAATAAATTAAAATAAATTTAATTAAATTATGTAAAATAAATTATTACATTTATTAAATGGAAAATAAATTAAAGCCATCCCATTTATTAAAACAATAAATAAATAACTAAGTAAATAAGTAATTAAATAAATAAATATTTAGGACTGAACATAACCAAGAAGGTAAAGAAAACTGTAAAACTTGATAAAAAAGACTTCATAAATAAAAAGATAAAGGGCATTCATTCTCAGCGAGGGCTGTACCACATGGCTGTATCACCACCCTCAACTGTGTTTATTGGTTGGATTAAGTGATGCTGTTAACCCAAACCATTGACAGTGTCATGCAGATTCAATGCAATCGCTACACAAGGTTATTAAAAAAAAGGAAGAAAATCTTAAAGTTCATAAGTATCCACAAATATAAATGCTAGAAGAAATCTTAATCAAAAGGGATAAAGTTTGAGGAATTACACTTCCTGATGTTAAAGTATACTAAAACCTGAGTTTGGGATTCCTCAGAACCCATGTAAAAGCTGGATGTGGTGGTGTCCATATCTAATCCCGGAGCTCAGGAAGCAGAGACAGGAGGAGGCCTGGAGCTTGCTAGTCAGCCAGCCTGGCCAAACAGACGAACTCCAAGTTCAGTGAGAGACCCTGACTTTTAGATATAAGGTGGAGAAACTGTAAGATGCTTCAGCAGGTAAAGGTAACCCCTACCAGGCCTGAGGAACTGACTTCAATCCTCAGGCCCCACATGGTAGAAGGAGAAAGTCACCTCCCACAAGCTGTCCTCTGATTTCTACACGTACCCAGCAGAGCCATATGGAGACTGGGATGAGATACGTAACTTAAACCATCTACAAAAGTCAGCTCAAAGTGGACTTGAGACTTGTGTGTAAGATCAGAAGCTATGAACAGAGGGAAGCCTGTTGATATTGTGAGCAGTGGCCTTGAGGCTATGCCCCGAACGTGCAGGTGACCAACGTGAACATGGACAAGTGGACGTGTTTAACAAAAGAGCTTTTACGTAGCAAAGAGGGAAGGGGCAGCTAAGAAGGGGAGGAAACATTCTCACAGCATACATTTGAAACAAGGTTGGGATCCCTTGGACCAGAGAAATGGCTCAGTGGGTCAAGGTGCTTGCCACCAAGTCTTACGGCCTGAGTGTGTTTTGTGTTTTGGGGTCCCACAGACTTCCAAAAGATGTTCCATGACCTCGGCGTGGATGAGCATACACACACACACACGCATACACTAAATACAATTTAAGAAGCAAAGGTTAGTATCCCAAATATATATGGAATTAAAAGAAGAATAAGAGAAGAAGAAGAAGAAGAAGAAGAAGAAGAAGAAGAAGAAGAAGAAGAAGAAGAAGAAGAAGAAGAAGAAAAAGAAGAAGAAGAAGAAGAACCTCCAAGGCAAGAAAATGAACAATCCTGTTGAGCAGAGAACTCAAGGAGACATTTCTCAAAAGACTGTATGTAAATCACTGTCTTAGTTAGGGTTTTATTGCTGTGAAGAGACACCATGACTATAGCACCTCTTATAAAGGAAAACATTTAACTGGGGCTGGCTTACAGTTCAGAGGTTTGGTCCGCTGTCATCACGGTGGAAAACACGGCAGCATTCAGGCAGACATGGTGCTGGAGAGGTTGCTGAGAAGTCTACGTCTGAATCAGCAAGCAGCTGAAGGAGAGAGCACCACTGGGCCTGGCTTGAGAGTCTGAAACCTCAAAGTGACACATCCCCAGTGACACACTTCCTCCAGCGGGGCCACACCTTGCTGTGGGATATCTTTCTGTATTCTGTGAATATGTGTTACTCTGATTGGTTGATAAATAAAGCTGCATTTGTCTATGGTAGGATAGGATGGAGCCAGGCAAGAAAATCCAAGAGAGATAGTGAAAGGAGAAAGGAGAGTAATACGAGATGCCAAGCCACAACCCAAGGAGCAACATGTCATGGGATGCAGGTAAAGCCACGGGACATATGATGACACACAGAATAATAGAAATGGATTAATTTAAGAAGCCTTCCGTAGGCCATACAGTGTGGGATTGAGGGTGGGAGAGATTTGTCCTGACCACAGGGCTGGGTGGGACACAGAGAAACTTTCCTCTACAACACCTTCTAATAGTACCACCTCCTATGAGTCTTTGGGGCCATTTTATTCAAATCACCACAATCATAATGGGAATGTTTAAAAAAAAAACATTCAGTGTCACCAGTCATCAGTAGAATATAAATTAGATCCACAGTGAGTTTTCACCTCACATGTGTTAAACCGGTTGGTATCAAAAAGACACATGAAAGGTGGAGTGTACTGGTGGCACATAATTCTAATCCCAGTATTGGGGAGACTAAGGCAGAAGGATCATGAATTTGAAACCAGCCTGGGCTTCACTGTGAGAGAACCTACCTCCAAATAAATAAATGAATTGCAAATGACTGAGTGTTGAGGGTGTAGCATAGGGTACTCCTGCACACTATGAAGAATGCAAATTAGTACAGTTGCTGTAGGAAATAATTCCTGCACACTGTTAAGAATGCAAATTAGTACAGTTGCTGTAGGAAATAATACAGAGATTCCTTTAAAAAACTTAAAATTAGAGGGTAGGGCACTGGAGATATAGTTCAGTTTCTTAGCATGCATGAAGCCATGGGTTCAATTCCCAGCACTACACAAACTATAATCCCAGCATTTGAGAGATAGAGACAGGAGAATCAGAAGTTCAGGGTCATCCCTCCAGCATATATTGGGTTCAAGGCCAGGCTAGCATATATGAGACACTGTCTCAAAGATATATTTCTAAATAGAACTACCATATGCTCCATCAAATCCACCACTGGATATTTATCCAAGGAAATTAGATCAGTATGCTTAAAAGTAAGTGGCATTCTCATGGCCACTGAATCACTAGACACAATGACCAAGCCACAGGAACACCTGAAGCGTCTGTTAATAGATGGATGGATAAAGGAGCATGAGGTGTATATACATAGTAAGATTCTATCATGTTTGAGAAAGAAATCCTGTCCACCAAGAACAATGTGGGTGAACCTAGAGGGCTTTGTGTTAGCAGAAATAAGCCAGGGACAGACAGGATCGTGCTTATATCTAGAAGTTAGAAAAGCCAAACTCAGAGAAGCAGGAAGTAGAATGGTGCTTATAGGAATCCTGGGGTGGGTGATTGAGAAATTCAGGGTTTACTAGATTAGACTAAGACAAAGAAGTCCTGGGGTATATCATGTGTCACTGTCACTACAGTTGATAGTGATGGACTATGTTCTTGGAAACTATTTTTATAAAGTAGATACCATTCTTGTCCTTACTCCATTTCTGTTGCTGTGATAAAACACTCTGACAAGAACAACTTAAGGGAGAAAGGCTACCTGACTTTACAGATCCAGAGGGATGGAGTCCATCCTGGTAGGGAAGACGTGGGAAAAAACAAGGGAGGGCATAGCGGTAGAACCAGGAAGCGGGTTGATCACATTGCCCCTGCACTCAGAAAACAAAGCAGGAACAGGAAGTGGGTCCAGGCTATAAAGCCCCCAAACCTGCCCTCCGTGACATACTTCCTCCAACAAGGCTCTACCTCCTAAAGGTTCCGTAGCCTCCCAAATAATGCCACCAGTGGTGACTAACTGTTCAAACACATGAGCCTGTGGGGGAATATTTCATATTCAAACCATATCAATGCTCATTGTAAAAAGTGAGCGTGTGAGATGGGAGACACGTTAATGACCTTGACTTCATCATATATGCTGTGTACCATTAACAGTGCTGGGAAAGTACAAATATGTGTCAGTTAGAGTTAATAAATCCGGGGCTGGCGAGAAAAGAAACCACTCCTGCCTCCGCCTTAGATCTTCCAGATTGCAGGAAAGGACTCTTGTCATTTAAGCCACCTTCTCTGTGGTGCTACATTGTGGCAGCCCTAACAAATGACCATACAATCCTTCTCTGTGGTGCTACATTGTGGCAGCCCTAACACATGACCATGCAATCCGCAATTGGAGTGGCGTCATATAGTGCTTTGTCTCAGCTCCATGTCTTTAATTTTTCTCCCTCTCTGCTTGCTAGAGTTTTGTCAACTTGACACAACCCAGAGTCATTTAGGAAGAGAGACTCTCAATGGAGAAAAATGCCCCCACAAGATGGGCCTGTGGTGCGTTTTCTTCATTTAATGATTGGTGTGGGAGGGCCCAGCTCACTGTAGGTGGTGCCACCCCTGGGCTGGTGGTTCTCAGGTATATAAGAAAGAAGGCTGAGCAAGCCATGAAGAGCAAGCCAGTAAGCAGTGTTCCTCTATGGCCTCTTCTTCAGTTCCTGTCCCCAGGTTCCAGCTTTGAGTTTATGTCCTGGTTTCTTTCAATGATGGACCTTGATGTGGAACTGTAAGAGAAACAAGCCCTTTCCTTCTCAAGGTGCTTTTGGTCAAGGTTTTATCACAACAATGGAAGCTTCTTTTTATGTCATTGAGAAAAATGTACTAAAATGTCAATCTACACACATTGGGACATTTACGGAGGATGCACAGCATCTGTCTGTAGTTGACCTCAGGAGAGGGAGGACTTAATTCTACTGGAAGGTCCAGTTCACTGTTAGTTACTCCTCAAAACAGGAATTAAGATCTAATACTTTTGTGGTCAATCCTTAAATTAGTTACTGTTTTCATTTCTGGGGAAAAATGGATGTGGGAGTCTTTGGGGAGTCACTCTTCTCTTTATCACAGAGGAAGCTTCCTCCTGTGAGAATGGTGTCTACAGCCCCCAACAACTATCAGCATGCTTAGTGTTTTCCCCTAAAGTTAGGAATGAAGCAAAGGTGTCTCCTCTTGTGGATTTATGCTGGAAGTTGTAGGTAGACAAAAGCAACTTAAGGTAGGAAGGATTTACTTTGGCTCATAGTTTGGAATACATAGTCCATTGTGGTAGGGAAGGTGTGACTGCAGAACCATGAGGCAGCTGGTCACATTGCATTCACAATCAAGAAGTAGAGAGAGATAAATACAACTGCTCATCTTGAATCCTCCTTTTTTATCCAGTCTGGGACCCCAGCCTATTGATGGCGCTTTTCACATTTAGGGTAAGTTTTCTCATCTCAACTAGACTAATATAGATTCTCACACAAAGACATGCTCAGCATTTGTCTCCTAGGTGATTCTAGAAACTTTCAATACTAACCACCACAAGCCCCAGCAATACTTGAATTCAATGACTTCAATTCAATTCAAGTCCTAGGGTATGTGTTTTCAAGTGACACCAGCTTGAAGGGATCCCCTACTGGCCTTTCCTGTAAAACAGTTGATGGCAGATTCCCTAAAATCTTCCCTACTAAGACCATCTGTATTAGGGACTTCTCAATTGCTATGACAAGACATCATGGCCAACGCAACTCATAAATGAAGGAGTTTAATTTGGCATATCGTTCTAGAGTGTTAGAGTATATGATGACATAGCAAAGGCATGGTGGCAGGAAGAGCTGAGAGCTCACATCTCAAACTGCAAGTAGGAGGCAGAGAACATACTGGGAATGCCATAAGTGTTTTGAAACCCCAGTGACACACCTCTTCCAACAAGGCCATACTTCCCAATCCTTCCCAAACAGTTCCACCAACTGGGGACCAAATGTTCAAACAAAGGAGTTTCTGGGGCCATTCACATTCAGACTACCACACCTTCTTCACCAGACAGCAATAATGAAAGATTTTAAGGTGTCCAGATTTTACTAAGGAGAGAGTGAGACAAAACAAAAGCTATTTATGAGGGGGCAAGGAATTAAAAAAAAAAAAGGAACACGTGTGTTAGGTAACATTCAGAGAGACAAAAAAGAAAAAATACATCGTGGAAGTCCCATGTATCAGATATGAATCACTGCTAGCATTCTGGTGTACTTTTAAATACTTTTTCATACACACACACACACACACACACACACACACACACACACACACACACATGCATGTGTGTATAACATTTATAAACCATTGCAATCCTTGAATGATTTTTTTTCCTGCAAGATGTACTTTAAATTTTTATAATTTACTTAGATTCACTATAATTTGTTTAACCAATCCTTTTCTGGGAATCCTTGCATTAGTCAGAACACTTTCTATTGCAAATGATACAAACTCAAACTAAGTTATGACAAATCAGGAGTGTATTGGCTTAAGTGACTAGGAGGTTATGACCCAGTTAGACCAAGATGTAAATGATGTCAGATTTGGGATTGGCTAGCCTGGGTTGCCTTTCTCTATTTGTTCTGCAAGATGACTACCCTGGCTCTAAGAATCATTGCTATGGCATATACATGAAATGTCCTTCAAAAGGGCTTATGTGTTGGTGAGTTGATCCCCAGCCATGTGTCCAATCATTGAGAGATGAAGGCTCATGAAGGCTCTGCCCTGATCAACGGATTGAACCACAGACATTCCTAATTTGAGGCATTAATGGAAAAGGATGGGAACTTTTGGAGGTAGGGCCTCATTGGAGGAAGTGAGTCACTAGTAATCTAGGAATGTGCCCCTGGGGACCATGTTTTGTCCCGGGCACACACGTTTGCTCATGTCTCTTGTATTCTCATTTTTCCTTCTCTTCTTTTCTCTGCCTCTCCCTCCATTCTCCTCTTCCTCCTCTTTTTCCTCCTTCCTCTCCTCCCCAACCTCTCTCTCTGAGAGAGGTAAACAGCCCCTCCTACATGCTTCTATAGCTGTAATATTCCACGTGTCCTCAGGTCTGAAGCAAGAGACCGGCCAACCTTGAACAGAGACCTCCGAGACCATACACTAAAGTAAACCTTCCCTCTTCTAAGTTGTTTCTCCGGGAATTTTGTCACACAATGAGAACACTAACACTTTCAGTTTCTGTAAGTTTACCTGGGATCCCAAAGAAACCCCAATTTCATGGAAATCAATGTACAGAGAATTTTGTATGACCTGTAAAAGCACTTCAAACCACAGCACCATTTCAAATATAAGCCAAGATGTAGCCTTCATTGGCACTGCATGGTGGGAAGGCACTCACAGGGCAAAGTGTACATGTCGTGTGTTCATCACCGATGCTACAGTTGTGTTATACAGTGTGGAGGAGTTTGTACATACATGTTGTGTGTTCATCACCGACGCTACAGTTGTGTTATACAGTGTGGAGGAGTTTGTACATACATGTTGTGTGTTCATCACCGACGCTACAGTTGTGTTATACAGTGTGGAGGAGTTTGTACATACATGTTGTGTGTTCATCACCAACGCTACAGTTGTGTTATACAGTGTGGAGGAGTACTGCCAGGAACACCCTGGATTCACCACACATTTGATTTTCAGATTAAATTTTGGTTGTTGTCCATTCAGAAAACTTCTGCTGTTGTCAACTTTTTTCACACATTTCGGCGCTCAGTTACATAACTCTGCATGGGGCCACAACCTACAGTTTAAGAAACTGGGGTTTAGATGAGTCTATTGTCTTACAATAGTAAAGTTACAATAAAGATAGATGTCTGCCACTTCTGGTCTTCTGTGACAAAAAAAAAAAAAAAAGTATCATCAGGGCTGTGTTCTATTTGGAGGTTTAAAGTAGAAATTACTTCGTTACTTCCTGATATTGCCCACATTATTTGGGTCACAATCCCCCCTTTCTTCTACTCTCTCTGTCTCTCTCTCTCTCTTTTTTTTTTTTTTTTTTGGTTTTTCGAGACAGGGTTTCTCGATGTAGTTTTGGTGCCTGTCCTGGATCTCGCTCTGTAGACCAGGCTGGCCTTGAACTCACAGAGATCCACCTGGCTCTGTCTCCCGATTGCTGAGATTAAAGGTGTGCACTACCAACTCTCTTCTGCTTTCAAAGCTAGCAACACAGCACCGTTCTGGGACCTGCTGTATCTCTTCACGTTTCAGGGACTCTTCCGACTACCCTGGGCCACTTAGATAGTCCAGGACAATCTTACCATAAAGTCAACCTTAATTGTACCTGCTAATATCATTCTTTTACACTATACCATTTATTTTAATCACAGTTTCCAGGGATGTGGGAGTCTTTGGGGAGTCACTCTTCTGTTTATCACAGAGGAAGCTTCCTCCTGTGAGAATGGTGTCTACAGCCCCGATTAACTATCAGCATGCTTAGTGCTTTCCCCTAAAGTTAGGAATGAAGCAAAAGTGTCTCCTCTTGTGGATTTATGCCAGAGGTTGTAGGTAGAGCAATTAGACAAAAAGAAGAAGAAGAAGAAGAAGGAGGAGGAGGAGGAGGAGGAGGAGGAGGAGGAGGAGGAGGAGAAGAAGAAGAAGAAGAAGAAGAAGAAGAAGAAGAAGAAGAAGAAGAGAAAAAGAAATGACAAATATCCAGATTAGAAAGAAAAAAAATAGAGCTATCTTTTTTAAAAAATAATGATATTATGGATATAAAATTCTGACTAATCTCAAAAAATTCTATTTACCTAAGAGCCAATATTTAAAAACCAATTATATTTCTATATGCTACTAATAAAAATCTGAATATAAAATTAAGAAAACAACTTCATTTATGATCACATGAGAAAGAAGAAAACTTTAGGGATGAATTTCACAAACTATGTATGAAATTGTAGTCTGAACAGTATAAATTATTTGTGAAGGAAATGGGGTCTTATATAAATAGTTGTTTAGAGTGACAGCATCATCCCAAGGTCAGGAGAATATTGTTAAGATGGTAATGCATCTGACATTGATGTGCAGATTCTATGTAAGCTCTATAGAGATCTCCGTGCCTTTCCCCTGCACCCCAGAAATGGACAGACTGATTTTAAAATTTTTATAGAGAATGTGAGAAACCCAGAGTTCTAAAAACCTCTAAAAAAAAAATAAAGTCAGAGGAATTACACTTCCCAATAACCAGCTAAAAACCTATGCCCTGACCCAGGATGGATAGATCAGGGTGACAGACCAAGACAGACCAACAGAACAGACTCCAGACACTTGAAATTCAGTGAAATGGGGGAAAGCATAATTTTCACAGCAAATGGGGCTGGAACAACTAGATCGCCACATGAATCAACCGCGTGGCATTGTGACCTCACACCATATGCACAGGTATTAAGTCAAGATGAGTAATAGACCAAAACGAAGCAACCGAGACCATGCAACCTACCTTGAGTTGTGTGCAGACAGCATTGTCAGAGTGCTAAGGGGAGCCGGATTTTGGATGTTCCATCTTTACTAACACAGGGGGCATGTTGCTTTTCTTCCTTGTCATTTTCTGTCACTCCATGGCCAGTGACAGTCCCCCAAAACAACAACAAAAGTAGCACTTTCTCCACTCCAGGGTTCCAGGACCTAGTCTGGGACAAGGCGGAGGGTGTGTGGAAACTTTGTACCTCCCCACACTGACCTGTCATAACCTACAAAGCCAAGCATGCAAACGTGCTGAACAAAATTAGACACCAAGGAATTGTAAATCAGAAGCACAGTGAGGAGGGCTGGAGAAATAGCTCAACAACAGAGCATCTACCTTGTATGCGAGAGAACCTGGGTTCAAACCTCAGCACCACACACAGACACACAGACACACAAGTAGATATGATTTCACACTCACCAGCGTGATAAAACAAACTCTGCAAAAGCTGTGGGAATGCTAAGATGCTCATATATCTCTGGTTTGGTTCCTTTGGAAACAGCTTTTCAGTCCCCTACAAACCTAAACACAGATACCACATGCCCCAGGTGAGAGCTCACAAACAAACAGCATGGTGGGTCCCACGGGATGGCTCAGTGGGTACAGGTGCACGCTGCACAAGCCTGACAACCTGAGTTCAATCCCTGGAACCCAAGGTGGAAGGAGACAAGACCTGAAAGTTGCCCTTTCTCCACTCCAGGGTTCCAGGACCTAGTCTGGGACAAGACGGAGGGTGTGTGGAAACTTTGTACCTCCCCACACTGACCTGTCATAACCTACAAAGCCAAGCATGCAAACGTGCTGAACAAAATTAGACATGCACCATCACACACACACACACACACACACATGCACAACATACTTTGAAAACGAAAGAAAGGAAGGAAGGAAGAAAGAAAACATGGTGAATGGCTCCTGAGGAAAGATGCCTGGTCTCCACACACATTTGCATGCACAATTGCACACACACAGGTACCTGAATACACACACACACACAAACACACACACACACACACACACACACACACACACACACACACACACACACACAGTGTCTATACAGTGGGGTATTAATCAGCTCCAAATCAGGATATATTGACATATACTACAATATGGATGGACCTTGAAAACATTTTTTTTTAATGAAAGAAGCCAGACACAATAAGTCAAAATTCTATGGTTTGATTTATAGTAAAGGTCCAGATTAATGGGGTGTAGGGCTTGAGTGAGGGTGAGAGGAAGAGAATTCAGAATGTTTCCAGGAATTGGGTGGTCTTTGGAGAATGACAAAATGTTCAACGATGAGACATTGAAGGCTGTTGCATAAGTAAGCTCTGAAAACGATGAAATTGTATACTTTATTCTTTTCTGAGACTGTGTCTCCTGCCTGGCCTCAAACTTCCTATGCAGCCAAGAATGACCTTGAACTTCTGATCCTCCTGCATAAACTTCCAGAGTTCTGGGATTGTAGGCATGTGCTATCATGCCTGGTTTATGAGGTGCCAGGGATGGAACCCAGGGCTGGGTGAGCACTCTACCAACTGAGCAATGCTGCTGCCCCCTGAAATTATTTATTGATCATATTATCTACATCTTCTCATGTATGACTCACAGAGCTGCTGTTACAGGATCTATTCCACAGATATGTCCTGCATTCAAGGCTGCAGCATACGCAGCTGCAAAGTCACCACTCACCTGTGGTCTTTAGCTAAATCATGGCTGTTTCTAAGAACCTCCCATTGCTTGTTCTGACATACCCTTCTTGTTTGTGGGGGTCGGGAGAATCCTTACATGGGTCTATAATGGTCTGACTCCCCAATCTGGCAGCTCATCAGCATCACCTGTGGACACTTGTCTGCAATGGATTCCACCACTACCTGATGCTGCTAAATCCACAGCCAGTGCAAGGCCCCTGAGACTGTTGTATAAAGTGCCCTAGATGATTGGTGACTTTAATTCAGTTCTTTGGGCATTTGGAAAGCACCTTCCATAATTCACTAATTCCTTCTGTAATATCCAGGCTGCTATTTACTGCTCCGGTGAGCATCTTATTTTAACGCTGGTTTTCATCTCTGAGAATGCTTCTTTATTCTCAGACTGCTCCTTTTTTCATAACAGGTTTTTTCCTGTTTTCTCTCCCCAGTGTCCTCCAATATCTTCCCGAGAATACTAATTATAGTCCCCCTTTTTTTTTCAGTTGTCTGCTTCCTCCCACCCCCCCCCCACTTTTAGTAATTCTTGTGCATGCCCAGAGTACTCACATTCTAAGACACTTTTCCTTTCTCCTGGCCTGGGTATCAAGGCCATGAATGCTTACCATGACTGGCTACCCCAAAAGGCAACAAGCAGGGTAAAGGTTCCTGCTGCGGGGAAGGTTCTCTTCTGAGGCCAGATATTTACGGCAGCAAGTTCTCCACAAACATTTAGCGTGGCAGAAAGCTGTGCCTAGGCAGATTTTAAATCTCTGGATGCTCAGGCTACACTGAGAGCAGCAGAATCAGAACTCTCTAGAGCTGGGACCCAGGTATCAGCCTGTTGTAAAAGCTTCCAGGAGGTCCCAATGTATTTTTAAGGTTGCAGACTGTTGCTGTGACCTAAGTCAACACATCTCAAAACGCCTGTGATGACAGTCATTTGGAGGTCTTAGTGGAAAAACATAGCCCGATTCAGAATTTAGCATGGTGTGGACTCGGAAATGCAGGATTTCTAACAAGCTCTGGAATGCATACTTTGACTATTAAGGGCCCAAAGTAGCAAAGTACAAAATGAAGTGTCTGGGATATAGCAGCATCAGCAGGGACCTTGTTGGAAAGACAGTCTTCAAACAGACCTCAAATTCTGCACCTTCTTAGTTACCGATTTAGGGACCTTCTGTTACCCTTATTTCCCACGTTTGTCCTGCGTTCAAGTCCACAGCGTACACAACTAGAAGTCACCACTCACATGTGGTGACCAAGGAACCAGTAAGTGCTCTCTTATCTCCACTGAAGTCAGAAACTCAGGAGCTGGGGCCTTGAGCCCGCTTTGTCACGGCCCTGCTGGTGGATTTGCAGGCTTGCTTGTTGGAAAACCTAGTGGGCTTGTCTGTGAGGGAGCCTCTGAGCACTTAAGCGGAATCGCCTGTCTCTGTACCCTGCGCCTTCTTGGCTCCCCTCTCCGTGCCCAGTCAGTGGCTTTGACAGGGAAACCTATAGCAAGTTGCCAGGCACACACAAACGACTGTCTCTGGGCCTGGCTTTGCTAGGCCTGGCTTTGCTAGGCCACTGAGGATGTTTCAATATCTGCTTCAATGTCCCAATTGAAGCAGTTTTGGTAATTTCGATGCCTTGGGCTATTTCTACCAGGTTAATTACCTGTATAGAAGCTTTGCATGATTAATTCAGGTGGATACCATCTTGGAAGTCCCACAGAACCCTATAATTATGTGTGAAATACACATTTAATTTAAGCACAGGGGTAAAGATCACCCTGCTGATACTCCTGGGCCTCAGGGTGTGCAGAGCAGATTTTGAACAGGCCATAAGAGCTGCTCCCTTCCAGGCCTGTGCCACAGCCATCTGGTGCTAGGACAAAGCTTTAGCTTTCTGGATTCCCAAGTCAGTTTTGACAGCATCCGATGAAGTGTTAATTCTGCCAGTTTGCCTAAGCTCAGAAGACAGCAGAGTCTCTGTCGATAGCATTTAGCAGAGATCTACTTGGACTCGGAATAAATTGATCACCAAATCGGCAAATGAAAAGTAATGTTTCTTCAAAGTATGTTTTGGGGTTCTGAGTTATCAGAATCATGTTTGTCTTTTGTTTCAGGTTTTTAAGAAACTGGATCTCTCAGAATATGTTTGCTTCTCAAATAATGCATTTTAATGCTCCCCGCTATATTAAACAAACGGAGAAATTTTAGTTCAGGAATTTTCTCTTTTCCTCTGTCCTAGCCAAGCATTTCAAATGATTTGGCTTTGGCTTCAGTGTTCCTTTGGAGAGTAATTTTTTTTTCTTTTCTGGCCTAGGGTACTCAAAAAAATAAATAAATCAAAAACCTAAAGTACTAAAGAACAGCTAAAGCGCCTCCATCTTGCCCACCCCGCTCCTGGGTATGAAAAGTGAAATCAAAACAGCTCAAGAGGCCAGCCCCGGCTGGCTGAAAACACTTCTTTTTGGGGCAGGCGTCCTACCAGAGCTTCCTCTCCACTGCTGGTTCCCGGGATGAGCTGGAAAGGGGCCAGGCTTCGGCACCTCCTTGCTTTTGATTGCTGTTTATCCCCTGAAACATGATTGTCTATAATTATGTATAATCTCTCCCTGTTTACTCCTCTCCACCGAAGCCTGCCTGTGGTGCAATTGTGTCTCCTTCTGCTCCGCCTGGGCACTGAGGAAAATGCTTCCTGGTTTTTCCAACTTTGGGGTTTTTCGTTTTCTTTTCTTTCTTTCTTTCTTTCTTTTAGGAATAAAGGCATTAGGTCTCCATTTATCCTTTCCTTCTCAAAACCCGACATTCTGGCAATTCCCGAACTGATTCATCCAACGTGAGTGAGTGCCAAGCACTGTGCTAAGTGCCTTGGCAGAGTTCAAAGTGAAACCCACAAGAACCCTGCTCCTCGCTTCCCAGAATAAGTGTCTCTTTATATAAAATGTGAGATAACTTATAGGAAGACAGTGCAATTCTGAGCAGAATGGGAAGATACACTTACCCCACAGATCAGTTTTTTTTCTCTCTTAATTTGCTCACTTAATTCCTAGTCCTTGAATTAAACAGTTTATTACATGAAAGGGTTCAAGATTATTCTATTTGGTCTTGCAAACATCAGTCCAACCATACTCCTCTGTTTCTAAAAAAAAAAAAAAAAAAAAAATTAAGGGAGAGTTCTCTCTATGCAAGGCAGATTCATACAACCAGAGCAGGCACGTGAAGACATGTGGCTACCCACGGTTTGATGCCTCCATAGGAACTCCCGGAGATTTTCATTTTGTACTAGATTCCATGTATTATGTAGCCTTTCCTGTACATCCCCCCCCAACATACATTCCCAGGGCATTCTCATCCAGCTTTGATCAATGGGAACTCTTCCGGGATCTGATGGCATGGGTGGTGGTGGTGGGGAGCGTTTGTGTGTTCATGTGCTAATGACTTTTGTGGCATTCCTCCAGCCTGGGTTTAGATTTCCTTAACATGCTATTAATCTTGTCAAGTTTCAGTGGTGCTCTTCTGCAACAGAGCTGACCCCTAGAAACATCCTGGCAGTGCACCACTCAGGCTCTGGCCCTCTTTTCAAGGCATGCCATTTCTAAGGGATACCTGTTTTCCTCATTGGAGGAAACTGCTAATTTCTGATTGAATTGAGAGGGCAGCATGTAAATTGGCTAACACTTCCAAGGGGTGAGGTTTGGGCTGTAGTTATAGCTCAGCAGTAGGGGACCTGCCCAGCATCTGCAAAACCCTGGGCTCAGTCCCCAGCAGCACAGACAATGACCAAAAATACCAACACATAGAGGGTACATGGCCCACAGGAAGAGAGGAGCTTGTTTGTCAAATCACCAGCCACAGGCTGAGTAAGTGGTTCAGTTGTTGAGGTGCAGGCATGAGAAGATGAGTTCAGATCCCCAGCACCCACATAAAAAGCCAGGGACAGAGGCACACACCTGTAGTCCCAGCACTGGGAAGGCAGAGACAGGAGGCTCTGGAGCACACTGGCCAGCCAGTCCAGAGACTGTGCCTCCAAAAGGAAGATGTAAAGGAATCAAGAAGCACACCCAGTCTCTGCCTCTGGCCTCGACGCCCGTCCACACATTCACACATACAGAAGAAGAAAAGAAAGGATGGAGGAGAAAGGCTCCCCGTTAGACTGTGAAGAGTTTCAGCCCCTTCTCTCAGGATGGCTCTGGCACAGAAGGAGCCCGAGGCTGTCTACACAGCCTAGAAGGTGATTGAGAATAGGGCTTTTTTCCTTTGACACACCCTTCTGAGCTGCCTTACAACATCCACTTTGTATTTGGTGTGGCAAATACTGGCAAAGGAATAAATTTTTTAAAAGAGCAAAATCTTAAAAGGCAGAGCTTAAAAAAAAAAAAAAAAAGCCTGGAAGAAATTCCACCCAAATGTTCTTGGCTTGATTTTGGATGGAAGGGTGGTGATTGCGAATTCTCCCTCTTCTTATTACTTCTGGTTCTTCCAAAAAATTTTACAGACATGCTTTGTACTTCTTTTATTTTTTTAAGTCTATTTAGCATCTATTTAAAATGAAAGGCTTGGGACTTGAAAATATAGAGATCCGTGCATCCACTTAAGCACGGTCATTTGCCTCAGCCAGCTCAGAGCTGTTCCATCAGCTTCTAAGCCTTGAAGAAGACGGTAGACCATTTGATTCTGGCTTCTCACTCGATGTGTTTAAATCTTAGGAGACATTTGCATGCAAGCAGGAACGTGAGGTCATGGCTGGGAGAATTCACTTGTACCTGCAGAGCATGCCCACCTGAATCTCCACTCATGCCTCATTTTCCAGAGTGGAGGGAATTAAGAGCCCTAAGAAGCTGGCTGTAGTATCAGATCTCAGAGAGGCACAGATGTCCTCCCAGAAAGAGTCCTCACTCTCACCCGGGCAACAGAGTTGTGAGGACTTATGTTATAAATTACCTGGCATGTGCGAGTAACAATGTTGGCAAGAAAGACTTTCAAATTTTTTTTTTTCCCCTCAAGAAGTGCTATGACTCTTTCAAGTACCAATTATAAATTTCCAAACCCCAGACGTTTAGGTGCCAGGCTGAAACAGGGCCTGCTCCTGCTAAGACTTGTAGTAAATTGCAACAGTGTGGAAAGTGGGTGGTTTGTTTCCCAGAGTTCAGGCAGGGACTGCAACTGCCTGTGGCTTCTCTTCCCAGAAGCTTCGTCTTCTATGATCCTCTTAGCAACTCCAAGATGGGAAACAGTTTTCACAGCCTCCCAGAAGATGCTGGCCAGAGGAGTGACCATCAGTAGAGGGAACTCAGGCCTGTGGGCTCACGGCTCATCAATAAAAAAGTAACTGCTTAACGCGGCTCCCAGCTAGGAGAAGAATATCAATGAGTGTTGTGTTCTTCCAAAGGCCTCTAATCTCAGGCACAGGGGATGATGCATATGTATGTCTTAAATTTATCTATAAAGAGTCAGGACTTGTGGCTGTCCCTTTATGGCTTAGTCAAACTGTGTGCAGCATTGGAAGTTTTCTGACTTCACAGATAGGACCTTGTTTGAGACAAGGTCCCTGGGCTGTCATGAAGAGACACACGCAGTTGGGGGAAAATGGTAAAACCATCTCATGGTGGTGGTGTATGCTTTTGGGTTAATGCCAACATTTGAGTGTTTAATACATGTATAAACCTGTATGTTTATGCCACTGCCAGACACTTAGAAAGACAAAACTTGAATTTAAGTGATTAAATATATTTGAGTTTTACTGGTTCTGGATAGTGTAGCATATCAAAGGAGAGCTGGGCAGTCAGCAAGGAGTAGGTTGCAAATAAGAGAAGGATGTGCAGCCTCTGCAGGGTGGGGGTTGGGAGGTACTGGGCCTGAAAACAATTAGCCATCAGCCCCTAGAGCCAAAAATGGCTGCTGGCTTTTCTAAACACAAGTCGAGGGGCAGATCCAGAAATACAACACAGCTCCCTAAGGCTTGGTATCAAGACCCACAGTTCAAAGCAAAAGGAGATAAAGTCAGGACTTCTCTACTCCTAAATAAGGTCTCTCAAATTAAAGAGAAGGCCTTGTTTTCTTTCTAACACATTTTAGAGTTTCCTCAAGCAGTTAACTAGGAGACTAGTGAACAGCGGAGAGATGGCGTCTTCCTAGTATGCTAGGCAAGAAAGCACACCACAGATTAAACACGACTCAGAACCACTGGACAGGGGAACTAAACCACCCGAAACACGTTCCTTTAGTGGAAAAGCTTCAAAACCATAAAAAAGTTTAAGGCAATGTGGTCATCCCTTCGAGAGGCCTCCATAAAAGCTGCAGCTCCAAGGGGCTGAAGAGATGGCTCGGCGGTTAAAAGCACCGGCTGTTTTTATATGAGATGGGAGTTCAGTTCCCTGAACCCACACAGTGGTTCATAACCTTCTGTAACTTCAGGTCCAGAGGATCAGGAATCTTCTGATGGGCCGACTGGGGCACTGAATGCACATGGCGCCCAGGCATACATGTAGGCAAAACGCCCATACACATAAGTAAATATTTTTTTTAAAAAAATTGTTTTAAAGCTGTGACTCGAACTATGTGGGGTCCAGGGCAGGGCAGGGAGAAAGGCAGTGGCAGACTGTCTGCAGCACCGGGGGCGGGGCCAACCCAAGAGCAGGTCTCAGGAGGCTTCAGGCTTTGTCAGTTAGTGGAAGCGGCAGCTTAGGGACATCAGGAGCTCCAGGGCTATGTGGAGAAGGGTGAAAGCTTCTGTACAGCCTATTGCTGAAGAGCAAACTTGCAGGCAATACTACAAAAGGAAGGGGTAGTGACATCAGAGAGACCAGAGCTTAATGACTACTTCCTGAGTGGGGCTCAGTTAATCCATGTGAGCCTGTTGCCTTGTCATTAAACTGCACAATTAAACCCACCTGGCAGGGACATTTGGAGAGTTTATCAAAATATTGGCAAAGTAGACACTCAAAAGCTGTTTCTTCTTCTTCTTCTTCTTCTTCTTCTTCTTCTTCTTCTTCTTCTTCTTCTTCTTCTTCTTCTTCTTCTTCTTCTTTCCTATTAATATTGATTTGAGTCACTGACTCTTTGTCCACCTTGTTTTTGTTTTGTTTTGTTTTTCTTCAATTTCATTTCACTTTGTCTTTCAAAGTGATGGAGGCTAAAAGTGTAATCCACCTGCCTTATTCCTGTCCATGATCTCAGGTCTTATTCCTCTTTCCATTGATTGTCGAATGTGTTTGGGCATGCCTGATGCCACCAAATGCCACTGAATGCCTGATGCCACTGAATGCCACCAGTGGGTCAGTAGAGCCTCGCGGCGGCTTTGACCTGAATCTCCCCTCTACAGAATGTTCTTCAAGCTCTGTTTCTCTCATGGCAAGCCACTTGTTATTTTAAATTGAATTATTGTCATTATTCGCCTTAATAAGTCTCACATTTCCTACAGTCTTTGAGAAATTATGCTGCTTAGTGTCTGCTGACCACACTCTTGGACCAAATGCAACTGACTTTGTTCATGTAATCAGTAACTTGGGGATCAGTACGTTGTTTTGAAGACAGACCCAAACTAGGTCAGACTTGGTATCCAGAGCTAAAATCAACACAGGGTATTGAAAAGGAGTAGCTGACAAGTAAATAAATACAAAGATAATAAAAAGTTGTTGGAGACAGGTTGTCTTTATTAGCTAATATAGTCTCGTGGCTCAAAAGTCAAAAGACTGTAGAGGATTAAAGGGCGAAAGATTTCTCTTCCATTTTTATCATCTTATTCTTTGTCTTCTTTCCCCTCAAGGAACATGGAGCTAGGGAGGCGCTCAGCAGGTAAACTGCTTGCTGCAGGAGCATGGGGACACAAGTTCAGATGCCAGCATTTAACAAGAATGACACAAAAAAGCTGCTGTGGCAGCGTGTGCCTGTAGCGCCCGTGTTGGGGTTGGAGGATTCAGGAGGATGGCTGGCCGGACAGCTAGGTGAAACACAGCTCCAGGTTCAGTTAGAGCCCTTGTCTCAAAAACTCTGGTACCTGCACATGGACAAAGGTGACGGGTCCCCAAGTCATCACAGCATTGCTGTAATGGAGAAAACGTTCGGAGAAAACACTCAGTGGTGCCTCTGGCCTCTGAGGTTTTCCACTATTTTGTACTTCCTTCCAGTTGTCCTTATGCTAACACAAATGCGTACTTTTAGCTTGTCTTTTTCTTACTCCAAGGAAACACACCAGGACCCTGTAAGATGAATCAGTGGGCAAAGGTGCCTGCTGCCAAACCCAACAACTTGACTTTGATTCCTACACCCCGCATGTTAGAAGAAGACCAACCCCGACAGAGTGCCCTCGGACTCCACACACATGCTATGACGTGTACATGCTTCACCTCCCAACACACATACACATGCAAACAAAATAAATAAACTAAATGTTAAAAAAAAAAAGGTCAACAAACTGTACACAGGTACTACACCTTGTTCTTTTACTTGGCAGTATGCCCTGTCTTGTATATTCTAACAAATCCATATTCAGGGAGATCCCCTTGTATTCTCCCTCATTTTGCAAGTCCATAATATTCTATTGTGTGCATTTACTCCAGTCCACCCAGATTTCAAGGGATAGACACTTGAGTGGTTGCCCATCTGCCAACACAGCAATGCTGTAATGACTTGGGGACCGTCATCTTTGTACACATGCAGGTGAATCTGCAGCGGGAGTCCCCAGGAGCAGGCTTGTTGCTTAGAAATCAGCTTTTGTGTTTTAACAGGCATCATCAACAGGGCGGTGGCATTAGGAACTCCCACCAATAGTGTGTGTAAGGGAACGCCTGCTTTCCCACAGCCTTACCAACACTATCTGCCATTAAATGTTTGGATTGTTGCCAATCAGATACGTAAATATCTGTATCTCAGCATCATCAGCACACTGTCTCATTGCCTTTCTCTTAGGAGTTAGAGTGAGATCTTATCATGTACTTAAAAAAATCAGAGGCCAGCAAGATGGCTCAGTGGGTAAGGATATTTATTGCCAAACCTGATGACCTGAGTTCAATTCCCAGAGTCCCACATGGTAGAAGGAGAGAACTTATTCCCAGAAGCTGTCCTTTGATTTTCACATGTGTTGTGGCACATATAAAATACACACACACACACACATACACACACACACACACACACACACACACACACACACACACACACACACACATAAATAAATGTAATTTTTTTGAGACAGGGCTACATAGCCCTGGCTGACCTGGAACTCACTATGTAAACCAGGCTACCCTCAAACTCACATCAATCCACCTGCCTCTACCTCCTAAGTGCTGGGATTAAAGGTGTGTGCCACCATGCCCAGCTAATATCAATTACTTCTTTTTTAAAATTTAATTTAATTTGTTTGTCTGTTTTTTTGAAGCAGGATCTCTCTCTGTTAAGTCCTGGAACTTGATATATAGACCAGGCTGGCCTCAAATTCACGGAGATCCTCCTGCCTCTGTCTCCCAAGTACTGGAATTAAAAGCATGTACCACCACTCCTGGCCAATTTTTTTTTTAATTATTTATGTTTTTTTTCTCCCTCTCTGTGGCTAATCCATGTTCTTTGCTTAATTTTCTTTTAAGTCCTGGGTCTTTATCTTATCAACTTCTATTTCTGTTTAGATAATCAAGAATTAGTCCTTTTATTGAGTTAATTTTCTTCCATTTTTAAAAATCATGTCTTTTGCTCTTTTTATGTAATTGAGTGTATCAGTCTTCAATTCTGACTTTTTGACTTTGAATCATTCAGAAGACTTTCTCTACATCTGTGCTATAAAAGAATACACACACACACCCACCCACACACACACACACACACACACACACACACACACACACACACACACACTTCCTTACTCTATGTATTGTTTCCCTGAGTTCCTTGTTTACTTAGTTATGCAGTGGGAGAGCAATGCCACAGTATTCATAGAGAAGTCAGAGGACAACTTAGGGAGTTGATTCTCTCCTTCCACCATGTGAGCTGTGGGGACTGAACTCAGGACATCAAGCTTTACCCACTGAGCCATCTCAATGGCCCCTATAAAAGCATTTCTTTGACAACATCTAGGTGACCCATATGCTGTTTGTCCTGGCATACCATGTGAGGACCTTCCTAAAGATGGCTCCACACTTGCCCCAATACCAATTATTTCTCTACCTGTTTAGATCAATTCTCTCTAATACTGACCACACTTATATGTGGTTGGGCCTATTTCTGGAAAGTCTGTTCTGTTTTATTCAACCCTGGATGTATCAAGAAGTGACTAAGAATGTGGGTTTAGAATCAACTGTCTAAACACATTAAAATCAAATGTGTCACATGCTGTGTGTGTAACCTGGAATCTATAAAGTAGAGCCAAGCAGACTGTCACTGTGACAGGCACCTAGGCACACTTAGTGTCAGCCTGAGAACCATGATGCTCATGTGGGACCAGCTGCTAGAGACATATTGCACACTTCTCTCTCTCTCGGCTAGTGCCTTCATGAGAACACTGCTATTTGCATAACAGAGCTTCTCTTAGAACTGGCAAAGTATGTCCATACCAGCAGAGTCTTTTACTATGTGAGAGGTGCCCAGTGATCAATACAAATATTCTAAACCCTTGTGGAAATGGCAGCTTCTCCCAGGTTCTCTCCACCAGTCTCAGGCCCAAGACCTTGTGGATTTGGTGTATGTGTATGTCCCATTGACATTAGGCTCTCCTTTTTCATAAGCCCCAACAAATGCCTTCCATTCTCTTTCATGCTGAACCATCATATAAATCAATTCCTTACTGTGGCCTTGACCTTCCATTTATCAGGCACTTTTAAGTAGGTCTGAATCTCATCTCAGGCCCAGAATAACACATCCATGCTCTCTCTCTCTCTCTCTCCCTCTCCCTCTCCCTCTCCCTCTTGCTCTCCCTCTCGCTCTCACTCGCTCTTGCTCTCTCTCACACACACACACAAAAACACACATAAATAAGTAAATAAATAAACAAACATGGCTCTGAAAATGTGAAGGAATACGTGTCAAGGGATTGAGGGAGAGGCCATTTGCAACACACAAAGCTCTGAGACAACATAATGGTGATGAGTTAGGAATCCAGTCTCACTAAATGTTCACATATTCAGCCACCTACCCATGTTTATGAAAATCTCTTGTGGAGCTGAGCTTTATGGAGGACAGTCAAAGGAAGGGGTACTTTAGTATCTGGGTACTTTTATTTATTTAATTATTTATTTATTTATTTGTATTTGGGAATAACATGTGGGCCACAGTGTGTTGGGGGAAGTTGGATGACAACTTTCTGTCCTACTATGCAGGTCCCAGAGAGCAAACTCAAGTCCTTAGGCTTGGTTGCAAGCTTCTTAACCTGCTGAGCCATCTTGCTATCCTAATTTGGGTATTTTAATTTCACAGAGGTTCCAGTTTGGTATATGTAAAGACTACACCAACAGGCCAAAGAGAAACTAATCCAGGATCCCGGCCTTCAGGGACGTCAGGCCTGCAGCAGTGGATGACCAGAGACCTGTGTGTGAGCAAGGACTGTTAGTGTGTGGTTGATGATAACAGCAGAGCATCTTCTAAACATCCCCAAATACCAAAGCAATTAAAAAAAAATACAAGTAAACCAACTTTATAGAAAGAAGTACATGGGCAAGGCCTCTTGCAAATGACTGATCAATTTGGGCCAAGTCAATGAAAACAGCCCTCTTTAGTAGACCAAGCACATAAAATGCAGGTAAACATTTACTCTCTTTTAATCCCTGAGATGCAGTCTCATGACTCTTCCCGGTTTCAGCCATTCAGCAACTTCAAGGACACAACAGTGTCTCTGGAATCCTGGAGCCCAAATGGCCCACATAGCCTCGAGGGCAGAGGAGGAGTTAAGTGAGTTTCCCCTCACCCAGAATCTCTCATGGTGCATGGGCTTTATTATGTAACTTGGGTGGAAATCAACAACCCACAGCATCTGGTGCTAGTTGAGTCCTTGCTATGGGCCAAGCACCGTGCAGATGTGTTTGATGGGGAGAGTTCATTTCACCCTCACAGCGTCTGTTTGAAGCAAGCTCCACTAGACTCCCTTCTCATGAATGAGGAAACCTGGCTTTCCCAAGGTCCCAGAGCTACCAAGTGGCAAAACTGAAACTGGGATCTGCCAGAGTCCACACTCAACCTCTGCATCAGTGAGCTCGTGACACTCGGTCTTCAATTACAAGGACAATTGGAATCAAGTCTATTAACAAGGCTTGGAGGCACAGGTTAGGCTGGAGTAGCTGGACAGGTGGTTCAACCATCTCCTGTGCCAGCTCATTGGGTGAAGCCATTGCTGACCATTCTCTTTGTCTAAAAACCCCAGGTGGCCCACACTCTAGAGTCCTGCAGCTGTTCATGGCAGAAGCCGACAGCTAGAAAGTGCTTCATCGAATCATAAAGGCCCCTGGATGGTGGTGATGGTGATGGGAAAGAGGGAAGAAGGAGTGGAAGCAAGAAGAGAATTGCTGGACGGTGGTGGCGCACGCCTTTAATCTCAGCACTCGGGAGGCAGAGCCAGGAGCCAGGAGGATCTCTGTGAGTGTAAGACCAGCCTGATCTACAGAGTGAGATCCAAGACAGGCACCCAAACTACACAGAGAAACTCTGTCTCAAACAACAACAACAACAACAAACCTGTCTCAAAAAAAGAAAGAAGAGAAGAGAACAGTAGTGTTACAAACCGGTCATGGACTCATGATGTCTGCTCCTCTGATGTGGCCTGCCAGGGTACCTCCTAGAGTTGTCTGTGTAGACCATTTAGCCCAACTACCCCTCCTAACCTTCATAGGACTTTCCTAAAATAAACATGAATTCCCAGGCATAGTAAATGTACATAATCATTTAATCCATTCAACAAATATCTCTTAACTGTCTCTCATACGCCAGGTGATCTAGAGTTTGGGGATAAAGTGACAAAAATCCCTGTGTGGCACTCAGTGAAATGTCATTGTGGGGGGTGGGGGCTCTAGGAACCAGATAAGCAATGAGGAGCACACATAGAGGACTGTGGAGGGAGTAGGGCAGGTTAAGTAGGGAGTAGGAGGTGGGATGGGGAAAGAGTGAAGGAATGAATTATATTAAGGGAAATCTTCAACAGCCCCTTGATGTGACGCATCCTATACAAGAACCCGAAGGAGGGAACCAGCCAAGCTTCTCTTTAGGTAAGGGTGGTTCAGCCTGAGAGGGTTCTAAAGGTTCCAAGGTAAGGGCATGTCAATCTTTCTTTTCGAGAAGGATGGAGATCAGTGTGTCTGGAATGAGGTGAGACAAGAGAAAGTAGGAGGTAAATTGGGTAAAGTTTGAGAGGGACTGTGTGAAGGGTCTTACAGGCCATAGTGAGGGCTGTGGTGTTTGTCTTGAGTGTATATAAGGCTACTGAAAGCTTTGAGGAGACATATGGTGTAACCTAGAGGGACCATTCGATTGCCCTAGGGAGGGCAAATGAGACAAGCTTTAAGGCATTGCAATACTCAGATGAAGCACATTGATAGCTCGGCCTAGGGGACAGCTGAAATGACACAAGGTGATCTGTAGCTGAACCTTGAAGGCAGTGCCTGCATAATTTGATAAGAGATGGGCAGTGTGGAAGAATGAAAAGACTCTCAAACCTCAAGGTCTTGAAATTTGAACATCGCAAAGAACAAAACTGCCATTTGCTGAGATTGCTGCAAAGAACATATTTCGGATTGAGGATGGTGGTGCATGCTCAGAATCCCAGAATTTAAGAGGCTAAGGCAAGAAGATTGTGAGTTCAAAGCCAGCCTGAACTACATGGTAAGACCATGTCTCAAAAATAAATCAACAAACAAACAAAAAGCCTCAAGCACAAAAGATTAATTTGGTTTTGAAAATTATAGTTTGAGAGGTCTATTAGATATGTAATAGTGGAGAGCTAGAGAAACGGATCTGTTGGGAAAGTTCTTGCTGTTCAAGTATGAGGACCTGAGTTTGGATCCTAAGCACTCATGTAAAAGGCCTGGTGTGGCAGCCAGTGTCTGTAACCTCAGCACTTGAGAGGTAGACCCAAGCATATCTTCAGAGCCTGCTAGCAAGTAAGTCTAGCCAATCAGCAAGCTCCAGGTTCAGTGAGAGGTCCTGCTTCAAAAAAATAAAGTGGATCAGGAACCTAACATGGTGGTGCACATTTGGTAATCTCAGCAAACTCAGGAGGCAAAGGCAGACAGATTTCTGTAAGTTTGAGGTAAGCCTGGTCTACACAGCAAGTTCCAGACTACCCAGGGATACATAGTTAGACCTTATCTCAAATCAATCAATCAATCAATCAATCAATCAATCAATCAGAGAGGGACTACACATGCTTATGAACTTGTAACACACACACACACACACACACACACACACACGAGAGAGAGAGAGAGAGAGAGAGAGAGAGAGAGAGAGAGAGAGAGAGAGAGAGAATTAGGAAAACAGAGCTGTTTAGTCAGAGATTTGGCATTCAGTGACACAGAGTCTGGGCCTCCTGAGATTGAGATTATCTGTATGCTTCAATTTTGGCTTAGGCAGGAGGTATTGCGAGTCTGATCCGACAAAGATATGAGATACACTGTAGGGACAAAATAACAAGAACTAAAGGAGATGGCTGAGGAGGAAGGGTATCTGGTTGTGGGGAACATGTATAGTCTTGCAGAAATTCTATCATGAAGCAGTCTGTGAAATAATTATTTCCAGGGACTTTGATTCCATGTCGTGACACAAAGGACAAAGCTACGTCCGTAGTGAAACTGCAAATCAACAGTCCAGCAACTCATTGCGAAATTAATTGGTATAAAAATGCAAAGTGAAAAAATTAAAATCATTTTATGTCTTTCCCAGTCTTTAATTGATTCTCTTATTGAGTGTTTTATGTTAAGTGCTTCGTGACATGGAGTTTTAAGGATATTGCATAAAAATAAAATGGACTGTACTCAGCTTCATACACATAACCCAAGTGCAGCTCCATTTGTCTTGCCTTAAATTAACTTCAGCTATTACATTTTTTTTTCTGTCTTTTGCAGCTCTTCATTGATTTTTTTTTCTCCCATCTCCTCTCAGTGACCTTTATTACATGGTCCTTCCTAATGCTAGTCCCTCCTACTCCATTTCTTCTTTTCAATTTCTCCCTGATGAGATACCTTATCTTGCTGGTCCTGTTTCAGACAAGACTGAATTGCATGGATTCCCCAGAGAATCTGCATCGAACCAAGGAAGTGACTAATATTTCTGCAATAATATATCTGAGTTTCTAGAAATAGTCTCCCACCCGGTGAATGAAAGTTGGGTCTTAGCTAATTTGTGAATTTAGCAAATAATTACTTGGCTTTCTTTCCTCTATGTCCACCGTGGGCAGTGGCAAGTGCGTATTCCACAAGGTCGTGTCACAACTGTGTGCTGCTGACATCTATGATGGAGGCAAAAGATTTATTCACATTCTAACACAGATTTGCAAAGAGAATGTCTCTTGTTAGTCCCTTTATTACAGTTCTTTATGAGACCACTTACATGCAGGGAACCCAGAAAAAATCCCACTTTTCAGTTTGATCTTTTGTAAATGAATGTGTAAAATAGAAGGTTTCCTTGTGACATTTTCATACATCCATATCTCGTAGGCTGTTCATATTCACCCCTCCATCACTCTCTTGCTCCACCCTCTCCCTTACTATTGCTCCACTCATCTCCAGTCTAATCTCCTCTTTTCTTTTGAGACAGAGTCTCATTATGCAGCCCCAGCTGACCTAGAAGTCACTATGTAGACCAGGCTGGCCTGGAACTCACAGAGGTCTGCCTGTGTCTGCCTCCCGAGTGCTGGGATTAAAGGTCTGCACCACGATCATCAGCCATGTTGATCACTTTTATTATGACCAAAAGCAACTTGGGGAGGAGGGTTGATTTGGCTTACATGTCCAGATCACAGTCCATCATGAAGGGAAGAAGTCGGGGCAGGAACTCAAGGCAGGAATCTGGAGTCAAGAACGGAAACAGAGACCGTGGAGGAGTGCTGCTTACTGACCCAGGGGTGACACCACCCACAGTGAGCTGGACCCTCCCACATCAATCATCAATCAAGAAAAGGTTCCTCAGACTCAGACTTGCCTACAGACCAATCTAATGGAGTCATTTTCTCAACTGAGGCTCCTCTTCCCAGGTGAAGATTAGCTTGTGTCAAGTTGACAAATAGTCAACTAGGCCTCCTTGTAAGCATCAAGACTTGAGTTTGGATCCCCAGAACCCACATAAGGGTAGCCATGGTAGCACACACTGGTAATCCTACTGCTAGATGGGAGATGGAAACAAGAGAATCCCAGGAAGCTCAAGAGGTGGCCACAGTGGAGATGAGACCCAGGGTCAAACAAGGGAGAAAGCAAGGAACGACACCTGAGGTTGTCCTCTGTCCTCTACGCTTGCACCGTGACACGCACACACCCACAAGCACATACATACTCATGCACATATACGCCACACACATAACACACACACACACACACACACACACACACACACACACACACACACACACACGTGTGCACACACACACCACAAAGATTTAAAAATAAATCTTAGAGTTGGAACATTAGAGATCATCTAGCTGTTTATTTCCCTAAATAGGAATCCTGATTTGTGTCTCCACAGCCTCCTACTTAACCAAGTACAAATGAAAACAGCAACAGTTCAGCTGGCTTCCTCTCTCATAGCTAAACCACCTCCATTTTGAGAAAAGCCTGCTTTACACTGAGTCACATTTTGCTCCCTGGGTTTCCCAGATTTATTCCCGGTCCTGCCCCTCTGGAGCCACAGAGACAAAGCACAACATCTGTTTTTGTCTGGTGCCCCCCACAAAGATTTCAGTTTTTAAAACTGGTGGCCTTAATCTTTTCTTCTCTTACTCATGGTGTCCATTCTTTTCATTCCTGCCACCTGGCTACTCTTCCCCAGGACATTTCAACCTGAGTGCTTGCACATGAGTATGGTGCTCCCACTGTGGTCCTCCAGCTCTGAGGCTAGCAAGATGCAGGCAACAGGTTCTGTGTGTCAGCATCTATTAACAAAGATTAATAAATGTTTATTGCCCACTCTCTTCTCCCGAGATGTGGCTCTCTGAAAATCACAGCTTGAGCCTTGGCTATACCTGCCAAAGAAACACTGGAGCTCAGCGCTGTCATGAAACCCACTTCCTGTACCCCATGCAGCCCTGCCTTATTTTACAGCATAGAACTCAGATGCAGGACATGCCCAGGCTCGTACAGTCAGTAGAGACAAAGTTATAAAAAAAAAAAGTGCTAGAATAACAAGGCATGAAGCTACCCACATGCTGTGGCAAGGAAACAATGGTTTTTTTTTTAAGTCTAGGGAAAAATTAAGGTTTTACTTTCGCGCCCCCCCCTCCATTGTCTAAATATTTTGTTGGTGCTCTTACCCCATCCCAGCTTTTATACAGTTTTTCATACTTGCAAGCTCTGTTCAAGACTCCTGTTTTAAAAAAGACATGTTACTGATGGCCGACTAGGACAAACAAACCTACACAATCTATACAATAATTTAATCCCTCGTAATGAAGCACCTTTATAATTAATTAGTATGAGTCACTTTGAAGTGGGTGGGTTTGCCTTCTCTCCCAATTAGTGCCTCTTAAGCTAGTCACCCATAGTATGCCCATCTGTTAATACCTAATTCAGTCCTAATGCAATACTAACCTGTGACTACTGAATTAATATGTGTAAAGTTGGAAGTAAAATATCTTAAGTGGATGCAGAGATGATGTAACAGTCCCCAAAGAACTGCGAATTTTGCATTTCCTGTCTTGGGTAGATTTTAAGTTATATCATTCACCTTGAAAATACATACATACATGTATCATACACACACACACACACACAGAGAGAGAGAGAGAGAGAGAGAGAGAGAGAGAGAAGAGGGAGAGAAAGAGCATTCCTGGATTAGTACAGCAAGCACAATGCAGACCCTTATACAGGTCCTCTTGTCTTCCCATTAAAATGGCCCGAGAGTAGATCAAAATATTAATACTAAACTGGCAACGGTATAGTGTAAGACAATGTGATAAGCCTGCAGACAAAGGAGAATTAAGAAACATGTTTTACCCTTCGCAGGAGAGGAGCAGATAGTCCACGAGCAGGAAGGAATCTTTTGGAATCTCCTTTCAGTGTCTATACATTATTCAGGTACAGACCTGGCAATTTAGAGGAACAAATTGTCATTTCCTAACTGTGGAGGAGCCACACTATTAATGAGCTGGGTTTAGCGTTTTATCATCCCATCCGTACAGCAATTTGAGAGTCCCATTTACCTGCTGGTTGTAATTCCCAGCATGCACTGGAACAGGAAGTGGCAGAGCGAACTGGGAAGTACCACATCCTGGACATTGTGAGCAGAGCTGAGAATAGGAGGGCCGCCGGAAGTGAGTAGCTCCATCTGACCCACTCCAGCCGTCTTCCTGACTTGGCTAATTGGAGTCGGTCATTTCTGAGAAACCACATCAAGGTCTGTGTCAGTCATTTTTACATCATTGTGACCAAACACTGAACAGGAACAACTCAAAGGAAGGGAAGAGTTCTTCTGGCTCGTAGCTTCAGAGAACTTTCAATGCATTGTGGTGGGGAGGCACAGTGGAAGGCAGTGAGCGTGTGGCTGGGATGATATTGTTTGAAAAACCTGCCAACTGGTCATGACTATCTTGTCCAGAGAGCTTCAGGTTAGAATAGACTACAGGGTGGTTGGAATGAGTCTCTGGGTCCCCTAGAAATAAAACAACAGGTATCTGCTATGGGTTCTTCTACCTCCTTAGCCGCACGCATCAGAGGGTTGTGAGTCTGAAGGGCAAATTCTACACACCTTGCCTGTTGGCAGTCTTAGTCTGGAGCTATTTACTTCATTTATCCAGGTGAAAAAGAACAAAAGGTGTGCCAGCCAGGTCTATAGATCGAGTTCCAGGACAGCCAGGGCTACATAGAGCCCTGTCTTGAAAAACCAAAACCCAAAACCAAACAACAACAACAAAAACAAACAAACAACAAAAAAAAAGGTGTGTGCTCTTGCAAGTGAAAAAGAGAGAATTAGAGCAAATAAAACCTTGTGTTTTTTGGTTTTTTTGTGTGTGTGTGTGGTTTTTTTTTGTTGTTTTTTTTTTGTTTTTCGAGACAGGGTTTCTCTGTGTAGCTTTACGCCTTTCCTGGAACTCACTTGGTAGCCAGGCTGGCCTCGAACTCACAAAGATCCGCCTGGCTCTGCCTCCCGAGTGCTGGGATTTTTTTTAATCATTACTTTAGTATAACACAATATAGGATGAAATATAGAAAACAAAATAAACAGCTAGAAAACACAACTGGCCAAAAGACATTGTGATGGTTAGTTTTGTTTTGTTTGTTTGTTTGTTTTGTCAACTTGACACAAACAAGAATCATCTGAGAAGAGGAAACCTCAAGTGATTGTAATGATTCTAAGTGTTACGGCTCGATGGGAAAGGTATCCTGGAAGTCATGAGCCAAGGAATACCACAAAGTCACACCACACAACAAACCTCACACAAGAGACTTTTGTCTTAGGGTTTCTATTGCTGTGAAGAGACACCTTGACCATGGCAATTCTTACAAAGGAAAACATTTAATTGGGGCTGGCTCACAGTTTTAGAGGTTTAGTCCATTAGCTTCATGGCGATGTACAGGCAGACATGGTGTGGGAGAAGGAGCTGAGAGTGCTACATCTTGATCGGCAGGCAGCAGAAACAATTGTGTCACATGAAGCCTAACTTGAATATATAAAACCTCAAAGCCCACCTCCACAGTGACACTCTTCTTTCAATAAGGTCATACCTCCTAATAGTGCCACTTCCAATGGGCCAACCATTCAAACACATGAGTTTATGGAGGCCATACCTATTCAAACCACCATAGATTTATTGGGAGGGAAAAATCCAGGAGGGTGGCTGCCTCTGTTTGGGTGAGAAGTAGCAGAGAACTGAGCAGAAGACAGGATTTACATAGAGTTTCTCTGGGAGTGGAGCTTTCCAGGGGAGCCTGGGATTGGAGGAATTATGTGGCCTGATCTTGGGGCAAGCTCAGGGATAGGTGGAATTATTTTTTTTCTGTAGAACAGGGCCTGGTCACTCTTGAGTAGTCAACAATGATTGATATGGAAGGGTCCAGCCTCTGTGGGTGGTACCACCCCTCGGCAGATGATCCTTCATGTCTCTGCCTTGAATTCCCACCCTGACATCCCTGAATGATACAGACTGCTATAAGCTCAAATAAATTCTTTCCTCTCCAAATCACTTTTGGTCATGGTATTTTATCACTACAATAGAAAACAAACAATGACATAAATAAATAAATAAATTTATATATTAATTGATATAAAGAAAATAACAAAAGCTCTATTTAGAGTATATGGAAAACATTTTCCTAGTAGAATAATATTAACTTGTTGGTGTAAGAAACTTATTCTAAGAGATATTAAAACATTATACAAATCTACAGAAACCAAATCAGCATGGTTCCAGTATAAATAAAGACAGACCAATGGAACAGAATTCAAATTAATAAAAATCTGATGATAGTAGATCAGTAATGCCAAGATATACTGCTGGCCATCTTGAAGGGGGCATTGGACTCCCACACTGCACATATTTATATCAAACTGAATTTTGAAGAGGTCACAAATTAAGAAGGTAAACGCTTGAAGCATACAGATATCTAAGGAAAAGTCTGGATTGGGAAAGGCCAGAGAGATGGTCCAGCAAGCAAAAGTGGCTGCTGTGCCAGCAAGCCTGATGAGCTTGACCTTCCACTGGAAGGAGAAAACTGACTCCCAAAAGTTGTACTCTGACCTCCTCACATGTGCCTGCACATGCCTAAACTCACACACGCAATAATAATAAAAACAAGGAAAGATGGGAAGTCTTTTGAAGTTTCCCATTAAAAACAAGGCCATAAATAAAACACTGCATGGGTATCTTATATTTTGAAACTTCAAGACAAAGAGAAGCACCTTGTACAGTTAAAAAAAAATGCAATGTGTTTCAAGAGACCAATATCCTTCATACATAAGAACTTCATATAAAGTTCTTATGAGTGAGTAAAAAGAGATGTCCATTCAAATATAAATATTAGCAAAGGGCATAAAAATGATCAGTTCCAAAAGATTACAGATGACTAAAGTCCATAGCAAAAAGATGTTCAGCCTTACTGGTGATAAAACATACAAATAGCCAGTGAGGTAGGATTATATCTAACATACTGGCAGATCCTAGAAAAGCCTTACAATGGTGTCAAAGGTAAGAGAAAATCAGGTGTAGCTCTATAGACATCTCAGCTGGACAAGATAGCAGACTACCTCTACCCACACTAATGTCTCTGACAGCAGAATGTTGTGTCCACTGAAAAAGCTTAGAGCCAAAGAGAAAGCTACCGATGTAAGGAATTATTCTAATATGGCTCCAGTATTCGTCCAAGGGCAAATGCAGTGGGGGTCATTAGCTGAGCAAAGAAAGACGGTACGGTTGAGATGAGCAGTATGACCCTTATTATGGTCTGAACATGAAATGTCCGCACAGGCTTGCGTTTTGAATGCTTGTTGCCCAGCTTGTGAGCTCTTTGGGAGGGCTATGGAGCCCTTCAGGATTGGGATGGAGCTGGTTGAAGTGTGCCACTGGAGGCAGGCCTCAGAAAATTATACCTAACCCTAGTTCTGGCCTTCTGTCTTTGCTCCCTGATTCAGTGTGATGTGAGAAGCTCATGCCAGCCAAATGCTCTCACCACCCTCCACCGTGCCTTCCCCACCAGGATGGATGGGTGGAAAATTCTCTTAAACCATGAGTCAGAAGACCTCTTTCCTCCTATTAAGTTAAGTCATCTTGGGGATACAACATTTAAATTTTTTTAAAGATTTATTTTTAAATTTTTATTTGTATGTATATGCATATGCCTGCATGAGTTTATGTGCATCACATGTATACAGGTACCCAAAGAGACAAGAAGAGGGTAACAAATTCCTCATAACTGGTTACAGATGGTTGTGAACTGACAGATATGGGTACTGGGAAACTGGGTCCTCTGCAAGAGCAGTAAGTACTCTACTGCTGGCCAACTCCATGATACATTCTTTTTTTTTAAGTTTTGTTTATTCATTTTTGTATTTATTATTTTTTTAAGATTTATTTATTTATTATGTATACATGTATGACTGCAGGCCAGAAGAGGGCACCAGATCTCATTACAGATGGTTGTGAGCCACCATGTGGTTGCTGGGAATTGAACTCAGGACCTCTGGAAGAGCAGTCAGCGCTCTTATCCTCTGAGCCATCTCTCCAGCCCTCCATGATATATTCTTAAAAAGAGTTCTCCACAAATATCCCAATCACTGACCCCTCTTCTACAAGTCTTGTTGCACACATACAACATTGAGAGCTCAGTCACAAGCTGCAGCTAAGCCAAGAGAGATGTTGAGAAACATCCTGATTTCAGAGCCATTAAAATATGACCCAAAACATCAAGTTTAGAATTAACGAGCAGGGCGATGGCCCAGTCAGTAAAATGCTTGCCTCGAAAGCATGAGGACCTGAGTTCAATCCTCCAGCATCCATATATGCAATGCTGGTGTGGTGGTGGAGAGGTGGAGAGGGACTTACTGGCCAGCCAGCCTAACCTACTTAGTGGAACTCCACAAAAGTGAGACCCTGTCTCAAAGGAGGTGGGTGGGAGTTCTAAGAATGACGCCTGAAGTTGTCTTCTGGCCTGTACACAGATGTATTTACACTCACACATGCACCCCACACATACAAACACACATGTATGCATACATTTAAAAAAAAAAACAATGAAGCCTGGCATTCATAACAAGGTATTTCGGGATTTAGTGAGTTAAATGGGAGGTGCATTGTTAACATCAAAAGCAGCTTATCTGACACTTAAGATTCACGACAATGCAATGATGACATCATTTTGTAGGCATGGTCTTCTCCAGTACACTATGCCAAGTCTGTGACTTCTTTATTTGGATTTTCAAATGAGACCCACCCTGGCGGTAATGTTGGCCCAGTTGCCTTTGAATGAGGCTAATGTGCCCTATATCAGAGAGACAAATCATGTTTTACAAACCTCGGCATTCTTCACTGAATGATATATTTGCAGACCTTGCTGTGAAAGCACTCTGATGAATTCTTTCTTTGCAGTAGCATCCTATTGTATGGGTGAGCTGTAATTTATTTCACTAATTCACTACTGATGGACACTTTGCTGGCATCTAGCCTTGTTGCTCTTGCTAGAAAGCCGCAATGGGCTTTTTTTTTTTTTTTTAACCTCTGCAAACACAAGAAATTATTCACTGACACTTCTTTTCAAGAATGACAGAGGGATTTAATGGGGAGACACTTTATACCTTTTGGATTGTATTTATTTTTGCAATTATTTTACTTTTTTATTTAAAGACACTAAAGCTCATGTTTGTAGGGTTTTCTGGCTTGCTTTTGTTTGATGGTTGCTTTCGTCTTGGTTCTAGAATGATCATTGAACTCTGGTTTGCTCACCGACCCGGCTCTACCTTGGACACCTCTGGCCCCTGGTGCCTGCTTATGTCCCTTGTTGGATTTCTTTTCTAGAAGCAACTAGCTTCTGAGAACTCAATCAAATTCTTTCTTCCTGTCCAAAAGAGGTACTTTAATACCTCCCCCACTCCCAGGCAATCCTTGTTATCAAATGTGACATTAGTTTTATCAGCATGTCTAGCCAGGACAAGGAACATCAGGGGCCTGAAATACCTCGGAAATATTCTGTCTTCTGCTTTATAGAGGAATCCGTATCCTTCCCTCCCTTTTCCTTTTCTGTTCCCAATCTTCCTAAAGTGGCAATATAATTCTGAAATAAAGTCAGTGCTTGGCAAGTCTGTTGAAATGGACAGCTTGGAGTGTGGTATCTCTAACAATGGGGATGTTACAAGTGATTGAGTAATTTAAGTCATTTAATTTTTAAGTTAAAATTTGTTAGAATTCTGTGAGTTTAAAATGCTTCTCTATTTGATCAATGTTCTACTTTTTAATGGCTTTTTTTTTGCGTGTGTGTGGTACATGCACTTGTCTGTCTTTAGGTGAAGAGTGGGGATATCATCTGTCCTGTGCTATCACTCCATCACTCTCTGCCTCCTCTTCCTCCTTCTTTTTAAATTTATTTATTTCTGCCAGGAAGTAGTGGCACACGCCTTTAATCCCAGCACTTGGGAAGCAGAGGCAGACAGATCTCTGTGAGTTTGAGGCCAGCCTGGTCTACAGAGCTAGTTCTAGGATAGTCAAGGTTAACAAAGAAACTCTGACTTGAAACACACCCCTATAGATGTAACCAACCATCTTATTAAATAAGAAACACAGAACTAATGCAAAGAAGAAAGCCAAGAGATCAGAGATAAGAGCCTTACCCTGTAGCTAGCCTCTTAAGCCAAGAGACCTCTCCGAAAGAGTGCTACTTCCTGTGTGTTTGTCTTTATATAGTCTTTCTGTTCTACCTTCTCATTGGTTGTAAACCCAAACACATGACTGCCTCGTCACTGCCTGTCTGTAGAGACTTCCAGGTCTTCTATGGTTGGGACTGAGATTAAAGGCGTGTGTCTCCAATGCTGGCTGTATCCTTGAACACAAAGAGATTTAACTAGCTCTGTCTACCAAGTGCTGGGATTAAAGGCATGCGCCACCTCCGCCATGCTCTTGCTATGGCTCTAATAGCTCTGACCCCCAGGCAACTTTATTAACATACAATAAAAATCACATTTCAGTACAAATAAAATACCACCATACACCCCCCCCCCCAAAAAAAAGGGCACAAACAGTGTCTACAGATATCAGAAGAGGCATTGGGTTCTTCGGAATTGGTATTATGGACAGTTGTGAGCTGCCATGTGGGTGCTGGGAACTGACCTCACGTCCTCTGGAAGAGCACCAGTGTTCTTAACTCCTGGTCCACCTTCCCAACCCCTGCCTTACTCTTTTGAGACATGGTCTCTCACTGAACCTAGAGCTAGGCTGGCAGGCAGCCTCCATGTCTCCTGTCTTCACCCCACCCACATGGAGCTGAGGGTACTGACATGCATGGGCCACACCTGGCTTTTTACATGGGTGTGGAAATTTAACCCCAGGCCCTCATGCTTGTACAGCAGGCACCCTTACCCACCGAGCCATCTCCCTCGTGCCTTATTTTGGTTTCTTAAACAAATAAACCTTGGTAATGGGAGAGAACATTGGGAACTCTGAACCTGAGTGGAGGGGTATGGCGAACTCTCTGTACCATCTTTGGAACTTTTCTATAAACTGAAATGATCACCAAAATGAAAATTTTACATTCACACTTTCTCTTGATAAACTCGTGAACCTGTGAAGTTACAACTTTGCTTGGCCTTTGAGCAAAGTCTTGTGTGATGATGATCCTAGGCTTTCTTGGCCTCTGGGTACCACTGTAGGCACATCTGCTGCTTTGTACGGTGATGGTGAGGGAGGTCCCTGATGTCTACAGCTGCTGCCTTTCCTTGGCCATCGTAGACTGCCAGGAACTGTACTGATAAGCAAGGCCACAGGAGCACCTTCCTGGCTGCATTCTTAGACCCACCCCACACCTCCCACCCCCTGCTACAGAGTCTGCTAGGACAATCAAGATAGTTGCCTGAACATTGTTAAAATGATAAAGATGTTGTAAGCCACGGAGAATCGATAACTGCTCATGAAGGTTTCCATTCTGCAATGAGAGAGGAGAACACAGATTTTTATCACTGGGACAAATTTTCTGAGTGTCAAACCTCCATCTTCAGCTCAGAAGGACCCAGTAGGTTTCTGAGTTAAATGAGGAGAGTTTGCCTCTCTGCCCTCTATCTTGCAAGAGAAAGACAGAGTTTTCTATGAATTGAATTGTATCCCTTCAAACTTATGTATTGGAGATCTGTCCTCCATGCTGCTGTATTGGAGACAGGGCCTTTGAGAACATGATTAAAGTTATGTGGGGCCATAAGAACAGAATCCTGACCCTGTAGAACTGACACTCTTATAAGAGGAGGGCATATCTCTTTACTAGGTATAGACTCAGAGAGCCAGGAAGAGAGGCTTCTCCAAAAACTAATGCCACTGCACCTTCCCTAGGACCTGCAGTTTCCAGAACTGTGAGAAATGTTGTCCATGCCACTCAGTCTGGGATGTTTGGTTATGGACACCTCTGCAGGGCTCACAGAATCCCTTTCTCTCTTCTGCCTTTCCCTTTATCAAAAAAAAAAAAGAAGAAGAAGAAGAAGAAGAAGAGTATTATAGGTAAGACACTGAATAAGAATGCTATAAACAAAGAGCCTTCCCGGTCAATTTTAATGCCCATAGTGGCTGCTGAAGGAGAATAATAGGGCTGAGGGAAGAAAGAGAATGCATCACTTAGCCCGGGTACCACTCAAGCTCCTGGGCACAAAGGCACAATTTAAGTGGTTCCAGTCCTAATTTGTGATGGTGATGGTGATGAAGGCTTGCCTTGGGAATTCCCTCTTCCTGTTATTAATTGCACGATCTGGAGTTTCTTCTCAAGTCCTTTAAAATAGTAAAACTAACAAAAATTTACTAGACTTTCCCTTACTGTGGAGGTCTCTCAAGGCCTTCCTCTGGAATTGCATGAGGTAATGGATGCAAAAGGGTTTTGTAAAATATAAAGCATTCCATGCGTGCAAGCTATTATTGGAAGGAAGCAGAAGGATGAATTGAAATCCCAAGATCCCCTAAAACGTGCAAAAGGTGCCCCTATTTGGATTGTCACCCTCACAGAGCATTTTACAGACCATTTAGCAATTTCTCCAAGCACTCACACTGGTTCCCTAAGTAATATCCTTGCGCTGTGCCAGGGAGGGCAGGGAGAGGCTGACTCTCCCAAGCCTGGCCCCGTGGACAGCAGCAGTGCCTGCAGAGGAAGGGGCTTGGTTGCTAGGAGACCAGCAAGAGTGGGCAGCTAGCTCCCAAGCAGGTTAGAATCTGGAGAGGAACGATTTTAAAAGCCTATTTCCGTCTGCTTCTGCTAGAATTGAAATTCTCTTCAGGGTCCAGCCACCAGTGATACAATCTGCTTACATTACTGGTATTGAGAGCTCTTGAAAGGATCTATTTGACCGTTCCTTGCAACTCCCTCCCACAGTGCCTAGAAAAGACAGGCACTTAAAAGAAAAAGGGGAAGGGGACAAAAAGGGGGGGGGGAGTTGATGGAGTCCATAGCAGAAGCAGAGAAGTGACAGCCAGAATTAACCCAAACACATCTGATCACAACCCTTAGAACCCAAAGGAGTCATAATTGTGCTCAAGCTATGCCAAATGACAACACCCCCCGGAGCTTCTCTGAACATCAAGGCAGCCAGCTATACACCACTGAGAGTTGATTTCAAGTGCAAGAGAGGTGTGTCAGCCTGGTCTTTCCACGGCAGTTTATCTTCACAGATACAGTCTGACATTGCTTCTGGGCTAATTGGAGTTTACTTGACACTGAGTTTAAGTTTTCCCTTTAGGGATCATAAAAAATAATATGATTTTCAAATAAGAATTACTTGCTTGGTTTTTGTTGTTGTTGTTTTTGTTTTTCTCCCAGAGCAAGTTCCAAATACCCAAGAAATCAAACCCATGAGCCTTCAACAAGATGTGCAGACACTTAGAACTGCCTAGAACGGAGTATTGAGCGGTGGAGGAGTCAGCTGGAAAAACAGCAAAATAATTGGTGCATTTAAAGTCATTTATGGACCGATGCTTGACAGTCTTTGTGCCTTGTTACTGCTGCGGCACTGAGAGCGAAGCGTGAGTGCTGATTCATCATGAAGAAGGAAGCTCGTGGGCTTCAGGAATATAAACCATCTCTAAAGAGCTTCCAGGGCCCTCAGCAGACAGGCTTTATTTGGTTAAAGCCTAATGTCTAATGACAAAATGGAAGGCTTGTTTCTGTATTTACAGGCTGGCCTTCCAGTCTGCTTTTATAGGCAGTCCGGGTGGAGGAACAGTACTTCAGAGAAGTGGAGAGAACAAGCACAGGGCAGTTTCTTGGAGGTGAAGAGGAGGGCAGACCTGAAACCTGAGAATAGTGTGATGGAAAAAAAGACTGAAAGTCTGTCATTAGCTGATAGCACAAGTGAGAAACACAATCACGAGTGGATGCCGAGAACCGCAGCGAAGTGAGAGATGAAGCACAGAGACCCGGCACACCAACGAGAAATACGGACCTCACACGCATGCAGGCATCTAACTCCCTGAATGAGGGAGCAAGCTCTGGAGCCTTCCCTCCCCCCCCTTTTTTTTCTTGTCGTGTGTATGTGTATGGTAAGTGTGCATGTGTGGTGTGTGCTCACGTGTGTGTGGTGGGCACATGTACATATATGGAAGTACACGTAGAGGCCTGAAGTTGATCACAAGTCAGTGTCTCTCAGTTGAACCCAGAACTTGCAGATAGGGTTAGCCTGGCTAGCTGGCTTTCACCAATACCCTGTCTCTACTTTCTGAGCCCTAGCATCCCACATGGCACTTGTGACATTTGCCTGAGTTCTAGGGATCTAGACTCTAGTCCTTAGGTTCACGTGGCAAGTGCTTTGACCACTGGGCAGTTTGCTTAGCCCTATTTCCACCTTCCTTCTCTACTGTACAAAGTAAATCCTTTGCGCACAGAGACGGAATGGTGCCAACTTTGGAATCACAGATCGGAGTTCAAATCCTGGCTCTTTCATTTACTGGTCTGGGTCCCTGGACCAGATACTTAGTACATTGGGTCTGAGTTTTCTCATCGGTAACACAGGAGTGTTGATAACACCTCCACTATTCCCCCCCACACACCCCAGTGCAACAGGCTTTTGGGGGAGACAGCCCAGCTCCACCCACTTTTTAACCTTCATTTCCCACTGTAGAGAAGTACCTGGGAGTGAGAGCATCTGCATAAAAACTATGAGGGAAGAGGAAAGGCTAGAACTCATAGCCTTCCTTGGAACAGGGAGTTTCTTTAAAAAGAGAGATTCTGGCAAAATCCTACCTAAGCAAGACAGACAGCTTGGAAGGGATTCCTGAGCAACTCAAATGGAGGACAAGGGTGAAAGAACTTCTTCAGAAGTTTGAGATTAAAATGTTCTGATGGTGACGGAGGCGGCAGTGGCAGCAGCTTTACACTTCGTCTAGGCCTCTGAAGAAGCTAAAGAGGTCCCCCTGGACAGATGGCGGCAACAGGACCAGGTGCAGGTTACCATGGCAACAGTCCAGGTTTTTCTGACTCCGGCCTATCAGTCTAGGTATAATCTAGCCAGATGACTAGTGGCCAGAGACGCTTCTGGGTAGACCTATTTGTCCCTTTTCCCAGTCCCAGAACAGACATTTCTAACTCCACCATGCCTGGGGAGGGGGAGCAGACTGCCAAGCCTGTGTGCACAGGTCTGACTTCCCCAAAGGACAGGGCACTCCTAATCCCAGGAAGACTGTTTTCTGTTACCTTGAGAATTACCAAGTGAAGTTCTACCATTTCTGGCCCAGAAAACCAGAACCTCCTTCTTATGCCAGCTATGGTCACCCATCTTTGTACCCTAGGAACTGTGTGCAGATTTGGGCCAGCATTCCAGGCTCAGTAGGCAAGACGGTAACCAAGAAAGAGAGGTGCTGGGGCGAGATAAGTGTGGCCTAGAAAGTAATTCACGGGATTCATGAGTTTATGGGAACGAATATGAAAGCAGAAAGAGAAAGACAGAGCCAAGAGAACTGGTTTACAAAGGAGATACCTGTTCTGCTACCAGGACAGGGTGTGTGTGTGTGTGCGTGCGTGTCTTTAGATGGGTCATACCAAGTGAGACAGGGAGAGAAAAACAGATTCCAGGCATGGAGAGGGCTTATATAAATTGGGTGGGAAGGACATAGTCACACTGTTGTGTCCAGGGCGGAGACTTGGCGGGTGGGGAGGGAAGGAGTACTGGGCATACTGCTAGCAGCTGACATAGGGAGCCCGGGAGCATTTGCCACACCTGAGGTTGCCTTTTAAGGAAGATGGCCTAGACCAGTCTCTCTTGTATATGCTATGCTTTGAGTGAAACTAACTCAGTGTCCTCACTGTGACTGATGCCACATCTAAGGAAGCAGCCCATGAAGTGGTCAAGACACCTTCCTCTGTCTTAGGAAGACAACTTCACATCAGAAAGTAGAGAATCTGCTGTTTATGGGCTGAAATAGTCCCTCCAAATGTATGTGAACCTGACTGCCTTAAAATGAGGGTATTATGGTCAGGTGGTGGTGGTGCAAGCCTTTAATCCTAGCATTCAGGAGGCAGAGGCAGGCGGATCTCTATGAGTTGGGGGCCAGCCTGGTCTACAGAGCAAGTTCCAGGACAGCCAGAGAGCTACATGGAGAAACTCTGTATCAAAAAACCAAATAAATAAATAGAATAAAAAAGAGGGTATCTAAGATGCTAACCCAATCTGATCAATGCCATGGTAAGAATGGGAAACTTACAGCTGGAGAAATGGCTCAGTGGTCAAAAGCACTTGCTGCTTTTCTAGAGGACTGAGGTTCAATTCCCATCACCTGCCAGGTGGCTCACAACCATCTGTAGTTCAGTTCCAGGGGACCCAGCTTTCTCTTCTGGCCTCCACAAGTACCGTTCTCACACAGTATGCATACATATATACAGGATAACAACCAGACACAGAAAAATTTTAAAACAGGAAATTTAGATACACAGGGACACCAGGGGGCATATTTATACACATAAAAGAAACACCATGTTAAGACATATCATGTTAGGTGTGCCAACGACAGGGATGCCAGAGAGGGTAAAATAATAAAAATGTTTATTTATGTTATGACAAATACCAACATACTAATGATGCGCTAACTAAATGTATGGATGAGAAGGGATCAACTGTGTCCAGTAGTTGGAGTCCATAGGGAGTGAATGTTGGAACCTAGAGGTACGTCAGGTAGACTTGAGACCCTTGGGAGAGTCCCTAAGTTGGAATTGTTCTATTAGATGGAAGCATATAGCTTCCAGCTAGGACCAGACTTGCCCCAGTTTGTAGGGGGCCAACTCTGAAGGCTCATTATCACTTACTGGTTTCTGCTTTCTTCCAGGAAAAAAAAAAAGACAATTAGATTTCTTTTTCTATAATCAGCTCACAAAATGGCTGTGCCAGATTTGTATGCATAATTGCTTCTGTCTCTCTTCAACAATGTTGTTTATATGTGTATTTTGAAAATGTTTAAGGGAAATATTGATGTTTTGTTACTCCACAAAGGTTAGATGGCTGCCACTTTGAATTTTTCTGGATAAATGGGAATCCAGGGGAAAGGAAGTAAATTTCAGTCGTGTTTTCAAATTTGTTCTGACAGCTGTATGAGGGAGTTTAAGAGCATGGTAGGTTAGGCAGAGTGTAGGAAAGGTTCCCTGTTTTCCATCTTCCCACAAACATGCTCTGTAGCTTTGCCTTCCGTTGCTTTGGTTTCCTGCTTCGCTCAAGTGTGAGGAGCAGTGTGAGGGACAGGAAACTGAGGAAGAAGGGGCACAGCATCCTGACCCAGTGGAATCAGGGCACCCCCCCACTCCTTCCTGGGCAGTTCCCCTTCTCTTCTCTTCCTGCTTAAAGGCATGGCCAGAGCTTTGGGAATGTGTCCCAGTCCATTTTCTGATGCTCTAACACATTAGCTGAGACTGTTAACTTACAAAGAAAATAATTTTCATATCATTCTGGAAGCTGGAAAGTCCAAAACTGAGGGTTTGGGCCTGGGGAAGGGCTGCTTGCTGCGTCAAGACAGGACAAATATGGAAACCCAGGTTTTGGGGTTTTTTAATTTCCTCTTCCTCCTCCTCCACCTCCTCATCCCGATCTCTATCTCCAACCAAATCCCCCAGTCTCATGACAGGGAGCCCCACTCTCAGAACTTCATTTATCCTGATTACCTTTCGAAACAACTCCACCATAGCAAGAGAAGAGTCATAAAGTATAAGTTAGTGAAGTTAGTTGGCAGTAGACTAGGAGAATTTTAGGTCCGGGGGGTGGGGGGTGCAGAAGCATTAAACTCTTGTCAAGAGCTAACTAGATTTTGTTCTGCCCTCCCAGAAAACCAAGGTCTTTAGAAATCACCAGTAGCCCGTCAGTCCAGAGGCACCCAAGGCAGTGACTCAGCCTTGCACAGTCTGGATCGTGGTGGGTAAGTCCTTGACCACCCTTTGGGGCAATGAGAGGGGAAACCTAGAGGAACAGCTAGGGTTGTGACATGGGGTTTCTTGGTATATTCTAGGATAGAGCAGTGCCCAACAAAACAAGCGGAATCTTTTTCATTGGTGGGAATTCTCAAGTGGTTGTCATTTAGTGGCAGGAAAAAAAAAATTCAGATGTGCAAATAAGCTTCACAGTGGAACAGAGATCTTCTATGGGCCCATTAACTCTCAATTCTGATTAGTTTAGACATTTCTCCTGCTTGTAGATAGCCAGGTAGGCTGACAAGAAGCTCTCTTGAGAATTCTCTCACGTCTATGATACCACATATTCTCTGGGCTGGGTAATATTCCAGTTGTACTACTTGAATTTCTGATAAAGGAACTGAATGACCAGTATCTTTTTATTAAGTGTTCTGCATAAATAGGCACACTCTATATGCATGCTATATTATGAATCTGTTTGCCTACACATTTATTTTTCAATAAAGTACAACACTGTGACCATGCATTTGAATGACGCAAATAAAGACAGGTTTTGAAGGCTTGCATGCATATCTGTGTAGCTTAGGAAGAGTGACCTCTTTGAAAGCACCAATTCCATGAGCAGTGATTCATTTGAGGGGCTCCCAGTGGACTGCACCAGCCCTGTGTGTTTCAAGGGTATGTGAAAGGCTGAAGGTAGGTTGTTTAAATCACAGTCTGTTAGAGAAGGGTTGGGGAAGCTGCAGCGGGAACAGTAATCAACAGCCAGGAAGGAGCCAGCAACACATCACACCCGAGCACCAGAAGTCAGGAGACTCGGAGTCCGTCTGCCTGGATGCCATCGCAGCTGCTTGGTATCCTATATGAAAACCAGATTTCACACTTGGAGGCATGGCTGAAAGCACCCTGTCCATTTGTCTTTCTGCTTCTAAACAGCATACAGAACATAGGCAACTGGCAAGAGGCAATGGGGAGCAGCCTTGCCAAGAGCAGACACAGCAGAGCAGAAGGCCTGGTGCGGATAAAGGGAAGTGGAGTTGGCCTTGCCCCGATATCACGTAGAAAGGGGAAGGTGTTCATAAACCAAATGTGCGGGAGGAGAGAGAGATTTCAGGCAGGATGGTGCAGTGCCTAGAATTATTGCGGGAAGGCCTGGTTTCTGCTTACCAGCTGTTGGCTGTTTTATCTTGGGAGGGTGACTTTGCCTCCGCTCTATTCTATCTGCTTAGCTATGGAAACAGAAGGAAAGAAGACAAAAGCAATCAACCCAGGACTGTCATGGGCAAGTCCAGTTACGTACGTGACCCTGGTTAACCTTTAACTCAACCACAGGTGGAAGGCATTGTAATCCCCGCCTTCCAGGTGAGGAGTTGGAGCCTTAACCAAAAGAGAGCAAGGTAAAGACGTCAGGTGACCCGCTCAGGTTAACAAGGCTGGCGGTGTAAAGTGGGAATCTGAATCCACGTTTACTCTGTGTTCTAGTCTTTCTCAAATCGTAAAAGGTGCCCCACCCAAGAGCATAGTGTATGTGAACCAAAGCATTTCTGACAACTGTGAAATGCTATCTAGATGTAAAGAATTCTTCTTATTAAAGTCAAACCTCTCCAGGCAAGCCCACAGTGAGATAGTGGAAAACTGTGGTTCAGAGAAATGCACGCACTTGCCAAGTCAATGACACTACTTCCCAGATCACCAACAGTAATAAAGTGAGCTAATGGCTGAAGAAAGCTTTTAATGGTGGGTTGGGCTACATGACCTCTAAGGTCCTGCCAAGTCAGTGTTTCTGAGAATCAGAAATTTTATCAAAGCAGTAAGAATGTAACAGCCTTTTGCTGGATCTTACCTCCAAGTAAACTGCCAAGTCAGCAAGATGTTTCCTTCTTGTCTCTCCTTTCACTTCTCTGTTCTTGCTTCTTCCTTTCAACCCTCGTGCCAGGCATTCATCACTCCTGAGGCTGTCCTTGGGTCTTGTGCACGCAGAGGGAAGGAATCTGAGAAATGAATTCTGACGAAGGGGAGGAAAGGTCCTTTGGACTATGGCTGCAGCACTGATGGCTATGTGATCCAGAGCAGGTTGTCATTCAGCCTCTCTGGGCCTCAAATTGCTCATCTCTGAGATGAGAAAGCCCGCTCTTAGGACTCACTGCAGGATGTAACCAATATGACAGGCGAAGCGCCCAGCATACAGTTTGAACACCAAGCATCCCTTCTCTTCCACCCCCAGCTGCAGTGATTTAGCCGAGTATGGAAATTCTGCGTCTTTGTACCACACAGGAGGCAATCCAGGAGTAGCGAGTAATAACTAGTCCGACAGTGGGTGTTCTTCCCTGAGCAGAATAGATAAGCTGGATGTAGCGAGAGGGAAACCTGGGTTAGATGTGGCTTCTTCCCAATTATCTCATACTCCATGCATCCCATACTGTTGTATTTATGTGACCAGCATAGGCAGGGCAATGTGAGACTATCTCCTTGCTTAATGTTTTCACATTTCAGTTGAAAAAAAAAACTTTCTCTTAGAGCAGAGAAGTTTTTAAATGGTGGGATAGAGAGAATGCTCAATTGTTAAAGTGTTTGTCATGCAAGCCTGAGGATCTGAGTTTGGATCCCCAAGACCTATGTGTGTACAGCAGTGTACATCTGTGATCCCGGTACTGGGGAGGCATAGGCAGGTGGATTCAGAGTTCTTTTCCCAGCACCTATATATAACAAGAGACACAACTGTCTGTAAGTCCAGCTCTAGGAGATCCTGTGCCCTCTTCTGGCCCGCATGGACCTCTGTACACATGTGCATATTCACACATGCATTTTAAACTAAAAAACAGTGGAGAAACTCTTTACATATCTGTGCACACAAGTATACACATCCTCAAATGGCTATCTAGTGTGGACAATCAGGTCAACCTCAGATGTATAAGAAAATTATTCTAGGGACTCAAAGGAGTTTCTTTGTCCAGAACTGGACCATCTAAGGTTGCTGAGCTTAGCAACTCTGATCTGGGCAGAGAAGGATCTCTGCCTTCACTTCTAGAGGAATAACAGCATGGATTTCTTTGGAGTTTAGTAATCATTTATGCACAGTGTTTACCCCTAAATAAGCTGGAACAGCTAAGGAAACCGAGACTTCCTTCTGCTAGCTGCAAAACACAAGGACTTTGTCTATGTTATTCACTGCTATATTTTCAGCTGTCTCTAACGGTGCCAGGTGACATACATTTGTGAAACAAATGACTTGTGAAGGCAATACTTACAAAATGCTGCTTTGCTGGGTGAGGTGGCTCATGCCTACCATCTCAGTATTTGGGAGGCTGAGGCTGGAGGATTGCCAGATGTTTGAAGCTACCTTGGGCTATAGAGTGAGCCCAAATAAGCATTTTTTAAAAATCTATTCTCTGGGGACTGGAGAAATGGCTCAGTAGCTAAGAGCACTGTCTGCTCTTCCAGAGGACTTGGGTTCTGTTCTAGCACTCACACGAAAGCTCATAAACCATTTGTAATTCCAGTCCCTGAAGATCTGACGCCCTCTTCTGGCCTCTGTGAGCACCAGGCACACACATGGTGTACAGGCACAAAGGCAGGCAAAACACTCATACACATAAAACATTAAAATGTTAAAATATACTTTTTAGATCTACTGTGGCCATACATTTTAGCAGACAGATGGTCACAAACTATTTTTGTTTGTTTGTTTGTTTGTTTGTTTGTTTGTTTGTTGAGACAGGGTTTCTCTGTGTAGCCCTGGCCATCTTAGAATTCATTCTGTAAACCAGCCTGGCCTCGATCAGCGATCTGTCTGTCTCTGCCTTCCAAGTGCTGGGATTAAAGGTATGCGCCACCACTGCCCTGCTTGGTCACAAACTCTTCAATATATAATGAATATAACAACTTTTCTTTCTTTTTTTCTTCTTTCTCCCCTCAGGCTTAGGGTACTTAAATGTCACTGCCAAAAATTCCTATTATGACACAGAGACTCCCTTTACTCCCCTTGCCTTTTGCTAATAAACAATAAATAATTCCTCGGAAACATCTGCCCTTTATGGGTAATTGGAGAAATGTTTACTTTGGTGATGGGATGAGAAAGATGTGACCTTTTAGCTTCTTTTCAATTGGTAAGTGTCAAGAGAAAGGGAAAAATTATAAACCAGAGAAGACAATATTCTGGCACACTTTCAAAAGTGAAAAAACAGCACTGTTTAGTACAGTTCCAAACCTTTGTAGCTTCCAACTTTTTTTTGCAAAAATGTTTCTTAGTTCAAAACGGGAAATTGTTAAAAGAATTCATGAGGTACTCTTAGATATCGAGTAGCACTTTTAAAATACATTATTAAGTGAAAAAGAATGAAGAGCATGATTAAATAGCCTTTTAAACCCATCCGGACTTTTAAGATTAGGAGAGAAATTCCAGGGAGACCACATTTTATAGTCTGTTGGAAACCAAACATTGGAAAATAGTTCTACATCACTCAAGACAAAATTCTGTGGCACCTCCCCAAACTATGGATTTTGTTTTGTAAAATTATAGAGCCTTTAAAAATAAACGTGGAAAGGGTATGGTATTCAAGAATAACTTGTTTAATTACTGTCTTATTTTTATCTTTTGATAGGATGGGAGGGCGTGGAACCAAACACATGAATGCTAGCTTGGCAAATACTCTTCCACTGAGTCAGACCCTCAGTCCTAGTGTCCAACAAAAATTTCTAGGTTTTTCTACAAAAGTACCAGACCCACATGGAAATTGAGAAGTAAAAAGTTATGTAAACACTGTTTATTTAAATGATATATTCATATTTTTAAATGTTTTATATTGACATTTGTGTATATATGTTTATTATAGAACTAGTCCTTTTGCCTTGTAGTAAGTATTCAGAAATGTGTGCTTCTTATTTTTTTTTAACCTAGACCGGAAGTTAAAATTCCAGATTGTTTAATTCAATACCAGACATTTGACAAACCTATGTGAATTTGTATTGCTTCTCCTCTGAAACATTGACTATGTGTTTTGCTACCTTAGTGACTAAATGGGGAAGGAGATATATATGTACCAAGCATTTCCCAGGCGGGGACTTCTCATAGTGGGTTAAGGCAAGGCCACCTAAGCCAAGAGAGCAGCATCCATCCTAACTGCTAGGGCCGGGAGCTGGGTCCTAGTTCCTTCCAAAGTCAGAGCCAAGTCTCAGTGAACAATTGTCAGCCCAGCAAGTGGAACAGGGAAATCAGGAGGGGTTCCAGAGTCAGTTTCTACCCCCAAACAGGCCTAGTGGAGAGTAAACATGTTTTTCACTCTCTGCAGGCTACGTTAATCTCACTTGGGATGTGATTTGGTGCCACCTGACCCAACACATCCAGCAAGGGGTCCCGGCAGGATGGAAGCAGCAGAGTCTCTCTCTTCACAGAGGTAGCAGTGAGCGTATCTTTACCCTTGTGAGATGGCAAGAAGGGCATCTGACACAGGCTATCAAAACAATGAAGGACTTGGGTGAGCCTTGGTTGCTGACAGGAGGAGAGAAATAAGTCAAAGAAACAGAAAATAAGACGAGGGAGGAGCAGACTCCTCCAACAAAGAAGGCATTGGCGTCAGTGGGTTGTGGAGACTGGGACAGGGCTCGTGCAAAGGTACAGAAAAAGTTGTAACAGCATTGCCCCTTGGGGAAACAGTGACTCTTGTTCAGTGTCCTTTGAGGTGGAGCTGGGATTTCCTCCAGATAGTGGGCTTGCATAATAGTAGGTGGTTATTCCCCTGCTTTCGACAGAGTTATATATCCAATAACTCTAGAGGTTCTTACTGAGGAGTCTAAGCCAAATTGGACAAGGAGCTGCCTTAGAGACTTTCTAGAGAGAGAACACGATTGTCACATAGATGATGATGCCCTAGGGTGTTTCCATGAGGTATGGATGCTAACTCTCTCCCTCCTTTCTTCTTCCTAATGAAATCATCAGCAACTCTATCTTCACTGCTGATGCCTTGGGGCCCGTGTATGGAAAGACAGGTCATAAAAACGTGCTATAGCAGCACTAAGGTGGGGTACAGTGGAGAGAGACCACACACACCATTCCAGCCGATGCATCAGTGAGCCCCTGCTTAGCCTCTTCACCCTTCTCCTGGGGTGCAGTTTCCAATGCTGGCCTAGCAGAAGGTTCCAAAGTTTCCTGATACAAGGTGGAAGGTCATGACCCTTCCTTACCATCCAGAGAATCATCTGGGAGATCACTGGAAATTTAGCAGCTTTTTCGATGAGAGTCCTCAGATCCTTAGTTCCCTTGAGACATTTTGGGATTTTTGTGTTGATGGGCTAAATGTAATGTTTAAAATGATTTCACTAGAACCTGTAGAGGGACAACTGGTATTTTTTAAAAAGCATGTGTTAGGAGATTTCCCTTACTTCAGAGAGCTCACAGGTCATGTCAGCAGGGATCACCAGTAATCCCAGCACTTGGGAGCTGAGGTAGGAGGATCACAAGTTCCAGCCCATGATTAGAATGCCCAGTGCCCTGGATTCAATCCTTACTACACGTATGTGGCACACACACACACACACACACACACACACACACACGGGGGCCGGGGGGAGGGCTAACACAGTGAAGAGGCTCTTTTGTATTTGCCAGTAAGTTGTATTTAGCAGTTAGGAATGGAGCACATTTGTCCCTTCCCCCACAGCCTTCTCTCAGTCCATGCAAAACAAATTGGAGTGAGACAACACCATCTGCTCATTTCACACCCTGAAGAAGCACGGCATGTCAATTCCTTCTCAAGGTTAGGAAGTCCAAACTCAAAAAGACACTCCCGTCATTGTGCAGTCAAAAATGCGCCCTGAACGTGAGAGCCTGATCCCTAGGAAGAAGAGGCTGGCATTCCCGGAAACAAGACCGCGGCTAGGCCTCACTGATGTGTGCTTAGAGGTCTCTCACACCCTGATTTACTCGGTGGCACAAAGTCCTGTTCCGCTAGCTCGTTGCATTTCCCCGATTCTGTGCCTCTGATTTAGATTAGAAGGAAGGACAGTAGAAAAAGGCACCACAACTGCCATAGTGCCGGCCTCCCTGTGCCAAGAGGGCAAGAGTGAAACAGAAAGATAAGTCTGGCTCAGTTCACAAGCTCTGTTTTGTTCTGATATTTTCCTTCTGTGTAGCAACCATTTGTTTTCCTTATTGGCAATCACTTAAAAAAAATCTGAATTCCTAAATAAGACTCCTTTATTCTATCTAGAAATAATGCTTTGAATTGAAGAGGAAGCTCAGACATTTGATTCTTCTATTTAGTACTTAGCCAAGCTCTAGGCTCAGAAGCTAAGAGAAGGCAGGTTTCTTACTAACTCACAGGAGTGCCTCCAGAGATTAGCAAGAAGGCAGCCCCTTGGCCCAGCCAACAAAGCTTCGCCCCCAGTCTTAGCCACCCATTACACAATTCTGTTCCCAAGAAGACCCCTACTATAAGAAGTGGACAGACTGTTCCTAGAAGACTAGACTTTAGCATGTCAAATCTGGGGAGAATTAAGTTTCATGTTACCTATAGCATATCTCACTGGTATCTACATTGATAATTTACCATCTCCTTGGAGAAAAAAATGATTAACATAAAAGGATAGATCATGGCATGCCTGGTACTACATGTGTACCCATTATGTAAACTATTCTCTTTTTTATTCATGAATCTCTTAGACCAGAGCTTTGGTAAACAGGGCCACATTAAACCAAATTCATCCATCCATTCAACCATCTGTTGGTGTGCCCATCTGCCCAACAAACATTAGCCTGATGCCCACAGTGCCAGTCCTCAGAATCACCAAGATAAATAAGGCGTGGTTTCTTCTACAGTGCTTGGGAGCTAGGATCAGAGCTGCAAATCATAATGTGGTGGCCAGTGAAATTATATAAATCAAAGTAGACTGGTCCCCCAAAGAGGGAGCAGCTAGACCAAGTGATGGTGAGATGGTGGGGCTGAATAAAAACTACTTCCTGGAAGAGTTTAAACCTGAAAGACGGGTTGGAATTTATTAGACGTGTCCACTTGAATCAGAAGACCCAGCTTGAGCAAAGGCAAGAAGACATGTAAATACCTAGAGTGGCTAAGGAGCAGGGCCAGGTGGGGCTCCTGCAGGGTTGTCTGAGATCATGATAGAAAATGAGCCTGGAGAAACAGGTGCAGCCGAGAGGCAGAACATGTATAGGCCATATTTGGATCTTTCCCTATGGGCCCAGGAGTCACTAGGATGATTTCAGGGGAGCATGTGCTAATATCATCTGTGATGGCAATGGGAAAGTGAGACAGGAAACCCAAGGGGCACAAGTTGTCACTGTGTTCACACCATGCTTTAAAAAAATTATTATGATTTTGTGTGTGTGTGTGTGTGTGTGTGTGTGTGTGTGTGTGTGTGTGTGTGTGTTTGAGAGTGCTGTCATGCCACAGCATGCACATAGAAGTCAGAAGTCAACTTCAGAAGTTCTCTCCTACTTCACTGAGCTAGGGTCTCTTGTTTCTGTCAGGCTCCTTCATCCAGGCTAGCTGGCCCACGAGCTCCAGAGAATTCCCGTTTCTGCCTCCCAAATCACCACCACAGGAGTGCTGTGCTTACAGTTACACACCACCATACCCAGATTTTGTTTTTTCTTACGTAGTTGGATCAAACTCAAGTTGCATTTGCATAGCAAGCACGTGTACCTGCTGAGCCATCTCACTGCCCCTCGGTCTATTTATTTGTTTATTTATTTGAGACAGGGTCTCTCTCTTACTGTTTGATTAGACTGGCTGCCCAGCAATTTCCAGGACTCTCCTCTCTCTACCTTTCCCAGGTCTGGGTGTTTAGGGCAGCCCTGGGCGGGATGGTGTTCCAAATTCAAGCCCTCACGCTTGGTCAGCCAGTACTTTACTGATAAGGTCATCTCTCCAGGTCTCACACCATGCTCTTCAAAACACTTTATGTTGTTTTTTGTGTTTCCAGACTGACTGACAACTGCCAATGACAGACAAGCCAGTGGGTTTTTTGTTTTTGTTTTTGTTTTTGTTTTTCAAGATCCTGGATCCCATAGAAACTGGTAACATTTTCCAGCATACTGGGGTATATTATTGAATATATTTGTGGTCAAGAAGCCCTGGAAATCCAGCTGCCCCAGGACCCAATACTCATCAGTGCGAGACTTCAGGGAACCAGGAGCTCAGCTTTAACTGTAACCCGCTGAGCTGTCCTTGGTGCCTCAGTGGCACTCGGAGACCATCTGCTCTGGCAACAGATGAAATTGTAATACACATGCACAAGCAAGGCAGAGCTGGAAGCCAAGCCCTGGTCTCCTGGCTTCAATTAGAGTGTCTTTACCTTCTATTCCAGCCGCATGGCTTACTGAGCTGTGCTTTAGGAGGGTTACTCTCCTCCCGTACAGGAAAATGTGTAAATTATCTCTATAATTGTCAATCAAGGAAGCGAGGGTTAGCTAGGGCTCGCCTAGGACATAATATTGTTCTCTGCTAAAATATCTCTTGACACCAAAGTTAGAGGAAAAATGAATTGCGTGGTTTACAAATGACTTTCTGTGTTGATCAAGCCCGCCATTACTTCTCAGGTTTGAGGTTGTTTCTCTGAAGTCTGACACTTGTAAATGCAGGGGTTTGAGGAGTATCTGTGAAAGCAACCTAGTGACGGAGCAATACAACTAGGAACACACACACACACAAAAAAAAACCCACCCAGTTCTTCTGAACTGTAGCTGGAGTTACTCTGCTTGCCATGGTTATACTTCCAAAGTTTTTGTGTTGGCGAAAAAGGACGGTGCAACTGCGTTATTTTTAATTTGCTATGTGGTCCATGAATAATTCATTTAAAATAAAAATCTCAATATCGTTTGCGCTTATTTTAGGGTCCTAGGCATTGATTAAAATATCTGCCTGTTTGCATATCAGCATGGTGCATGGCAGTCTTCAGGAAAAATGCCTTCCCTCCCTGCGCTGCGCTGGGCTTCTGGTAGATGCCTTTGCATCCTATCACAGCATATTCTAGTACAAGATTTCCTTCTTGTGGTTAATTCGATGGTGTAATTATTAAAGGGACCTCCCAATCCACCCCTTTATTAGTTGTTTCACTGTGATTGGAAAGGCCAGACAGTACGTTTTGAGGTGTGCCAGCAAGTTGGTATGAATAAACAAAGTTATTTGCCCCTGTCCTACTTCCGTCTTCCAAGCACCTGATGTGTTGGGACTAAAAAGGGAATGTCTGTTGCTGGTAACCTTATACTCCTAGCTGTCCTGTGGAGACTGTCAGCACAGGAGCCAAACAACTGTGATAATTTCTGGGAGGCATTTGTGACTTGGACACTTGGCCCATTATGCCCTGTGCCAAACCCTTCAAATCATTTCATATACTTCTGAAAGCTGCTGTCGGGAGGTCAAAGCAATCAGTTGTTACTGCCGTGGACTAGATTTCTGTTCTACTCACCAATTTCCATTTGGTGTTTCCGTTTGTGTTTGAATTGGGACAAAGTTACATTCAGACTCTTAACATTCACTCCATATTTGTTTTAATCGATATAAATAAAAAGCTGTCTCTGAAATGCCTACTTATCAATAGGTCTAGCTAAGTCAGAAACAAATGCCACGTCTTCTGAGGGTTGCATTTTCTCTAGGAAGTACCACTCAGGAGTATTTGTTACTTCAATTAGTCTGATTTAGTGGCTTAGTCAGGGAGTGTGGGGCCTCTGGCACTCAGCAATTTGATTTCTGAGCTTTGAGGAAGAGACTAAAAAGCATCCAAAGTGGCAATTGCATGTCTTGAAAGCAGATACATAGACCTTGACATTCTTGGTGGCTTTGCTGTCAGGAGAGTGTGAGGACCTCTGATCTGCTTTTCACCTGGGAACGGTGCCCCTCAGTGTCACTTTCACAGACACTCAGACTTTGACCATCCATTCCCTGAGAGTGCTGGGGGGTGACAGAACAGATGTTGCTTTTGGAAAGTCAGTTCCCAGAGGGGACCTTTTCCTTCTTTACCTGCCTTTGGCTGGCAAAGTGCACAGCTGACAGCCCCCCGAAGACAGCACCGTGGCTGTATTTTACAATGGGAGCATGCTGCTCTCAAAGGCTATCACTCTGGACACTTCCCCTCACGTCATCCCAGGGCCATGAAATTAATCTGCTGCTAAGACAGGTGCTTTGGAAAAATGGTCACATTGTGCCTGGGACTACCTCAGGCCTCAGGACAGCAGAGGAAGCCTGGCTTGCAATATGTAAGTAAATAAGAGACAAGGAGGGTGGAATGAGATAGCCTAAAGCAATAGATTTTATTCTTCCCTCTCTTTTCTCCCGGCTAACCTGATCTAACCAGACAAGTGTAAATAAAAAAAAAAATAGCTATTACCATAAGAAGCTAGAAAGACAGTCTTTCTTTCTGTCTGTCTCAAGAGTAAATCCAGGTCCAGGGCCCACCAGTAAAGGTGCTTGACACCCAGCCTGATGACCTGAGTTCAGTCTCCAGGACCTACATGGTTGAAAGAGAGAACTCGCTGGCACAAGTTGTTCTCTGACCTCTATATGAGTACCATGTTCACACACATATGTACATTTTAAAAGAGAGGAAATTCAGGCTGGTTACAAAAGAAAAAAAAGAAATATTAATTGAAATGAGACTGAGATATTTCACCAACCCCAAGAAGAGTTCAACGCCTAGAGGTACGGAGACTCAACTGCACCTCGGGAGCACCAGAAACTGGGACATAGATGTCATTCAGATAGTGTCTCATTGGTTGCTGCTGAGTCTTCTTGTCCACTTTATTCTTACTCTCTTTTGTTGGACATTAGTTTTCTTCATATGTTGCAAACATGACCTTTTACAGTTCCTGGAGTTTACATTTGAAACTGTAAACTACTGGGTTGTCCTTTCTTGGTGCTCCAAGTTAATGGATCTCTGATGGGTTCCATTTAGGCCAGATACCCATATGTGGACCAGTGCAAGACAAATGTACTGATATTGACCAAGTTTGGGTCAGATGTTCCCAGCAAGCTCAATCAACTGTGGTCAGGAGAGGGAAGCCCACTGTAATAATGATAGTTCTGGCAGGAACTGAATGCTTGGAAGAAAAGTAGAGGACAAGTACTCCCAGATATGTCCTTCCCATAGAGCTAGAACAGAAAAGACAACATTAACAAATAAAAGAAAATAAAAGATACAATTAGGGATCATCTAAGTTGTCAAATTCAAGGTCAAAGTCAGGAATAGGATGGTCAAGCTGGAACAGGGATGGAGTGGGAGAGCAATGAAAGAGATACCATGATAGAGGGAGACATCATGGGGATAGGGAGAAGCCGGGTGGTAGGGAAGTTCCCAGGAATCCACATGGATGACCCCAGCTTAGACTACCAGCAATAGTGGAGAGGGTGCCTGAACTGGCTTACCCCAGTAATCAGATCAGTGAATACTCTAACTGTCATCATAGAGCCTTTCTCCAGTAACTGATGGAAGCAGATGCAGAGATTCACAGCCAAGCACCAGGTTGAGCCTCAGGAGTCCATTCAAAGAGAGGGAAGAGGGATTCTATGAGCAAGGGGCATCAAGGTCATGATGCAGAAACCTACAGAGACAACCAAACCAAACCAGTGAGCACTCATGAAATTTAGACCAACACCTGTGGAACCTCCACCGGGACTGGACTAGGCCCTCTGCATAAGCGAGACAGTTGTGTAGCTTAATCTGCTTAAGGGGTCCCCTGGCAGTAGAATCAGGATCCATCCCTGGTGCATGGGCAGGCTTTTTGGAGCCCACTAACTATGGTGGGATACCTCACACAGCTTTGAGGCAGGAGGAGGGGCCTGGACCTGCCTCTACTGAATGTACCAGGCTCTGCTGACTCCCCATGGGAGGCCTTACTTTCTTGTAGGAGGGAATAGGGGGTAGGTTGTGGGGGGAGGCTGCAGGGGTGGAAGGAGGGAAGAGGGGGATCTGTGATTGGTATGTAAAATGAATAAATTTCTTAATAATAAAAAAGAGAAAAAAAGAAACAGAAAAAAAGATGTCAAATTCAAGGTCAAAGCCATTCATCAAAGGCAGTACTCCTTATCTTGACAGGATGTATATTTCCAAATAAAAACTACAGTAATAACCATTAAAATATCAACTAGCCAAGTAAAATATCGATATAGTAAAAATCTATTACGGGTATAAGGAACAATGAACTGTATGCCTATAAAACCAAAGAGATTCCATTAAAAATCTATTTGAATTGATAGAAAGAGAGTTTGATAAAGTGATAGGATGAGATAAATATATAAAAATCAATATCTAGCCAGTATAAGAGCAATAACATTAAAATATGATTAAAAAAGAAAACTCACTCCTAGTAGCATTAGAATATAATAATGGTGTGAAACAGTCTAGAGTGGATATTTGATCAAAGTGGTTTAAAGTTTATTTAAAATAAACCATAACACACACACACACACACACACACACACACACACACACACACAAAGAGAAAAAACACGGAAGAGTTAGCCCTACTAGATACTAGACAGTCTCATACTTAAAAGATTGAAGCAGTATGGTAGTGATTAAAAAACAGACAGACAAGCCAGGGCTTTAAGCCCAGCACTTGGGAGGCAGAGGCAGGTGGATCTTTGTGAGTTTGAGGGCAGCCTGGTCTACAGAGCAAGTTCCGGGACAGCTAAGACTACATGGAAAGATCCTGTCTCAAAAAACCAAATCAAAACAAAGCAAAACCAGACAGATAAATCAACAAAATAACCTTGACACAAACAGCCCCCAATAAGCTTCACATGCTAATGTGATGACTGATATGACAGAAATGACAAAAAAATTAACCAACAAAATGTTGGTACAACTGGTGGTGGTTATATGAAGAGAGAAGTGCGTCACCAAAGCTAAGGGACACCAGGACATAGCTCAGTGGCAGAGCACTTGTCTAGCAGGTATGAGGCTCTGGGTTCAACCCTCAGCCATGGGGGGGCGGGAATCAATCAAGAATCTGGTAAAGCTGTAGCAAATATATTAACAGTTCATGTCTTTACTTTTTAAAAGCGAACTCAAGGTGGCGCACGCCTTTAATCCCAGCACTCGGGAGGCAGAGCCAGGCGGATCTCTGTGAGTTCGAGGCCAGCCTGGTCTCCAAAGCGAGTTCCAGGAAAGGTGCAACGCGACACAGAGAAACCCTGTCTCGAAAAAACCAAAATAAATAAATAAAAAATAAAAAAATAAAAGCGAACTCAAATCAACAAGAAATGCAAATAAGCAAAGCTTATTAAATAGCATAAATACTTAACAACCCTACCTCAAAAGCGGCAACAAAGTTGGCACTCCCCTTGGGAATACAGTGAGCAGTACACATCAAGAGTGTGAAAATGTTCACACTCCTTGACTCAGCAGTTTTTTCCTCTTGTGAGCTATCTTTCCTCTGGCTGACAAAATAATTTGATAGACTGAAAAGTGTTGCAAGTCATTGTATACCATCTTATTTTGTTCACAATGCTATGTAAAATAGCAACTCTTTCCCCCTCTGACTTGATTTCCCTGTTTTCCTTCTCATGGCATTTCTTGTCACCAGACTCTTGCTTATTACCAGTTCCTTCCCACACCTCGATAATGTGAGCCCCTGTGAATTTGCCTACATTGCTCACTACTGTATTTTCAGGTCCTAGAATCCTGTCTAGCACACAGTAGCAAGTTGATAGTTACTGAATGGAAGGATAATTCTAAACGTTCAAAAAGAAAAAAGGTGAATTAGATAATTATGAGCTATCTACCCAATATTGTAAAATTTATGATATGTACTTTCAATAATAATAGCAACAATATGGGAGACATTTATGATGAAATAAGTTTAAGAATGAATATATCTTACACATGTATTTGTTTTGTTTTGCTTTTGAGACAGAATCTCAAGGAGCCCTGGGTGGTCCCCAAATCTCTATCCAGCCAAGGATGACCTTGAATTCCTTATTCTCTTGACCTCTACTTCCCCAGTACGGAGGTTACGGGTTTGTGTCACGACACTCAGTTTATGAAGTGCTGTGGATCTAACCCAGGGCTTCATCCTGCTAAACAAGAAGTTACAACTGAGCTACATCCCCAGTTCATAATGACATTTTGATCAATGATGGATTGCACATTGGATGGTGGTCCCATAAGATTATAATGGAGCTGAAATTTTCTATTGCCTAGTGACATCCTAGCTGTCATAACAGTGCATTCCTCATGTCTGAGTAGTGCTAATGTAAACAAACCTCCTGCATTGCTAATCATATAAAAGTGTAGCACGTACAGTTATGTACAGAGCATAGCACTTGATAGTGATAAATGGCTATGTTATTGGTCTGTATATTTACTACACTATACTTTATGTTTATTTTAGAATGTGTTCATCAACTTATTAAAAAAAATTGTCTGCTGCGAAGCATCATGCCATGTTACAGTGATAGCAGTCTCATACATTTCTCATTTGCCATGACTCTTGATTGCATAATTTTCTCTTGTGCTTGATTAACCCATCATGTTTTATTCATCATGGTCCTAGAAGTATTAGGCTATATCTCATACACACACACACACACACACACACACACACACACACACACACACACACGTAGCCTAGATGTTAAGTAGGATATACCACCTAAGTTTGTGTAACTACACTGTTCACACAATGATTAAATCACCTGAAGACACATTTGTTAGGCTCTGTCTCTGGTGTTAAATGACATCTGAGTGCATAGTAGGGTTATAAATAAAGAAAAAGAAACTCTGGTCTGCGGAGCTGGCCTAGTCAGTAAGGTGTTTGTGAAGCATGAGGATTTGAATTCAATGCCCAGAACTCACATTTTAAAAAAGCACGATGATATCTGCCTGTAATCCCAGTGCTGTGGAAGTGGAGGTATGGGGATTTTCTGGCCAGCCAGTCTACCTGAATCCGTGAGCACTGGGTTCAGTGAGAGACTCAAAATATAAAGTGGAGAGTGACTGAGGAAGACACTCGACATAGAGCTTTAGCATACATACCCTAGGGAGAGAAATGAGAGTTAACGGAGCATCGGGAATGATGTAGAAAGCCAAGCTTTGTGATGCAGGCCTGTTGGCTACTCGGGAGGCTGAGGCAGCAGGATCACAAGTTCAAAGCCCACCTGGGCAATTAGTGAGAACCTGCCTCAAAATAAAGAATACTAAGGGGAGGGATGGAGAGCTGGCTAGGCAGCTAAAAACAATGGCTGCTCTTCTAGAGGATCTAGGTTTAATTTTATGTTCAAACCATATGTAACTCTAGTTCCAGAAGCATCAGTGCCCTCTTTTAGCCTTTGTAGGTACCAAGCATGCACATGGTACACAGAACTACATGTAGGCAAAACATTCACACAGACTAGTGTGTGTGTGGGGGGGGGGGGGGGTTGGGGTGGTGGGGGTGGTGGTTGGTGGTTATGAAGAAGACCTGAGATATAGCTTGATGGGATATAGCTTGACTGGCCTAGCATTTCTGAGTGCCTAGGTTCAATTGCCAGCATAGAATAACAACAAAAAGTAGTGTAGCAAAATGAATTTTCTTCCCCTACTTTTAGAATTTGTCAGGTGTTCAATACCATGCATTTATTTAATATTAGAAAATTTGAGCCAAGCATAGTAGCACATCCTGTAGCCGGAGTTTTCTCTGGTTCCACCCAGCCTCATGGTCCTGTTTATAAAATAATCACTCAGAGGCTTAATATTGTTTACAAATTGTATGGCCTGTGGTTTAAGTTTCTTGCTAGCTAGCTCTATCATCTTAAATTAACCCATTTCTATTAATCTATGTTTTGCCACGTGTTCCATGGCTTTACTGGTCAGCTGGCATGTTGCTCCTTGGGCAGCAGGCTGATGTCTCTCTAGACTCCTCCTTTCTCTTTCCTGTCTCTCTCCTTGGACTTCCTGCCTGCCTCTAAGTTGCCTTGCCATAGGTCAAAGCAGCTTATTTATTAACCAATGGGAACAACATATATTCACAGCGTACAGAAAGACACCCCCCAGCAGCATCCCTTTAATCAGGAGGCAGAAGCAGGGGTAGAGCAAGAATAGCCTAGAGGCCATAAATGAGACTCTGCTTCAAAAAAAAATAAAACAAAACGAGCCATAATGCAGTGTCAAAGGAGATTTTTTAAAATCAGTGATAAAAGGGTATATATTACACTAAAATAATGATCAAGTGGAAGAAGGAAGTGAGAATTTAAAAGTGCTAAAAATAGGGAATTATAAATTTATGTTTCATAGTATCTTTAGGGTAATTATTAATAAGTACATTTGTGATTTAAGAATATGAAATCGAGGTTGGAAGGATGGTTCAGTGGGTAAAGCCACCATTGCTGCCAAGCCTGATGACCTGAGTTCCATCCCCAGGACCTACACGGTGGAAAAGAAACCGATTTCAGCAGGCTGCCCTCTGACCTCCACATCTACGCCACGACACGTGTTTCTGTGCTCCTGTGCCCTCCGCACCCATCAATAAGTAAATAGACATAATAAAAACTAAAGAAAAATGTTTTTTTAAAAAAAAACTACAAAATTGATCATCCTTTCGGTTGCTCCATTATAAACCAGCATCTTCTGTTAATTCTGCCACCCAACTACACTATCATCCCGAAGTTTCTCCTACATAGAAGTCTGAAGCTAACAGATGATTCCTAAAAATGTAGATTTCTGGACCTCATCCATGGGAATATCTAATTCAAGGGATTAGGATGACATAATAATCTGTGTTTTAAACCCAGTCCCTGGGGGAAGCTGTATTTGGGGACACCGGGACTCGGTGGCAGGGAGAGCGTCCTAGGGGCAGAACTCTGAGCCCCTGGGTAGGACTCCTTCCTTACTTGCTCTGGCGTCATTACTTCCACATGTGGCTCCAGCTGTAGCATTTCTCACGCGAGGCTGCCTGAGGAGAGTCTAGAGCCCTAGGCAAGGAGCCACCAGACTGGCCATCCTCTTGCCCGTGAGTCTCCACATGCCAACCCAGACATCACAGGCTCTTCACCTCTGCTGTCCCTACACATGGGACTACCCTTGGTCCTAGTGCCCGAGTCCAGTCAGCTTGCTTAGTAACGGTGGAGCTTCTTCCCCACTGATGTAAGCACTTAGCACTAGCTCTCCCTCTTGGCCATTTCCTCTAGGGCCCCTTGGGGGGCCCACTGAACTATAAACTTACACGTCCCACCCCTGTACGGGCACGGCCTTCATCACCTGTCTTATTGGAAACCTGTCTCCGAAATCACTTCTGCCAATCTCATTTGTTCAGGATCTCAAGTGACCAGTAGGTAGTATTACTATGACTTCCCATCGTCCCAACCACTTCCCTGCCCACTCCTGCTCTCAACCATTTCCCTTACATTCTTGGTCCAAAACCAAACCAAACCCAGCAAAGTGATTGATTCTATTTGACTTCAAGATTCATGGTCTTACATCTGTTCAGACTGCTGTAACAAATGGCTATGAACCGGGCAGCTTATAACAACAGAGATTTAATTCTTTATAGTTCTGGAGGATAGGAAGTTGAAGAACATGGCTTCTGCATAGTTGGAGTCTTATGAAGCCCAGATTCCTCAGAAAAGTCACCTTCTTGTATCTTCACATGGCAGAAGGCAGGAGAGCTCTCTGGAGCCTCTAATTGCAGGATCCAATCCCTCTCAAAAGCCCTGCCTTAATACCATCCTGTTGGTGATTAGGCTTCGTTATCCAGATGCGGGTGAGGGGTAAACATCAAGACTGTGTTACATAACGGCACTAACTCCGCGTCCATTCTCGTTAGGTCTTGTCTTCCTCCCCCCCCCCCAATGTCTTTTTCCATTTTGTTATCTCATGGCTGATCTCCCAGTCACTTCCCAGTTGTCTTAAGTGCAAAGTGGCTTCTACTCCTCTTCTGTCACTTCTTGTCTTCATGCATTTGTTTTCCATTACTACGGCAAAATTCTCAGGCTGGATGACTAATTTATAAAGAAAAGAGGTTTGTGTTACTCACAGTTTTGGGTGCTGAAAGTCCAAACAGCATGATCCTGGCTTGGTGAGGCCTTTGGGCAGCATCACACCGTGGTGGATAAGATCAGGGAAGGAATGCATGGAGAGGGAGCCAGGGACCTCTCTGAGGTTTCTATGGAAGTCACAGAGGCTGGAAGAAGGGCCAACAGGACTCTTTCCTGAGAACTGGAGAGTTCTTTTAAGCACTGTCCCTTCTCTGTTCTCTGTCCCTATCACCGTCAATGCCTGGGAGGAGACTGCATGGTAACGCGCAGGGCAGGAGAAGATCAATATGAGATAGCAGTCTTTTTCTTTTTTTTTTTTGGACAGGGTTTCACGCATCCCAGGCAGGATGTGACGGAACCTCTGCTCCCCCTACTTCCATCTCCCCAGTGCTGGGATTACGATTGTATTCCGCCACCCACCCCAGTGAAACAGCATTCTTATTGATCTCCCTCTACAGTAGAAGAGGAGAACCTGGAGACAGACAGCTCATTCTTTCTGTCTCCCTGTTAGTGGTAGGATTGAGGTTATCTTTTGCTTGGGGGTTTCTCAGCAGTTTCTCCCAGCAGGGCTAAGCAAAGAGACCACACAGAGATTGCGTTTAGAAAACAGAAGCAAAACAAACAGATGAGAGTCTTGAGGCTTTTATGCTGTCCAGTTCAGCTGTTGGAGAACAGATTACAGGAGAAGGGGTGGGGAGGGAGGGAGAGAGAGAGAAAGAGAGAGAGAGAGAGAGAGAGAGAGAGAGAGAGAGAGAGAGAGAGAGAGAGAGAGAGGGAGAGAAGAGGGCGGTCTCAGCTAGCTGTCTTCTGAAAACCACTCTGCTGGGCCACTTCAGTTTGCAGAAAGTAGCTGGGTGCCAATGGTGTGTGTATATCACATACAAGTTCAGTAGCAAACAGTGGGTAGAGCCAGATCCAGAGTAGCAATAAGGAAACAGAACATTTCCAAATATACAAGTGATCTCTGTCTGTCTCTGTCTTTCTTTCTCTGTCTCTGTCTCTGTCTGTCTCTGTCTCTCTGTCTCTCTGTCTCTCTGTCTCTCTCTCTCTCTCTCTCTCTCTCACACACACACACACACACACACACACACACACAGAGAGAGAGAGAGAGAGAGAGAGAGAGAGAGAGAGTCCAGTGTCACCCAGAAATGTCCTGGTTTTGTCAGCTCTTTTGAAAGAGCCTCAAATACACAGCCCTCTAGCTTTTCGTTCACAATTCTTCCTCGTAGTCATACAGGTACTGTGCAATCTTCTCGAGTACTCCAACTCCTGGACACCCTCATTTGCTACTGGGCATTCTGCCCATTCTAGATTTATTTCCTTCCTTATCGAGCCTCAACCACGTGGCCTATCACTGGGCTAATTCCATGCGCTGCACTCTTAATCCTTGTCATTTTTTTTTCTTCACTCACTACCAACGCCTTCAGCTCTAGGTCCATCTACCTTTGCCCCCTTTACCATGATGGCTATACCAATACCAGATAGAGAAAAAATCACGAAGACGTACTGATTTCAGCTGGACCTTATATGTTTCCCTGGCAACTCTCCCAGACACTGTCCGCTCTGCTTTGAACACCCGCCACACCTCTTCTCCTCTTCTGGTGGCAGATGACCTTTTAGCTACTTCACAGAACGTTCCTATCCTCTCACCTGGGAACCCATCCAACATGTACATCCTGCATCAGGCCCCCTTCTTTTCTGGCTCTCTTTCCGTGAGCAAATCCTTGGTCTGCTATCAAATTCCCTTCCATAATTAAAAAAAAATCTTTATATAAACCCTAAATATTTAATTCTTCAGACAAATATTTATTAAGTACCAGGTTGGTCTATCAGGCCACAGTGACAAATAGAACCCAGCTGCTGTCGTCTCCTGTTCACTTGTCTGACTGTAGTTTCTAGGAATTGTCCTTTCTTCCGTTTGCTGGTTGGTTGTGACGGAGCTGCCATGTTACCACAGCCACTCCATGGCCTCCCTGAGTGGTTTCCAGGGCAGATAGTATTGGCCATGAATGTGTTTCTTGGGAAGTTTGTACAGTCCACCACTCAAAACTGTGAAGATACTTCTCCAAAGTAATGTCTAAATCTGTGTGTGAAATGTGTTTCTTACTGATTCAGAAGCAGACTTCAGCAGAGTCACTGGAAACTGGCAGTTGGCAGTTACTGCTATGTGGACTTGGACACAGACAGGGCCACAGTCATGACGCTTTCTGGTACATGCACAGGGGGGTGCAAAGACAGAAGACTCAGAGATTGTATTCGTCAGACTTCACTGGTCTCTGAGGCCCACTTTGTACAGTTGTCTAAAGATACAGGATCAACGAGGCACGATCTTACCACTTGGGAGGCAGAGACAAGTGGATCGATGTAAGTTTGAGGCCAGACTGGTCTACCCAGAGAAGCCCAGGCCAGTTGGAGCTACATAGTGAGATCCTGTCAAAGAGGTGGGAGTGGGGGGTAAAGAAAATATGCCAAGGTCCTTCCTTTCAATAAAATTTTTTTCTCTTAAAGTAGAATTTCAGATTTTAGTTGCATGTAGCCAAAAAGCAGGTTCCTATTGTTCTTGCTGACAAGGTGGCCTGCTGTGTTTTGTGACTGCTATCTCTTGGGATCTAACTGTGAGTGTTTTCTGGATAAATTTTTAGGGAGGAAGAAGCAGGTATGTTGTCTCTTATTTTCTGTCTTCATTAAGGTGCTACAAGGGCAAAACATGTTCAAATCCAGCTGCCTGAAAACCCCAGAACCAGGGTGTGAGTGTGCTGTGAAGTCCTTTTGCCTACTGGTAATTGTCTGAGATCACTGAGGTCAGATAATCATGGGTCTCTGAGTTACAGTCACAAGGTTATCTATTGTACTGTTTCCAAAACTATCAACTATCACTTTCCCTTTAGAATCTTCCACATTTCCTCCGCTATTTCCTGCCTCCATCAGCTTTTAAAAACACTTCTTTTCTAACAAAATGCCTTCTAGCTTATGAAGTTTTTCTCCCCATTACAGGTAAACTTCAAGAGGTTGTTGATAATCATTAACAAGAGACAGCCATCAGGTGGCCTTATTCTCTGACACATTTCCATTGGGTAAGGCTGCTCTTGACCACCTACCTTATCACTGAGACCAACAATTGTTTTCAGGTCTTCCATTCCTTGACATTCTAAGGGCCCATGACACTGAACCACTCGTGAAACATTTTCTTCCCTTGGCTTCTGTGATACCAAGTGTTCTTGGGGTTTCTTTATACATGTCTGCTCATTTCAAGGTTCTTTTCCATTTGTTTTATATGTCCAACATGTGGGCATTCCTCTAGACAGGTCCTAGACTACAGTTCTCAGTCAGCCTTCATTCTAGTCTCCAGGCCTTTTCTTTTCTCCTAAATTTCTCAGTGAGAACCCCAAACTACCCTCTTGGCATTACCATTTAAACTCCCATATACAATAGCACACAATGGTTTCATTTAGTGATTAAATATAAGCAACCTGAGTCAGTAAGAAACACATTGGACACAGAGAGATTATTTTAGAGAAATATCTTCACACTATAGAAATTATCATAAAGAAATATCTTCACAGTTTAAAAATTCACTTTAAAAGCAATATAATTAACAGGATGAATGATGTGGCTTAGAATAAAATCTCCCAGCATCCATATATAAAACAAAAATTTAATGAGGAAGTAGAAATGATGGATCTGTTAAAAAAAAAAAAAGAAAAAAAGTAAAAAAGTTTTCTATGGCTGTGATAAAGCACCATGCCCAAAAGCTGTGTGTGTGTTTTCTCTGTAAAACATCAGGGGCAGCAGAACAACGATTGACCTGAGGCAAGAAGGCGATCTGGTTCAACAAGACTCAGTAGGTAGTATTAGTTCAAACTTCTAGAGTCTGACATCGGGCAATTTATTTTAGACATATTTAAGGACAACATAATGTGGACGAAAAGTTTCCTAGTGTAACACAATCCTGTATGCACAAGGAGGCATACTTACATTGAAACTCTCTTCAAAGTACATGTCACTTCTCCCATGAAGATGGGTTCTATAGATAGGCTGCATGTGTGATATATCTTAAGGGCCTAGCAGAGAATCTGGTGTGGTCTAGGTCACAGAGAGAGCACAGAGGTCATCTGGGCTATCAACACCTCTGAACCTATTTGTGGGAGCCTGGGGGAACCCTTGGCTATATAGGTAGTTCAGATGTCACCTAGAATACTAGCCACCTCCATTCCCAGCCTTCTGGGTGGAAATCAGGTTACACACCTCTTCCTTTGGAGAGACAACCAGGTTTGTTTAACATTCTTAGTTTCCCTAGTACTTATCTCTGAGCACAAGGACCTTTGTGCTCCCAGCAAAAAGTGGCTTATGGAAGAATTTATGTTAGCTTACTGTTCCACAGGGAGAGTCCATAGTGATATGGCAACAGGTGGCCAGAGCAAGAAGCTGGGAGATCACATCTTCAACTACAAAGACCAAGCAAAGAGAGAAAACTGGAAGGCGTATGGGGCATTAAACACTCCAAGCCCATCCTCAGGGTCAGACTTCCTTCATTAAGACCTTCCTAAAGGTTCTGTAACATCTATAATCAGCATTCTGGGGACCAAGTCTTCAAATACCTGAGCCTGGGTGGGGGGACATTTTTCATGCAAACCTCCCCAGATCATAATACATCCTGAAAAGCTACATCAAAGACTCAAAATGTGATGCCAGTGATGCCAGAAACAATTCGAGAGGGAGTTTCAGTAAAGTTGTTTTAAAAGTTGTATCTTCATAATATTAACACATAACGAAGTATTTGAGTATAATTAATATGCTAATGTTTTATCATAGCCCTGGTAATTTAGTCTATAACTCTGTTTATATACACAGATTGGTCACAAAATCTTGTTGGAATCGATTTTAACTGGAAAAACGGGACTATCCTAATAATTAGGTATATGTGGTATTTGCTAATGACATATCTGCAGCTCTATCTTCTTGCTAAATTCTAGACCTATATACCAACACTTTACTGATATTTCTATTTGAACATCCAATGGATACTGTAAATTCAACTTATCCAAAGTTAAAAACTTAGCCCTCCCCAACCTATTTGGTTCTCTCAGCCATTGCCTCTGTATGTACTCAAATGCCCAAGCTGAAACTCAAGTCACCAACATCTCTTCTCCCCGCTCCCCACACCCTCTGTCTTTCTGTTTATCTCTCCTAACCCTCTTCTTTGTTGGGAGTCTCTTAATTTCCCCTGCTTTACTCCAGGCTACCATCATCTGCTCCCCACAGTACTGTAACAAAACCTGAATTGATTTTCTTCTTTTTGTCTCCTTCCCACTTAAACTTCAAGCAGCAGCCTGAGTGATTGTTCTAAAATGTAAACTTGAGACCAATTTCTACTGCAGAGTGCTAAGTCTCAACCTATCATCAGACATCACCTTCCCCCAGCCCTAGTTTAGTGAAATGAGATGTTGTTACTATGTTTTCCCATATGCCTTATCTTTCCTTACTGTAACCGTCTTCAGATTTCTTTGTTATTATTATCTTTTCTGCTAACCTGGGAACTCTTGTCAATCAGGCCCATCACTGTATTCACTTAACACAGGGCAGGGCCCGAGATACTGTAAGTGCTTTATAAATGTTAAATGAATGAATAATTTTGTTATCCCAGCACTCATCACAACTTGGCAAAACAGGTATTTGCATTTAGTTCAGTGACTTATTATTATTTTATGGGCACAGGTACTTATGGTTGTAGCTGTGCACCTGTAAACTTATAAAGTCAACTTTTCAATGAAAAAAAGGTCAAGTCTTCAATAATATTTGTTAAATTAATAGTTTGTTCTTGGACTATAGATATGTGATTAGCTGAATCACATCTAATAAGCAAAATTAATACTGTGCTGGTTTGTCCTTAAGAAGTACCTATTTTTCATAATTAGAATTAATCAGAGCTGGCTCCTTAGAACAGGTGGCCTTTGAAAGAGAAAAGGTGAGAAAAAAAATTCTTACCTAGTGGAATGTAAAGGGCAAATGTAAGATCTCAGTGTCTGCAGAAGTTAATCATGTTCTGAAAACATGGGTAAATCCTAGTTGAAATGTGCAGTGTCCTCTCCTGGGATCCACTAGTCAGGGGCTAGCTCTCTTCTCCATGGACACTGAGATGTAGCCAGGAATGAGTCGCAGATTTTCATTACTGGCAGCAATTAAAGCACTGAACACTTGCCTCCCTCATTCTGAAAAATAATCCTTTCACTTCAGAAAGTAAGAGTCCTACCACGTTTTCGATTCCTAGGATTTAAGTTTTCATTTAATTTTTATATCAAAACATACTTAGAATACATTTCACAAGAATATTTGGTCTAGTTATTTTTGGCCTGCACTGCAGTTACTTATCCTAGCATACAATGGCCACCCTGTTTTCTTTGCTCTACAGTTTCTTTGTGCACTATTTCTTGAACATGGGCCTCATTTTCTAACTTTGCTGAGATGGGAAAAAATGTTAATTTCAGCGGCAGCTTAATATCTCTTCATAGATTTATAGCTCAGACTTTCATAAAAATAGGTCGCGAAGAAGCATAGATGTGGACTTTTGTGGAAAATTTTGGCCTAGAGAATGTGAAGGACAAATGACATGCTTGAAGACCCCTTGCTCAGATGTGCCTCACTAAACAAAGGGCAGGTTAATGACTCCCAGGGATGATTCGTAGAAAGCACTGTCAGCGGTGACATCAATGCTGAAATGAAGTCAAGCATCTGAATTGCAGTATGAGCCAGGGTTACTTTACAGTCTTACTCTCAAATTGATTTAGAATCAGTACCTTTTTTTTAAAATCTGCAGCTCATCTATTAGTGGTTTATTATAGAGTGGCTTTTATGAAAATTTCGATCTAATCACAAGTCAGAAATATATGATTTAGTCACTCTATTTTACAGAAAGTGCTTTAAACTTTTTAATATAAACTCAATATACACAGTAGGCTGATAAATTAATGAGACGGCTCACAGAAGTCAGACATGAAAATCAGTGTGTTATTTTATTAGCTATAACTCCCTTTTTTCAAGATGGGCGATAAATGTAAGCTTCATTTTAGAAGTCACATACATTATACATAATTTTAATATAATGAAAAAAAACCCTCTCTATCTTAGATAGCCAAAAATTAACATTTGCAAGGCAATTTATAGTTTCCAAAGAGCTTTTCTCATCAATTATCTCAGAAAACTGAATAACGATGTGATTATTAAAGGTTAATTAAGCAAATACTTGTGAAGTAATTGGGAGGTAATCTATTTCTAATTTAACAGGTCAATCAGGGGTATTTAGGAAATATTTTTTCTGGTTAATAACTCTAACCAAAACAAGATATTTAAATGGTTTCCCTAGTGGAAAACAATAAGCGTGTGTTTGCTCTTTTAAGCCAATTGTTTCAAAGAACTGGGAGAAGGAAGGCTCCTAATTTCACTCTTCTAATGAGGTTTCTGAGCTCTTCATTCCCCACGTCAATCCACGCTTTAAAGTGTTTATTTTGGAACTTTGGAATAAAATATGAAGTGATAGAGTGAGAAGGCATGGTGTGTGGGGGTTGTTAGAAAAAAATAGTCTTTCTTGCAGGATACAACACATCTTGGATATTGACTGTACACAGAAGGGCGAATACAAATCCAACTCCTATCCACAAGATAGCTAGCACAGAAGAGGATGGGCACTCTCGTCTGCAGTGGACTACACACTGTTTTCTCCTAACTTCGAGTATCTCGATCCTCAGTTGTACCAGGTAGTTGAAAAAGCCAATACTCGAATGCTCTGGGTTTACTGTCCAGAGACACTTTGATTCCCAGGTACAAAAAAAAAAAAAAAAAAATGCCAAGTGACCGTCCAGGGCCTAGGTAAAAGGCTGCAGTGACTGCAGAGAATTAGCCCCGGGGAGAGTCACGGGGTTGGGTCCCGGCCTGGGCACCCGATGGAGGATTGGACTCCCGGCACCTTTGTCTGAGCTGGCGCCGAGTGTCACGGTGGGGACGCGGGGTTCCGTGGTCCAGGAGGGCCGGGTACCACCCGAGAGGAAGCCGGAGGTCGGCGCAGTGCCGCCAGGCCCCCTCCCACGGGAACCGCGCCAGGTCCCCAGCAAGAGCCGGGCGGCTCGCTATTGTTTTTGGCGAGCACAGAAATCCATGCGCCGACCCTCTGCGCACCCAGGTTTCCTCCCGGAGGCCATTCGGTTTCCTCTGCGGCCCTATATAGAGAGGCCCGGGGCAGAGAGGTGCGCGCAGGCTTGCGGCCAGGGCGTCCGAGCGGCTCTGCCTCAGCTCTCAGCACCCTTTGAAGCCGCCCGCGGAGGTGAGGGGGAAATCTCTCCCTCGGATTAGGAGCGGGAGGCGGGAGGAGAGGAGGCGGATCGCTTCTCCGGGGTTTCCCTGACGCCAGCAGCAGCGCCCGGCGCGCGCGCGCTCCGCGCCCGTGCCCGGCTCCGGAGAGCAGGGGGAGGGGAGCGGGCCCGCCGCCTGCCCCTGCGCCAGCTCGGCTCCACCGCCGTGGCTGCCAGCGAAGCGACCGCCGGGATTGGAGCCCGGGCAGGCCGCGGGGCGCGAAGAGGGAGCTGGCGGGGAGGGGAGGCGCGCGTGCGCGGCTGTGCGCGTGCGCGGCACGGCGCGCTCCGGCGCCCGCCCCCTACCCTGCGGTCTCCGCCCCCCTCGCTCTACCGTAAGGAGCCGGAGTCGGCGGCGGGTGGCGGCGCCTGGAACCTGGAGAGACCGAGCCACCCGCCCCCAAGCTCTCGCCCGGAATGTACTGACTCCCCTTCTCTGCTCTCCTCCCCGCCCCGCTGCAGGAGGGAGGCGCCCGGAGTCTTTCCCCCCTCCGGGCGCGCGAGGGGGCCGCGCGGGCCGGGTCGGGCCGGGCTGGAGCCGAGCCTGCGGCGCAGGGGACCGGCTTGAGGCGCGCTGAGGGAAGGGAGCGAGCGCTCCGCGGCGCTGTCGCCGCCGCCGCCGCCGCCGCCGCTCGCGGGGCAGAGATGGCGGCGGAGCGCGAAGCCCGGCGACTCCTCAGCACCTCCTCCTCCCGGCGCTGCTGCCCCACACCGCTGCTGTTGCTGCCGCCGCCGCCGCCGCTGCTGCTGCTGCTGCTGCTGCTGCTGCTCGGGCGCCCGGCGCACGGCGCCGCGGCCGTGAGGAGCGGTTCCCCGCCGCAGTCCGCAGGTAAGCGGGGCCGGGCCCGGGACGCCGTGGGGGCTGGGGCGCGGCACCGGCTCCCGCGGCCGCTGCGGTGGGTTTTTTGTTGTTGTTGTTTAGGATCCGGAGGGGAACATGCGGGAACTTCTCCGCCTCGGCTCCCGTGGCTGGAGAGAAAAGGGTCTCGCGTGGCTGGAAGCGGAGCGGGCAGGAGGGGCCCCGGCCGGGGGAGGGGCGCCTCCGGGGCCGGGCCGGGAGCTCTGGGGTCCAGTTCTGCGCTTTGTACCGGGAGGCAGGTTCACCCCTCGCCTCTTTCCCCTCCCCCAGGCTCATCCCACTTGTAAGAGTGGGACATTCTTGTGCTCACACAAGCACCAGTAGAGGCCACTACACACCTCATTAAATAAACAATCGTACAGCCAATTCATTAATTTTCAGGAAAGGATGGAGGAGGGGGCTTGAAACTATTTTTTTTTTTTTTTCTGGCCTGGCCACGGGTTGCCCAGCTTCTGAAGTCCAGGGAAGCACTGTCGGATCTCGAGGGACTCTTCGCTCAGTGATTGGAGCCTTGAGTCTTCCGGAGAGGGTGCCAAGGGGCATAGTTGCCCCTTCACGATCAGTGGTGTTGACTTAGCCATGCGAACGCCTTGGAGAGCGGCTCCAAGTGATTCTGGCGAGTAGTGCTTCCGTTATGAAACAACTATGTTTCAGTGTTGCCCACTCTTAACCTGTGAAAGATTTCTGGCATCGGATTTTTAAATACTTGTCTATTGTCTTTAAATGGCAATATATACATACATATTTTCAGCCTCTTTTGTGTGTGTGTGTGTCGTGAATTGCTGGAATCCCCTGCATCCTTACTTATTTAAGGGGGGGGGGGCAGTTAACAGATCGCCAAGCCTCTGATAGTTGAGGAGCAGGACTCAACACTTGAAGGGCAGATTGACCTATGCTTTGCTAACCTTGTTTGCCTATTTGGTGTGCCATACAACTTGACAAAACTTTCATGAGATTTAAATTTTTACAACTGAAGGTCACCTGATCGGACGCAATGGCGATTTGTAATTCCTAAACCAGAACTTGTTTTCCTTTGATTATTATGAAATCATTAAAAATCACGTCGCAGTGTGATTTGGCCGATAAACTTTGGAATTTTGCATCGTGTGTATGTGTATATAGCTTACGACTTGCCAATGTTAAAAGAACAGTTTTAAACCTCCACCAGTATGTATTATCTAAACGGCTAAACAACAGTGTTAAAATTAAATTAGGATCATCGATGTTGTGATACGCACTTGTACAGCGTTTTGGGCACAGTTTTCAGACCTGAAGTGTAAGTAACTGAATAGGGATGGGCAAGAGAAACGTGACGGTTTGGGAAAACAAACTCCTTTTCCTCTCTTCATTTCATATGTAAATGTATATCTAGCTCATCATGTGTGCATTTGAGGTGGTAGCTGGAGTTTATGTTTAAAGTTTTTTGCAACGATGAGGTGCAAGACATTTGCCGTTAAGAGTTTTCAGTCCAGTGTATAAGGGAAGATAGCTACTCAGCTACTAATTAGTCAGGTGCTTGTGATAAGTACTGCAGAGGAGAAGAGGTCTTGAGAATGTGTGTTGGAGTGATTTACCTAACTACTGTCAGGGTTTCTAGGAAGATTTGCGGTGGTGATGGGGTGGAGGTTAGAAGGCTCACAGCTAATTAGTAGTGCCATAGAGTAGAGAGCCCAGATCTGGTTCTCCTTCATGGGCCTTCTTATTCTTCTTCCAAAACACTTCCTGTTAACCCCTCTGTCTCATTACAAAAATGAAAAAAAAAATCACTGCAATGAGCAGGGGCTGGTCTGTTGAGTTGTGGAAGAGATCTAGGGGATGGAGAGCTGAGTAAGCAGTTGCTTGGATCAAACTGTCTATAAATCAGATATCATTTGTCAGGATTGTATTTATTTACTTATTTTTGAAGAATGGTAGACTTGACTTTTGGTAGGGGATTGAGGATGTTCAGTAATAAATCGAGAAAAAGATAAGTTTTGTTTTTACCTAAAATGGGTAGACATTTGAACACATAGTAGAAGAGAAAAAAGCAAATGAAGGGATCGTGATAGAAAATGGTTAGCAGTGGTGAAGAAATGAATACGCACACAGTCAGGTTTTGGGAAGGGAGCGCTGGTTACTGAAAAGATTTGTAGTGATCCTTGGGGAAGATAGATTGACTGAGCACCCTGTGAATTGCAAATGTCCTCAGTTGAGAGTAGACAGTCTTCATAGAGGACCCCACAGATTCTGACAGGCATTTACTTGATGTGACACATTACCTCATAAGGTGGTCTGTTTCTGTTTTTAATAACGTCTCTTAGGAAACATGGCTTCACATTTAGAGGAATGTTCACTCTTTTAGCTCTCTCTTGCCTTTATCAGCACCAGCCTGTGTCACTTGACTTAGCATTTGCTTTTCTCTTGGTCTCTTCCTTCCTTTTTCACATTTTTCTTTTACTCAAATACTGATTTTTAATGGCTTGTCTCATTCTCTCCTGTCTTTGATTTTTGCCAGTAAGCTAATGACTCTCTTAGTCCTTCCCTCACTCCCCGCTTGGTAGCTTCATTGATGCGGGTCCAAAGGTAGGCTCACTTTTGTTCATCTTCCCCCATCCCTTTTCTCCGTGGTAACACTAGTCCCTGGCCAGGGCTCTGATACTGTTAGGATAATCACATGGATTTGTCTTGTATCACCTGTCTTAGCCTTCACTGTCCATGCCCTCTCCCTAGTTAAGATCTAGAAAACCTTACTGTGCTTGATCTTCACCTCCTGGGGATTTCTTCTATCTGTACCTTTTCATCTGTATCCACACCGGAAACTAGCAACAGTGGCACTGTAAGGAATCTGCCTCAACTGTTACCTTCTAGATGTGTGTCTTCCTATTGGAATAGTTTTTCTGAAATATATTTCTAAGTGTAGAGCTCCCAGTTAAAATGTCATTAGTAAGTGCCCCATAGTTTCATTGTCTAAATACCTTGGGATAGAGATTGTGAGATCCCATGTGTTCTTTAACAGTCCCCAACAATCCCAATTTAAATTAGTCTCCTCTCCTCACTCTTCTAAGTACCTTTTGTTCTCCCACTCCAGATTAATTGCAGAGCTCTGTGCCTTCAGGCCTTTGACATGCTGTTCTTTTTTTTTCTGTTAAAGCCACAGCCCACTTCTTTAACTCTTATCTTATCAGAAACCTTTTTTTCTTTTTTCTATTGGCTTCTCCCCCAGAGAGTTAATGGTCACCATTCTCTGTGTTCCTTTAGCTCTTAAAATACTTTTCTCTGTCTTGTATTATTTATTTTCTTGTCACTTTTGCTAGTCTTAACCTCTTGAGGATTGGTACGTGTCTTAGTCACCTTTTTTTATCCTTGGTATACCTGAAGCATCAGTTGCTCATTAGTTAGTTGTTAACTTGACACAAGCTAGAGTCGTCTGGGAAGAAGGAACCTCAGTTGAGAAAGATGCTGCCATCAGGTTGGCCTGGAGGCAAGCCTGTGGGGCATTTTCTTGTATAAGAAAGGCTGAGCAAGCCACGAGGATCAAGCTAGTAAGCAGCACTCCTCCATGGCCTCTGCTTCAGTTCCTGACTTCAGGTTCCTGCCTTGAGTTCATGCCCTCGTTTCGGTAGGTGATAGATTGTGACCTGGAGGTTGTAAGATGAAATTAATCCTTTCTTCCCCAAGTTGCTTTTAGTCACGATGTTTATCATAGTTAGAAAACAAACTAGGAAATGAGAAAACAGTGAGTGTTTGTTGAATTGTGCCCAGCAGCTTTTGAACTCTTGGGCCATAGAGCATAATAGGATTCCTTTATATATTTGATGACAGATTCTTGTGTAGAGTATGCATGTGTGACAGTTGTTCCATTCCCTCCCCACCCCTCTTCAGCCACTCTTTGTGGATTTTCTAACCCTTTAATGACCTTGATCATCCTCTTAGATATGCTACCATTTTAGTATTTATCAGTTTTGTCATTTTTTGGGAAAAATAATTGACTTTTCCTTAGTTGTTATAAAAAAGACTTGATCTGTTCTGTCTGTTGGGATGAAATACAAAAGAGGTTATATATTTCTAGGGTGAATGTGCAGATGATAAGAGGTGTGCTCCTTAGCACATTGTCTGAGAATTAATACATTATGTGGGATGAAGAAAGGACTTTCATGTGGAGGCAAGGATTTAGGGGTATGACGCATGATTCTACAACTACACATATATCTATAAATTGGGGGCTACAGGCAAGCAAGAACAATACCTTTCATACCTAACTGAATTGCCAGCAAAATGAGATGTAAAGTTGTTTATAAACTATTATATTTGAGTCAAATAGTTTTTTAAAACTTTTATTGATTCTTTGTGGATTTCATATCATTCATTCCAATCCCACTTATCTCCTGGTCTCCTCTCATCTGCCCTCTGCCCTTGTAACCTCCCCGCAAAACAAGACCAAATTTAAAAGAAAAACCAAAAACCCAAACAAAACAAAGAAACAGAGGGGAAAAAAAAAGAAAGAAGAATATTGTCATGGAAGCTGTAGTGTGGCCCATGTATAGTTTTAATAGTTCTTTTTCAGCTTTAGAAATAAAGTGTGATTCAGTTGTTAAGATTTATTCTTTTTAAGATTTATTCTCTCTCTCTCTCTCTCTCTCTCTCTCTCTCTCTCTCTCTGTGTGTGTGTGTGTGTGTGTGTGTGTGTGTGTGTGTGTGTGTGTGAGAGAGAGAGAGAGAGAGAGAGAGAGAGAGAGAGAGAGAGAGAGAGAGAGAGAGAGAGATTGTCAGTAGAGGCCAGAAGAATGTATTGGATCTCCTGGAACTAGACTTAAAGGCAGTTGTGAGCTGCTCATTGTGGGTGTTGGAAATCAAATTTGGGTTCTACAGAAGAGCAATGCATGCTCTTAACTGTTGAACCATCTTTCTAGTCCCCCCTTCCCACCCAGTCTGATACTGAAAGTATAGTTTTTCATTAGTCCCAATTGATTATTGTTAGTGTTGCCTTCTGTATCTTCTCCACATAGAGAAAGATATTTTTTGATGTAAAAAAAATAGAATGTCAGTACATCTCTTCTATGTCTTTCCTCTCAAATATTTTGCTAAGTGATTTCCTTGCCCTTAGTAAGTGTGGGTACCATGCCTGCTACATCCCATTGCACTCAACAGGAGAACAGTAGGGGCAGTGGCTAGAAGTAAGGCTGACCTGTCAGAGAGCTAGTGAGGTGAGTTTGATTTGAACTTGGTAACACCATCAAGTGAAATATGATTTTAAAATAGAGGCCAAAATTTGAATTAATTTCTAATAAAGAGTATTTGCATTAAAAACCTTGTATATGAGACCAAGAAAACTCATTCAGACTCACTAATAAAATACTGTTATATTTCTTTGTAGTTGCTTTCTACTATATGGCTCATTCTTTTACTTCATAACTGTAAGCTATGTATACCTTTAGATGTTTTCCTTAAACAAATATATATATATATATATTGGTTTTTCAAGACAGGGTTTCTCTGTGTAGTTTTGGTGCCTGTCCTGGATCTCGCTCTGTAGACCAGGCTGGCCTCGAACTCACAGAGATCCGCCTGGCTCTGCCTCCCGAGTGCTGGGATTAAAGTCGTGCACCACCACCACCACCCGGTATGTTTCTTTTTTTAATGCTACATTATCTTTAAATTATTTTATTTTATTTTTTGGTTTTTTGAGACAGGGTTTCTCTGTGTAGCTTTGCGCCTTTCCTGGAACTCACTCTGTAGTCCAGGCTGGCCTCAAACTCACAGAGATCCGCCTGCCTCTGCCTCCTGAGTGCTGGGATTAAAGGCGTGCGCCACCACCGCCCGGCTATTTTATTTTTAAAACTTATTTTTAAAATGTATGTTAGTTTGCAGTTAAACTTGATAGAATTATAAAGTAAGTTTTATTACTTAAATGGGCAGATCTCATTTTTAACCCATGAGTAACAATTTTAAATTTTTCTTTCCTAATTTGCATATGTATATAGTTTTCTTTTTTACACATAAGCAGATTTATACAACTTACTGTTTTTCAATATATATTTTTGAAAAGATTTATTATTTAATGTGCATGAGTTTTTTGCCTGTATGCATATATATGTGCATCACATGAATGCCTGGTGCTGTGGACCCCCTGGAACTGGAGTTACAGACAGTTGTGAACTGCCATGTGGGCGCTGGGAATTGAACCTGGGTCCTCTAAAGGAGCCATTTATCCAGCTCTCAATATGTATTCTTCATCTCATTGTTGGAAAACTTTCCTATTAGTGCACACAGATTTTCTCATAACTGTTTTTTGAAATGTCTGTGTACTTTGGAGAATGAACATAGTATTAACAATGGCCAATAAAAGTGGTATTTATAGAACAGTCACAGTGTTTGAAGCAGTGTACCATCTATTTAAAATGCATTTTTATATTCAGTATCTCTCCATTTTACAGATAAGAAAACTGAGTCTTAAATTTTAAGCACATTATGAAGGATTTCAGAGCTACCATCTGGAAAAGTTGGCATCCAAATGCATGTGTCTGCCTGCCTTTACTGCTCTGTATATTCTGCCACCTGTGTATTCTTCCACTGTGGATATTGAAGATACTTTCACTGATTTGCTGTGATAGAGTTGTGTGTTAAACATTTTTTTTTTTTTTTGCATGTGGTCTTTCCCTTCTGTAACTTTGGATTCCCACATATAGGATTACTGATAAACAGATATTTTTTGTGTCTGTGTAAGGTCATGGTTTATTATAGTTAGTGTTAATTGTGGATGGGGCCATTCCTTGGCTGGGACCCTGGTCTGTCTGAGTGATAAAAGGAACTGAGCAGCACTATGCATTCTTTTCTTCCTGATTGTGGATGTTATGTGATCAGGTGCATCAAAATCCTGTCACTTGAATTCCATGACATGATGAACTGTACCTTTGAACTGTGAGCCAGAATAAATCCTTTCTCCAGGAAGTTGCTTCGTTATGCTATGTTATCACAGGCATCAGGAAAAGAAACTAAGTCAGGGTTCCAGTCACTCTAGAACAGTACTGGTAACATTAAGAATACTACCTCTTAAACTGCAGGGATATAGCCAAAGGCCCTGAGTTAAACCTCTAAGTACCACAGTAACACAAATAAAACAATAAAAAACCCTTTACTAAAACATTTACAGCTTTCCCAAGTTGTTTTTACCTTTAATTGTGAATGTTTCATACTAAATGTTTTTATTTTAATTGCAGATATCATCGTCTTTGTTTTGTTTGTTAGCTGAAGGGTGGGACTAGTTAGTGGGTAATCTGGAGTCCTCCTCCTGTGTGCTTCTACACTTAGTCAGCAGTATAAAGTTGAGCGGTGGTCTCATCTCAGCTGAATGACCTCTATGTGGTTCTTATATTTGAAAACGAGAGGTTTCCGGTTTGGATGTGAGAATTAACCTTTTGTCATTCTGTAAGACTTATTTTAATTATATATCTTTTCCAGGTATAAAGTAAGGTCTGATTGGGAAAATCTGTTCATTGCTTATAAATGATTGTTTATGATTTATTTGTGTAAAAATAGCTTCAGCACTGAGTTCATGAAACAAGTTCAGTGTTAAGTAGTTGGGACACATTTTAAGTTATAGTATTACCAGAAATAATAGCTGCTTACTCTCAGGCTTGGAACAGGCATGCATGGAGTGTGAAATAAGTTGAATTTACAGAGCTGGCTGGAATTAGCAGGTTTTGCTTCTTTTTCTAAAGATGTGGTTGTTTTATATTAATTTAGTTTTTGAGTCAGGGTCTTTTTATGTCGCTTCGACTGGCCTCAGGCTTGTGATCTCCTGCCCTAGGCTTCTGAGTACTGGGATTATAGACATGCATGTACCACCATGTCTAGTTTATAGGTTTTGTTGTAGTGAAATCAGTACTTGAATAATTTGCAAATGATAATCTGCAAATACGATTGTATGGCTTTACTTTTCTTTAAAATAGGATTAGATATAACCTTTGAAATAGTTTTATAGCAAGGATTTTTAATTTAATTTTTCATTCAGACAGTTACTGCTAGATCTAAAGGTTTAAATAATTTTGGCTCATTGCAAACACATCTTTGAGGGCTAATTATAAAGCCCCCCACTTTGGAGATAGATAGTTAAGGTAAAATGGATGTGTTTTCTGTCCTCAGGATACCTTGGGTATAATAGCTGAGATAAAATAGGTAAACATCTGTTGGGCAGTGGTGGCTCACACCTTTAATCCCAGCACTTGGGAGGCAGAGGCAGGCCAATCTTTTTGAGTTCGAAGCCAGCTTTGTCTATACAGAGAAACCCTGTTTTGAAAAACAAACAAACAAACAAACAAAGATAGATAATAGGTAACTTGATTTGGAGCAAACACCATTACTGCTATAGGTGGAAAGCATTCTGGAATCATTGTGTCAGTGCTGATCAAGTAATAGTGCAGCTTCCCCTCATAATTCTGGATCTGGATTTTTAGAGTAGTTCTACTTAGTTTATGAAGCCAGTAGGCAGGAGCTCTCAAGAATGAATTATTTTTCATTTCCTCAGAGTGATTCCTGGAAGGTTTGCATATATCTATGAGGATGCCATAATAAAGTCACCTGGAGTTCAGCTACTACAGTATCGTCTGGATTATGTATCTCTGTATAGATAGATTCTGTGCCTGCATATATGTGTGTGTGTGTGTGTGTGTGTGTGTGTGTGTGTGTGTGTGTGTGCTGCTTGTACTGTGAATTAAACTTGTAGTCTTGAAGATTAGATGCTATGCAAGTATTCTTACCACTGAGCTACAGCCCAAGCCTTTTTTCTGTAAATCTGGAGACAAATTGTTCTTTTTTGTTTGTTTTGTTTTCAGGACTGATTATTAGTTGGCAGTAGTTGGTAAAACTTACTCAGGATTCCTGAGCAGAGCACATTTTAAAAATATGCTACATAGACATTGAATAGAGAAAGTTTTTCTGTTGCAGAATGAATGAATTAAAAAAATCAGTGTATGTTTTCATATATAAGGTATAGTTGAGAAAATATTATAGTTAATAATTCAGGAATAGAATAATACATTGTAAGCTTCATATATAATTTTTAATTAATAATATAAATATAGTAACTAAAATTTGAACTTCTTATTGATTAATTCTTGAAAGCTTTTGAAGTTTGAGTGGGAACTATTAGTTTTAAATTTGTATATTTTGTTCAGTGGATTGTATACAGAAATGTTTTGATGATGACCTCCTTTACTGATAGCACCAGTTATATTGAACTCAACCTTTATGCACCTTAATGTAATTGAAGAAGAGGAATAAGGGAACTTTTGAAGTCCATGCATCAAGCAAGTTTCTCAGTCTTGGAGGGTTCCCTTCTGAGAACACTTTTATTGTAAGCACTTTAACAAGCAGGATAATCTAGTTTCTGAGTCCATAGCTGACCAGAAGTAGATGGAAGGATTTTCTTGGGTGCTCTTGACCACAGGAGGGGAGGTTGTGACAGTTGCAGTGAAGGAGATTTTGGACAAGCACATGAACACAAACTCTTCCCATAAGCAGAAATAATTGTCTCAACAAAATTGAAGAAAATTCCTTTTCTGTGCATTACTACTACTGGGTACCACTTGTCCCTTGCCCCCCCCTTACCTTTTCAGATTATATAGATTATATATACGTTGCCTGCTTGGGAGACACATCTTCCCTCAGAAATCTCCAGTGTGACATCTGAGGTTGGAATAACTTGAAAATGCTTAGGAGAGGTGGTGAGGCCCTAGTAGTCCTTATTACTCTGGCCATGGCATTTATCTTTATGAACAGCATTGCTCAACCTGATTGCTAATTGGAATTTTAATTTTTGTGTAAAGTTAATTGTTGATTTGATCCTAATTATTTTAAATTATAAAATTTTGAATGAATGTATAAAGTGTGAAATCATACTCCATACCTGTCCTCAGAGGTAACCACTTTTAATAATATAGATTTTATATTGTATATGTATAATTAGATACTTATGCAATATCTATAACAAAAATGACAAGTTGGATTATGCTGTCCATACTACTTATCTACTTGTTTTAGGACCTCTTTCTACATGAGTGCATGGAAATGTGCTACAATTGTTTTGATAGCCATATGATATTTTGTTGACACAGTCTACTTAGCTATTTTCTGATGCCCCTAAATTTTTGATTGCTAACAATTGATATAAGTCCACTTTTTATAAATAATGTATGTTCATGTGCATATGTACCATCAAATAAGATAGGAGGGCATTTATATTAATTTGAAAATGATCTTTAATGATTTTGTGAGTATAAATATATGAATATATGTGAGTGTGTATTAATTTTTGGTAGTTATTTTCAAATTATTTGCCTAAAAGATGATTCTTAACAAAAAATGAGAGTGTCTATTTCTCCACGCCCTTGCCCATCAATTATTTGTCCAGACTGCCTAGTTTTTACCACCTTGACTGATGAAAACAGAATGTCTCTGTGTATTTGTTTATTTTGTATGATGTATGTGAGTGCTGCTGCACATGTGCTTGGTACTATGTGGATGACAGAGGACAGCCTCGCGTATTGGTCTTATTCTTCTAGCTTGCCTGGTGCAGGATTTCTTTGTTGTTTGCAGCTGTGCGTGCCAGGCTGGAGGGCCTGTGAGCTTCTTGGGATTCTTCTGCTTCTTGTTGTTTTCCGTCTTGCCTTAGGAGCACTGGGATTACAGATGCACTCTGCTACCTCTTCCTGGCTTTCTGTTGGTTTTGAGGATTCAAACTCAGGCCCATGTGCTTTCACAGCAAGTGCTTTACCCAAAATACTGTCTCCCCAGCCCTTACGTTTACATTTATTAATAAAATTGGCATCTTCTCAGGTTTTACTTGATAGCTTATATTGTTTCTAAGAACTGTCTGCCTTTTGTTCACATTTTCCTCTCCCCTTTTTTGAGTTCAGTGGTAATGCTGAATGTACCTTTGTTCCAGAGGAAATTGGAGTTCCAGTTTAGGTTCTTTGTGTTGCCACCCATAATGTTGTGATGTATCACAAGGGTCTGTGCTACAGTCAGCATTACTCTGTTAGCTAAATAAACTTTTCTTTATAAGCTACCCAGCTTCAGGTATTTTGTTATCCTGACATTAAATGGACTAATGCAGAGGGACAGGGCACAGTTTTTCATTTGGACACTTTGAGCCTAAAATGTCAGCAGAATGTGTTTATAACTGTATTACAGAATTGGAGATCTGGTGAGAGGTATGGGCTGGACATGTATGTTCAGAAGTTATTAGAGAGAGATGATCATAGTTCATGTCATGAGAATAGATCTACTTAGAAGGGGGGAAAAACCCCAACCTGCAGTAAAGATTTAGAAACATACTGTAGTTGGGTTTATAAAGGAAGGAAAATACCCCGTGTTTGCAGATGCTGGTACCAAAACTAGGTGAGTACCTAGAATAAGAACTGTAACACATAAAGCATATGTAACACATAAAGTCTCATTTCACCTACAGATAGCTTTTTGGAAAACATCCATATAATAAGTGGAATAGTGCTAAAATAATTTTGTTACCTTTTCCAAAGTCTATAGGCACAGCTGTGGCCCCAAAGTTAGAGTGCTAGGCAGGGAGAGAGAAGATTACAAGGACTATTCTGGGCAATTCTTTACTGTAAATGACAATTATAATGACTTACCACCCACCCTGTTGTGCTGAGGTAAACAATGAGTTGCTATATATCCATGTTTAGAACAGAGCCTGGCTTATCTTAATTGTCCATTAAACATAAACTGTTATCTTTCTTGTTTGTTCTATACTAGATTGAGCGGAGAGCCTAAAAGACATGAAAGGTAGATAATGCTGATGTAACTTGGCGTATATTTTTGTCTCTCATGGTTAAATTATTTTTATCTAAGTGAATATATGATGTGGCTTCTCTGTATTTAGTGTATTTTTCTTTTGCATTTGTGAACCTATTTAGGGTAGAAAAAGTTTCTTCATTTGTTAGACTTTAATTTCCTTCTGGAATTCCAAAGGTAAATCTATTTCTTTTTTTTCTGTTCTCTATTGTACTTTATTTCTCATTTTGTTATGTCAGTTTTTATATTTGGAGACTATATTACTGTGCATACACAATTGCAATTGTCTTTCTAGTGAGTAAAAGCATTGTTAGGAATTTATTAATGTAGCTTTTCAGCTGTTATTTTAAACAAGATTTATTTTTATTTTATGTGTATGAGTATTTTGTCTGCATGTATGTAAGTGCACTACATGTGTGCCTAGAGCCTACAGAGGTCAGAAGAGGATGCTGGATTCTAACTGAAATTACAGGTGGTTGTGCATCACAATGTGGATGCTGGGAACTGAACCTTGTTCTCTGCAAAAGTACTCTTAACTGCTTAACAGAGCCATCTTTCCAGCTCCTCTCAGCTCCTTTTTAGTGTTAAATATATATATTTGTTTTCAGACTTCATTCAGTCTTGAATATAATATATATACTGTATTACAGTATGTGGTTATGGTTTTATTTTTTTTAAGTTAGTTTGTCGTTTTCCTAGATCATGAGCTAAGCCATTTCTCCAGTCCCTTTTCTTCTTTCTTGTGGTTCTTTTCAGTTAGCAATTTTTCTTTCTCATAGCAGCCAGTTGTTACTTCTTTTACTCTTTATTTTATTGGTTCCAAAAAATCTTTAACTTATACTTTATATAATTTCTTGGACAATGCAAAACTTTTTTTTTTTTTGGTTTTTCGAGACAGGGTTTCTCTGTGTAGCTTTGCGCCTTTCCTGGTACTCGCTTTGGAGACCAGGCTGGCCTCGAACTCACAGAGATCCACCTGGCTCTGCCTCCCGAGTGCTGGGATTAAAGGCGTGCGCCAGCAAAACTTTTTATAATCAGTTGCCTTTCCTTTTCAGTTTTTGTGATTTTTGTACATTTTAGTTTTCTTTATATTTCAGTCCTGTAAGAAATTAATGTTATTAAATAAGTCATCATTTATTTAGATTTGCTCATATTCTTTTCTCATTTTTTTTTTTCTGCATGTCAGAGCTTCTATCTGGGATTATTTCCTTTAGTATGTAGTTAGGTCTGTTGGAGATGTATTATTCTCTTAGCTTTTGTTTGTCTCAAAACATTTGTATTGTAATTTAACTCTGTATGTTTTTAGAGGTTGTATGTTTTTTCCTTCAGCCGTGGAAGTGTGCCGTTCTGTTGTTTGCTGGACTCTATTTTTTCTGTTGAGAAGTCAGGTATATGTGTAGTTTTTCCTCTCGGATAATAAACTTGCACTCCCTCTACAGGTCTCCCTTAAGATTTGCCCTGAGATTCCCAGTTGTGGTTTTCTTTGCATGTATGTGCTGTTGGGCTTCTGTAGCTGTAGGATAATCACTTTTATCACCTGGAAAGTTTTTTGGCTGATCTCTTCAAATACTCTGCCTCTTCGGAATTCGGTCATTTAAGTTCTTTGCACCCTCACATCTGACAGGTTTAGAACAGTTCTAGTTTTGCCCTCCTGTGGTTGTTAGAATAAGAGCAACAGCTTAAGACTCTCAACGTTCTTATCAGAGGCAGCACTTCCATTTAGTGAGTCCTTTATTTCATTTTTTGTATTTTCATTTCTAGAATTCCATTATGTCCTATAGTTTCCAAGTTTCTGCTTATAGTTTTATTACTTTAATTCTTTCTCTTACGTGTTCCTGCAGGTGCTTTTATATTTTGTGATTTTTTTTTTTTGAGATTGTCTTGTCTTTTCATGTTTGTTTGTGATTGAATGCCAGGTATTGTATACAAAAAAAAAAAAAAAAAAAAAAAAAGAATAGAGATTATCTGAATGGCATTGTCATCTCTAAAAAGGTCTTCCCTTGCTTTGGTAAATGGTTATGCTAGAGGAACTAACATTTCAATCTGCTCAGGGACTGAGATGATTTAAATTGGGCTTCTGCTTCTATGAACTGAAATACTTCAGGTCTGCCTTTACTTCTTAGACACAATCCTTTGAGATCCTGATCTTCAGTTTAAAGGGTTTACCTTCTTTCTAGAAGGTCCTTACTCTTTTTTTTCCTTGGATTTTGATCTTGTCAAAAATTATGCATAGGGCTGGAGAGATGGCTTAGAGGGTAAGACCTTGTTGTTCAAACAAAAGGACCCGAGTTGGGATTCACAGCATTCACATTAAATAAAGAAAAAGTGAGTGCATGTAACCTCAGCACTATGGGGGATGGAGGCAGGAGGATCACTGGACCTTGCTAGCTCACTACCTCTAGCTCCAGGTTTAGTGAGAGACTTTGAAATATTCAGGGAAATTAGGCAGAGATTGATAGACCAGGACACTTGACATTCTCCTTTGGTATCTACACCCCAGGACACCCTCATATATGTGTGTGTGTATAGTACACACACTCATCAGTTTAGCTCACTTCAACCTGTTTAAGCAGTAGTCTTTAGAATGTGCTGATCATACTTAAATATAAGCAGTAACTACTGTTGACTGCCTTGAATTTTGTAGACTAAATGATAGCAAATAGCAAATAGAGGATGCCCCTTCCTATAATATTGTTTAATTCACCATGCCAACAAATCTCTCCCTGCAGCCTACTAAGCTTTTTTTTTTTAATTAAGGACTTGATTTAACAGCAGATTTCATTCATTTGAGGATTCAATCCTTGTTTAAACAGATAAGAATAACAGCTCAGGCTTGGTTAAGATACATTGTAAATGCAACCAAAATTTTACCTGGGGCAGTTCACTTTTTGACTGTTCTGTTCAGAAGGTGAGCACTTTTGTAACCAATTTCTAGTTACTCATAGGCTGATTATCTAGTTTGTTTATCTTAAGATTATGAAATCCTCTTGTTTCTCACTCCATTTAGATCTATTCCCCTGGCTAATTTAGGTTACTCTACACTCTTAAGATAAAGCAAAGAAAAGCAGATGTAGATAAATTAATGGCTAATGTGAAGTTGTTCCTGTTTGTTTCTTTTTTCTAATGTTTACTTTCTGTGCTCTTTTGGAGTGTCAAAAATGACCATTATCTAATATTTAGTGCAATAAAATGAGTTCTTGATGTGCTATTCCTGATGAGGGTACCCTCATGTTACTTAGATTATGGGGCCATATAACAGTTCAGGCAGATACAGTTCTAGTCTCATGTTTGAATTAGTGTAGGCACGTGGTACCCACAGCTCTCCCAACATCCCGTATCTCCGTTCTTCTTGTCATTGCTCAGACCACTTTGCAAGCATTTAAAATACAGTTGATGCGACTGGGGTAAGAGGCCAAATGGAGAAGTCAGTTACATGCCATTCTAGGTAGCAACCATAGCTTTTTATCTTAATATTATCCTCAAGACCTAGTACATTGCCTGATATGTCTTCAGAAATACTTTGTTTTATAAAGACATTTTTCTTTTCAGTGCTGGAGATTGAGCCTAGAGTCTTGTGTTTGCTAGGCAAGCCTCTTAACATTGAGCTACACTTCTAGCCCTTAACATTTTATTTTTGAATGAAAGACTACCTCAAAATTATAGTCATAGGAAGAAGCATTTGACTCATCTTTCTGCCTTTATAGAAAAGTTAGGCTTATGTTCAAGACCAGCTGTTTAAGTTCCTATGGCTTGCTTGGCTTAATTATGCTTTAGATAATGCAAAGAGATAGGTAAATATAATATACAGTAAACCCCAGCAAACAACTTCCTACCAAACAGCCATTGTTGGAGAAGGGGCAGGGGATGTGTGGTAGGATATGCTTTGTTTTACTTTTGGTGTCTATATTTGTTGAATAGTGTGCCATAGCATATACTGAACCAAGTAAGATGTAGTTTTGTCTTTAAGGAACTTGTGTAATGTAAGAATTACCATCAGCACATTGCATAATAAAATGCCAAATAAGTTGTATACTTTCCCAAGCATTAGCTTTATATAATTAAAACAATTAATGCTCAGGGCCCATCGTTAGAAAGGTATGCAGTTTTCAGTTCTTCAAGACCGTATGAGCATACTGAGTTGGGGAAACCGTCTAGAATACACACTGATAATTTATCTCCATTTGACTGACAGGAGTGTGAGCTTCTTGATATAAATTATATGAATATTGAGTCTGTTGATAATTTCTTTTATATCAGATTATATCATGTCATCAGCTTAGAGATTTTCCAAGTCAGTTATATTTATTAGTACTGGCCTGTTGTGGAATTGTTTAGCCACGTATGGGTTGGGGTGGGAGGAAAGAAAGAGAGAATTCAGTAATATTACTTAAAAAAAAAAACTGTTGGGGGACATCTGTTTATCCCTTGTTCATCCAGAAATGTCCAGCCCCTTCCTTGGGATCTTAATGATTACAAAGGATAAGTACTTTCATTGTGTCTTGTATATATTTCTAACTCGCCTTTCCTTAACATGTTCTCGTTAAGCTCTAATGCAGTTCTTTCCTTCTGATAACTGTTTTCCCCCTAAAAGGAAGACCAATCTCTCAGTTTATTTTGCTGTTGGTATGGCTGTCTCCTCTCCCTCCTCTCCCCCGCCTCTTTTTTTTTGTTTTTGTTTTGGTTTTTTTGAGACAGGGTTTCTCTCTGTAGCTTTGGAGCCAGTCCTGGAACTCACTCTGTAGACCAGACTGTTCTCAACTCACAGAGATTCGCCTGCCTCTGCTGGGATTAAAGCGTGCGCCACCACCGCCCAGCCTACTTCCTTCTCTCTTATAGCTTTACTAGGATTTAGAGGAATTATGCTTTGGTCTATGGGGCAGCTGTGTTTCATTAACTCTTTGTTCCTGCTTCAGGTCATGTTATAGGATAAAAGTTAGTATCTGGGAAAGAACTCAGCTTTCAGAAGTGCAGAAACATTCTTTGTAAGGATTAAGAAAGGAAAATTTGGTTGGATAAATGACAGCTAATCTCTTACATCAGCAGAGCTAGTTTAGAGTCACATTATCAGGCTGTCATAACTTCATTTTAATTGGCTGCATTGAAAAAAAAAACAAAAATTGAACTACCAGTTATGCTCTTTGCTCTCCTCAGTGTTGGCAGTATAAAGCCTCATTCACAGAGAAGAGGACATGAACTAGTAGGTACAAGGACGCTTATGTGAATGAAGCTCTGCCCAGCCAAGCGACTTGCCCTGGTTTAAGATACAGCACTTGACAACTTCAAATAGTTTGTTTTCTCAGAGGGAAAAGTTCAGTCTATTTATCCATGTTTAGTAAAAACTGTTATGATTCTTTGATGGAAAATACTCTGAGATTCATTTATTCATTCAGTAAGCATTTATTGAGTAGCTACCGTGTGCAAGTCACTCTGCTAGGTGGTGAGAGAAATAAAAATTAATTTAATGAAGGGTGTATCGTGTAAAAATAATAATGCTGTGTAGAAAGTGATGTGTGCTGTAAAAGGAGTGCAGAATGCTTTGGGAATTAAAAGTAGACATTTCTTCTTGACAGGACAAGTCAGTGTAGGCTTTCTGGGGCTTGTAGAATTTGAGCAAATCCTGTAGGCCACACCAAGAAGAAATGATTCTTAAAAATTTTAGGAACAGTAGAATCCTCTGCAGTGGCATGGACAGCTACTAGTTATGTTGGTCCTGCGTTTCTTTGCATTAAGGTATAGTTGGTTATAGTTTCCTTGTTTTGTTTTGCAAATTCCTTTTTTCAACTCTGTAGAGGCACTGAATGCTTCTAAGGTTGGAGGGGGAGATCTTAGACTAGTTGGTTAACTACTTTGTGTTTTGTTTGTCATGTGTAAAGCACTATGTGCCAGAGACTTTTGAAACAGTGTTAACATAACCAGGATGGGTGGCTTATATTGGTAATCTAAGCACTTGAGAAGCAGAGGCAGGACAGTTGCTACAGGTCTGAGGCCAGCCTCATGTGTTCATAGTAAGTTCCAGGCCAGGCAGGGATATCGGAGATACTGTCATTTGTGTGTGTGTGTGTGTGTGTGTGTGTGTGTGTGTGTGTGTGTGTGTGTGTGTTACATATAATAAGTCAGTTATTTTGTGGTTATATTCCCAGTAAGTGATAAGCAAAAATTTGAAACCACGCCAGGATTACAAAGTACTAAACTGTGTGTTTTTTTTTTTCCTTCTAGAATTTCTTGGATCTCCAAAGTGCGTTAGCTCTTGTCCCATTTATTTAGTTAAGGCTGCTTCCCCTCTTGTAAGGAGAAAGGAAAGCAGCTCTTTTCTAGTCTCAGAAGTGCTATGGCAGAGTGTCCTAACAAATTTTGTTTTTAGACTATTACTGCTACTAGTTATTTACTGTGCCACTCTTTCTCCAAAGAACAGAGGTTTTATAGTGAAAAGTTGGCATGCATTGTAAGCTGTTCTGTCATACAGTAGACCTGAGGTTGTCACCCTAGGAGTAAATATTATGTGCTTAAAACAAGATACTTTTCTTTAAATCTTTTCCCCTGAAAGATAATACCAATGTATTTCTTGTTAATGAGTAAAATTGCCCAAGTTTACTCATGAGTCTTTTAGGACTTTTCAGTGAGATATTGAACTGTAGGCATAGTTGAGGTATAAATGCAGATTGTAAGTATACTGGTTAATTTTAACAAATATATCAGTGGTTTTATTTATTTATTTTGCATTTTGCCAGTTAGAGAAAATATTGTAGTTTAAATGACTCCCTTTGTTTTGTGTTCTGTATATTTGTTGTAAAATTCATGTTTTTTTAAATTTGGTGTCCGATGTTGTTGTGTTGTGTGTGTGTGTGTGTGTGTGTGTGTGTGTGTGTGTGTGTGTGTGTGTCCCTGCTTTCATGTAGTCTGGGCTGGCCTCCAGCTTCCTGTGTAGAAGGGGATGGCCTTGAAATGCCTGATCCTTCACCTCATCATGTTGGGATTATAGGTGTGCACCACCACACCTGTTTTTATGGTGCTGGGATTGAGTTTAGTGCTTTATACTTGTTAGGCAGGCGCAGCACAACTGAGCTACAGCCCTAGGCTCGAATATGTATTTTCAGTTTGTATTTTTTGTTCATATGCACAGTTAAACAACTATCAGTGGAGGTAATCTTTTCTATGAGCTTCTGCTATTGTTAAATTGTTTCCTTTCAAAAGTCAACTGTTAGTGTTGGAGCTACAAAGATTGAATAAATTTCCTGAGAGGAAATGATAATAAAATATTCAGGAAGTTGTTAGGAAACAAGAACTTATGTTCTTGTTCATTCAGATAAGCTGCTGAGACCTTTTGAGTATATCAAAATATTTTGTATTAGTGGAAGGAATGAAAGACTTGGCAACTTCCTGTAGTGTTGGAGACCTTGGATTATATAGAATTTTGGAATATAGAATGCATAAATGAAAGAATTTCTTGCAGCTGTTTGAATGACCTCCTTTTTTTCTTTGTATTTTTTGTTTGTTTTTGTTTTTCAGAGAAAAATGTGAGAGCTTTCTGAAGTCAATAAATAACCCACTGGGGAACCTGTTCTTGGGTTTACCTAAGAGTGTGAAACAAGCCAGTATATATGACCAATTTTTCTTCCCTATGCTTTGCTTTCTGGTCACCTCTTGTAGTTTGTCTTATTCTGTTCTTGGGTTTACCTAAGAGTGTGAAACAAGCCAGTATATATGACCAGTTTTTCTTCCCTATGCTTTGCTTTCTGGTCACCTCTTATAGTTTGTCTTATTCTCCGATTTCCACTTACAGGGTCACTGTAACTAACTAGCCTGTGTTTTTCCTTTTGAATAGACTTGTTGTACTTGTTTTGTAACAAGCTGAGTTTAGTTTGTTTTTTCTTCTCTGTTCATGTCAGGTAGTTTTACCCTAGTGATAAGCTCTGGATCCCTCACTTGAATGGGCCTCTTCTAGAACCTGTGAGATGCAGAACCTGTGAGAGACCCCAACACTGTACTTAGTAGTTAGATATTACAACTGTAAAATGTGCAAAAGTAAGGATTTTATCCCCTTTCTTGAATTATGTATTCTTTAAATCCTGCTAGTCAGTCTTGGTTTATGGTATGGGGTAGGTGTTTTCTTTTCATTCATTCTTTTTTTAAATTTGTTTTTAGATTTATTTTATTCTTATGAGTGCCTGCATGTGTGCCTGTGCACCAGATGCATACCTGGTGACTGAGGAAGTGGTGAGCCTCTGTGGGTGCTGGTAATTGAACCCAGGTCCTTCTCAAGAACAAATGCTCTTATCATTGAACCAACTCTCCAGCCCAGGAGTTGGTCTCTCTTTCCTTTTTCTTTTCTTTCTTTTTTTCTTTTGAACCTGGGTTCTTTGGAGGAACAGCTAGTGCTCTTAACCATGAGCCATCTCTCCAGCCCTCCAGGTGATGGTTTCTAAATGTGGCTGAGGAATGTTTCTAGGAAGGAAGCACTAATGAGAAAGCTGAGCAGTTGACTGTAGAGCAGCAGCTCTCAACCTGTGAATCGGGACTCTTTTGAGGAGGGGTCAAACTACCCTTTCACAGGGGTTGCCTAAGACCATCAGAAAACACAGATATTTACAATACAATTCATAACAGTAGCAAAATTACAGTTATGAAGTAACAACGAAAGTAATTTTATGATGGGGGGTCACCACAACATGAGGGCATGTATGAAAGGGCACAGCATTAGGAAGGTTGAGAACCACTGCTATATAGTGTGGGATGGCTAGGGATCCTTTCCCTGGCATCTGGACCACATCTACTTCCCCTGAAACTTCAGCAAGAAGGAGTGGGAGTGGGGGAGCTCGGGCTAGAGGAAGTGTAGGGAAGGCAAGGTGTTTTTGTGGCCAAGGTAGTGAGTACATTAAGGTACTGTCTTTGTATTTAATGATACATTTTCAAATAGTGTTTCCAGTAGCATTTTGAAATAACTAAAGAATCCCCAAACAATAATATATTTCACCCAAAATTTAGTAATACAATTTTAGATTTGCCTTGGTAGATGATTCTTCTCTATTTTCTCATCTTCTGGCTCTATCTATCTATCTATCTATCTATCTATCTATCTATCTATCTATCTATCTATCTATCTATCTATCTTTGAGACAGAGTTTCTCTGTGTAGCCCTGGCTGTCCTGGACTCACTCTGTAGACCACACTGGCCTCAAACTCATAGAGATCTGCCTGCGTGAGCCACCACCACCTGGTCTGGCTTCTTTTTCATCTCTTGTTCTCTTTACTTTTGGATTCAAAGTTCTCCTGTACTTCTGAAGATTTTGAATGACCACTATATATAGCCACATCTTAAAATTGTATTTGTTATGTTCTCTTTAAAGATAATTGAGTGTTCTGCATACCTGGAAACTTTTGTTTACAGTTAAAAAAAAGTGTAATATTTTCAGAGCCAATTGTAGCTAGCCTGTGGTTAACTAGCTCAGTTTCAAAAAATGCTTACAGCTATTTAGCCTTTCCTAAAATTCTTTTGGATTGGCCTAATGACATTTCTAGAAAGTTGTATGGATCTGCCACCTGGTGGTGAAATAGTATAGCAAATCCTAACTTTTAGAAGTTTAACAATATTTTTTTTTTATTGCTTCACGTTTAATATTTTACATAACCTGCATATTTACAGGATCACCACCAAAGTATGTCTTGATGAACATTGGACATTAAAACATTATGTAATGCAATATAAATAGACCAAACAGAAGTGAATACTAATGCGTATTCTCAAAATTTCCAACAATTTAAGAATTATCAGAGAATTAATGATATGAAGAAAAAACTGTTTGGAGTTATTTTGAAGTTAGCCCCCATGGGACTGGACTAGGCCCTCTGGATACGGAAGACAGTTGTTTGGCTTGAACTGTTTGGGGGGCACCCAGGCAGGGGGATTGGGATCTGTCCCTGGTGCATGGGCAGGCTTCTGGGAATCCGGTCCCTGTGGTGTGACGCCTTGCACAGCCTTGGTGCAGTGGGAAGGGGCTTGGATCTGCCTAGGCTCAGTGTGCTGTGCTCTGCTGACTCCCCATGGGAGACCTTGATTTGGGGGATGTGGGGTTGCGGGGTGGCTTGGGAGAGAGGGCTGGGGGGTGGGAGGAGGGAGGAAGGGGGAGACCTGTGGGTGGTATGTAGAGTGAGTAGAAAATTTCTTAATAAAGAAAAATGAAAAAAAAAAGAATTGATCCAAAAAAATGTTTAACAATATTTAAGCTCTACTTTTTAATATTTAAGCTTTTAGATATGTAGCATTTTCTTCTCCTTTTTTTAGTTGAGAAAAAATGTTATCTAATGTACTACTGTAGGAAAATTTTGAGTAATGAATTTGTTTTACAGCATTATAGGAGACTTCTTAGATTATGAAATTTGTATATTAATCAGTTGCATATATTCTGACTACTTTGAGAGCATGTTCTTCTTTAGTTTGAGGAGATGGGAGCTTTTGAGAGTATTGTTGATTGTAGTACTTCTTAAATGGATAGTCATCAACTCAAGAAAAAGTAAAGTTGATAGGACAAAGACTTTTTGGGGCGATAGCAACAGATATATTAAAAAAATTAAGATAAACTAACAATGTTTAGTGATCCCCAGATTTAATAATACAACTAAACTGTATGTGTTAGGATTAAAGGCTAAAATAGTGACTGACAGGAACACTCTTGATTTCATCATGTTTATAGTCTAATTAGAGAAGCAGATAATAGATACCTAGAGAAACTATTGATTATAATGTTACTACAAGGGACAAGTACCTAAGAAAGAAATCTCATCTAGGCTTAGTTACCAGGGAAAGTTTCTCTAAGGAAATGCCATTTCAGCTGGGGTGTAACAGACACAGACTTAGCTTAATGTGAAAAGGGGGTTGGCAATCAGGAGGGATTGAATAGGGCAGTTGGGGTTCTAATGAAAAAAGGGGACTGTGAATTAAAACAATAAATAAGTAGGCTAGGACCATGTAGAGTGTCACATGTTGATGCCAGAGGGTTGCTCTCTTTCTACCATGTGGTTCTTGGGGGTTGAACTCCGGCATCGGGCTTGGTAGCAAGTCCCCTTACATACTGAGCCATCTCACCTGCCTCAGTGACTAGTTGAAGGTATCTTAAGTGTGTAACACATATATATCATGATCCACTTTATGTTTTAACTTGTGCTGAGGTATGCAGTTTATTTTATCCGTATATCATGTATAAGATGTATGACTATAGACAAGTTAATAATTTTTATTTCCTGACCTATAAAACGAGGAAAATAAAATTATAGGGTTGTTAGGATTAAGAGGTAATTTTTGTAATGTCCTTTTTGCTGTTAGTGCTTTTTTCCTTCTGCTCAACATGGTGTTTTAGGGATATGACTATATTGCTACAACACATCTAGTTAGTTGCCTCTAATTACTGCTCAGTATTTCAAAGTACAAACCTTATTTCCTAGGGTATGAATACCTAGGTTCATTCTAACTCCCACTACCTCAGAGATACTTGCAGTGGAAATTCTTTGCCATGAGTCCTCTACAAATCCTAGAATGGGATTTTAAGTCATAGGGTATAAATATAACATAATTTTGTCAAAAGTGTCCTGGTTATTTTTTAAGAGTGTTTGTACTAGTTTGTAATAGCACCAGGGTTACATCTGAGTTACCATCTCATGTCTTTGCCAACAGCTGACAGGACTTACTGTTCTGAAGTCTGCCATCTAACAATTGGTATAAAGAGTTACTTCAGTGTTGGTTGAGTTTGCATTTCTGATTACTAGTGAGTCTTGTAGTGATTGCAGTTTTCTGTATGTCCGTGATGCTGTCCCATATTTATTTCAGTGTTAGGTTTCTCGTCTCAATAATTTGTTGCTCTTTGTTCCTGATATCATTCTTGTTAGTAGACATGGTAAATTGTCTTCTTTTGTCATGTGTTTCTTTATTTTGCCTGTAGTCTCCTTTGAAAAAAAAGCTTGACTTTCTTGTTTGAACCCATTGGTTTTTCTCATTTTAAAATTTATTTTAATTGATAAAACAATTGCCATGTATAACATGCTTTCAAATATGTATGCATTAGGGAATGTTTTTAAGAAGCTAACATACTCATTACTTCACATCTTTCTTTGTAGTAGATACTGCACTCTATTAGTGTTTTGGGAATATAATATATAGTAATTAACTATAGTCATATTGAATAAAGATTCTTTAGACTTATGCTTTCTTTCTTAGTGAAGTTATGTAGCCTTTGACCAATGTCACCTAACTCCCTCTGATTCTTGGTAACCGCTTCTTTAACTCTCTGCTTCTACGTCATTCCATTTATACATGAGGTTATGCAGTATTTGTTTTTTTGTCCCTGGCTTATTTTACATAACATGTGTTATCTCAAAAGGAAAAACAGCTTCTCTTCCCCTGCTTCCTCTTCTTCCTTGCTGACCTCAGGATACTTCTGACTCAGCCTCTTAAGTGCTTGGGATTACAGGTGTACTCCAGCCATGCCTAGTAGATTTTTTTTTCTTTTTTTCATTTTAAAGATTAAGTAAGTGCTTAGCTAGCAAGCAGAGGCCCTAGGGTCAGAGTCCTTCAACACACACAGACATTCATATTCTCTTTCTCAAGTCATACTCCATTGTGTGTTTGACCCATGTTTTTCTTACTCATTCATCTGTTGATAGACATTTAGCATGGTTCTATATTGGCCATTGAGAATGATTCTTTACAAGGAGTGTGGATGTGTCTTGGTTACAATTGATTTTATTTTCTTCAGTACATACTTATTGGTGAAATTATTAAGGCCACTCCACGTAGTTAAAAGGAGATTTATTTAATGGCGTAACTTACAAGTTAAGGGATAGGTAGGTCGCGGGGTCTGGTGAAGGTGTATCGCAGTCCAGCGGTGTTCTCTGGAGCTCTGCTTGGCCCACCTTTACCGTCCAAGGTCCCGGAACCCAGTGAGTGCGCTGCCCATCCAGATCTCAGGTCTCCAGGCGCCTCCCTTGGCCCCACCTTGTAGGCGTGACAGTTGCCGAAGTCTCAATGGGGGTTGGAACTTCCAGATCAGAGCTGGAATGGCTACCCACTACATCTCCCCCTTTTTGTCTAAATAAGAAGGTTCTAACCTAATACAAGACTATATACAAAGGAATGGTTATCAAATATTGTCCAGGAATAATGAGGGGTAATGACCTAGATAAGATGGAAGTACAACCAATGCAAACAATATCAAGCAAGAAACACATACTAAAGTCCAGAGAAGTATAGAGCATAGGTAAATGGCATGTTACAAAGATCCTTCCAAAAGGTGTCCTATCCTAAAGAACCTGAATCTAATACTTAATATGTTCTATCTACTAAGTTGTAACTATAACTGCTAGTCTTCAATCCCATCAAAGACCTGAGAAGGAATATAATGGTACCTGAGAAATGGTAGATGGATGCAAGCAACTTTCGGGAATCTTGCAAGAGTAGACCGAGACAGCTGGCAGCCTGGACAGTCACATAATGTTTCTCAGCATTGTTGGTGCATTCAAATTGGCTACAGGCCTAAAGTATCTGACAGACCATTTTCTGAAGCAGGAATTTTGAAAGACCATCTTACCCTGTCTTGGCAGAGTACAGTGGTCACTTTCCTTGTGTCCCGCTTGTCCAGAAAGGACAGCATTGCATTTGTACTGTCAGCTGTTGAGGCAAGGGCAGTTCTTTGCCCAGTAGGCCATTTTGTGCCAAGAAGACAAACTTCCAAATGGAAATGTCTTAGAAGCTACACATACTTAACGGGATTGCTGGATCTTATGGTAGTTTTGATTGTTTGCATAGTCCCCACAGTTTTCTGTAACAACTTTACAATCCATTACTTACTAAACTTTTACTTTTTGTGCTTTCTTGTATTAGTATTATCTTATTAGCAGCTTAGATTTCACATTTGCATAATAAATATTGCTGAGTATCTGCTATATATCAGGCAGGGGATGTGGAACTTGTGAATCAGATACACAGAGTCTTTAGCTGACTGGTGGAGCAACAGAGTCACTGGATGAGTCATGCTGATTTAGGAAATATAGATGATGAAGAAGTTTGCACTTGTACTTGCCCTTATCCATCTTCAAATAAAAAATCCATGACAGAACTAGAAGAACAGTTAACTTTACAGCCTCTTTCCTAACTCATGTCTGTGACTTGAATTCAGTTCTTCCCTGTCCCTAATAGTTATGCTTTCTTATTCTCTTTTCTTCCCGTTCTACTGTATCCACATGTACATTTGTTTTCATATATACATGCTTATGAGGGAGAAATGTAGCCACCCCCCCACCCCCCGCCTTTTCTGGGATTGTTTGACCTTGCTTAATATATATTCTAAGTCTATCCATTTTTCTGAAACTTTTGTGATTAATTTTTAATTAGAGCTGAATAGTATTCCATTTTATATATATTTACAGTTAAATGATTCACATTAAATGATATTCACATTTCCATTATCTGTTTATCTGTTGATGGACAACAATGTTGATTTCAATTCCTTGCTATAGTGAATAAAGCAACTATAAACATGGGGTGCAAATATCCTTGTGGTAGGGTATGGAGTTCTATGGGCACATCCCCAGAAGTGAAACAGCTGGGTTATATAGTAGTTCTGTTTCTAATTTTTTATTTCTTATTTGCAAGTTTTTACAATAAAGTATATAAAAAAGTTTGAGACAGGAATGGCAGTTTGGTGGAGTAAAAATCATTAGTTCAGCATAAATTTATTAGCGTGTTATAAAATGAACTGTACTTTTATAGTTCTTTATGTAGACTGTGGATTCCTTTAACCATCACCACAATCAGAAAAGCTTCATTACTCCCTCACATTAACCTTTGCTTGGTAGCCTTATTTTTTGAGACAGAGTTTCACCATGTAGGCCTGGCTAGTCTGGAACTTGCTCTGTAGACCAGGCTAGCCTACAATTTACAGAGATCCACCTGCCTCTGCCTCTGGAGTGCTGGAATAAAAGGTGTGGGCCATCACTCCCAGTGTTTGCTAGCTCTTTACAGTCAAACCTGTTCTCTGCTAATCCTGGCAACCACTAATGCATTTACTATTCCCAGTAGTTTTGCATTTATGTGAATGTCATACAAGTTGAATCAACTGTTTCTAATCTTCTGAAGCTGTCTTCTTTCAGTGAGCATAATGGATGTGAGTGTGTTGTATGTATCAATAAATTGTTTATCTCATTGCATCCATTTAAATGAAGAAAAACTGATTTGTAGTCAGTTTGTGGGGACATTTGTGTATAGGTTTTTTGTTAACATGTTTTAACTTTTCAGCAGCAAAAATCTCAAAGTGAGAATACTGGATTGTGTAGTAAATGTTTAGCTTTATAAGGAACTGTTGAATTATTCCCTCAAATGGGCTGCACCTTTTGGAATTTTAACCTGTAGCTTTTGAGAGTTCTAGTTGCTTAGTGGCCTCACAGAGACTTGATATTCTCAGTTTTGTTTTAGTCATTTTAATAGATACATAGTGGGGTCTTACTGTATCTTTAGTTTCCATTTCTCAAACAAATTATTATGTTGAATATCTTTTCCTATGCTAATTGTCCTTTTAAAAATTTATTTGTGCCGGGCGGTGGTGGCACATGCTTTTAATCCCAGCACTTGGGAGGCAGAGACAGGCAGATCTCTGTGAGTTTGTGGCCAGCCTGGTCTACAGGCACCAAAACTACCCAGAGAAACCCTGTCTCGGAAAAAAAAAAAAATGTGATTTGTGAGCACAACAGTGGTGGTGGCGTACACCTTTAATCCCAGCATTTGGGAGGCAGAGCAGGCGGATCTGAGTTCAAGGTTAGCCTGGTCTATGGCGTGAGTTACAGGACAGCTAGGGCTATACAGAGAAACCCGTCTCGAAAAACCAAAATAAATAAATAAAAATAAAATGTTCTTCATGTGTGTACCATGTACATGAATGTGTATGATGTGTGTATGTGTATGCAGATGTGTTCACCCATATGATTGTGCATGGAGGCCAGAAATTGATGTTGGGATGTCTTCTTCAATACCTTTCTCCTAAAATTTCTTTAAATGAAAATATAATTATATCACTTCCCTTCTCCCTCCAGCTCCTCCCATGCACTCCCCACCCATTTCCTCTCAAATTCATGGCCTGCCCTCCCTCCCTCCTTCCTTTCCTTCCTTCCAACAAGGTGGGTTTTGTTTTGTTTTGCTTAGAAATGTCTACTTTTCAGCCCTATTTATTGAAAATACTATTTTTTTCTCTGTTGAATTGCATTTGTACCTATATCCAGAATCAGCTTACCACAAATGTATGGGTCTACTTCTGGATTTTTCTACTTGTTTCCATTGATTGGTGTTTTCTTTTGCTAATTTCACATTGTTTTGATTATTTTATCTTTATAGTAAGTTTTATACCCCAGTAGTTTGAATATCTCACTTTGTTTTTATTTTAAAAATTTTCTGGCTTTTCTGCTTCATATGTCTTCCCATTCAAAATTTAGTCATCTTGTCTTTGTAACTATCCTAGTAAAGATTGTAACTGGAGTTGTATTAAAGCCATAGGGAATTTGAGAGAACTGACAATATGGTAAGTTTTTGCTTTATAATACACCTTTTCATTGTTGAACTCAGCTTTGGCTTCTTTTTTTAATCAGCATTTTATAGTTTTCACTTATCTATTATTTCATGTTTGTAGAGCTATTCTCTGGTTTTGTTTAAATTTAATTTCTAATTATTGACTGACTGTATAGAGGGATCAATTTTTGTATGTTGATCTTACTTAAACTATTAGTTCCAGAAGCTATTTTATAGATTCCTTGTGATTTTCAGTCAGTAATCATACTGCTTGCGTATAAGGACAGATTTTTTTTCTTCCCTTGTTATATGTATGTTTATAATCAAGTCTCTTATTTTATTATATTGGGTAGAATTTCCAGTATACTGCTACATATAGTGGTGAGTGAAATCGCACTTGATTGACTGTTCCTGCTCTTCGGAGGAGAGCACTCAGGATTTTACTGATAGATAAGACCTGGCTTTGGGCTTTAAATACCTTTTAACAAGTTAGAGAAGGTCCCTTTCATTACTAGTATCCTGAGGTTTTATCATGAATGGGAGTTAAAATCTGTCAGATAAGCTCATATAGCTCTCCCTTTTAACTTGTTATTTTATGGCAGCTTCCAGTGATTTCCAAATATTGATTAATCTTGAAGAGATAACTCCCAGCTTGGCTTTGACTTTGCTCTGCATTTCTTTTCCTTTTTTTTTTTTTTCCTTCATTGTTTCATTCTTTGCTTAGGCTGGCCTTGAATTCTCTGTATAGCTCAGGCTGGCCTCAAACTCATAGCAACCCTCTTGTCTCAGCTTCCTAAGTACTGTGATTATGGTGTAAGCCACCACCCAGCTTTATTTTTGTGTTTACCGAACTGGACCTGCTAGTATTATGTTGAAGACTTTTCTCCCCCAGTATTCGTAAGGAACAATGGTCTGTGTTTGTCTTGTCTGGTTTTAGTTGCACTGTGTTGTTTGGTTTTGTTGTCAAGGTAATACTAAACTCATAAAATGAGTTTTGACACTTTTCTTTCTCTTCTACCTCCTGTAATAGATCATGTAGAATGCTTTCTTAAATGTTTGATAGAATTAAGTACTGCAACTAAAAACACTTTTACAAAGATAAAAATTGACTTTCATAATCAGAATACTAATATATATTATAGAAAACATTGTTTAAAACTTAGAAATTGTAGAAATCAATAATGATTTGGTATCCTTTATGTCAAAATTGAGATTATTACTAACTTTTAGAAGTTTTTGTTTCTTTTGTGTACATACTTGTATATTTTTAAGCTGCATAAAAGCATGCAGCTTAAAATGAAGATTAAATATGAAGATTAAAAAACTAAGAATCATGCAGTGAATGCCATTTTGCCTATGAGCCAGGTATAGCTGCTTGGTTACATTGTATGCATATGCCATAATTTTTCATAAACATTTTATACTGTTGAACATTTAAGTGTGTTAATAGCCTTTCTGTATTTTTTCCTGATAACCATTTTCCAGAAAATTAAAGAGTTGGATATTTAAGAGTCTTCATATACATTGCAAATAGCTTTTTAAAAAGTGTGGCAGTTTGCCGGGCGGTGGTGGCGCATGCCTTTAATCCCAGCACTCGGGAGGCAGAGCCAGGCGGATCTCTGTGAGTTCGAGGCCAGCCTGGGCTACCAAGTGAGTTCCAGGAAAGGCGCAAAGCTACACAGAGAAACCCTGTCTCGAAAAACCAAAAAAAAAAAAAAAAAAAAAAAAAAAAAGTGTGGCAGTTTGAATGTAATTGGCCCCCGTAATCTCATAAGGAGTGGCACTATTAGGAGGAATGGCTTTGTTGGAAAAAGTATGTTACTGTGGCGGCGACCTTTGAGGTCTCATATGCTCAAAATACTGCCCAGTGTCTCAGGCGACTTCCTGTTTCTCTGAGTCAAGATGTAAGGACTGTCAGCTTCAGCACCATGTCTGCCTGCATGCCTTCCTGCTCCCTGCAATGGTGATAATGGACTGAACTTCTGAAACTGTAAGCCAGCCACTGCAATTAAATACTTCCTTTATAAGAATTGCTGTGGTCATGATGTCTCTTCACAGCAGTGAAAACCCTAAGACAAAGAGTATGTTTTTATCCCAAATGTGTATATTTTAAGTGTATTTTCATATCTGAAAGTATATACATGCATTATAAACACAGCAGCATGTCTATTTGTACATGATGTATTTTAAAATGTGGAGAATGCTGTTCAAAAACCTTCACCATTTTCTGGCACAGGTGTACATATTTGAGATAATGTTGGTATGCAAATTGAAACTTTTAAAATTATGAATGTGCAAAAATGCTAGTATGCTAACTGGATGTTAATAGTATGACCTTTGGTCCATAAGTGCCATAATGTTACTCAGTGTTGTTTTGTTTATCATAGAGTATAGCTTATAGGATAGAAGCAAAATATAGGATAGAGACAAAATATAATCTACACAATACCTGGGTATAGAATATTTAGCTAAGTTATTTTATATACGCTACATTTAAGGTGTTCTAGGCTCTAAGAGTGACAATGAATAGCAATACAGGTATTCATGCCTTAATGAAATATACACTCTGGAGAGGAAGACAGAATATTTAAACATATAATGAAGTATGGGCTGCTACTTGCAGGATGCTGGAAAGGGATACTTTATCAAGATGGAACCATAGATGTCAAACAGCACCTATGTACTGTATTAAACTGAGGCATTAAGTACGTAGGACTTTAAATAAGTGCTGACATTCGAATACCCTGGTGTGGTGTGTAAATGTTCATTTTCCTTTGTAATTTATATAAGTATACACACAGTAAATGTGCCTGTCTCTTGGAATTAAATCATTAGATATGTTTTTGCAGTTCTTGCTTACACATTTTATGCCAGTTCTTACTCGGGCTTAAACATAACTGTCTACCTTATAGAGAAACTTTATTTTAGGTGTGCACAAAGTGAGTTAATTTGGATACACAAGCAGTATGTGTCTTAATTCCAAAGTGCGATTTAAATTTGATTTAAATGTGACACATTTGAATTTGTACACATAAAAGACTGCAATTTATAGCTAAACTGAAAATGATTTTTGCAGAATTCCCAAAAGTATGTTGTGTAATATACCTATTTGAACTTAAGACTTTCTATGAAAAATATACACCTGGATTTCAAATATTTGATATAAAAATATAAATTTTAAAATTCATCACATATTTAAATATTAAATATCTTGGGTTAAGGATGTTAATTGTTTCTGTTTTTTATTTGTTTTGTGTGTTCTGTTTTTTTGTGTATGTAAGTCATAGGACATTTAAAAATATATATATGTGACCTTCATTATATTTCTATAAGACAGCACTGACTTAAAGTGTCTCTTCAGGATTTTAGAATTCTTTAGAATGTAATGATTTATACCAGGCTTAGTGGCTCATATCTGTATTCTCAGTGCTTTTGAATGGAAGCAGAAGGATCAATAGTTCAATCCCTTTCTCAGATACATAGCAAGTTTGAGGTCACCCTGGGCTATATGAGATGTGTGTTAGAACACAGAGGAGACAGACATAGGAAAATGGTGGTTTATAAAGGTAGTAGGGGAAACCCTGTGTTAGGATGAGGTGTTTAATTTTAACTGGGCATGTTAATTAGGTGAGCCAAAGGGGGCTTTTGATGGTTGGACTTCAATACCTTGATAGTCCTTGGTAATCAGCCTCAGGAGGAGGAAGTGGCCAAATAAGGGACTAGACCTTGGTGGCTAGCTTTAGGAAAGTATGTAATCTAACAGTTTTTAGCAAGGCAGAGCGAATGGAGGAGAAGAACAGTGCCTACTAGAGCAATGTTGGGGGTCAGATATAGCTGGACGCTGAGGTATGGGGCCAGGTAAGGTTTATTAAGGAATAAAATCTATAAGGTACATTCAGGACATAGAACAGAGCTGAGACATTGCTTCTGATTCCGCTGTTTCCATCCTGCTGTTCCTCCCAAGGGTGATGAAAGCAAACTGCAAGCCATGCTTCTCCGCCACTCGCTCCTGCTCCCACCACCCAAGAGAGAGCTCTGGACCTTTGCCCCACAGTTTTAAGGATCATTATCCTCCGAGAATACCACGCCCATTAAGGCCAAAAAAACGCTCCATCCAATTGGTCATTAGCCCAATGGTGGAATTCCCACATTTCCCCCTTTTTGTCTAAAATAAAAAGGAAGTTTGCCATGGGCAGGCTGGCTAGAGACCTATCAGCTGTACCATAATTTACATAGCCATCTTCCTAGCTAAAGATCTAGTTTATAGGTTTTAAAATCTGAAACTTAGAAGTTTTTATTTAACAAACTGGTGCCTACAGTGTGCAGGATCTTTATTTTGAACACTGTAGGCTTCGGTGCACATAGATTTAGTTATTATAACACTGTATTATTTAACCTTAAATGTTTAACATTCTGTAAAGGTTGGATATGAGGTGGAGATTTGTATAAATTGGTTGGGAATTTTTCCTTTGGATTTCACTACTTTAATTATGCATTTCTTTAAAACATTTACTATTATTGTTTTGAATTGTATGTATTTATTTGTTAATGTGTGTGCATGTGCACACACACAGGTATGTGTGGAATTCAGAGAACAACTTTCAGGATGTGTTTTTTGTTTTGTTTTATTTCTCCCCACCATGTTTTTCCACTGAGCCATCTTACAGAGGCAGTTTTAGTTTTTAATGACACTTTTGCTGATCTTTCTATTAAAACTTTGCAGTAAATCAGGCATTCATTTGATGACAGTTTTATTGGAAATGAGCATTATTTCACCAGTCTTAGATGTAGTTGCTGTTTGTTTGTGTATTGTCACTTCTGTACCTGTTTTTCTCAGTGTTTGCATTATCTTGTGTTTATGTTTTGAGTCATATTTTCACAAAAAACAGAATTCAATTACTATAATATAAAATGCCCAGTTAGTGCTTATATTTAAAAATCTTACAGTTGTCATAATTAATACTTTTAATTTTATTTTTTAGCTCAGTTTTAAGTTTACAGAGAAATTGAACAGCTAGCAGAATTCCCATATATTTCTCAACTTTCTCTATTATTTTATATTAAAATGGCTTATTTGTTAAAAATCAGTAAACCTCTGTCAATACATGATTATTAACTAAAGTCTATACTTCATATTTCTTATTCTTACACATTTTCCTTTCTGTCCCAATTCTTACCCAACATACCATACTATAACTAGCTGTTATATTTCCTTAGTTCTTTTGATATATATATATATATATATATATATATATATATCAATATGACTGTTTTTCTATATATTTCCTGTATTTGAAAAAAATTTTTATTTTGTTTTTTCGAGACAGGGTTTCTCTGTGTAGCTTTGGAACTTGTCCTGGAACTTGCTCTGTAGACCAGGCTGTCTTTGAATCTGCCTGCTTCTGCCTCTCAAGAGCTGGGATTAAAGGGGTGCGCCACCACCACCTGGTTTATTCCCTGTACTTTGATGACCCAGTCAGTTTTAAGAAGCACTGGTCACTTATTTTTTGGTTTCCCACTCTTGTGATTCGTCTGGTGGTTTTCTTATGATTAAACTGGAGTTACCTCTTGGGAGGAAGACCACAGAGGTAAAGTTCCAACCATCATCATCACATGATTTCAAGCATACTTTATCAATACGGCTAGTAAAGCTGGTCAGTTTCAGGGACTTTTTGAAGCTATTTTGGGTTTTCAGCCTTTTCCCTTAAGGATCTTCCCTGGGAAATGGAATGTTTCAACCTCAGCAGAAACTACTACACAACAATACTTCATTGTTTTCATAGTTGAATAGTATTGTAACATAATACTGTAGACGTAACACATGTTATTTATTGATCTGTTGATAGACATTGGATTATTTCCATGTTTATACCTTTTGGCTATTATGAGCTATGCTGATATGTACATTCTATATAGTTGTTTTTGCAAAGAGTGTTTTTTGTTAGAATTAGAATTTGCACAATTGTTTATGTTTAATATTAAGTTGTATTGCCCTAACTTGATTTCCTCTAATTTATTTGTTGAAGAAACTTTGCCATTTACTGTGAATAATTTCTTTGCTGTTGCTATATTGCTGACGATATCCCCATCTCATCTCCTACTGTATTTCTCTGTCTTTGTAATTTTTAATTGATAATTGGATCTAGAAGTATGATCCATTTTAATGTTTTGTTTTGTGGGTTCTACATGTGATGGTGGTAGACTCATTGAAGAAGTGTATTGTGTCTGAGTGAGACTTTCACTTTTTTCAGCTACCAAGGTTTTTAGTAAACTATGCCCTAGATGGCAGGTCTGATCTGTACAGCGTCCTCATTCCCGTGAGGTAATGTTCATCTTTACCAGAGAGAGACAGAGACAGAGAGAGACAGACAGAAAGAGAGAACATGTATGTACGCATGCATGCGTGTGTTTGTGTTCATGCATATACATATGCCATGGTGCCAGTGCGGAAGTCGTATGACAACTTTGAGGAATCATATGTCTTCTACCATGTGGGTTCTAGAGTTATAAGTCAGGTCATCAGGTTTGGTGGTAAATGTCTTTCCTCACTGGTCCCAATTTTTACAGTTTTTTAAAAAAATTAAAAGTGCAAAGAGAGAGTATATGGCAAAAACTTAACTATATGTAGCTTGCAAAGTCTAATGCATTCTTTGTCTGGCCTTTAAGCCATTCATCTTTTGTCACTTCTAATTCATTATAGTTGCACAATAGTGATATTATTCTCTAACTTGGGAGGAATCCTTGAATATACAGAACATTACTTTCAGCCATGTGTAGCTACCATAGAAATTGATTAAGAAAGATGAGGAATTCCTTTCCTTTTACTTGCCACTGTTGAAAATAATGATCTGGTTCTGTAGCAGTCACTACATGAGGTCATTATAAAGTGATAGATGCAATGTATTTGTTTCAAGATACTGAGGTTCAAAGGTTCTATATTTGACCAAAAAGGGACTCTTGAGGCTAGTTAGGTGATTGTAGTCATCACTGGTAGGTTTTTTTTTGTGTGTGTATGTATGTGTGTGTGTGTGAGGCTAGTTAGGTGATTGTAGTCATCACTGGTAGGTTTTTTTTTTTGTGTGTGTATGTGTGTGTGTGTGTGTGTGTGTGTGTGTGTGTGTGTGTGTGTGTGTGTGTGTGTGTGTTTTGTTTTTGTTTTTAAAATAAAGTTACTTATATTATGTGCATGGGTGTTTTATCTGCATATATGTCTTTGCATCGTGTGTGCCTGGTGATGTCGGGCCACAAGAGGGTGTCAGATTTCTTGGAACTGGAGTTACAGGTTGTGAGTTGCTGTGTAGGTGCTAGTAATTGAACCTGGGTTTTCTGAAAGAGTACTGCACCATTTCTCCAGCTCCAAGTTTTTTATTCTCTGATATGATATCACACTCCAGATTAATTTTGTCTAATCCTAGACCTGGAATTAACTACTTTCTAAAGGATGCTTTGAATGAAAAATGGCATTTGGATGGCAAACCTGGGTAGAGAAGATGTTTGTTGCTAATGGGTTAGTTATTGCTGCTGGGATGTTTCAGTGAGGAGAGCTAGGAAATGTATATTGTTTTAAAAAATACAATTCATATTGATACTTAAAATTGAAGGCTAGAGCTTTGTTTAGTTTCACTGATTTTACTGGTTTCCTTCCACACTGAGAATTTCTGTTCTCCACAGTACCAATAAAATTGCTCATTTGCTATATCACAATATATACTTACATCACATTTTCAGAATAACAACTCTAATAGTAATTGGAATAAAAAAGTTACTAAAACAGCTTAAGTCTTTGTAGGGTTTTGTCCCTAAGGTATAGACTACCTGTCTAGTTTGGTTACTTTGTTTCAAAGTTCTCTTGGAGTAGTTCTTCCTGATGTGGCTATGATGATGTTTTATCTGCTTTCAGTTTTTAGATATTTTTAAATTTTAATTTTTTTACTTATTAGAATGTGTGGTTCAGTGTCAAACTGGGGAACAAAATCTATTCAGAGACATTTGCCGTCAATCCCTGTCTTCTTCACATATTCCTTTTCTTATATGTGATGAAAATTAATGTGTATGTGTATCCTACCTTTTTAGATATTTAAATATATCCAACCTCTCAGATTTGCTTTTTTAAAATTTAATTAACATTTTCATTTATTTTACATACCAGCTACCCCCGACCCCCACCTCCCATCTACCTCCTTCCCCATCCAGTCCTTCTAAGGTCATGGGAGACTTGCCCCTTTCTAATACAATTCTTTTTCATAGAGATCACTCTATGGTAGAATATGAAGTTATTCTGCAGTCCTGTTTACAACTATGTAGTACTAGTACTTCAGTGTATCTTAGTTTATTCAACATATCATATCTCTTTGATGGTTATCAAAATAAATCTTTACATCCATTCTGACTAGGTTCACAGTGAATAGTTTGTGCCTGTTTACTATTTTAGCCAGTGTACCTTTGGTATGGCTTCAGAGATAAAGGATTGTTGGGTTAGAGGATGAATGCATATATATTTGTGTCAGATACAAACAGTGAATATACCAATTTGTATTTCCATTAGCCTGTTTCCTTACAGTTTGTCTACCCAGGCTGTTGTTAAACACTTGGATTTTTGCCAGTGTTATAGGTGAGAAATTGTATTTCAAATGTAGTTTTAATTTGCATTTCTCTTACTATGAAAGTGAACATATTTTCAAATGATTATGAGCCACTTAACATTTCATTTTAGTAACTAATTCCACATCTCTGAAGCTGATATGCAGCTTTATAGAAAAGCTGTTCTCTTCCCAGAGATACATTTACAACTGCTTTAGGTTAATATGCATGTGACATCGTGAGAATTGTAGGGTTGTGTATTATTCTTCCAATACTGTGAACATCTTTTGGTAGGGTTAGAGGTTTCTCCCTGTCTTTTCCTTTCTTCTAAGATTTTTTTTTATACATTGGGGACATGATATAGAGATTAAAAAATCAATAAGTGAATGAAATCTGTGATTTAATATGGCAGCTTAATAATGTAGAATTGACTTAACAATTCTGTTTATTTCTATGGGTAAATTCGTAGCCAAATAGAATTCTAGAGCCTAGTCTGCAGGACTTGTGAGAGACAGGAATTTTTTCCCCCCTGAAACATCTTATTTTGGGTTTAGAGCTTGTACATACACACTTTGTAGAAAATAGTTTAGGTAAGACTTGTTATTAGGATTTTTCACTCTGTTCTCTTGTTTAATTTGTTAGATTGCCCTGTAGGATTATTGATGTGCTATTTGTTGTCTGTGTCCTAGAATTAATATCTTTATTCAGATTTTTTAGTTCAACTTGGTAACAAGTTGTGTACATATGGTTCTATACTTTAATAAAATATGTAATGTTTATTTATCACAAAAACGTTATTATAAATATTGAGAGAATATCAGCTGTCTTATATCAGCTCTCTAGAAGATAGCCAATTATTGAAGAATTGTGGAAAAATAATTTTAAAAATGTGAAGAATCACTGTTATCAAACTGCTGCCCTTTCAAGATGTCTCACTGAGTTCTGTCATTTTCTGATTCTCTTGTTCACTATTGTAGGTGTATTTACTATTTAATGAATATTTTTTCAAAGTTCATGTAAGACATTGAATCTTATTGTCTTCTCTGTTTCAAATCTAAAATAATTCTGAATAATTTCAGTGACTATTGACTTACCTTTCCAGTCAGCTTTTAATTCCTTGCTTTCTTAATCTCCAGTGTTTTCTTCATTACAACGCAAAAATCTGCTTCTGCATCTGTGTCCTACCCCTGCCATTGCTCAGTAATGCCGAAATATTAAAATAATTCCAGTCTCACAATAATGTCCAGTCCTCCCAGATTTCTCCCATTATACATGTGTTGTGTGATACTTTGTTTGAGTTCTGACAAATAAGCTTGTCTGGAGCTAAGAGAGTGGAGCTAGCCACCAGTTAACCATAGAGGCCAGGTAGTGGTGGCACACACCTTTAATCCCAGTACTTGGGAGGAGGAAGCAGGAAGATCTGGAGTTCAAGGCCACACTAGGACACACAAGCTTGAGAAACAGAGTGGGCAGTGGAGGTGCATGCCTTTAATCCCAGCACTAGGGAGGTGGAGACAGGAATATAAGGCGAGTGGAAAAAGGATCTCAGCCCCATTCAGTCTGAGGATTCTTAGAGGTGAGAAGTTCCTAGTGGCTGCTGATCAGTTTTCCCTGTTTTAGTGCTCTTCCCGCCCTTACTGTTCTATTTCACAGTATTCTTATGAGGCTATCCTCTGGGCTCTATATGAATGCCATGGTATAGCTCAACTCAGCATTGTACAACCCAGTATTATTAAGTCACGATCTTGAAAATATTTGTTAGGTTATTGACTGTCCAAGCAATTACAATATAACTTAATTCTGTGCTTCTGAGTTCCAGGCTTGTATGTCCTCTACATCCATGTCATATAAGCACTTAATAACAGTCCTATGTTATAGCTGACACATATTCTCCCTTACTGTATCTTCTTCCTTGGTAGTTTGCACCAACGACCAGCCACTCCACACTACAGATTTGTTAGACATCTGGTAAAGATACCCTGTGTTTCTTGGATTGTGTCCCATCAGCAGTATACAGTGGCAGATCATTCCATTAATGCCAATACTGAATTTTGTCCCAGACTTGTGCAATGTGAAGGTGTAGTTCTGCTTTTGTAATTAGTAAATTATTTGCAAATAACCTCTGCTCCAGTAACCTTTCCTTAAGCAATCTGAAACATCAAAATGAATAAATTACAATAGAAACTTTAAATGAAAAATTTCTCAGAAAGTTTGTTTCTAAGTAGACATTTCTGAGTAGGTGTTAGAGATCACATGCTGATGGTTGCTGAAAGTCCTCATTTTCATTGTTCATCTTGCAGACCAGTTACTTACATCTGACATCTAAGAGAGAGCTTAGCTTGGATCCTTTCTAATGACTGCTACAATTCCATTAACCCTTTACCCTTTGAAAAAAATAATGCGATTTTTTTTTCTTTAGAAAATTGGATTATTTTAAAGTGTTGATGAAGGAGAATATAGTCTACTACTAGGCCTTTCTCAATAGAAATAATAGCACAAACCAAAAGCATTAAATTTTCTGGATATCACCCTAGAAAAGTAAAAAAGAAAAAGGAATATTAATTTTATTAATATTAAGTAAATATTTGCAAAATGACATAAACATAAAATTATTACTTTGCATTCTTTTGTGTTGTACAACCCATGTCTTCTAAATCTAATGTATAGTTTTTACTGTTTTGCATATATCTTTTTTTTGTTGTTTGTTTTTTTTGAGACAGGGTTTCTCTGTATAGTTTTGGTACCTGTCCTGGATCTCACTCTGTAGACCTCAAACTCACAGAGATCTGCCTGGCTCTGCCTCCCGAGTGCTGGGATTAAAGGCGTGCACCACCACTGCCCGGCACATATATCTTAATTAAGGTTAGCTGTAGTTCAAGTCCTTGATGGCTGTATATCACTTATTATCCATATTGGATAGTACACATGTAATAGTTATGATCTTGGTTCAGCTAGCTTAATTACTTTGGATTTTTTTAAATTTTGTGGCAAAAGGTTTTAAATCAGAAATGATAATTCTTGCCACTAGCAAAGTGGATTGAGAAAATTCATGTAAAGCCTGAAAATAGTGCTTGTTGCATACTGAACACTCAGTAAATTTTGTTATTTTTATATATTTAGACTTTGTCCATAATTCCCATTTAGCCTTAGAAGATGTTTTTAGAGAATCCCAAACTAGAGCTTGGATTTCTTCATTTCTGTTTTGTGTCTTCTACTTTTGACTTCAGTTCCTTGCTCTACAAACTTACGATTAATATGAACATGTTTTCCCCAGAAACAGAGTTATACATGGTTAGAAGATACAAAAGATGATGTGTTTAAGGTAAATTCAGTCTTCAGAAGAATAAGCTGTGCAGAGAGAGTAAGCTGTGGAGCTGAAATTGCTAAAACGTTATGTAGTAAAGTGGTAGAGAAAATCTGTCACTTCCTCAATGTCTGCATATAATTGGTAATAAAAATGTATTTGTGCTCTTTGAATGTTAAAATTATTTTAACTTTGTTTGTTTTAGATTTTTAATTAAAAACTAGAACTTAAGTGCTTGGTGGTTGGAGATAACATTAAGGTGTAAGGAACTAGGAAGTCACTTGACAGTGGAGTTTTAGTTTGTAGTGAGGTAGTTTTCCTGCAGTGAAGAAAGTTACACAATGCTTTCACTTGTAGATTTATAAAGAGGCTTGCTCTGCCTTTCTGCTATTAAACTCTGCACTTCTTCCTGCAAAAGAGCAGGTGTTTTATTTCTGCTGGTATTAAAATATCATGTGTTGGTATCTTACTCGGATATTACAAACTTTACAGCTAGTATGAGGCTTACAGTTAGATTGGTTGGTATTTGGGGGATGGTGTGTGTAACTGAGAGTAATTCCCTATGGACAATGTCCTTTCCTAAGACGGTATTCTATCAAGAGGTGTGAAATAGTCTATCAAAAAGTGAGGAGTAGTCTATCAAGAAGTGAGAACTATTCTATTAAGAAGTGAGAAATTTGTAGAGACTTGGAAATGTAGGAGATACCAGACAGGATCCATTAAGCTTATTTCAACATGTTTTGTTCAGTGACTCTGGCCTTAGTAAACTGTTACTACGTGGACTAAAGTAGATGTAGTGTGAGGACTGGGGAGAAGTACAGGTCAGTTTTTGTACAAAGTCAGCTCAGGAATGTCTCAGAGCCCTCTGCAGTGTCAAAGGAAAACTGTTAAGAGAAATAATAGATCTTTTAAAAAGTGTTTCTATGCTCTCTGCAAATGATCGTTCAACAGTAAGCTGAATTTTTAAAAATTGTGAAGCCATTTTATATGTACTTAGAGATTTTTACTCCCTTACCCTCCCATCTTGATCCTTCACAGTAACCAGTAGTAACAAACTGACACACCTTTCTACCTTTCTCAGAGTTTGTGTAATCACATTCTCATGGAGCTATAATTTACATTCATTGGCATTATCATTTTCCACAGAACTCTAGGCCAATTAGAAAACAGCTTAGCTTTTGCTTGGACAGTGCTCTAAGTCAGGTGGGGACTGTTGACCTATACTGAGTGGATCCAGTCCATCCTCCCACATAGTGTGGTGATTTTATTGGAATACAGCCTCACCCATTTTTCTGTTGAGTAGTTTGAACTTTTTAATTCTGTCTTGTGTTTTCTTAGTTATTGCTTGCCTGTTTTGTTTCTGTGTTTTGCCAAAGTGTAATTACGTGTTTTTAAAATTCAAAGTAAAGCATATCTGTTTTCCTTTTCTGTGAGGTTTTCTGTTTTTATTTTAAAAAGTTGTCTAAGCTTCAAGGTTATTTTTGTCTTTTCAAAAATTTCTTCTATGATTTTTATTACATATTTCTATGTGTCTGGAATAAATTTCTATAGATGTGTTCAGTGACATGCTGTAGTATTTGAGATCTTAAACTCTGGTTCTGTTCTTACCTGTGTGACCGTTGACAGTGAACATTGCTGTGTTGCTGTCTTCTATGAAATGGAGATTATTATACTAGGACTACTTCATAAATGAGTGATGCAAATGTGAAACATGTTGAGAACAGTGTTAGTACACAAAAACGTAAATGCTTATTATTACTACATGCTATATATATATATATATATATATATATATATATATATATATATATATATATAACCAGTTGTGTCAGTGACATAATTCATCTTTATTTTTAAAAACAAAGACTTACATATATTTTATGTTTGTGAGTGTTTTGCTTGCACCATATGTATGCCTGGTGCTTGAGGAAGCCAGAAGGGGGCACCAGATCCTGGAAACTGGAGTTACAGATAATTGTGAGCTGCCCTGTGGGTGCTGGGAATTGAATCTGTGTACTCTGAAAGAGCAAAAAGTGCTCTTAACTGCTAGGCCATCTTTCCAATCTGAATTTCATTCTTTTCCCCTAGCTAAAGTATCTCTACAGGCTTTAAGGTCTGTGGCTTTTTTTTTTTTTTTTTAAATCCTCTGCTTCTGAACCGTGGTTGCTTAATTACCATAGTTCTGAGAACTGGCACACAACAGGTGGAGGCCCTTTCCTTTCTTCTATAAAATTATTTTGCCTTTCTTGGGCTTCCTTTTTCCTCTATAATATTTTAGAAACTCTAAACTTAGAAACAAAACATCTGTCACTAAGTCTTAGCATGGAAGAAAGACATATTGCTAATTAGTTAGAGTTAGACTGGAGACTGTGAACTTATTAATATTTTAACCAGTGGGTTTGGCTTTAGAAATTATCTGTTATATAATCTAGACATGGAGCCTAGCCATTCCATGAGGAGGATGTTAGGAATATGATTGAATAAAAAAAATACTGTAAAAATACAAATCCTTAGCTAGCAGATCACAAACTGCCTTGAGGTATAGCCCAAGGCACTTCAGAGAACTCCCATGGGTATTTTAGACTTTTTGGAAGACAGCAACATTTGATGAAAACTGTGAACCTTGAATTCAAAGTCGTTTTTTGATGCCTGACTCTGCTACTTTCATGTGATTGCTGTGGTATCTTTGTGATACTAGCACTTGGGAGGCTGAGGCAGGAGAATCAGGAGTTCAGAGCCACCTTCCATTTAAGTTCAGGATTCAAGGCCTGATCTTCTTAAGACTTTCTCAAAAGGGGGCAGAGGAAGTCGAACTTGAAGGAAGTTAGATGTGGATTTTTTTTTTTTTTTTTTTTTTTGGTTTTTCGAGACAGGGTTTCTCTGTGTAGCTTTGCGCCTTTCCTGGATCTCGCTCTGTAGCCCAGGCTGGCCTCGAACTCACAGAGATCCGCCTGCCTCTGCCTCCCAAGTACTGGGATTAAAGGCGTGCGCCGCCGCCGCCGCCGCCGCCGCCGCCGCCGCCGCCGCCGCCGCCGCCGCCGCCGCCGCCGCCGCCGCCGCCGCCGCCGCCGCCGCCGCCGCCGCCGCCGCCGCCGCCGCCACCGCCGCCGCCGCCTGGCAACTTTTTTTTTTTTTTAAAACAAAATAAAATAAAAAGCAAGACAGTATAAAACAACTTAAACTATTACGATCATCTTTTGTTACTCTTATGTTTTCCAGGACTGGCCTCACTGGAGGGTGATGTTAAACTTCTGAGCTCTTCTACCCCTCAGGCGCTGAGATTATGCCTAGCTTATTTTGATTTTTTTTTAAATGGTAGAAGTTTTGTACTAATGCTCTTAAAAATTATGTTTGTGCTTTATATATGTAATATATTTTAAACAGTTAAACTTGCTTATTTTCACTGTCCTGTTAATAAAGTGGTCCCTTTTGAGTTCCTGTGTTAGATTGAGGTGGTGTAATGTAGATGGAATACACAGGAAGGTAGGAGTACAGTTTACCTATCATTTTGTACCTTCTATATTTCTAGTAAGTTAATGCAGTAGACATTTTAATAGGAATAACTAAAATAATGTTACTTTTCAAAAATTACTAAGTTAATTTCCAGGGGTTTTAAGACTTGACACACACATTTCATAGTCCTCATCATGTGGGACTGGAGACCTGGCCCTTTTTCTAATACCCTCTTGTAGTTCTTGGGAGAAAAGTGAGTAGTTTGGAATTTGCCTAGGTTTCTTTTTTCTTTTTCTTTTTTTTTAAATCCTGGCATGATCGGACACCTGACGCTGGGAATTGAACCCAGGTCCTCTGCAACATCTGTCAGTGCTCTTCACCACTGAGCCACCTCTCTCCTCTTTGCCTAAGTTTCTAAGTGCTGGGAAACTTTTTAAGCAGTTGGAAGGTTTCTGTTTATTATTTTGCCTTCTGCCATCCTATTTCATACTTATTTAGAACCAGTCACTCATAATACAGGATTAGTGTATCTTAAATTCACAATATAATTTATAAATAACAGTCTTAGTGTCATTGTTTCAGTTAGACATTGCTAAAGATGAGCCTAATTATAACTTGAATTGTTTACATACCAATTGGACAATAGGTTTGTTGTTGTTTTTTTTAATAAAAGATGAAGCTTTATCAGACTAAGATACAAAGTTTATAGCAAATGTTTTCTTTGTAATTTTTTTCTTCATGTGTTTAAATATCAGCCAAAAACTTAAAAAGATTAAACTGAGTTCTCCTGGGCTCTTTACCTTAAAATGAGTTCTTGATGAAAATTAAATGTAGAAAATGAAATCACAAATGTAACAAAACAGAATAAATTTGTTTTGATGGGGGCTGAAGAGATGACTTAGTGATTAAGAACCCAGGTTTGGTTCCCAGCACTGATATGGTGGTTCACAATCATCTGTGACTCCTTCCTTCCAGGTGATCTGACTCCCTCTTTTGACCTCTGTGGGCAGTACCTGCACATGGTGCACATACATGCAGCAAAATACTCATACACATAAAATAAATCTAAAAAATACTTTAAAAATTTAATACTCTTAAGAAAACTTGCCCAAGAAAAACAAATTTATATAATTTAAAATACTAACTTTAAAAAAATTGTGTGTGTGTGTGTGGTGTGTGTGTGTGTGTGTGTGTGTGTGTGTGTGTGTGTGTGTGGTGTGTGTGTGTGTGTGTGGTGTGTGTGTGTGGTATATGTGTGTGTGTGTGTGTGTGTGTGTGTGTGGTGTGGTGTGTATGTGTGTGTGTGTGTGTGTGTGTGTGTGTGTGGTGTGTGTGGTGTGTGTGTGTGTGTGGTGTGTGTGTGTGTGTGTGTGTGGTGTGGTGTGTGTGTATGTGTGGTGTGGTGTGTATGTGTGGTGTGTGTGTGTGGTGTGTGTGTGTGTGTGTGTGTGTGGTGTGTGTGGTGTGTGTGGTATGTGTGTGTGTGTGGTGTGTGTGTGTGTGTGTGGTGTGTGTGTGTGTGTGTGTGTGTTAGAAAGAGAGCTAGATAGATGTGCCTACCCCTGCATGGGCCTGAGAACAGAGGGTCAGTATTGGGTGGGTTCCTCTATCACTGTCTGTGCTAGTTTTTTTATTTTTTTTTTTTTTTTTGGTTTTTCGAGACAGGGTTTCTCTGTGTAGCTTTGCGCCTTTCCTGGAACTCACTTGGTAGCCCAGGCTGGCCTCGAACTCACAGAGATCCGCCTGGCTCTGCCTCCCGAGTGCTGGGATTAAAGGCGTGCGCCACCACCGCCCGGCTGTCTGTGCTAGTTTTTAAAAGACAGTCTGTGCTAGTTTTTAAAAGACAGGGTTTTTCACTGAACCTCGAGCTCCCTATTTTGGCTAGACTGGCTGTCCTGCAGGTCTCTGGGAACCACCTGGCATGCTTTGTATTGTTCTGCTTTTAGCTAGATGCTGGGACTCTAAGCTTAGATTTTTATGCTTTTGCAGCAAGCAAGTACTTTACCCACTGAGCCATCTTCCCAGGCCAGAAAAATTTCTTTTCTTAAATTTCTTTTCTTATAACAAAATTATAAAGTCAGATGGAAAGGGAAGTATTTGGAAATGTGGTCAATATCATCAGTGGTCGCTTTTAAGTCAAGAGGATGAATACCTTACTAGGAAAATGTGCAAAATATGTATCAAATATAGGAAAAGAGTATAAATAAATAGTGTAAAAGATACTTTATTTACAGTGAATTGTTTACGTTTTCTACTTCCTTTCCATTCTTTGGAAAACTTAACTTTGAATATAGTAATTTTAAAAAATTATAAACTCCATTGTGGAATTTTCAATTCATTTTTGTTGTTTTTTTGTTTTTCAAGACAGGGTTTCTCTGTGTAGTCCTGGCTGTCCTGGAACTTGCTTTTAGTCCAAGCAGGCTAGCCTGAAATTCATTATAGAGATCTGCCTGCCTCTACGTCCTGAGTGCTGGGGTTGAAGGCTTGTGCCACCACCACCCAGTAAATAATTTATTTATTTATTTGTTTGTTTATTTTTTGTGCATTGGTGTTTTGCTTGCATTTATTTCTTTTTTTGGGTGTTGTATGTAACCTTGGAGTTACAGACAGTTGTTAGCTGCCATGTGGGTGCTGGGAATTGAACCCCAGTCCTCTGGAGGAGCAGTAGGTGCTCTTAACCTCTGAGCCATCTCTCCACCCAAAGAAATTGTTTTTACTTGTTTGCATTTTTTATTCTTCTTATTGTTATTTATTTTATTTTTTGGTTTGTTTGTTTGCTTGCTTGTTTGTTTTTGAGACAGGGTATCTCTATGTAGTTTTGGAGCCTTTACTGGAACTCATTCTGTAGCCCAGGCTGGCCTCGAACTAACAGAGATCCTCCTACCTCTGCCTCCCGAGTCCTGGGATTAAAGGCGAGTGCCACCATTCCCATCCTCAGTTAAACTTTTATTAGCAACTCATAATATTTAATAAGGCTGGTCTCAAGTTTTTTTTTTTCAAATAGGCAGTTTAAAATTTCTTAGCAGTAAATTTTATTTACCAGACATCCATAATCCATAGTGCATCATATTAAAAAGACAATCATCTGATAATAATCTTTCAATATGTTGTTTATTTTCACAGAAATAACAGAAGAAAATTTTATTTAGTTTGTCCTTTTTCATTATCTTTGTAGGAGCCAGTGTGCGAACATTCACTCCATTTTATTTTCTGGTGGAGCCCGTGGACACACTCTCAGTTAGAGGCTCTTCTGTTACATTAAACTGCTCAGCATATTCTGAGCCTTCTCCAAAAATTGAATGGAAGAAAGATGGAACTTTTTTAAACTTAGTATCAGATGATCGCCGCCAGCTTCTCCCAGATGGATCTTTATTCATCAGCAATGTGGTGCATTCCAAACACAACAAGCCGGATGAAGGTTTCTATCAGTGTGTAGCCACTGTTGATAATCTTGGAACTATTGTCAGCAGAACAGCCAAGCTCACAGTAGCAGGTAAGTCCTGTTAAGTGATTTAGTTGGATTTTCTATTTTATGAGGTCTAAATCTAAGTAAAAGTGGTATGCTGTAGTTTTCACTTAATTGGTAACAGGTCATTCATTTAGCGTGTCAGTTATGCATAGATGCTTTTTAATGTGACTACACTCATTTGCTTAGGATTGTGCAGAATAAATTAACCCTTTTCTGCTTGTCTGAAGGTTCAAAGTTGCTATCAGAACTACTAAACAGGGTTTTCTTTTTAACTTTTAAATGAAAGAGGTAGTTTTATATTGGAAAATTGGTGACTTTAAAGCCTACTACATCATAACAGTGTGGCTTAGTAAAACTTTAGTAAAGCCAGAATCCTGGTTCTTGGTGGTGGGGTAGTGAACAGCAAAGAGAAAAGAGATATGAATAAGAGGTTGTAAAAGAGATGTTTAGAGCATAAATGATAAGCAGACGCCTGGCCTGAATAATATTATAGAGGAAGTCAGTACATTAGACTTTAAGGAATGGACAGTATTTATTTAGAAATCTATAGTGTCATTAATATATCACTATAGAAGGCAGAGTGAAAGCAGAAAGTTGTAAAAAGAAAATAATAACTCCTTTTCAAAGGATCTCTATTTAAGTGATAGCAAATGTAGAGAAATTAAGTTTCTAGAGAATTAGGGTGTTTTCAAAATACTTCCTGCCTGCTTTAGAGTAGACACTAGCGTTCTAGGTAGGATTTCTTTACTTGAGTACCAGATGAAGTAGTTTTGTGAAGGGCTGTGTTTTACTTACCTTGGTCAACTGTAGGTGTGTGAGGATGGAACCTGACAGTGTCAGACATCTCCTACTCCTTCCCACTATGGAGTAATAGGTTCTTATCTCTACTCATGTTCTTACAGCAGCGGTTCTCAACCTGTATGTTGTGACCCCTAGGTTTGTCAAATGACCCTTTCACAGGGTTCACCTGACACACAAATAATTACTTTACGATTCATAACAGTAGCAAAATTACAGCAACTAAGTAACTTTATGGTTGCAGGGTGGAGGTGGGGTGTCACCACAACATGAGGAACCGTATTGGAGGGTTGCAACCTTAGGAAGATTGAGAACCACTGACTTAGAGGATTTTGTCTTTGCAATCAAATACTCAAAATTTAATTTGGGTATGACCTAATGCTACAGTAATTATCCACAATTACAGATTGAGGGTGGAAAAATAAAAGTAGGGGGATTCAATTTAACCCTATGGGTTAATTCTCTTTTTCACTTCTCTTTTCTTCCTCCCCTCTCCCCATTCTTTCGACAATGTGCATGATAAGTAAATTGATGTACTGACGTCTTCTATAAGTTCATTCAGGTCAGGCTCCTGCTTATCATTTATGCTCTAACGTCTCTTCTCTGGCCTCTAATTCATATCTCCTTTCTCTCTGCTGTCCACTAAACCCCACCACCAGAACCTTTGTATTCTGTCTCCTGGTTTTTCTGTATTGATCCAATTTCTCTTTCCTGAGATGATCCTTGACTTTACTTACCACAGCCTACACCTGCTTGTCTGCCACCGCATTGTGCTCCCCTTCGAGTCTGTTCTCCACTTGGGGATCAGAGCACTTGCACCATATTGTTACTATCTAGGCTCCTTAATCATAGATCTCTTGACTCTTCTGAGATTACACTCACCTCTCTAGCCTCTTTTTTTATCATCCTACCAGCCACTCCACTCTGCCTTTTAACCAGTTTTAGTACTGGCAGTACCAGCTATTGGGTTTCCTTTCAAATATTCTCTACTTTCTGACCTTCCCATCTGATTTCTCCACTGACAGTTAAAGGCTGCTTTTTTTTGTTTATATATGTGTATTTTAAAAAGATACCAATTTTACAGTTCCTTAAAATGTTAGCCAGAATTACCATATGACCCAGTTCTCAAAACAAGACAATTGAGAGCATTCATCCATACAACAGTGTACATGACTGCTATTGATAGTGGCACTATTCATAATAAATGAAAGGTGGAAATAACCTAAATGTCCACCAAATGAGGAATAGATAATCAAAATATGAAATCTCCATATAGTGGAATATCCTTTACCAATAAAAAGGAATGAAGTCATAATACAATATGACTACATGGATGAACGGTAAAAATATTGTGGTAAATTAAAGAAGCCAATCATAAATGACTTTATACTGTTCAAGCTCATCTATACAAAGTGCCCAGAATAGGGACATGTGTAGAGAGAGAAAATAGATTGATTGGGAAGTGAGGACAGCAGTACAATAACCGAGTAGTTTCTTTAGGGATGCTAAAAGAGTTAGGTTATGGAGATGCTGACACAATCTGTTCATATTCAGTTGTATACTTAAGTGGGAAACGTCATGGTTTATAAATTATATGTTTAAAAAGTTCTCAAAAATCATTTTAAAAAGACACTGCCAACTCTGACATTGTAAAAGACTACAGATATTTTTGGTTGCAAACAGAACTACTTTTAGTCATGGCCAGAAAGCAGGAAAGTTTTTGAAGATTATTAAAGAGGTAGTTCATAGATTTAAATATGAGGCTGCTTTTCTCTGAGTTGTCTCATTTCTGCTGCATGAATTACATTTTTGTTGTTTTGCCTGGAGAGTAGCCTGGCTGTGTGCTTCATACTCAAAGGTTAGGAAATGGCATGGTCTAAATACAGACAGTGTCAATCCGTTCTTGCCAACTCCACATCTCACTCCCACTCCTTTTTCTCCTGCTCTTCTCCAGAGGCAGCTGGAACACAGGAAGCTGAGGAGCCTTTGCCTTGATATGTCACTTAGAGTTTACCCATCTGCTTTCCCTATTCAGAAACTTTTTGAAATGTTCTGTCTGACAAATCCCCATATGTTGTTATGGGCTTATCCTTTTTTAAATTACTCATTTTCACAAGACCTATAGAGGGGATATTTTTTATTAAAAAAAAAAAAAGACAACTAGAAGACAATTCTTTCTTTGATTTATTAAGTTCCACCTACCTAGCTTCATTAGAGTCTCTATTTATCTTTGTTAGTTACCTTTTCCCTGAATTTTTGTTTGTTTGTTTGTTAACCAAATAGATATTTGGACAATTTTATCTTTATTTCTTTCCTTTGAAAATCTCCATAACATAAAGTCAAAGAAAATACATGGCAGTATTAGAAAACTTGGGTGTTATTTGACTAATTCATCATCATAAAACTAGAAAACTTAGAATAATTGTTCAGAATTTATTTCTTAGTCTTTACAGAAACATTTTGTTGTGTTCTGAGCACATTAGACTTACTTTTAAGATATTGTTAGTATTAGCAGCTACTTGAGTGTTTATATGCCAGGCAGTATACCATATGAACTACTTAGATTAACTTTTTTTTTTTTTTTTTTTTTTTTGGTTTTTCGAGACAGGGTTTCTCTGTGTAGCTTTGCGCCTTTCCTGGAACTCGCTTTGGAGACCAGGCTGGCCTCGAACTCACAGAGATCCGCCTGCCTCTGCCTCCCGAGTGCTGGGATTAAAGGCGTGCGCCACCACCGCCCGGCTTTAGATTAACTTTTTAAACCACTCTGTGAGGTCTGTTAGTTTTTATTTAACTGGTGAGGAAACTGAGACTTAGAGTCAATAATTTACCAACTTTACATAACCATGAAAGGTGGAGTTAATTTAAATTCAAGATTGAGACTGCAGTGGCTAACCAGTGCTCGTGGTCATTTTGTTCTGTGGCATCTCTAGAATATTGAGAACTACAGCAATTTCAAACTTAAAGAATAGTTACAAAGATAGAACCAAGAAGTCTCATATGCTTTCACAAGTCTTCATATGCCTTCCAGATCTCCCAGTTAACATTTCAACATCGACTTTGTCATCCCTGTCTTAGTTAGCTTAGTTTGCTGTGATAAAACACTGACCAAAAGCATCTTGGAAAGGATTTGTTTCAGCTTACCACTCTAAGCTCATGTTCCATCAGGGAGGGAAGTCGGGGTAGGGAGTTCAAGCAAGGCAGGAACCTAGAAGCAGGAACTGATACGGAGGCCATGGAGGCCATGTAGTTCATTTGGCCTGCTTTCTTATCCCACCCAGGACTGCCTGTCCAGGGGTAGCACACCTCTTGTGAGGTGGGCCCTACCACATCAATCATTAATCAGAACATCACCTCACAGACTTGCCAACAGGGCAGTCTTAGGGAGGCATTTTCTCAATTGTGGTTCCCTCTACTCTGATAACTCTACCTTGTGTCAAGTGGACATAAAACTACACAGCACATTATTCAAATACACATTTTTAGCTGAACCATTAAGAATAGTAAGTGGCAGACATGTTACTCTGTTGCATCTGCCTGAATGTGTGAGTGTGCATTCTGAAAACGAGGACATTCTCCTAAATAACTATAGGCTTTCATCAGAATTAAGAAATTAATGTAATACTGTCATTTAATATAGATTTCACAGATCATAGAAAAATAAAAGGGCAGAAACTATCCTCTTCTTCTTTCTGGTCCAAGATTACATGTGTCATTTTATAATTATATCCTTATATTCATTTGCTATACAATAGGGCCTCAGGTTTTCCATGTCTAATTTTGGTTTGATTTCCTCCTATGAGGAGATGGAGATTTTGCATTTTGGGGAGAAACAACATGGAAGTAGTGTAATGTTTTCAGCGTGGCATACCAAAGTATGTACTGTTTTGTTGCTAATGATGTTTGCTTTATTACTTAAGATGATCTGTGTAGTATTTCTCCACTTTAAAGTAAGGTGTGTTTTTATAATTAATAATTAGTGTTTTGGGAAGAATAGTTTTGGCATTTTATAAATACATGTGCCTCATCAATTTCATTGAAAGATTGTTGCCTGAATCAGTTATTAAGATAGTGGTTGGCAAATGGGTATTGTTCCTAATTCTGTTATCTTTATGCAGTAGATCTTTTCTTTCTACACCACTGTTTGTTGATATTAGCATGAGTCAACAGATTGTTATTTATGGACACTAATGTGTTAGTGTCATTATTTTAGAAATTCTTTTCAATCTTGATTTCTGTGTTAAATACTACTTTTATCTATATTTTAAGGTTAAAACTTCCAACTAGTGACATAAAGTAAGAAACTTACTTTGCCTTGTTCTTTCCCTGTTCCACTCTTAGAATTAGCCTCTGCTCTAGGATATTGGTTCCTTGCAGTGGAGAACAATATTTAGAAATCACGATAAAGTTACCATTTGGACTGTTAAAGAAGAGACATTGATTCAGGGGCTAGTGTATGTATATGTGTGTTAGTGTACATTCATTGGCTATATACAACATGTGTATTTACCCATGCCTTTATAGCTATATAGTTATATATCTATAGTTAGATAATCCTTAAATCTACATTGTAACTTCATCATGGGATATGACATAGCATTTATTCTACCCTTATCCTTTTTCACATCACATCCTTGCTTTTCTAGCTATGAGGAATCTGACTCAGGGTATCCTTAATGCAGTTACTTATTTGCTCTGTATCTGCATATCTAGTTAAAATTTTTGATGTATGGACCTTCTTGGTCCTGATGGCAGCATATGTTGTGGCCACATGAGCTGACTTGGTGCTAGCCTGTATGACTATATTTTAGAGTAATAATTAATGATTTTTAATTTTCCTTTATTGTCCAGGTCTTCCGAGATTTACCAGCCAACCAGAACCTTCCTCAGTATATGCTGGAAACAGTGCAATTCTGAATTGTGAAGTTAATGCAGATTTAGTCCCATTTGTAAGGTGGGAACAGAACAGACAGCCTCTTCTTCTGGATGACAGGGTTGTCAAACTTCCAAGTGGAACACTGGTTATCAGCAATGTGACTGAAGGAGATGGAGGACTCTACCGCTGCATAGTTGAAAGTGGTGGGCCACCAAAGTATAGTGATGAAGCTGAATTGAAAGTTCTTCAAGGTATTAATTAACCCATTGTCAGAACTGATGGTTTTGTTTAATGGATAAAATTGTTCTGCTATAATTTTAATAAATGACATTAAAATATGGGAAATATTACTATTAATATAGTATGTTTCAGGGTTTTTTTTTTAAGAGATAAAATGGGGGAAAATGCTGTAAAAATCCACCGTTTAAAGACAGATATAATGGTGCACACCTTTAATCCTATCACTTGGGAGCCAGAGATAGATTTGAGGCCAGCCTGGTCTACAAAGTTTCAAAGGATAGCCAGAACATAGCCAGAGCTTCATTGTAAGACCTTGTCTTGAAAAAAAATGAAAAGAAAAAAATAAGCTCACTTTAGTTTGTTCAGTTTAGCTGATATATTATTAAAACTTTATCAGTTGCTGAGTGTGGTGGCGCACGCCTTTAATCCCAGCACTCAGGAGGCAGAGGCAGGATGATCTCTGAGTTCCAGGCCAGCCAGGGTTATGTAGAGAGATCCTGTCTTAAAAAACAAAGCAAAACAAAAATTAACCAGAATAAAATAAAAATGAAAATGTATCAGGATAGCTGGCATAGTGGCATAAACCTATAATCCCAGCATTGAGGGGCTGTGCCAGGGTGACCTTGAACTGATCCTCCTGCCTGCCCTACCAAGAGCTGGGGCTGTCGAATGTGTGCCACCGTGCCTTTGTGTCTTTTGTCAGCCCTCTATGCTCTGCCTTCCTCACAACAGGATACTTTCATAGTTACTTTTTTTTACTTAAAATAGTCTTGCTCAAGGTAGTTCATGCAAGGGACAGGTAGAACAGTAACTGTTATAGGTAATTGGTGACATCTGCATGGCATTCCTAGTCTGATGTAAGCTCTGCTCCTTTGTCAGTCATTTTGTGTCTTCTCATTCTGATAGTTAGCTTTGTTCATCTTTTTCCAGTTATGTAGCTTCTCCTTGCACATACCTTCTCACAGCTCATTCTGGTCACTGTATCCATTTACTGCTTTATGAGTGTCTAATTCTTTACAGATTTCTCATTTCATTTCAAGTTATATAATTGGGCCATCCCTACCTGTGTGAGCAGAGGTATTCTTGTTCATAGAAAAATATATGACTAATTTATAGTCTTATTTGTAACACATTGACTTATAGTGAGAGACCACTGTTATGAGCTGTCACTTCTGAGGGTGTTGCTGATGGACCTTGAACTGATTTTTAAGAAATTTGTAGCTTCTTTCTTGGTTGTTACCATCTCTGCCCAGGTCATTTCCATCCTAGTGTATTCTCAGTAACCACTTTTCAAAATAGACAACCTTTGCTCAAAACTCCCTGTCATACCTAGGTTTCTATTACTGTGATAAAACACTATGACCAAAAGAACTTGGGAAAGAAATTCATCTTAAAATTCTCAGGTCACACTCTATCACTAAGGGAAGTAAGTCATGGTAGGAACCTGGAGACAGGAACCAAAGCAGAGCCATGGAGGAACAGTCCTTACTAGCATTCTCACACATGACTTGATCAGCCTGCTTTCTTTCACAACTCAGAACCAGCTGCCTAGGGGTGACATTGCCTACAGTGAGTGGAGCCCTCACACATCAGTCACTAATTAAGAACATGCCCCACCGGCTTGTCTACAGGCTAATATGATAGAGGCATTTTCACAGTTGAGGTTCTCTGTTCCCAGATGACCAGAGCTTGTGTCAAATTGACATAAAAACTAGCCAGTGCACTTTCTAATGGTTTCTTCATGTCATTCACAATTAAAATTTTTGGCCTTTATATAATCTAATACATCTTCCCTCCTTAACCTTTCCTTTCCTTCTCCTGTTTGTTTTTCTCTCAGTTGTGACTAGCATATGCTTTTAGAATAGTCCCTAAATGCTTTTACTTTAGAGCTTTTTTATTTGGCATTTTCTTTGTCTAGAATCTTATGTGTGTGGCTCACTCTCTTTCTTCAGTGCTCAGATATCACTTTATTAGTGAATTGTCCCTTGGATATTCTCTTTAAAACAACAGTCTATTTCTACCTCCAATGTTTTTTCCTTTCTCTATAAAATATATCAACATATCAGTTACATATAGTATCTAATTTATTGTCTTTCTTCCACTGTTAGTATGTAAGCTCAATGCGAACAATGAATCTTGTTTGGCACATAGAAACCAATAAATTTTTGTTGTGAATTTGCTGAAATAATTCTGTTAAAATTTGATTGAATATTACATTTATAGATATACATTTATAAGTATTCCTAAGTAATTGAAAGTGAAATAAGAGCAACTGTTGCTACATAATAATGTTCTCTAGCTGACTTGCTTCGTCCTATTTCCTTTTCACACCTGAAATAGCATTCAAGCAGCTCCTCAGAATCTAATCCAGGAATACAAAGTTAATGATTTCAAAGGATGAAACCATAACTTAGTATTTGAAATAAGAACAAAATGCTGGATAATTGCTTATTTAAGTCTGAAGAGAGTGGTTCTTGCCATTCATTTGGAGCACAGCCAACTCCTGCCCTCCTACATAGTTTTTGAGGTTATGTTGGGTAAGAGATACAGGGGTCTGATTTCAGTCACAAAATTCTGTTTCAGTGTTGGCTGCACAGGTAGGTACAGGTAAATATCAGCCTTAGAAGCTAGCAACTCAACCATCGATTGGCTGACTTCTTAAAGGCGGGGGTTTGTCACTGGTTGGCTTTCAGAAGTATATTCACTGAAATGAATTGTCACTCATCTGTTAGGTAGTGTTTACTTGTTACCATGTGTAGCATGAATCTTAAAGAGCCTTATTAATAAAAACAAACCCAGGGCCTGGTGTTGGGGTGAATGCTGGAAGATCAGAGAGACAGAACAAGCCACTGCCACCTCACCTCACCAATTCTTCTGAGTCCTCATCCGAATGCCTCTCAGCTGAACTGCTTCTCGAAAGCCTAAAAGCTTAACCAGTCTAGTTCTTGGTTTTTACACCTTATATACCTTTCTGCTTTCTACCCTCACTTCCTGGGATTAAAGGCGTGAGTGACCAGGCCTGGCTGTTTCCAGTGTGGCTTTAAACTCACAGAGATCGGAGTGGATCTCTGCCTCCCAAGTAATAGGATTAAAGGCATGTGTGCCACCATTTTCTGGGCTCTATATCTAGTGGCTGTTCTGTTCTCTGACCCCAGATAAGTTTATTAGGGTACACAATATTTTGGAGAACACAATATCACCACAACCATGGCTACAAAATCATCACTAATTGTCTAGACAAGTTTAAAGGCAATTCTGGTGATTGTTACCATACCTGTTGGGAACACCTCTTCTGACAGTGGGGACAGGAGTTTCCTCTCTACCTGAGAATGATCTTTCTTCTCTAACTTCTATATTATTTATAAAACTCTATTAAGTAGAAAGAACACTTACCTTTTGTCAGTAGGAGTGTGGCCATGTCACATATGAGCAAGAGCACAACTGAAAAGTGAATGTCCATAGATAAATGATATCATGATCTAGGTAGTTCTTACATTACAAAATCAGAGAATCGGTAGATGAAATTTTTTGGTTTTTCATTTTCATTTTTATTTTTTTAAGGCAGGGCCTCACTATGTAGCCGTAGTTGACCTGGAACTCCCTATGTAGACCAGGTTGGCCTCAACTCAGAGATCCTCCTACCTCTGCTTCCTGAGATGGAAGGGCATGTATCACCACGACAGACTTGACAGGTGATTTAAAGAGATAAAAACTTAGACTTTTAGAAATAATAGACACAAGAAAGGAAAGGAAATTCACATTCCTGTCAGAAGGGAGGATACACAGGTGTTGAGCTTGTTCAGTCCCTGCTCTTTGTACTCCTCATTTGGTGTTGCGTAGATTCATGTTGTGTTTTGCTCATTTGACCAGAAAGCACTGTGTAAATGGGAACTGTCACTTATATGTCTTTGAGACTCCTAAATAGCACAGTATAATACTTTGCATAGTGAAAGTATTTGGAAAATGTTTACTGGTTCAGATGTAATTTTCTTGTGTTATTTTGCTTATTTTGTCACATAAAGCCACACAGTTCTTCATGACTGAAGTTGTGAGGTGCTTTGTCTTTTATTTGATTATTCTCTTGTTTAAATTTGCTTTAGGTCCTGAGGAAATGCTAAACCTGGTATTTTTGATGCGGCCATCTCCTGTGATCAGAGTTACTGGTCAGAGTGCAGTTTTGCCTTGTGTTGTCTCAGGACTTCCTTCTCCAGGCCTTAGATGGATGAAAAATGAGGAAGTGCTTGACACAGAAAGGTAACTACTGCCTGCCTAAGAGCCCTTCATACCCTTAGCTAGAGACTTGGTCTAATCCTATTTGGAAGTATCAATATGTAAAAAATAACTACTTTGTTTAAGCACATTACAGTTTTCATGTCATCCTTGAAATGTGCTTCTATGCTGTATCTAACTATAATGTTTAAAGAAAAAGTATGCTTTCAAAATAGTAAGGGTTTGTTGTTGTTGTTGTTCACCTTCATTATACTTAACTTATTTGGGTCTCATTCCCTAAATTGTTACATGAGCTGCCAGACCTCACCAGATTGAGTCTTTTTTACTCTTACATGCACTGTGATAGTTTCTCCCTTTGCCCAAACAGTGTAAGTGAATGCTTTCCTTCTTCCTGAGTGCTGGCATTAGAGGCAGTCACCACACCTGGCTTTGTTTTACTTTCTAAAGTCCTACCGAGCCATATGCTATGTTTATAAGTTTTTATCTTCTGCAAGAGCCTTCTCTGTTACTGCTCATCATCTTCTGCATCCCTTTTCTCTTCCTTATGAAATGGGTAATTTCTTCAGTTGTATTCTCTCAAGAAAACTGGAGTGGCAGTGATGATTCAATCCAAGCATTGTAAATTTACTGGCATTCCTTGCCTCTGCCCATTAGATGGCCAAAGCACTTTCAAGTTACGATGACTCAAAGCATGTCTAGATATTGCCAAATGTCCCCTGAGGAACAAAATCATCCCTGGTTGAGAATGACTCTTTTAAAGCACTGCTCTCCAATATAAATGTAATATATGCCTCAGATGTAAATTAAAGTTTTCTGATAGCTATGCTAAAGCAATATGTATGTATGCAGTGCTATTACAGTAATACTTTATGTTAGGTACTACTTAGAATGAAATATAGTTCATCATACCACAGCATTATGAAGGTATAAGCAAGATACAGAATGATTTTATGTAATGAATAGAAGTGGGGATTTTTGTGCACCCCCCACTCCCCAGCCGTTCAAGAATTCAACAGATTATTATTAAATGCTATTCCAGGCACATTCTTACATCTAATAACCAAGTAGTAAAAAGAGTTTTTGCTTTTAGAGTGGAAGAATGAGATAGTAATAGGCTTACTTATACAGTGTCAGGTTGGAATAAGTACTCTGAAGAAACTCAAGATGTAGTATTCAAGGGATGACAGAGAGGCAGAATGGGGTTAATATTGTAAATGGAGTATTAGAGAATTGTTCTCATAGAAAGGTCATTCTCAGGGTGGAGTCTTAAGTGGGCCAGTAGAAACAAACCATGATAGGAAAGTTACATGTCTTCCCAGTTTTACTTGAAGTTTATTTTTGAGAGCAAGTATTTTTTAATCCAATGTGAATATATTATAGTTAAGAATACTTCTATGAACTTTAAGGCTAAACCAGAGTTTGAAGAACAATTAGATGTTTTTCTGCTTCTAGTTCTTCTAGGTACCTAAATCCTTATGAGATTATGTAGAGGAAAGTCTGAAAAACACTGCCTTGTTGTGTCACTGTCTGAGAAAGCCTCAGGAGATTACCAGTGTCGGTATTGTTATATTGGCTTCTCCAGATCCTTGCACAGTATTTGGTACATATCTGGGGAAGCAGAATGTTCCACAGTGTATTTTCGCTGAATTACTGAGTGTCATGTGAGAAAGCAGAAGTAGGTAATAGAACACAGGAGTCCTTCAGGTTGCATGTGGGTAATTATTCGTACTGTCTTTGTTTTTGTAAGCACCTTAGGAGAAGCATGGGTGGACTAGAATTATTTAGATTTCAGATTTGAGATTTGGAAATTAAAGGGGGAAAAATGTCTAAAAATCTCAATAGTGCTGTGCTACCTAGAAAACCAAGTATCTTAAGTATTAGGCACTTTATTACATCTTTGAAAACAAACAATAAAATCATAGGGTTTTTTGTAAATGTCTAGGAATTAATAGCATTTATTTAATTTTGTTCATATATGTTCAGATTAAAAAAAACAAATAGAATGAGGGTGATGGAAATGGTTCTGTTTTGAAGAGGATCTAGAAAATATTAGTGCTACTGCTCAAGATGAGCAGCAATAAAATATAATTTAGTGATCAAATAATACCTTGTTTTAGGGGATGATAGGTCTGAGTCCAGGTGCAAAGGAGCAGGTCATAGTTTTAAAATGGCTTGGTTAACATACTACAGGTGATGGTAGTATAAAAATTAGAGTTTTCTTTTCCTCCTTTTTTCTTTAAATAACTGGCTCATACTTAAAGGATCATCCAAGTATAGCAGTTTCTTCAGAATTTCACTTTTCAACACTTTATTTTTAGTTAACATCAGCCTGAAAATAATAATGAAATAAAAAATTTAAAGTGGTTGCTTAATTATGTACTTGTAGAATTATATTTCTTGCTATGTGTCAGGTATCTTTGTTGATCTAGTTTGTAATTTTCCAGATTAAATTTTTTAACTTTATAAAAATTTTTTTTTTTTTTTTTTTTGGTTTTTCGAGACAGGGTTTCTCTGTGTAGCTTTGCGCCTTTCCTGGAACTCGCTTTGGAGACCAGGCTGGCCTCGAACTCACAAAGATCCGCCTGCCTCTGCCTCCCGAGTGCTGGGATTAAAGGCGTGCGCCACCACCGCCCGGCTAACTTTATAAAAATTTGAGTATATTGATTTGTAGTTTTCTCTGTGCTACAGGATTATTTTAGTTTTGTGTAATTAGGCTTTTATTATTGTAGATTTATAAAGTGTTCATTCTTGTTGTAAGTGGAGTGATGGCTAGTGGCTGATTTGTGCCCATTACCACACCCAGGGAGCTGCTCAAATGGCAATTATCCTTCCCTTTTCCTTCCTGTCTTTTTTTTTACCCACCCCCCCCCCACCCCATTTCCTAGCCAAGCCACCATAGGGAACTTTCATTTGGTGTCATTACCTTGTGACTTGCTGTTTGATCTGACATTTTACCCTTTTTATTTTTCTTTCGATTAGTAATCTCAGCATGGCATAGCTGTGGTGAAGTTGGTCTCAGATTAGTTGCAGACTTTAAAATATATAATTTCCAACAAGTTAGACAGAATAGCTAGACAGGAATAGGCTGAAGGAAGTTGAATTGGTCATAAAAGTGATAACTCTTTGGGAATAGCTAGAAGTATCAGAGATGTGACATTTATTTGTATACTGTGGCATTTATGCGTATAAAATATGAGCAAAACAAATTGAAATTAAATTCTGATGATTTTTTTGTTAATTTTAGTCCATTTGTAGCCATCACCATAACAACACTGTTTAATTGTTTTCTCTATGTTATTATGTGAAGAGCCTCTCAGGTGTTATTTTCTTCATGCTAAAATGTATAATTTTGTTTGTTTAATTCAGCTCTGAAAGGTTGGTCTTGCTAGCAGGAGGTAGTTTGGAGATCACTGACCTCACTGAGGATGATTCTGGGACTTATTTTTGTATAGCTGATAATGGAAATAAGACAATTGAAGCTCAGGCGGAGCTTACTGTGCAAGGTATGTAATTATTTATTGTGTAATTAAAAATAATGTGTACTCTCTAGGTGTACTGATTGCTTAACAGTAATATGAGGAAGGCAATAGGCAATACAGCATAATAGTTAAAACACAGACTTGGGTTCAGATTCTGAGCTTGTATTTCCCAAACACGACAGTATAAATTTTCTTTTCTTCTTTTCATATATATGTGTATATAGTGTGTGTGTGTGTGTGTGTGTGTGTGTGTGTATTCACATGTGTTTGGTATACATGTTGGAGTACATGTAGAAGCCCGAGAATGGTAACAGGAATCTTCTTCATCATACTCTTTGGGGCAGAGTCTTAGTCAAACCCAGAGCTTGTTGATAGTTATTCTTGTTATCCAGCTTTCTTTGGGGATTCTGTATCTCTGCCTTCCAAGGTGAGCTGCCTTGTCCACCTGCCGTTTGTGTAGGTACTGGAAAGCTAAACTCTCGTCCTCTTAGGTCAATAGAAAGTGCTTTAACTGCTGAGCCTCCTCCCCCACCCCAATCATAGCAAATTTATATAACCTTCCTGAACTCCATCTTCATCATTTGTACAATGGAAATAATAAGAGTACTTACTTTGTTGAGATTATCTTGAAGTTTAAGAGCTAACTAATCCTCATAAAGTTCCCAACTCAGTGTTAGTTATTGTTTTTTATAGTTGTAATAGTAACGATGGTGGTGGCAGTTATGATACCGTCAAGGAGGACGGTGTGATCTGAGGCATCTACAAAGTTCTGTACCCTTTTATTGTCTCAGAATGTTTTCCTCTAAAGATGTCTGTTCTTTGATCCTGAACCATGTCTCTGAGCATTTGTGTTCCTTCTTTGGGGTGAATAATCTTCGGTGGGAAGGTTTGCATGATGCCTTTCCATGTCACTTGGCTGGATGATTTGATACTTATTTCTCTTTTAAGCTGATGTTGAGTATCTCTGCAAGAATAGTTATTTTTCCCTTTTCTCTATACTTCCATTTCTCCTTTTTAGGCTCCCTGATGTAGAAGTCAGGGAAAATAAATGTGGCATACACACAATTATCTCTGTCTGCCCTGCTGTTTTTCCCTTTAGAAAAGTTCTTGCAGAGTGCTGATCCTCTTTTCTGATTTGTCTATGCTGTCACTAATACTTGTTTCCAATAAAACTCATTAGGATTGTCTCTGTTAATTTTAGAGAAATCCAGGCCTGCTTATATGTGTAGAAGTAGAATATTACTCATTAACTTCTTTTTACCCCCAATAATCATCAGGGGATTAGATGTATTTTTGAGAGCAATTGGGGAACATAGTACTTAGAGTTCAGTGTGGGTGAAAGACAGAAAGAAAGCTTATATACTCTTTTGCTCTTTGTGGGTTGGCTTATACTCCCTGAAAAACAAAAGTTGTGCAGTTGACACAGCTATTATGTCAGATACGCTTAGTCCATGTCTTTGGTTAGGTGGAAGGAGATGTATAGAGCATAGTTTTGTTTTTTTTTTCTTAAATGTGTAGCCCAGGCTAGCCTCGAACTCATGATTCCCACCCCCTCCCCCCTTCAGCAAATTCTACCGGTGCATGTGTGTGTGCGCCACCACAGCCGGCTAGAGCATAGTTTTTTATGGGGTGATCCGTTTAGTTTAGTTCTTCACTTCTGTGTGGATAGGGTTGGAAGAAGAAAACATTCATGAACTCCACCTTTGGTCTCTGTGCTTCCTTAGTGGATCATTTTTTCTTTGCTTTTCCCCCATTAATTAAGATACTTGTCTACCAGTCTTCTTCCTCGTCCTCTGTCATTTTCTTCCATCTACCTCTGGTGGGTTTAATAAATTAAATGTATCTGTTATTTTTGTTAGCTGCTGATATTGCCCCACTATTTTTCTTGAGGACTTTTGTCCATATGGTTATTTTAGAGTCCATTGAGTGGACTCTTATTGATGCCTTGCCTGTGAACTGGATTACCTGAGTTTTATTTTGGTTCCAGGGTTTCAGGTAGTTCAGGTTGACACTAAACTTGCTAAGTAGCCAAGGATGACCATTAACTCCTGAATTTCCTCCTTCATTCTCCCAAGTGCTGGAATTACAGGCCTCTGCCATCACATCTAGTTATAACTGAATTTTAAAAATATAGATAATATATACATCTTAAAATTTATAACTAGTTTCATTTTAAAATCTATAATTGGGAAAAAAGTGCTTTTGAAGTAAATTTATTAGAGAAAACTGCAAAAAGAGAGAGTTCTTTTATTAAAATTTACCATCTTTCAAACCAACATGTTATTGGCACAAGAATAGGCAATAAAAAAGAATAAAGTCCAACTATTATTTGCAGTACTGTGACCAGAGTTGTCAGGATCAGAACCTAGCCCTGGCAGCACTAACAAGTCAGGATCAGCCATCTGTCCTCAACAGGCCAATTAAAGAGAAAAATAACAGTGAAAAGCAGAGAAAGATTTACTCAATGTGGCCACATTGCAAAGAACAAATAAAGACCTCCACCTTTCAAGTTCTGAATTATGAATGCCACAAAACCCTGAAGTGGTGGTTAAGAGCATCAAATGAAATGCATCTGTCATGCTTGTTAGCTGTTGTTTCTGCTCCAGTATTCTTCTTCAGGACTTTTGTCCATAGGGTTAAGGTTTTGTGGTGTGCATAACTCTACAGTCCTAGTCAAGGTGTGATCCTGCCCTTCACTGCGGATGGACATTATCTAGTCTCCACCCTTTCCTGCCAGATAGTCTGATATGCTGTTCGACTGTGTGAAATCTCTTCTTGGGAGGTAGCGTCTGCCTCTGGCTGGTACCAGGCTTCATCATGAGCTTTCTGGAAAAATTCTGTGTCTTGGTAGCCATTATTTACTAGTCTAATAATCAAAGAGAACTATACAAATATCTGTCTTTAGAATATATTGTGTCCTTCTAGGACAGTTACAATTATGCAGTTTTAAAATACAAAAGTGGGAATTCAGTTTCAAGGGGGAAAGGTATATATAGCATTGTAAGAATAGTAAATTTTTCAACTGAAAGAAAATGAAGTTGAGTCTAAATGTACAAACACAAAGAATAAAGAGAGTCATGTTGGTATTATCTTTGCTAGAAGATAAGAAAAACGGGTTGGAAAGATGGCTCAAGCAGTTAAGAGGGGTGGCTGATCTTCCAGAAGATGTCCAGAAAACCTGAGTTCATTTCCCTGTACCCACATTGAGTATCATACAGCCCCATTGTTTGGGGGCTAGGGTTTATGTCTCTTGTTCTTTAATTCAGGTAGGCTTTATTTGGATTATTGAGAGTATGGTACAAATGATGTGTGACTTCTGAAATTTATATTTTGAAGGCTATGTATGTTGCTTTTTCTTGTTGCCAAGAATATATACAATGAGGAGGATAGTCTTCAGTAAATTATGCTGAAGAACAGATAGCCTCATTAACAAGACTAAAATTGGACCCCTCTCTTATACCATATATGAAAGTCAACCCAAAGTGGAGTGAAGACTTAAACTGTAGATTGAAACTGTAAAGCTGCTGAAAGAAGACAAGAGGGAACAGTTTCTTGATAATGTTGACTTTAGGAAAGGGTGTTTTTGTTATTGTCATTTTTTTTATGTGACTTATAAAGCATAGGCAACAAAAGCAAACATAGACAAATAGGATTGCAAGAACTAAAAAGCTGTACAGCAAAGAGTAAAGGAATCTTGGAGAGACAACTACAAAACGAGAGAAAATATTTTCAAACCGTACATCTGATGAGAGGTTAATACCTAGAGTTGATAAGGAATTCAATTCAGTAGCAAGAAAATAACTCAGTTTTAAAAATGTTTGAAGGACCTGGAAAGACATTTCTGAAGACAAAGAAGTGACCCACAGGTATATGAAAAGAAAACTGTTCCATGTGACTAATCACTAGAGAAATTCAAATTAAATATTCAGAAGGCTACCACCTCACACCCAGTAGAACTACAATATGATCCAATAATTCCTTTTATGGATGTCTGTTCAGATGAAATTAGATCATTGTGTCAAAAACCTGAATTTATTCAACCATGCTCATTGTAGCACATTACACATTGAGTCAACTCAGTGTTCATCATGGATGAGTAAATAACAAAGTCGTTACAATAGAAACACAGCCTTCTAGAAGGAAATTTTATACTAAGAGACATAAGCACAGAAAGACAAATTCTGCATGATCTGATTATAAACAGAGTCTAACATAGTTGAACTCATAGACTCAAAGAGCAGAATGGTTACAATGTATTGTTTACTTGAAAGTTGTTTTATGTGAGTCATCTTAAAATAATCCATGAGTCAACAAATTTAGAAAATATTATAAACTAATATTGATAGGAACTAGCAAAAGTTGAGGGAAGTTTGCAGTCTCCTTCAAGATGGTCAATTCTCTCTCTCGCTCTCTCTCTCTCTCTCTCTCTCTCTCTCTCTCTCTCTCTCTCTCTCTGTGTGTGTGTGTGTGTGTGTGTGTATGTGTGTCTCAAAAATCAGCAATTTAAACATTAACCTCAAAAATGCTAAAAATAGCAAATTTAAACCACAGAAAATAGAAAAAAAGGAAGTGTTAAGTAAAAATTAATGGAGGGTGGGGAAAAGCATCAAAACAGTGTCAACAAAGTCAAAATTAGTGATTTGCAAAGAACAGTGTTGATAAACTTCAGGCAAGGCTCCCATATATTTGGTAAGTGTTTCTATCTACTTAAGAGCTAATTCAAAAGACATATAAAATCCAGCATTAGGGTGAGGAACACTAGAGACTTTAATGAACTAGTGATAGGTGTGTACACTGATAACATTTTAAAATACTGTTTGGAGAGCTAGAGATACCACTTGGGTTTGATCCCCAATATTGCAAAACCAAACCTGTTTGGCAGAATCTCCTAAAACTGTAGAAATAAAAATACTCCTGTGGTACAGTGGAGTATGCTTATAACAAGTGACACTGGCATTAAAAGTCATACACAGTAACACTCTTGCCATATTTGTTCATAAGAAATCAAAACTGGTAATGATTCAGATGCCCATCAAAACCCAAAATGGCATTTTATCAGCAATGGAAATTGGCAGGCCACCTCCATATTCAAAAGCATAAAAAAATCTCAGAAGCACTCTTAAAAGAAGCTAGGCACAAAAGAATAAAATTCTACTTTTATAATGTTCAAAAACAGGAAAAATTAATCTACAGTTTTTTAAATAAAAAGAATAATGATTACATTTGATGCAGGGCAGTGTTTGGAGCAGGGCAGAGTAATGGTTAAATGTTACAATGCCAGGTTTCTGCTGTATTAATTCCTTGTTTCTGAATCTGGGTAGTAGAGTTCAAACTGTGCTGTTTATAGATGTCATGTGAAGTCATTTCTTTCTTTTTATTGAGTACAGACAAGTCATTGTGTACTACAAAACCCATTTGGAAAATTTTGTTTTGAGCCTTATCCCATAATGAAAGTTTTTTTTTCCCCGATGGGGAAAATAGTTGATGAGAAATAAGTATAAGTGTGTGTGTGTGTGTGTGTGTGTGTATGCACACATAAACACACATAATATCTCTAAGTATGTATATATAAACGCAGTCACCCTTGTCTGATTTGTTATTTTTTTAAGAAGTTATAGCTGTAGGAAATACCATAGTGAGTGTTATTGCAGAAAAGGTTATAAGTTCATTCTTCATCTGTTAAATATTTCAGACTTACTATTTTATCATTAACTCTTGGGATTTCTACTGATGCTATGACGTGAATTAGCTGGTGGTGTATTTCCTGTCATCTCAGATTGTTGATAACAGTTAATATGGGTCATGAGTTGCTTTTAAAAAAAAAAGGAATTTTCCCTTTTTCTCATAGCATTTGTAATAGTGTGTGATAAACTCCATCTACTCCCCAAAGAAAAATTTCCACTTCTGTTTTCTGGGAACAAATTGACAGTTTCTGAATTGGTCATTTTCATGACAATGTTAATATTGTTACTAATCTACAGCTAATGTTTCAATTATTTTTTTTTTAAGTTTAAAAAATGGGTATGGGCATTTTGCTCGCATGTATGTCTCTATGTGCTGTGTTTGTGCCTGGTGCCTACAGAGACCAGAATAGAACACCAGATACCCTGGGACTATAGTTAGAGACAGTTGTGGACTGCTGGTTCTGAGAATTGAATCCAGTCCTCTGACACCCAGTGCTTCACTTATCTCATTAAAGAAAAAAAAAATCTCTAGCCACATTAAGAAATTGACCTTCTGTTTTCTTCCCATCTCCTTCGTGATGATCAGCCAGCATTCTGCTGTCATTCGCTTGAACTCTCAGTTCTCTTGGATGCTGAATAAAACACAAATTTTATATGGTAGTGTATAGAGCACATCCAGAGCCTTAAGAGTCAATGCTGAAAAAGTTTACTGGGATTAGAACATTTTCATGTGTTAGAAAATTTTTATAATAAAATGTTGAGATAACTTTGCAGAAAGTCTCCCCATTGGTGGACAGGTCCCAGAGAGGAGATAAGGGGTTGGTGAGGGAAGGATGAGCCAGGCATGATGGTCAGGAGAATCTTCCAGCCTGACTGACCAGCAGCCAGTGTTTCTTTATACAGAATTCAATAAGCAGGGCTACATTCATGTTGTTCCAAAACATACATAGATCATTTTTGGTTTGGGACATGTGTTTTACTTCCTTTAGCATATCATTTAGTCTTTACTGATAAACCGTGACAGAAAAGAGTTATCTTTTACAACCATTTTCCCTCAAGTTTAATCACCATTGATAAACAGTTATCTTTTATAACCATTTTTACTCATTAACCCTATAACCCAATTTTTAAGAATCTAGGGGCGTATGACAACCTCTTCTCAGGCTAGTATCCTTTGTGGCTTCAAGGATGCTAGACCAAAACAAAATCTTCAAGCCAGCCTGGGCATATTGCCATGTCTCAAGCAGTGTATTATTAACTCTTAATGGTCAGAGTGTCCAAGAAAAATCCTCAGGCCAAAGCTGCTGCAGTTATTATTCAAATTCTGGCATAGTACAATGTTTATACTTTATATATTTATAGAATTTGTCTATATGTCTAGCCCTGACATTCTGTTGTTCCTTGGTCATATGACATCACAGTGGCTCTGCATGTGCTAACTTTTCTAAGAAAGGGAGGTCCTGACAGCTCATTCTTATATCATCTTTTTACATCGTTCTTTCTTTACTAATAAGTCTCTGTGTAGGGCAGAGGTAACACCAGCCAATATAACTTTGTTGCTGTATATTTCACATAGTCACCTGAGTGTATAGTGGGAAGAGGCTTACTGTCTGATCTGTGGCGAACTCCTCTAGCCCACTGAATCTTGTTGACCTTTTAAAGTTTACTTTGAGTATCTTGTTCCTGTGTAAGTACAAGGACAGATGTTTTAAGAGTATCTCAGAGTCTCATAAAGAGACCTCTGGCTTCTTTATATGTATTATAACCTCTAAGACATAAAGAAGACCTTCAAGTAGATAAGGATATCTCCCTAAAAGTGGGAGGGGTAGTATGTTCAGGACTTCACTGGGGAAGCTTAGAAGCAGTACTCCTGGGAGAAGGCATAAATGATTCATAAGAAATTTTTCATCAATCCGATGTCCCCAAATTGTCAAGCAGTTGTGCTGGCTTTATGACTTTTGCCGTTCCCATCAGATGTGGCTGTGCTATAACTTTACAGCCATCTTTAATTGATATTTTATGATAATTGCTTTATCAACTGTCTATAATTCTACACACACATCGATTTTTCAAGACAGAGTTTCTCTGTGTATCCCTGGCTGTCTGAGAACTCTCTCTGTAGACCAGGCTGGCCTTGAACTCAGAGATCTGCCTGCCTCTGCCTCCAGAATGCTGGGATTAAAGGTGTGTACTACCACCTTCTGGCTCAGTATCAATTTTTAAATAAATTTTTAAAGTTGTAGGTATACCCAGAGAATTCATCATTCACATCATTGTCTAGGATTTTAATATTTTAAGAGGATTTTTTAAAGATTTATTTTATTTTATGTATATGAGTGTTTTGCCTACATGTGTGTCTGTGCATCATGTGTGCCTGGTGTCTGTGGAGGTCAGAAGAGGGCATAAAATACCCTGGAACTGGAGTTACAGATGGCTATGAGCCACTGTGTGGGTGCTGGGAACAAAACCTGGATCCTGCAAAAGCAACAGTGCTCTTAGCTGCTAAGCCATGTCTTTTAGGCCAGGAATTTAATATTTTGTTTGTAGTTTTATCTTCTTTTGAAATAAAATTTATGTATACTAAAATGCACAAATATTAACTTTGCTGTTCATGAGCTCTATCAGTTGTTCCTTCCTGTACAACCAAAATACCTATAAGGATGTAGACTGTTACCATCATAGTTGAAAATTCCCACATGTCACTTCTCATCCTCTCCTTACAACTTTCATCAGATCTGTTGTTTTCAGTATAGATTCGTTCTGCTTGTTCTAAAGCTTCACAGGAAAGCAGTCATATCATCTGTAGTGTATAAAGCCTAATGTATTAGATTCATCCGCATTGCTGCATTTATTAATAGTTGAGGGATTTTGTTTGTTTGATTTTTGGTCTTCAAGACAGGGTTTCTCTGTGTAGCCCTGGCTGTTCCGGAACTTACTCTGTAGACCAGGCTGGCCTCAAACTCAGAGATCTGCCTGCCTCTGCTTCCTGAGTGCAGTTGTGTTATTGATCTAAGCCATTTTAACAGGTGTAAGATGGATTTTTTTTTTGACATTTTTCACTTTCATTATTTTTACTTACTAATTTCAAAAACAGCACATATTTTTTTTTTAATGATCAGAAAATATTTTTATTTGCAAAGATAGTATAACATGCAATATAGGTCAAATTGGTTGTTAACTAAATATTTAATAAGGACAACACAATTGTGGTACATTAATGGGAGAGCCAAAGTCATGTACTGGAGCATATTTGATGGTAAAGAAAAATAGCTACAATTAAAAAAAATAGTATATGTTACGAATATATCTAAATTGTACTTATAGTTTCTTTTTTATTATTTTATTTTACAATATAATTTAATTCTACATATCAACCATGGATTCCCTTGTTCTCCCCCCTCCCGCCCCCTTCCCCTTTCCCCCACCTCATCCCCCATTCCCATCTCCTCCGGGGCAAAGACTCCCCCGAGGATTGAGATCAACCTGTAGACTCAGTCCAGGCAGGTTCAGTCCCCTCCTCCCAGACTGAGCCAAGCGTCCCTGCATAAGCCCCAGGTTTCAAACAGCCAACACATGTACTGAGCACAGGACCCAGTCCCACTGCCTGGATGCCTCCCAAACAGATCAAGCCAATCAACTGTCTCACCTATTCAGAGGGTCTGATCCATTTGGGGGCTCCTCAGCCATTGGTTCATAGTTCATGTGTTTCCATTCATTTGGTTATTTGTCCCTGTGCTTTATCCAACCTTGTTCTCAACAATTCTCGCTCAATCAGAGGCAAAAATCTACACACAGAGTCAAGAAATAAGTAGTGCTTGGGGGGATTGTTAGTGGTTGGGATGGTTAGTGCTGAGGGAGTTGTTGTCAGGGATGTGCTCACACAGGAAGCTTGCACTGGTCAGTAAGATGGAATCTTAAAGTAGTTTTGATTTGCATTTCCCTGATGGCTAAGGATGTTGAATGAACGTTTCTTTAAGTTTTCTCAGCCATTTCAGATTCCTCTAACTAAAGTTTTCTATTTAGATCTATACCCACATTTTTAAATTGGATTATTTGGGCTTTTGATATCTAGTTCCTTGTTCTTTATATGTTTTGGATATTACCCTTCTATTGGGTATGTAGTTGGTGAAAATCTTTTCCCCTTCTGTAGGCTGCTGTTTAGTCTATTGATGGTGTCCTTTGCCTTACAGAAAATTTTCAGTTTCATGAGATCCCATTTACTAATTATTGATCTATTGGTGTTCTGTTTAGGAAGTTGTCTCCTGTGCCAGTGAGTTCAAGGCTATTCCCTACTCTCTTCTTCTGTTCAGTTCAGTGTATCTGGTTTTATGTTGAGTGTGGGGCGGCTACTCACCAATCCTGCAGTTCCCCAGAGTTTTCTTGAGTGAGAGCAATAGGAAATATTAGATAGAAGGATTTAGAGCGTGGAGATAAATAGAAAATACAGGATAGCCTCGAGAGGGTCTGGAACCTATTCCAACGAGTCCTGACTGTCTCTGCCCTAGGGTATTTATAGAAACACCAAGGGGTAGAACAAAAGACCTCCCCCCAGCACAGCCAAGTGCAGACCATCTCAGACACCTGCACTAAGACCCGTGGTCCAATCATCCCCTCTATGCAGACCTGCTGGGTAAAGCCATGAGGAACCTGAAAACGGGGTTCCACAGTTGAAGTCTTTGATTCATTTTCACTTGAATTTTATGTAGGGTGATAGATATGGATCTATTTGCATTCTTCTACATGCTAACGCCGCTAGACCAGCACCATTTGTTGGAGATGCTTTCTTTTTTTCTAGTGTGTATTTCTGATTTCTTTATCAAAAATCAGGTGTGTTGATTTACTTTGGGGTCTTCGATTTAGTTCCATTGATCAACATGTCTGTTTTTATGCCAATAGCATGTGGTTTTTATTACTATAGCTCTGTATTACAGCTTAAAATCAGGGATGGTGATATCTCCAGAAGTTCTTTTGTTGTTCAGGATTGTATTAGTTATTCTGGGTTTTTTTGTTTTTCCATATGAAATTGAGTATTGTTCTTTCAAGATTTGTAAAGAATTGTGTTGGAATGTTGATGGGGAATGCATTGAATCTGTAGATTTTTTTTGGTAGGATGGCCATTTTTACTATGTTAATCTATGAGCATGGGAGATCTTTCCATCTTCCAATATCTTCTTCAATTTCTTTCTTCAAAGACTTCAAGTTTTTGTCATACAAGTCTTTCACTTGCTTGGTTAGAGTTAGCTCAATATATTTGATATTGTTTGTGGCTATTGTGAGGGGTGTTGTTTCTCTAATTTCTTTCTCAGCCTGTTTGTCTTCTGTATATAAGAAGACTACTGATTTTTTGAGTTCATATTGTATCCAGCCACTTCACTGAAGGTGTTTATCAGCTGTAGGAGTTCCTGGTAGAATTTTTGGGGTTACTTATATATACTTTCATATCTTATGCAATAGCTATACTTTGACTTCTTCTTTTCCAGTTTTTATTCCCTTGATCTCCTTCAGTTGTCTTATTGTTCTGGCTAGATCTTCAAGTACTATATTGAATAGATATGGAGAGAGTGGACAGCTTGTCTTGGTCCTGATTTTAGTGGAATATCTTTGAGTTTCTTTGCATTTAATTTGATGTTGGCTATAGGCTTGCTGTAATTTGCCTTTATTATGTTCAGGACTTCTTTTATATCCTTCCCAAAGTATACTGTGTCTGTTCAAGTAAACAGGCATGTGTGAAAGATATAGCAGGTAGTCTTAAGAGATGGTTGTCATCAGGGACAGATCTAACTTTGCTGGGACCTGGATTGCAAGCTATTTTGAAAACCTTGCTTAAGAAAATGAATACCAAAAGGTACCAAAATGGGTAGTTGTTTAAATGAGAAAAGAAATGACAGTAGATAAATTTTTTAGTTGCTAAGTACTACAAACATTACAAAAATCTAGAAAATAATACATTTAAAAATGACCTTAATTATATAATGCTGTCTTGGCTCTACTTTGTTTCCTGTGTCAGTGATTTTGTAAGGTGCCTTTATGTTTTAGTAGAAATCCAACTTGGTTTTTAGCCTGATATTTAGTGTTAATTCAAGTGAATGTGAGCTTATACCTTCGCATTTCATTTTTTTAATTAATTAATTATTTTTATTTATTTATTTATTTATTTTGGTTTTTCAAGACAGGGTTTCTCTGTGTAGTTTTGGTGCCTGTCCTGGATCTCGCTCTGTAGACCGGGCTGGCCTCGAACTCATAGAGTTCTGCCTGGCTCTGCCTCCTGAGTGCTAGGATTAAAGGCATGCGTCACAGCCACACAGCCTGCATTTCATTTTGAGTCCAGTTAATATAATGAGGTGCGGGAATATTCACGGAAGCTGCCCTTATATTGTGATAACAAGTATATTGCAGCAGTCTTGGCAGACTAGATCCCTGCTTTTCACTGAACCCACTAAAAGAATGTGGGGCTCAGTTTCCCCTTGGCTTCTTGTGATCTCAGCAGTGACATGAGCCAATTCACCATCTACTGTCATAAGGAGAGGTTAGGGTGGAAACATTAGCATTCTTAGTCGATTTTACATTAATGTAGTTATTTATCTTGGTGACATACCCTGTCATCTTTACACAGGGAAACTGAGGCAAGAGATAGTGAGTTTAAGGCCAACTTGGATGTTATCACAAGATCCTTTCTCAGAAATTGACATCAACCAAAAAAAAAAAAGCCATACACAAAAGCAGTATAGTAGTTTGTGTAGTCCCCAGCCTCTTGCTATTTCAAACATAGAAACGATTACCATGTATTTATGTAATTGTGTTATTATATCGGTTATATTGATCTCATGAGGTAAAATTACTAGACCAAAGAATATATGCAATTTTGATTTTGCATAGCAGTTGGTTAAATTGCCCTACATAGATTGTATGTCTTTTTATCATATCAGTGGCCATGTTTGTTTCTCCTATTCTGGTTCCACCTATATTGTGCTCCTGTTCAGAGGTGACTATATATATTGACATGTAAAATTAAGAGAGGACATAAATTGCAGAAAAGCATGATCCCATCTATACTGTAAAAATGTGTGATGTCTGTTAGGTACATAGAAAGAAGACTTATGAGAAACTAGCATAAAACATCCTTGAGAAATTTATGCATTTTTTGAGAAAAAGAATCATGACCATCTAATTTTCTGATAGTGCTAATTAGTAGAATTTCAGCTAATACTTGAGGATTACCTGCTGCAACTTAATCTAGGCTACTGTGTTTTCAGTGGTAGATGAGGTAGTGAAGGGTAGGGAAATAAGGAAAATGGGCCTATGGAGATAATGCTTCATTAAGGAAATGCTTTTAATTAAGATCTGCAAGATGACTACTTGTTAACTAAGTCAGGAGGGATAGGCTAGGGAAAAGGATCGAGAATGAAATTTAAGTATGGGTATGAGAATGGGCAGACTATTAAAGTCTGGTGGCAATTTCGTAGTAAGGTCTCTGCAGAATTGATGTACCCTGTTTTTCTTAGAATACAGAAGAACCTATTTATTTACATTTGGTACAGTGAAAAGCTTTTCCTGGAAATGGTGTGTGTGTGTGTGTGTGTGTGTGTGTGTGTGTGTGTGTGTGATTTCTAATGTATCTTTGCTTTGTTAGTACAGCCAGTACTTAACAGCAGATTTACAATTACATTGTTAAACGAAACCTCTAAAAGGATTTCAGTCTTAAATGCTTGCTTGGGAGAGGTTTTGTCCATTGTCTTTTTTTTTTTTTTTTTTTTAAGGATTTCTACAATTTGTGAATTGTAGAAAAAAAACTTAAGACCAACCATCAAGTGTACAGTTTAACATAAATGGACAAAAATATTTTGCTTTTCTAGTTAAAGTGCCCTATGAGAATTTTAGTATCAAAGAATTAAAAATCAAACTGTAAAACACCAGCGTTTGAGAACTAATGTAAATGGAAGCTATTACCTTCCAAATTGTAGTGTAACAAAGTAACCTTGTGACTTTGTTGTTGCCTAGCACAATCTTGTTTTCTGTTTGAATTGAGTGGCAATTCCCAGCATTATTCAACAGCGGTAGAATTAAGTTGTGTTTTTAGCAAAAGGATTTTTGTTTGTTCTGATATTAACATTCTACTTATGTATTTAGCAATTAAAATGACTCTTGTAATGATGGTATTAGAAGGGATAGGGATCTGTCACAGAATTTGAAGCTTAATTATCTCTTTGGTAACAAAATATCTTCCATTGCAATACTTATTTTTTATGGTAATTGATTCATTCATTCTCTAGTTATCTGCTTAACTTCCTAACCATAAACACCTGCTCTCATATTATATTTAATTAGTGTGAATACTATGTATAGAGTAGTTGAAATCCAGAGGAGGTTTTCCTTTATAAATCATGAAAGGGAAAAGTAAATGGTAAACGCTATGATTTTCTTCTAATAGTCTTTGAAAGTCTGTTTACTGAAAATGCATACTAATATTATTAGTTTAATTTTATAAAAACCCATTTTGCTGTGTTTTACAGAATTATTCCACTTTAGAGGAGGGTTCCCTAGTACTAGCATTGGGCTCAAGGAATATGTCAGTTCCTTGGAAATGGTACCATCTTAGTTAAGAGTATAAGCTTTGAAAGTAGAAAAAAATTTAGTGTGTTATCATTTATAATTTGAATGAGAGAGATGAGGCAAGTTGTTTTTACATCTAAAAATGAAAGGATAAGCCATAGCATTTAAGATTTTTGCTCATGGAGGCCAGGTGAGGTCAGGACGGAAGCTAACTTAACTGGACATACATTGTTTGTGTAGATTTAAATTTTTGCCAAATGATTTCTGAGGGTGGAACATAAAAATAAACACACGATTCAAAATATGTATGTAGTTGACAGAGTAAAGCCACACAGAAAGGTACAGCTTAAGTTGAAAGTTATTCAAATAACTATGAAATAATAATTAGACTGTATATTCCTTTTTTTTTTTAACATTTTTAACCTTTAGTTGTTTTTTTTTAATTTAACTTTTTTATTGACTCTTTGGGAGTTTCACATCATGCACCCCAATTCTTCTTACCTCCCGGTCCCCCCATATACTCACCTACTCCCCTCACCCCTGCCATACCCCCCCCACAAAAGAAGACAAAACAAAGTAAGAAAGCAAGCAACCAAACAAAAGCAAAAACAACCCCCTAAACCCAAACAAAACAAAAACAACAACAAAAAGCATCTCTCTGCTTCTCCTTTCCTGCCTCTCCAACATCTCTTCATTCGTCCTAGGGGTGTTGTGGGCTTTGGTGTGTCATATAGTATGCATCAGCTTTACTAGCAAATCAAGAGGCATAACTGTTGATTTTTGTCACCAAAAAAGAGTGTGAAAATAGTGATCAGAAAGTACTGTGAGACCATCAGTAAGGTCACGACAGGAAGGACCATTGTGCATCCAACAAGCCCAGGCTTCCTCCATTGATAAAGAAAAGGTAGTTTCAAATCATAGAAACAATAACCTCAGTGAGTTGAAATAAACCAAATACATTTAAAAGCTAGAACTCACTATGATGCTTTTAAAAGGATCTCAAACTTTTAAGAGATCTCTACCCAGGACTGCTGTCATTCTTTGTTGGGAGAGACCATAGCTGCTACCCAAAGACAGAGCTGTTAGCCAAAGCTAGCCCATTTAAAATTGCCTGCTGGGATGCTATAGACCTTAACCGGCCTCGGGTAAACAACCTCGGATACTATAAGTCTGTCTGATGTTGAACAAAACAATGCCTGTTAAGGTATTATGAACTTGAGCAGCATTCTAGATCCTGCCTACTGGGATGCTGTGGGCCAGAGCTGGTATATAGAAAGTCATGATTGTAGTAAGCTAGAGATCCTTTTGGAGGGTGATTATCATTACATCTCCTGCAGACCTAGAAGCCATGGCGTAGATAGGAAGAAAGTGCATACTCCAACCTGAAAGTGAAGCCCTTTCCCCTGTTGGCACTTTGCAGTGCCCCCACAGTGCCTTCTCTTAACAAAACACCAGCTGGCAAATGTCCATTTCTATAACTGCAAAGAATGGTGGATTTGGAAGTGAGAGCTATTCATTCATAACTGATAGTTTATGAAAATTTTGCATAGAGATAAGAAAATTGTAAACACAAATAATTAAAAATGGCTGAGTACCTATATAGCTTATTCACAGAAGAGTAAATTTAAAATAAATTTCATGGGTGCTGCATCCCTGTTATATCTAGACACACACTGAACAAGATCCATAGTAACAACACCAGTTGACATGCATGTGTGGATGGGAGAAATGTCGCAAGGCCACCCCTTAATGAAGAGCTAGAGACAAACAGTGGCTGCAGAGTGATGGGGGGAATTAGTTTTCTCCAAGGACAGGCTTCCTGATAGGTTATCCAATCCCAAGTGGTCAGCCCTAAGCATGTGTTTATACAAGCAACACAAATGGGTTCAGTAAGATGGATATGTGTGTGTGTGTGTATGTATTTGTAACAATAACTATAGAAGAAATGAATGAGAGAGAATGTATAGTATATTGGGTATAAACACAGGAGTTAGAATAGAAAGAGGGGGAGGAGTGATATAAATACAATACTCATATATTAAAGTCTCAGAAAAAAAATTTAAAGGTTAAATAATCAGTATTTGGAAGGATAGGCACTATTTGTAAATGTTCCTGATTTTATTTGACTGTACAAACTTCAGTTTTCTGCAACTTCTTGCGTGGTAAATGCATGTCATTTCTTAAGATTATACATTCTTTCCCTCTTCTTGAGTGGTCCTGCTTGCTTGCAATTCTGCCTGCTCTTAGTGCTCCCATTTTCCACTTACCAAGTGACAGAACTGGTTAGTACTCTTGCCAGGCCTTTCACTCTGTACCAATGCAATAGGCAGGGAAAATTTTGAAAACAGAAGAGCAGATTGAAAATGAAATAAAGTAGTATTCATAGACAAATTGGTTGGTCAATGTAGACAATCCCCCAAATGTATGTACCATGCTGAATAAAACGAATGACTTAGTTTAGTATAGCCACAGGATAAAAGAAAATAAGTATACATGAGTCACATACATCCCTACATACCAATAACAAACAATTGAAAATTATGTTTTTTAAATTAGCTTACAAAATAACAACTTTCCTTATGGCATTTTCTTGCTTGTTTAGTTTTGATTGACCCTCCATATCTCACTGTTCCCTGTCTGTTCCCTGTCCTCCTTAAATCCTTCCGTCTCTAATATTCTTCTTCCACTTTCAAATCACATGGGTTCTTTTACCTGCTTAACACTCTTTCTTAAGGCTTCTTTTATTTCCTCTTATGAGTCCCTTTTGGAAATTAAACTTGTTTTATAGCTAGAGGTATGGATCCATGGTAGAGCATGCATGAGACCCTGATTTTGATCTCCAGCACCAAAAATGTTTGAAATGTTTGGGAATTCCTAACAAAATATGAATAAAATTCACGTTGATAGAACATTATAAAAAAACAAAAACTCTGTTATTCATGTGTCAGGTTGATATAAATTAAGCACAACCCCAATCATAATATCAGCAAATGGGGCACATTTTAGTATATTTGTTGTTATTTAATAGAGCTAGCCTGTAGTGAAGCTCCCTGCTCAGTGATATAAGGGTTGTCATTCAAAAATTTCAAAAAGGCAGTCCTAAACCCTTGTCAAAGACGTTGTGTAGGAAATTATAGCATTAGATAAATTGGATTAAATATCCTACTTTGACCCATTTAATGAAACCTTTTTTGAATCCATTATAGGTCAGTAATGCAAATCTTTAGGGAAAGAAGAGAGGGAGTTACTAGACTAGTCAATGTTTCAAAACATCCACCTTCCTCCCCATAGATCCTATCATTTGTCCTCTCCTTCCTCCTTTTAAAAAACTATTTTGTGTAGTAAAAGGATGTTGCTAGTTAGTTAGTTACACAAATGAACTCTAATGATTTTGCTTTGACACTTTGTTACTCATTAATCTAACTGAAAAAATAGATCATAAGTCTTTTTGACTCTTAAGAGTTAATTATAGCTCTTCCAAATAATATAAATCTTGGGAAAATACTCTCTAATACATTTTAAGACCACCTGTAATGTTCTTATGTTCAGGTTCTTCACTTTAGTTAGCCTCATAGATATTTCTCAGTGAATAACTAGGAAAACTCAGAAATTATTTTTTATAACAATTAATTCTACTAGGCAGTGTTTTTTGTTTGTTTGGTTTTCGGGTGTTGTTATTAACATGTTTTGTTTTAATTTGAGAATTTCACACACACACATACAATGTATTTTCATCAAATCCACTTCTTTCCCTCCCCTCCAACTCGGTCCCTATTCCCTCTACCACTTTCCCCTCCCGACATCATTTGCTCTTTTTAAAAATCCATTGAGTCCACTTAGTACTGCCTGTGTACTCATGAATCTAGGTCCATCTACAGAAGTATAGGTGACCTCTCAGGGACCACATAGACTAAGAGCACCAATTCTCTTCCCCAAAGCCATCAGTTGCCAGTTGCTTCTCAGCTAGTAGTGGAACATCATAAGCCTCTTCCACATTCATGTTAGGATTTTGGCTGTCTTGATCTTGTGCAAGTCGTGTGCATGCAGTTACAAGTGGCCCAGTCAGGTCTGGAAAATACTGTTTCCATGCAGAGGTCCACTACCTCTGGTTCTTAAATCTTTCAACCCTGTATTAGTCAGGATCCTCTAAAGGAACAGAAGTGACCTAATGAATGTATATTAAAAGGAGATTTATTAAAGTAGTTTACAGGGTATGGTCTGAGTAGTCCAGTAGTGACTATCTCTCAAAGGAAAGGCCAAAGACCTGGCAGTTATTCAGTGTACAAGGCTGGATGTCTGAACTGATCTTCAGTCTGTGTTGGAATCCCAAAGAAATAAGTTCTAATACCAAAGATAGAATGCCTCAGCAACAGAGTAGATGAACTTGCCAGCAAGAATGAGGGCAAACAGGCAAAAGCAAAAGCTTTCCTTTTATTTGCCACCAGAAGGTGTGGCCCAGATTTAGGGTGGGTCTTCCTACCTCAAATGATCCAATCAAGAAAGTTCCTCAGCGGGTGGTGGTGGCGGCACACCTTTAATCCCAGCACTCGGGAGGCAGAGGCAGGTGGATCTTTGTGAGTTCGAGGCCAGCTCGGTCTACAGAGCGAGATCCAGGAAAGGCGCAAAACTACACAGAGAAACACTGTCTCGAAAAACCAAAAAAAAAAAAAAAAAAAAAAGTTCCTCACGGGTGGCCCAGCTCCTTGGGTTTTAGTTGATTCCTGGTGTAGTTGACAATCAAAATTAGCCATCACACTCTTTCTTCCAGAATGATTCCTGAGCCCCATATATGTGTATACAATATAGACATTCCATTTAGAGCTGAGCTCTCCACATTCTTTTATTCTCTGTATGTTAACTTTGTTGTAGGTTCCTATATTGATCACCATCTGTTGAAAAAAAAAAAGACGAAAAAACAAAAAGCTTTTTAAATGAGAGTTGAGAGATGTAGTAGTTTGTGAATATAAAGTGTTTCGGAAGCAGTTTCTTACTATATTCATTTAGCAGAATAATAGTAGTAGATTCTCTCCTAGGGCCTATGACCTAACCAGCCATGAGTTTGAGCCTCAGTTAATAGTACTAGGTATGAATACTACTTTGTTTGCAGAGCAGGCTTTAGATCCGATCAGAAAGTGATTGGTTACTCTCATAAACATCTATGCCACTCTGGGACCAATATGTACATTTTGCCAGGTCAGTTGTCATTGTAGCTTACAGCGTTCACAGCTGTTGATTTCTTTTCTCTCCCAGTAACATGCATGTAACCTTCCAGCACTATGAAAGCTAGCCAGTAGAGAAGAAGCATCCAGGATAGGGAACCAGCTCAATTTCTTCATGTCCTATGACTCAAGTATGTGGTATCTTCAGCAATAAGGTTTTTTTTTTTTAATATTTAACTTTATTTTATGTGCATTGGTGTGAGGGTGTCAGATGCCCTGGAACTGGAGTTACAGACACTTGTGAGCTGCCATGTGGGTGCTGGGAATTGAACCTGGGTCCTCTGGAAGAGCAGCCAGGGCTCTTAACCTCTGAGCCATTTCTCCTGCCCAGCAATAAGGTTTTACCATAAAGTTCTGGAGAGTAACCAAGAGCAGTTGCAATAGCCTGTAATGTTTTGGGGATCCTACTGATCAACAACTAGAAAAGAGGTAACCGTGGTATCTGGGAGGGGCATTGTCCCCCCAATATAGGATAACACCATTCAAACTCCTTTTATGTATATATATATATATATATGTATGTATATGTATTATGAAGCTTCTACTGTAGTAGGTTCCCATCTGGCTTTTTAAGAGGTCTTTAACATCAGTTATCCCTCCCAATACTCCCTCCTCTACCTCATCCTCCCATTCCTGCCCCATTAAATCCTACTTGTTCTATTTTCCCCCTTTTCCATATCACCCGTGTCCTAGACCCCTTACCTTGAAATCTTTCCTCCTGTAATTCTTCACTACTTTCCTGACTTCTGTGGGCATTCTAATTTAATCGCTCATACCTAATAGCTCATGATTCAAATCTAGCATCCATGAAAAAGAACACGTGATACTTGTCTTTCTAGGTCTGAGTTACCTAACTCAGATTATGTCCATTTACCCATGACTAAAAAAAAATACTTTTCTTTACAGTTGGCTAGTATTCCATCAGGCAATTAATTTGTAAAACTGCTGTACTAACATTTAAAAATATGTAGTTATGTGATTTTATGAAAATATGCAAGTATTTTCTATGGTCTAAAAATGTGTTGATATGTGAATAGCTACCTATTTTTTTTTAATTTTCTTTATACTTTGAAGCTCCACCTGAATTCTTGAAAGAACCTGCTAACATATATGCTCACGAGTCCATGGATATTGTATTTGAATGTGAAGTCACTGGGAAGCCAACTCCAACTGTGAAGTGGGTCAAGAACGGGGATGTGGTTATCCCCAGTGATTACTTTAAAATTGTAGTAAGTATTTTTTTCAATGAAGTACATTTATTTCTGAAACCTTTAAGTGTCTTTAAATATAATCACTAAAAGATATACTATATATACCAATTCAGATTATTGCAAATAATGAAATAGAAAAATTATAGAAGAAATCATAGAACATAATTTATTTTTTGGCTGTAGAGAAAGCTGAGCTCAGAAGTATTTTGGTAGTTTATGTGAGACCACTTAGCAAATTGGTGGCTGGACTAGGCTTAGAGCCCACCACAGTCTAGTGCTCTTAAATGTAGCTATCAGCATTTCCTGAGACATACAGTGTGTGCACACATGCCTGTTCCTCATTGCCTTCACAGCTGTTTTCAAGGAGCAGGTCTCTCCTCCCCTCCACCTCCCCTCTCCTTTACCTCCTCTCCTCCCCCCACCCCAACCCCCGGGATCTCAACTGTAGCTCTGGCTGCCCTGGAACTCACTATGTAGACCGAACTGGTCTGGAAATCACAGAAATCAACCTGTTTCTGCTTCCTAAGTGCATAAGCCACCACATCCAGGTCTCTCTGGAAGTACAGAAAGATGATAATTTTGAAAAACATATCAATTAATTATACAATAAATTATACAAAACTTAACTAAAAAAAATCATAAATCAGGGCACATACCTTTCAAAGTAAGAATGATCCCATGCTAACCATTCTAACAAACAAAAACCCTTTTAGAAAGTGAGTGCATCATCACATAGTGCCTTTTAATTTAACTTGCATATATTAGTTAAAAGAATTTTTGAAGTAGATACAAGCAAGACATGGTGATAACTTACTTGTAAACCCAGTCCTCAGGAGGTAAAGGCAAGAAGATAGTGAGCCTGAGGCCAGATTAGGTCACTCCTTGAGACTGTCTCAAAACTGTAACAAAATGTAAATGCAAAAAGTTAAATGTGGGGCTGGATTGATATCTCAGTCTATCTTATCTCATGTAATCATGAAGGCCTGAGTACAGTCACCAGGAGAAACCCACATAAGAAGTTTTGTGTTGAAATGCCTGTGCTGTGGAGATGGAGACAAGTGAATTCTAGAGGCTCACTGGCCAGCTAGCCTAATCTAATTAGTCAGTTTCCCAGATTCCAGCGTGAGAAAAAAGATGTTAAATATATTTAATAATTCTTTGTCATAATTGCACTTTACTTTATATGTATTAGGTATTATTAGTATTATTGTTACCTACTAATACTACCATTATCTAATATCTTACTAATAGGATTGTTTAGGTTTTATAATAAATATTAAATGGCATACCTGAAGGTCTTTACATAATACTCAGTAAAAAGCTCAAAAATAATTGTTTTAAAAACAGTGTCATTTTACAAATTTGTCATATAAGTAATTCATTTTCTGTGGGGATGTATTTTCTGTTTCTGAAATGCATAATCTCATGTTAAAAAGTTTGTGAGCATTTAACATTAAACAGTCTGTTGTGGTTAAATTAGCATTTTTATTTTATCAGTATTTACATGTTTTTTTTATTTTAAAGCAACATTTATGCTAATAACAATATTTCTTCCATTTCCTTGAGAACATATCCTTGAGGTTTTAAGCTCATGTTCATCAATTAGGCATAAAATTTTATGTATGTTTTTCTTCCTTAGAAGGAACATAATCTGCAAGTGTTGGGTCTGGTGAAATCAGATGAAGGGTTCTATCAATGCATTGCTGAGAATGATGTTGGAAATACACAAGCTGGAGCCCAGCTGATAATCCTTGAGCATGGTAAGAGGGGAGCAGCAGTGAGCTGAAGGAGCTTGTATTGGAGGCACTATTACTCCAGGTTGCCTTGTGATGGCTTGCTTGGTAAAGCCCAGCATGTGACACAACTACAAGCAAAAGAGCAGCAGTCTTAAGTCATTTCTTTCACTTCAATTACTTCAAGGGCTTCAGCAGGCAAGAGCATTGCCTGCTCTTTCAGAAGACCCAGGTTCGATTCCCAGCACCCACATGGTGCCTAACAACCATTTTTAACTCCAGTTCCAGGAGATCTGATTCCCTCTTTTGGTCTCTTTGGGTACCACATGTGTTGCACATACATATATTCAGACCAAATACTCATACACACACACACACATTTAAACACAGCCGGGTGGTGGCACGCACCTTTAATGCCAACTCTTGGGAGGCAGAGGCAGGCAGATCTCTAATTTTGAAACCAACCTGGTCTACAGAGTGAGTTCCCAGACAGCCAGGGATACAAAGAGAAACCCTGTCTTGAAAAAAAAAAAGAAAGAAAGAAAAAGATATTTAAAAAATAAAATTATTTAGAGATACATTTTCAGATAATGTTAAAAAAGAAGAGAAAAGCTGGAAGTCTACACAAGTGTTTATCAGAACCCACTTGTGTTGATCTCACAATTGTATTTCTGCCTTATAAGGAAAACCACTTAATATTTGCACTAAATTTTTGTTGTTTTTCCGAAAGAAAATTAGTGTGCCTTTTCTGATTATCATTAAAAAATACTTGTTTATTATGCAAAGTAAATTCCATGAACATTGAAAAATAGAGAAGGGTGTAGGAATTGAGGAAAACACTGTAATTTGAACAGGGAAAGCTTAATGTAAAGAGTTATTAATTCTAGAGAGTATTAAGGATTTAGGTAGTAAGAAAAGACCTCTTATATTAGCATTGGCATGTATAACAAGCAGCAATAGCACCTGGGTATAGATAGAGTCTGCAGAGAAAGACGTTCACATAAGGCTGAAATCCAGACATTTTTGGAAAGAATGTGGCTCTGGTTTACTAGGTGACAGAAAAGTAGATGTAGTGCTTTGCTGTTGAAACTTTGAATTTACTTTTTAGGGTGTGAGGAGAGTAGATCATAAGTTCATATCTCATCAGAGGCATTTTCTGCAAAAACACCCAAGAGGTTGTGTGTTGTGGAAAGAAGTTGGCTATCAGAACCTGCACATGGGAGCTAACGAGGAAGTCCTCTCTGCAGTTGGTGTCTCTAGTGCTTGTGCTGATATGTGTAACATGTATGTCAGCTGAGAAAAGGAAAAACTGTACTAAAAGTGCCTGGCTTCGTTTTGTGGAGCAGGAAGTAAAACTTGAATTTGGAACTGGAAGGAAGGCACTAATTCTAAATCCTACCACCTAGGAGTGTTGTATAGGAGCACACAGAGGAAATGTATGTCTTTTCATAACTCTGTTTTCTTGCAACATCATTCCAATGGACATCTTTCCATGGTAACAAAATAACAACATTCATTATTGGATAGAATATATATGTAGTTTTATATAATTTATTCCCTGTTTGGTTGCATTTAAGTTGTCCTCTTTTTTTAAGTTGTTGTTATTGTTGTTTTTTGTTTTGCCATTATGAACAATGTTGCATTGAACCTTTTATATGAGTATGTTTTCATACTAAATTGCTGTTGTGTAGCAGTTCAGTTTTAAATTGGTGAGGGTGATCATTGGACGTATTTTAGCAACTAAAGCTTTCTTCTTTTTTTCTTCCTTCCATTTTGAGTGTTTTTCTGTGAATGCATGATCAAGGTAGCATTTGGACTTCTGATCTTTGGACATCTTAGTCAAATACAGTCACATAGTACTGTAATTCCAGCAGGTCCCTCTGACCGCTATAGCTTGACCAGGGAAGCTAATTGACAGAGCTGGCACCTTTGCTGACTTTTCACTAAAATAGCGTATGGGATTTGTCGATGCTATTTTAAAATATACTTGAAAATAATATTGTAAAAGGTATAAAATATTTGAGCAGCTTTTTTACCCTATTTCTGTGATTATACCTTTCTCCCTTTCATTGAAGATGACTCTAGCAACTTTTCAAGTTTGTAAAATAAAAAAATCCCAAATTGGGTACCAGCTGAGTGAGTGAGGTAATGTTGGTTTTGGTTGGTTTTTTTTTGTTTTGTGGGTTTTTTTTTTTTTATATGTTTTGTTGTTTGAAGTACAATGGCAATGACTTTCTAAGAAACTTTAGAGGTATTTAGCATATTCACATGTTTGTGATTACTAATAGAAATCTTACTAGTGTAAATGGATGACTGTGTTAGGAGCATCCTAAATGGAGCTTTCCTCTGAATGTGCTTGGTGGTATAATAAGTTTATTAATTGTGTGTGTTCTCTGGCTTTGAGAACATATGTGGGCTTTGGGAATTTTTTTGTTGTTGTAATCACATTGACAACACACTGACAAGTCATAGGCTATTAGAAGGTTGTAAGTCCCATGTTTATTAAATGTTTCTTATTTTTGCCATTTTATTTTTTATTTGCTTAAGAATTAATTTATATGTATGTGTGTGTGCAAGCTTGTCTGTGTGTGCATCATGGTCCCTTGGAGGCCAAGCTTCAAGTCCCCTGGAACTGGAGTTACAGGTGGTTGTGACCTGCTTGATGTGGTTTTAGGGACCTGGTTCTATGCAAGAGTAGTCATTCCTCTTAACCGCTGAGCTATATCTCCAGCCCCTGCTTACTTATTTTTGAGATGGGGGAGGGTGGTAAGTGTCTTACTGTGTTGCCCAGGTCTCATATTTCTTAGCTTAAGTGATGCTCTTACTTCAATCTCTCAAGATTAGAACTATAGGAGACATTTGGCACCGTCCCTGACTTTTGATTTTTTTTTTTTTTTTTTTAAAGACAGGCTTTCTCTGTAGCTTTGGAGCCTGTCCTGGACTAGCTCTGTAGACCAGGCTGGCCTTGTTCTCACAGAGATCCACCTGCCTCTGCCTCCCGAGTGCTGGGATTACAGGCGTGCGCCACCACCGCCCAGCTGACTTTCGATGTTTTATCTAAAGATAAAAGATTTTTAAGTTATGTGTATGTGTCTGTATGTGAATATATGTATGTGAGTTCAGGTGCTCACAGAGTCCAGAGGCATTGGATGTCTCGAGCTGGACTTAAAGGTGATTGTGAGTCACCCAACATGGGTGCTGGGAGCTGAACTCGGGTCCTCTGTAAGAGCTGTAAGTGCTTTTTACTGCTGAGCCATCTTTCCAGCCCCTTAATGTTTTGATTTTTAAGACAAATATTTATGTAAGATAGCTAAAAAAGGGAATATAGCAATTTACAATACCTGATCGCTGTCTTTATGGTATTTATAATACAGTAAAGAATATAAGATTTATACAACCTTAGTGGAGCTGCTTTCATGTTTTATGGTACAAATAAAGTAGCATAGAAGAGCTAATGACCATGATTAAAAATCAAAGCAATGCAGCAGTGCTAAGACATTCTAATGGATGGCAGAGTACAAACTGGTTAGGAGATAATAATTACATGTACTAGACAGATAGAAAAAAATGACCTTGACAAAGGGACATTGGTGATCTAAATCATTCAGATATTGCCATCAGATTGGAAATTAAATATCACTACAGAAAAATCAGAAATATTCCCAAGATTTTATCTGATGACTGGAAGAATGATAATAAAACTGCAAAAACAGAAAAGGAAGGCAAGTTGAGTGTGGTCATGCATGCACTGGAGAAGCTGAGGCTGGAGAATTGTATAGCAAAAGCCTGCCTCAACAAGAAGGCAGGAGTGAAGACAAGAGCCAGCTTCTCTAGCCCATCTGAGAGCTGAGCTAATAAAGCAGCCAAGTAGGGCAGGTTTCCCTGCCTCACAGCCTATGTGTTGGGTTATAGGAATTGTTTTATCTTTAGCTTACCACAAGAGATTGAAATGACTGCCAGAAATGGGATGGGGGGGGGCTTTCAATTTTAGCTAATTATTTAAGGCCAAGTATGCACTAGTTTGGAAGATATGGAAGACCCAGACTCCAAGGGATCTCTTGTTTGCTTTCAGATAAATTTTCCTGGTGTTCCACATAGTATTCCCGGTTGAGAAGAAATTTAGAATAGGAGGATCAAAGTTGTCTCTCGGGTCTAGAAATGAAGAGGGTGTTCTGTCCTGTTGGGAGATAGACATAAGCCTCTCGCTTTTCCTTGGATCCTTCTATAAGCCTCAAACCCATGGAAGGGAAACAGAAAACCTACTTATTTCAGATATTTCTAGAGAAAGTTTAGAAACCGAATTCCTTCTGTGAAGAGAAACTCTTCTGTGACACAGACACACACAGGCGTGCGCGCACGCGCACACACACACACACACACACACACACACACACACACACACACACACACACCTTGGACCTGGGCTAGGGGTGGGGAGATATGCAGGATACTACTAAGAGTTGAACATAAGGCCTTGCACATGCTGGGTAAGTCCTCTACTACTGAACTGCACTCTCTGCTCTTGGGAGAAACTCAGAACACAGGGGAAAATCATTATTGCTGAAGGGAAGGACAGAAGAGAAGCTCTGCCTTAAAAGAGGGTCAGAATATTATTTTAGACTCCAGAAGGCACTGATAGCAAGAAGCCCTTTTCTATTAAAGAGGAGAGTGGTGTTTAAAAACTGCCCACCTAAGATCAGCATAGTACAGAGCAGACTTAGCCTGCCATAGAAAGAATCACAGAGCCTACCTAAAATTGAAGCTGTTCAAGGACAACAGAGACTTGCATCTACTTCAGCTATGAACCTAGAACCAAGGCAGAAAGCCTTTCTCTTGAGAAAGGTCATGAGCCTGATGGGAAATTCCTTTTGTAATAGTGTCCAGAAATGTTTGAAAGCTGAAAGGAAAGAGTAGTTGGGGGAAGCCTTCTATCTCTGAACATATGACAGTGTTAGTCTTAGCTACAGAGCACTTTGAAGCCTGTTGTATACAGCAGGTAACTGTAACAACTAAATCTATACCAAACTCAGTTCCTGACTGTGTTGACTAAACTCCACTCTAATAGTTTGACAAAGAACAGGCATACCAGTGCCTAGGTGTAAATGATACTCAACTCTTAACATGGCTCTAAATGCTTTTTCATCACTCAGTGAAAAATTAATAGACCCCAAAAAAAGCAAAGGAAAAAGCCTGTTCAGTGTTGAAAGATATAAGTCAACAGAACCAGATTCAAGAATTTTTTTTACTTCTTTATGTAAATTCACTGCAAAGACACTAGGAAGTATACCATCCACTTGCCATTCCTTATAGACTTTTCTTTTAAAAACTACTCAAGACATGGCTTTACAGACTACAAAATGAACCAAAACAAAGAACTGAAAACCAAATGATACCATCCTTAACATGGTCCAGTAATCATATTTCTTGGTATTCACCTAAGTTGAAAAATTACATCCATAAGAATGTGCACTCAAATGTTTATAGCACCTTTATCCCCAAGCTCCACAACTTGGAACAATTAAAATAGTCTTCAGTATGTGAATGGGTGAACTATGGTATATCCATATAATGGAGTATTATTGACTGGGGCCATTTTTGGCTAGCATAAACTAATTTGAGTCTTAAAGGACAAAGAAGATAAGAACAGAGCAAAGGAAATATTTAAATAGGCAATAGCTGTCATTTTTTTTTGGTTGTGAGCCTTAGCTTTTAATGGCTGAGCTATGTCTCCAGTCCATGATTGTGATTTTTAAAAACACAGGATGAGAGGGTGTAGCTCGGTGGTAGCATACTTGCCTAGCATGAGTGGGGCTCTGGGTTGAGTAACCAGTACTAGGTAGTCAGGGAGAGAATTAAACGACAGATCCAAAAATCAGCTCAGATGTAAGCTTAACTCCAAAGTGATAATAGTAATAATGGTGTTGATAGTGAAAGAAAATGCACCTGTCTGCATCATGGTTAAATTGAAGACTAAACATAAGAAAATTGTGAAATTCAAAACAAAACAAGCACAATGTAGATGTAACAGTCTTATTAAATAAGAAATGCAGAGCCAAATGCAGTGTTAAAAGCCCAAGAGGTCAGAGCAATAGCTGAGAGCTGAGACTAAAACCCCTTTCTTACCCTTCACTGCCACTGCCGTCCTTCCCCTCAGAAAGAGGCCTACTTCCTGTGCATCTGTCTTTTTATTGACTTTCTGTTCTGCCTTCTCATTGGTTGTAAACCCAGCCACATGACCTCCTCGTCACTGCCTGTCTATACAGGCCTGTAGGTCTCTATGGTTGGTATTGAGATTAAAGGTGTGTGTCTCCATGCTGGCTGTATCCTTGAACACACAGAGATCTGCCTGTCATGTGATCAGGATTAAAGGTGTGCGCCACCGCCACCCAGCTTCTGCTATGGCTTGCTATTAGCTCTGACCCCCATGCAAGCAACTTTATTTATTAACATACAAATAAAATCACATTTCAGCACAAATATCACCATATAAAACAGTCCCAATGGATACATCTTCTAAATAATTCTGTACCTAATGCTCAAAGAACACTGTGGAAGAGGAAGTGGAAAGATTGTAAGAGCCAGAGGATCGGGGAGTTTGGTGTGAGATTGTGTCATATCAGAAGGTATACCCATAAAGTCTCACCAAAATGACTGCCCAAACATGAGCTGAATAAGAATGACACCAACGAACATGACGAACCAGATGAGTCTCAACCCACCACAAGAACTATAGGCAACTGAGTAAAGCTGCGAGGAGAGGTGATCTTTCCAGGGGAAGAGTACACCAGTTGGTTGTCCACTGCCAAAGGAATGCTATGAAAACATAGGTACAGGTAGCATTATATGGACTCAACATGTCATATTTAGGAATACATATGTATGTGAAAATACATATATACATGCAATAACTGAAAAAAGAGGCCATCACTTTGAAGGAAACCTGGGAGGAGCATATGAGGAAAGGAAGGAGGAAAGGGAAGAGAGAAATGTAATTAAATTATAATATCAAAAATAAATAGCAACAAAAGACATTTACCTGCAGAAGAACAAGGATGGGCCTGGAGAAATGGTTCAGTGATTAAGAGCACTGGCTGCTCTTCCAGAGGATCCACATTCAAGGCTCAGCACCTACATGGTGGCTCACAATAGTCTGTAACTGAGTTTCAAGAGACCAGACAACCTCTTCTGGCCTCTGTAAGCACCAGGCACACATTGTAGTGCACAAACATGCATGCAAACAAAACACCCATACTCAAAATAAAAATAATAAGTTTTAAAGAATTACAGTAGACTTTTTTTTTTGCCAAAACTAAAGCAACCCAAGTAAGTTATCTATCCAGTAAAAGTATCCTTCAAAAATGAAAATGAAATGAACACGTTTTCAGAACAGAAACTGAGAAAATTCATTGCATACAACTCATAGTAGGAAAAGATAAAGTAGTAAATTAAATGAGTAAATTGTTTTCAATTAAAAATATCCTTTGAAAATGAAATGAAGACTTGAAGAACAGAAACAAAATTCATTGCATACAACTCATAGTAGGAAGAGATAAAGTAGTAAATTCAATGGTAGTTTTTCTTTTAACATATTGTTTATGATAGATGAATAGGATATGAATAGGTTTGTATCTTTCTTAAAGAAATTGTAAATCTTTGTATCATTTAATAAAAGCATTTTTATAGTTAAATCTTAAAAATTACTAATTTAACCCATTAATATTTAGGAGTTTTTTTTTCTTAGAAATCAGATTTAGAAAAAGACTTAATATCACCATTAGTGATTTAAAAAGAAAAAGAAATAGGAATAAAGGGAAAGAATAGGAAATTACTTAAATATTAAAAATAGAATGAAATGAAAATAATTATAGAACAGCTTAACACTTTTTAATAATGAGGAAATCTCAGTATAGAATTTCAAGTAGAAAAGATACAAAGCTAAATAGATCAGATCTGAATTTAAAAACTATACAAATATAGTTAAGCATTCACTTTCCCAAAATGTTTACATTAATTAGTCACTTTGATGAATTGTATTTTTTCGGTGTTTTCAGATTACATAATCTGAAAGGCTTTTTCCTTTTTTTTTTTAAAGTACTAAACTCAACTTTTTAGTCATTGTTAAAAGATAAAAAGTCACCAGACACATAGTACTGACGACCTTCTACTAGTAACATTATCAGTGGAAGGTCAGCATTCACAACTAGTCTCTTTCAGAGGACAGTGATTTTGTATTGCATGAGGTAGAGAAGATTCTGTCAGGCCCCCGTGATGCCCTTTAATTTGGCAGGATATAGGCAGAGGCTTGAACAGCATAAAAGAGGAATGATGAAAATTAGCTTACTTTGAGCCTCTTTACCCTTGTATTTAGTAGCATTGTGACCCCAGCAGTGATATGTGGTGGCTATATATCATTCCCCAAACCCTCTCACTTTGTATCCTTCTTGTTTGTCTAGGTTCTTTGCTTCTTTGTTTTTAGCAGACTCATTAATATTTTAAAAGACAACTTTAATAAATGGACTAGATTAAGTTGGCAAAGTATGCCTCGTAGGCCAGATCCATCCATTTCCTGCATTTTTCATTGGACCATAGACATACACATTTGTTGACAAATTATCTATGTCTTGTTTGTGGTCTTTTCATACTGTAATGTTAAAAGTCAGTAGTTTAGAGATTAGATGGTCTATAAAACCTGGAAGTGTCTCTTGCCCCTTGTAGACACTGTTTGCCAGCTACCAGACTACATCACAAACGGTAATAGTCTGTGATTATTTCTCATTGGTGGACGTGTATTTCACTCAAGACCTTTTAAAAGGAAAAATTGGAGTAGAATAAAGGAAAAGAGAAGTGAAAGGATGAAAACACAAGGATGGGAGCAGAAAGGCAGATCTAGGAGGAAATGTGCTATGACTCTGAAAAACTGTTGGGAGAAGTAGAAACTGCAGATGATTGTTAGTACATCCCTGTACAGCCTGCAGTAGCACAGTGGAGGAAACCAGTGGCGCGCTCTCAGTGTTCCTATATGAGATGTTTTATGTCATGTCATCAGAAAACACAATTTCCTCCTGAATTGGGAGGTCGAATTTGAGAAGCATTGTTTCAGCATTTTCTTTTTTCTTTTTTTTCTTCATTTTATAATTAATTTAATTTTACATATCAGCCACGGATTCCCCTGTCCTCCCTCCGCCCACCCCTCCAGCCTTCCCCCGTCAATCCACCCGCCCCCCATTCCCACCTCCTCCAAGGCAAGGTCTCCCCTGAGGATTCAGCCCAGCCTGGTAGATTCAGTTGAGGCAGGTCCAGTCCCCTCCTCCCTGCACCAAGGCTGAGCAAAGTTTCTTAAAACATTTAAAATGTAAGATGGAGCTGGCAAGATCACTCAGTGCGTAAAGGCACCTGCCACCAAACCTGATGATCTGAGTTCAATTCCCAGAACCCATATGATGGAAGGAGAGAACTAACTCCCTCGAGTTGTCCTCTGATTTTTCATATGTATGCTATGCCTGTCCACACATACACATATATAATACATACAAATAAATAAGCAAAGTGTAATAATTTTAAGAAAAAATAAAAATATGATTTATTTTATGCATTTTCAGTAACAGAAACACTCTTTGTTACTTCTTTTGGTATTGGTTTTGGTTTGTTTTTGAGATATCCGTCTGTGTAAGTCAGGTTAGCAGTGAGCTCACTATCCTCAGCCTTCTCAATGCTGGAATTTCATTGCACACCACTATGTCTGGCAGCAGCAACTCTTGGTTTTGTAGACTCTTTTAAAATACTTAATTGAACATAAAATGGAATTAACTTCTATATTATGACATTTCAAATTAGTGCCTGTTTTTAATAGTTGTCTGTTGAAAGATTTTCTTAATTAGTAAGTTAGTAAAATTAGTGCAGCTAAGTAGGATGGTATGAGGGCTGCATGCCTGGTAATCCTAGCACTTGGAAGGCAGAGACAGGAAAATTATGAATTCCAGGCCAGCCTTGGACTACATAGGGAGACTATATCTTAAAAAAAAAAAAAAAAAAAAAAAAAAACAAGAGAAAGAAAGAAAGAACTCTTTTCAGGAATGTTAAAGGTAGCAAAACCTGAGGGAAAATATTGTTCACTTTTCATTATCCTTTCTTCTTGTTTGTTTGAATTTAAAAATAGCCTCCAAATTGTCTTGTAAGACTGGAATATAAAAACCATAGAAATACACTTTTTAAATGTATGTCCTGTCAAAAGGCCTGATAATTGGCAAGTTTTGTTGTTGTTGTTGCAGGAGGAAGAGGGGCTGATGAAAAGGAAGTAACATGAGCTTGTTTGTAGTAAAGGAAATTCACACTTTACCATCACATTAAATGACTTCTAGGATATCATGGCCATGGTAGATAAGGATACATACTGAGTATTATGAGTGGCTGTTTTGTTTTGTTTTTTCATTTTATTTGACTGAAACATTTGTCAAAAATTCCATATAGTTCTGAGGTTATTGAGTGATAGAGGTGTTCTGGGAAAGGTGACTAATAGCTTGGCATGATTAAAAGTTGGCTAAGTAGCAAGAAATTATTAGTCATTGGTGGAATATTTTAAATCTAAATCATTACTTGTAAAGGTTAGTTAGTGTTGATCAAAGGGTTAATTCTGATTTATTATTTTGCTTAAGTACTAGTAATTATAACTTTAGGAAAAGTTTTACTCCAGATAACTGGTATAATTTGACTCGTAATTTGATTACTCTATCTAGGAACTTTCTTGGTTATGTTTTTGAGACTCTCAATTTATAACCCAGATAGGCCCGGAAGTCACTTTGTAGCCCAGGCTGGCCTCAAATCCACAGCAATCTTTTTGTCTTACCTTCCTGAGTGCTAGGATTAGTCAGGTGCCACCACACCCACCTTGTATCTAGGAACAGTCTAAGATTACAAATGTATCTAATGCCAGTGTTTTCTCTGCTCCTGACTTACTAATTGGGTCCGACACTGAAATTCTGTGCTTTTTGTTTTCTGTAAAATGAAAGGATTAAATTAGGTGATTGTTAGTTTTTTTTTTTAATCACTTCAAATACTCCACTAAATGTAATCATTTTAGGAGTATATGTTTAATATTAGATATGATTTTATATATATAAATTATATATATAATTTAAATTTGTAAAATAAAAAAATATTCTTTTATGACTAGATTGAACGGCATCTGAAATGTCTAGTTAAAACTAAACTTGGACTATTTTTAAAAAGACCTAACACATGTTCATTGTCAAAAATAAGAATGTGTAATTGTCTGATAAAAAAAGTAAATGTACTATTAACTCTTTCCTGGTCTCACTTTCTAGAGCTAGCCCTTATTCACAAACTTCACTTACATAGTTATTCAGTAAATATGTGTGGTAACATACCATATACCTTACAGAAGTGTGGGTTTGTGCTAAGTGGTAAGGTTGAAATAGCAAGCAGACATTATCTTCTGCCCTCATAGAACATTTATCTATTAGAGTAGAGAAACATCAAGCAACTAAAATAATAAACAGCATAATTTAAGCTTTTGTGGATGCTTAAAGGAAATTAAAGGAATGCTCTATGTTGTGGATTGAATGTAAATTCAGTCCCACCCCCACCCCCCACGTGCATGTGTCTGTACACTTGGTCTTGACCTAGTGTCACTATTGGGGAAGTTGTGGAACTTCTGGACATGGGGTGAGGCTAGTAGATACAGGGATGTAGCAACCTCACTAGAGAATTGTAGCCAGCCTAAGATGTGAGGGAACCATCCTAATAACTCATACCACCCAGGCCCAATCTAGTCCCAACATGGCCTTTTCTGCCATGAAACTATGAGCTAAAACAAATCCTCCTTTATCTAAATTATTTCTATTGTGTATTAATATTTTGCCCCAGTGACAAGAAGAATAACCAATACACTCTGATAAAGAATTATTGGTGTTCAGGGTCTGAAAATTGCTCATTCAGTAAAGTACTTGCCATTCAAGCATGGGTACCTAAATTCAGATCCCTAGCACCCACATGAAAAACTAGGTGTGGTGGTGGTATGTGCGTGTATTCTCAGTGCTGGAGAAGCCAAAACAGGGCATCCCTGGAGCTTACTAACTAGCCAATCCAACTGAATCAGCAAGCATCAAGTTTATTGAGAGATTTGTCTCAAGAAATAGCTGGAAAGTGATAGAAGACACTCAACATTGAAGTCTGGCCTACACATATGGACACATATGCATACACCACTGCCACCACCTGTATACAAAGAATTATTAGGGAGGTGGGCATGGAGGCTTATAACTTTAATCCTGGCACTTGGGAGCTTGTGGCACAAAGATTGCCATAAATTAAAGGCTAACCAGAACTATACAGTGAGCTCCAGGACAGTCTGAGCTACTGTATAAGACCTTGTCTCAAAAAAAAAGGGGGGTGCTGTTAGGGGTATTGGAGAAATGGCTCAGCAGTTAAGAGCACTGGCTATTCTCCCAGAGGACCCAGGTTCTCTCATCACCCACAAGGCAGCTCACAGCATGCAATCCAGTACCAGGGGATCAGACACCTTCTTTTGGCCTCTTTGGTCACTGCATGCATATGTTGCGCAGGCACACCTGTAGCAAAGCACATGTACGCATAAAATAAAAACGGGAAATGGGGAAACTTATTGAGGATAGAGTGGGAATTAATTTAAATAAGTATATTGAAAAGATGGCCTTGTTGAAGTGGTGATAGTCAAGTTGAGACCTGAAGGATTCAAAGGAGCTCATGTGTTCTTTTATGTATATACATATATTTACATTCACATATAAACTTTTTATCTACAGTAGTGTTTTTCTGTGATTTTTTTTTTCATTTCCCAGTATTTAATGGACATGTTGGTACTTATTTTCTTTTTGCTATAAAACTCATGCTATCAGACAGGCATGTTTTTGAGTTCTTGTTAGCAGTATACTTTTTTAAAAGTACAGCTAAAAAGTAATTTCCTATTTACCTGGGTGTGATGATACCATCTTACAGTTCCAGCATTTGGGAGATAAAGACAAGAGGATTGTGAGTTCAAGGCTAGCCTGGGATACATAGGCCCTCATCTAAGAAAAAAGGAGAATTTAGCATATGTTTCAAACAATGTGTTAATAATCATTTATTTTGAAGCTATAGTTACAAAGTGTTTAATGGTTCATTATTTTAAATTAGCATGAATCTGAAAATAATAAAGTTAATAAAACTAATAAAGAGAGTGCTGTAAAACATATTAAAAAGAATAAGGGGATCTATGTAGGAAAATATCTGTCTTAGTTAGGCTTACTATTGCTGTGATGAAACACTGTGACCAAAAGCAACTTGGGAAGGGAAGGATTTATTTCACTCACAGTTCCATATAATAGTTCATCATCAGAAGCAGTGAGGGCAAGAACCTGAAGGTTGGAGCTGATGCAGAGGCCATGGAAGAGTACTGTCTTACTGGCTTGCTTCCCATGGCTTGCTCAGCCTGCTTTCTTACAGTACCCAGAACTACCAGCCTACAAGTGGCTCCATCTACAATGGGCCAGGCCTAACACATCAATCACTAAGAAAATGCCATACAGGCTTGTCTATAGTTTAGTGTTTTGGAGACATTTTCTCAATTGAGGCTCCCTCCTCTTTCATGCCTCTAGCTTATGGAGATAAAACTAGCTAGCACAATATCCAAGTTATATTATTAATAAAACAAACTGAGCTGGGTGTGATAGTTCATACCTGTAATCCAAGCATTCAGAAAATAGCAAAAATTGTATTGTAAATTTGAAGGCAGCCAAGTTAGACTATTAGAAATTCTACATGAAATATTTTAATCTACTTGTAATAGATTCTACTTCAAGGTAATTTTAGATTAAGAGTTCTTATTTTTTAAAGCAATGATATGAGAAAAAAATGTAGATCGCATATTTGACAACTGTCTGTAAATGTTGGACATTGTGGTATATTTTTTCCTGAATAACAAATTGTATCATACAAATGGTACGGTAAAGTATAATTTATTAAAATATTAAAAGCAAATTTGATCTAGGCATGGTGACTCACACATGTGATCTCAGAACTTGGGAGGCTAAGTCAGGATGATTGATGTGAGTCCCAGGCCAGCTTGGGGTACATAGTGAGTTGAAGTCCAGCCTGGGATAAACTGCAAAACTCCATTTCAAAAACAAAGCAGATTTGTTAAACCAAGGATTTTACTGAGTACATGTGCTGTGTAAATAGATTTTCTTAGCTATCTGGCAAAGGCCCTACTATGCAGGCTACTAAGGGAGATGATGTAAAAAATTCAGTCTAGCTAGAATAGATCTTAGTTATTTAAGTGTTTTGTTTTACAGACTTAGAGATTCAGCTAAATGACTTGTCTTAAAATAAGTAGTTAGCATAAAGTCAGAACCGATACCTGAATTCAACTTCAGAATTATGCTACAGTAGCAAGTTTTAATGTTTCTAAGACAAAAGTTTGTGGTTTTCTTCATTTACTTTAATTTCAAAAATCAGATTTTTATGTCAGTATTGTGGTTATGCTTGCTGACAAGGTTGGTCAGCTATATATCATTTTGGAAAGATAGCTGAGTGTCTAGTAGACTTGAGATCACTGTAGTTTACTTCTGTCATAATTACCAAAAGTACCTTCTGAAACTCTCAGAAGTGTCACAGTATATACAATATTATTGAATGGTCACCCCAATAACAGAAAATTTATTAAACCTGAAAGGTTCTCATAATGCCAGGGCAGAGATTGTATTCTATGAGTCTAAAGGATGTATTGTAAACTCTGCTGAATGCCAAAGTATTACTCTGTTTCTAAACAGGAAGAAATAATTTCTGTCAGGTTTGCAAGATAAAGAAGGCTTTTTGAACACTAGCGTTTGAATTGAGCCCAGAAGGATAAGTGAGATTCTGGATTGATCAGGTTACATGAAGATGAAAAAAAGCAGGCAATTCATTTGTTTCAAAGTGTAGAAAGATTTAACATGCACTGGGAGAATAGTGGGCAGATCAACTTATAAGAATTCAGAGAAATTTGATGTAGAAGTCAACATCTCAGGAAGGTGTATATAAACCAGATTATTTAATAGCTAGTCATAGATAGCATTGGGATTTGTATAGCAGTTGGAAGACCTCAGCTGCTTTTAGGTACATGCAGAGGTCACACTAAAAGACATTGTATAAGAGGTATGCTGACTGGTTTCAAGGAGGGAAACAAGGTGTCTCTGATAACAGTTCTGTACCAATTACATGTCATATTTAAAGCTGTCAACTAAGTGATAGCAAGAACATTTCTTTGTGTCCCTTAAAGGCTTTTACATGGTAATTGTTTGTTAAATGTTGGATAGGTGTCCCTACAAAAGAAGATAGGACCAGATCTATGATTTACTGAGTTGAGTGTAAGGGAGAGGGGTTATATAAATCTTAAGATTTTAATCCTTACTTAGTCTTTTTGGGTTAGGAAAGTTGGTTGTCATTATGCTTGAGCTATCACATAATGCATGCTAGTTTTAGGTAACTTTGATGAGGTTGACATATAATTAAAGTATAAATAGTTTGTTTAATGTTGAACATGAATTTTATCTTTGCTCATCATCACTCATAGATTTTAAGACTAGAACTTATGAGACCCAGGTAGCAACTTATAGTCATGGTGATAATTTTTGGTATTTGGTACTTAAATTGAAGAAACCCTTTGCAGACTCAATAATGCACTTGGAAATTTTCAGAGAGCAAACTTAAATTTGAATTTGATGCTGTTATTTTGTTATAAAGGAATGTTTTGTAGCACAAAGATACCAGAAGGATAGTATGTGTGACTATAATTAAATTGGAAGCTATATTTGAAAGATGCTAAATTATACAATGATATCATAATTGGCAGAATATCATTTGGGTCTGAAAGACATTACTGACAATCTGGATGCTTGCAGATTTGATCTTACACAGTGTCAGTTCTGGATCATTGTATTTTTTTAATTTTAGATTTAAGAATGTTGGCATTGAGACTATCTCCCTCCCAATTGATACATGCTTATGAAATGACCAGAAATAAGTGTAATTTGACATGCATTTGAGAAAAAATTTTAATATTACCACATTCAATGCTACTGTTGCTTCCTAAGTAATGTTGTCCCAATGCTTTGGATGTGTGCATTTTTAAAAGCAAACTTTTGGCGCCGGCGTTACTGTCTGAGTCTCTTTATGCAGGGTGTACCTGAACACTGTAGACTCCCAAGCCGTAAAGTAAATATGTAGGTTTTTATATGGATTCTGACTTGGTGGTGGGTTTTTTTTTCTCCTAATTTTTGCTTTTTCCAGCTCATACTCATAAATCTTAGTATATTAAAGTAGTTTTGTAAAAGATGTTACTAGAACTCCTTGAATTCCTTTGCATTTTATTCATAATCTGAAGAGATTTTTTTTTAAAAAATTGCTAGAATTTGGTTTCTGAAGCTGAATCTTAAAAATGCTAATGTTCTTTCAGATGTAACATCTTGAAAATTTGTTATGATTAGAGTTAATGCAAATCATTAAGCTCATTGAAGCAAAATTGATTTTTCTTTTTTGTTGGTCAAAATGGGTAATGAGTAGAAATCCCTTTACACATTTTGTCTTATTTTCTCTGGGGTATTGAGATCTTATCTGAGAGACAGCATTTTGGTTTAGAGTGGAAAGAAAGAGCTGTCTTTTTCTGGGGCTCACTGCTGAGGTAGGTGCGTCATTAACATCTGACACACCTTTTTAAATGACTATTTTTAATGTCAGGAAAAAGTCAGATGACTTCCTTAATATTGAAACACCCCTCCTGCATACAGAATGGGAGGAGTATTTTATTTTATAACTTCCTTCAATTGTTTATATAAGTCATTTGTTTAAGCTAGCAGTTCACTGCTGGAGCACACATATGACAGTAGTAATAATAACCAAACAGAGTGTGTCCCTAGGTCAAAAGATTACTTCTTCACTAGTGTAGAGTTCATTCCTCAGAGAAAGATCTAAGTCTATGAGTTGATCCTTATGATGATGTTCCCTGCACTGAAACCAGGTACTCGGAATACATAGCTTTGGCTGTGTTGGTGGTTCATGGTCCTTACTGTAGTCCATCCCTACACAGACCCTGACTGTTTGGCAGTTGTACTCACACAACTATTGCACCAGCATATCTTGCAGGCATGTCACTATTGTAGATTGAAGGGTTTGTAGCTGGGTTGGTGTTTACCTTCCTCCTTTAATACATGGAAAATAGGCCGGGCGGTCGTGGCGCACGCCTTTAATCCCAGCACTCGGGAGGCAGAGCCAGGTGGATCTCTGTGAGTTCGAGGCCAGCCTGGACTACCAAGTGAGTTCCAGGAAAGGCGCAAAGCTACACAGAGAAACCCTGTCTCGAAAAACCAAAAAAAAAAAAAAATACATGGAAAATACCTTCCAGAACCTTGAATGCTAGTCAGTAGGAGTAAAGGCTCTAGGTAGGCACCAGCTTGTCTTCTCTGTGTTCAGTGATTATGTAAGTGCTGTCTTCAGCAATAGGACCTTACTGTCAGTTTGTGGCGAGCAGCCAATAGACTTGGAAATAGCCTGGGTTGCTTGAAGGTTTCTATGGTGTGCCTTTGGCCAACAGTGTGATTAGATATAACCCGTTCTCAGCACAGGAAGTCTTATTTGGTGGTGAGAGATGTCTAGTTGGGACTTTGTCTGCCCTGTTATTTGGTGATTCCATTTAGGTTTCTTTCATATATATACTTTAAGAGGCTTGTACTATAGTAGGTTTCCATTCAACCCCTCAAATGGCCCTTAGTTTTAGCCGTCCCTTCCTGTATTGCCTCCCTACCCCCCTCTTTTCTTCCCCTCCAATTTGCTTTTTTAAGTACTGGAGACAAATCCATACATTTCTAGTCCTCTCTCTTTCTCTTCCCCTCTCTCTTCTCCTCCCCTCTCCCCTCACCTTAGTTTTTTGAGACAGAGTTTTTCTATATAACTGTTCTGACTGTCTTAGAACTTGCTTTGTAGACCAGGCTATCCTTGAACTCACAGAGATCTGCCTGCCTCTGCCTCCCTAGTGCTGGGATTAAAGGCAAGTACCACCAGTGCCTGGCTGGTTTGGCTTGGTTTTTGAGACAAGATCTCATTGTAATAATCTTCCTGCCTCAGTTTCTGAGGTGCCAGGATATTGACATGTGCCACCATATCCATATCCTCTATCTATATTCTTAATAAGCTTTATTTTAAAATAGTTTTGGATTTATAGAAGAGTTACAGAGATAGTTGTGGAGGGTTTGATGATGGCTCAGTGATTAAGAGTACTTGCTGTGCACCCACATAATATGGGTAGCATAATGCCTGTAATGTGAAGACAGGAGAATCACTGAGGCTTGTTGGTTTCCAGCCTAGCCAAGAAAAAGGGAATCCCAGCCTTAAAGGGGAGACTGGCTAAAAGGGTGGAGGAGGACGTTGGGCACCCCCTTCTGACTTCTTCACATGCTCCTAGGCCCTTGCACCACAGACACATAGAAGATAGCTATAGAGTGCCCAGTTACCTTGCATCGCTTCTCTCACATTTGCTGCTGTTGACCAATATTGGAACTTTTTATTATGAAGTCCACACTTTATTCAGGTCATTTTTGCTTCTGTTTTTTTTGTTTGTTTGTTTGGGGATATAATACAAGTCACCATCCTTCTTGTTTTTGATGAACACCAGTGATTCTAACCCAGTTACATGGCTAAGGTAGTGCTGTCAGGTTTCTTTACTATTAGGTTACTCTTTCCCCTTTTCCATATTGTATATTTTGCAAGGAACTAACTGTACGCAGCTCTTGGAAATAAGATAGTAAAAATTCAAGAGACTAGGGGGGAAATGAAGCAGTTTTTCAGATGCCATTCTGCAGAAAATAATGCCAACAGAGTAGCAAAGCAAAAATGGCTGGCGTGCTGATTTGGCACAAGACAATGATTTTTTTAAGTAGTGAGAAATTCCTGCCCTTTTCTACAGTAGGCTAGGAGGACTTTCCCCTTTTCCCGGATCCCCATCTCACTGGTTTAAGACTCAAAGTCATTTACATAATTAAAATTTAGGGTTAGAGATTGCCCCCTTGTTCTGATCATAGGCTCAATCATGTAGTAGACTACCTATAACTTTGCAACTCTTGGCTCAGCTAGGGTAGAGAGGAACCTAGTACTTCCTGCTTAATTTAAATTATGTGTGGTATTTGCTTAACTTTTTATGCTTGCGAGGTCAACCATTTTTGCTTCTATTTAATATTGGTAATCTCTGTCTGTGTTATGTCTCCTACCCCCTCCCTGCAGCCTTGATGCTGACTACAATTTTATCTTTTAGTTTGATTTTATTTTCTCTAATGTTTCTCCTTTGATTGTCACTAATTTTCTTTTTTACATAGGCATCTATGCTATAAATTTTTAAGTCCTTTTTTGCATACATGATTATTAATGAAGCTGTACTTTTAGCTTAATATAGTTAAAATGTTTTTTAAAATTTTTGTGACTTCTATGATCCATGGGTTATCTAGAAATGCATTTATCTTTAATTTTTAATGGTTTCCTTCTATGTTTGTGTTATTTCTAGCTTAACTCTGTGTGAGCATATATGATCGTCTTACTTAGGGCTTTATTGCTGTGAAGAGACACCATGACCAAGGCAACTCTTACAAAGGAAAACATTTAATTGGGGCTGGCTTACAGTTTCAGAGGTCTAGTCCTTTATCGTCATGGTGGGAAGCATGGCAGCATGTAGGAAGACATGGTGCTAGAGAAGGAACTGAGAGTTCTACATCTTGACTAAAGGCAGCAGATGGAGACTGTGAGCCACACTGGGCACAGCTTGAGCATATGAGACCTCAAAGCCCATTCCCACAGTGACGCACTTCCTCCAACAAGGCCATACCTCCTTATAGTGCCACTCCCTATGAGCCAAGCATTCAAACCCATGAGTCTATGGAGGACATTCCTATTTAAACCACTACAATGATATATCTTCTTTTATATCAGTTAAAGTATACTTCATGTATCAGATATTTGTCTTGGTAAATTTACTTTAGGTTTTAAAAAACAATGTATTTTCTATTGTTGAATGGAAGTTTAGAAGTGTCAGATCAAATTGATGAATAATGTTCAGGTCATCTTTTTTAAAATAATTTGTTATTTCATGTGCATTGGTGTTTTGCCTGCATGTATGTCTGTGTGAGGATGTTGAATCCCCTGAAACTTGACTCACAGACAGTTATGAGCTGCCATGTGGGTGCTAGGAATTGAACCCTGGTCCTCTGGAAGAGCAGCCAGTGCTCTTAACTGCTGAGCCATCTCTCCAGCCCCGGTTCAGGTCATCTTTTCTAATCTTTACTGATTTTCTTCCTTCTTGATCAGTTACTAGTAGATGGATGCTCACATTATATATTATTGAATTTCGATTATTTTTTCTTATTTATGCTGGGTTTTGCCCTGTAACTTTGGTACTCTTGTGGTGTGCATACATGTTTAAGATTATGTCTTCTTGAAAATTTTATGGATTTATTAATATGGAATGCTGTTTCCTATCTCTGGGTAAGTGTTCTTGTTCTGAAGTCTACTTTTTTAAAAAGTTATTATAGTTAATCAGTATACTAGTATAATAAACCTGTGGCCTATTTTTTTAAAAAATTATTTTTGTTTTATAGTTCTGGGGATCAAACCCACTGCATTGAGCATGTTAAATAAGCACTGTGGTACTGACCTCCATCCTCTTGTCCAGTGCCAGTTTTGTTTTGATTAATGTTAATGTGATACATCATTTGTCTTTTTTTTTTTTTGATTTTTCGAGACAGGGTTTCTCTGTGTAGCTTTGCACCTTTCCTGGAACTCACTTGGTAGTCCAGGCTGGCCTCGAACTCACAGAGATCTGCCTGCCTCTGCCTTGAATGCTGGGATTAAAGGCATGTGCCACCACCGCCCTGCTCATTTGTCCATTTTTATATCATTCTATGCATGATGGATCATCCCAATACATTTTTTACTATTAATGTTTTAAAGAGACAGTTACAGTTTTATATTAGTTAAGAATAAAAGTAGGGTCTGGAACATGGCGGTGCGGTCGTTGTGGGCGGTGCAGCGGCTGCAGCACCTCCTGGCCTCCAGGACCCTGTCGCAGAGCCGGGGATGGCTCCACCCATTCAGCACCGCCACCCCAAGAATGGTTGGGGAAGACTGCAGTTCTGAGGACCCTCCTGATGTACTCGGTCCCTCCCTTGCTGAACAAGCCTTAAGGCTAAAAGCTGTTAAACTGGAAAAAGAAGTCCAAGATTTAACACTAAGATACCAGAGAGCTGTCGCTGATTCTGAAAACATAAGGAGAAGAACCCAGAGATGTGTGGAAGACGCCAAGATATTTGGAATCCAAAGCTTCTGTAAGGACTTGGTGGAGGTGGCAGACATTTTGGAGAAGACAGCTGAGTGCTTTTCAGAAGGAGCCAAACCCGAGGACCACAAGCTTACTCTGGAAAAAGTCTTTCAAGGACTGTCTCTTTTAGAAGCAAAGCTGAAAAGTGTGTTTGCCAAGCATGGCCTAGAGAAAATGACGCCCATTGGTGACAAATACGACCCTCATGAGCATGAACTCATCTGTCACATGTCAGCAGGTGTTGGGGTACAGCCTGGCACTGTGGCATTAGTACGACAAGATGACTACAAACTTCATGGCTGCACCATTAGACTTGCCCAAGTGGAAGTGGCAGTGGAGTCTCAGAGAAGGCTATGAACAAGCCACCGGGAACTAAAACTCTCCCAGGGTCCTGGCACCTCTGTCCCCTTTATTTGTTAAGCTGGTTTATATTATACATGAGGTCCTTCGTGTGCTCTGCTTTGGATTTAGTCATATTGGCTTTATCTTTACAGTATCTTATTGGTTTTATGTAACCTGTTTGGTCTCATCAGAAGTCCTGCCACTGGGCATCTGAACAATGTGACGAGTGTCCTATGGCCTTTATCAAAATGTTTACAAAAATCATTTAAATTGGTACTCTGATGACTGAATCCAAAATCCCTTAACTGTGTTTTCACCTAATGACTGGAATTAGTGTAGCAGCATCGTGGTTCTTGTATCTTATGGGAAAGGGAGATGGTAGGGATTGGTTTGACATTTAGGTCCTTAGATGACAAAGCTTTACCTTGTATAAATTTAGATCATTTGGGTTTATTTCTACAGAGAGTTTTCAAGGCTGCTTTTCTATTTCATTTTTCATTTAGTCATCTTTTGTACTTGTATTCCCTGCTAGGGGCACACTTAAATTGTTCCATAGCCACCCCTTTCTGGTTCCATTTGGAAGGGCTAAAGAGTCGGACCAGTCTTCCTTTTTTTTCTTGTTGGTAAGGTGTACTCTATTATTAAACTGGTCTCAAGTCTATGAACAGGTAAGCTCTGGCTGCCTCAACAACACAGCCCACTCCCAGGGAGACCAAAACCTCTTACATCTCAAGTTAGAGAGTCAGGGATGGGGGGCCAGGCATAGTGGCTGACCATTCAAAATGGAAAGCAGAGGATTGGGGTGGGTGATTTTTTTGCAGTACATAATTTACACAAAAGCAGTGCTGCTGCCTCCCTTGAACGCACTCAGAGTGAACTGGGCCATCCTCCTTTGCGTAGGGTGTGGTGCTGCTCTGGAGAGGACAAGGGACTTCTTGTAACAACAACAAAAATGCACTCAAAGTCCTCAGCCACATTGTCACATTGTAAAACTTGGGGGATGCTTACCCCAATCAGCTGTTGTCACCTTCGCCATTCCAGTTTTTAAATCCTGAGTCAAAAGCACCCCCCCAAAAAAAATTATATATTTATAATTGACAAAAAAAAAAAAAAGAATAAAAGTAAGCCAGATGTGGTGACATGTGCTGGTAATCCCAGCACTTGAGAGACTAAGGCAGAAGGATTATGAGTTGGAGGGCAGCCTTGGTTGTATGATCTGTCTCAAAAACCAAAGATGAGTTGGAGGGAAGGAGGTTTACGGTTTGGATTGACAACCTTTCACTTGCATGAGCAAAAGGAGGACACATTTTTCTGGCTTAGGTGTCCCACGGATACTTTTCCATGTAATTTGGATATAGGTTTTCTCTGTTCTTTTTTTTCCACCAATCCCAACCTCACTCCCACTCCCTCTCCTTCCCTCCCTCCCCATGAGTAAACAGTGTGCCTACTGTTCCTATGTGTATATACTCTAAGAACTGAGCTTAAACTTGTTAGGGAAACTTGTTCATGCTGACACATCTAGTGTATCCATTGAAGCTGGGATGTGCCTCTTACCTGTCTGGATTACAGGAAGGAGAACAGCTGCACTTAAACACTGTATCATACTGTGGACATCCAGCTTCTGCCTCAAACTTAGTTAAGTTCATGTCCTCATTCATCTTGCACATTATCACTGAAGTTGTTTTGCTTTGTTAAGATGCCCCCCTTTTGTCAGGATCAAATCCTGTATGTCTGTCAAAGCCCAATTCTAAATGCCATTTTAGCTGCCAGTGCTCTTGGCTTCCAGCAGAAAGGAAATACCTAATGTCCTTGAATGTTTATTTGATCTACATTCTGACATGGTCATTTGATGTGCACGGTTCTTTTCTATTAATCTGCAAGAAAAGGATTTGTGTCCACTGTTTGTATCACTTAGGTCATAGAGCTTTGTTGGCATTGCAGAACAGGTACCATTTCAATAAATATCCATAGTCAGTGAGTGCATTTATTTAGTATAATTTCTGCTCTTAATTTGTAAGAGTACTCTCTTAAATCAGTTTCCACATCAGAGTTGTTGACTCATTAATTGTATGGATTTTATTGAAATATGATAAAGGGTCTTGAACATACCTGTCTTAATCCTGTCTTGAGGATTAACATTTGAATGTTGAAGACATGACAAATGGTTTTAAAATTAGATAAGCCTTCCTTATTATACTGACATCAGTAAGGCTATTTGAATATGCATGAAAATTTCGAGGATATTTGAGAGCACTATAGACATTTTGCTATTTCTCTTTCTAGAAGTTAAGTAATACAGATTATAATAGGGAAGTGATTCTCAAGCTGGAAGTAGGTGTCAAATCTGTCATTGTTTCTGTTATACAAACCTTGAATAAATGACACACCTTTCTGGGGTTTTTTTGGGGGGCGGTTTATGAGATAACGTATCTTTCAGTTTTAAAATTCATATTAAATTTTTCACAAGACAATTTGATGTATCTTTCTTTCAAATAATATATAACAAAGAAGTGTGTGCTGTTTCAAATAAGCCCTATTCTTTAAAGCATAGGATTCTTGAAAATTGTTAATATGACTTTTTCTACCTGAAAATCAGAATATTAGAATTAATAAAATTTCCTTATGTGAGCTTTGTTGAAAAAGATTATTCTTGTCCTGTAATAATGCTATTACACAGCATTATTCCTTTGCTTTAATTTTCTTTGCCTCATCATATTTAAAATTTGGGAATAGTGTAGATGTAATTCTAAACGGTTTTATTAAATAAGAAACACAGAGCCAGATAAAGAGTTAAAAGCCCAGAGATCGAGCAGTTGCCAAGAGCTAAGACCACCTTATCTTACCACTCGCTGCTGTCCTTCCCCTCAGAGAGAGACCTTCTTCCTGTGTCCTGTCTTTTTATTGCCTTTGTGTTCTGCCTTCTCATTGGTTGTAAACCCAACCACATGACTTCCTCGTCACTGCCTGTCTATACAGACCTCCAGGTCTCTATGGTTCCTACTGAGATTAAAGGTTCGGGTCACCACTTGGCTGTGTCCTTGAACACACAGAGATTCTGCCTGCCATATGATCAGATTAAGGGCGTGTGCCACTACCGCCAGACTTCTGCTAAATGGCTTGCTCTTAGCTCTGATCCCCAGGCAACTTTAATTATTAACATACACATAAAATCACATTTCAGCACAAATAAAATATCACCATAGAATAGTAATGAATTTTATCTAAAAAAATCTATGTCATTTCTTATGCATCTCACTACCAAGCTGTAAAACTTGTTGAATACATTGAGAGACACTATTGGAAGTACTGCATATAGCCTGAAGTCATAACAACCTCACACTTGTCAGTGGCTCCTTTATGTGACAAATTACTCTCAGGAGCAAATGATATGTGGCTTTTCTCTTCTTCTGTTGTTGCTTTTATTTTAAATAAAGTGCTTGACCAATAGCCTAGTAACAGTTGTTTCCCTGATTGAATGTGAATGCTTCTTCTGAATATCTTTCATCTATTGGAGTCATTGTTTTATTGGATTCTAGTTGTTCTGTGCTTCTCAAAAGTTTGTTTTGTTGTTGTTGTTTTTTTTTTAATTGCTTCCTTTCAGCTGTTTGCTATAGGGGAAATGAACTGTTCTATTAGTAATTTTAGAATGGCATCTCTAACAATTTGATTGGTTTTCCAGTGGCACTTATAAAAACAGCTTATCTCTACCCTGCTGGTATTGGAAAGATATTGCCTGATGGATACAATCTGAAATGATAAGTTTTTGTTAGAATATGGTGCCATATTTACCAACAGGACAGCCCTACTGGCTTTATTCTTAAAGTAGTGGTGCTCTTTAGCCAAACCATTCCTACACTCATTTCCAAGAACCTGGATGTGATTTAAAATGTTTCCTGTAACCATAGAAACTAGCCTGAACTACATTCCAAGACCCTGCCATTGTTAAGACAATACATTCTGGGGTGGGGGGACGGGGAGCAGTCAGTGCTCAGAGGTTAAGAGCACTGACTGCTCTTCCAGAGGACCCAGGTTCAATTCCCAGCACCCACATGGCAGCTCACAACGGTCTGTAATGTCAAGATCTAACACCCTTACACCAACATACATGCAGGCAAAACACCAGTGCACATAAAATAATTTTAAAAAGAATGCATTCATCTCTTTGCTTACTTACTGAGCATAGTGTGATCACCCTCCTACTGACTGACGCAGCTAGTATTGGTCACTTCCTGCCACAATTCCCTGCATGAGGTCCTGCAGGAGCTTAAATAAATCCTTTTTCCTGTAGTTGCTTTTGACAAGTATTTTTCTCACAGCAACAATAAAGGTCCCCAAAATACTAGGCAAGTGCTCTACAATTTGCAGTTGATTTTTGTCCTCAACTTAGGTGACTTTATTTGTTGTATTTTGAGGCAAGGTCTGTGTAGGTGCCCAGGCTAGTTTGGAACCCATGTTCCCCCGTCTCACTTCCTAAGTGCTAATTTATAGGCATGTGCTACCATAGCCACTGATCAACATCCTCCCATGTTTGTGTGTCTCTTTTTGATTTGTAATTATCCTCTTTTATTTTTATGAATATAAAATCAAGCACTAGCATCAAGAAATTAATAACATCATTTATCAAGCAAAATGTTAATTAAAGTTTGACAGTGTTGAATATATTTCTTCTCTCACCTTTTCTTGAAAGATACAAACTATTCTGGAAGCCTATCCTTCTTGTGTTTGTTGTACTTAATTATAAATTATGGTTAGTGCCATGATCCAGCACCTTTTATTATGGTATTATTTGAAAGAAATTACTTAATAATTTTTGCAGTGTTTTTAAAGCACATACAGCTATAACAGAGTAGGTAGTTCTGGCCTTTTTTTCTGTATTAAACAACTGGAAAACTGAACAAAGAATATAAAAGAAATATTTTAAACACTTGCAAGCATGCCAGGATCATGACTACTAAGATTAGGGAAACCAGTGAAGTGAGCCCCATCTATTTGCCTGAAGTGACTTCCTGCTGCCTGAGTAGGTGAGGGCACCCTTACCTATGGGAGCTGGGAGCAGACCACCTAGCAAGGTCAGAGAGCTAGATGGAAGGGTTGGGTTTAGTTATACTTTATAGAGCAGGCTACTGGAGAGAAACATGCAGGAAAGAAGATCAGGAAAGTTGTAGGGAATTCATTCCCTTTGAGTCTTTTGGATACCGTGTTACATTTGTGTTTTGTAAGCAGAAGTTTCTGTCCCACCAGCCAGAACCACACAGAGACTTATATTATTAATTATAAATGCTTGAATGATAAGCTTAGGCTTATTATTAGCTAGCTCTTACAACTTAAGTTAACCCATATTATTAATTAATTCACGTGCTTCCATGTGGCTCATGGCTTGTTACCTCATTTTCTGCACATCTTGCTTCCTCTGCGTCTGACTGGTGACCCCACCCTTCTTCTCTGTGTTCTTTTTCTCTTTTGACAAGTCCCACCTAACCTCTTCCTGCCAAGAGCTATTGGCCATTAGCTCTTTATTTAAACCAATGAGAGCAACATATCTTCACAGTGTAAAAAAAACAAAAACCTATTCCCTAACAATGTTCTGTCTTTCTCTTTCAGTTTGACTTTGATCTGTCATAGCTTTAACATTTCAGCAATGTTTTGTGAAAGTATAGTGTTCTCTGAATGTGCTTATCTTATGATTACATTGATGTGATTTTTTTTTTCCTTAAGAAAGACAAATGAGAAGTGATCTTGCAGTACTTCTGTATCAGGAGTCCATGATAACCTGTCAGTGCTTGATGTTTGGTGATGTTAACCTTGATGGTGTGATTTAGGTGTTCTCCTCCATTCTTAATTCTCCTGTAGTCACCTCTAAGCCCAGATCACCTCCAATATCCTGAGTATAAATGTTCTGGAGGATTTTGAGGTCTCATAGCTCCTTTTACAGACTTCCATGTACTTCCTCTTATCCATGTCATCCCTGCTTCCAGATGTGCTGACAGTTCCTCAAGGTCTACTGATTTGTGTCTTGTCAGTCTGCCCTTTTGAAGTACTTAGCATCCCAGAATTTCTTCCATTAAATTTACTTTTATCTGCCTTATTTCTTAACACATTTTGATTTAATACTTTTCTGTTTAATACAAAGATGAGGTTATGCTGTCCTGCTTATTATTTGGGAATAAGTTGAGTGTGGTGATGCATGGAGGCAGATGCAGACGGATCTCTGAGTTCAAGGCCAGCCTTATCTACAGAGTGAGTTCCAGGACAACTAGAGCAACAGAGAGAAAACCTGTCTTGAAACAAATGAACGAACGAACAAACAAAAAAAGAGTTCACAGAAATACATTTAGCTTACATTCTAAAATTCAAACCCAAATAGTCTTTCAGAAGACTAGCTTTCATCATTTTCAGACTTTGAAATGCATAAACCTTTGGCTCAGCTTTTCTGTTTCTGGGAGTGCACATCAGAAATATTTACATATGTACATAAAAATACATGTATAGGAAAGTTTAAAGAAATATTGCTGGTAATAGCTATGAATGAGTTAATGAAAACACCGATATAAAAAATGATAAAAGTGATTAAATTTTGATTATTTTTATGCTTGGAAATACTTTGTAGCAATTGGGACTATTGAAATTGTTTTAATACAAATGTGAGAGTTGTATAAAAGTTTGCAAAGCAACTTGTTTGGCATCATTCCATGTCTGTATTTATATGTAAACACGTAAGATCCTTTGTATTAATCAGCTTTCCATTGCTGTGATAGAATGAATACCTTGGGTAAACTATTTGAAAAAAGGAAAATGTAGTCTGTGCTCATGCTTGAGGAGTTTTAGTCCTTGGTCATTTAGCTCTTGCTTTGGGCTTATGGCAGTGAGGTATGTCATAGGGAGAGTACAGCAGAGCTTGTTCACCTCTTGATTCCTGGGAAGTTGAGAGGGAGACAGGGAAGTAGTTTAAGTGAAGGAAGAAAGGGGATCCCAGAAATATTTCTGAAGATATAATAATATTATCTGCATTCTACTAGAAATGTTATCTTGGATGTCATGAAAGTGAGGGGTCCCTACAGGTGTCAGGCAGGGGAGCAAATTTCATAAAGAGGTAAGAACGAAAACCTGGTGCAGATTGACTTCATCAACCTGGATCAAACTTCAGGGAGTCTAATGCCAGGTGGTTCACTGTCGGCATATTTAAAACACCGTATAATCTGGGGAAAGGTTTCCAGGCAACAGTCAGTCCAGTTCCAGTGCACAATAAAGCTTAAGGTGTGACTGCATAGAAACTCCTTTACAAAGTACATGTGACCGTGAGGGTGGCTTTTATAGTTAAAAGCCTAGAATCTAGTATAGTCTCTAATGGATAGCACAGAGGTCAGCAGGCCATAAAGTACATGTGACATATCCCCTAAGTATGGGTATAATAGTGTAGAGAGGGAAGAGTCTGGAATTCTAGGGAATTTGGGTGAGGTTTGCCTCTGTAGCAAAAGGTGGGTGAGGTCTGCCTCCATATATAGCAAAAGGGTCACCAGGTCACTAACAAAATCCATTCTCAGCTTTCTAGATGGAATTCAGGTATTTGATTTTATCTTTTCCATCAAGGAGACAACCCTGCGTGATTAATATTCCTGGTTCTCTTAGTGCTTCTCTAGAATACAAGGCCCTTGTGTACTCTACAGGAAAGGGAAATGTTAGTCCTTTTACTTTGCACACTTCTACTTGTTGTAAGTTATTTTTATAATGAGCTTACTGCATTTTTTTAAAATTAAAAGCATGAAATGGACTATTTACCAGGATTGAACAACCAGAGAAGTTTTTAGGCAGAGAGGCTCTTTTTAGTAGGCTCTCTGTAGTACAGGATCTTGTCTAGTATTTAATCTAGGGTGCCTGATTGACTGACAGTCAAGTGAAGCTGTCAGTCCCAGACTGGCCTGTGTCTATTGCTCTAGATGTGGAAGCATTGTGAACTAAGAAGCTGAAAGGGTCGTTTTTGTGCAGGGAGCCAGGAAGATCATACAGCAAGCCTACTAGACTGGACCCCAGGGATTAAACCCAGGTCATCAGGCTTTGCAGCAAGTACCTTTACCAGCGAGTCTTCTTACCAGCCCACTTATACATTCTAAAAAAAAGATTGATTTATTCTTTTAAGAAACTGAGCCGGGTGGTGGTGGCGCACGCCTTTAATCCCAGCACTTGGGAGGCAGAGCCAGGCGGATCTCTGTGAGTTCGAGGCCAGCCTGGTCTACCAAGTGAGTTCCAGGAAAGGCGCAAAGCTACACAGAGAAACCCTGTCTCGAAAAACAAAACAAAACAAAAAAGAAACTGCCAATAAAATTCTGTTTACATTTCTTACTTTTATATACAATATAAAAATCCACTAATAGAATTAAGTAAGTAAATAAGATTCAATATCAGTGTCCTAGTTAGGGTTGCTATTGCTGTAATGAAACACCATGACCAAAGCAACTTGGGAAGGAAAGGGTTTATTCCAGCTTAAATTTCCAAATAACAGTTCATCACCGAGAGAAGTCAGGGTAGGAACTCATCATCTCTTCATTTCCTGCTCAGCCTATGTCTGTAGTAGAAGCATAGACACTCACTTAGACTTCCGTTATTGCTATTTAAAGTCCTTTTTCTTGTAAGTACTACATTAGCTTTAGCTCATAAGTTTTTGAACAGTGTGTTTTGTTTTTATTCAGTTGATAGTATTTGAAATTATTTCCTTGAGATTTTTCTTTCTTTTTCCTTCCTTTTTTTTTTTTTTTTTTTTTTGACCCTGGAGTTGTTTGGCAGCATGTTGTTTGTTGGTTAATTTCCAGATATTTCGGTTTTTCTTGGTTTTCCTCGAATTCTATCTTGTTTTGTGTCTTGTGCTTTGGGACTCTTTCATTAGATGCATATGCATTTATACTTATGTTCGAAAAAGAAATACATAATCTAATAATAAAACTCAAAACTAGTAAAATGATTAGGCAGAATCTGAAAAGCTATAGAAGACTTACAGATAACCTATGAACCAACTTGACCTAACTGACACTATACAGTCTGTCCAGCAGTTCTAGATTCATTCCAGGCGTGGAGCAATCACCAGGGCACATTGTATGCTGGATCACAGAGATGGCTCAATGAAATTTAAAGCCTGAAATCATATAAAGTGTTTTCAGACCATAGCAGAGTTAAATTAGATATCCACTACAAGTATGTTCATTATCTAGGGCTTGCTATAAAAGTGATGAATACTGCGCTTCTCTTTAGTAACAAACTACTGCAGGTGCAGGAAATTGGGGTGGAGAGGACTGATAACAACCTACAGGGAATTCTGACTGCTGCCATTTCTCTGAGGAAGAAAATTCTTTATCTCTAATACAGAACTTGTGTCTTCTTCAGTGCCCATGAAATGCTAATAGGTCAGCTGTTAGCCTATAAGTAAAGTAAGCTGAGACCCTAGGTAGTTCCCGGCATCTCCTTTAGTTCTTAGAAGGTATTTAAACAAGTATCTTAAATTTTTTATTAGATCCACTGTTTGAGGACCTTGTGAGACATTTCATATTGACTGACGTTTTTACTCCCAGAGTCTGTGTCATGCTTTCTTTCTTAGCTGCATGTGTCATATGATATATAAGCAACTCTGGATTCTGACTGTTCTCCCCCACACTCCTAGCATTTGCTGCTGTCTTTGTTTAGTGACTTGCCTGGACTACTTGTTTCTCAGAGTGTACAACCACTAATGTATAGCTTAGCCTTTTAATGTTTTTTTTTAAATTTTTTGCTTATTTTATTATTTTATGTGTTTTGCTTGTACATTTGTCTGTGCATCACTTGTGTGCCTTATGCTGCAAAGGTCAGAAGAAGACATCAGATTCCCTGGGACTACAGTAACAGGTGGTTGTGAGCTGCCATGTGGGTGGTGGGAATTGAACCCAGGTCCTCTGGAATAGCACCCAATACTTTTAACCACTGAACCATCTCTCCAGCCTCATAGCTAAGTTTTTATGTTTATTTTCTTTTTCTATTTTCCTAGGAGGCTATGTATATGTAAATTTTGTTTTCTAGGGATAACATCTACTTGTCTTTTATTGCTACAGGACTTACTATGTACCCAACCTGGCCTGGACTGGCCTGAGCTCATGGTCTCCCTTCCTCAGCCTCCCAAGGGCTAGGGTTGCAGCCATATGCTACCACACCCAGCACCTATATCTCTATTTTAAATTATTAGTTAGCCAAAAATTAGTCTGAAAGTATGTCCAAATTCTTGAAGCTCTTAGCTGGTAGATCTGGTTTGAGGAATACCTTCAAACTTTGAGTTATTTTTCAGGCTGCCTCAGCCTTTGTTTTGTGCTGGGTGATCTTATTTGTCTCTTGACTAACACACATAGCTTCCACTGACCAGGTATACATGGATGGCTTGGACTGTCTATGTCTGCATCATCTACACCTTGCTTCCAGTCATCCTGGGATGTGTCGTGCTTATCAAGCTTTCTTATCACTTTCTTACCTCATGAAATACCATGTTCCATGGCTGGTCAATTGTCCATTGCCCCTAAAAGATCACCTCAGGCTAGGAAGTACTAGCTCTTTTTGCATACCAGTGAGCCCACTCTGACAATAGTGGCAAAACCATCGACTTTCAGAGCCTGCTCTATTCTGATTGGTCACTTGAGCAAAGATGGGATGATAATCCAGACACTGTTTTAAACTGAAATATTATAGTTTCCATTAACAAATGCTTCTTGGTGTAGGCTGACTTTTCTGTCCTGCCAGCTGCTCCCCAAATAACCACACAGAGACTTAATATTAATTAATTATAAATGCTAGGCCCATAGCTTAATCTTGTTTTTTGCTAGCTGGTATAGATTAAATTAACCCATTTCTATTAATCTATGTCCTGCTCCAAGGCTCATTTACCTCATGTAAGTTTTTCCCATCCTGCTAGCTCTACATCTCCTGGCATCTCCTGGCATCTCCTCTGCATCTCCTCAGACTTCTTCCCTTTCTTCTCCCCAGCATTCTCTCTGCCCTGAAAATCCTGCTTAATTATCAGCCATTCCTCTTTTTATTAACAATGAGAATAGCGCGTTGTAGCTTAAGTTTTCCTGCCTGGCCCACAGTCAGGACAAATCTCTATCACCTGCCAGTCCCACAGCCCCTCAGACCCAACCAAGTAAACACAGAGACTTATATTGGTTACAAACTGTATGGCCGTGGCAGGCTTCTTGCTAACTGTTCTTACAGCTTAAATTAATCCATTTCCATTAATCTATACCTTGCCACATGGCTCGTGGCTTACCGGCATCTTCATATGCTGTTTCTCATCATGGCGGCTGACAGTGTCTCTCTGACTCAGCCTTCCACTTCCCAGCTTTATTCTCCTCCTTGTCCCGCCTACACTTCCTGCCTCGCCAATGGCCAATCAGTGTTTTATTTATTGACTAATTAGCAACACATTTGCCATACAGAACATCCCACAGCAGCGCGTCTTCACAAGTGTACAGGAGGATTATTCCACAGCATCTTGGCTTGTGTTGTGCCTTTGGTCAAGTTCAAGTCTGGGCAGTTTTGTCCAATTTTATCATTGCTATTGGGGATGAGATTTTTGTCATCCTCCTCAAACCTTCCTGCCAGAAGTCCAGAGTCCCAGTCTGTACTATTTTGCTGTGAATGATGGCATACTCTAGTTCTTAGTTGATTCTCTGTGGTCACATCAATCTCCCTCACCTGCTTAACTATGACATAGAACCCACATGGGAAGGGGAGCTGCAGTATGCATAGATTCCCCCCAGTTTGATCAATGAGCGATTGTTTACATTATTACAGTAACCTGGTATTTACACTTTGATTGGATGTACATGAAATAAAATGTCTGCCTTGAAATTTTAGTTTCATTATATAATGTTATTTATATGGGCTTAGCTAAAAAGATCAAAATGTTGAATGAGCTTTTAGAAACATTGGTCTCTATTGAAACATCCCTGAATTTTCTTCCATTTATTAATTTAATAATATAAATTTATTGGTTACCTAAAGTAGACAGAGTGAGTGAGTGAGTGAGTGGTTACAAGATGAAGCAAGTAGAGATTTTGTCCATAAGGGGCTTGTAGGTTCATACAAGGTGATACAGTGTGCACATGGATGGTGTAAATAAGTGCTGTGGGATGTTAATGAATTACTGATCTGTGCATTAGAAGTTCAGCAGGGCAACCAAACTTGCCAGTCTGAATGATTCACCCGTTACACCCTTCACCTGCTTTCCCCTGCTTACATTGTCTCTCTAGCTGCTTTCATATCCCACTCAAATGTGGGAAGTATTGTCCACATAGTACTTTCTTGTTTAGCATTCATCTGGTTCCCATTGTATGGAACATGGGTAGGGAGTGCTACTGCTCCCAATTTATAGATAGGGAAACTGACACAGAACACTGACTTGTCATGCTCACATTATTAGGAAGTTTCAGGGTCAGGGTTTAAACATGGATCTTTGTATTCAATCCAGGACTCTTCCCAGTAGACATTATTGCCTCTTATATGATGGACTAACTCTGCTCTCCAGCCAGTAAATAAGGAGAAAATGGGGCTTAGTGAGTCATATAACATTTGAAAGTGTATTTATATGTTTTAGAAGCAACTGTGTTCAGGTTACTCTTTGAACCCTGTAAAGGTCTATAGTGACTTTTTTTTTAATAGTAACCAGATCCATATCTGCAACTGCCTGTGTACATTTCTTGTATAGGTATTTGTTACCTAAGACAAACCAAATCATCATCTACCCCTCAGTGTATTGTCTTCATTAATATTTCTTCCTCCATCAGCCCAGTCTGCCAAGCCAAAAACCTGGACGTTCTTAATTCTTTCCTCTCAGCATCTGACTCCATCATTTCCACCCCGCCTCCTAAGCTGTTAGATAAACAAAGTGACATGAAAGAAAAGAACTCTGAAAGCTGTGAATGAGAGGCATAGATTTCCTCTGAGGCAACACACCTATCAAGGCATACAGGACAAGAATAAGTTCTCAGTGGCTATTCAAACTTGACCTGCCATATTGATATGTGTCTCAGTAAAGTGTGTACTTACAGCTGAAGGAAAACTTAATCATCTTAAATTGTAATAGACTAACTCTTCCGCGGAGGTAGACACAAAAAGGAGAGGGCCGGAAAAAGTAAGTGATGTGCCCACAATGACACGAATGACATTTCCAAACTAGAAATCGTTTCCCTTCTTCAGAGGCCTTTTAAACTACAAGTCACAGTTAGGTCTACTACTCAACTACTTGCTGTGACCCAGGACAAGTGATTTTAGCTCCAGAGTATCATCCTCGGTACGATGAAGACAGTATGGTAGTACAGACTACAGAATTGTTGTAATGATTTACTGGTCCACATAAAGAGGGAGAGTTCCAAATGGCAAATGCTCAAATACTTCTAAGAGACTGTTGCCCTCTGCCCCACCACTCAGTTCAAAACTAAGTAAGATGAAGTGCTTATCTAGCACACTGGAGGCCCTGGGTTCAATCTCCCCCAAGTGGGTGGATGTGGGAGAAACAAAGTCTACTCATTGTTTTCCTCCCTGCCTTTCTTCTACCAGCTGCTCCAGGAAGTTTATAGTAACTTTTTTGAAAAATGTGAGACCTTCTCTCAGGCATGGTGGTGGGGTGAGATTAAACTTGTACTTCTTGTCTCTAAAAAAGAAGATTTAGGTTGAGTACAAGGAGTAGAATTTCTAAAATTAGAAAGGAAGAGCAGGGTAGCTGTGGCTGCTCAGTGCCACTGCTTCATCTCTTGCACCCGGTGGTACCTCATGTCCATAGCTGTTTAATTCCCATTATGGTGAAGATCCTGGCAGAGGATCCTAAGTTATCTGTACTGTTTTTGTGATCTTCGAATCTTTGATTCAGTTTTGTATAGTGTTATAGTTAAATGGATTGACAGAATGAGAAATGAAGTATAATTTATCAAGATGAGGAAGGCTGTCACTTTCCTGGGTATTGCCAATATGGAAAACAGAGCTTAATATTAAAGTTGAAAGTTTAGATTTCTAATCTGAAAAATATACCTATTTCTATATCGAAGTTATATACTCCCCTTCCCCAGACTTTCCCTTGGGGCCCCATTGTTGAGTATAATGAGGATTGTCTATACTATAGTCATTATAGATAGGTTTTCCATATTTTGATAAGGTAGAAAATACTGAGGTCCACCAAACTGTGAGAGTTATATGCAAAATTTGACAGATATTGCATGCTGCTTTCAATATTAAGAAAATTACCTGGGCACTGCTGTGTCCTTTGAGATGTGTTATTCTCAGCTGTCACTTCCCTGTTCCTTATCAGATCAGAAAATCTGCTTGTTTTACAGTGGTATGTCGAATATCCTCATTAGTTTGCAGTAGTTACCCCAGGCCTGCATGTTGGCTTTCAGTTTAATGACCTTTTTTATGTTCATTCATTTTATTTTGTTTCCCATCGTGGTTTTGTTTATTTCTTTTTTTGTTTTTTGTTTTTCTGTTCTCTTTTTAAAAACCGTCGTGGTTTGCCCTTCATATTCCCCAATGTTTGCACATGACAAGATGTTGCCATCCCAACATTACCTCCCACTTCACTGACCAGTGCCACTACTGACCATCTAGCACCAGCCACAACGGGACCACTGCCTTCAGCTCCTCGGGATGTCGTGGCCTCCCTGGTCTCCACCCGCTTCATCAAATTGACATGGCGTACACCTGCATCAGATCCTCATGGAGACAATCTCACCTACTCTGTGTTCTACACCAAAGAAGGGGTTGCTAGGTAAGTGCCTGTATATTTAGAGCCAGGGGGCTGCATCTTCTTACACTCCTGCCTGGTTATATTCACCCTGCTTTATTGCACAGGTTTGTACCGATTTCCAGTCCAGAAAATAAGATTTGAAATGTGTCTTCCCTAAAGTCATTTGGGTCATTATATAAACTTCAAGCACACTGAAGTCCTAGTATTTTTTTCCTGTCTTTCTGAAATAACTGAAGAAAGCAGATAGAGCTATTTAGATAGAAGCATTCAGATGCAGCCAGGACTGTGCTGGTATGTTTTGATTTCTGTTTGTAGTTCAAGGATTCAATCCAAATCAAATCAGTATGTATGGTAAATTAACACTGCCACTGAAACGTATCTCTAACTCCAGAACTATATATCTTTCTCATAAGATTCATTCAGCAGAATGTAGAGATTAAAGTAGGTTTAATTTATTAGTCAAATGAATGTAGTTCTGTATCTACAGGGTCTCTTTGATGTCACAAGAGTACTTAAGAGTAATTTCCCTAAGACAGCATTGTTGGTAGCTTCCCTGGTATCTCCACCCATCTCAAGAGCACATATTGCTTACAGGAGGATGTCTAGACTCTCCAGACCACTATTCATAGCCTGACTTTATTATCTGTGTACCTTCATTTTCCTTTCTTCTCAATTAAATCATTTCTAGTGAATCCAGTCTACTTACCACTAAAGCCTTTGTTCCAGTCTCCCTGGTGTCTTCTTTCCTCTTCCCAGATAATGCTACATGCCTTAATGTAGTCCCATGAAGTCCTCCCAGGACAGTCTCTGCCTCAGCACATTGCTGTTACTCTCCATATGTATTGAAACCACTAATATTGACAATTGACTATAGTAATATGAGATCAGGTTTTAAGGTTGATGTGTATTTATATTGCTTTCCCCACCAAATTATGAACTCTGAAAAACCCATTTCACTTGCTGACTGTTGTAGATTCTTTCATTGTGCTCAGCTTAGGGCCCTAATACATGAAATATAGTTTATTTTTTCTACTAAGGTGCCTATAATTGCTATATACTTACTGTGTTTATGGCCAGACTACCAAGCTCAGCAGGTGCAGGACCCAGTAATTTCACCGCATCACAAGTTTCAGTAACATAATTTTATCTTGATCGATTAGACTGCTCGTTGGATAATGCTTCCTAAAAGCAGGATGCTTGAGGTTTTACAAAGATAAGGAAACAGTCCTTGTACATAAAAAGGTATACAATATTACTGAACAAGAAAGACATTGAATAAAACAACAGAGGAAGTTTAGAGAGTGGTAAGTGCTGAGAACAAAAGAAAACTAAAAAATAAAACACAAAAAATAAGAAATAAAATCTCCCCCCGCCCCAAAAAAAAAATCCACCAAGAAAAACCCAAACTCACACCAGAGTGGAAGGATGCAGTAGTAGTGCGTGATCTTAGGGAGTTGCGGTATCAGTATCAAAATAACCCACAGGTGACTTTGGCATCTTATTGCAGATGTCATGTATTTACAAAGGGAAGAAGGCATATAGTTATTCCTGTGCATAACATACATTGTTTCTACAGCAGGAACTTTGCCTTTATTAATCCATCTACCATAAATACATTTTCCAAACAAATAATTATGCCTGGCTTCTTGTCCGTACACTCAGATGTTACTCCTTAGGTCTCACCTAAATGCCTGCATAAAAGTTTCCATTCACTTTTGCCGGGCGGTGGTGGCGCACGCCTTTAATCCCAGCACTCGGGAGGCAGAGCCAGGCGGATCTCTGTGAGTTCGAGGCCAGCCTGGTCTCCAAAGCGAGTACCAGGAAAGGCGCAAAGCTACACAGAGAAACCCTGTCTCGAAAAACCAAAAAAAAAAAAATTTTCCATTCACTTTTATACTGTATTAGAGCCAGCTTATCTCCATGCCCTATGTTACATTTTCAGGAAATTTTACAAATCTGATGATGTCATTTGGCAGCTATAAGTGGACTAGGTGAGACATTTACAGTGACAGACACCAGGGCACAAGAGTTCCATTTCTGTGTCTGGTGTGAGGATGATGAGACCATTAAAGCTTACCTCGTTGACCAGAGATTTTGGTAAAAATTAGTATGAGATTATAATAGAAGAAAGAAAAAAAAAAAAGAAAGAAAAGAAAAAGAAAAGCCAGAGAGATAGAAGGTATGTTTATCTAGACAAAAGCAGTTGATAGCCTGGATGAAGATGAGAGCATTGACTTAGAGTGGGTGGGGCAAATATGGCAAATATATTGAAGAAGATTCTTTTTTTTTTTTTTGGTTTTTTGAGACAAGGTTTCTCTGTGTAGCTTTGCGCCTTTTCCTGGATCTTACTCTGTAGACCAGGCTGGCCTCGAACTCACAGAGATCCACCTGCCTCTGCCTCCCGAGTGCTGGGATTAAAGGCGTGCGCCACCACCGCCCGGCTTGAAGAAGATTCTTTTCTTTCTTCAGTAAGCTTGATTAGTGCAAGAATGTAGGCCACTGCCTTATAGGCAAATTTCTCTACTTCTGCATTTAAAACTTTAACCACCAGATGTCACTATATGCTTTGGTCAAAAGTAGTAGTTCTGTTGGATACCTAAATTGTGTAGTCCAGAGGGTCCTTTGCCTGCCTTTCTTTCTACCTATGAAATAGTGTTCTCTCATTTTTTTTAAACCCTCTATTTTAAACAGCAGTTCTTTTCTGGTATTGGCTATTAAATGAAGAGTTGAGAGTTACTCCCGGTATTGATAACATTTTGAAGATGGAGAAAGCATTTTAGAGCTGTTAGTCTAGTTCTAGGGTTGCATATTATGGATACAAGGCCAAATCAGAGTTGCTATTTTTATGACTCAGGAGCTAATAATTGCTTCTGTATTTTAAAATAGTGACTTTTTAAGCTTTATATAAGCAAGTGTTTTGCCTCTAAACTTGAATTTACTATCTGGCACTTCGCTGAAAACAAGTTTGCCCACCCTGTTTCAGAAAGAGCTAGTGATTTGATCATAGTTTCTTGGCACACTAACAGCCCTTCTATAACTGGAATTCAATTTCCTAGCTTCTTGTCCAACACTGTCTTTCTATAAAATATACCTTTTTAACAATTATTCTATAGAAATTTGCTCCAGGTTTCAGTAATGCCACTGATTTCTCCCATTACCCCCTTTCAGAGAGGAACAAACAAGGTACACATTTTTCGCAGTGTGAGACTTATGTATCAGAAGGCAAATTTTTATTAATTCTATATGTGTGTGAACATTCTGCCTAGTGTTTGTGTAGTATGTAAAAATGAATGAGACTGTCTTTTACTTCATTTTAAAGTAAAATACAAGCCCCAAATGTCTTTCTAGGAGATACTTGTTTAAAATTTTGTATGCAGGTGAGTCATAATCTGTGACCTATAGAGCTTTTGATTTAGGAGAAAGCATAGCCTTCCTGCTAAACAGAAACAATCATCAGCGATCAGAACAAGTTTAAGAAACCTCACAGTATAAGAAATCAGTTGATATGTCCCCCTAAATCTGGTAACTTAAAGGTTTAGACAAAGACAAATAGTATTGTGGATGTCTCACTTACTACTAAACAGTAATTTTTGTTACTATAATATTCTTCTCAGGTGACCTAGCCAATTACAGTATAACAACTTACACAAAAATTCTGTGGCTACTCTACTTGTTTTACTGATACATTTTTCTTTTAAAAAAATTTTTTGATGAAAATATAATTATGTTGTTTCCCTCTTCTCTTTTTCTCCCCCCAGTTCTTCCCATTGTTCCCCTCTGATTCATGGCCTCTTCGTTACACACACACACACACACACACACACACACACACACACACTCCTACTTGCTGAGTTGTATATGTGTATTTGGTTATAGTCAGTGATATTCGTAATGTTTAATCAAAATCACTCACTGCTTGCTGAGTATTTATGATCTGCTCTTCTGCCAGTCTCATACACTGTTTTGCTTGATAACCCTAAGAGTTTCACTTTTGAGAGTAAATTGTAGCTTAATAATTAGATTTCCTCATGAGCTGAAAATTGAAACTACCCAAAAAATAAGCTGTATTGATCAGTTTCTTTCAAAACCCTTCTTTATCCAAAGGGAGCGTGTTGAGAATACCAGTCAGCCTGGAGAGATGCAGGTGACTATTCAAAACTTAATGCCAGCAACTGTGTACATCTTCAGAGTTATGGCTCAAAATAAACACGGTTCTGGAGAGAGTTCCGCTCCTCTACGAGTAGAAACACAGCCTGAAGGTAAGTCTTTCACCTCTGTGTTGGCCGCACCTAGAGGGAGACTATTTGGAGTCTTGTCAGCTTTTTGTCTTGCATCATGGCTTCAAGCTCCTTCTGAATGGACAAATGAATTTCTGTCGAACACTAGCAAGTAAAGGAACAGTGTATTTCTACTTCCTTCATGTTCATACTGCACTGATCTTTTAAGGCTTAAGTTCAGAAGTCCTGCCGAACCTTTCTTCTGATCCTTTGTACTCTTGTATCTGTATGATCCTGAGATGCATCATCACTTCATTCCTTCAGTTGCTTATTTTATGGACAGTTCCTGTAATGTCTAATGTACTGCTTTGCACAGAAAGTGGGTATTTATACTTGTCACCAGCTGGAGTGCCCTGTGTTAGCGTACCTCACCAGTTAGAACTCTTTGGATCTGTGTTCTTTTGTGCTCAATAGTGTTACCTCTAATTTCATTTCTAAGGCTTTCTGTGACTAAGGCAATTGTCAAGTTGGTTTATATTATAAATGTCCTGTATGCTATAGCTTTTATAAACTACAGGCCTGTATTTGTAAGAAATGTCATAATGTTTTTCCCTCTTGAAAATTTGAACTTTTGCCTCTCATAGTAAGCCATGTTCTCCTTAGAATATTCTCTAGTTTACTTTTATTGTACCTACACTAGCTTTTCTGTGTTCATGAGCCTAAATAAAAAAGACTTTGTTTTTTGTTTTTTTAGTGGGGAGCATGTGATTTCATTTGTAGAAACTCCCTATCTGGGAGCTCAGAAAAATGTATGAATTTACCAATAATAGAATAACAATAATTCAGGAACTTTACCTGATGGGTGGAATAAAGGCAAGAAGTAAGAGCCTTCATTATTTAATGTTATAGCAAATTACTTAACAAATACTTGAGTACATCTTATACCAGGTACTATGCAAAATACTGGAGATACAGGGATGGTGAACAAGTAAAATTTGTCCTTGAGGAAAAACAGTAGTAAATATGGGAAGAGGGCTTTGGTCACTGTAGTGATGGATACTGAAGATCATGAATCAATGCTAGGCAAGAACATGAGGGCTGTGAAGAGTGTCACAGAGAATAGAGGTGTTAAATTTCATAGATGGCTGTGTTCAGATAAGTATGGAAATTATCCATTAGATTTCAGACTCAGTTACCCATCATTAGCTTTTAAGTGCAGGCATCATACATGAGATATACCGAACTAGAATTCAGAGCAAGGAAGAATTTATATAAAAATATAGAAAGGATCCTAGGAGTTGACCTTAAAGCATTTGACGTAGCACAAGCATTCTTGGGGAAGAAAGCTGCATGACCCAAATCCCAGAAATAGGATCAAACAGTTCACATGCAAAGTGAGTCATGATGAAAATGGAGGAAGGACCACTGGATTTGTTCTGGTGCAGAAGTCTGTCCTGGGGCTGTGAACCTTCTGAAAATGAAAATATCTGTGTGTCTATATATATTCACGTTCCCCTTGGAAAGAGTCTATAGCTTTCATGGACATTTCAGACTTTGTGATCTAGAAGTGTCATTGTTGAGTTTAGAAGTGAAAGAGACAACACAAGGAAAAGTGTCCTTGTTGTATACCCACTGTGTGCCTTTCACTGTGTTGGGCTGTTCAGACGTACAGGATTAGCAAGCTTTGACTTCCGTCCACAAGGAATTTACAACCTAGTACCGGAAACAGGCAGTTAAATACACAATAGTGTGAAGTGCTGCCATCACATGGAAAGAGACAGCACAATAATTTGTTGAAGAGTTTTGGTTAAAAAGCAGTTAGGTCGAGTGGTGGTAGCACATGCCTTTAATCCCAGCACTCAGGAGGCAGAGGCAGGCAGATCTCTGAGTTCAAGGCCAGCCTGGTCTACAAAGCGAGTTCCAGGACAGCCACCAGGACTGTTAAAAGAGAAATCCTGAGGGAAAAGAAAAGAAAGAGCAGTTAGATGAGGGTATAAGCAGGAGGAACAACCGGTTTTGATGACGGCATTTGGAATTTATAATGTGACAGCCGAAGAGGGAAGTGAAGAGGGACTTGCACTTCTTCAAGGTATGGGGCATATGGAGAGGAAGCAGTGCTGAATTACCTGCCTTTGGGAAGTACTTTGCATAATTAGCTTTATAAGTCAACTTAAAACTTCTGTTTATTATGCCACTGTACAACTGGTTTGAAAGAATCATTAGTGACTTTTTAAAGGATCATATTTGCCTGTGCTTACCAGTGAGTATATTGAAAGTGATGTCAAGAGCATTTGTAAACTATTTTGTTTTCCCCTCTCTTTCGTTAAGTTAGAAGAAAGTTTTCCACAGCAACAGAGGTATGACAAACCTCACCTGTCAGTCTACACAAACTGTGCTGTTAATGTTGAACAACTAGCATGGTTCATGACTAAATAAATCAAACAACTGTTAAAAGTAACTACATTCAGATAGTTCTACTTCTGTAGCAAAACAGATCTTAAGGCATAGTGCTGTTGTTTGAGAAAGCCAATTTGTCTTAACATTTTCCCCTTCTTTGGCCTTAAATCTGGTGTCTATAATGGAGACATTAGTGCTAGAAAACTCACTTTCAGGTGCAGGATGTCTCCCAAAATATAAGCATGGACAGCTAGCTGGATTTGTATACCAATGGGGAAGAACTCTTGGTCAAAAGAAAAGACTCTTCTGAAAGGGTTGATGTATGAGCCATTGTGGAAGTTAGATTTGGGGTCCACAGAGGACCAGCCACCCCATTGAAGGTACCATCCTAGTTTCCTTATTGGTCTCCATGAAGTCCTGTCTTTTAGACTCAGAAAGTGACCAACTTCTGGCTCCACCATTATAAATTTCCCATCACTTGGAAAGCTTCTTTACCTCAAAACTCATCAATAATGGGGATGATAATACTAATTAATGGCGGCTATTACTAAAGCTGAAGCTGTTCCATTAACTGGTTTTGTTGCTTTGCTGCTTCTCTTCTGTGCATGTGTCCACACATCCATCCTTAAACATGGAAGGATGTTTATGCTTCTGTCAACTGCCTGTCAGAGAAAATCTAAACTGTATAGCAGGACAACAAAGGTTCTTCACTGTCTGACTCTTGTTTTCAACATTATTTCTCCCACATCCATTCTATGGTACAGCCATACAAGTCATATAACATTGTCTTTCCACTTGTTCCCGATTGCCCCAATAACAAATAATTTTCTCCCTGTTGTCTGAGAAAACTGTTGGTTTGTAATGCCAAGAAGTCTTCACCAGCCTTCCTTTCCCTTTCCTTACCTAAGCAGCCTTCTTCACACAGCAGAGTCCTGTACTCTTTTTCTCTTTCATTACAGCCACCATATGAATCTGTCGGGATTTATTAATGTGCCTGATTTCTGTGCCAAACTGGGAGTTCTTTGTGAAGGAGGCCTCTGCCTATCCCTGTAGGCCTATTTAGCACCCACCAAAAGGAAGGTCTCTTCCAGTGGTGGTTGCTTATATGTGCTACCTTATTCCTACAAAGCCAGAATTTGGGGCTGGAGAAGATAGCTCAATGATTCTTTTTGTTGTGCAAGTCTAAGGACCAGAGTTTGGATCCTCAGCACCCACGTAAAGCTGCGCACACAACTCAACTCCAGCTAAAGGATGTGGGAAGGGGGACAGGTGGATCCCAGGGGTTCTGATCATCCAGCCTAGCTGGAGAGCTTCAGGTTCAGTGAGAGACCCTGTGTCAAACAATAAAGGTAGAAAGTGATAGAAGAAGACATCTGACACTGACCTCTGGCTTTCAGTCTATACTAGTGAGTGTACACACACGTACGTACTTGTTAGAGTTTATAAACCACAACCGAGTGCCTTTGTGTATTTTTCTTACTTTTAATAAATTGAAGATACTTCATAGATGATTTCTGGCTTTGAGTTATGTAAAGGAAATGTATCTATCCTAAAAATACTTGAATCAAATCAGTTGTCTTCTTAGCTTTTATTGTTTATAAAACATGGCCATTATGACAGTATTGCTGAGAGTGGTTATTGAGAACTGCAGTAAATCTGATTTCTATTTGAAATTTGAAATTCTCTTTTCAGTTCAGCTCCCTGGTCCCGCACCTAATATCCGAGCTTATGCAACGTCACCTACTTCTATCACCGTCACATGGGAAACACCACTGTCCGGCAATGGGGAAATTCAAAATTACAAATTGTACTACATGGAAAAGGGGACTGATAAAGAACAGGTATAAAATGACGTGATTTTTTGGAACCACTGGTTTCTAAAACCTAAAGGGTTGGAGATACAGCTCAGTGGTAGAACAGTTGCCTAGCATGCACAGATGTGCTAGTTCTGTACTTCACCCCCCCACCAAAATCTTCCAAAGTTCAATAGTTAGTTGACTAGAAATCAAAGGTAAGGAAGAAATATAGGAAATCAAATGTTGATGGTATCTGTTTCATTGTGCTAAGATTTGTAGTTTTTATCAGCAAGGGTTACTAAATGTCAAATAATATTTCTAAACAAATTGTTATTGTTTATGATTAACTAATCTGCTTTCGCTATAAATAATATTCCGTAAGAGGGTTAAAACTGTATTGTGCAGAATTTGTTTAGTCATTTTGTAGCATTTCTTTTGGCTTGAGGTGCATGTGTGAGCGCGCATGTGTGTATGTGTATGTGTGTGTGTATACACACACAGTATTCTATTTCATTCAAGGATGTTGATGTTTCAAGTCACTCCTACACTATTAATGGACTGAAAAAATACACAGAGTATAGTTTCCGAGTGGTGGCCTACAATAAACATGGTCCTGGAGTCTCCACACAAGATGTTGCTGTTCGAACATTATCAGATGGTGAGCTTTTTTTCCTTTGCAACAAAATAAAATTCTTAGTGCCCCTAATCAGTTGTAAAATCGTGTGCTTTGATGTCAAGAAAATTCTGTTCATATCCCTGTTGTACCCCTTACTGATCAAGTCACTTAACTTTTTTGAGTATTTTTCTTACATGTAAACTTCAGGTAACACCAACGTCACCAGCTTTGTCGTCACTGGAATAATACTAAATGGGTTCTTGGTATTTTTAGTACAGTCTTCATCTTCCATATAGGTAAATTCTGTTGCTTGTTCACTGCACAGACCATTTTATATGACTATTGGAAGATTAGCCTCATTCTACGTACCAACCATATTTATTTCCTTAATAGATATTTTGTGACAGTTTGATTTCTCACCTGTGGCTGTATTTTAAACTACCCATGACTAACAGAAGTACTTTCACACTATAGCTTGCCAGTGATTACATAGGTCAAAATCAACAGGGTTTAAAAAAAGAAAGAAAATAGCAGTTCACTGTACTTAGTGTAAGGGTATCTCTCTGTTTGATGTAACTTGGCTAAATTGAGTATTCTTTGTTTTTTTTTATACGTGTTTATGTATATATAGCTCATATATATAAACATGCATGCTTTAGAAGCTATAGTTTGACTCTTTTAAGCAGATGATTGAACATTTCATCACTAGGAAAGAAGCCAAGATATGTGCTTGGTTTGTATTCCATGAGCAGAGATACAGCTTTGCCTCTATTGTTTTCCTACCCCAAAATTTAACTTCAGTCTAGCAAACAGACATGTCAAATTGAGAGACGTTCTGCAACTTTTTTTTTTTCATTTAAAAGCTGACCTCAATTCTTAAAATGTATTATTAGTCTTAGAGGAAAATCATCTAAAGAGTAAAGACATGGGATATAAAATATGTGTGATCTTTGGTTCCTAGACAGTAGAAACAAAAGCATCTCTATAGAATACTGTCAATACACTTATATCAAAATTGCAGTTCCCAGATGTGATTGTTGGGTTTTAGTTCTGTTGGAACCTGCCCTTGTTCTTAGGACATATGTACCAAAGTATTTTAGAGTGAACTGTCACAGTGACTTGCAGCCATCTCTCAGATAATTCAGAAAAAAAAAAAAATAGATAATCCTGTATCTATGCAATTTCTCAATTATACTTATAATGGGAAAAATATAGTAATGTTACAAATTGCAGAATGTTAGTAATTGGTGAATCTAGAAAGAGACAATACAGTGTTCATTGTACTATTCTTTGTTCTTTTCTTTGGACTTGACAATTTTTCAGATGAAAAGGAGAAACAAAATACAAATTATAGTTGGGCTACCCAACTGAATAAATCAGTTGGTCATGATTTGGGGAAAATATTGATGGAAAAAGGTTTATAGCCTTTTAACTCTATGTGTAAGCCAAATTTTAACTTTACTTAAGTAGGTTGGCCTACTGACCACAGTACCATGGAAACTGAGTGGAACCAAATTTTTTAACATGGGGGTTTAATGCAGCACTTAGAAGTAGGGTAAATCCCAAGTCTTAGGCCACCTAAAAGGAATACTTGGATCAAGTAAACCACGTGGAAGTTCATGTGTAAATAACTTACACATGAAATGGAAACAGTAGTAAACTCCTGTGAGAGTGCTGTAAGGAGTGAGTACTTGCCGTATAGTAGCTTGCAACAAATCTTAGCTGTGAGGGTGGGCGTGTTTCCAAACAGACGCTGGGTCCTCCTTCAGACCTCTACAGCTGACTCTGACTTGAGGCCCATGTCATTTTCCTCGGCACAAGTTAGAGCCGTGAGCAAGGCACATTCAGTTCAGTAGGTCTTTGTTTTGATATGTGGTTACCAGATGACAGAGAAGCAACAAGTCCTGATGAGAGGAGTAGGTGTGAAGCGCTAGAATTAGCTTTTGGTGAGTAGAGGGCAAACTAGTTAGGTCTGCTTGAGTTTTCTTTGCTGCCTGTCATCATGTGGAGGGAGATGTGGGGAGGTACATGGGCCATCAACTTTTAGATGTTCTTGTGTTAGGTATATTAAGAACTTTAGTTATGTAACTGTTCGTTTCACCAACAGACCCGAACTCTTCACATCTAAATGCATGCTCTCTGGTACATCGCTGCATTAGGAAGCCAGATAGTCCACTTATTGCAGCTTTCCTTGTTGAAATGTTTTTATCTTCTTGAGAATTGCCTTCTAAACCACTTTACAAAGTCCATAAGAAAGCCAGACTCATGGATGTGTGTCTCTCCCATTTTGCTCCATATTGTCACTATGTAGTTCAGTCACTTGGTTCTGGAAAATGTGCGACTCTTCCCCATAATGGGTATTCAGAATAAATATGTTTAAGGTTCAGAATATATCTGAAATCTAGAAAAATTTGGAGCCTAGGGCAGTAGTTCTGAACCTTCCTAATGCTATGACACTTTAATACAGTTCCTCGTGTTGTGGTGACCCCCAACCATAAAATTATTTCTTTGCTACTTCATAACTGTAATTTTGTTACTGTTATGAATTATAATATAAACATCTGATATGTGACCCCTGTGAAAGGGCGTTGAAAGGGGTCATTACCCACAGGTTGAGAACTGGTGTAGGGTTTCAAAGCCATTGAACATCCCAGAAATAAGTATCTTGATTTCCAGAGATACAGCCTGATTTGAGTAAGGATGGGTGCTCATATGAAAGGGTCTTACCTTAAAACATGAATAAAGGAAGGCCACACTTTATCCCCTAGAGCTATCAACATAAGATGTTGTTATCTGGGTTCAGACCTTCTAGTCACATAGTTAGTGCTGGAGATGTGCATTTGTGTTCAGTCTTGCTGAAAGTAATAACATGATGGGTGGTATGTGGATGATTGAATTGTTTCCTTTCTTTTTTTAACCTGTCTAGTTCCCAGTGCTGCTCCTCAGAATCTGTCCTTAGAAGTGAGAAATTCAAAGGTAAAGCTTTGCTTCTCTTCACTTTACTGGCATACTAAGCCTCAGAGGGACTTAGAGAGGCAGAGATTCCTTAGACAAACATTAGAACAGCGAATGCCAGTGTTGTAGTAATTGATTTACTTTTGAAAATACTAACTTGATAAATGAGAATGTAACTGAAAACACTTAAAAACAGGCAGGAAAATAGGACAGCATAGGTATAAAGCTGGCCTAAGAGCCCTGCTTGTTTATTCTGTTTCGTAACTTTCTCTGATGCTAAAACTTCTATAGCTTCTCCACCAAAAAAAAAAAAAAAAATGCTGTTTTTATGTTAATATGATATTTTAGATCTTAACCATACAAAATTAGCAAAGAAAGTAAGTTACTTGTGATGACATGATGCCAGTATAAACCAAAGACAGATAGGTATAGATTTTGGTGTCTGTTCACAGCATCCCTTCTGGTTCAGGTTCATGCAATACCCTTCTGAGCTACATAAGTAAAGAAGTCTTTTCAAAAAGTACTATGGGATGCTTCTTCAGGAATCATTTACTTCTGTTTGACTTCAGTTTTTTGTTTTGTTTTTGACAGGGTCTTATATGTGTTATAGTTCAGACTGGTCTGGAATTTACTGTATAGCTCTGGCTAGCCTCAAATTTGTAATCCTGCAGTTTCTGCCTCTCTAGATTGGGATTACTGACCATACTCCACCACTCCTGTCCATAGAAATTATTTAATTACAGCTAATTTGCATTCGAGAAGGGAAATAATTCTTACACTTAACAATAGTATATTTCCTGGTCTGTATGCTTCTGACCTTATATTTTCCCTCTCTAAACTCTTCTAGGACTTCTGATGTTTTCATTCAGACAAAATACTTAGGAGATAAATCTAGACTCAAGCAGGAATGTCCAAGCTGTGGCCATGGGTTGCATGCACCCCAGGATAGATACTATGCAGCTCAACACAAAAACCATAGACTTAAAAACATGAGGGGTTTTTTGTTAGTTTCTCTTATCATGTGGCTCTCAAGCATGAATTTTTGTAGATGACAACATCATGTCACATACCTACTTTTATCTCCCTCAGTTGATCATTGGAGGTTTTTTAATTAAAGTTTTGGTTTTTGGGGGTTTTTTTTGTGTGTGTGTTTGTATTTTGTTTTGTTTTGAGGCAGGGTCTCACTGTGTATCTCTGGCTGGCCCTAAACTCACTATAGACCAGACTGGCCTCAAACTCACAGATATCCACCTGCCTCTGTCTCCCAAGTGCTGAAATTAAAGATGTGCATTACCACGCCCAGTAAGTTAGAATTTTTTTTTTTTTTTTTTTTTTTCCGAGACAGGGTTTCTCTGTGTAGCTTTGCGCCTTTCCTGGAACTCGCTTTGGAGACCAGGCTGGCCTCGAACTCACAGAGATCCGCCTGGCTCTGCCTCCCGAGTGCTGGGATTAAAGGCGTGCACCACCACCGCCCGGCAGAATTATTTTTGACTGACTATAAATAATTAACTTGGTGAGCTTCAAGTACCATGAGCCCTAGGGGTTTGTTCTCTTTTCTACAGTGAGATTGGGTTTAATAGTGTATACAGTGAGGCCCAGCCTTTCGATATGTTCAATCTTTTCCTTGTACTGCTTTTTCTTAGAGTATAGTGATTCACTGGCAGCCTCCTTCTTCAGCCACACAAAATGGGCAGATTACTGGCTACAAGATTCGCTATCGAAAGGCCTCCCGAAAAAGTGATGTCACTGAGACCTTAGTAACTGGGACACAGCTGTCTCAGCTGATTGAAGGTAAGCTGCTTTGCATATAACAGTGACTAAAAGGTGGTTCTTTCTCAAATTTTAAATTATGCTAGTCTAAAACTGCTCTAAGCAGTTGTTTTATATAAACAAATTAAAAATGGTTCTCAAAAATTTATAATCTGTTTTTAACTTGATTCAAACTAATGGAAAATATTCTTGCCAATTCCTCCATCTCGATGGAGTTGAATTGTGTTTGGTTTTTATTTCTTTTTATTGTCTCATTTTCTGAATATATAACACATATTTTATAATCTAAAAATGTAAGACAGACTTTACTCAACCTAGTTGGTAACAAAACTTGTTATAATGTGCCAGATGCATGTGACCTGCAGAGTATTTGAGTAGCTGCAGTATTATAATTACATTTGCTGCTATGGACGGTGTAAAGTTTTAGAAAATTCTATCAGAAATACTGTTTTGTGTAATTTTCCTTTTATATATAACAGAATGAGAAGCGTATCTTACAAAAATCGACCCAAATGCTTATCTAATAAAGGATCATTCTACAGATCACTAGGAATTCTCTTTTTTATCCAACTGTGAGAAATAGAGTTGGCTAAACAAGGACAGGACTTCTTTATGGGAGAATCTTGAGAAGCTGAATATGTAAGGCCAGTGTAACTGAAGATAGACTCTAGGCATTACTGACTAGTCAAGGCAAAAACCATTGTTTGGTTGTGCTCAGTAGCAGCTGAATTAAGCAAAGCTAAAATCTTTATAGACTAAAGGATAGCTATTCTCTATACCCATGTCCCCAGTATCCATAGAATGAAAGCTTTAATCTGTGTGAACTAACACTGAATATACAATGTGAACAAAAACAGATTCTTGGAGTCTTGAAGCATTAACCTGAAGCTTGTTAATGGAATGTGCAATATGGATTACTAAGAGTTTGTGTTAGACATTGAAGTACACAGTTTATCTATAGCTGGACAAAATGGTTGTTTCAGGACTTAGCACACATTACTGTATCTTTATGTTTACTGTGTGTCTTAGTTTTGCTTTTTAAACTCTCAGTTATTTAGAGCCTTTTTATACTTAACTCTCTCTTGCCTGCTCTTTCATATATTCTTACCCTTCTAGAGGGCAAGGAATGGTAACTGAATAATTGGTTTCTTTCAGATCTTTATTGAGCCATGTTTGTTTTTATTCTAAGGTTTTGTCCATTAATTACAAACAAATGTGCATCCCTCTTTAGCACTTTCTGACAAGATGGTAATGGGTAATGGGCCTGGAGAGATGGTTCTGTTCTTCTAGAGGACCTGGGTTAGATTCTCAGCACCCACATGGTAGTCCACAACAGTTTAATCCAGTCTCAGGGAATCAAATAGCCCTTCTGGTCTCCTAGGGCCCTAGGCACATGTTTGATGCATAGACATACATATAGGCAAAACACCCATACATACAAGATAATAAGTAAAATTAACATTTTTAAATTGGGAGGACTTGAGCCTAGCATTTTTCCTCTTTTTGTCCTTGCTTGTTTGTGGTCAGATTTAGGATGGCATATACAGAGCAGAGCCCTCTGTCAACTTCTCACCATATGCCAGGGTTGGTTACTTTAGCTCCAGCATACCTTGCATCCCAGCCTAGTTACTTACATTCTTAATATTTCTGTCTTTATTGAGATTCCTGTACTGTGCTGCTATCCTAATTATTTGGGTATAGAGAGGTAGGATAATATTAATAACCCTAATGGTCACTCTCTTGTATTTAAGTATTCTAAATATGTGTGAATGGATGCATAACTCATATTAACTATCATCCTGCTTTTTAGGTAGACTTTTATATGTGAATCTTGTTGCTTTTGCATTGGTAACTCTTACACTCTATTAAAGCTGGTAGTAAATAAAGGGTTGCATAATAGAAAAGTTTGGGTTTTCTTCTTTTACTTACTATAAATACATTTGGCCAACTGGCTATTGAAAAATAGATTTCTAGGCCATATTTGATGTTTAAATTATTTCTGCTGTGGTTATAGCAGTTCTCAAAGAACAGAGGTAACCTGATAGGAGTTACATCTTTACATTCTTTTCTGGGTTTTGGTGTCTTCTGAAACCAGCTGATTTTGTTCCTTTGTAACAACTCTTTCATTATCTTTGGTCATGGCTTCCTTTTTAACAAAATCGAAGGTATTGCATTAAATAATCCCAAAGTTGCCTTCATGCTCTTAAACTTCCTGGGAGGGTTAGTCATTGCTGTTTTCTTCTAGGTGGCATGGGCACTGAAAGCTGCCCTGTAGTGTATATTGCTTGTTAATTTATTTTGCTTGTTCTTTGTGAACTTACACTTTATTAAGCTGTGAACTGAGTAGGTGAGATGTTTCATTTTATATGAGACTACTAACTTTTTGTTTCAGCTTATCTCTTTTGTTATTTGATTCTCAGGTCTTGATCGGGGGACAGAATATAACTTCCGAGTAGCTGCTCTCACAGTCAATGGGACAGGCCCAGCAACTGATTGGCTATCTGCTGAAACTTTTGAGAGTGACTTAGATGGTAAGATTAAACAGTGACCAAGAATGGCACATGATACATAGATATTAACTGTCGCCAGAGCATCATATTGGAAAGCCACTGACTTTGACTGAAGTCTGTGATGCTAGTGTGTTGTACTGCTGTTGCTCCTGTGAAGCAACAGAGTTCCCCAAGGGGTTGTTGTTTTCCAGACATTGTAAAAGAGTATCAGAGTGAACATCCTCAGAACAGTAAAATGGACAGGCATTTGAAGTTCAGTTTTTCACTGAGGTCAGTAAATAAATAGATAGTATACACTTCAAGGCTGAGCCACATCAATTGTGCCTATATTTCATTTGCAGCTCCCTTTTCCCTGAGTTTTGGAGGTGTTTTGCTCTTTCTCACCTGTTTGTTCAATACATAACTCCAGATGGTTATGTGTAGTTAGTTCCTTTAACAGTGATGGTACTAGATTTGGGGAGACCAAAGACCTGTCTTCCTATTCTGAGTTTCAACTGAGGTAGCACTTCGTGCCTTGAGTAATGTACATGAAAGATGCTTTAAAAGCATCTTTAAAGCCTCCTAGCCGTCTAACAACTGAATCAGTTGTGGCCTCGGTGTCATTTTTTTTCTGGATCATTGATTATCTAGGGAAATAAATAATTTCTGCCATCATTGTTATATGATATTTGATCAACCTGTTGACAGCAGGTTTCTAATTGTTAATGACATACCTTTCTCATTACACCTGTAGAGTTTAGGGAATAGAATGAGCAACCATTTGCGTCTTAGAAAAGAATAAAGCCATGGGCTATATTTCACTATAGCTGCAGGTTCTCTTTGAATTCTTCATCCAAAGGGGGAAGAAATTTATTAAAAACGTCATTTATTAAAAACTTCGTTCCCTAAAGATAATGAAACACTCTACAAGAAAGTACATCTCATTTTCATTTCCACCTTCCTCCTCAGAAACTCGTGTTCCTGAAGTGCCCAGCTCTCTTCATGTCCGTCCACTTGTCACGAGCATCGTAGTAAGCTGGACTCCTCCAGAGAACCAGAATATTGTGGTTCGAGGGTATGCCATTGGTTATGGCATTGGCAGCCCTCACGCACAGACCATCAAAGTGGACTATAAACAGCGTTACTATACCATTGAAAACCTGGGTATGTTTGCTAAGTAAAAGAAATGTGTATATTAGGTTGTTACTGGTGAATCTTAAGATTTCAGTAGACTTTTTTACATAAATTAAAAAAAAAATCAATAAAAATGAAAAGGTAAGCCACAGATGTGAAGAAAATATCAGTTACTCAAATATCTGATGGAGTTTGAGCCTAGAATATATAAAAATTCTTACAACTCGGTAAAAAGGAAACCCAGTCAAAATGAGCAGAAAATTTGGATAGACACTGTGCAAAAGAAGACATATTCATGGACAGGGAAGATATATGGGTGGTCAATAAAGATGATAAATGGGTGGAAAATGCGCATGTTAAAAGATGCTCAGCACTGTTAGTTGCCAGAGAATTACAAGTGTAAAATCTCAAAGAAATAACACTGTACATCTTCTAGAATTCTCACAGTTGCTGTTAAAAATACTGATAGTACAACTACTTTGTAAAATAGAAGTTTCTTATATGAAGTTAGCCTTACAATCTAGCAATCTCACTCATAGATACTTAACCAAGAGAAATGAAAACACATGCCCACTTAAAAGCTTGAAAAAAAAATGCTGTACTTATAATAGCCTCAAGAGGGAATAATTACAAATTTCCATCAACAAGTTAATAGTAAACTGTACTATATTCTTTCATAGAAACTACTCAGTAATTAAAAGGAATTGGCTATTAGTGCACATAGCAGCAGAAATGAGTCTAAGAAACGTGCTGAGTAAAAAGCCAAACACAAGATATTATATATTGTGTTATTGTGTTTTTAGAAATTACAGAATAGGCAAAACTTATCCACAAGTGACAAATTTTGACCAGTGGTTGCATAGAACTCTGAGTACTAAGAATTGATGGCAAGGGCATAGCTACTTGGAAATGTCTTAATTTCTCAATTTAGGTATTAATTACATGGGTATATAAATTTATCAAAACATACTATCCATTTAAATACATTTGTTCTATGCTAATTATATCTCAGTTAATTTTAAAAGCAAAAAAATCAGAACTATTAATTTCTTATAATAATGAATTATGGACCAGCAAGACGACTCAGCAAGTGAAGGTGCTTGCCACCAAGCCTGGCAGTCTGAGTTTGATTCCCTGGACCATATGGTGGAAGAGTGCCAAGTTTGCAAGTTGTCCTTTGACTTCATACATGGGCTGTAGCATGTGCATGACCACACACATATACACACAAATAAATGTAATTTTTAAAGTGAATATACTAACATAATAATGAATTGAGTTGGGTGGGTATAACTACTTTTCCAAATTGGATTGTCATTGTTAATATTTCTCTGAAAGACTTGTCTCAATTCATAATCCCTGCTGATGAACTTTTTTATTCAAACCATTGCTTTTTTAAACACCTTTCCTAAGAACAGCTTTAAGTGCCTGACAAATGAGTTACCAAATCTTTTATAGAAGAAAATAAGCAATAGTTTATAAATGTAGTCAAAAACAAAACACACTTTCTGTTTTTCTTTCTAAAAAGAGACAGATCAACTAAAACCCAGGAGGCTTCTCCACATGAGTAGGCTTACAAGCAATTGTTGGATAGCAAAACCAAAGCTTTTCAGTGGATAAAAATGTCCCTGTGATGACCAACCTCCTACTGTTTCCCTTATGAAACTTCTGAAATAAAAAGTCCTTTGCAGTACAATCAGGACTTGGTCCTTGGCTTCCTGGAACTTTCAGTCTAACAGGAGAACCAAAGTAAAACACCAGAAACAGTAGAGTTGAAGTGAAGTGTGTTCAGAGAAGGAAAATCTGACGAAGGCACATAGAACAGGCCTGAAGAAATTTAGCTGGACTTGAAAGATCAAACCGGAATAGTGTTTGAACACGGTGGCAAGAAGGAACATAGATGATGCTAAAGAGAAGAAGCAGTAGACTCTATTAGAAGAGAATTATGTATGCTGAGAAATAGCAAAAACCAAATAAATTTGACGTAAAATAAAATGTGTTTATTAACCTAATATAAGATTCGTGAAACACCGAGTGAAAGAAGCAAATCAGAGGTTAAGAAGTTCATTTAGGAATTCATCTACTCATCTAACTTAAGCTCTTTTCTGAGCTTCATGTTCATACAAACATCTGCCTACTAGACATCTGCATCTAGATGTAGCCTACATTTCATCTGGCCCAAAATTTACACTAAAGTTGGTATCTCTTTGCCCAAGCCTTTTTTTTTTGATCAGTTAACACGTGATTAATGAACACCTACAGTATCTCAGACACTGTATAGAGAGAAAGCAAAGAAAAAGATACTATACAGCTATTAGAAATAATACAGTGGGTTTTTTTGTTTTTTTGTTGTTGTTTTGGTTTTGCTTTTTTTTTTTTTTTTTTTTTTTGGTTTTTCGAGACAGGGTTTCTCTGTGTAGCTTTGCGCCTTTCCTGGGACTCACTTGGTAGCCCAGGCTGGCCTTGAACTCACAGAGATCCACCTGGCTCTGCCTCCCGAGTGCTGGGATTAAAGGCATGCACCACCACCGCCCGGCTAGTTTTGGTTTTTTTGAGACAAGGTTTCTCTGTAGTTTTGGTGCCTGTCCTGGATCTCACTCTGTAGACCAGGCTGGCCTCGAACTCACAGAGATCCACCTGGCTCTGCCTTCCCGAGTGCTGGGATTAAAGGCGTGCACCACCACCGCCCAGCCTAGAAATAATACAATTTAAAAAATATCTGAGAGCTGGTCATGGTGGTATGCACATGTAATCCTAGCAGTCAAAAAGTAGAAGCAGAAAGATCAAGAGTTCAAGGCCAGCTTCAGCTACATAGCAAGTTTGGGGCCAGCTAGGACTGCATGAATCCCTGTCTCAATAATTCCAAATGCTGCTGCTGCTGCTGCTGCTGCTGCTGCTGCTGCTGCTGATGATGATGATGATGATGATGATGATGTATTCACTGTGCTAAGGGGAATGGGTGATATAGGTGGTGTAACTCGAGGGGTTATCATTGTAGATACAGTGTATAGGGAGAGGATTGAATGTGCCCTCAGAATAGAGAATGGTGGCGGCCTGGGAAGAGGAAGCACTGAGAACAAGAGAAAATAGTGAGAAACAGAATCAGCAAGACTCAGTTGTTTGCCAAGAAGGGAGGTCTTAATGACTCAGGTTTCTGTCTTGAGCATTAAGATTGGCAGAACTATGGAGGGGTCTGAAGTAGGGAGAAGAAGAGGAAGAGGAAAGATTGGAGATATCCCACAGCAAGCACCAAACAGCTGAAGGTAAAGGCCTAGTGTTCAAAAGAAATATCTTTCATTAAAAGGATATATTTGCAATTTATGGCCTTTATAAGCTAGTCAAACCAGGGGGGAAAAATGAATGGGAGTACAGAAAGTGAAGAATGTACCTAGAATAAGCCTCGAAATTGTGTGTCATGATTGCTCTAGCTCTGTCCCCAATCTCAGGGAATGATATCACTCTACTGTGTTGCCCAATCCATTTTTTCCTTGCCATTGAAGTTGCAAATTGTGTTGATTCCATTTGTTACTTCTATTTGACATGGGAATACCAGATGCCTTGATATATTGCCTTCTATTATCTGGAGAATGGGTAGACCACCAAGTAAAGCATCTGTTTTGAGCTTTTGAAGTAACATAAACAACATAAGGTTTTTCCTCCTTGGAAAACTTCAACTGCCACAGAATTTAATGGACTAGGAACTCACATTTTTACTTAGAAAACAACTTTGGAGTTACCCATACTAAACATTGTCTGGATCAAGCATGTGATACTAGATACTCTAGCTTCCCTCCGTAAAGGTGAATACTATTCAAGCTGTTGCTTAATGCTACCTCCTTGAATTTAACAAGAACATTTTGAAGGATCCCCATAGAGCCATGGTTCTCAACTTTGCTATGTTGCATCCCTTTAATAACCAAACCATAAAATTATTTTGTTGCTACTTCATAACTGTAATTTTGCTGCTATTATGCTAATGTAGATTCCTGATAATGCAGACTATCTGATACATGACCCTCTGGGGGTCAAGACCCACAGGTTGTGAGACACTGCTAGAAAAATTGTTCTCTTAATCTCCTTTCAGTATTACCTACAGGCCATCATCAAATCTCGGGTCATGTCTTGTCTAATCAAGAAGTTGGCTGCTCTGGATTAGGTTCTCTGGAATGTTGAAGACATTGGCACTCTTAGTTTATTTCCTCCTTCCTACCTTAGCTGGAGTGGTCAAGGATGGAAGGGGTTTAATTTCAAGCTGTATCTGAAGGCTTCTGGTACACAAAAGCCTTATACCATACAGTGAGCATCTTAAACCTTAGAGGCTCCAGGAGAGGAAGAATAGTCCACCTCCACTCTGAAGACTAAATCCAGGAAATTGATGCAACGATATTTTTTTGTGCTATATGTCCTTTCAAATCGCAAAATAAGCAATCCCATTAAAAAAAAACCGTAAGCCTTTTATGAATTTTTTCCACAACTAGATAGTCACTCTTGTATTTTTTAAGTCCTGAAAAGAGCATTAAAAAAATGTTTTGACTTCTTTCCCTCAGATCCAAGCTCTCATTATGTGATTACCCTGAAAGCATTCAACAATGTTGGCGAAGGCATCCCCCTTTATGAGAGTGCTGTGACCAGACCTCACACAGGTAGGGCATCCTGTCACTTTTGGTCATCTGCACTTTCCCAACTGTGTGTGTAGAGTATGACCCAGGGGTCTCCCTGATGGGTGTTCATGAAGGAAAAATACATGGTAACTTGGAGTGCAGACTTGGAATGAGTAATAGGCTGGTTTTCTATGTACAGAATTCTGTTAGTTCCTCTTTTGCTTATTTGAACTATTGTGTGTCATGTAAACTATTTTTTGTAGATATAAACATGTTTTTAATCTGTTAGAATTTAGCACATATAGTTTTGAGAAAATTAACAGTAATTTTTTGTCTTTTAGACATGGTATAACTGCAATGAATCAAAAAATGAAAGGCACTAATAAAAATATATATACATATATATACACATACATATGTAATATAGGTTACACATTGTAACATAGCAATAAGTATATGTATGTTTGGTGAAGAATAAGTATATGTATGCTTGGTGAAGCTAACATTTTTTATAGTTAGATATCCGAGTTGGTTAGGAAAGTATTTTTTTGTGTGCCCTTCATAAAGTTCATAGAAAGGAATAGAATCAAAGGCACTACCCATTTGATCAGTTATATTTATTATAAGAGGTCAGTAGTCACTATTTTCTTTACATTTTAAATATCTTCAAAATAATATAAATATATAAAATTTCTGTACTGATGTAAAACTTCTAACTTAGATCTGAGTGATAAAATTTATTGAAGTCAGCCGGGCGGTGGTGGTGCACGCCTTTAATCCCAGCACTCGAGAGGTAGAGGCAGGCAGATCTCTGTGAGTTCGAGGCCAGCCTGGTCTACAAAATGAGTTCCAGGAAAGGCGCAAAACTACAGAGAAACCCTGTCTCGAAAAAAACAAAAAAAAACAAAACAAAAAAAAAAAAAAACAAAAACATTTATTGAAGTCAGTATAATAGAGTTGTGAACTTTTTAACAGTCCTAGAACTGGGAACTGTTGAGATGGCTCAGTGGTAAAGAGCACTTGTTCTCCCAGAGGACCTGGATCCCACTTCAAGCACCTTCATGGTGGCTTGCAACCATCCATAACTCCAGTTTTAGGAATCTGACTCCCTCCTCTATCCTCTAAGAGCATGAGGCACACACATGGTGCACATACATACATGCAGGCAAAACACTCATAGACATAGTTTTTATAAAGAGTCCTAAATACAAAAGAATTCCTTTTTATAAATGCGTTTCTCCATTTGTTGACCATTACTTTGAGTCAGTCTCATAAACTGTCTTCAGGATGCTTTAAGTAACTGTACAGACTTGGCAGTGTTCTTACAAAGATAATCTTTGTCCCTTTTTTTTTAATGCCTTTATTTGTACACACGTCATTACTCCATGTTTGATAATTCTGGCCTGTGTACCTACAACTTAAAAGTTGTGTTAGAAATAGTTTTAGTGTCCCAGAAAAAAAAAAATTCAAAAAATGACCTTTACCTTCTTAAATTGAACTACTATAGGAAAAAAAAATTATTTCCTTTCATATGGTTTAAGAATGCAGAAATATAAACATACAAAGAAATGCTTCTAAGCCATGTAACCTGGTTATTTTACCCAAGAGATGGCACATACAAGATGTTCCTTAAAGACTAATTATTTCTGCGTCTGAAGCTTCATTGTAACTAATTAGTATATATTCTGACACGTCTTAGAACAAAGCCCTGTAGACTGCCCCTCTGTTATTTTTAGTATTCATTGTGCAGGAAATATACACATGAAGACTGTTTCTTTAGTGTAGCAATTATTCATAAACTGTGCCGTTTCCAATTTTTAGTTATGTATAAAACCATTCACTATAACTCTATGGGGAAACAACATTTAATATAAATGAATATGTGTATATTTAGAAAACCTAGCTATAAGTTAGGAAAACCCAGAGGCCCCACTGTACTGCACTCCACCTGTGGCCCTTGATGATTTATTTATTTGTTTGTTTGTACTCACTCTGGTCTGTTTTGCAATAAAGAATGCATTTGCTGCATTGAACACAGAATAAAGTATGTTATTCCTTTCATCAAACAAGTATTGTGATCTCTAAAATTTGGCAGTGATAATTATGGCATTATAACTGATGGGGACTTGTTCTCTACCTTACTCTGACTGCTGGAGAAAATACGGTGGACAGTGCAGCATGGTGTTGGTTTACCTTCTCTTAAGGATTTAGTCAGCTGTGAGCCATGTCTCTACTGCCTCCACACTCAAGTAACAGCAAGTCTGAATTTGCTAACCATAGACCTGACATTCAGCTTTGAGAAATGAACCGTCAGATGTCCAGTGATGGACACTAGTAACTCAGGCCTCATGCAGTCATAGTTAGTAAAATCTCAAACAGACCATAAGCTTTTTATTGCTTGTTTGGAAATTAGAATACTCTAGATTTTAAGAGCAGTTTTTTTGTTTTCTTATGATCATTTGACAGCAGGTAATGTTTTCAATTAATTCAAAGAAAATTCAAGCATGTGTATGTTAACACAATCACTCAATTACCATTTCTTAATGTTTTTAGAGTTTGGTTGAAAATATAGTTAAGTACTAATTTGCTTAACATTTTCCTACAATTCTTTTCCTTAAAAGAAAAAAAAAACCAGTAGAAGTATTCTCCTGAATGGATGAGGGCTATCTATTAACTCTGGATTTTCTTTCTTTTTCTCCATTTCTCATCTTTCATTCCATTATATTCCCCTGCATTCCCTTTTATTTTTGTTTATGTTAAAATGCCACTTCCCTTTCTTAATTACTTTTTACCCAGACACTTCTGAAGTTGATTTATTTGTTATTAATGCTCCATACACTCCAGTGCCAGATCCCACTCCCATGATGCCACCAGTGGGAGTTCAGGCTTCCATTCTGAGTCATGACACCATAAGGATTACGTGGGCGGACAACTCCCTGCCCAAACACCAGAAGATTACAGATTCCCGCTACTACACAGTTCGGTGGAAGACCAATATCCCAGCAAACACCAAGTACAAGGTACTAAACATTTGCTATGGGTGAAAAAAGCTAATCAGTGGTATTTTCTTGTTTTAAAGTTCTTGTTTCATACTTTTCCAGAATGCAAATGCAACAACTTTAAGCTACTTGGTTACTGGTTTAAAACCAAATACGCTCTATGAATTCTCTGTGATGGTGACCAAAGGTAGAAGGTCAAGCACGTGGAGTATGACAGCTCATGGAGCTACCTTTGAATTAGGTATGTGTAGTGCTAATCCGTGTCACATGGCATTTCTTCCCTTTGTACACTATGAAAGCCTGTGGGAGTTCACACTGTTGTTGTGCCACATTCGCAGCCATGGGACATCTTATCACAAAACTGCAAGAGTAGTACACATATTGACATCTCTGCAGAACCAGGGGACAACTGCATTTTAGTTTTATTGGCCATTTCAACTATTTTGGATTTTGGGGTCACCTAGCCAGAACATTAGTAAACAACAGAACAGTATAATGCAAGACAGCCTAGGTTTTAAATTAAGAGACTTGAATTCAATCTCAGGTCAACCATCTACTGACTGTGCTCATGAGTATGTCATCTAATCCCTCTGAATCTCAGTTTCTTCCATTTTGGGTGGGGGTGATAATCACCCCCTTTTCTACTTTAGAAGATTATTATAAGGTAAAATGAGGAACAGATGGAAAAGCTTGTGGTTAGATACAAGAGATTATTGTCATTAATCCTGCTTTACTGGTAAACTGAAATTGAAAAATGAAGTGACCTGCCCTTGACCAAGCAGTTGCCCAGCCATGCTTGCCCAGTCTGAACACTTTACTGGTAGCCCAGGGCTTCTTGGAAAGCAGCTCTCTAAGATCCTTAACTGAACTAGCCTTTGGTGTTTGTAAGTACACGTGATGGAGAAAAGATAACGAAGCATATTTAAAGAAAGAGTATGCTACCAGCCTTGAGATCTGTTTGCCTTTTGCTGGCTTTTTTAAAGCCCATTCTTTCACTTCCCTTGGGCTTTGCAGGGATGAGGATATGAATGACCTTGGGAATCTCTGTATTCTGGCCTACTTCTGGCATAATGAAAAGCTAAACTTACACATTCTGCACAAACTAGTCTGGTCATTCTGCACAGTTGCTTGGAATTTCTACAGGAAAGGGGACTGAGCTGGAGAGTTAGGAATATAGGGCATAAAAGGGTAAATTGTCATTAGTTTGCTTACTTTTCTGTTTATTTTGGTTTTTCGTTTGCTTGCTTGCTTGCTTAATTTTTTTGTTTGTTTGTTTTGGCTTTGTTTTGAGACAGGTTCTCACTGTGTAGCCCTAGCTGTTCTCAGACTCACTATATAGACCAAGGTGACATCCAGCTCACAGAGATCCCACCTGCCTCTGCCTCTAGAATGCTAGGATTAAAGGTGTGCGCCATCACACTCAGGTCCTCTATTTTAAGAATATGTCTTTGCTTTACTTCCAGCTTATTGACTAATAAGTGAAAGTTTTGTTTTCTCTTAGGATGTTTGTTTGACAGGGCTTTTCCACCTTATATTGCAACTCTAGTATTTTAGGAAGTGACAATTTGAGGGAATACTTGATTTGAGTATTTACCTACTCATACCTTACATTTAAAGTTCTCAGGTATAATGTAGAAAAGCCATTTTCTTTTGTTGGCTTTTCTGATGATAAGCAACTTTTATTTAGAGCAGTAATACCAGCAGGTGGTGGTAGGCTTTCAGTGTAAGCGTAAAATGAAAAATACAAAGCTGTAAATTTCTTCTTTGAGGGAATTGAGCTTTTAAAAGCAATATTTGGCTTGAAGAGCCAACTCTAAGCAAGAGAGAAAACTATTTCACACTTTAAAATGTTCTACCAGATAAGCCAAATCGAGTGAGAGGAAGCAGGTGTGGACCAGTTATGTAACTGCTTTCAATTTGATGCCCTGACCACGCATGCCTCTCTGGGTTGTCATAGCCTTAGGGAGTTGCTGATTGTACAATGCCAGACAGAAGTGTGTGCTTAGAAACAGTGGCCTTTGATTCTGGGGAGTATATATCTCTGACTCCAGCCCACAGGCCCATTTTCTGTCCTCATAGTATTTGTTTGGTTTGGTTTGGTTTTTCCTTTGACACTTTGTATAGTCTTCTTTTTATTAGACATGGTTGGTTACACGTAGACTTGAGGTATTGAAGCCAGGGGATTTGTCTTCGCTCTGTACATCTGCTGTGCCTTATCAATGAAAAGAGTTGGAAAATTTTGAATTACATTGAAATGGACAGTATTTGTTGTTTTGTAGTTCCTACTTCTCCACCTAAGGATGTGACAGTTGTGAGTAAAGAAGGAAAACCTAGGACCATAATAGTGAACTGGCAGCCTCCCTCTGAAGCTAACGGCAAGATTACAGGTGAGATGCCTTAGACTATACACTATTCCAGGCAAGGACTGTGTTGTCAGTAGAAGTGGAGTGTAAGGCTGGCTTGGCCATTGTAGAGAGTGCTATGAGCCATGTTGGTCCTTGAAACTGAAACAAGGGAGTACAGTCTGCCCAAAATAGCATGGAAGTGAGTGGCCAGCCAGTGGTTTTGCTTAACAGTATCTGGTGGGGCGGGAGTATGCTAGACAGCCTTTGTTCTACTGAGCTAGATGAGTATGTTTATTGTCCATAAAGCTGATCATTCCCCAGGTGACTTGCTTTGAGCTTGTGTGTTTAGTTCTGCTGGGAATTGCCTAAAACATATAAACTGCTCTTCTACTTTAAAGCCCCCCAAAAACCCATTAAGCTTTTTTTTTTTTTTTTTTTTTTTTTTTTTTTGGTTTTTTCGAGGCAGGGTTTCTCTGTGTAGCTTTGCGCCTTTCCTGGAACTCGCTTTGGAGACCAGGCTGGCCTCGAACTCACAGAGATCCGCCTGGCTCTGCCTCCCGAGTGCTGGGATTAAAGGCGTGCGCCACCACCGCCCGGCTCCCATTAAGCTTTTAAGCCACCAATACCCCAAAGCCTGCTACTTCAGGTTTCTTTGCTCTTACTACTAGTGTTAAAAGGTTAAATTATCTTAGGCCTACGAAGGAACTGGGAATTTTTCCCCCTTGGACTTCAGAGAGAAATTTCCCATAATAAAAGAGGATACTTACTGGCTGCTGTTTGGAACCTCTGCCACATTAGGAGTGTTCTGAAGAACCAGTTTACCCTCTGAAATATGAGGAAGGTGGCCTAAAGACTGAGAAAGAGAAAGTGTTTCTTAACATTTTGTTCCTGTAACTTTGTTTTTTTGTCTGTCTGTTTTGGGTCTTTTGAGACAAGATTTCTCTATACAGCCCTAGCTGGAACTCACTCTGTTGTCTCACAGGTGCTGGGACTAAAGGAGTGCTCCAGTGTGTTCCTGTAACTTTGAATAAGATGTCCTTTTCCATAAATTCTAGTCTTTATATCTTATTTTTTTAAGTTACTACTTTGCCTCTTCTGTAAAAGAAATACATTGACTCGCATTACATTTTACTTTGTCTTTTAAAACCTTGAACAATAAATCACATTTCTACAGTGTGAGTCAAGTAGGCTTATGTTTGGGAGGCTTCCTGCCTCGTTGTGGGGATTGAGTGCCCCCTGGTGGCAGTTTCTATGGCCTCACCTGACCCAATTTTAGAACTTTGTCAGAGGTTTTCCAATCTGCCAAGCATTTTTCTCTTAAGAGATGACTTTGGTTGGAGCTAGTTGAGCATTGCATACCATTACTAAGTCTCATAACTATATTATTTTAAATCTAGGCCCTCATGGTGCTTTATTCAGATATTATATCATAGGCATTTATTGATTCTGATTGCAAAAAGGAAAACAGAAATGGTATTTCTTTTCCTATATATTGCTTTGGACAGGTTACATCATTTATTACAGCACAGATGTGAATGCAGAGATCCATGACTGGGTCATTGAACCTGTTGTGGGTAACAGACTGACTCACCAGATTCAGGAGTTAACACTTGATACACCATACTACTTCAAAATCCAGGCCCGGAATTCAAAAGGCATGGGACCCATGTCTGAAGCTGTCCAGTTCAGAACACCTAAAGGTAAAGCTCCCTGAGCCAAGGGTTTTAATATGCTGTCTAAAGAGAAGGACTGCAGCATATAGAGACTGTGGGTAATGTGGAAAATGCTGGTAATGAACTTGCCAGCCTCACTGTGAAGACTTCCAAAGAATTCCTCTCCTACCCACTGACTGCCAAATCGGTACTCTCCCAATCCACATAGACGGGTACTTTGGCTCTGCATATCTGGGCAGAAGAATTGCAGTGATCTCAAAGTTTTATCAAGGAAGCCAGAAGTGATTCTTTTGGTTTTCGTAGAGGTATACTACATGTTATTATGACAGATGTTCTTTCAACACATGCAGGCTCTTAACATAAAAAGTTCATATGTTAACCTATGTAGAGAACCAGACTGGAAGGGGCCATTTATGTAAAGCTCAAGAAAATGAATATAAAATAGTAAGCCAAGCAAGCTTAGGTAATAAAATTGAGTTGGGTACTGAGTTTGGAAATGTGGAAATCTAAATTTCTTTTCTATTGTCAATTTATTTGGAAGTTCGTGGGAATTTTATTTTTTCCTTTAAAACCTCTGTCTGTCCATCTTCAAAGCTGATGATGCTTGCTCTTGTTTCCTCTTCCCCTGTGCTTGGCCTGTCAGCGGACTCCTCTGATAAAATGCCTAATGACCAAGGTAAATGAGTAGACGGCCTCTCTCTCACTTCTCTCTTTTGTGACCTGTTATTAGCGTTTTGTTTCATTTTCCCCTGGAAATTAGTACCATGTGCTAAAAACCACACACATACTTACTGGCCAAAGTGGAGTTGAGTCCATGTTTGTAGCCCTTGGGATATTTGAAAAGCTGAGGGATTCATTTAGAAGCCAAATCCACTGGTGGAAGAAAACTGAGTTGAGATGCTAATGTTATAAACAGGTTAAGGTGTTAAGATGCTAATGTTATAAACAGTGGTAAGCATTTGAGGCATAAAGTGACCAGTATACTAACCTTCCTTATTTGTAGCTTTTAGGAGAAGTTAATAGCAAATTCAACAAATACCATATTTCCCTTCTCGCATACATAAATCCTGTTAAATAGGTGCTTATCTGTAACCAAGAATTTATTCTTTTTGCAATATGTTAATTTATATCTTTATTTCTTCTCTTAAATATTAAATATGACTATTTTATAAAAGGATTAAAAAGTATAAGGCATGGACACTTAGGAAGCATGAGCCTTGATGTCACCAGTCTTGAAATCATCCGTCAGCACTTTTTTCATTGTACTTGCTCTGGTGGCATGGTAGCTGTACTTCATGGTTTTTATCTCTGAGAATTTCCATACAGCGAAAGAATGCTAAAAGTAAATTTGATAATTGCTTTCATAGTTTAAGAGTAGAAATCAGAAATACAAGATTTTTGGATCTTGGTTAATGCAAGGAAGAGTCAGAACTTAAAAGTATTGAGTTCATGACTTTGGACATGTGTTTGTAATCAGTAACCTGGGAGAAAACTGCAGGCATAGTTTTTTGTGAGTATAGAAGCATGAGATTTCACAGATCATTACATTGTGTATGCAGAGAATGTAAATGTGCTCTTCTCTTTCCCTTCACTTGGTAACTATTATGCAACACTTTGGTGTTCATGCCTCTGGTATTCAAAATTTTTTACCTGTTGGTATTTTGGTTACTAGATTTATCCTTTGAATTTCTTGTTTATTCTTTAAATGTTAAAGAAAATATTGGGAAATATAGTAATATAAGCCAACTAATAATCTTGGCAAAGCATGTTCAGTGGCAATTTTTTCTTTTAACATGATGCAGTGCTCTGGAAGGTTTAATTGAAATGTAGCCTACATAATGATCATGAACATTTAACTCTGAAGAACCTTAAAATGTTAAGTATCTCTGCCAATTAGATTTTGCCTGAGGTCATAACATGAAAAACAACTGGAGTCTTGATGTGTAGTATGTGTCGCTTGGGAGAAATGATAGCCTCACAAGTAAGAGGATAAAGTAATAAGTATAAACAATGGAAAAGGGGTCAGGGACTAAATTAAATTAGAATATGTCCTAAAAATACTGAGACTATACCATAGGAGCCAAGAACTTCTTTTCCTTTCTTATATAAGGTTTTGGCTTCTGAGAACATACCAAACATATTTAGCCTCTAGATTTATCCTATTAAATGAACTACTTAAATAATCTTAGATTTGGGTTTCTTTTGTTTCTTTTAAACTGTGGTAATTTATAAGAGGAAAGAGGAATTGACATTAATGGTAATGTTTTACAGAAATAAATTTAGTTTATGTACTTCTAGTCAAGCTTTATTTGTGAAAATACCTCTCAAAAATGTTTACTAGAGCTCCATGTGCTCTGCCTCCATAAAGGGAAGAGTATATTCTTCCCTGAATTTATTATGTTTGTAATAGTTAACATTTATGGATCATTTATTACACACCAAGCAGTATTCACAGTGTTTCATGGTCTTAAAATTCCATTTGAGCCTCACAGTAGCTAATTAAAGTAGATGCTTTTAGTATCCCTGCTTTAACTTAAGGAAACAGAGGCACAAAAGACTAATTAAATAACTTGCCCAATATCAAAGTACTGCTGTGTAGTGGAGCTGGTGTTCAAGGGCCATCTCTTAGGCACTGTGTGCTATTAACTAGAAGGAGCAGCTTTTGTTTGTCGTCATTCTTGAGGGCCCCTTTTCAAGAGCTTGCTGCTCGGAACTTCTGGCTAGTAACTTTGAATTGAGGAATACCTTTACTTCATGGAGGAAGGGCTTCCCCTAAGCGGTTTTGCCATAAATGTGAAGAAAGAGACTGAAAACCAAGAATAAGGATTATCAAACAAAAACCTGGTGTTTCTGTCTCCTGAGGTCTGTTGCTGGGGAGACCCCAGGTCCGAGTCAGCAGCCTCACTTACTTGAACCTGTGACTGTGAGATCAGAGGAATAGTGACCTATGTAAGCAGCTAGAAGGAAGCTTTGTTTTTTCTGTTTTTAATGCTTAGGTAACAGAAAAGGAAGTGAGAATATGATTTGAACCTCTGCTTACCTTCCTGCTCTTGCTTAGGTTAACTTTATACTTGGAAGGGAAACTTCATAATCTGAAAAATATAGCCATAACAGTACTGACACTAGCCAGGTTAGATCCTCATCACCAAGTCCTTGGGTGAATACAGTTGTTTGGTACAACCATCAGCCTCACTTATTCCCTTGGCTCCTTTTGTTGTAAAAGAAGCTACTTCTACCACATGTCCTCTCTGAGCATCACTTCCTGGCCTAGAGAAATGGGGGCTGGGGTCCCCCACTTCTGAACAGCAGAGTGGTAATCTGCTCATGGCCTAGAAACAGAGGCATCAGTCTTCTAGATACTTCCTTGCACAGAAAGCTGTTTCTGTTTACCTTGGCACACAAACTGTATTTGCCCATTATTTGTGTTGTTTCATTTTGTTACAGAGTAGACTGAAATGTTTTGTTTTTAGAAAATACTTACTAGCTGTAAAGTGGACTGTCACACCTACATGTTAGGTTGTTATTGACATGATTTCTTCTGCTTCAGCCTTAGGATCGACAGGAAAAGGAAGCCGACTGCCAGACCTAGGATCTGACTACAAACCTCCAATGAGTGGTAAAGCCCTCTTGAAGGCTTTTTCAGCTTGCTGTGCACATTATGCAGTCTTGCTTAAATTTTCAAATATGTTTTATAGCTTCAATGTTGGGTTATTGCATGTTAATGTAGTTTATTTTATTTAGCAGAGTTAGCATTGGCCATTTTGTGGCAAATGTTGCTGAATTACTGGAAGTCTATTCATCATAGAATCTTGCTTCTCCACACAGCTAGCTGGAGACAAGATAGATTCCTAAACAAATGATCTGTCTCCTATTACCTCTAGAAAAGAGACTTTCAAAAATTAGCCCTCTGGTAGGATTAGCCATTACCTGTCGCGAGCCAGAGAACTGATTCAGAATCTCAACATCTCCTTACTGTACTGTTTTTAGTTTGGGAATTCTGGGGGGAAAAATCCTACTTTTCTACCATTCTATAAGCTACTAACCTCAATTAATTAGCACTTCCTTCTTGGTGCTGGAGACATAGTTAAGAGCACTGGCTGCTCTTGCAGAGGACCTGGGTTCAATTCCCAGCATTCACATGGTAGCTCACATCTGTCTGTAACTCTAGTCCCAAGGGATCTGCCATCCTCTTCTAGACTCCTTGGGCCCTGTGTGAATGTGGTGTACAGACACACATGCAGGCAAAACACCCATACACATAAAATAAAAATAAATAATTTTGTTTCTTAAAAAGCCACTTCCTTATCCACAGAATGTTACTCATCATTTCTGAGTTACTTTCACACTTCAACTTACCTCTGCTCCTCTACTCTGGGAATTAGGGAGAACAGATTGCATTATTCCCAGTATATAGATTCTGGATCAGTGGGGTGTCTGAGGCCACCCACTAATTCTGGCATAAAACCAGAATTCAGACCTCTCTCTTCTGATTGTGCTTTTTTCACTGGCCCATGCAGCCTAAAATCCAGGGAATTCTATACCAGCTACAAGAGTCCAGGTGGCAAAATGTCTAAAAAGTAGTCACTAGAATTGATTTTCACTGTCTCATCACTTCTACCTCATAGACACATGAGACTATAAGGAATAACTTCTTATGCTCCAGCTAGCTGCCTAATGTCCATACTTAGGGAAATCAGCTGACTTTTAGAAGAACCAGGCAAACTTGAATGGTTCAAGAAGTTTTAATACTCTCCTGGTTTAGAGATTTCTCGAACCTTGTGCATTTGTTGCATGTTGGACTATAGACAGTATAGTGTCAGGGCTGTGAGAAAGTAATTTTCTTTGTCTTTTCTTTCATTTATATATTCATTTGTCCATTGTATTTTGAAGGTTCAGACTCTATGGCATACTATAGGAGGAAGAAAGTAAAATAACACCTGATAAGCCGGGTGGCGATGGCACATGCCTTTAATCCCAACACTCGGGAAGCATAGCCAGGCAGATCTCTGTGAGTTCGAGGCCAGCCTGGGCTGCAGAGTGAGTTCCAGGACAGGCACCAAAACTACACAGAGAAACCCTGTCTTGAGAAAAACAAAACAAAATAAAAAAATGAAAAAGAAAAAAAAAAAGAATCTAGCTCAGTATTTCTGTTGATAGCAATGTTAGGTTAACAGTATGGCTAATTTTATTAACTCTAGTACTGTAGTCTTTCCCAAATAGAAAAAATGTTATCTCATTGAAGGTCAGTATGTACAGTTTAAGTTGTCTGCTTAGCTTTTTCTCAGAAATGAAGGATAAAAATGATTGAACCAAATGTAAAAGAATAAGCTCTTAAGCCATTCTAAATCAATCTCAGATTTAGAGCACTGTACTTAGATGTCTATAAAATCATAGAATCAAAGTTGGAAGGTCAGATAATCCAGTGTGGTTGGAAGGGATTCCCACACAATGAAAAAAGGTTTGGTTTAGGAATCTAGCACTCCTTTTATCAGCAGACTGGTTGGCTGGCAAGCCCTGGGATCTGCCTGTCCCTGCAGATCCACCAGTACTGAGGTTATCATTGTACTCCATTGTGCCTAGTTTTTATGTGGGTGCCAGGGATTTCAGGTCAGAACACCGAGTCTGTCTCCCATGACAAACCCAGTGAGCAGTCTCCCCCAGCCTTCTTGTTAACACTTCCTTCTACAACATCCCGCTTCTTAAGTACTTTGTTTCTGGTTGATTGGTTGGTTAGTTTTTGAGACAGAATCTCATTCTATAACCCTGGTGTGAGCCTGGAATTCTCTGTGTGACCCAAACTGGACTCAGTTTACTGCAGTCTTCAAAGTGTTGGTATTACAGACATGTGCCACCACACAGCTAACAAAAATCGTAGTGCCAGGCAAGGGACACCTCTTCCATACGTTTTCTGAGCCTTTGGGGTTGGGGACTAAGAGTTGATAAAGGTGTTTCATCTCTAGCTGAGCATTCACAATTACTTATTTTTAGCACTTTGAATAGTAACACATTTCTGCATTGACTTGTAAACACTGCAGAGGTTAGGCCATCAAAGTTGGGAGGAACACAAATCTATAAATCTGCCTCAGGGTCCTTCCACTTCCTGTTCCCTCTCTCTAGAACAACAGTACTCAACCTGTGGGTCATGACCCCACAGGGGTCACATATCAGATATCCTAAATACCAGATATTTTACATTACAATTCATAACAGTAGCAAAATTGCAGTTATGAAGTAGCAAGGACACAATTTTATGGTTGGGGGTCACCACAACATGAGGAACTGTATTAAAGAGTCACAGCATTAGGAAGGTTGAGGACCATTGCTCTGGTGTGTCTTCCCTCAGGCCTTTGTATGATGAGATCCTTCTTATCTAATTAGAAGCTCAAAAGCCATTTCTAAGAAAAGCTTCTTTTTAAAAAATTCATTTAATACAGTTATACAGATGAAAACAAGTTGAACTTAGAGTCCACATCGTGTGTTCTAGAAGCTGTTTACAGGGACGTGCAGGTGCAGGCTCCAGGCCTTGCTTCTCCACCACTGGGAAAGAGACCTTATACTTGAGACAGAGCCGCATTAAATTCAGAAAAGCTTTTCACCAGCTTAGTCTAAGTCAGCCACACAGTCACTTTGCAGTGTAGCCCTCCCCCCTTTTCATAGCATTCTTAGCCAGTGGTTTCTTTCTGCTTATTGTTTGTGCCAACCTCCCACCCCCAGCGTTCACATCTTTGCTAGCCACTGTTGCATCTTGAATACCTACAGTAATAACTGGCACATAGTAACTCCTCAGTAAATAATGCATATGTCTAGACCTGCTTCTTGCTGAAGTTGAATAAGAAAATGGTATTGTCTGTATGCTTATGACAAAGATTATCTTTCAGATAGTGATTTTGTAATTTCAGACATCTATATGTTAAGGAAAACTTTTTACTTTATATGAATATGTATTTTATATGATTTTGAAAAAATCCTCAAAGGATTTAGAAATCATGGGTGAGAGAGAGAGAGAGAGAGAGAGAGTGTGTGTGTGTGTGTGTGTGTGTGTGTGTGTGTGTGTGTGTGTGTGTGTGTGTGTGTGTGTGTGGTGTGTACATGTTACATGTGTGTATACAGAGGCCCAAGTTATGTCCACATTTAAGACAGAATCTCTCACTGGGCTGCAGCTCACACAGTAGACTAGGCTGACTGACCCTGAGCTCCAGTGCTCTGCCTCCCAGAGCTCCACTTGCCTTGCTTCCCCAGCACTGAGATTATAAGCTCGTGTCACCATGCCCAGCGTTTTGGGGGGTTTTTTTGGTTTTTGTTTTTTGGTTTTTTTCCCCAGAGGTTCTGGGCATGGAACCCAGGAACTCACACTTGCAAGACAAACATCTTACCTACTGAGCTATCTCCGCAGCTCAACATGGGACTTTTGTAAGATGTGCAAGACACCAGAGAGGCAAGACCTCTGACATACTTGTCAGAATGTATCTGAACCTTCGAGCTTTGAAAGCTCTACAATGTTGGTACCCTTGAAGGTTTCATTGAATGCTGTTCTTTGAGCAAACCTCTGTGCTGATCCCTGTGTGGGGAACAGACTCTGATATCCCTAGGAATTTAGAATCTAGAAATAGTTTCCTTGAGTGGCATATTATGTGGTACTGTGTTAAAAGGTATGAAGGAAGTTCCATGAAATAACTTGGAATGGTTTGATAGCCTGATTGATGTATATTTTTAAATCGCCTAACAAATTAACCATTTTTCCTGTGCAGGCAGCAACAGCCCTCACGGGAGCCCCACCTCTCCCCTAGACAGCAATATGCTGCTGGTCATCATTGTCTCTGTTGGTGTCATCACCATTGTGGTGGTTGTGATCATCGCTGTCTTCTGTACCCGGCGCACCACCTCTCACCAGAAGAAGTAAGGGTTCCTTAAGTGTAACCTGTAAACTTGTAGAATATCTCTTTTTGGCTTTTTGTTTGTTTTTTTCTTCTTATATGTTGCTTATGTTTTTAGAGTGATACAAAGAGTTAAAAACCATAAAGTACATGAAAAGCCACTTTAAATGCAGCCATGCCCCTCCTCATGGGAATGTCTCAGGGATCATGTATATTATGATAGGTCGCACAAGATTTTAATGGAGCTGAAATATTCCTGCCATCTACTGAACACAAAGTTGAAGAGGCAAGGGAAAAAGAACCTATGGGGGGAGGAGGAGGAGGAAAAAGAACTACCAAGAAGTTTTGTTAGGTTTAACAGGCTTTTGTGAGCCTCAACAAGCTCCTTAAAAAGTTTGAAAACTGGGAAGCCTGCTCAACAGTTAAGAACATGTACAGCTTTCGTAGTGGACTCAAGTTCTGTTCCCAGCACCAACTTTGGGTGGCTCACAGCCATCTGTAACTTCAGCTTAAAGGAATCTGACACCCTCTTCTGGTCTCTACAAAAGTGTATGCATAAATAAAAATAAAAAGTTTGAAAATATCTTTCCCTGTCCCAGGCCAAAAAGTTTGCATCTACAAGCAGAAATGTTCATGGTGTGCTGTTTATAAATTAAAAAAAAAAAATCTGTTGAAGGAAGGAACTAAACCAAGCAGCCCACTATAGACTTTTCTAAGTAGAGAGACCTGATCAGGAAGTGGGGCAGGTCCTCAGAAGGGATTCTAGAAGGCGGCACTGTCAATCATAATATGTATGTAACATACGTACTATTCTCCCCAAAGACCTTCCAGTAGGACAAGATATGAATGTACAAGACAGTGGCATCAAAGATCTGAATCTGTGAACAGTCTAGGCTAATATGTATGTTTGTGTCCTACTGTTTTGTTGTTGTTTTAGTTATGTATATGTCTATGCATATATGTAGGTCTATGCACATGAGTGCAGGGGCCAGACATCAGATCCCTCTAGAACTGGAGTTACATAGGTGGTTGTAAGCCAACCCACAGTTGTACTGGGAAGCAAATTCAAGTCCTCTTCAAAAGAAGTTTATTCTCTTAACTTCTGAGCCTTCTTTCTAACTATGTGTCTTAATTTTTAACAAAAATAACAACAAAAATGTTTAAAAAACTAAAAAAATAGCCGGACAGTGGTGGCGCACGCCTTTAATCCCAGCACTCGGGAGGCAGAGGCAGGTGGATCTCTGTGAGTTCGAGGCCAGCCTGGGCTACAGAGCGAGATCCAGGAAAGGTGCAAAGCTACACAGAGAAACCCTGTCTCGAAAAAACAAAAACAAAAAAACCTAAAAACTAAGGGCTGGGGACGTGGTTCAGTGAGTCAAGTGCTTATAATGCGAACATGAGGACCTGAGTTCAATGCCCAGTACCTGCTTTATAAAAACCAGACTCAGCAGTATGCATCTCTAACTCCAGTAGTGTGGTGACAAATGGATCCCTCAAGCTTGTTGACCGGCCAGCCTTGCCAGTCTATGAGTGCTAAGTTTAGTGATAGACCCTGTTTCAAAAAATATGGCGTAAGAGTAATAGAGGAAGATACCAGATGTCAGTCTCTGGTCTCCATACATACTTGGACACATGCATGAAAAACAATGAGAAGTAAAACATGGGGTTGATAAAAATAGAATGTTTAATGGGGTGAAGAAAAAAAATCTATTTTTACCACAAAAGCCAGAAAGCACATCTGTAGATGTACACAGCAAGCAAAACACCTAGAGGCTTTGAACAGACCTAGGTTTCTGAACAGACCTACCATAGGCTATTTCACAGCCTATGTATCAGCCAAGGTGTGAGAAACTAACTATGAGCCTAGTATAAATATTATAGCTTTTTTTTTTTTTTTTTTTTTTTTGAGACAAGGTCTCACTATATAGTCTTTACTGGCCTGTAGACCAGGCTGGCTTTGAACTCACAGAAATCCACCTGTCTCTGCCTCTTGTGCTGGGATTAAAGGCATGTGCCACTGTGTCCAGCTAATGTATTTATTTCCCATACATAGGACAGGTAATAAGCTACCCCGTAACTGCTATTTGAATGACTTTATGTCAAATAAGTTCTGTGATATTTTAAATCTCTCTTGTCTAATAGCTTTCTATAGTTTACATTGCATACCTTTTCCAAGAGAAAGAGGGCTCCTTTTATATATGCCTCTTGTCCACATTTGATTATGGAAAACTGTTTTTCTTAAAAGTCTGAAAGACAGCTTTTTTAGAACATTTCTGCAGGTTTCTGTATTTGGTACTTCATTTATCTATCATTATGAACTTGCTCCTATAGCTAATGTTAGTATTTTGGGGATCTTTAATAGTATATAAAGAGCAAAATTGATACATACAGAGACAGACAGACAGACACACCACACACACACACACACACACACACACACACACACACACACACACACACACACACGACAAAGAGTTCCATGGTACTTTAGAAGGAGTTAGAATTCAAAGTAGATAAAAATAAGAGTGTCTTCAGATTGAAAGTAGGAAAATAGGTTCTGTATTTTGTATTTGAATCTGCAAGTTCAACAGATTGGGTCCCTTTGTTTAAAATAATTGCATCAACTCTTCATAGAGCTGCCCCCCTACTCCCCTTAAGCTGCTTCTGAGTATTCTATTAGCCATTGAAAATATAAATGAGCCTTTCTTGTTCCTTTTCTTCCTCTTTAATACTTGAAGTACCTCCTGTTCAGGTAGTGGCTTTTATAGCAATTTACAGTGTCAACATCAATAGAGAATGTAGAGTTTAGGCCCCTGTTGTTTCTTCAGACATTCTCTTTAGTTCCCTGACTCTTCACAGATGACCCAAGATTCTACTTCAAGAAGATAGAAGCTGTCAGATGATGTATTGTTGTGTTTTGTATTTCTACATCAAAATACCCAAGGGTAGGCACTTTGTAAAGAGGTTTATTTGTTTCAAGTTTCTGGTGACTAAAGGGTCCAAATCGCATGGTTCTGACATGCTGGTGAGGGTCCCTTGCCATAGGATACCAAAGAAACAGAAAAGAGTTGTATGCAAAAGAAGATGCCAGAAATGAGTGCTAGACTCCATCACAACAGCCTGTTCTTTAGGAACTGATCAAGTCCTGTGAGAACTACTTAATGTCCTCCAAGGTGATATCCCATTGGCTTAATTCCCTCCCACTAGGTTTCATCTCTTAAAGATTCCATTACCTCTTATTACCACTAATGAGGTTTCCAGCACATAATTTTGGGGGGACAAACCACATCCAAACTGTAGGAGATGAGAGAGCTACCTCTTTGTATCACCATCTAACCCCAAAGTATTTTGAGGCAAGGTTTTACAGCAAGCTGGCTTCAAAGCCATAACATTTATTTCAAAGCCTCCAAACTACTGACATCACAGCTATGTGCCACTGTGCCCAGTGACTTTCAGGTTTTCAGATTAGGAATGCTTAATTTATAATGATACAGTGATCCTATAAGATCACATCACCTAGTGACAGAGCAGCCATTTCAGTTTGTAAAAGTATACTCTGATTCACCAAAAAAAATGAAGAATTTATTTCTGAGAAAGTATCTCCATCTTAATCATATGTGACTACCAAATAATTGCTGTACAAATGGTTTTTATACTGTATTGCTTCAAGAATAATGACAAGGAAAAGTTAACATATTCAGTAAAATTTAAAAGCAATATATTTTCATTCTAAAGTTGGTTGAATCTGAGAATATGAAACACAGATATGAGGGTCCACTGTACTTGTTTATATTAGCTTGGAGTCTTTTTTTTTTTTTTTTCTTCACTACATGTTCAAGCTTTAGTCCTTTCTAATGTCTTTTCTGTCCCACACATTGCCTCAGAGCCCTCTCTTCTCCAAACGCTTCCACATGATCTCATGTACCTCTGTGGTTTCATTTACTGTGTGCCTCCCAGAAACTATTTCTGTTTACAGCCAGGCCTCTTTTTTCTGAGTATCAGGTGGACACACCTTGTCGCTTCTTTCACATTTCTTCTTTAAACTCAGCGTGTACCTGAGATATGAATATGCCTACTTCTCTAGGCTCCTGTGTTTGAACATTGGTCCATAGATAGTGGCTCTATTATGAAGGTTATGGAACCTTTGGGGTATGGATCCTTGTTGGAGGAAGTGTTCCCTAGGAATTAACCTTGAGGATTTGCAGCCCAGCCCCACTTCTTGTGCACTTTCTTGCTTCCTGACTACAGGTGCAGTGGGACCAGCAACCCCCTGCTGCCGTGCCTTCTAGCCATGGTGGAATATACCCCTTCGAACTGTAAATCCTCCCTTCCTTAAGTTCCTTCATGCCAGATATTTATTATAGCAATGAAAAAAGTAACTAATATACACATGTCCAAACCAGTTCCTAGTATTTGCAGTGAAACTTCTTCTAGTCCACTATTCCCAGTGTAAGTGGCCTGAATCAGAAGCCTTGGCTTTACCATTTACTTCTTTTTCTTTTTTATTTGATTCCAGTTTGTGTTCACTCCTAAGTCCTGTTATTCTTGACTCCTAAAATAATGCCTTTCAAATCTGCCTTTTCTATTCCTGCTGTCACAGACCAACATTGATGGGCTCTCCATCCAGCTTCTACCTCACAAACCCATTCTTCACAACATGGTAGGGATAAAGTTTTAACTCAAGATTGACCTTATTACTCTTTTGCTTAAAGCCATTAAATTATTTCTGCTTTCCTATATTGGGAAGTTCACATTCTTAGTACTGCTGTAAAAGCCCTTTATGGCCTGGTCCTTGACTGCTTTCTGAGCACTGTTTCTCATCATTCTCCTTATGGCTCATCCTCTCATCACTCAGGACTTTGCAGAATCCCTCTAGTATACAAGGCTGTTCCTGCCACTCCACTTCCGGGCTTTGACATAAGCTGGTTTCACCACCTGGAATACACGTGCTGTCCCCATTATGTCTCAGCATAAAAGTCACTTCTGCACATTTTCCCAGTCTACCTGAGCTCCAACTAGTAAGACTAACACTTGGCATTTCGGTAAACTCAGCATTTAAAAATAGTTTGATGCCGTTTTTCTCACTTGACCAAAAGTGCTGAGGGCACAGCAGTGTAGCACAGGATCTGACAGGAACAAGGTGCCTGGTAATGTGGTTGTTAAATGGGAAAGTGAGTGAATGAGGGAAGGAAGAAACTGCAGCATAATGGAGACTCTTAGCACATTCTTGACTCCACATACTCGATAGTCCTTGTGGGTTCCCTAGAAAATGACTCCTTCCTTCCTCTATTAGGCATTGATTTTTACCTTTTCTTTTTTTTTTTTTTTTTTTTTTTTTAAAGATTTATTTATTTTATTATGCATACAGTGTTCTGCCTGCATGTATGCCTGCAGGCCAGAAGAGGGCACCAGATCTTACTACAGATGGTTGTGAGCCACCATGTGGTTACTGGGAATTGAACTCAGGTCCTCTGGATCAGCAACCAGTGCTCTTAACCTCTGAGCCATCTCCCCAGCCCCGATTTTTACCTTTTCTTGCTGTATTTTTACTTCTTGTTGTCTCTCCTCTGTCTAGTGGAAACTTATAGAGGAACCTTATGCTTTAGAGGTTTCATTTTTAAATGCTATCTCAGTCTCTTAATCTAAAAAAAGACAATATTCAAATATACTCTGGCATAGTATCCAAATGATATATGAACAAAGCAGAACCACATTTACCATCTCCAGAAGTAAACTTCTTGTCTCCCATCTTTGTTGTTGTTGCTGTTTGTTTCCATTTCTGCCTTTGTTTACAGCATCTCTCAGGAAGGTTTGTTGCTGTTTTATTTTGGGTTGGGGTATTTTTTGTTTTGATTGGGGATTGCATTTAGGACTCCCAATGCTAACGTGCACTCTGCTTCTCAGCTGTGTTTCCAGTCCCTTTTTTTTTTACTTGTTATTTTGAGAGTAAATCTTGCTAAGTTGCATAGGCTGGCCTTGAACTAGCCCAGGCAGGTCTTGACTATTTTATATTCCTGCCTCTGCCTCCCAACAGTTGGGTTTATAGGCCAGTACCACCACACCAGCAGAAAATCAGTTTTAATCACACAGTGTTTTGTACTTTTTTTTTTTTTTTTTTTTTTTGGTTTTTCGAGACAGGGTTTCTCTGTGTAGCTTTGCGCCTTTCCTGGAACTCACTTGGTAGTCCAGGCTGGCCTTGAACTCACAGAGATCCGCCTGGCTCTGCCTCCCGAGTGCTGGGATTAAAGGCGTGCGCCACCACCGCCCAGCGCGTGTTTTGTACTTTTTAAGGACTACTCTTAATTCTGTGCCTAGGAAACGAGCTGCCTGCAAATCGGTGAATGGCTCCCATAAGTATAAGGGCAACTGCAAAGATGTGAAACCCCCAGACCTATGGATCCATCATGAGAGACTGGAGTTGAAGCCTATTGACAAGTCTCCAGATCCAAACCCTGTCATGACTGATACTCCAATCCCTCGAAACTCTCAAGATATCACACCAGTCGACAATTCCATGGATAGCAATATCCATCAAAGGCGGAATTCATACAGAGGTACCATTTCCACTTCTTAAGGTTGCCTGAATTTGGCAATTCCAGTAAGAGGTTGGCTTTAAAGAAACGTGTATCTTGGGATTTTTTTTTCAGCATTTGATGAACAATAGCTAGCTGTTATAGAAAGGGAGAGGTTATGTATCATTTAAGAGCAGCCTTCTAGATCTTTTTAAGTCTCATGAGGCTTCAGTCAAGCATTTGATCCACCTAATTCATGCATGTGCTTTGGACTGTGTCCTTTCCATTGGACTTTAGCTGTCACTGTGGAGTTCAGAACCTTTGTGGTAAGGATGCTTCTACGCACCTCACTGAAGTACAGTGTGTACCATCATGCCATCCTTTTTGAATCTCAGCAGCAGTTTGCATGATGCTGTAAATATAAATTCCTTGGCTTGGTACATTGTGAATCCCAAACCCTCCGCTGGAAATGTGTTCCTCTTGAGGCTGCCTAGAGGCCTAGGGCATATGCTTGCTACTAACCTCCATACTTTATATCTAGGGCATGAGTCAGAGGACAGCATGTCTACACTGGCTGGAAGGAGGGGAATGAGACCAAAAATGATGATGCCTTTTGACTCTCAGCCACCTCAGCGTAAGTAGAAGCTTTTCTCTTTCCCCTAGTACTACCAGTCTTCCATGTCATGGTAGGAAATAGCTATGAGCAATCTCTTTAACTGCTCTGGATTCCAAGACAAAGATCAACTGCCGATGTTGTGACACCCTACAGGAAGAAATACCAAAGTATTGTCATATTTCATAATAAATGTTATTCTTGAGTTAGAGAAGATGGCTCAGTACTTAAGAACACTGGCTACTCTTCCAAAAGACCCAGGTTTGATTCTCAACGCCAATATGGTGACTCATACTGTCTGCAACTCCAGTTCCAGGGAAACCTGACACCCTCTTCTGGCCTTCACAGACACCAGCCATATACATGGTGCACAGACATACATGTGGACAAAATATCCATACACATAAAAATAAAAATTAAATATTCTTGAGAGTAACATTTTTAAGTTATAGGTAAATAGATTCAAATGCCAACTTCCCAGGTAGCAAGATGGCTCAGAGAAGAGAGATGTTACATGCAGGCCTAAAAACCTGAATTGGTTCTCTGCTTCCCATGAGGTAGCAAGAGAAAAACCAACTCTCAAGAATTGTCCTCTGACCTCTACAGCTGCATGGTAGCACATAACACTCTGTAGCACATGTATACCTGCACATACACAAAATCATTTTAAATCCCAGGAGTAGGAAAGTGTCTGCTCTCCCTAAAAGCACAGGCATGTCCACAGGAGAGACAGGAATGCATCTCTTGAGACTGCGACTAGGCTTTGCCAAAAGTCATGCATGTGCTTTAGGCCTCCTGCACATAATCAGTATTGATAAGCATCTGTGGGGGTTTAACTTTTTTATTTAGTGGACTTTATAAAGTTGTTTCAAAAATGCAGCATGGAGTTTTTAAAATATTCTCACTCTGTTGACCCATGCTTCATTTTGTTAAGCATATATGTTGTTAGAATTCCTTTCATAACAATTGAAATTAAAAGTAAGTTAAATGTTACTATTGAGAATCAAAAGAGAGGACTGTACTGAAGAGACAGCTTAGTAGTTAGAGTAGAGGACCCAAGTTCAGGTCCCAGCACTCATATCGGGTAGCTCACAATCACCTGTAATTCCAACTGTAGGGGGATCTTTCACCTCTAGCCTCCATGAACATTGCACTCATGTGCACAAACCAACATACAGAAACACATATAACTTAAAATAATAAAATTAATCTTTTTGAAAAATCAGAAAGTGCCAAGCATGGTGGCAAATACCTGTAACATCGGCACTTGTGGGGCTGAGCCAGAAATGAATTCAGGGGCAGCCTGGGCTGTGAGCCAGACCCTATCTCCAAATTAGGGAAAGATAATGAGATAAGTCGTCATTTTCAGTCTACGTATCCTTTCCCTTGCCTCTGGTTCAAGATGGAAAGGCCTTTCAGATTAGCTGGCAATGTGGGTCTTACAGTTAAGAGAGTGATTAGCCACATTTCTGCCAACAAATGATGAGATTAAATAGCTCTGAGTGTCTACACAGGCACTGGTGCCATGGAATTCTCTACTTGGAAAAGCTCTCATCCACACTTCTGATGGAACCTCCAAGCATGCCTATCTGTCTTCCCTCACTCACACATGCCTCACAGTGTACAGTCAGAAAAGACACTAGATTGTAAAGGTGGATCAGTTCTGAAAGAATAAGGCTCTGTTTCATCAACAAGCACTTTTTACACCAAGTAACTTAAGTTCATTGTCCATAACAGAAAGAATGGCTTAAACTTGGAAGCATACAGGGGAAGAAAACATAGTTTCTCTATTTTAATAGGTTCCCTATGTGGGTACCCCCAGTTTAAAAAACACAAAAAAAGAACAAATTAATCTATTTCCCTTGTTTTTATTTTTTACTTATAAGAAGATAATAATTTGAGTGTTCTAAGATCTCAGTTTCTGCCTGAACTGGCTTATTTCTAAAGCTTAAGAAATTGAACTCTTACTAGATATATTAAATATGTTAAAGAAAAAAGATACAATTGCACTTGCAATCGTTTTCTCTCTGTTTGCTTGTTTTGGGTGATTGGGTGGTTTGGTTCGGTGAGGAAGGAATATGTATGACTGCACAGTACTATGTAATTTGTGTCCAAACACTTAGGTAGTTGTTGGACTCTTTCACTCAAGGATCTACAGTCAGGTGCTGGGTACAGCTGGGGCTTTGGGGGAGCCTTTTGAAACCCATCTGGCAGCCGTGCCCCTGGCATCCACATACCTAGGTCTGAAAAGGCTGAGCAGAGCTAGATGGCCTTGCTGGCATCGGGATGAGATCAGATCCACACCCTATATAGACACATCAAGTTCTGATTCAACTAACTTCATTCTACATCAACACATTCACTTTTTTATTTATGTTTTTGGAAACGCTTGAAATAGCTTTTAAGAGAAAACAAAACCCATTCTGGTTTTCTTTCACCATCTGTCCCAACAATGCTTTCAAATTGCATTTCCTAAGTCAAGCTTGATTTTACTCCTTCACCCTAGCCTGAATTTTGGAAAATGTTGATTCTGATGCATCTCACTTTGAAAACTACTTCTCTTGCCCCAGGGGAGATCTTGATCTAAGACTTAATGATCACCCTTCTTGGCCAACTCTTCTGATTGTAATTTATTCCCATGGACCTGCTAGAGCCACTGGAGAAGAAATGCATCTAGTTCATGGTCTGGGGTTTCTCTTTCCAAGGTGAAAGCCCCACAAAGATCTGTAGAGATCTCACATAACAGAAGATGTTTTAATGGGTTCCGAAGAGCTCATTCAATCTATTAGGAAAACCTTGCTTAGGAAAGGGGACGGGGGAATCCCTGTTTCTTGTCTACCCTACCTACGTGTTTGCCTGTTGGGGCAGTGTACAGCTAGTTACCTTGATCATAAACGTTCTCCAGCTGCTCTAAGGAATACCTAAGAAAGTTGTATTTCCTGATGCTAAGTGTATTGTTTTTTCATGTTTATATCTCAGGTTAATCAGGAAGCTTCATTAAAGAGGCTTCATAGGAAGTTACATGTGGAATCTATATAGAACTTTCTGTTCTTTACCTAACTTGAATCCTTAGAGAAAGAAAAAGGAAACTAGGAATATCCATTTATAACTTAAAATGCTAATGGGTGTAGCTGAGCCCCCAGGCTGAATGTAGTAATAAATGGTGCTGTACAATTATAAGTCATACTTTTATTACTAGATAGAGGTATGATGGTTAAAATTTTTATTTATATTCCTTTTAAAATATTAAAGTTAATTAAAGATCTATTTATTAATAATACTTATTAATCAGGAGTGAATTGAGAATATGCTCAAAGGAGTTAGGTACTAATGTTATTTTAGCAGAACAGAAAAAAGTAATAGAAACATTATTTGCTTGTGAGCTTATATTTTATGACATACTCAAATAGATATTGTAATAGTCGTGTGATTCATGTTTATAATAGAAGAATTCAGAAATGTAGATAAGGCAAAGAAAAAATACTCCCTTAATCCTGACCCCGTTCCCCGAAAAATTACCACTGTTAACAGAATATATCCCAACTGTCTTATTATGTACAGATATAGAATATGCATAGAAGTATGTTCATTTGTTAAGTCATATATAAAATTGATGGCTGATTGTCCAGCCACCTGCCACCAAAAAGCCAAAGTAAAGATTCGGTTAAATGGGAGGTGGGAAAGGGTGACTTTTGTATGTGTCTGTGCAAGCATGTTAAGCATCTCTCTGTCTTGTGTTCATTCACAGCTGTGATTAGTGCCCATCCCATCCATTCCCTCGATAACCCTCACCATCATTTCCACTCCAGCAGCCTCGCTTCTCCAGCCCGCAGTCATCTCTACCACCCAAGCAGCCCATGGCCCATTGGCACATCCATGTCCCTTTCAGACAGGGCCAATTCCACAGGTGAGAGATGAGGATCAAGCCCAGATGTTGCAAGCATTCCAAGAGTTGGCAAGTGGAAATGGGGAAGGACTTGCCCTGTATAGAAATTTTCAGTGTTACTTGTTTATCATAACATTTCTATGATGGTTTCAGATTTCTTTCTGTAAAATCAACTGTATTTTTCTCCCTAAGTACTCAGTGCAAGGTGTCATCTTAGTAAAAAGCAGAGGTAACTTGAATTGCATAAGCTTCTCTTCTTCCAACAAGCCTTCCACCTTAACTTTGTCCCTTTTTGCAACTTCATTTTTTTTTTAATTAATTCCACAATTTGAAAGGGAAATGTATTCAGAGTGGCTTTTAGAAACCAGTGGTTGCCTTAGTCTCAGTCACTCTAAAGTTAGGGACTCTATAGGACAGTCTTTAGGTGCAGGTGACTGCCCTAGGAACCAAAGTAAGGACAACATCCAGAAGGCAACAGAGCCACCTTAGGTTGCCCAGTAGACTGAAAATTGGGCAGGGGGGCGAGGTGGGGGGACATATCTCTAAAATATAAGAAAGTGGAATGACAGTCTTCTGTGTCTTAAATGCTTTGCTAGACAAACATGTCCTCTTTGGAAATCTGAAGACACAGCTTCATGAGACAGTTTTAAGGAAGAAAGAATGAAAATGAGGAGGAGACAGCAAAAAGAATATAGACTGTTGCTGCTCATTGACTACAAATTAATTTCTAGTTTTAAGCTGCAAATCCTAGTAACATCTTACGATTTTTCGTAATTTGAAATTTGCCTATTAGTAGTTATTACTGGTAAAAGCCAAATGTTGGCAGTTCTGAGAAACGAGGAAAATTCTAGTGAGCTCCATTCTTTAAAGAGCCTCAAAACTCAGTATTTCGAAGTTTGAGTCACCACTGCTAGCATCTGCCAGTCCTCAAATCAATCATTCTTAATAGGCACAGAATAGCAAATGAAGGTCAGAGCTTTCGGGGCTGTCTACAGGCTGGCTAATAGCTCTCAGTGCTGTACACTACGTTTGGATGATGCTTGAACCCATGCCTAAATTTGGCCTGCCTACTATCTCCTTCCAAATCTGGATTTCAGATCTACATTAGAACTATATAATTACTCTAGCTAGCTTCATGGGAACCAAAGTCTGTCTTGCAGACATAATGTCATTGAACAGTAAGTGCCATAGTCAACTTTTCAAACCAACCCTGCTCTGAGGAAGATAGTTTTGTGCCCAGCCGCACCTACTATTTTGAAGGCTAAGGAATCTGACCCACACAATCCTCACATAAGGAACTGCATGAGTGTATGGCTAGCTCTCCTGGCCTGGTTATCCTTCTTCTCCTTTGTCCTGGACTGGAAGTGGCTGGGAGTTATAGAGAAAACTAAAAGTTCCCACCGAGCTCTCGTCCAAGTACTCTACTCTTGTTGGTTAAGTTCTCTTCTATATATGCTGAGACAGACAGTGACCTGGGAGGATAAAGTGATATATTCCTTAGACAGTATCCAGATGTGATCAAGTTCTCCTGCTTTAGAGTTCCCCAAGACTTTATGTCAGTAGAGCTTAAACTGCTATTTTCATAGCCTTGGGTTTGAAACTTTAGCAGAACTGGAGCCCGGCCAAATAGTCCCTGCTCTAGGGATATTTGCCACTGCTTGCCATAAAGAGAGCACTTTCTGTTTGACTGTTGTGAACTTGTGTGTTTTAAACAACTCTGAAAGGTAAAAAATTAGACTCCTCACCAAAGCAGAGATTTTACTGAGCCTAGTATTTTAGTTCGAGCTTAGTGTCTTAGTAGGTCCAAATAATACTATACAGTGTCAGGGAGCATCCTCCTTAGAGAAAGCAGTGTTCTGGTGCCCTCAGGAGTATACATGGCAACCCTAGTCTGCGGCAGTAGCTAGGGCTTTGACTCATACAAGTAACTGAGCTTTCCCTTCTCACCTTCCTGCCATCTCTTTGTTAAAGATAATTGAGGCAGTTAGGCCTTTGTACACAGAGCTGACCCATCATCTTGTCTATTACCTGGTGATATGGTCAGGACTTAGACCCATTCTCTCTCACAGCCTCTTTTTGTCCTTCCTAACCAGCTTCTACCTGGGCCTAGGTCACAGATGGTGACCAGCAGCTCCCCAGCCACAGTGAGGATGGCTTGAGCAGGCTGAGAAGTGGCATCCTTAGCACAGCCTTCAGAGGATGAGAAGTGTCTGACCCTGGCGAGATTGTTACAGCCCACATAGGGTAGGGCGGGAGGCAGCACATGTGCGTTCATCCTCATCTCTGGGACCCAAAATCTTTTAAGTTGAAGAGGTGGTCTGTGCTGTCTCCTGAGAGCCCAAGGAAACAGATTGATTGCTTTTTCACAAAGGCAAGAGAGTTTGTTAGACTGCTAAGGATGGCTTACGTGTTGTTCTTAAGGCTGAGAACTCATAAAAGGTCGAAAAGGCCTTCAGACTGTCTGCTGCAGCCTGTTGCCCAGGCTGGTTTCCCTGCCTCTCCTCTGGGTGAGATGGTGGTCTGCCCTGTTCACATTATATGAAAACCTTCCTCAGTCCCCGGCATTGCTGCTCCTGCTTTGCAGCGGGGTACAAGTGGCATTAGGTGCAGAAAGGCAAGAACTGTTTAGAGCTTCAGAACCTGAGCCTGGGAGTCAAAACAGGGATTCAAACTCTGCTCTCTTGGGCCTGTCTGAGGGTAACGTGCTTATTTACCTTCCCAGTACCTCTCAAGTTACTCTGAGAAATAAATATGAAGTACTTAGTGTAGAATAAGCACTCAGTGGTCTACAAAAAGATCCTCTCTGTTGTTCAGGCACTATGTTTCAGCTCTTTTTATACATCTCATTTAATACTTAGTGATTTATGTGTTTGTCTCCATGTTTTATAGAGGAAGAAACTAAGACTCAGCAATTCAGTGACATTGTCAAATTCACTCATCTAGTATTCCCAAAGTAGAGTGTAGGACTGGCTGACTCCAGAGCTGGTGCTTTTCCTGCCCCACTTTGCTGCCTTCGGGACACTTCTCCCTCTTTGTACCTTCTGAGATTATTCCCTTGTTCTTCCTGAGTATCCCCTTCTCCAGGCTCACCCTCCCTTATTCCTTTGGCTAAACATACCATGCATTTGACAAAATCTCCAGCTGTATGCAGACCTCTAGGCTACTGTGAAGCTTTATTGTTGTGTGCCAAAGCAATTCACATTGGTGATGGCCATGCAGTACCTGAGCATTGGCCTCACCTGCAGATACCACCAAACCCTTTCTGGTATAGTCACTTCCTGCTGGGTATGATCCAGCCTTTATTACTAGACATGGTTGTACATGAAAGGCTTAGTTTCTAAGACTATCAATCAGTGAATGAAATTTGAAAATTTGTATGTAATAGTCTTAGGAGCCTTCACATGAACTCCATAGTAAGTACTTTAAATCTACAAACTTAGAACTACCTAAATATGTAAGAAAAAAAAAACACCGTAACAGCTGGTTGAAACAAGATTGTTTTAGAATTCTTAGATTAATCCATCATTCCTAGCCTTGTCAGTAGTCCTGATGCGTGTGTCTTGTCTTTGGACTAGCACTAGTTTCTTGTTGAACAGATTTAGGGAATCCCTGGAAGTGCCAAAAATGCATATTTAATAGTAAAGAAATACTAACATTTATGCTTTCCTGCTGTAGAGTCTGTTCGAAATACCCCCAGCACGGACACCATGCCAGCCTCCTCATCTCAGACATGCTGCACTGATCATCAGGATCCTGAAGGTGCTACCAGCTCCTCTTACTTGGCCAGCTCCCAAGAGGAAGACTCAGGCCAAAGCCTTCCCACAGCCCACGTTCGCCCTTCTCACCCACTGAAGAGCTTTGCTGTGCCAGCAATCCCACCCCCGGGACCTCCTATCTATGACCCTGCACTGCCAAGCACACCATTACTGTCCCAGCAAGGTGAGTGAGGAGAGCGGCACTGTGGGGGGGACCCTTCGGCTCAGGTCTGGGATAGAAGTCTCTCTCCACATGGTGTTTTTTAAGAAGAGCAAAGCAAATATCCTCCAAGGTTTTCCTAGCAACTTAAGAGAAGCTGTGTATCATTGCCCCCTTTTTGGGGAATGTGTACAAGCCACAGCATGCTGTTTTGGTGAGCAAGAGCTGAACTTTTGAACTGTTTTCCGTGTAGAATCCTTGGTGTTAAAATCCAGGGACATAGGTTTGGGTAACAGAGCTGGTCTGTCTAGGCCCCTGAAGTCATCTTATTCTAAAAGATGCTACAGGCTAAAGAAGGGCCAGGGAGGTCAGGGCTCAAAACCAGGAGTCTCAGGATAGGGGGCACCCATTTGCCATTCCTCATAGCTCAGCAGCAGACTGGCCATTGCTTATTATGATTTGTTTCTGAATAAGTCTGTGGTTCTCAAATTCTTTAGTCTCAAAGCCTCTTCATCTTAAAAGCTACAGAGAACACAAAAGACCCTTTTCTGCATATGGAGCATGTCAGTATTTAGCATTGGGAATTAAAAAACAAGACATTTTTCAGTATTTAAGTCATTTAAAAGATAAATAGCACATTTGGGGGGAACCGATGTCATTTTCTTACAGTTTCTCTAAGATTGTTAGTGTCTGATTTGACGGAAGGCAGCTGGATTCTCTTGTCTGCTCCTACATCCAGTCTGCTGGAATGCGTTGTTAAAAATCTGCCCTCACAGATACGTAGTTGGCAATCAGCAATGTACTTTTGTAATCTTTCAGATACTTATGGACATTCTTTTTTGAAAAGAAGGACTTCTTTATTGCTCAGACTGGTCTAGAATTCTTAATCCTCCTGTCAGGATTTCAGACACATGTCCCCAAACCCAGTCTGGGTATTTTCTGATTCAATGGGAAACTCAACAAGCTGTAGTTCCTTGAAGGTTGGTTTCTAGTGTGCAGTCTGTATCTACCCGTGATTCCACACTCCATTCCTGGTTTGTGTTGATCCAGCTTGCACTTTGGAAACACATGGGACATTTGGAAGGTACTTCAGGAAATCCTCCAAATATTCACACATTCGTTGTGTATAAGAAGTTTTCCCAATCAGATGATAGAAACAAGTTTTCAAAATGGTAATTTTCACTAAAAACTTTTAACATTGGCAGTATCCATCATTTTCCTTAAGTTTATAGCTCACGTCTTTCCATTTCTAGGAAATACCTGAATGACCCATGTGTCAGTCATCTTTGAATTAAAAGTTTTGTTGTTACATGATAGAACTTCAACTCGCAGTCAACCTGTCATGGTGCCCTTCATGGTGCCATATGTGGTGTATAGCAGAAACATTTGCTTTTGGTTACACACAGCGTTTAAAAGGCATGTAATTGAGAGTTAAGATTAAATAAAAACAAATAATTTTTACTGCTTCATTAAGGGTAATAAGCTGGCTTTTTAAATATAAGAGCATGCCCCTGGATGAGTTCACAGTTTATTGCTGCTGCCTTCATTTCTAAGGCTCTAACAGTTTAGCCCGTGTTGCTGTGTACCCTTAAAAAAAATACAAAACAGTAAAAAGGCAAATGTTACCCTGAGTGGCATAATGAATGGCTTTGACTCCCAGGCATTCTGTGAAGAGTCTGTGGGTCACCAGACTTTGAAAACCACTGGGTGAGGATGTTAGTTTTCTAAGGCAGTGGGATGTTTTCTCTGGCCTCCTGGATGCCCTGTTGCCTTCTTCCTTCCATTGTGCTTCAGTAACTTTTCAGAGCAGGATCCCTGTCTGTGCCAGTATGCTTCCTTCACATCGAAACAGCATTCAGACTTCTGGTGGACTTCTGAGGTCTAGGGGGTGCAACCTTAGCCACAGCCTGATCATGCCCTTTACTCCTCAGCTCTGAACCATCACATTCACTCAGTAAAAACAGCCTCCATCGGGACTTTAGGAAGGAGCCGGCCTCCTATGCCAGTGGTTGTTCCCAGTGCCCCTGAAGTACAGGAGACCACCAGGATGCTGGAAGACTCCGAGAGTGTAAGTTCATGGGGCCCTCAGCTTTGCCAGGATGTCCCAAGGAGACTGCTTGCATGCTATTGGCTGACTATACTTTTTTGTGGACTCAGGTCTTTGCCACCCATAGGTGTAAAGCAAATTTAATCACTCATTGAGCAGGTGTCCTTAGAGCATCTCTACATCTGTGGGAATGTGCTATGAGTTTGGTTTGATTTCATACCTATTCAGATAGGTCTTAAAGTACCTTATCATCCCAATACAGTTGGTCATACACATCTTTCAGTTCTGTTCCTTCTGCTTGGTGCCTTCTTCTTGTTGTGAACCACACATGTTCTTTCACCCTTGAGCTCCACTCTGTGCCTTTACTGAGAAGAATGCTGGGAGAGGAAGTACCTAAGATTGTTTTCAAATCCCAGTAAACACATCTGCATTCCTAGATATGGGGTTCTCTAAAGAGAATACTTAAGCCCAGAGATGCAGGGCACCCAAACTGTATTGGTCTGGCAGAAATCTAGAAAAGAAAAGCAATAATGTGAGGTCATTGTGGGTTGACGAGTGTGTGTATGTGGGGAGAAAGGCATTGTGAATTGTCAAGAAATGCTGTCTTGCTTCATGGCCTTGAGTATATCCTGCTGCTTCTGACTTCTGAGCCAGCCTGGTTTCAGTAGACCAGCTTCCCAGGGCAGTTTTGGCAGGGCCACTTAGTACTCTGGGCTGTCCTTTCTGGACAACTCCTCAGATCATTCCCAGTAATGGTGTTCTCCCTTCTGTGTAGAGCTATGAACCAGATGAGCTGACCAAAGAGATGGCCCACCTGGAAGGACTAATGAAGGACCTAAATGCCATCACAACAGCTTGATGACCTTCACCTGGACATGACTCCAAACCTGAGTCTAGAAGTCTTGGAACTTAACCTTGAAAACAAGGAATTGTACAGAGTACGAGAGGACAGCACTTGAGAACAGGAGCCAGCAGACCAGCCAGTGCCTCCACATGGGGCTGGCTCCAGGCACAGCCACCTGCCTCCTCCTGGTCAGCCTGGATGATGCTTTTGTTGAGGCAGCTTCCCTTTGCCTGCTGATAGTCTGCAGGACTGGGCACCATGGGCCAAAATTTTGTGTCCAGGGAAGAGGCAAGAAGTGCAACCTGCCTTTCACTTTGTGGTCAGTGGCTGTGTCTTCGTGCTGCAACTGCATCACGTTTATGGAGTGTAGACATTGGCATTTATGTACAATGTTGTGTCCTATTTTATTTTACCTTCAAGAAAACACTACAGAAGCCAAGGAGTCCGTGATGTTCTCCACAAGCAGTTGACATTAACTGCTGGTTCCAGTTACTTACGGAAAGTCATTGACAGTGTGGTTGTTTGACACCATTGACAGGGGTTGGCTTGTTTGGGGGTTTGTTTTTATTTTTTTAATTCTGAGACATTGCATCCTCTGCCAGCTGTTAAATCCATCACTTTGAGGGGGTGGGGACATTGCATTGCTGTTTGTAAGCTTTTTTATTATTTTTTTATTGTAATTATTAAAAGCCTGACTTTCTCCTCTCATCACTGTGAGATTACAGATCTATTTGAATGAAATGTAACATTGAAAAGACTCGTTCGTTGCTTTCTGTGCAGATTCAGTATTGGGGTGGGGTTGGGTATTGGGACTAGGAAATGGAGGGGCTGCTGAGGTCCTGTGAATGTTTCTGTCATTGTACTTTGTTCCAGAAGCCTGCAGAGAATGGAAGCAGCATCTTTAGTGTCCTTTCCTGGCATGTCCATCTCAGTGTCACTACATAGCAACTGGAGTTTGTTTGGATCAGTTCTTGTACAGTAGATGGTTTTGATGGTTTAGCCGCCCTGGTGTCTTGGTCATGTCCTGTTTGGAGTGTCCACACTGAGGCCCCCAGGGATGTTTTGCATTGCTTGAGTGATGCCAAATAGAGCCAGAGCCTGGCTGCTCTGAGAAGCCAAAAGCACGGGGTGGAGACCCTTGTGTTGCTGTCGCTGGTTCTCTTTGGAAGGTTAGAAGCCAAGCAAGGAACTTGGTTTTCTCTTCCAAACAGGACTCCTGCTTCTCTGGTGCCAGTCCTCAGCCGGGCAGCTCTGCACTGCAGAGGCTCCTGAAAAGCATCAACCAGGATGAGGCCGGATGGTGTGGTGCCCATGAGGCTTCCCCACATGTTTCTGAACATAATTCTGCAAGGATCAGAGGACAGAGATAGTGGAGAGAGGGTCAGTGGAAGCAGGTGCCCCCCTATCCCAGCAACTCAGCCAAACCCCAGTTAGAATGAGGCAGTGGAGGAATCTAGGTGTGCTGAGGACTCAGCCACACACAGAAGCCTTTGCTTTGCAGAGTTGTCTTTTTTTTTTTTTAAGAAGTAAAAAGCTGGGGTGTCTATTTGTTTTTGTTTTTTTTTAATGTTAATATATAATGAAAAGTATAAGACTAACCCTCAGGCATCTTCCCCCACAAATCCCTGGAAGACAGCATAGAAAGTAAATCAGGCTTGGGTTTTATAGCCAGTGAGATTACTCAGACCACCAGTGGCTGCCCTAGCCTACCTGCCCTTTGAGCATGGGTTATTTTACTTTTCAACAAGGTGAACTCTTTGTATGATTTGGGGGGGCGGATTGCAATGACCTAACCCCTGCTGCTTTTCTAGCTGTCACAGGAGGGCACCAGGAAGGGTTCCGGGACATCAGTGTGCTTTGGCTGTCCCACAGAAAGCAGCCAGAGCATTCTGGCCACCTGGAGGCTAGAGTCCTCAGAAACTGTCTAGCCTTTGCCCACAGAACATGTTTAGGTTTAGGGCATTCCTTCCCATTAACCCCAACACTTCTGTTACCTCAGGGCCTTGGTACCTGGATACTGCCACAGAATTGCAGTGGGGTGGGGGAGGGACATATTTTTTAAAAAAGTAACTTAAAAGTTGGGGGATTTTTTTAAATTCAGAAAATGCGAAACTATTCTGTATGACACCATGTCACAATTTAATACATGTCTTATATTTTCCGTGATTCTGGAAACTAAACCATTGTGTGTCTTGTGTCATAGTTGATCTGTGGCTCAGCAGCTTCCTTCGGGAGGGTGTGGAACAAACGTGTCTGTTGACTGCTGTCGGCTCAAGGGGCCCGGAGGACTGCTGGGACTTGGTTCTGTACACACTTGTTTGGCCTTTTCTGTAGTTGATGCTGTAAAACTCTATGGCTTTTTAAAAACTATTTCATGTTTTTATTTAGTATTGGAAATCCAATACACTTTTTTAATCCAATCAAACTGTGGTCTGGTCAAAAAGTTCTTTCCCTTAAAACTACTTTGGGGGCTCCTGTTCCTAGCCTCCAGTAACCTCCCTGTGGTTCTCACTGCTATAAAGACAGGAGTTGGAACGGTGATCTGGGGAGGGGTAGCAAGTGATCCAAGAAGTGTCTGACTGCCAGCCCCAAAGATGTGTCTTGTTCCTGTCACCTTCCCACTGTTGCTGCCCTAAGGGACTGACTAGGAAGCCTGAAGAATGACAAATGGCAGCCAAGCTACCCGGAGGCATATGGCACCGGTTGAGCTGCTTTTCCTATGCTGGAGGGGCTGCATTCCCTGTGTAAGATTCCTCAGCGTTCCAGGCCTGGAATAGTGATGGCCTCAGCAGCCACAGGCCCCCTGACATCTGTCACCTTGCAACAGAGCAAGGGCTAGATAAAGTGTCCCTCCACCCCTGTGTCCATCTGCTCTGCTACCAGCCTGTACTTGGAAACCTAGATAGTGCCCACTGCCCCCATCAGTGGTGCTGGACTGGCCTCAGGATAAAGTCTGAGCCCCCAGAGTTCCAAGAATGCTTGTCTGCCCTCACCCCTGGTCCAGACAGTCAAGCAGGTACCAGATGCACTGCTGTGCCGGCATGAGAAAGCTGCTTGTTAGATTGCATGCCTCCTCCACAAGCATCCTTTCCAGACACATCCATCACCTGAGCTATCCCCCTTTGCATCCCTAGATGGCACTCTTGGCACATTTTCCAGTGATAGCTCTGTGAGTCGTTCTGCAGGCATGTGGTCTCAATACAGACAAGAATTTCTCACTGCTTTCCTTGGGCTAGATTCAGCCGCTGACAACAGCAGATGCCTGTCTCTTGGATGAGTGGACAAACAGCTCTAAAGATAAGGTCTGGGGCCTGCTGAAAGGTTTCTCCCAAAGCCCCTCCCTGTTTTGCAGGGACCTCAGTCAGTTGGTCCTTAGTGTTGTGGTACCTGCCTGGACCCTCCCACTTGAGCACCGTGGCCCCTTTGGAGTCCTGGAGTGCCCTTGAAAGATAAGCTGTCTACCTTGCAGAGTCCTCAGAAATAATGCTGGTGCCACAACAACTAACTTTGTTCTGAGAAGTAAAATGAGGTTGATCACAAGATCACAAGGCTGGCTCCAAGTTGAACAGCATGGACAAGGCTCTGCAAAAAAAAAAAAAGGAAAGAAGGAAGGACTTCCCTGATCCCACCAGTCATCTATCTACTCACAGTTTTGGCAACCTTCCTGCCAGGGATAGGAAGCACCATCTGGAAAGACTAGAGAGTATCAAATAAGCCACCAAATGGTTGGCTATGGTCATGTAGACAAGCTGTGAGCCAAGAAGAGCCACCCCTGACTACACAAAAGATCCCAACAAGAAGTGCCATGCTTGTAACCTTGGTGAAAAGAAATACTGGGGTGCTGGGGGGAGAAGTATGAGATATTAATTGAAGGGAGATGCTCTAGCTTCATTCTGCTGCTATAATAAAAACACTGACCAAAAGGAACTTCAGGGAGGAAAGGGTTTATTGGGCTTACAATTCCTAGTCACAGTCCATCACAAGAGGAGTCTAAGCAGGCCTGCTTGCTATTTCACAGCGTCCTCTTCAAGCAGGGAACTCACTTCACCTCCAAAGAAGTAAAGAAGCATGGAAGATGCTGCTTGCTCGCAGCTCACAGGCCAGCCTATCCTCAGCTAGTTGTGTATACAGTTCAGGATCACCTGCTGAGGGATGGTGCCAACCCGCAGTTAGCTGGGCCTTCCTATATCGATACAACAATCCCCCATGGACTGCCCACTGGCCAATCTGATCCAGGCAATACCTCCTCCTAGAAGCTTTCATCTGGGATGACTCGAGGCCATGTCAAGTTGACAGTTAAAAATCAGCAAGGGCATAAAATAATACTTTAAATCCTTTGTGCTATAAAATATTGGAATGAAATGCTATTTAAATCTATCATTGGGGCTGGAGAGATGGCTCAGCAGTTAAGAGCACATTTAAGAGGACCAGATTCAATTCCCAGCACCCGTATGGAATCTCACAGCTGTCTGTAACTCCAGTTCCAGGGTACCCACAACCCTCATACAGACAGACATGCAGGCAAAATACCAATGCACATAAATTTTAAAAAAAATCTTAAGCCCAGTGGATGATGTTCATGTTAAGGTGTCGCTTACCCAACTTCCTTGGGAAATGAAAGATTTAGAGCTGAGTAGTTGCTCCATTTTAGAGGAAGAATAACTTGAAATTTTCTTAATTATGGGTGGGATGGGCCTGGAAAGCTATACCGTTAAGAAGATTGGGGGTGGTGCTCCAAAGGGGAAATCAAGAGAAAATGGCTTCAGGCATCTGGACGAACGTCTTCAAGTGAGAGGATCTATGGTATACCCTAATGCTGTTTGACCTTGTATGAAGTAGGTCTCTTCCAACTCCCAAGTCTTAAGTGACTGTGCTCTGGGCACAAGGCACCGCCCAAACTGAGATTAGAGCCTCTAGACAGCAAGGGGTCGAGCATCAAAGAGCTTGGCATGGTGTGGGTGACCCATAAATGGAATGGGCTCTCTGGAAGCAAGAGCTTCAGAGTGAAGCTAAGAAATCCATGGTATCAAGGGGAGGCTCGAGACCTGTGGTCAGAACAGTTAGACCCTAGCCAGCAGTGTCCGGGTCCTAAAAGGTCCTGGACCATTGCACAGATTCTCGGGGCCCTGGAGCAGAGCTCACATCACCTGGTTGCTAGGTGCTTGCAGCCTCTGAACACCTCTGCCGTCTCACAGATGGAATGTGGAAACCACTTTAAGATCTCTACACCACACTTCAGCTCATTGCTCAGCCAGTTCTGTCAGCCCTACCTCTCAAATGTCCCCCAGAGTGACACTTCCTTGTCTGTTAAGCAGTCTGGTGATGACCCTCTACAGCAGGCCTTATCTTTTCTAACTCTGTTCTGTCTCCCTTGTTCAACATCCTGTAGTCGCCTGCAGAAGAGTGAGGTGTGGCCCATCTGGTCCTCTTCCCATCCCTTTTCCTATTTGGCCTGGTAACAGAGCAGACTGCCTGTGCATAATAAACCTTGTGTGTGGCCCCTGCACTGTTCTTTCTCCCCACCCCCCCTTACCTCACCACTGGCTCTCTCTGTCAGTAGATGGATGTTCATCTTTAACCAGCCCCCTGATCCTTTTTTTTGTTGTTTGTTTCTCCCAATATATAATGACCTTAAGGAGAGACTGTTTGGATTGTCCACCTTGGTGCCTACTGTATTGTAGGTTTATATTAAATGAGTTTCCACTGTGAGAAAGATAAGACCTAAGTCAGAGCTAATGCATCATGACCCAGTGCTGAGGGGGCTTGACAAAGCTCAAGCTCTTCCTGCAAGGGAGCACATCCTTGGAAGGCTTCGCAGAAGAAGCAGTCCTGTGCTGAGTCTGAGATGGCAGAAGAGAACCTAAATGTGGGAGGGATTGGTGCTGCAGAGCTGCCCACTTCATGTGGATGCCTGAAAGAGGGCAACTCCTAGGCATCCCGTGTCAGGCCTATGCTCAGACTCCTGTTGCTGGAGCTCCAGCAGGCCAGTGCAGAGGCTGAGGCAGGTGCACAGATCTGGCTGGGCACCTCCGTTGGAGAGAGTAAGCTGGTTTTATCCACCCATGGAGCATTTCTGAAATACTCAAAGACATAAGACAACCCGGTCAAGATACATGTGGCAAACCAGAGGTTGCAGGTTGGGTGTGGGTCAGCCTAGAAAGTTAAGGATAAAGTGAGTGCCTTCCATAATCTCAAAAACAGGTCTTGGGGTGAGGAGATGGCTCCGTGAGTAAAGTACTTGCTGTGTAAGCATGGGGACCCAAGTTCAAATCCCCAGAACCCACATAAAGCTAGGCAGGGTAGCACATATCTGTAATTGCAGTACTTCTATGAGATAGAGACAGAGAGAGATAGGTAGAGATAGAGATGAGAGATAAAGATGGGATTCCCTGAAAACTCATGGTGCAGCTAGCCTGGTGTACACAGCAGCAAACATCAAAGAGACCCTGTCTAAGAAGGTGGAAGGTGAGAACTGAGGCCTGAAGTTCTCCAGCCTCCATGTTCCCGTACTCACAACAGTGCACACACAGACACACACAGGTCTTGCTGAGAATTCTTAGTAATGTCTAGCTTTCTGAAAGAGGAAAGGAGAGCTGGGATTCTTGAAGGCAAAAAGATAGAGCAGGCTCCCATAGACAGAGTTACCTGGGAGATGGTGGGTAGAAGAAACTGCTTGTGAACATTCTAGACTAACACAGAAGGAAAACTGGCTGGAGCTGAAGCCAAGGAGAACATGGAGTGTGTGATATGAAGAAAGGAATATTTTGGGCCAGTCAGAACAGGTTTTTCTCACCCAAAACTAGGGATTATACACTGTTTCCAGATACTCCTTCAGCCTACGGTGCCACAGAGCACACTGAGGATGCTGCATGAGGTGGACAGTCTGTTGCTGAATTTTTCCCAGCCTAGAAGAGGGCACAGATACTTCACAACAGAAACTGCCACCCAGCATGGAAAATGCTGAGACCCGAGCAATGATCTGGTGAAGGATGGCTTTTCCAGCCCTGACTGGAGGCCTGGGGAGTCATGGAACAGGTTAACAGAATGGTGCAAATCCATTCAAGAAAGGAACAGTTTATTTCAGTACTATTTGGACCAGATCTGAAAAGAAAACAAACAAAAAAAAATCAGGTAACTAGATAAATTAGAACAGATGTGTTCTTAAGTGATTTTTCTAAAGAGAGTAAGGGAGGGAGAGGGAAACCTTTCTCTCTTACCATTGTTTTTACACCCTGTGTTCAGCAGGGTGTCTGCGTGTGTGTGTGTGTGTGTGTGTGTGTGTGTGTGTGTGTGTGTGACACACAGAGACACACATACAGAGAGAGAGAGAGAGAGAGAGAGAGAGAGAGAGAGAGAGAGAGAGAGAGAGATTCTTTTTTGGTTTTTTTTTTTCTTTTCTTTTTTTTTGGTTTTTTTTTCTAGATAGGGTTTCTCTGTGTAGCTTTGCGCCTTTCCTGGAACTCACTTGGTAGCCCAGGCTGGCCTTAAACTCACAGAGATCCGCCTGGCTCTGCCTCCCGAGTGCTGGGATTAAAGGCGTGCGCCACCACCGCCTGGCGAGAGAGACATATTCTTGTGATCAGAGAATATACTTTATGATTTCATCTCTTTTAAATTTATCAGGACCTGTGTTCTAACACATGGTCTGTCTTGGAGAGTGTTCCATATGCACATCACTGCTATTGGAGGAAGCCTTCAGAGGCATCCGTTAGGTACAGTTGGTCTAAGTTGTCTAGGTCGTCTATTTACTGTTTGGTTCCTTGAAGACAGGCTCTCCTATAGTCCAGGCTGTCCTTAAACTTTTGATCCTCCTGCCTTTGTCTCCCGGGTACTGGGATACAGGTGTGTGCCACCATAGCTGGCTTTGAGCCTTCTACTTTGATGCTAATCCCCAGTGTATCTGTTCTATCCAGTACTGGAAGTGGAGTACTAGTTATTACTGTTGACTTGTTGGCTTCTTTCAGATTTACTTCATGCATTTGAGGGGTATGTATTCTTATAAATGTTACTTTTTTATTGATGAACCTTTTTCTCTTTATAAAATGTCCTTTGTCTTTGGCAATAATTTTGTCTTAAAAGTGTGCTTCAGTATTAGAATAACACTCTGGTCTTCTGGCCATTGTTTACCTGGTATATATTTCATACTCTTTTATTTTCAACATAGTGGTGTATTTGAGGATAACATATATCTCTTGTAGACAGTATAAAGCTAGATCATGGGTGTTAATCATTTCTGCAAGTCTTTCGCTTTTAATTTGAGTGTTTAGTCTGTTTACATGTAATGCATTTACTGATATAGCTGATACAGTAAGAGTTACATCTAGCATTTTCCTATTTGCTTTCTCCATGTCTTGCTTTTTTAAATCATTTCATCTGTTTCCGACTTTTCTGTGCTACAGATATTTTCTACTGTGCCATTTTTGTTATCTAGTCAAAAAACAAAAATCATTTTTTAAAAAATTGGCAAGTTGGACATCAGCAAAAAATTCGAGGGCTGTGCTGAGTAGCACCTCCCTTCACTGGTCCTGGGAGAGCTGCCCTGCCCCTCACTGGCCATTGCAGCAGAAGAGCTGGCCCCACAGTTAGGAGAGATGGTCCTACCTCTCACAACTGGGTGTGGGAGAGCTGGCCTCCAGGGCATGGGAGTAGAAGAGCTGGCTCTGCTCTTTGCCTGATGGGGGCAGTCCTAGAGGCTTGGACTGACCTAATTGTCTACCACCCAGACCCACATCCAGGACTTTGAGTTGGCCCACACATCTACCCCATCTATGACCTGCTGGAGTTCGTGAAGGATATCTAAGAGGAGTTTTGATGAGAGTTCAGCATTGATTGTGTACCAGAAGCCAGAATCCTTGAACCAGACCAGCAACTCATCACAATGAACATTTGCAAGTAAAGCTCAGTGGACCAAAGGGTGTACTTTGTGACACACTGCAGCTCCCAATGCCACTAAGACAAATGAAGAGGTGTTGGAGAGGCAGGAAAGATAAAGGATCAAAGTGAGTTTTTGGTTTGTTTTGTTTTTAATTAACTTTTTAAAAAATTTTCTTTTGAGGGGGACACTATAGGGGTGAGTGGCAGATATGGAGGGACTGGGAAATGAGTGGGATTGGGGTGCATGATATGAAATTACCAAAGAAACAATTTTAAAATACATATATGTTTAAAAAAAAGCTGGACCTTTGGCAGACATAAAAAAATAAAAAGATAAGCCACAAACTCAAAGAAAATATTTCCCAAACAACTATTTTATCAAGTATTTATATGTTGAATATTTTAGTTATAATTCAATAATAAGGATATCAGAGGCTTAATAGAAACAACCATGTAAAAACTTGAATAGTGATTTTACCAAAGAACATATATGGGTGGAAAGTAGGTACCAAAAAAGAGGCACAGTGTCTTTAGTACTTGAGGAGATGCAAATTAAAAACAGTTACCATTCCATACCTCTAGAACGGTGACACAGCAGCTCGCAATGGCAAGTGTAAGGATATAAAGTGACTAAGATGCTTGTGTAATTGCTGATGGATATGCAAGAGTCCTTCCACTTTGGAAAATAGCCTGGCAATTTTCTATAAAATTACAAAGATACTAATCAGATGACTCGGGAGAGCCACTGCTAGGTATTTATAATCAATGAAAACGTATATTCATCTCAAAATCACTAGAAGAGTAAATTTTAAGTGTTCTCACCACAAAAATATGAAGTAATACATGTTAATTAGCTCAATATAGCCATTTCACTAAGTACATATTTCAGAGTATCATGTGTATAATAAATACATGTAATTTGTGTTTGTCAATTTAAGTATTTTAAAAATCCACATTCATATGACTCGAACACAAATATTCATAGAAGCTTTATTCTTAATAAAGCCAAAAATGGAAACAGCCCAGTTGTTCATTGATGGTTGAATGAATAAGCAAATCATGACCGAGCCATACAAGGGCGTACAGCGCGGCATCCCACAGGCAGAGCTCAGAAGCACTGGACTAGATGAAGGATCAGGCAGGCACAGACTGTGTGCTCCATGAGTCCACTTACATGAAATTTCAGAAGCAGCAAAACCTCAGGAAGACAATGGCAGGCTGCTGGGAATCAAGTAGGAGGAAGGAAGTGAAGGGGGTGGGAAGGAAGCATGGAGACGTTCTATATCCTAATTGTTTGAGGTGGTTGGAAGACCTCATGGAACTAGACACTTGAAACTGGTGAATTTTGCTGCATATGAATAATACCTCAGGAAGAAACAGAGATTAAAATTAGCAATAGTAACAAAAATATGAGAAGCTAGGAACAAATCCAGTGAAATGTAAAAGCCTTGATGAAGACAACTATAAAAACCATCTTGAAAGAACTGGCCAGGATGTTAATGACTGGTATGCTAGTCTGTTTTAACTATCAGCTTGACACAAACAACCCAGAATCACCTGGGAAGAGTCTTAATGGAAAATTATACAGATCGGGTTGCTCTGTGCTCATGTCTGTGGGGGATTACCTTGACAATGTAGGAAGATGCAGCTCATTGTGGGTGGCAGCATTCCCTAAGCAGGGAGTCCTGAACAGCATGAAAGGAGAAAACAAGCTGCAGGTAAGCAGTAAGTCAGGATCCATGTTTGTTCTCTCCACTCTTGACTGTGGGTGTGGCATCCCTGTAATAATGGACTGTAACCTGGAATTGTAAGGCAAACAAGCCCTTTCTCCTCTTTGCTTTTAGTCAGGGTACTTTATCACCACAACATAAATAAACTGACAACCTGGCAAATAGTCTAGGTATCCCCACTCTACATATACAACCTCTTTTGTAGTTGTGTTGTGTCCCTGTGACAGTGGGCCATGAAAGGAAGTGAATGAATGACATATGATATCAGAGTATGAGCAGTTTCTCAAGCACAGAAGGGGCTAAGGAACTTTCTAGCATTTGAAATGGATGTATTGACATCAGAACAGATGGAGGGAGAGAGAGAAAGAGGAGGGAAAAGAGGGAGATGGAGGGAGAGAGGGAGGAAGGGATGGAGGGAAGGAGGGAAGGAGAGCATTCATACCAACCATACCCAGGAAGAAGATGTTTGTGACACATAGTTAATAAAGCATTTATTGTGTTCCTAGATGTGTGTAAAAAAAAGTCCTATAAATCAACAAAAAAGACAAATGGCAATAGAAATGGAGCAAAACACATAAATTCATATTTCTCAGAAGCAGAAGCATAAATGGCAAATTAGTATATGAACAAAGACCCAACCTTACTAGTAATTAGGGATTTGCTCATTAAAACACAATTAATAGCACTAGACCGGGGGACGTAAGAAGCCTGATGACTCCAGTTATTGGCAAGAATGTGGAGCAAGAATAACTCATTGCCTGCAGGTGGGAGTGTAAATTGTTTGAACTACTTAAAACAGGTTGGCATTATCTCATAAAGAGAAGATTAATTTGCCTGTGACTCAGCCATTCCACTTCTGGCTATGGAGCCTGGAGATGAGCTTCCACAGGAGCCTCGATCAGGAGCTTTGTAGCGGTGTCTGCAAGGGTGAGAACTAGAACAGCCTTTCCCATCTCCAGACTGGAGTCCTGTGCAGGTAAAGAAGAGGCTACAGGTTCTCTGCATCCACAGCATGATCCAAAGTGAAAATATCAAATGTGAAACAGAATAGCATGTCCAGCATGGTATCATTTGTGTGACAAACGTTAACAGCTATAGATATATTCAGTAGAATACAGAGATAAAGGGAGTCTGGCCTACCCCATTACAGGCAATAATAACACACTCCTTGTTGTAACAGGGGCTTATGTTGTCCAGGCTAGCCTCCGACTGGTTATGTAACTGAGGCTTGTCTTGACCTGATCCTCTTGCCTCCACCTCCTGTGACAGGCATGTACCACCACACCTGGTTTGTGCAGTGCTGGGGATTGAACCCAGGGCTTTATTACATGCTAGGCAAGTACTCCTGCCAACTGAGCGGCATCCCCAACCCTATAGATCAATCTTGTAGAGAAATTTAAAACTAACAAACTCACACAGATCTCTATCACATACAGAAATTCTGAACAATATTATCAACAAAGTCCTTCACCCCACCCACCAAGCAGCTCCTTCTAAATTCTCCTCAACTGTGGTATGCAGCCAAGTATATTATACAGAGACCTTATTTCTGTAGTAGAAGGGGGTGAAAGACTTCAGGGAAGTGGTTTTGCCTGGGGAAGCAGGGCCACAGATGGCCACAGAGAAGATGCCTTCAAAGGTGTTCTTTATGTTCTGTTTCTTAAACCAGATGATTAGTAAATGGCTAGTATTGTTACTATCTTCATATGGAATGTGTCTTCTGCCTATCTGAAATATTCCACCTTCAAGAGAAAGAATTGAAGAAGCAAAATCACCAGGGGCAGGAGTCACCAGGGGCAAGGGTCAGCAGGGCAGGGGTCAGCAGGGGCAGGAGTCACCAGGGGCAAGGGGCAGCAGGGCAGGGGGCAGCAGGGGCAGAGGTCAACAGGGACAAGGATCAGCAGGGGCAGGAGTCAGCAGGGGCAGAGGGCAGGGGATGCAGAGGTCAGCAGGAGCAAGCTCTGAGCTTCACTGAGAGCTCTGAACAGCAGAGGACGGAAGAGCCCTGGTCCATCAGAAGAATATGAAGAAGTCCCAGCCAAAGCTCAGGGAATGGGGAGCCTGGGTTGAAATGAAGTGTGGATGGCTTTTGCCTGCAGAGGGAGAAAGCCCTGGGCAGGGTGAGGTCACCCTAGAAGGGTATATGGAGTGACAAGACAGGGGACCAAGATCACAGGCCCCAGCAGCACCAACCTTTGGGAAGAAGAGGATCCATTACAGCTGAGGCTGAGTTGAGAGGGGAGAGTGGGGTCCCCAAATCTGGAGAGAGCCTGACCAGTGGGATCTGACATTGAGGCAAACAGCAAGACCAGGCATGACCATCAGCCCTGGATTCTCCTGTGCAGACCTAGAGGACTGGTTCAGAGCCTTTCCTGGGGAGGAGAACTGGAAGCCACATGGCTGAAGAGGAAGGAGTGACCCCCAGGGTAGGAAGTGAGGCCAGAGTTGAGGCTACCCTTAGCTAGTTCGGCTGAGGAGAGCAAGTTAGTGCCTGGGGTGAGACATGGCTTCCAGGGAGGATTCTAAGTCTGTTCAAATTTTCTTTTGAGCCAGTCCTGATGCAAATCTATAATCTTAGCTATTCAACAGGAAGCTGAGGCAGGAGGATCATCAGTTCAAGGTTTGCCTGGGCTACAGACTGAGTTCAAGGCTACCCTGAGTGACTTACCAAGACCTGTCTCAAGAAACAAAACACAAGGAATGTAGCTCAGTGGTACAGCACTTGCCTGATGTGTACAAGGCCCTGGGTTTGATCCCCAGACACACACACACACAACATACAACACACACACACACACACAACACACACGCACACACACACACACACACACACACACACACACACACACACACACATACACACACACACAAACACTTTGAATTTTCCAGTCTAGTTTAGTGCCACTGAGGCCCAAGAAGAGTCTTGGGCCTTCTTACCTTTCTGATAGCCAGAAAAACAGCAGCTGTCCCATGAGGCTGAAGCTGTGGGAGAGGTGGTATCTCCAAATGTGGGGAGGAAGGAGTGTTTTGTTGACTCTTTAGAAATGTTAGTCCATGATAACAAGGAAAACGAATCAACTGCCATTTTCACTGTGGGTTTTTACTTCTAAACAGACCATCACTCTATATTATAATCATCTGCACCCAGGGCCAGGGCACCTCCCCTCTTGCCTCTGCTGAGCACCCAGTGTCCATGGGCAAGGCCTGAGTCTCCTGGCTGAGTATGCACCCAGCTCCCTCCACTCTGGCTGATGGGCATCTGCTAAGTACCAGCTCTGAGCCTCCCACCCCTTCCCTGTGGCTCACTGTCACTGAGACTCCTTCTGATTTTAGAGTTGGTGGGAGAATGAAATGAGACAACAGGAAACACACGGGGCTTAGCATACAGTAGGAACTTACTAGTTGCCCCTGTGACGTCTAGGAACAAAATAGGCAGTTAACTAGTGAATTTAGCCCCGCCTATGCCATGCCAGTGGGGTCCCTGGAGGAAGCACTGCCACCTGGCCACAGGGGGCAGTTGTCATGGGGACGCTGGGCCTGCCGAGCTGTCTGCTTAGCAACAGGACTCCCAGGCCTGTCTCCACGGAAACAACCTAGGCAAGCAGTGATGGGGAACAACTGCCCGGGCTCCCTGTTCTTTCCAGAGGATTCCCCCTCCTTAGGCAGACAGGATGGTATTCCCCCAGCAGCCAGGAACCCGAAAACTGCTCTTCCAACCCCAGACACCTGCCATAACTACCATGGTCCTGCGTGCGGTACTCTCTGCAGCCAAATGTTAGGTAGAAAGGTAGGGTGTGAGGTAGAAGTTGGTGCCATGCCACCTCCAAGCTCTGGGTCTGCCCTTGGGGTGCTGGAGCCCCAGCCCTGTACTCCATTCACTGCCTATGCTGCCCTCCCCACAGCTGGTCACCTCCCGCCCACGGCCGCCCTCCCTCTCCTGAGGGCCTGCCTGTTTGCGGCAAGTGGCCACAGCCCCTGTTCAGCATCTAGCCGGGTGGAGTTCACGTGTCCATGTACTAACCTCCTCCTCCTCCACAGAGATTGTGGAACCCCAACAGAGGCAGGGAGGAGGACTTGCCTCAGGCCCCCCACCTTTGCCTTCCCCCTAAACTAGTGACATTGGGAATAAACTCTCTTACCCTCCTCAAGGACCTCCGAAGGTTGCACAGGGGTGCACACCTGTCCATAGTCAGGCCTCATGTCCCGTGCACAGTTCTGCATACAACTCAACTCCATGCTTCTGGTGGGGGGCAGGCTCCCGCACATGTGTCCATAAGTGCTCAAGGGCAGTGTCTCACCACCCTCCATACCCTCTCTGGAGACTCCAGGTTTCCCTGTGAACCTTACCACCCCCATCTCTGACCCCAAAATAAGTCAGCATTTGCTGGAATTTTTTTTATTTAAATAAAATATACAAGACGGCGTGTTTAACCGTTTTCTGTTTTTAAAAGTGGAAGATTTGAAAATTGCTTGTAGAGGTTGGGGGGTGGAAGATCCTGCTGACTGGACTTGACCTTTCCATAGTCACCAAGGAGTTGGCCAGTGGGTCAGAGCGTTTATAAAATGCATGTGTCAGTAGAGAAGAGTGGCTAGGCCAGGCCTGATGACAAGGGATTCCTCATTCCTCATACCCCAGGCCCTCCATCTCCTCTCCCGTGGCTCTGGGATAGACTACAGGTTTGGGTGGAGTCCTGATGGCTCCCTGAGCTGCCTTCCTTGAAGGCAGGGTACATCAAAGCCCTACCTGCTTAGACCCACAGATAGGGTCCTGCTGGAGAAGCTGATGAAGCCTCCAGAGACATCAGGGATGCTTTCATGTCTCTGGAATCTGCTCTGGCTGCTTGCTGCCCTCACAGCCAAGCCCACACACGAACTTGGCCTGTGATCCAAGGTCCTCCTCTGGTCCCCCAACTGTATATTTCCCCCCAGAGCCCAGCTCCACAACTCCACATCACTGCAGTACCCTACCCCCATGCACTCCCTCCTCCTCCTCCTCCTCCTCTACTCATTCTCTCCCACTCTTCCCACATCTCAAGGCCTGGCTCAAGCCCACCACTGGCCATGCACCTTCCTCGGGCCATGACGGAGGCCCAGCCACCTCCTGAGTCCTGAGATTTTAAGTCTTGGAGCCCTCAGCTAAAGTTCCCTGGGCTCTCGCCATAGTTCACTGGAGCAATGGGCTAAGTTTTATGAGGAGGGGTGAAGAAACATGATTTATTGAGCACCTACTATGCTGTGTGCCAGGCACTAGGCTGGGCATCTCATGCCTTTTTCTTATCTGGTTCTCACTGGTCATTGGGAGGCAGTTCCATAGTTGTTCTTATGAGGGAACAGAAAGGTCAGATAACTTGCCCAAGGCCACACAGCTAAGAAGTGGCAGAGCTGGGATTTGAACTGAAGCCCGACTGCCAGCAAGCTTCCATCTCTTCCTTCTGCGCTTTGCCTAGGGACTAAGCATTAGGGCTCCACAAAACACTGTTTTCTGCTGGGAGGAGTACAGACTTTAGCCTTAGGGAAGTGTTGATCTGCAGCTCAGCGCAGCCCAGCTCTGCCACTCCTGGCTACGTGATTCTGGAAAAGCGACCTCAGTCTCCTCACCTGTAAAACGGGAAAAAACCAAGTATCCACCTCACAGTCTGTGGGTATGTGTAACCAGTGCTTGGCACAGAACAGACTCAATAAATAGAAGTTCCCCTCACCTCTCATTGTACAGCTGGAGAAACTGAGGGCCACAGAGGTCTCAGGTGTGCTTGAGGCCCTGGGAAGTGAAAGGCTCAGCCTGGGGTCTTCCCCTTCCGTAGGACTAGAGGTTGGACTAGAACTGGGTTGCAGCCCAGAGATGGGGAAAGAGGGTCTGCTGCACGGTTCCAGGGGTCCTCTCCCTGAGGACTGGGAGAGAGAACGTCCCACAGAGCCCGCAGCGCCCAGCCTGCAGGCCACAGCAGATTGCTGATGTAAGGTGATCTGGGTGTCCTGGCAACATGGGGTTAAACTAGACTGCATACGCATGTGCGCACGTGGGAGCTGATATCTACACAGCTCTATAGAGCACTACATAGCTATACATAGACACATCTTACATACATATACATATTCATATACATATCTTGCTACGTTTACAGTAGAAAAAAAATGCAAGGCCCTCAAGGGCCCTGTGTGTCCCAGGGACTCCAACGCAGGAGGCTCCTGGGAATACACCCTAGGGCAGGCCCCAGCAGAGTGGACTCCAAGTTCACAGCCAAGGGACTGACGAGCTCTTCTTCTAAAGAACAATACCATGACAGGTCTGTGCTAGGACCCTGAACGTGGGTCACCCCACCCCTGCCCCGCCCCTCAGAGACCCTGCCTGCCTTCCTTCTTTGGCTGTTGCCTTTGGGCCTTGCTGCTTGCCCCCTCCCACCCTCCCCCTCCCCTCTCCCTCTAGTGCTGAGTATTAAAATAGTCTATAAAAGCAAGTGACCAAAAATCTATAGCTCTAAGAATACCTGGTTATTGTCTGCTGTCTTTTTGTTTTTTCTGGGGGTATTTTTTAAATGGTTATTATTGTTATTGGTGTATTTCCTAATCACAGTTAAACCTGAAGGAAGAAAGGAGGGAGGAGCAAAAGGGGACAGAGGGAGGGCCCAGCTCATAGATTAGACGGCAGTTTGGAGGGCACTAGCTCAGACCTAGCCCCAGGTTCCCTCTGGGGTGCAGCAGTCAGAGGGGGCCCTCCAGAAGAGGCGGCTCTTGCCCCAAACAAAGAAAGTGGGGGCGGCAAAGAACCTGAGGATGTCTTCCGAGGCAAAGTGACATGTTGGCCTGGGATGGCACCATAGGGCCTCCCAGGAGGCCCAAGGCCCCCACTGCTCCCGCTGCCACCCCCAGCTCTGGCGAGGAGTGAGAAGGCAGCCACTGACTCCCCTGAGGAGTGAGGGGAGGCCCGGCGGAGAGTCTGTGCCCCATCCTGGGGGAGGGCTGGCTGAGAGGCTGAGATGAGCTTCAGGTCCTGTGTGAGGCGGCCAGGGGTGAGGGGTGGCGTGCCCCTGCGCTGGGGAACCTGGGGAGGCGGAGGGCTGGATGCCGGTGGCAAGAGAAGGGAACCATGGGAGCCAGAGGCCCGGGGTGGAGCACTTGGGAAAGTTCTGGGGGGGCCCGGGCTGTGGCCCGGAGGGCTGAGGCCTCCTCGGGGGGTAAAGGCTACAGGAGAAGCACCCCCAGAGGCCCCTGCCATGAAGGATGGCCGTTCAGGCCGTGGGGGTGTCTCTGGTGTACTTGGTGGACCAGCTGCCAGACCTGGGGACAACTCTCCAGGAGGCTGGCCCAGCTGCCCAGGGCTGGACGATGGTGACCTAGAGGAGGGCGGAGGCGGCAAGAAGTGCTCCAAGAGTCCCAGGCCTCCTCGGGCCCCAGGCAGTGGGGGTGGCAGCTGGGCAGCCTGTGGGGACCGAGTGCCTGGCTGCAGTGGGGTGAGCAGCGGGGAGTCAGAGGATGACAAGGAGCCACCTAGCGCCTTGTGAAAGTGGCCGAACCCAGCTGTGGTGGCAGCAGCTGCGGAGGTGGATGGTGTGGGGGCCGGTGGGGAACCGCAGGCCCCTGGAGGTGGGGAAGAGCTGGAGGAGGGCAAGAGAGGGCTCAATCCAGGAGGTGCAGAGAATCCAGCCAGCTGTTGGATGTGGAAGGAAGATGATGATGGCGTGTCCACCTGTGATGGGCTGCTGGCTGGCGAAGCAGAGCCCAGCGCCGAAGGGATCAGGGACTGCAGCCTCCTTGGGTGCCTCGGTGTCTGTCCAGCCCCAAGGTTGCCCAATCCAGGTCCCGGAGGGGGCCGGAAGATGGCGGCAGGCAGGCGAGGGTGGTGTGTGAGGGCTATGGCCACCGACGTAGTGGCAGCAGCAGCCTGCAGCGGTGCCTGGATCAGCGGGGTCCAGATGACAGGCGTGGGGGTTGGGGTGGCTGAGGCAGCAGCCTGGACTCGGTGGGCACAGTGAGCCATCTCTCGGTCATGCCGCACGATCTGCTGGATGATCTCGTTCTCCTGGTAGTTGAAAACACCTGAGTTGAGGTCGTGCTGCACCTTGTGGAGGAGGATGGAGTTCTTCTTGCCTGAGCCATAGAACAAGAGCAGACACTCAGGCCACGCCGGAGGTGGGGGGTGGGGAAGTGGGATGCGGAGTAGGTGCGTACTTGCCTCCCTGGCCTCCCGCCTGCACATCCTGCCCCTCCTCACCTATGCGGTCCAGGCGGTCCAGCGCAACAGTCTCAAAGGCCCTCCGCATCATGGGATATTCCTCCAGCACCTCATTAAAGTTGTCCACGCTCAGCGAGTAGAGGCGGCAGTAAGTATCCGCCCTCACGCTGGCTGTGCGCCGACCCCGGGTCAGCAAGCAGATCTCTGTGGGCACAGCAGGACTCAGGGTCAGTTAGGCACAGAATGCCCATGCCACCCAGAGCTGCACGATCCTGACCTTGGTCTGCACTATTTGGTACAGTGAACTTACAAGGGTCTGCTAGGTTGTAGCCATACTAGGTACCAGCCCAGCCCCCACCAAACAGGTGCCAAGCTGTTTCTATCTCTGGGGCCAACCCTCCTCCAATGGACAGAATGCCTGTGCCCACCCCATATGCCTGTACTAAAATCCCCACCTCAAGATGACCTGGTACTCAGAAGTGGGGCTCTGGGAGGCAATTTGTGCCTTTATAGAAGAGGCTAGAGAGGGGCAGAGCAGATGGTTCAGCAGTGTGGCCCTTTTGGCCAAGTCTGATGATGCAAATTGGATATCCATGGTGGAAGGAGAGACCTGACTGCCCAAGTTGTCCCCTAACCTCTACATGGGTGCCATGGTTTGTGAGTGTGGGTGGGTATGGGTGGTGTATGCAGGCTCATGCATGCACACAAATATAATAGAAGAGGGCAGGAAAACAATACACATGCTCTTTCTACCATCTGAGACACAGCGAGGTGTGTAGTCTACCACTAAAAGAGCCCTCAATGGAACCCACCAGACTAGCACCCTGGCCTGTGACTCCCAGCCTCCAGAGCTGAGAAACCAAGATCTACGGTTTATAAGCCACCAGACCTGTGTACTTCATTATAGCAGTCCTCACAGACAGACACCCTATACTGGGCTTACAGATAACCACTTCCAGGCTGTGGCCGGGCCCTCCGTGCTCCTGATCTCAGGGCATCCCTCCAGATTAGGTCCTAGTCACTCTTGTTCTCTTGGGGCTGCCTGGCTGTCTCACCTCCAAAATAGGAGCCATCAGCCAGCTTGGTCTCCTTGTTGCCTTTAGTGAGCACACTGACAACGCCATGCTGGATGAAGTACATCTTCTTGCCGATGGTGCCCTCACGGATGATGTAATCCCCAGGCTGAAAGACCTCAAAACGCAACTTGGTCAGCATGGACGTCACGAAGTTAGGGTCTGCGTTGGCAAACAGTGGCATGGAGGCCACCAGCTTCCGGCAGTTAAAGTTGATGATCTCCTGCTCCGCAGATGGCATGGGTTGGGACACAAAGGAACAGGTGAGGGAACCGTGTGCCAGCAAGGCCTGGCACCCCCGCCCTGCCCAGGCTGTCGGCAGCTCACCTCTCGCAGTGGCTCACTCAGTTCACCCAGGATGCTTTCCTCATCAAACATCTTGCCCTGGTAGCGGTGTTCATAGTAGTCATGGATGCGCTGCCGGGTGTCAGGGGGCAGCTTGTGGAAAGACATATACTGCTCCACCTGCTTATACTGAGATGGGGGAGAGAGACAGGCGTCACCTCCTGGCACCCAAGGCTGGTGACTAGAGGCATACTCCAACCCTGAGGCTTTCTTAGCAGACTTTGGCTCGACGTCATGTAATCACACTGTGCCCCAAATAATGGCCCTGACTCCCAGCTCCGTGGGGGTGATGGAGGTAGGGGAGAATGTTGGAAACTATAAAGATAAGTGGGAACAGGGACTGTCCACAGACCAGGTACGGAACTAATGACCAGGAAGAGTGGTCAAATCTCCTCTAAACATCCGGTACTTCTATATCACTCTGGAGTCACCACCTCTGCCAGGGGTGGGCAATAGGCCAGTGACAGGAAGTGCTGAGGTGGGGCGGAGGACAGGAAGTAGAAGTGAGGACACCTGACTCTTTGCAAGATGTGTCTGTAGATACGGCCTCAGCTGAGACCTTGAGTCTTTTTTTAAAAGGGCAGCTCCAGTCCAGAGGAGACACAGGCCTGGTCGGGCAGCAGCCTCTTGACCAGCCCTTGTGATGGAGGCAGCCTGCACACTGGAGCTGAGTTTTAGAGAACTGCATCTCAACACACACGTGGAAGGGCACCAGGCAGGAGTAAGACGGCTGTTGAAACAAACAGGGAAGAGCTGGGGGCAGGGCGCCAGAGAGCTAGGACATTTGAGACGGCTTCCCAGGCAAACAGGAAGACTCAAAGAGCTAGGAACCCAGAATAAAATAAGTGTAATTCTCAAAGAAGTCACAAGCAGCTTCACTCTGGTCATGGTGTAACAGACCACAATGCCTTCTCTACACAAATCCCTGCTCTGTATACCACAGGCTGGGCCCTGATGCTGACTTCAGGCTGAGCCTCACCTCAGCCTGGCCCGAGTCCTGTCCTTTGTGACCTGACCCCTATCTGGTACCACTTACTGCTAACCCAGAATGTAGCTTTCTTCCTCCTCCACACCGCTGCCGCGCGTGCACCTCCTGACCACTGGCCTGGAGTTCTCCCACTTCCTCCCTCTGCCTCCTCAGAGCAAGCTTTCCTACCCTCCCCCAGCCTGAAGGCTCTGCTGAGCTTTTCTCTTAACATCACAGGACCTGGACCTCCTCCACACCTCAGTGAATGGCATCTGTCAGTCACCCTTCAGCAGCCACGCCAGACCAGCAGTTAATGAATGAATCAACGGATCCTGAGGTCTACTGTGTGTCAAACCCTGTGGACAACAGAGCTGGATCCTGCCCTTGAGGAGCCATAGCCTGGACAGGGAAGATGGACCATCACTATATAGCTATATGTGATTATTTAGTTACAGGAGGCAAAGTGGGCGGGGGGGAGAGGTAGAGGGTGTCATGGAGTCACATGAAAGACTGGAGCTAAGTGGGTCACAGAAAGTCAAGTTCAAGATAAGATGTGGAGATGACAGGTAAAGGAAAGAAAGATGTTCTGTTGCTAAAGCCTTGTCTAGGCCTGAGGCAGGAGTACCTACAGAAACCAAGAGCATGGGAGACCCAGTATGAATTGAGTTGAACATTAGCTGGATTGTGGCCCTTAAGTGCAGGGTGAAAATACCTGCCTAGGAGCTCATCTTGACCTTAGGAGCAATGGGAAACCTCTAAGAGTTTTAACAAGGAACAGTTCTGTTTCATTCGTGTACACACACACACACACACACACACACACACACACACACACACACACGAGGCATTGGTACAGAGTCTTACTATGAGGTGAAGGCTGGCCTGGCTTCATATGGACTGGCCTAGAAGTCCCTGTGAGGCTAAGGATGGCCTTGGAACTTCTGATCCCTTTGCCTCTACCTCCCTAGAGCTGGAGTTACCGGCACATACCACCATACCCAGTTTATATGGTGCAGGGATCAAATCCAGGTCTTTATGCATGCTAGCATGCATGCATGCTAGGCAAGCACTCTACCAACTGTGCTATATCTCTAGCCTGGTCTGGTATTTTTGATCCTCCTGCCTCAGCCTCCTGAGTGCTAGAGTTGCTAGCTGCTGGAGTATGCCACCATACCTGGCACAGATATATAGAGAAGTGGCTATTTAGTTCATGACTATTGAAAAGCCTATTTTGTGTGGATACAGTGCTAACCGGCTTACATTACTCCTCACAGACCCCAGGGCAGATCTTCCCCTACAGCCCTGTTCTGCACAGAGAGAAGTGACAGGACCACACTCAGAGTTGTCAGAGGAGAAGCGAAGGGGACTTCAGGCTGCCTAAATCCAGGCCATAGTTCTCAGTCACTACCATCATGGCTGTAGTGACCCAGACAGGAGGCTAAGCAGCAGCACTTTCAAGCGGCCATCAGACTTGACTGACCTAGCTAGGGGCTGAGCTCCTGAGGTCTGTTCGTAAAACGGGCAGAGTGGAGGTTTGGTGTGGCGGGGAAGCAAGCGGGACTGCCCTGATTTTAAACATGATGAGGGTGGGTGGTTCATGGGCCACCCAGGAAACACTGGAGCTGAGAACAGGATGGGCTGGTGAGGCACCTGGTCTCCCTGCATGCAGATGGCCACGGAGCATGTGAAGGTGGCATGTCAGAGCCTAACACCTGGGAAGCCTCAACAGGATCCCGACACTTAGGGTCCTGTGGTGACGAATAAGAAGAGAAGCCAGGTGAGGCCAGTGGCGAGGACTGGCCAGAGATGTGCAGTATGGCCAACGAGTGGGAGGCCAGGGTGTGGGGACCCGCCAGCTGCCGCTAAGTGTGGCTTGAAGACCTCACTCGATGTAGCAATAACGATGACACTGGTCCCTCCGAGTAAAGAGACAACTCACCCCACCCCCACCCCAGCAGAGAAGTAGGAAGGCTGTGCACGGAGCAGAAGGTCTAAGTGAGGGACTCGACCAGGTTCTTTCTCATCTAGAAAAACTCTCCAATACAGCATTGACCGTTGTGGGCCTGGTCACCCACTCGCTGGCCATATGTGCTTCCTCTAGCACAAGTCCAATGAGCAGGTCCTCCTGAGAAAGCCCCGGGGGGACACAAGGCTCAACCTACCTTCTCCTGGTACTGGCGCCGGGAGGAGTCCAGAGACTGGATGAGGGCCGTGGCGTGGCCGATGAACATGGCGTAGCAGGTGGCCCCCACAATCATGCTGAGCATGGTAAGCCAGACGTCAGACATGCCTACAGGGGCCTGCCGTCCATACCCAATACACAGCATGTGGCTCATGGCCTTGAAGAGGGCGTAGGAATACTGCTTCCCCCAGGAGTTATTCTGCCGACAGAGCACAGGAGGACAGATGGATGGATGGGGATGGGGAGAGCAGGCCTGGGCCAGTAATAGGGTAGGCCCTTCTTGCTAGCGCCTACAAGATTCCTTGCCAACCTTCGGGCGCAGGGCTCCCCGGTGTTGCCGTTGGCTGAAGACCTTCGGTGGTGAGCAGGGAAGCTGGCACCGGCAACCCATGGTGGCGGGGAACAAAACCTAGGCCTTCCTGTGACAGTGGGGTGGGGAGGGGGAGGCAAGGGCCACACAGGAAGTTGCATCAAAGGGGTGAGCCAGCTGGCCCTGGTCTGACCTCAGTGGCAAGGGAAAATTCTCAGTGGCAGGAAGGCTAAATTCTCCTGGCTGGGTAGCATATGGCCCCGGGCTGAGCTACCCCGCTGTCTTTCCTTAGCTAAGTAGCTTCATCCCCTCTCCCTAAACAGCTGCCGAATGAAGCCCATTTCCCCACTGACCTCAATTATAAAGCTAGCGCTGTTTCCCCTGGGGGGGATGGCTCTGCAGGAGCCCACATCACGGTCCTCTTTTGAGTGAGCAGCAGTTGGGGCTTCCTGCCACGCTCAGAACCTTGCCCTCATCTGCCCAGGGCTGTGGCCCCTGACTCTCCTGCAATTGCCCCGAAGGTGGACTCTCCTGAGTACCCAGTGCATGGCAGGGAGGAGGGACGTAGGGAGGGAGTCTTAGCTATTTCTGTCTCCTAAGCCAGTCAGTGTCTCAAGGAAGGCTCCTCGTGGGAGCACAGGGCTCAGAAAGGCCATCTCTTGAATTTAGTGCATGTGTGGGCCTGTTACCTTCACACACATAGAAGAAATGCCCCCATAAGAGGAACCACCAAATGAACCCTACCCCTGGCCTTTTCCCCAGGGTCTCCACTCAGAAACCAAGGTGTAGGGGACAATGTAAGAGTCACAGAGCCTGTGCCCAGAGCCCTAAGTGCATCATCTGGAGGATGTCAAACCAGGCCTGTACCAAGTTCAAGGTCACCATCCTGGCTAGGGCTGAGCTCATTTTGTGGAGTCTGTGGTTCAGTCCAGACCGGGGTGGGGCGGGCAGGGCTACTCCCCAGGGGTGGAAGAGGCCTGGGCCCTAGCCTTAAGGATTAGGGGCAGCCCCCAGCTGTCTCCTGTCAGGGCTTCCGGCCTCACTGCTGAGTCTCTGGGAATAAGGGAAATTCAACCCATATGGCTGATTCACTTACACTTAGCTCATCAAAGGCTATTTTGTAAAGGCCTGTTTGATGCTGAAGATGCCTCAGGGTCTCTTTCACCTCTTTCAAAGCCTGTTTTTCACCCCCTGGGGCCCTGGGATTTGCCTTCAGACCACACCAGACTAACTAGGAGGAGAGGCAGGGGGTTCAGTCGAGCCAGAGAAATGCCCATAGGGAGCCCTTCTCGGGGACCCTTCCTATCTGTAGCTGGGGGCTCTGTCCTATGGCATTTGGAAACCCCACTCACGGTGTTGGAGAGGGTCACTCTCCCGCCCGCCCGCCCACTCCCCATGCTCAGCACTGCACAGGTGGCTGGTAGGTGGGTCTGTTTAGGGAGCAGGAAGTGACTGTGTGGGAGCTTGGAGTCTGTGCTGCTCACAGCGCCCTCCTGGCCTTTGGTTTTTCCCAGCTCAGCTTCTAGGCAGCATGGTTAGGGAGGCAGGAGTCATCAGCTCGGTTTGACCACACTAGCACAACTCAGGGTAGCCCAGATCTTGGTCTCCTTGGGTAAAGCCAGACCAGCTGTCAAAGCACATGACTGAAATTGAAAATGTTAGGAAGTGGCGGGAACAGTTCCGAGCCAAGAGCTCTGTGAATGGCTGCTTCTGTCAGGGTGGGGAGCTCAAACTGAAAAGAACAGAGCTATGTGCCCTCCGGCACTGGGCCAGCATCTCAGGGTCCCACCCACATGCTGGGATTCAGGAGGTGCACAGCCTCTCTACCCATCCCTGCTTCAGGAGAGGAGACTCCTGGCCCAGACGGAGGCAGTGATGTGTACTTACCACCATGTCATTGATGGACACCCAGCAGTCATGGGGGAAGTCCTGCAGCATGGGCACCAGGAACTGCAGGCAGCCGTCCCAGTGGCAGAGCAGGAGCATCATGCCAATGAGGTTCACGATGCGCACCACAGCACTGGCCAGGTCATAGGTCATGTGGAAGATCTGCGGAGGCAAGCCATTGCCAAGACAAAGTCAACCGTTGGAGTGTGTGTATGTGCAGGCTGGGGCTGGGGAGGGAAGATGATAAGCAAGACCCAGACGAGGCAGGCTGGAGGGTGCCATGGTGACACTCCTGGCATCCATGCAGATACAGACATTCTCCCGTGGGAGGTGCAGCTCTCCAGGACAAGACGTGGGCAGAGAGGCCACCTCACCAGCTTGCTGAGGGCATGTGGACACCAGGGAGAAGCTACCCAGCCTGAAGCATGCTTGACATGTTCTGGAGTCAGGCCCTGGGTATGTTCTAAATCTGTTACTGGGACATCAGGGCCCAGCCCTGGGAGTGGCCGAGAAGATAGCATGGGCCCACAGGCTCCATGTTCAGATAGGTCTTGATCCCAGGCCTAGTTCCGACCCAATTCATAGCTGTGCAACCTTGAAGAGGTCCCAGGACCTCTCTGATCATCTTTCACCATCACATGGAAAATGGTGAGAAAAACTCAAGACTGAGTGGTTGTCAAAAGGATTAAATTATACATATGAAGTACTTAGTACTGAGTATAGACGGATTCAATAAATTACAAGCCATTGTGAGACAATGTTATTAATAATTAATCTCCATGATTAGTTCATACGCATTAGTAGTACTGCTGTTTCTTACACTTGAATCGGTTACAACAGTACCTCCACCCCAGTCCACTGAACCCTGTCCACCTGCATGTGTGGCTCTGTGTGCCAAGCTGCAGTGTGGCAGCATCTGCCCACGATGGATGCATGGTAGCCTCCCTGGTCCTACCTCTTCCTCCAAAGCTGCCATACACCAACTTGGTATGGCAGAGACTTGAGCCTGTCAGGGATCCCCAAGGTTACAGGGCTGTGAGAGGATGGAGAGAGGTTAGGGGAAGCCTAGGAAGTCTGCAGAAGGTCTGGACTTGCCTCTAGTCTGGGAGACCTTGGGGGCCTCCAGTCATCTGTCCCTTGTTCTGACCCCTCCATACTATCCCCAGAAAAGTACATTCCTCCGGAATGGATGGCTTTGGGTCCAAATTATAAACCTGTGGATGTCAATTAAGACTCGAGTCCATTTCAGAAGGGGAAGAAGCTTAGTTCTGGAGACAGACTCTAAGTATTTCAGTTCGCAGTCTGAGGCAGCAGAGACAGTGGCCATGGCAGGCAGAACAGCCGTCTCAAGGGTGTGTGCTGAGCTAGGGCCCACAGAGGCAGACCTGCCCCGAATGCAGCACAAGGAAATCCCATAAACCATGGGTCTTCCTAGCTGAATCAGGCTGACAAACTGTTAAAGGGCGTATGTTCTCTGGCCCCACTTAGACAGAACCTACCATCACAATGCCCTGAAGAACCAAGCTTAAAGCTAGAGCCGTCAGAAAACCACACCAGGGCCTGGAGAGACGGTCTAGCCAGTAAAGTGCTCGCCATACAAGCGTGAGGACCTTAATTTGATCCCCAGAACCCATACTGAAAAGCTAGGTGTGGTTGCAAGCTCTTGTCATCCCAGCACTGGGAAGGCAGAGAAATGGGATTGCTGGGGTTTAGTGGTCAGCCAGCCTAGTCTACTTGGTGAGGTTCAGGCTAGTGAGAGACCTTGTCTCAATAACAAGGAAAATGACACCAAGGGACACACACACACACACACACACACACACACACACACGGGCAGGGAGGAGGGGACCACATCAGAGCATGCCTCAACTAGCTCCTCTTCCCAGACTGTCCCATGGCAAGTGACTTCAGCCCATGGCCAAACTCTGTTCATGACACTCCTACAAACAGCTACCTGTGAGGAGGTCAAGGGAGTGTGCCTAGGCACAGGGCAGTACCCTTGGAGCACAGAGCTCACAGGCTCTGGAAGTCAGCCTTGAATTGTTCAGCTAGGGAATGCTAGCCTCTAGTACCCCCTCCCCATGTACTGTATGGTCTATAAAGAATTTCAATGCAGGCAGAGGTCCCTCTAGAGTGAGCGGCTTGTAGGACAGTCTCAGGGCTGTATCCTCAGAAGAACTCTTGACCGTCTACTACTCCATGTCTCCAGGAGGCCACCACATGTCAGCTGGTACCCAAGAAAAGCCCCTTCCATGTGGGGGGCAGGGAGGAAGCTTGCCCCTGCCCACCCAAGCTCAGAGTCAGTCACACACAGGAAAGGAGATCTGGGAGCATGCACAGAATCCCAGCAACAGAGGAGGCTGAGTGGGGCCCAAAGGGGGCTTGACAGAGAGGCCAGAGGCTGTAGCCTCCAGCATAGCTCCTCCCACCCCCCACCCTTGGCTTATCAAGGCAGCACTCTGTGGAGTGTTTCTTGGCTATGGATTGCATTAGAGAGGGGACTTCTCTAGCTCTACCCTGAGTGAAGTCCCACTGTCTAAGGGACTCCCTATGGTGTATCTGTGCTGTCCATCACAAGAGACCCCCAAAGGAGACCTACAAAGCACCTCCTCACCTGAGAAAGGACAACCTCCTTCTGTTCTCCCTTCAACCCCAGAGATGCCCTAATTTTTTGTTTGCTATGCCCAGGACACAGGAATAGACAAGAGTGACAGATTGGCTTGCGTGCCCAGCTGTTTCCCTGTCTATCTGCACACGGACACATCCAAAGCCTCTTCTTCCGTGGCTGCACAAGCAAGTAACATAAACAGGACCTTCAGGCTCCTCTTTCTGTGGAGACAACTCCCAAGTACTCACTGCGCTGCCATCAAGCAGGGGCAATCTACACACTGCATGAGACGCCATCCCTCCAGCCCATTCTCCACCAAGCAGCTAGATCCAGCTCTTCAAGATGTGCAATATTTTTTGTTGTTTTTTTCTGGTTTTGGTTTTGATTTTGGTTTGAGTGACAGACCATGCATTTGGGGAAGCAGGGAGGTGGGGGGGGGAGCTGGGGGAGGGGAAAGAGTAAGATTAAAATCTGTTGTATGAAACATGAAATTAAAAAAAGAAGCAGGATGTGTCTGTCACCTTTGACTTGAAGCTGCCCAGTGACTCTATCAATATTTCTGATCACACACCACCTGCTGAACACAGCTTCAGCATCCTGGGCCCCAACTACATCCCCACCCCATCTCCTCCACTCTGCCCGTGCGCGGCCCTTTACCTCTGGCTACAGCGGCCTCCCTCGGGTCCTTGAATGCCAGTTCTTGCTAGGCCACAGGGATTCAGTGTTGCATCTGCCATCCCATCTGCCCGTGCCCTTCTGGCTTCTCACTCTCCCGTCTTACTGCCTGCATAGAAAGGCCTCCCATACTGCTGTGTGAAGTAGCCAGTGGCCCTCCCTTCCTGCCCTCCCCAGGACTGTTCCCTGACTGGCTTCTTCTGTGGCATTCTCTCTATCTAAAAGGAGACTTACTAACTGGAATACAATATGAGCCACATCCCCGCCCCACCCCCGCCCCACCCCCGCCCCGGCCCCCCGCGGCTTTTGTGTCTGTATTCCTCCGTGGAATGCACAGGTAAGCACACAAAACATCTGCTGGTTGCCTGCGTGCACGCGTGTGTGCTTAAATGAATGAACAGATACCGTATGGAAGCCAAAGGAAGCCTCAGGCCCTGGCTGCAAAGTATCTCAGACTGTCACAACCCACAATCCCTGCCCTTTTCTATGAATCACTCTGGGACATAGAGACAGAAACATCAGAGCTGACATGCTTCACGCAGTCTCTTCTCTTCACCCCTGATGTTTCGTTTATTTTAGGGGGCTGCATGTACCACAGAGAGCATGTGTGGATGTCAGAGGACAACCTTCACCGTGTTGAGACGGGATCTCTTGTTTACTGCTCTTTACACCAGGTCAGCTGGTCTGCACGCTTCTGTGGACTCTTTGCCCCTCAGCTAACTGTAGGAACACTGGGATGACAGATGTGAGCTACAGCAGCTGGCTTCAGGTGGGTTCTGGGATCTGAACTCACATGCCCAGACTCGCATTCAAGTGCTTTACCCCCTGAGCCATAGCTCAGCCCCCACTCTCCTGCACTTTCTCCATAACCAACCTTCTTCTGGATCAAGGCTACAGTTCTGCCTTTATCACAGTCTCAGCAGTTATTATGGCATGGAGCACGTGGTGGGGTCGGGAACAGAGAAGAGCTTAACCATAGAGGTGACGGTGACCGTGATGGAGCTGAAGGTGAGCAGGTCCCAACCAGTTTATACATGGCTGTCAAAAGGGCCATGCAGCCTAGGCAGATGCAGCTCACAGGCAGCCTGCTTTGGCCTCTGTGGAAAGAATAATGGTGCTTTTTCTTCCAGGTGGACAGAGAGCCTGGGGTAGAAGGACACGGTACTGAGTGAAGAAGGGTGTGGACGCTGTGGTGACCAGAGGAGTAGGGGAGAAGTATGTGACTGCAGAGCCAGATGAACCAGTGTGGCCAAGTCTGAGCTGCCCACTGGGAGCTGGTCCACTCACCACACCTTTAACACTGGACAGCACCTGGGATGTGGTTGTCAAGGAGAGGCTGGCCCATTGCTGAAAGAAACTGTTCTGTGCTCATGTCCCCACTGTGGGTTGGGGCCACATGCCACCTGCCAGTCAGCTGCACTGGGCAAATATTTGCCTTGCTCTTTATATTTCATTAAAGCATCCTATTACGATGTTGGCCCTGACTAGGGGAGCGAGCACTTTTCCTTCTAGGCTGCTGGAGACTCACCAGGCAGGTGGCATGTGAGCTTACCCTCTGCCTGCCTGGCATTCTGGGAACCTGTGCCCACTCCTGCAATCTTTCAGCCTCCCTGGAAAAGCACTGTGTCTTCCATGTCCTAGCATGGCCCCTCAGGACCTCAGTCTCCTTGCCTGTGGAACAGGTCACAGCTAACTGCCAGCTCCTACCCCCAGAGCTGTCTTTGGAAGTAGGTGAAACGATGGCCAAAGGTGGCACACAGTAGGTACTCTACAGACGCTGTTCCTTTCATCTCTTGCCCAGCCCTTCAACAGAGCTACATCCTTACTGTAGATCAGACCTCAGACAGTGGGTCAGGCTGCCATGGAGTTTCCACTGAGGCCTCTTCATGGGACCTGGCTGAGCTTTTCTGGAGACTCATTTTCTCCTTAAGGAAGCAAACGAGTCCCTGCTGGCATCTCAGGAACAACCATCCACGTGAAGGGCAAGCCAAGATCCGAGAGAGGCCAGTGCATGGGTGTCCTGGGCATGGCCTGGAGCTCTGGGCTGAGGGTCACTCTGCGGCCTGTGACGGCACTAGCAGAGAGGGCCAGCCCTCGTCCTCCAGGGCCGCTTTCCACAGATGCCAACCATTAGAGTCTGAGAGAGATGGAGCACTTGAGTTCTATAGGAAGAGGGTTCATCAGAGGCTCCTGGGCCTGGCTTCCTGCCATTCCAGGTTTCCGAGAGAGAACGCTTCTGGGATGGGTCTCTTGGCATGCTGAGGCCTCCAGCAGAACATCCGAAGGGGGGCAACCAAGGTTTCTAACAATAGACTGCATGCCTGTGACAAGCTCACACCTCAGAGGGAGGGGAGAGGCTGGCTGGAAGAGGCTCTGAGGGAGGCTGCTGACCTAGATCGCTAGGGACGGAGGAGGCTTGTACCCAGCCTAAGCCACTCTGCCCACTCAGCTAGGAAGTCTAGTGAAAACTCCAGGGCAACTGGGCTAGGCCAGTCGGGGGACGAAGGGAAGGCTGGGAGATCAGATGCCTCAAGACTCCACATTTTCACCAGGGCGTTTGGAGCAAGCTGACTCCTCAGCCCCACCCTGGAGCTTCCTCCTTCAGGGCATGTCAGTCACAATCAGGCTCTCAGGGTCGGCTAACGCCACTTTCACCAAGAAAGACAGCCATGGCCTGAGCACCTCAGCCTCAGAAAACATCAGTGCATGCATGGTTACTGGGGAAACTGAGCCCCCCACTCCAAAAGAAAGAAATTAACGTAGGGACCTGAAGAGCAGATAGGGCAGGATTTTTTTTTTTTCTATATCCCCACCTGCTCTACTCCCTGGCTTTTATGTAGATATGGGGTCAGAAGGATCTTCCTGATGCCACTTCCAAGCAAGCTGAGGCTGGGAGAAGCCCAGAGGGTAGAGCAGGCTACATAGGACCCAGAGATGAGGTTTCTTGGGCCAGCTGGGAAGCCCCAATCCAATCCCAGGGGAGCCTTTGGCTGGGCTGAGTACGAGCAGAAACTAGCTCAAAGCAATTTCCTCCCAAGCTGGTAGGAGAGATAAGGGAGCAAGTGCAGGAGTGAGGGGCCGTCCATCTGGCCACCCGGTATCTCCCTTCCTGTCCACACCATGTGGGTAGCAGCAGCGTTCAGTTCAGGGCCTCAGGCTTCCTGGGACCTCCGTCTCCCCCAGGGAAGATCTAGGACTACAGCCTGCCTAATGAGGTCTGAATAACCCAGAGGGCAGCCAGGCCAGAGGGGCAGTAGGGATAGTAGCCCTGGGCCTGAGCTCCTAATGCCTAGGGTGCAGGGACAGTAAAGGAAGGGTTTTTCTCTGCCCTGGGTGCAGTTAGCCTAGCCACGGGCAACTCTGAAAACTCCCACTAAGAAAGGAGGAAGGTTGGCCCCAGGGGTTATGGGACCTGGTAACCCAAACCAGTGCCAAAGAGAGAAAAGGGCCGCTATGCCCGAGTCTAGCTGTGGTCCTACGGCCGGCAGGAAGGTTGGGGTTTGCTCTGGGTCCCGTTCTTCCATGAGGAGAGAAGCCTGCCAAGTCACATAGGGAACTACACCACCCTCCTTCCTTTCCCAGACACTCAGGGTGGGTCAGCTCACCAGCCCCAGAGGTGCTGTCCCTCATCTCTTCGGCCTTGAGCCCAGACCTACACCTCTGTGCAACTGGATGTCCCTTGGGGACTTCAGTGCAGCCCATCACGTACCACAGCCTCTGTCCCCCATGACCCACCCCTCTTCTGGTATTCCCTGTTCCAGTTGAATCCCCAGTGCCCTGCCCGGGACACAGCACACACGTAGACACGTGGCAAGACCCTTCCAGACCAAATGGAACCCAGGCACCTATCATGTCCGTGTCCTACTAACAGAGGGGATGTAACTAGATCACAGGTCATGGACCAGGAGACAGGAAGCCTGGGCCATAAAGCCTACCTGTGGGGCAGGTGGGCCTTCCAATCCTTACTTCCTTCACCTGGAAAATGAGGATAATGAACCCTGCCATTTGCCTTCCTGGTTATAACTAAGACTGGTGAAGAGGGCTGCATTAAAAAAAAAAAAAAGCCTAAAAAAAAAAAAACCTGGACATTACTTATACTCATTTTACAGGTAGAAAAAAATGAGGCTGCGAGATACAAGGTGGTACCAAGGTCACAGAGCCAAGCAATGTGTGTCTGGGATTTGAAAGTCAAGTATTGCTACACCAGGCAGGGGCAACCACACTGCCGGGAGCCCAGAGAGCTAACTGGATCCAGCCTCATTTCTGCCAGTGGGCCACTTGGTGACCTTGGTGCAGTCATTGTCTCTCTCCGTCAGCAGGAATAATGCAAATTTTCCAAGCCCAAGAGAATTTCTGCTGCGGAGCGTTTCTGCCAAGCTGGTGTAGGCACGTCTTCCACAGCACGTGTGTTCATGACGCCTCTGACCTGAATCTGCCGCACCCGAACCGTCAGCCGGGCTGCCGCAGGGCTGGAGGGCCGGGACGTCGGAACCTGATCGTAGGCCTTCAGCCCAGTCAAGCAGGGCTTCTGAAGACCAGGAGGCCCGCAGGGAGAGACACCTTGGCAATGAGTTTGCTTAGCACAGCCTAATCCACACGCCAAGGTGAGTGTCTCATACAGCATATCTCCCCAAAACCTGAGAAAGCTCCCAGCCGGGCCTGCTGGCTATCACTGACGAAATGAGGAGCTGGGTTGGTTAGTTTTCAATCAACTTGACACAAGCTGGGGCCATCTGAGAGGAGGAAGCTCAGTTGAGAAGATGTCCCCATCCGTGTGGCCTGCAGGCAAGCCTATGGGGCATTTTCTTGATTGACGAGTGATGTGTGAAGGCCCGGCCCACTGTGGGCAGTGCCCGGGCAGGTGGTCCTGGGGTGTATAAGAAAGCAAGCTGAGGCAAGCCCTGAGGAACAAGCCAGTAAGCTGTGTTCTTCTGTGACCTCTAATTCCAGTTCTGCTCCAGGTTCCTGCCTTGAGCTCCTGCCCTGGAGCTCAGGACGGACTGTGAGCTGTAAGATGAAATGAACCCTTTCCTCCCTGAGTTACTTTCAGTCACGGTGTTTATATCAGCAACAGAAAGCCTATGAGGATGGCAGCAAACTCGGCCCCCAACAGCCAGCAAAGTCCCCGGCATCTCTTCCCCACGGCCTTAGCCCTTCTCTTTTCCTCCTGTGGACCAGCGCTCCAGCTGGGAGTGAGCTGAGGATCTCAGACCCATCTAATTCATCTGAAGTTTTTCTAAATTTAGTTTCTGTAACCAGAGCCCTCAGACTCTTGAATTTCCCCACAGTTTTATACCCAGGACTGACTCCAGTGCCCCCAGGGGCTTCTGGCTTTTATGGCCAGCACCTGTGTGGAAGCTGGAACCTGTTCTGGCTGTGATCACAAGACCGAGGAATGTCCTGGACCACTGACTCCTCGGCAAAGGAATGCAAACATTCCAACTCCCTTCTCTGGTTAGGACAAATTCAGGGTATGGTGTGCACTGTGCCCAGAGCTCCCCATGGGTCTTTGCTTGTTGTCTCACCACACGTGTCTCCTCCCTTTTCTTGGCCCTCATGCCCTTTTTTCCTTCCACATTTTCCTAAAGATGTCCCCTCCCACCCCCAGCCAAATCACTTTAATGAAAATCCCCATCGTGGAGAACATTCTAAAAGAATCCAGTCTAAGACACTTGCCAACAAAATCTGTACCCCTGAAATCCAAATTTCTACATGTAACACAAATCTGCAGCCTTAGCAGCCTGGTCCCATTACTACATAGCATGTACATGAGTGGCCACAGGTATCTGTGTGGTGCCCTTTGTGACTGTCATGGACTTAAATGAGATGTAATCTGGAAAGCACTTTGTATAGAAACTAACATGGGCGAAAAAGTCACGAAACTGCTAACGTTTGTCCTCTTGGGACAGGAATGCCATCTACAGCCCCACAACCCATCTCCAGTTCTCTGAGAGTACCCACTTCTTGGCAGGGACCTCGCCCTCCTGCAGAGATGTTCTGTCCAACTACTCACCTCTTCCCACTGATGAATATATCGAATGAGGCGGGAAAGCCGCAAGAGGCGCAGGAGGCTGAGGATCTTGGTGAAGCGGACGATGCGCAGCGCCCGCGCAGTCTTGTAGACCTCCGAGTCGATGCGAGTCTCCACAATAAGGAAGATGTAGTCCACGGGGATGGAGGAGATGAAATCCACCACAAACCAGCTTTTCAAGTACTTCATCTTAATGCGTTGTGGGTCAAGGATGATTTCTGTGTTGTCCTCCACCACGATGCCTGTGCGGAAGTTGAGGACCAAGTCAATGAGGAAGAATGTATCTGACACCACGTTGAAGACGATCCAGGGTGTGGTGTTCTCATCCTTGAAGAAGGTGATGCCCACGGGAATGATGATCAGATTTCCCACCATCAGCAGCAGCATCGTCAGGTCCCAGTAAAATCTGCCCAGAGAGACAACGGGGTCAGTCGCCAGGAGAGAGAGGACGAGCTACAGAGTAGAAAGGAAGCACTGTGGGAAAGGACATGGGGAGAACCTGGGGGACTCAGAGGCACTCGGGGATACAGGCGTGTGAGCATCTGGACAAGGTGGGGAGGTTGCAAACACAGGGCCTGTCACAGACAGAGGCTCTTCAGTGACCCCAGATACCCTCCCCTGTCATCCAGTGAGCACCCCAGGTATCACATCTTCTCCATCCCGCCTACCCCAGCCAGAGTCAAGCTGAAACACAAGCCAAACAATGACCTCTGGGGACAAATAAGAGACTACTTCAGTGACAAAAGAAATGCGTATCATCTTCCCCAGGCTCAGGCCAGGCTGAGGTTCCCTGAGGTTTAGCTGTGGCCGAGATAGGCTGTCACACAGCCATGCCACAGAGCGTGACCAGAGACCCGGGGATGTCCACTCACCCAGCAGGCGCCTGGGAGGCAGAAGCTTTAGCTCCAGCTTGATTCTGTCACTGCTAGCCTATGTGACATTAAGCAGGTCCAAGGCTCCTCATTCTAGGCCCCCGTTTCCTCGCTGTGGAGCCTTGTAATTGTGACCTAACTTCTCTCACATTGGCTCTCTAGCATCCTCCTTAACCAGAAAATGCCTTACCATCTCTCGTCCCAGTTTTCACATTGATATGGGAGTGTTACCCAGCCTCCATACACTTCTGCACACTTCCTACACACAGCATACACTTCATACACACAGCACATCCACCAGTGAGTTGTGGGTCCAACTTCAGCTTCTATGGGGTGTTTTTGATCTGGATACACTCTGCCAGTCGTCAGTCCAAGACAGCTGCATATACTCATTAGAAGCCACATCCAGGTATCCCCATTCACATACACACACACACACACACACACACACACACACACACACACACACACACAGCATGCAAACATCCACACCCCCGATGAGAGGGAGAGAGAGAGAGAGAGAGAGAGAGAGAGAGAGAGAGAGAGAGAGAGAGAATTCCTTTTCATTTAATCTTCTGGGGAAAACAAACAAACAAAAATACTGTGGCATAGAGGAGCCACTTAGGGCCATGTGGCCCTTCGTACATAAATCTAATAATATACCCAGGCTAGAGGAGTTTCTAAAATTAACAGATTGGGTGTAAAGCGGCTGGGAGTGCTGACACCAGCAGGCTGCCACTCCAGCGGATCTCTGCACCCCACCCCTCCCCAGCTCTAGTTCCCTCAATTACAGACCAAATTCAAGACAGTAATTAACAGGAGAATGTTTGCATTTAGTGGTCTTCATAAAACCAAATTACATGAGGCAAAACCACCCATTTCCTTAAATTCTGACTAATTGTTTCAATCTTGAGTTTCCAGGTGCTTCAGCTATTTCTGGCTGATCTGGGCTGGGGTCAGAACACTGGCACTTCCTTCTCCTATCCCGGGGCATCCCAGAAGCTATGTGGGGGGCAAATCGGCCTGTTGGAAGGGGTAGAGTTCTAGGGCCAGCCAACCTTGCATCTGTTCCTGCTCTGTTTTTCTCATCTTCCTGCTCATCTTCTCATCAACTCACACACTTCACCAGCAAAACTTGTCATAAGAACAAGATAAACTGGGACCGGTGAAATGCTCTGACCCGTGCCCTCTGTTATTAAGTGGGTAAATAAATGGCTTCAGTCAATTGACTGGCAGGAAAGACATGAGAGGTGCTGAAGATGCACCCTCCAGGGACTAGCTGGAGCAAAACTTCTGCTGGGAGTAGGGCCGGGGGTGGGGGGGGGGGCTGAAATAAGCGGGAGAGCCAGGGACAGAAGCCAGGGATCGACAGAAGCCAGGGATCACAGCACCTGACTAATCAGATGACAGCACCTCAGCATCCAGATGCCTTGACCCCAGGGAACTCACAATCCCCTTGGAGGAGTAGCCTCGGAGTCTAAGATGCCATCCCTTACAGCTGGGCATCTGGAGAGGTGGGTCTTTGTGACCGTGATGGGAGAAACCAGGAAAGTACTGCTGGAGAAGGGTGAGAAGATTCAGGCTCTGGGAACTGCCCTTGGCCTTGTAGACAGTGTCTCTACAGTCTTTGCCAGATGGTTGCACAAATCTCTGAACTGAGCCCAAAATTGTGTTCAGCACCATGGACAGTGTCCGTCACGCCTGCCAGCCCCAGTTTGCAGGTCCCAGCCAGGGGAGCTTGGCAACAAGCTCCCTGCTGGCCTCTTCCATGCACGCCACCCTCTCTACACCCCCAGTCCGGGTGGCCAGAAATATCTCAAGTGAGTCCTTCCTATGACTAGGACTTTTTGTTGGTGGCTCCTTGGAGACAGAAAAGCCTTTATTCGTAAAGAGCCCCTCAAATGCTGCACAATGATTGAGTACTTAACTTTGTGCTTTCCATGAACTGGACCATTTAATCCTCCCACTGGTGCTACAGCTACCACTGTTTGTGTTTTGCAGATGATAACACTGAGGCTCAAACAGAAGCATTTGCTCAGGGTCATCCGGCTAATGAGGAGCAGAGGTAAGATTCAGGGAGGTCTGGGCTGGGGCTTAGGCAGCTCTGTGGGGTGCAGGGGACAGATGACCCTTCCTGGTACTGCATCATAGTGGAGAGGGTCCTACCAAGGTAGGTGGATCCCCTGCCCCAGACACAGAAGACAAAAGGGTTGTTGAGAAAATCTGAGAAGACTGAGCTTCCGGACATCGGGGCCTCCTAAGGTCTGGCCTGGCTCAGAGAACAGCAGATCTCTCCAGGGTTAAAAGCCACGTGGTCATTAGCTGACAGCCAGGAACAGCTGCATCTATCCTTCAGAAGGGAAAACTAAACTCCAAAGGAATAGTCGCATTTCTGAAGCCACAAGATAGGTGTCCAATGTTCTCACAGCACCCCACTGTCCCTAGAACCACTCAGAAATAACATCACAATCTAAGACAACCAACCATGGTAGCAGGCACCAGGCCGTGATAGGGAATCAATAGGCAGCCAGACCAAGACACTCTGGAATTGGCACATGCCAGAATCAGAGGCTGGAGTCTCTGTGGTACTCAAGTGTCTCCCCGCTCCAATGCCGATGAGTCCTGGTCAGAAAGCAACAGCCAGGCTCTGGTCCGTCCAGGGGTCAGGCCGTCTTCCCGGCCTCAGGCTTTGCCTCCTCTTTGGATCAGGCAGATGGCTGGGAGTGGAGGTCCAGAAGCCAACACTGAGGGCCCAGGACCCATGTGTAGAAGGTCTGAATAACAGCAGATAGGCAAGCAGCCCTTTACCACGGCGTCTGGATTACTTTATGGGGTGGTCTGAGGGGAGGTGCTACCCTCTATGGAGATGAAGGCAGAGAAGATGGCACCTCCTGACTTTGAACTCAGAGATGCTGGGACTAGACAAAGGGCCCTCTCCTTCCATGTGGGCTGAAGAGGATGGCTTCCTGCAGCCTCTTCGTTTCCTCGAGTTCAAGCTTGCCTGTGAGCATGTATGTAGGCAAATAGGCACGTGTGTGTGCACCACAGACTGCACATCTGCAAGCATGCATACACACATAAATGCATTTTTGCAAACACTTGTCTGTGCCCCCATTTTGCTCTCATATCTACATCTACCTTCAGCAATACCCACTGGTATACATTGTTGGGCACAAATGATTATCCCCTAGGAATCCTGTCAGCCAGAAGAAAGAATGCCACCATCTTGCCATTCAAATCTTTCCCATCATCCCATGTTCATCTGAACAGCTACCTCCTCTGGGCCTCTTAAACCTCTAACCTAAGGTCTTGGCTAGCTTGAGGCCTAGCTTCAGCTCTCAGCAGGCAATGGGCTTCTGAAGGGCAGGTCTTCATCTCAGCCCTGGGCCCCTGGATTCTGACTGAAGTCCTGGTCCTCTACACCGTTAGGCAGCACCCTGTCTCTTCGTGCTCCTGTGTGCAGATGGTTCCTGCTCCAGGCCCCCCCCTCCTCCTAGCACCAGACCTGCCTTCCCACCTGCCTGCAGAATGTGCCCACCTGGAGGGCCAGCTGTCTCTACACCCAGCGAGCACACAGCTGAACTCAGCATCGTCCTCCAAGCTGAGAGGTACAACCTGCAGTTCTGTCACTGTACCCAGGGCTCACAATCTTCTAGCAGCTCTCTACAGACCTCCCTTACCCGACCTGTCCTCTCAAGCCCCTCAGAAGTTACCTGATCTTCTCTGGCTTCTCCTATGATGTGGTCTCACAGTACCCTTTCTGTCCCGGATTTGAATCTCTGCACCCTTGCCCCTGCCTCTTACCTGGCCTCCACCCTCCATTCTGTTTGCCTCTAATACACATGCCCCCCTGCATGATCTTTCCAAGTCATGAGCAACCTACCATAGACCTGAACCCTATGGGGAACCTGTACTACAAGAGAAGACCCAAGCTCCTTAATCTGGCAGCCCAGCCACCCCTTTCCTCTTCTTCCCCTCAGCTCCTTCACAGTAGCCAATAGGACCCCTGGTCCTCCTCTCCCAGGCTCCTTCTCATCCACAGCCTTGTTCCTCTGAAACCATGAGCTTTTGAAGTCCTTTCCCTTGTCCAAAGCTCAACGTCTTCATCCTCACAAAGCTGGTCTGTGTTCTCTGCCTTGGTCTTCGGCTCCTGTAGTGTTAGCAGACACCCTCCCCCACACCCTCAACTTCTCCACCTACTCTCCTTGCTAGTCCTTCAACAAACCACAGAACCCTGGAGACTTCAAGTCTTGGGAAAGCGAGGAGAGCTGGGACAATCTCCTCCAGTCATGCACTATCTGCCAGGTTTTCTGGTTGGCAAGGGAACTGCCCGTGGTGACCGTGGTCAGTAACTGTTGGGCTCCTGCTACCCGCCAGGCACTAATCCGTATGTCGGTTGTCTTTTGTCCTCATAAAGACACTAAGAGGCAGACACTAGTCATGCCCTTTTTACAGACAAGGAGACTGAGGCCCAGTAAGTTGCAAACAGCTTGACTCCAGAGTCCTGCCCTTAACCACTCCATAGAGATAGAAGTTAGGCTAGTGGTATTTTATTACTCCCAAACTCTGCCCACCCCCAACTCTTTACTGTACCCTCTTCCATAATTCCTTCCTCCTCAGCTTCTTCATTGTCTGATCCATCCACATTCCCTTCTTAATGAACCTAGATCATCCTTCTCCCCAGAGCCCCTCAAGGTCAGGGTGAGTCAGCACCCTGCCCCGCCTCCTGCTGTCACTATTTGCCTCTGGAGAAATGTCCACCAGATCCTTGGGGCATCCCGCCGTCTCTTGGCCACCCCCCAGCATTCATCTGCCACCCGTGGGGCCCGTGGCAATCCCAGCACCTGGCTTGCAACCTTCCACTGCACCCTGTCCTGCCGCCACCCTGAATGACTTCCTCTCTGTGCTGTGGATTCAGACAAACCCAGGCTCCTGGGAGCTGGAAGCCCCAGTGAGAACGACCCCTCTCAGTGTCCGCTGCAGCCACACACCCCGGACCAGGCCAGACTTCCAGTTGCCCCAGCTCTGCATTTTCAGTGAGCGGCCTCCCCACCCTCCCACCCCCCTGCTTTCTACAGCTGTGCCTGCTTAGCCTCAGGGTCCCGGGAGCTACTGTCTGCTGACTCTTCAGATTCTCCCCAAGGAGCTGCCTGTCCCAGACAGGACTGTCCAGCCCCTCCCACTTCTCTAAGCTCATCCTGACCTCTCATGCTGACCTTCTGGAACAGTCTTCACAAAAACACAACCCTGGCCTGGGAGGGCATCTTCCTTTCCAGGTCTGCATGGGGTTCAGGAAGAAGTGCCCCAAGCCATTCGACTAAACATCCAGGCTCCTGAGCACCTCCTGTCCCCACTCTCAGCTGGGCCCTGGGCCCTGCCAGGTCCTTTCAGGAGACTGCAGCAGATGCCCCCACACCCATGGCCCCTCTTCCAGAAACTCTGAAGTCACCTCATGCCCCTCCTAGCAGACACCACCACCCTCAACTCTACAGAGACACGATAAGCCACCAGAATGTCCCTTCCCTTTCTGCCACCATACTCCTTTGCCCAACCTCTTCCTCTCGAAGCACAAGGGAGCCTGTGAGTCTTCCAGTGGCCTCTGGAGGCCAACCTGTTCCCTCTCCAGGGGCCTTGAAGAAGGGCCCCTCTCTTGCTCCCCCTCTCCAGGCATCCTTTCCCATTGGATGTATCCCATGAAACCAATCTGGACATACAGCAGAGGATGACCTTCAGTATCCTGCCTCCACCTCCTGAGTGATGGGATTCAGGCATATGCTGCCATGCCCGGCTTTATGTTGTATTGGGGATTGAACCCAAGGCCTCACACATGCTTGGCAAGCACTTTACCAACCAAGCTACTTATTTTAAGCTCTCTAAAGACTACAGCCAAAGCCACAAGTCCAGCCTGCAGGCCACAGGCCACTGTGGCAGAGCCCCCCGCCACCCTCACCCTCTCTGTCTGGGTTCCTGTCAGTGTGCTCCTAGAAAGAGCTGCCCACCCCCACCCCCCCCACCCCCGCTCCCTTTGCACCACATCCCAGTCATCTGTCGGCTGCCTGCTGGTGAGGAGACCCTGCTGACTTCCGCCCCAGGCTTACATGTTAACCTCACCCCAATCATAGCTGACCTAGTCATCTCCCATCACCCTCTCGGCTCAGCCTTCCAGAAGGGAGCAGACTCCCTCTACCACCCCCTTCCTGCCCAGCCCCCCTCAGGTCCCAGGGTCTCCCCACAACAGTGGAGAAACTGCTCTTTTCCTCCCACCCCCGCCTGGCCACCAGGGCTCTATTTTTAACCCACCTCAATATCTCTGACTCAGAATCACAGGGCTCCCAGGTAGCTGCTCCCAGCTGCCTAGGCTGCTGCAGACACAGATCCAAAACCAAGGGTTGCCAGCTGGGCTTGGGCTGTGAGCATGCTTTTCTACTGTTTCCTCCATTGTCATTCACTTGAGTAACCGCTGTTTTGTTCTCGTGGAGGGTCCCTGCATGGCCCTTTAGTCTTTCTCTCTTCTAAGGGCCCTTGCTAGTCTAGGCTAAGGGCCCAGCGCCTCATGACAGAGTGAAGGCTAGTGTCAGCCACTCATTGAGAACAAGGCACCCTGGGGGCTATGACTGAACCACCCCTTCCACACGATGATCCTTCAGCTGTGGGATACAGACTCCTGGGGGTCTGCTCAAGGTCTGGCCTTCAGCAGCGAAGGATAGGGCCTGACATCTGTATTGCTCACAAACTCCATGTATGCTGAGGCTGCTGGGCCAGGGGACACACTCTGAGCAGCCAGGCTGCACCTAGGTGCTCTGCTGTTTTACTGACAGGTTGTGTGGCCTTTGGCAAGTTGTGTAAACTGTCCGAACCTATTTTCTCAGGCTTGAAATAAGACCATTAGCCCCTACATCAGTGATCTTGGTGAAATTAGCTAAAATACTCTTATTTCCTGGGGTCTCTTGTAGTCTAGGTTGGAATGACTTTGAACTTCTGATCCTCCAGCCTCCACATCTGCAGAGTACTGGGATTACAGGTGTGTGCCACCATGTCAGATCTCTGTAGTGACAGGGACTGAACCCAGGGTTTTGAGTCTGTCGTGCAAGCACTCCGTCAATTGAGCCGCATCCTCGGCTCCTGAGATACTATTTCTAACACACTATAGAGTGTGTATAACCAGCACATGCTGGCCATTATCTCCACCGTCATCATTCTGTGCCAATAAAATGCAGGGCCTAACCTGAGAGCTGTGGGGACCCTGTGAAGCCTCCTGGTTTTACTCCAACCAGTACCCAGTCTGAGAGATGGGCAGACCCACCCCACAGGCGAGTTGATGACCTGGAGGCCAACTTAGTGTCAGTGTTGCCTAAGCTGAGAGAGAAGACGGGGTTTGTTTGGCTCTGCATCCCAGAGGCTGTGGGCTGCCAGAAGGGAATTCAGCTGAGACTCAAAGGGAAAACAGGACAGTGTGGCCTGCTGGCTACTATAGCCTCAAAGAGGAGCTGGGGGTGGGGGGTAGTGTGTCCAGGGATCAGTATTGTGGTTTGAGGCCCATGCAATATGGAAGAAGATGGGGACAGGAGCCCAGGGGTCTCCTTTCTCTTTGTCTCTGTCTAAATAGTCCCTTTCTCTCACAGCCCTCCTCAGATTCCCCCAAGTACACAGAGAGGACAGGGCCAGGCACACTGAAGGCACCATGGAGGCCAGAGAGGCTGAACAGAGGCCTCAGCCTGAAGAAGAAAAGGAACCAAGTGTGGCTCAGAGGCCTCAGCCTGACGCCCGGGTGAAGGAAAGATAGGGACACCCTGAAAGGTGGGCCCGAAAGCCCAGGTGCTTCTGGGAGCTTCAGGAGCCATGAGGAATGCAGATTTCCCTGGAAATGCACTGTTACTGCACCTCTCAGTGACATAGCCTCCTCCTAGCCTGGCTGCTGGGGACACTTTGACATGATAACCCTTGCCTTCCTCAGGGGTTGAGTTCTCTGAATGTTTTGTCTGTGCACACACACACACACACACACACACACACACAGAGCACAGCAAGGGACATCTGCTTGCTCTACGATACTCCAAGCTGTCAGAATGCTGAGCTCCCTCAGGCTACTGCTCCAACACCCAGTGAGAGAAGATGGTCTGAAGAAAATGGGGGAAAAGGACCAATGGTTAAGAAACTTAGATCCACTTAGAAAAATCAAAGAAGGCTCAAGTCCCCCTCCCCATCTGCTCTACTGTCTGGGAGAGTGGGACAAAAATAGAGTATTGTAGAGAAGCACATGAAAACCACTCCACCCCCAAGGGAAATTAGGTAGCCGGACTCACCTGCCTTTGCAAAAGGGCCTATCAGGGTGAAGGAGAAAATGGGCTCAAGTTGTACCAACCTCCGATGGGCTTGGACCACAGTGACTATGGTAGGAAGGGCCCAATGAGGAAGCGAAATTTTGCTGTACACCCTGATTTTGCTGAGATGGGTCAGTTGAGCAATAAGGGTCTCACTGAAGTGCATGGGCTCTAAGGGCCAAGGGCCAGATGGGTCTCTAGTTCTCCCCAGGAAAACTGTCTTAGCAAGGAGGCTAAGGGAGGGCTAAGATCCTCGAAGGCCCTCCCAGCCTGATTTTCGTGATTCTGATTTATAACAACCTGAGTGGGAAAATGTGGGGAACAGTCCACTCGAGAAGAGGGGACAGGGCTGGGCACGGGGCAGAGAAGTCAGAATTTGACTAGGGCTCTAGGGGCCTAACGCAAGACAGGCAAGCTGATGCTATCTATCATAGCAGATACTTAAGGCCAGAGGGCCTTTAGGGAAGCCCACCACAGGGGCTCCCAGAGTATTAAGTGGCATGAGGCAGCAGGGGTGTGTGCTGGCTATGTTTCTGTCAGCTTTACACAAGCCAGGGTCATCTGGAAAGAGAGCACTTCAGTTGAGAACATGCCTCCATCAGATGGCCTGTAGGCAAGTCTATGGGTCATCTTCTTGATTGACATGGGAGGGCCCAGCCCACTGTGGGTGGCACTACCCCTGGACAGGTGGTTCTGAGTTACATTAAAAAAATTAATCAGGCTGAGCAAGCCACGAGGAGCAAATGCAGTAAGCAGCACCCCTCCACGGCCTCTGTATCAGTTCCTGCTTCCAGGTTCCTGCCCTGACTTCCCTTCATGATGGACTGTGATCTGGACATGACGTGTAAGCCAACTCAACCCTTCCTCCCCGTGTCAAAAGGCTATGGTGTTTTATCACAGCAGCAGAAAATGAATGAAGACAGAGGATTTCCTAGAACTGAGCTTGCCTAACCTCACTCTGGGGAGGCCTGTCAGTGCAATTACATAAAAACCCTGAGAAGGATGCAGGGGCCACCCCCCAGGCTTCGGGACCGTGGTATAAGGAGACCCTAGTCCTTCTCATATTCAGATGGAGAAAGCAGGCCCGAGAAGTAAGGCTTTAGCTAAACCCACACGGCTAGACTGGCCTTTGAATCTCATACTCTTTCCTGGCCCTGTCCTAGAAGTTGCCTTCCAAGAGCCTCTGAGTCTGGAATGGCGGTTACTTCACAGCTGACAGTCCTATTGGCCCATGGGTTCCTCCAGCCACAGCTACCTGGTACGACCTGCTGCTGTGTTCATGAGTCCTCACACTGAGAGCTCTTGAAAGGCTAGCTCTGAGCATCCAGGAGTAGACAACTCTCCACAGGACTTGCCCCTCGGAGCTATCAGAACACAGTCGGGACCTTAGGTGGGAAGGTGACATTTCAGCTCATTTTCATTAAAGCCCTTGCTCCGAGTTGGTCCCTGGGTAGGCTGCCTAAGGAACATAGCAAAGAAAGTCTTACAACTCCACAGGCTCGGAGCTAATGGAGAGTTCCCACCCTGTCCCCTGCATCTAAAGGCTAGCAAGTCCTCTGCAAAAAAGATGCCAGAGGTGCCCCAACTACTCCAGGACCAGAGGCTACAAAATTGCAGGATCTGGCCTGGCTTGGCTCAGTAGAGTCGAGGTTCTTTCTCATCAGCTCCACTGGTCAGCAGGGCCCTGCTGGCTCAATTTGCACTAATGGGGTCAGGATTGCAGGCTCAATACCTATTTGTGCAATTAGCTCTGCTCTCTTCTCAGGCTTAGCCCAAGTCCTGACCCTGGATGCTGAGAGAGGAAAGGAACTTGCTGGGGTTCCACGGCAAGGCAGGATAAGGATGGGAGGACAAATCCCTGGTGTGGGGAGGGCTCACACTCAGGCCAATGCAGGGTGGGAAGGCCAAGGCGCCAGATGAGCTAACCTCAGCTCACCTGCTAAAACGTCTCAGCTAGACCACAATTCCATATTCAATGATACCCGGGTGCCTGCAGGTCTTTGCTGTGCCCATGGAAAGAAACAGGTTTGTCATACCTTCTGAGGGACTGCAGAAAGGAGAAACCTATGGCTGGCTGGGCATTCGATGGTCAGGGACTTGTGTTAATCATTGACAGGGGCTGCTCCAGCCTTCAAGGGGACTGCAGGGTAATTACTTCTGGGCTCCAGGCCACACACTCGGTGACATTATGACAGCAGTGTCTGCCTTCTGGGCCTTGTGGGGAAGGAGAAGGGAGTATCCCCCAAGGCTGCTGCAGGCTCAGTGTGCTGCATGCACAACAGGGCAGCAGAAGCAGACAGGGAGCAGGGCCGGAGGCCTGGGAGTCGAGAAAGCAGCGCTTATGGAGTGCAGACTCCAAGAGCCAGGGTCTGGTGACCTGCCCTCCGCAACAAACAACACCTACCCAAGCAGGTGGCTCAAGCTCCCAACCACCTTCTCCCTAGAAAGCATGCAGAACTAGCCTCTGTCCTTCAGATCCAGTTCAGACCCACTTCCTTCACTGGCCAGCTAGCCACACTGGCCTATCATTTTTCTGTTTCCCCCAAACCAGACCCAGAAACCTTACAAGGATCCAGCATCCTTCCCTGTCAGGTGAGTGGTGACTCCTCTTTCCCACAACATGTGGAAACAGTCCTGGAACATGCAGACTCCTGCAGGGCATGATCCCCTTATCTGGCTCCTCCTCAAGCCCAGAAAAACAATGCGTTAGCCAGCCCCATTATGTATTAATTTCTGAAAGCCTCGTTCACGCAGACATAACACATCCACCCACATGGGTAAATGCTTAGACAGACGCAAAATCACCAGTACAATTATCGGGCCCCCGCAGCTGCCAGGATCAGACCTGGAAACCCTGCTGCATGCTCTCTCTAGAGTTCTAGGTACCCTGGGCAGAGGGAGTCCCACTATGGAACCCATACTTCACGCATATCCATCTCGGGGCATTACTCTGCAGGCACCTCAGGCCTTGCTGCCTGGCTGGAAACACCAGGTACCAGCCCCAACAATGAGGGTGCAGAGCAGGGTGGGGAGGGGTCATGTGTGAGACTTGGCAGTTCCGGCGGTGGTGGCACTGTGGCTGATCATCTGTGCTTTGCCTACCAGAGAGGACTGAAAGCAGCTGGCTCAGACGCTAAGTGGCATGGGAGCTTCAGGAAGGCAAGGAGAGCACAAGGTGGTGAGTGTTCTCGATCCTGCCCCACACTCTGGGGCCTCCAGGAGGGCACTGAAATTGGTTCAAAGGCTTCTGCTCCCCAGGCGGAGCCACGCCTTTATCTTATGAGCCCGGGATTCTAGTTATGACTGACTTTTTTTATCCTGGTCATAAGCTGAGCCCTGATCTTAATCACAGACTCAGCCTACTGGTCACACTCTGAGTCCAGACCACATTCTAAGACTAAACCCTGATCTTCATCAGAGACTGAATTCTGACCCTGATCATGGATTGAGACCAGGCTCCGGATATAGACCTCTGCTGAGTCCTAACCTACACACCTACTCCACACCCTCATTTTTCTAAAGGATTCAATAGACAGACCACAGCACTATTTGTCTCTCTAGTGGACCGAGCATAGACACCCCTGGCTATTTGTCCCTCTCCTCCTGGAACCTGAGCCTTCCTCCTGGAACAGGGACGACGTAGATGGTACTCTGGTGAGCTACCAAAGTCCCAGCGGTCTACCCAGCAGTCAAGCCCTGCCAGGAGAGGATCGGGTGGGTGGGCATCTGGACTCCAAAAGTGACAGCCCTGAAGTGGGGCTAGAATATGGCTAAGTCCCCACGCTCTGAACTGTCAGATAAGGAAGATTCTGTTCTTGAGATGAGCTTAAGACTTTTTTTTCCTCTTCCCAATCTCTTTGCATTGTCAGTAGTAGATCCCGGTGTGCAGTTTACCGCTGAGCTGCACCACAGTGCAGGGGCACATTTCCAGGAAGGGTGAGGCTGGGGTGAGGACCACTCAGGAAGATTTCGCTGGAAGCCCTGTTCTGAAAGCCGGAGGTAGACCAGGGTTCTAAGACCTGTGTAGTGAGACATCACATAATCCAGTAGGTTCTGTTTTTGTCTTTGACGTGGACTTCCTTTGTGAGCTTCTCTGCCCCTCTGCCTCCATGTACACAAGGAAGGCTCTATACGAGGATTTCCTCAGGTCTTTCCTTTGGGGCTCTGAGACCTAATGGGTTCCCTGTACCTGCTGATGACCCCTTTTTCTGAGCTGCTCCATAATGTTTCGATTCTCAGGAGAATATTCCCTAGAAACACTTGTAGAATTAAAATTTTAAAGCAGAGGAGAAGAGGTAAGGGGAAGACCAGGTTCAGGGTCCCACAGATGAGGCTCGGATGCCAGGCCTGCTTCTTCCTAATGATGTGACCTCCATCATCAGCCTTGTCTATAAAATGAGCATGATTAAACCACCTGGGGGCCACTTGGAAGAGTAAATGAGATAAAATGTAGCCAGCTCCCTGCACACCCTGACATATGGCAGCTGCTTCATGATGGTGGTTATTGCTCTATAAACCACCTGACTTTTGTCTCCCGATTTGAGTGAAGGGTTGTGAACTTGGTAGTGATAAGGGTTTGGGGAGCTGGATGGTGGATGGCAAGACTCGGTGTGAGAGAGCTCTTGTAGGAACAGCCAGGGTCCCGAGTCTGGGGCCAAGATAGACAACACAGGCCCAACTGGAGGATGAACCAGTGGCTTCCCCGGGGCTCCTGGCTGTGAGGAGGGGATGTTGAGGCCAGAGCGCTGTTCTTAGTATTTCAAGAGAAGTCCCCAACCACCATACCCTCCGTGTGTGTGTGTGTGTGTGTGTGTGTGTGTGTGTGTGTGTGTGTGCAGGTGTGTGGAAGCCAAACATCAGGCAGTTACCTCAGTTGTTCCCCACCCTATTTTGGGGGGATAGGGTCTCTCACTGAACTTGGAGCTCACTAATTTCATTAGGTTGGCTGGCTAGCAAGCCCCAGAGATCCTCCTGTCTCTTCCTCCACACTGGAATTAAAGGCACAAACCATTACACATGGCTTTTTAAAAAAAAAAAAAATATTACTAATGTGGGTGCTAGGGATCCAAACTCCTGTTCTCAGTACTTACACAGCCAGTGCTTCACTCACTGAGTCACGTCCTCAGCCCCCTACATTCCCAGGTCCTCCATTGCTATCTTTTTTTTTTTTTTTTTTAAGATTTATTTATTTATTATGTATGCAGTGAGTGTTCAGCCTGCAGGCCAGAAGAGGGCACCAGATCTCATTCTAGATGGTTGTGAGCCACCATGTGGTTGCTGGGAATTGAACTCAGGACCTCTGGAAGAACAGTCAGTGCTCTTAACCTCTGAGCCATCTCTCCAGCCCCTCCATTGCTATCTTAAAGCATTGATTCAGATCTGTCACAAAGCATATGCTAGCCAAACAGCTCATCTCAGTGCTGTATTTGGTCCACGGGATGCTGTTCAGCAGTACCCAATCACTCTGTTATGTTATCCTGAGCATCCTCAGTGCCAGAGAACTCACCACCTCTCACTGCTGTCTCCTGCCCCAGCTTTGGGTGGTGGGGATGGTAGACAGTATTTCTGAGTGGCTTCCTGGCTCTTGGGACCTCAGATTTCCAGGTCCCTGGCAATGCTTTCTCAGCAAGGAAGCCTGGCTGGCAGAGAACATCCTTTCCAAAGCCAAGACAATGCCCCTGCCCTCCAGTGGCCCTCTCTGGCTGGGAAACGTGGATTCTTCAGCATCCCCTGGGCCTAAGCAGGACTGCCTGGCTGGCCTCTGTAGCCTTTCTATTAATTAGCAACTGACAGTACAGCTTCGTAAGAGCTCTCAAGCCAGACTGGAGCCATGGCTGCCTCGGTTATATGACAAGCACCCAGGGGACTGGGCCAGGACCTTCTGCTCTACATTATTTCCCCCTTGGTATCCAGTTTTGTGGCAGACACAAGGGCCACTCAGGCTTCTATAACACTTGTCTTCCCTGTTATCTGAATGGAGGCTAGGAGAGGAAGAAAAGCTGACAGACAAGCCTATACCACAGAGGAGGCTGCTGTCCATGGCCAGGGTCAGGAAAGGGAAACATAGGATTGGGACAGATCCCGCGCTCAAGGTTCTAAGGCAGCTGTTATTCAGGATGCCTCTACCCCATCCCAGCTGGCCACTGTCACAGCTGCCCATCACCTCTGGACTCTCACCGACAATGTCTACCTATTCCATTCAGAAAGCTCATTGCAGTAGGATATCCCTGTGCACCCTGTCTCTTCTCTCCCGCTCTCAGGCCTTGGCCTCTGACCCTTAGGACGGGACAGGAGCTGAGAAGGTGGTGACACGGAGTACCAGGAGTCCTCTGGTCACCTGGTCTCCTCCTGCTCTTCAACCTCCCTAGAAGCCAGCATGCAAAGCCAGCAAACTCAAACCAAACCTCGAACAACAGCGCAGGAAGCAGGAGATGAGGCTGCGAGCCTGATGTCCCGGGGTGCAAGCTGATTTCTGAGGCCCGGCGCATCTACTTTACAGCATCCTGCCCTGCTGAGCTGAAGCTGGGGCTGGAGGCCAAGGGCTCCATTGCCAAAGGCAGAAGAAACAGGCTCAGGGCTCCGCAAGCATGGTCTAAGCCTATGGGTTGTAGGCTCAGGACTCCACACCTGGTCCCAGGGCACCAGGGATATCGTTACACACCAGAAGCTGCATTTTAACAAGGTCCCAGAGTGAGATGGATAACATTCCAATGAGGAGCTTCATTAAAACACCCGGAGTTCCACCCAATGCCACTAGGTAGCCAGAAGGCATTGATGGATGATTTGGATAAGAGGAAGGAGGATGTGGGAATACGAAGCCTTACAACCTGCAGAGGAGATGAACGGTGGGAAGAATGCTGTTGGGTTTCCCAATGTGAAGTCTGCGACCTACTAGCATGAAATCCTTGGCTCATAAAATCAAAGCAATAAAGACAAGGCCAAACAGGAGAAGGCAGCCCCCAGAGCCATGATGCAGTTACCAGATGTAGGAGCTAGAAGCAAACTACAGGGAGAACCAGATAGCCAAGGGGCTTGGCCCTCTGGCCCAGTGGGTTTCCAGGTCCCTGTACTTATGAAGACAGTATATCCCAAGCTCCACTAGCTCTAGCCTTGTGAGGTGGGGCATGCTGCACAGTCGGAGAGTCCGCTGCCCACTGTGCCAGCCGACAGCACCACCCAGGCAGCTCACCTTGGAATTCCCCTCTGCACCACGGCGCCCTCCCCTCCCTGCTGCCTGTGCATGCCGTGCCTTTCACCCAGCTTCCCACATTGCCAGCAGGAACAGCTGGCCCAAGAAAGGCTCTCCTAAGAACAGGCCTCCAAACTCCCAGACCCAGAACCAGGCTGTCTCCTTCCCGAACAGTCTTTCCCAAGTCTGCAAGGGAAAGTACATGGGAGTGAGTCGAGTAATGGGTCGTCAAACAGACCTCCTTTCCTGTCTCAGGCTTCTAACTCTGATCCCTGACTGCTTCTGCTCTCTGCTGGTAATGGGAGGCCCAAGTCCAGATCCCAGAGGGACACCCCCCCCCAACACACACACACACACACACACCGTACTAGACTCCAAGGAAGGCTAGTGCCCCACTCCCACCAGGGCCTATACCCTCTTACCATGGCCTGCGGTAGAGCCCACAGCCATCAGCCCCCACATGATTCTCCGTTTAGGGAAACCCCAGACACAGGAAATTGTGTGCCACATTGCATGTGCCTGGATATAAGTGTGTTTCTCTAGATACTGACTTGGTAGTTTCTAGCAGGTTCTCAGTGAAGTCTCTGGCAGCAGACTGGTTTGGACCCCTGGTCAGAGCCCAGGACAGAGATCCATGTGGTTTACCCAGGACAAAGGGGAGGAAAGAGAGAGGGCAGGGAAGGTATTCGACTGCTCACTGTAGATTCTCACCTCATCTGTGTTAGACACACTTGCAGTTTGTGGCTAACATAAAAATGAACAAGAGCAGTCCCATTTTCTGAGCAGGAAAACTGAGGTTCACAGAAGGTTGATAACTCATTTGGGGACTAATAGCAAACAGGTTGGGGAGGGGAGGTGTAGTGAGCAATGGCATTGATCTGGTGCAGGCTAATCCTAGGACCTACCGTCATCTCAGTACCCAGAGTTTCAAAGCCCAGCTGCTTCAGCCCCAATCAAAGGATGCTTTTAGATACTTTCAGCCTCTTCCTTTCCTCCTGGATTTAAAAGGACCAGGCCAGGAGAGGGCGAGGGGGCACGGAGAACCCAGCTTCTGCCTGCTCGCTGTTGTTTGGGGGCACGGCAGTATCTCCAGAGCTAATATCCAGATAAGAGCTTCCCTGATAGCCACGATGTCCACCCACACAGCCCCAAGACACTGTCTCAGACACACATCTCCCACATACACACTCCTGGGTCAACTCCCTGAGCCTAGCGTTTGAAATTTTGGCCAATCAGCCTTCAGGACAAAAGCACCTACACCTTCTCTCCAGGGCTGGGGGGGTGGGGATGCTCTCTCTTCCCCCTTTCCATCTTCTTAGCAAACCAGGGTTATCGAGCTAATGTGCTAATGTGTTAGGTTCCAACCATCAAACCCAGGCTTGAGGATAGAGCTCCCACGGGAGGAAGGGCTGATTCTGGAACCTTGGTCGACAGCCGGTGGGGGGGCGGAATGTCCTGAGGGCTGGCCTCCCCCATTAACAAACTGTAAGTATGAGCTTCAAAAGGCCAATGGGATGTTGGGGAGGAAGGGAATTCTGAAGCCTGAGAGAAGTCATGTGAATAGCTGGGCTGATGAGAACGGTACAGACAGGAAGCAAGATAGTCGGGAATAGTCTACACTCTCTCAGTCGTACCCCAGGTTATGGTGAGCCTCAAAGCAAGCCCATGACTTCCCAGGGAAAGGTACCCAGCCCTTTTCTCCAGGGACAGATGTCAGAGGCAGCCCATCATAGCCAGCCCTGAACTTCAAACCGCAAACTCAATCCATCATAGTTTGTTGCTGATTCTTTATTAAGCCAATTCTGCTGGATCAATGCTTCCTGCCAGTCAAAATGATGAATAAATCCTCAGTGGGTCTGGGAAGTGCTTGTAGAAGCTCTAGTGGGTGATGATGTCTGTCTCCAGACAAAAGCCCAAGACCAGTGCCTGAAACTTCATGGTTCAAGGCCTGGGTTCTCCAGGGGGAGTGGCGGTTTGGATGGAGTGATGTGTTTTCTAAGCTTAGCAGATTCAGCCAACCCCTTGTCTCTCTGACTTCTGAAGCTAAGACTAGCTGTTTGGGCCTAAGAGGCAGAAGGGGCATGACCACTGCCCTCCAGAGACTCAGGCACTCTGTCTTGGATTGTTTTCTGTCCTACAGGCCCAGCAGCAGACAGCTGCAAGGCTGGGATAGAAGATGTGCACTTCCAGCTACCAGTCTCTGCTGCTTGTTGAAAAAAACCCACATCAAAACCCAGTTGAGCCGGGCGGTGGTGGCACATGCCTTTAATCCCAGCACTTGGGAGGCAGAGGCAGGTGGATCTCTGTGAGTTCAAGGCTAGCCTGGTCTACAGAGTGAGTTCCAGGACAGCCAGGGCTTACACAAAGAAATCCTGTCTAGGAAAAAAAAAACAACCAAACAAACAAACACCAGTTGGACCCTTGTTCCGTTGTCTCTCAATCTTCCTGTGTCCACCCTCTCCAATGTCCCAGATACGATGTCCCCAAAGCCTGTATTAGTGGAGGCTCTACAGCTAGGAGACTGCAAACTAGCATGTTACAAATGTCACAGCTAAGACTAGGAAAGCTTTGGCTGTGTGTGTGGTGATGGGGAGGGGCTGCTCTAGTGCCAGATCTTGACCATCTAAGGGAAGATGAGCAGGGAGGGCAAGTCTTTGCAGCCAGAAGGCTCTCCATCAATGCTTGTCATTGGATGTCAGACATGCCTGGGGTGGACAATGGGCTTGAAGCTAGGAACTGTGAATAGAAGTTTTCCCACCACCAAGATGGGCAGAAGTTGAGTACTGGATGGGAGTACCTCAGCAATCTCCTCAAGTGATTGATACTGGACCTGACTGTCATCACCACTGAGGGAAGAGAAGCCTGGGATGCCCAGGGATGGCAGGGGCAAAGAAGGCATGGCTTCTAATCCACCTCTCCCTGGTTCAACATGGGAGCATCAGGTCCCAGTCCCAGGAGTTCACTAAGGATCCTGAGGAGGGTCCACCTTTGCTCACACAGTTTGAAGGCTACAGCTCTGTCCAGCAAGTCTACTGCCGCCTTGCTGCCTGAGAATAGGGTTAGAAAGAACAAGCAATTTCTCAAAAGAAAAAGGGAGAAGGAACCAAAAGAGGGTGCCTCTCTATTCACCACCTATTTTAAGCCACCAAAGTGTTGTCTGACTGGTCATTCCCAGCCAAAGAAATCTCTCTCATTGGATGGAAAATAGCTCTGCTCTCATTACAAACCCAGCTTCCCTGGAGTTTGTAAAGAAGCTCTGGTCGGCAAAATGTTCCTTTATACAGGGAGGCCAGCAGGTAGGCAGGCAAGGGAGACAAACAGGGCAGGACACAGAGAGGGAGAGGAAGAGAAACCCAGCTAAATCTTCATCCTAAACTGGTGTGCTAGGAAAGCCTCAGGAGGACATGAGCGAGTGGAGACTCAGAACCTTGACTGGGAGAAAGGTATTTCTGAGGCAAACCCAGAGGCAACTTACAACCTCTCTTATATACAGCTCAGTCCACAGCCCCGATTGGTATCCACTGATCTGTGGTATTAGGTTCAGGAGATGCAAGAGAGGACAGGATCCCTCTCCCTGACTGGTCTAGGCATGGGGATGAGACACTGGACTAGTTGGGGATCAATAGACAGCTGCATGTCAGTCAGGACACTAGCCGTCTTCACTGGCCACTGTGAGCAAGGTCATTCTGCCCTGCCAGTGTGAAAGCTAGCTGTATCAGGTGGACCTGCTCCTGGTCCACCACTCAGCATGAGGGGCTGGGTAAAGCTATGTAGAGGGCTTTCATCCTGGGCCTGAGGTGTCAGTGACCTCAGTTCTCCAGGAGTCTGGCTGCAGCTTCGCAGGCCCAGCAAACATATTAATACCTGCAGTCAGCACCCAAGGAGCTGGTCCAGCTGTTAAGATATCTATCTCCCTCCATGACCCTTCTCTGCAAGCTGAATGACCTGGAGCTGCCTCTGGGATGGCCACCTTGACTCTGCAGCCTCCAAGGGGGAGGTGCATGGCTTGGATAGGCAGAGCTCTACCCTCGTTGCAGGCAGGGCTAGGCCAGGCTCAGAACACCTTGGAGTGTGTCTCCAATGCGGCCCAGACCCTGGAAGAGAGATGGCAGGAGGCTGAAGACTGAGTAAGTTCCCAGTGTGCTGCAGGAGGTCCGGGGGTGTCTGGGACGCTCCAGGCGCCCCACTTCTCTGCGAGCTTCCAGCACACGGAAGGAAAGTTAACTCAGGCTGGGAGGCAGGACTGGGAAGAAAGCGTGCCTACAACTGTACAAGGCATCCACAGCATCCCCACCTGGCCTCTTACCTGAAGTCGCTGTAGGGGTGGATAATCCAAAACCCGGCTGACTTAACTCTCTCCTGCTCACGCTCCACCGCTTTCTGACTGCCGAACATCCTTAGGGAGAATTTGTTGACCCCAGGTTGCAGCATGGCACCGAACTGGCGCTGCATGAAGCCGGTCTGGCCCAGGCGCACCTCGGCCTCGGGGAGGATCTGGTCGCTGGCGGCCGCGCCTCCTTCCACTTTGATAGCCGTGTCCGCCGAGGGCTGCTCGCAGGAGGTGGAGGCCGGCTGCGGCTGCTGCTGGGGCGGCGGCGAGGCTGCGGGCTGTGCCGCGGCGCCAGGGCGCTCGGGCTCGGCCGCCAGGCCCGGGGGCGTCCTGTCCTCGCCGGGGGACGCGTCGCCCTCGGCGGCGATGAGCCGCCGCTCCTCCGCGGAGTCATGCAGGTGCCCGTGACTGCTGCCGCTCCCTGCTCCACCGCTGCCGCCGCCCCGGCTGCCCAGCGAGGCCAGGCTCCCGCGGAAGCGCCTGCAGTCACCGTTGGTGCTGGACTTGCCGGCGCTGCGGCCCGGCCCCTCGCTGTCTGCCGCCCCGAGGGCCGCACCCCGGGACTCCGCGCAGCCGGCGGCCGCCGCCGAGGGCGAAGGCGAGGGCAGTGGGCGCAGCCGGATGCTCCTGCGGCTCGGGTCTTGGCGGCCCCCGGCCCCCTCCTCCTCTCCATCCTCTTCCTCGTCCATGATCCACGCCTTGGCCCCCACCTGCTGCGGGAGGCTGTAAAGCCGCTTGCGCATGGACGGCGGCAGCTTGTCCATGGTGCCAGGGGCTGGGCCGGGGGGCAGTGGTGCGGGTGCCGCACCGGGGACCCGCTCCAGGTGCGCCGGCCAGTGGGGACGCGTCCTTCGCTGCCGACCCGGGGCCGCCTCAAGAGCCCATGATCGCGCCGGCTGCGCGCCGAGGGGAGGCTCCTAGTCCGGCCGCGGGTCCCCGGGTTCGCCGCGCTGCGCCTCCTCTCCGGCCCGGCTGGGGCGCGGGGACCCCACGCTCCCTCCCTTTCTTCCCTCCCTCCCGCGATCAGGGGCGCGGCGCGCGGCCCGGCTCCAGGCGCCCCGCCCCCGCGGGGAACAATGGGCGCGGGCAGCAGCGGCGCTGCGGCCGCCGCGCTCCGGGAACCGCTCCGGAGCGAGAGCGCACTGCCCGCGCGGCTCCCGGGAGTGCGTCCGGCGGGCGGCTGGGGCTGTCAGTGTGTGGGGCCGCCCGGGCTCGGCAGCCGGCCACCCGCGATCCTGCCTCGCCTCCTCTAGCTGAGCCCGGCGGGCGGGTCCTGGGGACTCCCGCCGCAGCCAAGCGGAGCCCAGCGGCCGGCCGGGCTTACATCAGCCGCCGCCTCTCCCGGAGCGCCCTCCGGCAGCGCTCGGGCTCCCGCGCCCCGGAATATTCATGAAGCCGCCGCAGCTCGCGGGTTGCCATAGGAGCGGCTCCCGCAGCCTGGCCTGCCTACCTGGGCTTCTTAAAGGGGCAGCGGCGCCCCGGCCCAAACAGAGGGGGGCGGGGGGCGGGCCTGATGAGGGGCGCGGGGCGGAACCTCGCCAGACCTTGGGGACCGAGGTAGGAGGCGTCCTTACTCTCTGGTGCGCGTAGTGATTTCTGCTGACCAAGGGCTGGGAGCACCCCCTAAATGAGGGCTCCTGCTGGGGCTCAAGACTGGGGGGGCGGGGTTTCCCAGTCCCTCCCGCGAGCTTCGGGCTTTCCTAGCCTGGCCCGCTCGCTCCCTCTACGCTAGGGTCCCCGACCCTCCTCTGGGGAGGCGTGTCGGTCGCACGGCTGCCGAGCGGCTGCTTTCCCGCAACTCGCCTGGAGAGGGGGTTTCCGGAAAACGCTTCAAGTCCGGGCGGCTCCCAGGGTTTTCCTGAGCCACGGGCGGGGGGCGAACCCCGAGTGGGTCTTCCCCAGCGCGGCGCCGAGGGCTTGCGGGGAAACTCTCCAGGCGCGCCCAGGGCGCGCGGGTGGACCCGGCCCTGCGAGGTAAGACTTCGAAGAAATGCGCGGGCAGCAGCAGCCACAGGCGCGGCATCCCAGCGGCGGACTCCCCACCTCCCACTCCCCAGCGCCTTTGCCGGAGCGATGTGGGGTTCCCGAGACCTGGCTGTAGCAAGAAGGCTATGGGCAGGGTCCTCTGGCGACCTGGCACTCTGGGGGCTGGGTTTGAATCCCTTGCCCTGTGTTCCTATCCAATTGAAACACCTCCTGTGTGCACCAGCATTAGAGGGTTCCACCTCCACCCAGACACACTCTTTCCCCCGCCACAGCATCTGCACAGCCCAGCCCTCATTTGATCCCTCTCTTAAGGCAGTCCGGGATGTACCTGGGCGTCTTCTCTCTCCCTGTGTTACATTCTCGGCTTAAGGGCAAATCCCAGTAGCTCAGCCTAAGGTATAGCTCACCAGGTACCAACACTTTAGGACAGCGTAACACCCCACATTAGCTCAAAAATTGGGTGAAGGCGGTTCAGAGGGAGAGCTCGCCACAGAAGGTTGGAGTCTGTTAGTACAGAAACAGACCCTCAGCAGACGAGGACAGGAAGGCAAAGGATCCCCAACTCTCTGAGAAATAGCATGAAGTTTAAATTTGAATTCTTAGCCTGCTTGTGTCCACACACATGTCCAGAGTGGGAATTTTGGAGGCAGCGGGGTTTGGGTGGTGGACAGCCTAGTGGGGTCTTTTCTGCCCTACCCACTGGACCGCAGGACTTCGCATAGGGGGTGGGGATAACTAGGGTGATGACATCACCGGAGCTGGCATTTCTACTTTTGAGCAGTTCTGAGCTGACAGTTTCCCGCACCGATGCTGGGAGGCATGATCTCCCAATGTCCTTGGGTCTCCTTGAGGAGTGCTCTTAACTGCCTGAGAGCCCTGTCTGCCCCGTGTATGAAGACCTTCCTTTAGCTCACTTGCTAGTGTCTCTATTCACCAGAAACCACTCTGCAGTAACCCAGCTGCAGGACGGCAGTACACACAGCGCATCCTCCCCATCTAGCACCCAGCCAGACCTTGGTCATCTCCCCCCTTCTGGTTCTGATAACTAGTGAGTCTCCGTTAATCTGTGCACCCATGACACCAAGAAGCCTATGTCCCTCTGGATTGAGTTCCTTGAGAGAAAGACAGGACTGACTTCGTCTCAGGAGCCTGGGCACCACCACAAGGGTGGACAAAAAGCAGATCAATTCTACCAAGAAGAAGGGACCCTGGAAGTTAACTACTGGTGATGAAGAGAACCCTGGGGAAATGGAGGATAGGACTACATTTCCATTTCTTAGGAGCCACTGTCCCAGGCTGACCAGGGGCCTCCTGATTCCTCTACCTCTAGCACCTCACTCACCTTCAATACAATTAGCACCATCCATCTAGAGCCAGCTTTGGGTATAGAACTGACACTTAGGTAAGTCATAATAAGCCCCTCCTGAGACTGAGCCTTTCCTGTGTCCTCCATATATCTGTGGTACGCCGGCAAAATCTGAGGGATGAGGAAGAGAGGGGAACCTTTGTGAGCTCCATGTTAGGAGATTAGACTCAAGCTTTGGAATAAAGGAAAAAACCAGCAGCTCTAAGACTATGTGCTAGAAGCTAGATCATATCTTCCTTGAGAGAGATTTGGAGGCTCAATGAGCCTGGCCTACTTAGGGAAGACTTCCTGGAGGAGGGCATCAGATTTAATGAGAAACACGTACCAACCCAGAGGAAGATGTCTGCTGTCCCGCCCTATCACCCTCAGCCTTATTTTCCTTGAGACAGAATTTCACTGAACCTGTAGCGGGGGGGTGGTGGGGGCAGCCTGCAAGTCCCAAGGATCATCCTGTGTGGCCCCGCCCTTTGGTGCTGTGATTACAGGCATGCACAACCACACATGTGGTTCTTTGTGGGGGGTGGATATTAAAACTCAAGTCCTTGCACTTGCACAGCAAGTGCTCTTAACCGCTGAACCATCTCTGTAGTCCCTGTGACCAGTACTCTATGCTTTACTTATTTAAACTACCCGAAGTTGTCACTTTGTTGACAGTGTTCTTGCTCCTGTTTGTGAGCAAGAGAATCTCAGCCCAGAGAGGTTAAACAACTTACCAAATACCCTACAGCAAGAAAATGGTGGAGCTGGAATTCCAGCAAAGATCCCACAGGTCAAACTCTGCCTTCTTGCCCAGCTGCCTTTTCCAGGTGGAGAAGGGCAGGCACAGGTGCAGGAGAGAGGGCGGGCACAGGTGCAGGAGAGAGGTCGGGCACAGGTGCAGGAGAGAGGGCGGGCACAGGTGCAGGAGAGGGCAGGCACAGGTGCAGGAGAGAGGGCAGGCACAGGTGCAGGAGAGAGGGCAGGCACAGGTGCAGGAGAGGGCGGGCACAGGTGCAGGAGAGGGCGGGCACAGGTGCAGGAGAGAGGGCGGGCACAGGTGCAGGAGAGGGCAGGTACAGGTGCAGGAGAGGGCGGGCACAGGTGCAGGAGAGGGCAGGTACAGGTGCAGGAGAGGGCGGGCACAGGTGCAGGAGAGGGCAGGTGCAGGTGCAGGAGAGGGCGGGCACAGGTGCAGGAGAGGGCGGACACAGGTGCAGGAGAGGGCGGGCACAGGTGCAGGAGAGGGCGGGCACAGGTGCAGGAGAGGGCAGACACAGGTGCAGGAGAGGGCGGGCACAGGTGCAGGAGAGGGCGGGCACAGGTGCAGGAGAGGGCGGGCACAGGTGCAGGAGAGGGCGGGCACAGGTGCAGGAGAGGGCGGGCACAGGTGCAGGAGAGGGCAGGTGCAGGTGCAGGAGAGGGCAGGTGCAGGTGCAGGAGAGAGGGCAGGCACAGGTGCAGGAGAGGGCAGGAACAGGTGCAGGAGAGGGCAGGCACAGGTGCAGGAGAGGGCAGGAACAGGTGCAGGAGAGGGCAGGTGCAGGTGCAGGAGAGGGGGAGTGGCTGAGAATGGCCTTGATGGAGCACAGAGGACAGTGGGGAAGGAGTGGAGAACGTGTGTTCTACTCTTCCCGTCACCCCACCCACACCCATCTTGCCTTGCACTTCCTAGGAAGCACAAGGTCACCTCTGCTTCCCCCTGCTGTGTTGTGGATCTGGATCTAAGAGAGAAGGGACTTGGTGAGGTTAGGCCTCCTCCTCTGGGGACTAAATATTAGTGAAATGCAAGACCTGCAAGAATTGAAGTGAGAGGTAGCTGATTGTGAATATCAAGCTCAGACCCTGTTTGCTTATGGACGAGAGCACTGTACTTGTTTAAAGAGGCAGTGCCTGCCCTGCCCTGCCCTGCAGTGCCAAGATTTTGGCCAGTTCTTGTGCAAGATGAGAGATAAAGAGAGAGAGAAAGTGGGAGAGAGAAGAGAGGGGGAGAATAATGTGGAATATTTTAAGTGGAATGTTGTCTCCTGTCCTCTCTCAGAGGCTGTGTGTTCTATGATAATATCCTTGCCACATTTTCTGTGTTAAAATGCCATTTTATGAAATCATAGTGCTGGGAAATGTGTTTGGTTCTTTTGTTTGTTTGTTTTTTAATGTTCTTGGCCAAATAACAGAATTTGGCATGCTGTTCTGTCTGTGTTCCCAAAAAATCATTTTGGAATTGTTATTTGTTTGTGAATTCCAGAAGCTCGGGAACCCCAGCTAGAAACAATAGAGAGTGGTGATAGGAAACAAAAACCTTGGGGTTCAGTTATCCCCTGCCACTTGCTGCCTGTGTGTGCCTTGGTCTTCCTCCTCTGTAAAATGGGCTTGACAATAGTCACAAGTTGTCATGAAGACTACACGGAGAAATGCACATGTGGAACATGCAATCCCACCTGTAGTGAGTGCTCAGTTAACATCACATGATGGAATCCCGAACAAAGACTGCATCAGCCCGTGGCTGAGGAGACACTCAACCTTTGGAGTCCACCTTTAGGTCATATGTTCATCTTAAAAATTCTTGTATGGATGAGAGAGGTGCTTTACTATACAGAGAGCTGCTTCTCTTCAGCTGTCAGCCCTGGGAAGCCCTAGCTGGGTCCCCAAGGAAGATCTTCTCTCAGGGATGGGCACTTACTTATCCTCCAAGCCCTGCAGGCAGCTGTCTAAAGTCAGGTCAGAGGCAGCTGGCTCAGAGGCCACTGTCTTGACCCTGAGCTCAAGACACCCCCCCCCCACGCTGCTTTCACAGAAGACAGGAGTGGGGGGCTCCAGACCCATATGCTTCTCCATCTTTTTTTCCTGTGGGGATCTGATCCTGCCCAGTGTACCTACTGCTCTGTCAGGCTAGATAGTAAAGAATGGGTCACAGACACAGAGACTTCCTGCTGAGAGTCTTGACTTGGAGACCAGAGCTCTGAGAAGGAGAGCATCAGCAAGAACCCTTGTCCCAAGGCTTCCTGGTGAATACACTGGGCGGTGGTGGAGCACACAAGAGCACTGCAAGGGAACTTACGTGAAGGGGAGTGAGTCAGCTAGCCGGTTTTGACCAAGCGTCAGGTGTCCTATTGTGTGCTCAGGGCCTCCATAGCTGTTGCTTGAGAAGGCTGATAGATGCCCTTGCTGGTTGAAAGCACGAGGTCATCCCAGAGGTATATGAGCGAGGGTCACGGGAAGTATATGAGATGCTCCAGGCAATGATTCTCCTGAGTACGGTCAAGGTGGACTTTCTGGAGGAGGTGATAAAGGAGATGCAAGCTTGATTTTCTAGGCAGTGGGGGGGGGCGCGGGGCAGAGGGAGGGATGAAGCAATGGGATGGAGGAGACTATAAATATGGAGTAACTTGTCAAGGATGATGCTTGCTGTGTTCGCTCAGTGGAATTCACAAAGGATAGAGTGAGAGGCGAGCGCCCATCTTGAAGCCGGGCTGCTTAGCTTCTGTCCTCAGCTGGCTTCAAGAGGAAATCCACTGTCTCCATACAAGGAGAGTAGTGGATCCTCCTGGTCCCCTCCGCCCAGCACCCTGCAGGCCAGCCTTGGGTCCTTAGCTCCTCGTCTATCAGCTTTCTCCCATCCTGTGCACCCACTGCTCCCCGGGGATTCTACTGGGGCATGGGTGAGATTCTGGCTATAAAAAGTACCGTGAGCCAACATGCTCGCCCTTCCCCTAATCCCATTAAGGCAACAGTGAGCCAGAAAGCCTTTGCGGGCTCGTCTTCTTGTTGAGCTTGCCATCTGCTTTCGTGGTAGTTCTGCCTGGTTTCTTTAGGATCTAGGAGCAGAAGCGATTGAGCTGTCCTGTGCTCCATCCCTTGCCTGGGTACAAGGTACCACCTGGGAATCCTGAGACCCTCCCATGTGCATGCAGCAGAGTCCAGCAGAGCCCAAAGCCCTCCCGGCTCCAGGCCAGCCTTGGCTTGCATGTTCTCTCAGCTGCCTCCCACCTTGTGTACCCGTTGCTTCCTGGGGACTCTGCCAGGGCCTGGGTGGGGTCTCATGCCACCTCCTGCCCCTGGATGGGGTGGAGAAAGATATGCTGACAGCTCAACCAGGCCTGGACTATGTCTCTGTGTCCTGCCAGGGCTCCAGGACGTCTGGGCCACCTGGACTGGGAGCCAGGCTGGAGGAGGGGGGCACTGGTAGGGAAGGCCCCTGAGGTGCCAGCAGAGAGGAGCTGCCAAGAAGTAAGTAGAGGAGGCTCCTCAGTCTCAAGTCTGGATCTTGCCATCTGTCAGGGCCGCAGTGGGTTCAAACAGCCACACACACACACTCAGGAGGGACCGTTTAAACAGCCTGGATTAGAGGCTTGAGGGAGTGAAAGCAGGGAGAGACAGAATGAGCTGGCAGGGGAGCAAATGAGAGACTCAGGGGCATGGGAACTGGAGACCGCTAGTGAGTGGGGCCCCCAGGATGATGCAGGGACCCCCCACTGATCCAGGAAGGCCATCCCTCACTCATGGCACCCCTTGCTGTCTGTTGGGCCCTCTCCCTGTCTACTGCCCCTCCCCCAACCCTTTCATTTGTCCCATCTCTTAGCCACTTCACTCTCCAGCAAATGTACTGAGCACCTACTGCACGATGCTCTGAAGCATCAGCGCCAGAGACTGTGGCAAGAATGAAACAACTTCCCTAAATCACAGGAGGCAAGCAGGGTCCAAGGGCATGTGGTGTGGCCAGAGGCCTGCAGAGCGGAGGAAGGAGTTTCTGGAGGAGGGGCAAGGGACAGAGGCTTGAATCTGTCTCTGAAAAAGTCGAGTGCAATTTGGAGAAGTGGAGACAGATGAGTGGGGGAAGGCCAGGTGAAGGACGCATTATGAGCAGGGAGTGGCCAAAGGGGACCCATGAATGGAGATAGGTGGACAGGCCAGGAGCAGACAGCCACAAGGACAACAAGATGGCTTGGTTCTAGAAATGATGGGGAGCTACTGGAAGCAATTTAAGATACGATTTTTGGAAGAGCCATTGAATTGTGTGCCCTGGGAACCCAGCCCTGGGCTTAGCTGTGCAGAGTAAGCCAGGAAACAATACACTGAATCCCTGTTCCCTGGAGACCCAAGGGGAATCAAGGAGACGGACAGAATGCTCTGGAGTCATTGTCATACTCCAGGAAGTAGAGTTTGGACCCCTGAGCCCTGTGGGTACACAGAAGAAGCCACAGCCAGCCCTGGGTGCTAGGCTGGGAGCTGTACTCTCCAGCTCCCTGTGAAGCACATCTTTTGTGCAGGCTCCATGGCCCAGCCTCCCTCCCACAAGCCCTGCACATCAGGATAACCTGCTATTACATGAGCCTTCCGCTGGATGCCTTCCAGAGAGAGACAGTTCCGCTGTGTAATGAGAGCTGTGCCCCACGGGCCACACTGTGGGGCCAGGAGAGCTGGCAGAGCCACGGAGAGGGCAGTGGAGACTCTGACATGGCTGTGAGGAGTGTGATGGACTGAGACGGAAGCTGTGATAGAGACGGTGACACAGGAGCCGTAGCAGATGCCACAGTAGGGGCTGTGACACCGGAGCATTGCACCGATAGGATCTCTGAAGGGGGCCGTGACGGGGGATATGACAGAGACCGTATGATGTGCCGTGACAGAGCCTGTGGCAGAGACTGTGACAGGGATCAGTGATAAAGGCTCTGACATAGAGTTAGTTTGGCAGAGACTGATGGTGTAATGGGCTGTGATAGAGACAAGTGTGACAGGGCCTGGGACGGAGTCTATGATAGAGGCTGTGGCAGACGTTGGTGACAGGGGCTGCGATCCAGGCTGTACTAGAGGCTCAATGGGGCCAACAGGAACCAGGACAGGTGTTCCGACAGGTTCTGTGACAGGGACTCTGAGAGAGGACTGACAGGCAATAGTCCTACAATGGAGGCTGTGCGAGGGCTGGGGCTGACAGGGCCATGGCAGGGGCTCTAACAAGTCCCGTTAGGCTGCTCTGGGGTCTGTGACGGGGTCCCCATAGGAGATGTGAAGGGGGCTTGGGTGGGTCCTACAGTAGGGCCCCTGGGGAGGCTTTGACAGGAGCTGAGACAGAAATATGGCTAAGTCTGAAGGCACAATCAGAGTTGGGACAACAGTTCCTGGATCCCGGGTCCACACTCCCACGGTCGACAGAGCAGTTGGCGGTGACAGCAGCAACACACAGGCCCAGCCAGGCCCAGCCATTTGTGGAAACACGGGCGGCGGGCGGGCGGGCTGTGCGCTGAGGCTGAGATGAGAGACTTCAGCAGGGAGGTGAGGGAGGCTGGTTCCCTTAGCACTGCTGCAGATTACAGTGTGTCTGTGGGCAGGTCCATGGCTGCTATACTCTGGACCTTAAATGTCCCCACAAAGTCACAGGTTGAAGCCGTGGTAGCCAGCATGTGGTACTTCTGGGAGGTGGTAGAGCCCTGAAAAGGTGGAGCCTGGTAGAAGGACATATCATTAGTGCTGTGTCCTTGAAGGGGATATTCCAAAGCCAGTTTCTTGCTTTTTTTTTTTTTGACCCAAAGCTTTGACGAGGTGAGTAGCCTCTTCCACCCTGCACTCCCCATGGTGAAATTCTCTGCCATCACAGGCCCAAAGTAATAGGGCTAAGTGACCATCCACTAACTCTCTGAGGCACAAATTTCCCCTCCTTTCTGGTTTATCTTTTCTCTCTCCTCCTTTCCTTTCTCCTTCCTTCATTTCTTTCTTCCAAGATGGGGGTGAGGAATCCACACTGTGTAGCTCAGGCTACCCTGAAATTCATGGGCTGAAGCCACCTCCTGTCCCAGCTTCTGGAGTAGCCAGTGTCTGGGGCACTGTACTGAGACCCTCCTTTACAGGAAACTGAATTTGTCTGGAATTACAGGACTGGCAAGCTGACTCCCACTCTGGCTCTCTGGGCCTTTGTTTTCCTGATAATGTTCCCTTTGGAGAATAACTTACACATTGAGCTGGGTGCAGCTATGGATTGATGGGGGTTCTTGTGAAACCACAAGTTATTTATTGCCAAGCCTGATGGACAGTCTTCTGGTCAAGTCCATGATGAGCTTTCCACAGCTATGAACAACCCTTTCCCTGGTATGTGAAGATGCTTCTGTGAGTAACCAAACACAAGCTGGTATTGAAGAATAAATAAACTCGTGATCAGGATGGCTAACACTTAGGAAGAGTTTGCACTGTGCACGCCAAGTGCTCAGCATGGATTAGCTCATGGAATCCATGCAGAAACTGTCAGGTAAGTGGTCTTATCCCCATTTCACAGATGATTAAATTGAGGTTCTAAAAGGTTGACTAAACTGCCTAAGCTCTGAAGTTAGACAAAGTGTGGGGACTTGGGACAGCTGCACCTGACCTTGCCCCGGCTCTCACTCTTGCCTACCACAAGTAGCTCTCTCAATCAGAGCTGATGTTTTTCGGTGAAAAGGACATTTGAACTGGATTGTGCTTACTTAAATGTGATATTCATTCATTCTGTGGCATCTGTGGGACTATGACCGCAAGGACTATGGTCAGGTTTTTGGGGTTTTTTGTTGTTGTTGTTGTTGGTGGTGGTGGTTGGTTGGTTTTTGGTTTTGTTTTGTTTGGGGTTTTTTTTGTCGTTGTTGTTGTTGTTGGTTTTTTTTGTTTGTTTGTTTTGTTTTGTTTTTCAAGACAGGGTTTCTCTGTGTAACCCTGGCTGTCCTGGAATTCACTCTGTAGACCAGGCTGGCCTTGAACTCACAGAGATCCTCCTGGCTCTGCCTCCTGAGTGCTGGGATTAAAGGTGTGCGCCGCCACCACCCAGCAGGTTCGCATTTTTAAGTACTGTCTCTCTGAAGACTCTTCACAGAAGGCCACTCTCTGTCCTTGATGGCTGGATGTGTATTCTCCCAACTGCCATGATCCAGAAGTGAGGTTAAAATCACCTCCCTATAATACCCAGCCACTCACCTGCTGCTCCTCACAGACTCCCATGGCTGACACACCATGGTTGTCTCCTGGGCATCTTTCTCACTTGAATTCCCCCCTACCACATCCTTGCTTTCCTAGGAGAAAAGAAAGATCCACAAAGAAAGATCTTTGTGACATCTGGCCCTGATTTTTCTGATTTTCAGTGGCCTTCAGTTACCCGTTTTCACAGTGGCTTCACCTAGAAAGACTCCATTTTTAACAACTGAAATTCAGCCTTCTTGTCTGTGCTCAGCCCTGTGTCTTCCACTGCTTTTCAAGGGCGTAGAGAGGACCTCAGAAGCACTTTTAGCACAGGATGACTCTGTCTAAACCCTTGCACTAAGTGACTTAAACAAACACTGGCATGACTTCTAATAGATCAGTGCTGTGTCTCTAGGCTGATGACTCCGGCCCCGTATGGCTCCTGCCTGGGAAAGCTCAAAGTTGTCAGAAGGATTTACTGTGCATTCCAGCCAACACTGGAAGATAGGGCCCAGTCTCCCAGTCTCTGAAGGATGGTAGAAGCCTCACTTCCTAAACACCACTCAGAAACCCCGGGTGGTCCAGCCACTTAGGGAAAGCCCCCACTTGTCCCTTCATGGATTTCCTGTGATGTACCCAGCCTTAAAAAAAAACCTTCTGCCTTTTGTTTCAGAGAAGTTGAGCTCAGTGCAGGCTGGATTCTTCCCTACTGAAGTTATCGCTGAGTTAAACCTGCCCCACCACTTGGTGGGTTCCAGTTTGCCTTATCCTTGTCCACTGCCTGCCCGGGCATCCCTCCTGCCCTGATCACCTCCCCAGCTTAGATCCCCAAACCCTCCACCTCACGCTTTTCTTCTTCTTCTTCTTCGAGACAGGGTTTCTCTAAGTAACAGCCCTGGCTGTCCTGAAACTCACTCTGTAGACCAGTCTGGCCTCGAACTCACAGAGATCTATCTGCCTCTGCCTCCCAAATGCCAGGGTTAAAGGCACGTGCCACCCATGCCCAGCTCCTCACTCTTATCAAGACAGTGTGCTCCACTCCCTTGCCTTATCATCCACGCCTTTCTTTTTCAGCCCCTGCCCCATTCACCAGCCTTCAATAGTCAGCTTCACTCCCGACCAGGTCTTAAGCAAGACCACCAAGGACCTCCTGAGGACCAAGTATGCTTTCATTCTTTCCTTGCTGACCTCGGCGCACTGTGCCATGGTGCTGTTTCTCCCTTCTTGACACGCCCCTCCCTTGATCTGACCTCAGGAACATGCCCTCTTCTGATTTTCTGTCTACATATTTGACCAATCCTTGGTTCTCTTCATGTCCTAGCCTTTGATGGATCCTCAGAGATGTGTGTTCTGTCCGTGACTGAGTGAGTGATCTGTATTTTCCAATTAAGATCTCTGTCCCTGGTGACTTTTAGCCAGGCCCTCGCCTCTGGTTACTGTCTGTGCTCTCGGCTCAGATCTTTCCAATAGTCTCCAGACCTGTTCATTCAACAGCTTCTTGGATGTCTTAAAGTACCCTATACTTTTTCATTTAGTGTGTGTGAGCGCCATGCATGTGCTATGATGTCTCTGTGGAGGTCAGAAGACCACCCCCACCCCCACCCCCCACCCCCGCCCTCTGCCCCTGGTCAGTTCTTCCTACCACCTTGTGGGATCCCTGGGTTCAAACTTAAGCTGTTAGGCTTTTACACGTGGGCCTTCAACCCACTGCGTCATCTCACCCACCCCATCTTCATACTCTAAATGTCTAAATACCCACAATATCTCCAAAGACCCCTGCTCTTCCCACTGACTGAAGACGGCCATCCGCCCAGGGGCTGAAGCCAGAAGCCTGGGCATCGATCTCGGTTCCTTCCTAAGCTTCCTACATCCAGTTAATTCAAAAGTCCCCCTCTTTCCCCATCAATCTACCCCACCCCCACCCCCGAGTGTGTCCACTTCTTTTCAGGTCCCTTGACACAACTCCAGATGTTTTCTGCCTAGACTATAGCATCTGGCCTCCTGCCTGGCGGCCCTCCCTGACTCCAGCCCTGCCCTACAATAATCCATTATCCACCATGCTGCCAGAATGGCTTTTCAGAATGTAAATCTGGCCATAGCTGCTTAAACTCTTCAATGAATTCCACTGGCCTTAGGATAAAGCCCAGACTCCTGCAAATAAGCTGCTTACGGCCTGGCTGCAGCTGCATCCACAGCCTCTCTGCAGCTGGCACACTCTCCCGAGCATGGTGCACTCTGGCCCCTCAGGCTTTCTGCTAGTGATCATGGGACAGTGCTAGGCCTCGTTGTCGTGTGACTATGGAGATGTTACTTGCTAAGGATTGTGTGTATGTTTGTGTGTGAGTGCCTGTTTGTGTATGTGGATACATGAATGTGTGCCTGCGTATGGAGGCCAGAAGAGAACCTCTGATGTCTCTCCTAAGGTGTGCCTGCCTTAGTGTTTGAGAGAAGGTCTCTCCTTGGCCTGAAGCTCACCAGTTAGGCTTGGCGGGCTGGCTAGCAAGCTCCAATGATTCACCTGTCTCGGTCCTCCCAAGCTGGGGTTATGAGCAGCATGCCCACCACATCCACATCCTCTACGTGGGTGCTGAAGGGACACAGAGCAGGCAGACAATGCAGCCACCAAACCATGGTGGCTGTGAGGAGGGAGGAAAGGCTCACTAGCCAAGAAACACACATAGAATTGGAAAGAAGTGAGGCATAGTCTCTCCTAGAGACTTGGAAGAGAGCAAAACTGAAGCCTTGGCCCAGTGAAACTTATTTCAGGCTCTGACATTCAGAATTTTAAGAGAATAAACGTGAGATCATTTTTTACTTATTATTTACTCTTTGACAACTCCACACATGTATAGAATGTATTTTTATCATATTCCCCCTTTAATTCTTATCCCCCTCCCACTGTGAATCCTTCATCACCCCAAAATCACCCATCATCTCCTGCTTTTATGTCTGTTTTAGTGTTTGTGTGTGTGTGTGTGTGTGTGTGTGTGTGTGTGTGTGTGTGTGTGTGTGTGTGTGTCCATGTCCCACTGACTTTAATTAGAGTTGCTTGCCTGAGTGTAAATGGGGGGTTAGTTACTGGAGTATGGGCAATTTACTTACTGTTACATCACTGAAGAAAAATGGCTCCCCTCTCCCTAGCAGCTGTTAGCTGCCAATAACTCCTCAGCTAGGGATGGGGCCTCATGAGCTCCTCTCCCAGACATGATTGAATGTTGACGGGGTCAGCCTTGTACAGGTCTCATACAGGTAACAGCTGCCATGAGTTCATGGTTCAATAGTACATGAGTACAATAACCATGCTGTATTAGAGTTCTCTAGAGTCACCGAACTTATGGAATGGATATATAGACATAGATATAGATAGATAGATAGATAGATAGATAGATAGATAGATAGATAGAAAGATAGATAGATAGATAGATAGAATATATATATATATATATATATATATATATATATATATATATATATATATATATATATATATATATATAATATAAAGTGAATTTATTGGAATGGCTTACAGGCTGCAGTCCAGCTAATCCAACAATGGCTGTCTGTGAATGGAAAGTCCAAGAATCTAGTAGTTGCTCAGTCCCACAGGGCTGGGTGTCTCAGCTGGTCTTCTATGTATGCTGGAATCCTGAAGAAGTAGGCTCCAATGCCACTGAAGGAATGGATGTGCTGACAAGGTGAGAGCAAGCAAGCAGGCAAAGAGAAATGAATCCTTCCTTCTTCCATATCCTTATATAGGCTTCCAACAGAAGGTGTGGTCCAGATTAAAGGTGTGTCTTCCCATATCAAGATCTGGATTAAAAGTGTGTGTAATCCTGCCTCAAGATCCGGATCAAAAGCCTGTGTCTTCCAGCTTCAAGATGCAGATCAAAGGAATGTTGTCTTCCTGCCTCAAGATCTGGATCACAGGTGTGCCCTTCATTTCTGGATTGTAGTTCATTCCAGAGAGTCAAGTTGACAACCAATAGCAGCCATCACACATGCCATCTCCAGAAGACAGCTTTCTGCCGCACTTCCCTTTTTCTCCAGCTCTTACATCCTTTCTGCTCCTTCTTTCAGTGTTCTCTGAGCCTTGGAGAGGATGATATAGACAACCTGTTTAGGGCCGAGCACTCGGCGGTCACTTATTTTCCGCACTTTGACCAGGTCTGAGGCTCTGCATTAACCACTGCCCGCTGTGAAAAGAAGCTTCTCTGACCAAGGCTGACAGCAGCAGTGGTCTACAGACGTAAACAGCAGTAGTACATTCCCCCTGCTCCCATGCCAGCCCCAGCCATGAGCTGTCAAAAGCTCAGGCTTACAGTACCAGGTATTCTGGCCTTTTGTGAAGCAGGCCTCACGTCCAAGCAGGAAGTAGCTGGTTACCCCTGTCACAGCCGTGCTACTGTTAGTTTTATGGCACATAGTCCACTGCTGGGTGAGACCACTGATGACTCCCCCATCCCAGCTGCTTTCGTAGCACCTTCCAGCATTGGGAAGAAGCTTCTAGTTCAGTTCCAGTGTGATTTCTCTGTGTCCTGAACCAGTGTATGGTGTCCTCAGCAATGGGGTCTTGCGTCCAATTCTGGCAGCAACCAAGAGCAATGGCAGGTGGTTGTATTGTTTGGAGAGGTCTCTGGGGGCTCCCTAACTGACATCTCATAGGAAGGAAGTCCATACCTGGCATTTGGGTTTTTAATAACTCATGTCTTCTGGGATTGACATTATCCACCCATGCAGGGTGCCTCTGTCCAAACTTTTTTCTGAAATTGTATTTTTATTATCTTACAAAGTAGTATGTTTCCATATGGCTTTTTAAAGCATTTTTAGTTCTGGTTAGTCATCCCTGATTAAATCCTGTGCTGTTTTAAAAAGTTATTATCCATTTTCTTTTCATTTATTGAATTATTTTATTTCTCTCTCTTGTGTGTGCACGCTCACGTGCATGTGTGCATGCCATGTAGAAGGGAGTATCCGAGTCCCTGGAGCTGTGGTTACGGACAGTTATGAGCTGCCTGACATGGGTACTGGGATTGGAACTCAGGTCCTCTGGCAGTGAGGACCATAAGCATCACGTGCTCTTAACCACTGAGCCATCTCTCCAGTTCTTGGTTTTTGGTTATGAAGCAGGGTCTCGGGCTGTCTTAGAACTTACTGTGTAGCTGACCTTGAATACATAGCAATCCTCCTCCTGCCTCAGCTTCTTGAATAGTGGGTGGCAGATATGAGCCATGTGTCTCAGGTATAAAATACATATTCTTTTAAGCCATCAAGTTTGGGGTAATTTGTTACACCATCAATAAGAAACAAACATAGTCCTCTTCTGCCTCCCTCTGCCTCTGGCTTCTGGTTGGATTAAGCCTTGGGTTAAGCTGGCCACTGGGCAGTAGAGAAACCATTTTTATCTCTACTTGGCCCAAGAAGTGGTGACTTTGGAAACATTCGAAGCAATACCTTCTTGGGGCAGCAGTCACACACAGGTCACCCTCGGCGTAACATGCTCAGGCTATTTCTAGGGTCTTTGCCGGCAGCAGGGTTGAACTAGGGCAGAAGAATTCCAGACGGGTGAGACTCAGCGTTTGCACTCTGTTTTTGGAATTCCCAGAAATACTTGTGGCAGAGGAGGAAGAGGGCAGAGGTTCTGTAGGTGCGAGGAGAGAAACAGCAGGGGCTTTGGGTTAGAGGTGTTAATGGAACTTTATTTATAGACACAGATTGAGAGGGTCTGAGAGCATCTTGTCATGTTGCTTTCCTAGCCCACTACCCGTCCCCATGTCCCTCCACAAGCGGACTGAGCAGATGAAGGCTTCTCAGCGATTCCGCTCTTCCCTCAGTCTCATCAGTTTTATCTTTTCCTTGTCGGGGTGAGGGAGCATGTTCTCCGTGGGAGCTAGTCACCTTTGCTCTGTCTGTCATTTGTTGCCACAAACACCCGTTTCCTCCCAGCTGTCACTGCGTTTGTTCTGCACGCTCCACCATACAGAACTCCCCATCCCAGCCTTTCCCGCGGTGATCTCTGACTTGGATTTCACACTGTTCAGCTTTGCCTCACCACAAGAGATACTCCCATGGAGGGCTAGGGGCCGAGTTCAGAGGTGGGGCGCTCGGTTAGCGTGCGTGAAGCCCCAAGTTCCACCCGAGCACCACAAAAAAAGATGCAGTCAAACAACAAAATACCCACTTAGGTTTTCTTTGTATAGATAATTCTCATGTTTGTATCTTTCCATCATTAATTTACAATGTCCCCTTTCTCACGTACACGTTTTTAGTATACATGTGGATATACTTGCTTCTTACAATACTTTCCCTACGTCATTACGACACGCTGCTGTAGTCCATCTGAGAAAGTTATAGACTACCACGCAGAAAAGGCAGAATTAAAGTCCTCTATTGATCTGGCCGTCGAGAGCAGGTTCTTGCTCCAAACTGGCACAGGGGCTCAGGGACATAGCATTTTTAAAGGTAAACCCCACAATGAGATCATTGTCAGGTTTGGGTCAGGGGAGCCTGGTAGCTGACATCTGTTTGGGCTATCCATCCAGCAGATACTTTGATTATGTATTTGGGCCATGGTCCTGGTCTTAGAAAGTCCTGAATGTGCTGCCAAGGCAGACATGATTGTTCAGGGGGTTAAGGGCTGGAAAGCATCTGAGCAGACAGAATGTGGAGTTAGGGTAAGAGCAGGGCAAGATGGCGTTTCTTCAGTCACTTCTATAGTATTGCCTTTAACACCCCCCTTCATCACACACACACACACACACACACACACACACACACACACACACACACACACACCCCTAGCCATTTCTTTCAGAGTTTGCCTAGACTTCTTACCAGGTTAACTATCTCATTGAAATGACTTGTGCCGATTTTGATTAGGATCACATTGAGTTTATCAGCTCATTTCTGTTGATCCTCATATCACTGTGTCTTCCCCTCCAAGAGGAAGGCCCGCCTCTATTTAAATCTCCTTTTGTGTTCGGGGAGAACTGTACCATGGTCTCAGCCCTGGTGCAGCTTCTTCTCTCCTTTTTGTTTCTTTTTGTTCATTTCTGTCAAGTTCGGGGAGGGTGGTTTTGTAAACCTGCATTTAAGCCACCATGAGTCCCAGAAGTCTTTAGAGTCTGCCCCGAATTGAGGGTGAGGGCGGGGATGATGAGCCGAAACTGTGGGTGTGGGTGAAATTCAGAGAAGATTAAATGCTAAAGGAGAGCAACAGAACTTAACAAAGTCCCAGCCTTTATGGGGAAAGTGACTGTAAAGTGAGAAAGCACACAGAAAGGGGAGTGAGGAACCAGCCGGGGAAGGTGGAGGGTTCCAGAGCTGCTAAAGTCAGTAGACTTCACTAACCGTGGGGAAGTTGTGGGTGGCTGTGGGAGAGGCGCAGGCAGTTGAGTGCAGCCTGTGAGAGGTGAAGCAGCCGGACATCATCAGTGCAAAGGACTCCCAGCATGCAGGGGAACCCGGGGTTACTCCTGGCGTACAGGACACCTCTGTCTCCAGGGAGAGAAGACCTCGAAGAAAGCGGTCTTGGTAGAAGGAAGGCCAAGGTGTTCAGACAGCATGAACTGAAGACTTAAGACAGCTAGAGCAGTCTGGTTTGGTGGTGGTGGTGGTGATGGTGCTTCCTTGGGTCTTGGGGATTGAAAGGAGAGCCTCCGGCATGTTAGGCAAGCACTCTACTCTGTTGTCTTTAGAAGTTTACCCAGAAAGCTCAAGTGTGTTGGGTCTTAGATGAGCAGGAATTAAGATTGAAGGGGAGAAATTTTGATCATTGGTTTTTTATGTTTAAATGATTTATCTGGGTAGAGAAAAGACAAAGACATTTGGTCATCTGGAAAGAAAAAAGGTAGGAGAAATAAAGAAAGAAGGAAGACGGAAGAAGGCAGTGTCAGCAATGAACAGACGTTCAGAAATAACACCTGACAACATGAACGAATTATTTAGGGATATAGTCGTTGAAACCGAGTGTGAAGGATTAGCAGTGTAACTCAGCTGGTAGAGCACTCACCTTGTATGCACAAAGCCCCGGGTTCGATCCCCAGCACTGCATAAAAAACAGGAATGGTGGCACTCACTCAGGAAGTGGAGGCAGGAGAATCAGAAGTTCAAGCAAGTTCAAGACCACCCTGGGATTAAATGAGACCATATCTCAAAAAAAAAAACCTAATCTGAATGCAATAATCTGATAAAGATTATTATCTGCAAAAAATATGTAGCACTTCTTTGTTTGTTTGGGTTTTTTTTTTTTTGAACAACTATGTTATTTACTTTTTTCAAAGGTGTTTGTATTGCCTTTAGGAAGTTCAGTAGCCAAGTTTGTTTGTTTGCTTGCTTGCTTTGCCTCTCTTTTTATAAGGGTTTTTAGACAGTCAGGGGATCCCAGCTATAACTGGAGGAGGATCTGTGAAGTCAGTGCTTAAGGTTGGGGATCCCCAGCAGGTATAGCTCATAGCTGTGTGGGTGGACAGTGAAGCAGGCTGATCAAATCAGCACCTCACCCAGCCCAGCATGGCCCAGGAGTCGCCCTGAGGACACAGCCAGGGGAGAGCTGTCCTGCATTCCCCTCTCGGGCTCTGCAGACCACCCTGGAGCTGGTATGACCTGGTCTAGAGGACATCAAGGAAAATTCCCCCTTCTCTGGCTCCTATACACCAATATCCTGATCCCCATCTGTACCCTAGACCAAAAGGAAGGAGCAAACATTTAGTAAGGCTGGAGTAATTTGGGGGTTATTGGGAGGAGGCCCTGGCTGTTGCTATTGCTGTGTGTTAGTGGATGTCTTCTTTGCTATCCTCACAAAGCTGTGGTCACACCCAGCAGTCAGTGGGAGGTCAGAGTCCACGAGGAGTCCCAGACAGCACTCACCCTCAGGCCGGATCCCCAGCACCATCACCTTGATGTACCTTTCTTGGCAGGAGTGAAGAGACACTGTGCTCCCCTTTGACTACCAGACTGTTGAATCAACAGACCCCAAGAATTGGAATTTCCCCAGAAATCTCATTCTGGGAGAAGAAACAGGCTGAACCTTGTGCCAGCCAGAGGGAGAGCTTGTCTCCAGAAGGAGATTTCAGTTTGACAACCCGTCAGACCATTTTTCAGAAGATCCTGGAGCTAACACAAGATGATGGGTGGGACCATGTCTTAACTAGGATTGCCTCATTGCAGATGCCCCAGGCTCTTTATTTAAACCCAAACTTGACATCGAGACCTAGAAGAAAGACAGGGGCAGTCACTGGACCTCCATTCCTCTTCCCGGTGTGGTCATAGCAAGTAAATCAGATTTGCCTGTTGCTCTTGCCTGTTTAACTGGCCTGTTGAGGACGGGCAGCCATGCTTGTGGGGCATGCCTGACCCCAGCCTCTGACCTAACTCTGCTAACAGCCCTGAACTGGTGGCCTGTCCATCCAATGTCACTAAGTGCGCCTTAGGAAGAACCGTGGGAAGAGCAGCACCTTTGCAGCTAACAGAAGGGGAGATGACACGGAGCGGGTGAGGAGGGAGGGGTCATCCTGGCTGCATTACATTATTAGTATCTCGCAGCTCTCCTTGAGCATCCCACAAAGACAGTGAAGGAAATATGATTTATCTCTGACTCACGGTAGGCATTCCATAAATATTTGGGATGAACAAATGAGTGAGCACATTGATTAATTAGTTAGTTTTGTGAGCACGGAGCCCTTACATGGCTGGATGAGGAGATGGGCTCTTTTTAGACCAGGAACATACAGATAAAAATACCCATGGTGCCAGGCCACGAGCAGAAAAGGAAAGGGTAAGTTGCCAATGTTTGTGGTGGTGAGTCAAGATGCCTGTGCATTAATCATGATACTTTAAAAATCTTTTGTTGGTGCTAGGATCACAGGTTCGTAAGTCTAACCACATCCATGTTTCAGATAAAAAAAAATGAAGTCCAGAAAGAGAAGGCATGTAAAGCTGCTGGCGCTCAAGGCAAGCCTTGGGTATCATCTCTTCCCATTCCGAAGGGCTTTCCCGCACCTATGCCACCTCACGCGGGACTTCCTTCCCAGAGGGAGAGTGTGCGACCAGTTCTCCTTGTAAACAAATGTTGATGAGGCATCTCTAGATACGGTGTATGTACTCTGTGCCAAGCACCATGCTAGGTACTGGTGATACGATGGCGGACTCTGTATTAACTTGACAGGGAAGAAGCAGACAGGCCATTAATCAAGCAATTCCAGTGAGGAAAGGGCATCCAGCTTTGGAAGTCCAGAGAAAGCATGAGGCTAAAGGTCGGGCGGGGGGTGCTTGAGATGGGGAGCAGACATCTCACACACCCCTCGGAGTTTTCCAGGCACATGGCTTCTTCTCCCACCAGCGTTCTGGGCCAATCTGTCTCCTACTTACTGTGATTGCCCTGGCTCTCCAGATAAGAGTCACACTTCAGAGGTCAAGGAGACAGATGCTGGACAGAGTGCTCAGATGGAAGGGGCCTCAAGTGTGGGGGAAGCCCTAGAAGGAAGGAATTGGGGGAGTTGTGGAGGACCGATGTGTGGGCCTGAACTCCAGGCCCCCCTCAGCAGGTCTTCCCCCTTCAGCCCTATCATGAGGCCAGAGCTACTCCAAGTACCTCCATTCCTGTCATTTACCCACCTCCTGCCTCCTGTCCATCCAGTTACCTCCACCTCATTGGCTCCTTCTCCTCCTTCCTCAGCAGCCCACCCTGAGTCACAGCTCCCATCTTCTTGATTGTTTTGCTAGCTTGTGACACTCACTCTCTCCTGAAGATGTGTGAGGGTAAAGATAGAAATGGAGAGTGGAATAACCACAGCCCTCTCTCTCCAGCTCTTCATCCATGCACTTCCAGAAATGGAGGCCAGAGAGTCCTGGGTCAGCAAACTTGTAAAGGGTGGAGGAAATGCCACCAGCTTCTTCAGCTAGACATGGCTGGGTAAAACAATTGAGTAATGGAGGTCCAGGCTTCTCTAAGGTTTGGTAGGCATGGCTCCGTGGGCTGGGGCAGGCCACTATGCACTTTGCATGCTTCTCAAGGAGCTCTTAATTCAGCAACTGGGATTCCACACATGGTTCCAGGGGAGTCTTAGACATCCCTGAAATTGTGTACAAAGCCTCCTTCATTCATACATATCCTTGTTTCTAGAAGCCTATAGATCCCATCAGATTCCCCGAAGCATCTGTACCACACAGAAAGGCTCAGAGCCCCTTCTCCAGGGAGAAAGACGTGCCTACCATTCATCTGCCCCTTCCCCGGAGGCCCCCTCCACCCTCCGGGTTTCTTCCACTCCTGCGCTTCTGCAGGCAGCCTGTCCCCAGAGCCAGCTGGGGCCATGTGCCTCTCCGCTCACCTGGACACAGCGCTGCTGTGTCTCTATCGACTGTCCTATTTAGGAGCTGCTGAGCTGACTGCAGAAACCAGGTCTGTGTTTGCCCCCTCCAGAGGTGTCCAAGCTTTGAGGAAGAGGGGGAGCCAAGGGCTTCCACATCTTTGTGTTTGTGGAACATGGGCTCTGGGGTCAAAAAATACACTTCAGCCTAGACTGTGCTACCTTGACAAGGTAACAAGCCTCCTTAAGACTCTTGTTTCTTTGTCTACAAAATGGAGGAAGCAATCCCTTCCTCCAGACTAGCCAAGGTAATGGTTATAAAACACCAGGTACTTGATGAATGCTAGCTCTTATCTGGCACAATTGGATCCAGAAATTTCCTCTGCAGTGTTCCTGGCAGGAGGTTGTCCAGCTCCCCCTGAGGAGCTGTCACCTCCCGAGGTTGCCCAGCCCCCATGTGGCTGTGCTGACCCTGAGAAAGTTCTTGTGTCAGTTAGATACTTTTTGAGTTGAAGTGACAGGAACCCAGCACGCTGGCTCACCAGAAAAGGGTATTCATTGGTCGAAGAAATTGGGAAAGGTGGTAGGGAGGTGACTTCAAGGACTTAGGGAACCAATGTTGTTCTCTCTCTGTTTTCTGTGACTGTTTCTCTGTGAGACTGGGGCAAAGCAGCCAGCAACTACCAACACACATCACGGTAAGTGGTGAACTGGAAGAGACATCTTCTTTCTCCTGGTGGCTACACATAAATCCCCAGGGAAGGGCTAAGACGAACAGACTTTGAGTCACATGCCCATTCTTGAGCCAGTCACCGTGCACAGGGCTATGGGAGGTTAGGATTGGCCTGGTCATGTCTTGTGACCAGAGAGTAGGAAATAGTGGACTAGGAGCGGTCGCCATTTTGGAGCCTTGTGGAGGGTGGGAGGGCAGGTTCCCTTATGAGAGGAATGCTTTTACTAGAAGTCTGGGCAAACAAAACCATTGAGTGTTTTGTATTCGACTGGCTTCTCTGGATAACCTTTAGTTCAGTACCAGACCTAGCTCTGTCCTGCCTGCACAAGCCCAGGCTGTTCACTCAGCTGAGTCACCCTGCAGGAGGGAATAGGAAGTGTCATTGTGACCTTTCTCTCTTCCAATTTACCTCTTGCTTCTCCCATCTCTGCATAAAATGGGTTCCCAGTCCCCTTATACCCCGACTCCCCTTCAGAAAACAGCAGTGTGCTCAGGAAGCTGGAATGGGATGCTGACTTGAGGATCAGCGATTGGATTGTGATTGACAATATGAGGGGTTGTCTTTGGTGGCCCTTGTTGCCCTCCACTGGTCGGGTGTCCCTTTAGCCACAGGGACAGCTGACTGGAGGAAAAACAAGGAAGAGATAGGCGGATGCTGGGAGGAGGCTAAGGAAGAGGAAGAGAGGAAGTGGGAAGGGAGAGGGGTGAGCCGGGAGGCAGCCTCAGCTCTCCGGTTGAGAAGCACACTGGCATGCTTCAACCGGTGCCCGGTTTGTGTGGTGCTTACCGTGGTGCCGAAGAAGATTGTGGTTGAGAGTCAGCCTCTTGGGCAGTCAGGGCAACTGGCAGTCTGTTTAGGCTACTGTAACAAATTACCATACACCGTGTGACTTACAGATAACAAACGTTTATTTGTTGTAGTCTAGAAGCTGAGAAGCTCAAGCTCGGATGCCAGCATGGTCTAGGAGGCCCTTTCAGAGTCGCAGACCGAGTCTCCAGCCATGTCTTCACATGGGAGAGGGGACAGACCAGCTCAGTCGGGCCTCTTTTCTGAGGACACCAATCTAGATGGTGATAGTTTCACCCCTGGAGCTAATTACCCTTTTCCCTACAGCCCTCCCTTAATACTGTTTGTCATGTTAGGGGTTGGAGCATGGGAAGAACTAGCGACCGAGATACAGTCTTAGGCTTCCTGAGAGACCTTGTGGGGAAGAAGAGGCATCCAAAGCTTGGCTCTGGAGCTCACTGTAGGGTGTACAGGGTGGAGTCTAGAGGGAGGCTGGCAGGAAAAGGGGCTTCTCCTCTGCCCCCAGTCCTTGTTCAGAGGACTGCCCTTGGGAAGTCACCCCCAGGCTAATGAGAATTCTTCCTTAGGTTTAAAACCAATTAAGCAATAAATGGCTCTGATTAGTTACTTCTCTCAAAGTGAATTTTGATGAAATCCTCCCCCATACACTCTGGGGGTTATCTAGCTCTGGGTTTGCCTTAGAGACCCCATAGGGGTGTCTGGGGAGGCTGGAGGAGGGGCTGGAAGGACTGGAATGGGGCCCACGACTTTCAAAGTACTGCAACCTTACAGGGCAACCTGTATTCTCTTAACATTTCAGAAGGTCGCTGTGCACCGGAGGCAGGAGCTGGTCCCCAAGAAGGAAAGGGGTGTGGGGAGAGAGAGACAGAGAGACAAAGAATTATAGAGACACCTTTGGCCCTTTGCCACATTATCTCAGCCACCACTTAGAGAGTTACCACAGAGAAAGAGTCAGAAGCGTTTAGCAGAGGCGAAGCTAGGTGGGGAGCGCCCGGGCACAGGGAGGCAAGGGGGCAGGCCAGGCCTCCAGGGGAGGCAGGCATGTCACGGGAGAAGTCAGTTCTCCAGGTCGTACTGTGGATTCTGAGTAGGGGAGTCACCGACTTGAGTTCTTAGCCTTCTGGGATTGTAGACATGGTTGCTGTTGTCAGACCTTCCTGCAGGGACTCCTGTGACCCCTACCATGAGAGGGCAGGTGAGCAAGGGCATTGTAAGCCAGAGAGAGACAGGGGCCAGAAGTGCATGTGGGAGAAGGGGGAACCATGTTTGTTCCTGCTGTGCGTTCCAATCTTCCACACAACTGCTGTTGTGTCCCGTTCTTTCACACTACACCTCCTTCCCTTTGCAGTCAGCAAACAGAGGCCAGGCCAGTCCTTAGCTGTGTCTCCAGAAGGATAACACAGCCTGCAGAATCACAGGGCCAAGCTCTCTCCATCCTCAAATGGACATACTCATAGATCCTCACTCAAGTCAGAGAAGCCTCTAGAAAGGAGTCAAGACCCAGAAGGGCTGTCCACCCAGGAGCTTTGCAGTCTGGCTGCTCAGCTGGGTATCTGCCATTACCTTCTGAGTAGGAAGTGCTTTGTAGAAAGGAGACTCCTAAGTGTGAGGCCAGCCTGGGCTACAGAGTAGGATGCTGTCTAGAAAACAAACAAAACAAGCATCTTTCTGTAGGTCCCTGGCCATTGTCCTCCAGAGCACTCCCCTCTCCTGTCCTCCTTTCTGTCTCTCCCTAGTTGCTGTTGGCTCTGAGGACCTCTCTGCCTAGTGTTGGCCTCCTGGGGGAAGTGCCACGATTTTCAGAGTGATTCCTTGAGATTGAGGAGTCACTATGTTGTCCCTGGCTCTGGCGCTGGAATGATTAGCACCACTGCCTCCCACCCATGTCTTTGGCTTCAGTTTGGGGTACTGGGAGTGGACCTGGCCTGGAGGATTGACTTCTGACCCCATGCTGCAGCTCTGGGACCAGCTGTTTCAGGCCCACACTTGACGCCATGTCACTTTCAGGCACCTGGCACCCTTCCCGTTGGCTCCACTGCCTCCTCACCTTTCTGGAACATACCGACTGTCTCTTCCACGTGAAGCAGTGCTAGAGGAAGGGAATGATCAGATCGGTCTCTTGGGGACAAGGGACAAAATCCAGTTCATACTAAACCTTAGCACAGGATAGGATGTGTGGATAGATGGGGGGCGGGGGGGTGAGGCTGTCATTGTGGGCAGCCAGGCATGGAATAATGCAAACATATCCCAGCCAAAAGAAGAATCCGTACCAGAATGCTGGATCTCACCAGCCCTCTCAGATGCGATGAGCAGAGATAGACGTTCAGTTTGTAAAACTGTTCTTTATTCAGACAGACAGCATTCTGAGAAGACAGTGGATTAACTTCCTAAAAACCTGTCTTCTGACTCATCTCCAGTCAGGAGATTACAGAGAGGAGGGGCAGAGTCAGGCCGTCAGTCATTCTGGAACTCAGGCTTGCCCCTCCGGTCAGGTGGTCAGCCACATTTTTTGGGGGGACTTGGGATGCCTCCTTGTCGTACCTTGCACTCTTCCCTCATCCTGTGGATGTTTGAAATGTGCAGGCGCATCCAGAAATGCTGAGTCAAGGTAGTTGCTGCTGGGATCAACTCTGTATACTCATCTAGGGACATCTGGACCAGGGGGGAGTGAACCCAGAAGAAGCAAAACATGACCAGTGTGTATGTGCTAAACTGTTACAGTAAGGACATGAATGTGCCAATTCCTTTTTACAGTGTGGAGTACAACTGTGTCTGTATCATACAGAATGTCAAAGTGCCTCTGTGAGGTTGAACAGTCAACCTAGGGGACAAAGGGTTACTGCTGGGCTGCAAGAATACCTGAATGCCTCTTGAAGGCCGCCAAGAACCTGTCTTCTTCTTCCTGCTTCTAACGAAAGATTGGCTTTCCAAACCTCCTAGGCTCCCCCTGACAACCTCAACTCCTGAAGAGAGTGGACTCTCTCTGTACCGATTCAAAAGAAAAAGCCCAGGAAAGAAGTCAGGTTGGCTCAACTTGCACTAGGTTCCCCTCTCTGGATCTATCAACTGTGACCAGAGAATGGAGTAATACAGTGACTGTTTCCAGTTGACTGTGGTGGCAAATGCTGGTTGGGTGCCTGAGGCAGGAGGATCACCGATTCAGGGCTTGCCTGGGCTGCTATATGGTAAGGCCCTGTCTCAAAACAAAAACAAAAACAAACAAACACAACAGTAACAGGGGCTGAGGCTTCAGCTCAGTGACTGAGTCCTTGTCTCACATGCAAAGGCCCTGGGTTGATGTCCCAACAGCACAAGTTCATCTCTCTTTGCTGTCTCTCTGAGAAGACTGAGGGGTTGCTTTGCCAGTCCCACTTGAGGAACCTGTGGCTCTTTGCATTCTCTTCAGTCATTTCTGGGAGCACACACAACAGGACATCTTTCCTCCCCTCAGCTGCAGTTCTGGCTCATCACCCCACTCAGGCTGTTGTCTGTCACCTCGGAGGCTGGGCCTCCTAACCCACCTCTCCTGTCTTCCTCTGGCATCCTCTTGTCCTGCTAGGTTTACTTAGTGCTTGAGGTGGAGGCTGTGTTAGTCAGGTCTAAAGGACAGAGCAGATAGAACGGGATTTATTAGAATGACTTGCAAGTTGTGGTCCAGGTAGTCCAAGAGAAAGGCCAAGAACCCAGTAGTTCTTTGGTACAAGAGACTGAATGTCTCAACAGTCCCAGTCTGGTGCTGGAGTCCCCAGGAAGTCTCAGAAAGCTGCTGGTCTTCAGTCTACATTGGAATCCCAAAGTAGGTTCTAATGCCAGTGAAGGAATTCCTCGGCATCAGGGTAGATGAATTTGTCAGGGAGCATGAAGGTGGGCAGACAATAAGCAAGGCTTCCATGTCCTTCATATAGGCTGCCACCGGAAGATGTGGCTCAGTTTATAGTGGGTCTCCTCGCCTCAAATGGTTCAATCAAGAAAATCCCTCACAGGTATGTTTAGCTGTTTGAGTTTTAGTTGATTCCAGATGTGGTCATGTTGACCACCAAGATTAGTCATCACAGAGCCCAAAGATAAGATCCCAGGATCTGGAGTCATGTATAGCTGGGTTTGAGTTAGATGCCAACATTTACTGTGGCGTGAAGTCCTGCTTCCTCATCTGTAAAATGGGACAGATACTGGTACCTAAACAACAGGGTGTGGTTGGTGCTCGTTCAAAGAGATGGTGAATGTAAGCTCTTGGCCCACAGCAGGTACTCAATACATTACAACTTGGAAATGTTGTATCAAGATATGGAGTCTTCTTAGTCCCCTCTTCAAGTAGCAAGATCACTAAGCAGGAGCTATTTCTAACAGGTTAGACAAGGGTGCCAAGGGCTGTCCCCCAGCGGTGGGCTAGAGAAGGGAATCTCAGTCCCTCCTTAGGTAGGCCCACACATAACTCTTGAGGTGACTCTGGAAACCCTCTGCTCCCTGGGTGAATGGGAAGACCCTGGTGGAAGCTTGAAGATCCACCATTGTCCCTTAGGAGGAAGATTGATTCCCAGGGTATAGCATCAGGATAAGAACCCTGGTCATAGCCATCCTGTGTCAGCACCAGCTACCCTTTCTAAGGCGCTGGCCATGATCATGTATAAGGTATGAACAAGCCCATCTCAGCTTTCCTTCTCCTTACTTGGGTCAGCACCTCTGAACTACAGGTTAGTGGTATAATAATTATGGTGATAACACAGGACCACAAGGAGGATACATATTAAACACATGCTCAGACAGACACACTTGAGCCATCCCCAGGTGCAGAGGGAAACAGATGGCCTTGACCGGAAGCCCTCCCTGACACCTCCCACGTGCCAAGTAACAGTAATGGAACCTGCTAACTTGCTTGAGGATGGTCTGCCCAATCAAGGCCCATGTGGGTGGTGAAAGCTTTCCAAAAGAGAGATTTGCAGAGGACACAAGATTCTCCAGGCAAGGGCACTGGTTTTTGCAGTGAGGCCTGGGGAAAATTGTCCTCAGAGTCACATATGTGGTCAAGTTACCGAGGGGCCAGTCCTCCTCTTCCCATACACCATTTCTCTGAGTGCTGGGGAATGTGTGTTTTAACAAGCCATCTTCCTCCTGTGAAAATAGCTTCCTTCCCTATTATTTTTAAGATGTCATTGGTTTTAAGATCTTTGACACCACATTGCTATAGAGGGTGGCTCGGGGATCTACATTTTCCATTTGTTATCTGGGAGACACTTGCATTCATGAAATTTGCCAACACACACTCAGGAGGTTGACCACATAGTCTAGGAGGCAGATGCTGGGTGTCCCAGTTTCCTTTCTGTTGATGCAATAAAAAATACCCTGACGAAAGCAACTTATGGGAGAAAGGGTTTAGCTCACAGTCCAGGGTACAGTCCTTTATTGCGGGGAAGTCACAGAGGCAGGAAATTGGGACAGCTGGTCACAGCACATCCACTGTGGAGAGCAGAGAGAAAATGAATGCTTAGTACTCAGATACCATTTTCTGCTCTTACACCGTCTAAGTCCCCAAACCAGGGAAAGGTGCTGTGTACCTTCCGGCTGGGTCTTCTCACATGAGCTGAAGTGCTCAAGACCATTGTCCCAGGCTTGCCCACAGGCCAACCCGCTCTAGATGACCCTCACTGCGATTCTCCTCCTGGATGGTTCTAGGTTGTGTCCTGCTGACAGTTAACATGACCCATCACACTGATCCCTCTCCAGTGTGCCCTACAATTCTGTACAGAGGACTCTAGGAACTCAGTTTGGAGTTTAGGGGACTCAGTTTCCCAGAAAGGGACAGAAAGAACATCAGCCCTGTCTGGAGAGGGCAACTCGGCCGGGTCTTCTCCTTCAGGGAAGACAGCATCAACAGTGTCTGCAGAATCTGCAGAACCCTGTCCTCCCTCTGAGTCCACTTAGGATGCTGGCTCCCGGAAGCTTGGGGCTACCCCTTGGCTTCCGACTCACTGAGCTCTTCCCACACCATTCAGCCTGCCAACCTTACAAAGCTCCTCTTCCAAGAATGTCCTCCCCTGGGTAATTGGACCCTCAGGCCATTGACATTTAAAGAAATGTTTTTGACCTTTTCAGCGGTTCTATAAAATCACAAAATAGAACTCTAAATATTACTGCAGTCTCCAGCTTGCCCAGATCCTGGTGGAGACTCATTTTCCAAGCTAACTCAAGAATGAGAGAAAATAGCATAATTGCTCACAAAAAGGGGTTTCTTCTCAAACTTGCTCCATAGCATTATGGGCTGCACCAACTGCACCAGGACTGGCCTCTTCCACCACCATCCCAGCCATAGCACCAATACCTCTTTTGTTATTGTCACCTAAATGATATGATTGACAATTGTTTGGGGCTTCCACTCTTGAATCATCACCGTGATAAAGATCTGCTTGCAGTTGAGATGTTTAGCCGAGCTGTATGAAGACCTCTTCCCCAGGCTCCTTCCACCATCCATGTGCAACTAGAAACAAATGCAGAAGGAGCAGTGTGTCTCGAGGGATATCCAAGAGAGAACAGGGTCATGGGAAGGGAGAGTAAATGTGTTAAGAAACTTTTTTTTTTAGAAATCTAATCAACATGAAGGTGAACTAGACATTAGACACCTCAGAATAGCTTCTTATGTGACTAGAGATCGGATGAAGAGTAGAAACCTATGTTGTTTCTTTGTTTCCAAAGAGCAATTTTGCCATCTAAAGTAGGAGGTGACAGACTCACCTGCAGATTAAATCCAGCCCTGATGTTGAAAATCGTTTTTTATGGATTTTAAATAACAGCTTTGTTAAGGTATAAATTTTCTCACGAAATTCATTCTTTTAAAGTACATAATTTATCAGGGCTTTGGGGTAGTCACAGCATTGGATAACTGTACCACATCTAATTCTGGAACACTTCCATCACCCCAGACAACGCTGGTGAGCTGGTTAGTATTTTGTCTGGGGTCATCTGAGAAATGCCTCCATCAGATTGGCCTGTAGGCGAGTCTGTGGGCATTTTCCTGACGGATGACTGATGTGGGAGGGCGTTGTAGGTGCTAGACAGGTGGTCCTGAGTTGTATAAAACGAGATGAGGAAGGCATGAGGTGCAGCCAATGAGAAGTGTTCCTTCTGCGTCAGCGTCCTGCCAGAGCTCGCTCTTGCTCTGACTTCCTTTAGTGACAGAGTGTGACCTAAGAGTTGAAAGATGAAGGACACCGTTCCCTCCCCGGGCTGCTTTTCCCTCCTTTCTTTTTTGTTTTCCCTTTGGTTTTGGGTTTTTTTTTTTCAAGACATTGTTTCTCTGTGTAACGGTTCTAGCTATTCTGGAACTCACGCTATAGACCAGGCTGGCCTCAAACTCACAGAGATCCTCCTGCCTCTGCCTCCCGAGAGCCACCACAGCCAGCCGGAGTTGCTTTTGATCATAGTCTTTATCACAAGAATAGTAGACTATTATAGGGCAGACGGCCTATTAATAGTTGCTCCCGTCACCCGCTGTGTCTGCCAAAGTCCCTGAAAACCTCCAATCTACTTTCTAGATCCATGGATCTCTATTTTGTAATTTTTATACTAATTTGATAGTATAATATGCTACCTGTTAAGTCAAAATAGTTTTATTAAACACAGTCAAGAATTATTTATGTTGAAGCATGTATCATACGTAAAAAACATGCCATTGTATGAATACATATGCATCATTTTCTGATACCAGTTATGACATTGAGTATGGTTTTTTTTTCATCCTCTGGCACCAACTACTTACCTTCTCGCACACCACTGCCAGTCAATTCTCTGATACTAACTGGGTCGTGGACAACTCAGTTCACACACTAGTTATCCAGGATTAGCGTAGACCCCACCGTTTAAAGGCTCAGTCCCATGAGACTGCCTCCGTTTCAGATGCCAGCTGTAAGTGGGGTACTCAGACTACTAACATTTCCATTCAATTGCAAATTTTGGGGTCCCTCACACCTTCCTCAGGTGTGTGCTAGAATGACTTGTGGAACTCGGGAAAATATATTTACTGGTACCTAATAAAGCAAAAGGAAAAGATTCGGGGGGCAAGGGATGTGACACAAAGTGCCCATGTTCTGTCTGGGCATGCCACCCTCAATATAGTATAGTTGTAATATATATAATATTATATATAATAGCCAACCTGGATGCCCCTGGGCTCCTGTTGGTGAGTTTTTATAACCAATCTCTAGCCCTCTTCACCAATTAGAGATGGAAAGGGACTAGGGGGAAAAGATGCTGACGTTTCCTACTCCCCAACCACAGTTTTTGCCTCTCTGGTTACTAGACCTCGTCTGAAGTCTATCTACCCCCCCATTCCCCGCTTTGAGTCATCAGCACAAACTTACATGTGATCAAAGGGACATCTTACAGATAACAAAGACATTCCTAGTACTTGAGAAATTCCAAAGGCTTTAGGACCTAAGTGCCAGAAACCAAGGGCAGAAATCAAATGCATGTCTTCACTGTCCATATATCCTGACCACATTTTGAAACCCATTGACTGGTTGATGGATGATTGAGTTGCTCCCACAGTTGCACTGTTTTGAAATTACGCACAGACACATTTTTGTATGAACGCATGCTTTCAGTTCTCTTGGGTATAGACTAGGAGTAGAATTGTCAGGTCACCCGTTTCCCTCAGTAAGGAACTGCCAGTGTTCCAAAGAGACTACACCTTCTACGTTTCCCTGGACATTTTGTTTCTCTACATCCCTGTCAACACTTACTATTGTCTGCCTTCCTTATTTTAGGCATCTCTGTCCTTATGACAGGTACCTCATTGTGGGTGCCATATACATTTTGAAAAGAGTGTAAAATCAAACACAAAGAAGCCTCTAGCTTTGACATGCCCTCGGTGGCCCCAAAGCCCCAACACTTCAATAAGTAGCTCTTTACTGAAAATGCTTGCCAAATGTTGGCCTAAGTTATCTGTTGAGTTAAGAGGGAAAACTAAAATCATAGTCACAATAGTTATGATAATAGTTAACATAAAAGTTAACACATCAGAAGTTCAAATGCAAATTATTTAGCTAATGACGAAATTTTTAAAATTTTTAGTTGTATGTGGAATATTTTTATTAAAAATAATCACGATTTGGGCCTGAGAAGATGCCTTAGTTGATAAAATGTTTGCTGAGCAAGCATGAGGACCTGAGTTCAGATCCCCAGTTACCAGGTAAGAAACTGGGCACAGCAGCATGCATCTACAACAGCATGCATCTACAACAGCATGCATCTACAACAGCATGTATCTACAACAGCATGCATCTACAACAGCATGCATCTACAGCAGCATGTATCTACAACAGCATGCATCTACAACAGTATGCATCTACAACAGCATGTATCTACAACAGCATGTGTCTGCACTCGCAGCACCGGGGAGACAGACAGGACTCTGGAAGATTACTAACCTGCCAGTGTAGCCAAACCAGCGAGCCCCAGGTTCATTGAAAAAACAAAGTGGATGAAAAAATGAGAGAGGCACCTGATGTCAGCCTCTGACCTCCACACATATGTGTACCCACATAGGGACAAGCATACACATCATTTTATACCAATCGTCAGTGTACAGTGGTTGCCAATATAAGAATCAGCATCATGCATAGTTGACATTCCTTCTAAATTTGGCATGTTAGAATTGTGTGGTTTTGTAAAACATTTCTCAGTCACCACATATGACTGCACTCTGTTAATTCACGGGTGTCTCCAAAACCATGAACTAGAGTATAAAGAGAAGCAAGCACATGGTCTTTTGACACTGCTGGGGTAGACACTTCATTATGCAAGAAAATCCTGCATTCACATTCTCTGAGAGAAAGGTTTGACAAGTTAATTAATTTGTCTTTCTCTACTGAAGTGCTCTGCTGCTAAAATCCACAGGCTCGCGGCAGTGGACCCAGTTCCAACCTCAGAAGCTGCACAGCTCTTATGCCTACTCAGCATTGGACGGAGACACCTTTCCTTGGACAGCCTCAGGGTAAGCAGAGCAGAGAAGCAATTCTCCGGGACTGGAGAGGCATTAGTCACAGAGTGAATGTCAGGCCATGGGTTGTTGGTAACAGGACTGGGGCTTAGCTCAGGTCTGAAAGCCAGCCTGTATTATTGTATTAGAAGATATTGAGGGATTGTTATTCATTTTCTTAGGTGTGATAATGGTGTTACAGTCATTTTTAAAAGTCGTCTGCTAACGCTGAAGTATTTATGGTTGAGATAAAATGATGCCTGGGATTTGCTTTAGAATACTGCAGCAAAAAGCATCAGGGAGATTTATGAGATCAGATTGGCAAGTATTTAATATTCATAATTGTCGAAACGGGTGGTGATTTATAAGGGTTCCTTTAACCATTCTTTCTACATTTTATGTCTCTAATGTTTCATAATATAAAGTTAAAAATAATGAAATGGACAAGGACAGAAAGATTGTGGGACAAGGGGAGGCACAGCAGGGGAGGGAGGGAAGGGCCCAGAGATGTTCCATAATCCCTGACTTGCTTCTCCCTGAGAGTCAAGGAGAAATACAGGACACTCCAGAAGGGGGCTAGAACCCCAATGCAAGGACCTTTACGTTCATCCAGCTCTATAAAAATATGATATCAGGCTGGGAAGAGCTCAGAGACCTAGAACCCACATAAAGAACTGGACGTGATGGTGTGCACTTGTAATCCCAGTGCTAGGGGATGGAGACAGGTGGGTCTATGAGGCTCACCGCCCAGCCAGCCTAGCCTACTTGGCAAGCTCCAGTAAGGGACTGTATCTCAAAGAAGTAATGTGAATGGCTCCTGAAGACTAAAACCTGAGGGAGGTTATCTTTCATGCCCATGTACACACACGTGCACTTGCCTGCATACAACATGCATACATACACACAACCTGGGATGATATCTTTTGGACCTGAAGTAAGGGCCTGATTAAATCTCCCAGATTCTAGTAGTACCTAACATCAGCAAACAGCATGGTACTTTGATCAGGGCTGTTCTGTGTTTGCCCGCCCTTCCACAAAGACTCCTGCTTGTGATGACAAGTGAGGTCTTAAGACAGAACCCTGACATCAATGTTTTTTTTTTAGCTTCAATCCTAACCTAAAGTCAGGAGGTAGTTTAGGCAACCAAAAGAAGTATAAAGAAATACTTTAGCAAACACCTAGGTACCACTACTCTGCCTCCAAATTTAACATTGTGTACTCTTAAGACCTACCTCTTTCTTTCTTCCTTTCATTCTTCCTTCCTTCTTTCCTTCTTTTCTTTCTTTCTTTTAAAAAGATACATTTATTTCTATTTTATATGTATAGATGTTTTGTCTGCATGTATGTCTGCGTACCATGTTGTGCAGTGCCCATAGAGGCCAGAAGAGGGTGCCAGATCCCCTGAAACTGAAGTTGCAGGTGGCTGTGAGCCGCCATGTGGGTGCTGGGAATGGAACCAGGGTCCTCTGCAAGGACTGCTGAGCCATCTCTCCAGCCCCACAAATGACAATTTGTGCCTGTTTTTCTAAGCACATACATAAGAGTTTCTATTTAGCGGCCAGTAGAATAGTTGTTGATTTCTAGGGTATGTGCATAGTATGTTTAGCAGCTTTTCTAAAAGTGGTTATATGAGATTCTCTGCCATACCACATTCTGATTTTCCTGCCCATCTGTAGAGCATGAAATAATGTATCCTGCTCTCTTAATCTTCCATATCTCTGATTACTTATGAATTTTACTTGTCTGTGACCTCCCTATTTGACTGTCCCATCCCCTGTCTTGTTCTATTGCTGTGAAGAGACACCATGACCACAGCAACTCTTATAAAAGAGTTCATTGGGGCTGGCTTACAGTTTCAGAGGTTTAGTTCATTGTCGTTATGGCAAGGAGCATGGTGGCACACAGGCAGACATGGTGCTGGAGAAGGAGCTGAGAGTTCTACATCCAGATCCACAGGCAGCAGGAAGAGAGTGAGCCACTGGGTCTGGCTTGGGCTTCTGAACCGTCAAAGTCCCACCCCCAGTGACACTTCCTCCAACAAGACCACACCTCCTAATTCCTCCCAAGTAGTGCCACTCCCCAATGACCAAGCATTCAAGTCTATAAGCCTATGGGGGGCCATTCCTATTCAAACCACTACACTCCCTCATTGTTGGTCCTTCTCTCAATGACTTACAGACGTTCTTTATATCTTCTCTAAACTGGCTCTTCATTAGCTTCATGGTCACACAAGCTGCCTCCCAATGACTAGATTTCTCAATTGTAATGTATTTTGTGCAGGAAAGTTTTTACTTTTAATGTGGTTGAACTTATCTATTTTCAACATTATGATTGAGTCTTTTCCCTTGAGTCTAAGACACATTTTCCTACCCCAAGGTGGATATAGAAAGCTCTCTTTTGTCTTCCTCTAAAGTTTTTAAAAATTTTAACTTTCACAATTAGATCTTTAGCCTATCTGGGATTTTTTTTTTCATAAGATATAAGCATTAGGCATAATATTTTTAATGACAGTAGTTCTGTTTTAAATGTTAATTAATTTTATTTGGTTTTTTTATTATTATTATTATTATTATTATTTTATTGGGGGGAGGTGAGCAGGCCATGGAACATGTGTGGTGGTCAGAGGACAAATTTTGAGAATTTTTATCTCTTTCCACCTTGTGTTTGAGGCAGGTCTTCTCTTATTACTTCTGCCACACTGCATACTCCAGGCCTGTGAGCTTCTGAGAGTCCCCTCTCCCTTCCCTCATCTCACCGTAGGAGCCCTGGGATTATAGCTGAGTATTGCTACCTCTGGCTTTACATGTGGGTTGTGGGGGATTGAACTCAAGCTTGCATGGCAAACAGATTTACCCACTGAACCATCACCCCAGCCCTTAATCCTTCTTAGAAGGTGGTTCAGTGACTGCCTTACTGCCTCTCCACCCTCACCCCACCCCACACACATACTTTTTCCTTTCTAAGCCCTTGTTCTTGCCTGACACCATGGTGCTGCTCAGGGGGGTCTTGGCTATTTTGATACTTCACGATTCCATATAAATGTTAGAATCACATTGTTGTTTTCCACAGAAAACCCTGTTACCTAGAATAGTAATGATTTTATATATTAGTTTAAGAATAACCACCATTCTTCTGTTATCTCCTTGTTTTTACATTGCTTCAATGATGTTATGTAATTGTTTCTATTAAATGATCCCCCAAAGTTGGATAGGTCTCAGTTATGTTAGACTTACTTACCTTCTAGTTTTGTTTTGCTTTTTTGACAACTATTTTAAAATTGTGGGACTGGGGAGCTGGCTCAGTCAGTACAGTGCTTGTCACACATGCATAACCCAAGTCTGGGTCCCTAGCACCTGTTAAAAAAATCTGGGTGTAGGAGTGCATGCCTGTAATCATAGCACTGTGATAGGGGGAGCCTTTGAGTTCACTGGCTAGATAGTCTTGCTGAATCCATCAGCTCTGGGTTCAGTGAGAGACCCTGTCCCAAACAATAATGTGGAGATCAATTGAGGGAAACATCTGACTTCGACCTCTGCCCACTTAGTGTGACGCCCCACCCCCAGCTCATCCATATCTGCTTCTGCTTCTCTAAGAGAATGAGACCCATGTGAACATGTGGTCTGCCTTTTTCCTTCCCCCACAAGCTGTCAGCTTGCCTGTCAGAACTGATTCTTGCAAAACCATCAGGAATTAGAAAATATTCATTTGTTGGTCCCCTTTCCTCACTGGGGAAAAAAATCATAGGAAACATCTGCATTGCACTCATCCCTTCCCCGCCCCACAAATGCTCTTCTACTCTCTCTCATCTTGTTTCCTCCCTACATCCCTTCTGTGTCCTCCATCCTTCCTTCTTCTAGCTAGGAACCTTAGACATGGTATTTCTCGTACTCCTTTACATGTAGACTGCTGTCTTCAACATAACTTTTACCAAACCCATGTACTCAAATGTTATTTGGAAGGAAGAAGTGAGGGAAGGCTGTCTTACAGCTGCTTCTGGCAATCAATGTTGAGAATGTCTAAAAGTTGGAGCGGCAGATGGGAGTTCTGATGGCTAGTGGCCAGTTTCGTAGGATGAGGGTCAGTCATAGTGTCTGCAGAAGTGATAGCAGAGGCTAGATCCTGATAGTTTTAGTGATGTGGTCATTTAGTCATTAGCCTGGTAGCAGAACCCTTACTTCCACACCCCAGATCCAAACAATCTACCTCATTCTTTGTATGAAGTCTCTTTCTGCATAAAATATTTGGGGCAGTTTCTTTGGTCCACGCTGAACTGATTAATTCATACACCCTCGGGTAGAGACCCTGATTATCTAATGTGGTTTAGTTCAACTCAGTCTGCACTGAGCCCACTCTGTCCCAGCCCACCACTTTCCTGGGTCTGGCCTTCAGTAGTTCCTAGTCTTTCTGCAGGCATGAACTCATAGCAGAGGTCTGTAATAGTATGTTCTGTTTATTAGGTGATCACCAAACACTAGACATAATGGGACATTGAAACCAATATCTTTCTGATCACAACCCTATAATGTAGAGTATTAGGGAGGCTATCTGTTGTAGAATACTAGTTAAAGATGTGTCACTTTTGTTTATGCTGTGGAACATTTGTTTAATGACGCAAAGATGTGTTGCATTATTTTATGTTGTATTTGTTTAACTCTGTGAAGCTGTGTTACTTTGCCTGTCTAAAACACCTGATTGGTCCAATGATGATCTGAACGGCCAATAGCAAGGCTGAAGAAAAGATGGGCAGGGCTGGCAGGCAGAGAGAATAAACAGGAGGAGAAATCTGGGAAGGGAAGATTGAGGAGTGAGAAAGAAGAGGAGAGAAAGACTCTGGGGGCCATCCACCCAGCTACACAGCAAGCCATGGAGAAAGAAGTAAAGAAAGATATACAGAAATAGAGAAAGATAAAAGCCCAGAGGCAAAAGGTAGATGGGATAATTTAAGTTAAGAAAAGCTGGTTAGAAACAAGCTAAGCTAAGGCTTGGCCTTTATAAGGAATAATAAGACTCTGAGTGTCTATTTAGGAGCTGTGTGGCAGGATTCCAAAAAGTCAAAAGAGCAAAAGAGTTTAAAAAAAAAAACTACAACTATCTATCATCTATCTATCTATCTTTATCTACTTATCTACCTATCTACCTACCTATCTATCTATCTATCTATCTATCTATCTATCTATCTATCTATCTATCTTTATTCACTTATTGAGACAAGGTCCCATGTATCCCAGTCTGGCTGTCAACTCATTATGTAACCATATGATGATCTTGAATTTCTAATCCTCCTGCCTCTACCTCTGGAGTGCCTAGATTATGGACATTCACCATGATGCATAGTTTATAGGGTTCTGGGTATTGAATCCTTACCACATCTCTAGACCCAGGGAATGCTTTTAGTTATAGCATTAGATGTTCCCATCACTTAAACAAGGAGTGAGGCCTAGGGATACAGCTCAGAGATGGAGTGCTTACCTATCATGTGCAAGGCACTGCAAAATGAAATCAAAAGGCGTAAGAGTGAGGAGTTTGTTTTTCCCATTAGAAACAGATGTTTGTGTTGGGAAATTCAGAACTATACGGTTGATCAAAGTCATCATGAGGAACTGTGCTTCTTGTGTCCAGTCACCTCACCTGTGTGTGTGTGTGTGTGTGTGTGTGTGTGTGTGTGTGTGTGTGTGTGTGTATGCGCGCGCGTGCGTGTGTTTCTTAAATTGAGTAGGATAGATTCTGTACCTCTAGGCAACCCAGCCAAGTTGTAGACAGAAAGAAGAGAGATTGGGGGAGACAAAAGACAAGCAGTAAAGTGCAGCATCTGGTCCTTTCCAGCCATTGTCTTTGTATTCAGGAAAGGAAGGTCCCTTATAGTCTACTGTCCGCATCTCATTACCAGAGATGTCTTGGCTCCATCTCCCTGCAAGATAGAGTGGGGATGTGAGGACTCCACTGTGGGCTGAAGAGATGGCTTGTTGAGTAGAGCGCTCGCTGTGCAAGTGTGAGGAACTGAGTTCAGATCCTTAGCACCCACATAGAAGCTCAGAGTGGGGGTTCAGTGTAACCCCAGTGCTGGGGAGGACCCTTGGGATGTTTTGGTAACCCAGCATAGCTGGAATAGAAAGTTAGGTCAGAGAGAGACTGTCTCAAAAAATAGAGGAAGATATCCGATGTTGATCGGTGGCCTCCATGTGCACACACAGGCAAGTTCACCCCCTCCACACATACTCGCCCCCACACACAGAGAACTTCACTTGTTATATTTTGTTTTAGAGTAAAGTAGGAGAAAATATGGTTAAAACAGGTGCTAAGTCAGCTGATCTATACTATCTGCCAGGAAAAGTGCTATTCCAAATGAGCAATCTCAGACTAAGAGAAGATATGATATGCCTAAATTAACTCATCAACCTATAGGCCTAGATACTATGTTAGTCTATTTATGTGACACATGTTTTGCATGAAGAGAGGGAACATTGTCAATGTCCATTCTAGTCTGCTTGGCCTCAGTACTTCTTAAAGGCACGCCTAGACTTTAGACAATGTCTTAGTTAGAGTGTCTATTGCTGTGATAAAACACCGTGACCAAATACAACTTGGGGAGGAAAGGGTTTATTTCAACTTACAGCTACAGTCCATCATGAAGGGAACCCAGGGCAGGAACCTGGAGGCAGGAACTGAAGAAGAGGCCGTGGAGGAGTGCTACTTACTAGATTGCTCCTCATGGCAGTCTCGGCTTGTTATAGCTCTCAGGACCACCAACATGAGCGGTGCCCTCCCACATCCGTCATCCATCAAGAAAATGCCTCACAGGCCAGTCTGGTGGGAAATTTTTCTCCTTCTTCCCAAATAACTCTAGCTTGTGTCAAGTTGATATAAAATTAGCCAGCACAGACAGGAAGTGAAGGTTTAAGGAAGTTGTAGAGTTATTGATATCACTAAACCCGGAGATTGAGAAACTTACCTTATCGTGTGAGTGGCTTTTCTGGGGCTGAGATACACAGCTGTGAAGAGAGTTCCCAGAGGAAGTCACTACAGTCAGCATCGCCTACTCATTAGTCACCTGCCAGGGAGCGTGAAGGCGACTAGAATTCTGTTTACCACTGAGATGATGCAGGGTGTGTGGTAGCTGTTTCCGATAGTTCAGAAAAGAAGTAGGAACTGGTACGTGTCCAGGAAAGGTTTAGAAAGAGGAAGGTTCCTTGTATTTGATTACTTGGCTTAAGTGTTCAGGGAGAGTGTAGCTGTGGACAGTGTGGACAGAGGGACTTGGATAACTGATGGCATCACAGAGCACTGAGATGGTCCTAAGAATAGTGGCTACTTTATTACAAAATGTCAATGAATATAACTGTGAAAAAACCTGAGAGATTTTTAAAAGGAAAAAAAAAAGAAAGGAACAATGTGCTATGTTCATGGATTGGAAACCAATATTGTAAAAATATTTTTCCTAATTTAATAAGTAAGTTCAGTAAAACCCAACTGAAACCACAATACTTTTTCATGAAGTATTATAGTCTGGATTCTAAATTTTGTGTGTAAATGTAAAAGGTTAATTTTTCCAAAATGTTCATAAAAGAACAAGATAAGGGATAGAATGCTTGTCTAGTGCACCCAAGGCTCTGGGTTTGAGTCTCAGCACTCAAAAAACAAATTAAGAGGACTTCTAGAAGAGATCAAGATTTATTATAAGGTGAGGCTAGAGAGATGACTCAGTGGTTTAAAGCACTTGTTGTTCTTGCTAAGGATGTGAGTTTGGGTACCAGCATCCACATGGTGGCTCACAACCATCCATAACTCCAGTTTCAGGGGATCTGACGCCCTTTTCTGGTCTCTATTGGTGCTGCATGCATGTGGTGCACAGACATACATGCAGGCAAAATACTCACATGCATAAAACAAATAAATCTAAACTTAATTTTTAAAAAATATTCTATGAAGCAAGCTATGATAATTAAGAAAATACAGTGTTAGTGTAAGGACTGGGAATAGAACCAGTGGAATAGATTGTATGTAACTTCTGAGGATAGTTGGAGAGAACACTCAGGAGGTCACATTGCTACTAAGAAGCATCCATGCAGACACGTGTTTCTATATTGCTTGATGAAAATAAATTTCAGATGGTCTGGAAAATTCTCAATAGTTGGAGTCCTACAAATTAAAAACAAACAATAAAGATTTTAAGAGATAATTTAGGAGACACCTTTACGACCTTAGGGTAGAAAAAATTTCATAAGATACAAAGCAGAAAAACAGTAAAAGATTGTTCTACATGACGACCTTTGCGCTTCAAGAGATGGTAGTCCAGATGTGAGCAGATGGGCCGCAGCAAGGAGGGAGACCTTGTCTATGCACACTGCTCTAAGAAGGAACTCTTAGAAACCTGTAAAAGAAAAAAAGATGATGTGCTTTTTAAGTTTTTTCCCTTTTATTGCAAATAGATATTTTTTTCATCACATAATATATCTTGCTTACGGTTTCCCCTCCCTCAGGATCCACTCCCTTTCTGCCTCTCATTAGAAAACAAGTGGACTTCTAAGGAGTAATAATAAAATAAAATAAAATATAACAAAAATTAACATGTAGGAATTGGACTAAACAAACAGAAGGAAAAAAACCCAAGAGAAGGCACAAGAAACAGAGACCCACTCATTCACACAGGAATCCCATAAAAAAAAACACTAATCTGGAAGCCATAATATATGCACAAAGGATCTATAGGTTAAAAAGAGAGAAGAAATACATATAATAAAAAATAAAAAGATACAGTTTAAAAAAGAAGAAAAAATGAAAGCTGTGAGTGACATCATGAGACGTGGAACCTCCAAGGACGCCATTGAGTTAGTTTTCTGTTGTCCAGCTACTACTGGGCATGCGGCAGGTATGCCCTTAAGAGTAGTTTGTTTCCCCAGTGACCTCCCTTGGAGGAAACTACATTTTCATTTGAAAGTGGTTATTAAGTGGAGATTGCTTCCGGGGTGGGGATGGGAATGTGTGTCCACTGACACTCTCAGCTCTAAAGCCCTGACAGGTGCAGGCCCATGCATGCTTCTTAGTCTCCATGCCTTCATGTGTGCGCAGATCATGTTGACTTAAAGGGCCTTATTTTCTTGGTTTCCTCCGCCCCTTCTGACTCTTATACTCTTTCTGCTTCTTCTTCCTCAGGATTCCCTGAGCCCTGAAGGGAAGGATTTGGTGTTAACATCCCATGTAGGGCTGAGTGTTCCAAGGTCTCTCACTCTTTGCATAATGTCTGGCTTTGGAACTCTCTTTGTTGACCTCTGCTTCAGGAGGAAGCTTTTCTGACGATGGTTGAGCAAGGCACTGATCTATGAGTATAGTAGAATGTCATTAGGAGTCATTTTATTGCTAGGGTTTTTTAGACCAGTACTATTTGGTTTTACCCTAGGTCTTGGGCTATCTAGTCTCAGGTTCTTGGTCACCCAAGTAGTGCTGGATATGGGTTCCATCTTGTGGGTCAATTTAGATATTGTTTAATTACTCCCACAAGCTTTAAGCCACCTTTGCACTAGCATATCTTTCAGGCAGGACACTATTGTAGATTGAAGGGTTTGTGGCTGGGGTAGTGTTGACATTTCTCCTTTGGTAGAGTACAGAGTATCTTCCTGTACTAGAGATGATAGAATGTAGGAGTGAAGGCTCTTTGTAGACACCAGTTTGATTCCAATGAGTTGTGGAGTTGTTGTCTTCAGCAATGGGACCCTGCTGTCAGTTTGGGTCCTATACATTTGGCAACAGCTTAGGCTGTTTGGAGATTCCCATGGGACCCTTTTGGCAACAATTCAAATAGATGTAACCCAATCCCAGTAGTGAAAGCTTCATTTGGTGACAAGAGATGGCCAGTTAGGGCTCTGTATCCTCTGTTATTTGGCAATTTCATTTAGATCATATATATGTATATATATATATATATATATATATATATATATATATATATACACATATGGATTTCAGAGATTTAAGTCCACTATCAGTTGGCAGGACATGGCAGCATGCAGGCAGACATGGTGCTGGAGAAGGAGCTGAGGGTTCTACATCTTGATCAGCAGGCAGCAGAAGGAATCTGTGTCACACTGGCAAGACTTGAGCTTATGAAACCTCAAAGCCCACCTCCACAGTGACACAATTCCTCCAACAAGGCCACACTTCCTATAATGCCATTTCCTATGGACCAAGTATTCAAACACATAAGTCTGTGGGGGCCAGACCTATTCAAACCACTATAGGCAGCATGTGGTAAAATAGGAATTCTCTTGCACTGTTTAGGGGAGTGTAAATTGACACCACCGCTTTGGATAGCTGGTATTTGCTCATGAAGTTGAAGATATATATACTCAATGACCCCAAAATTCCTTAGAAGAATATGTGAAGGCAAAAGTTCCAACAACAGTATTGCCTACAATATCCTTGGACTGGGTTCATGCCCGCAATAGTAGAATATATAAACTGTGGTATGTTCATACAGTGGAACAGTATATAGCAACACAATGAAACCAGCTGACTCTCATAAACACAATTTTAAACAAAATAAGTCATGCTCAAATGAATACAGTATACATGATTCCATCTATATACTGTTTTGAAGACCATCGAGCCAAGCTACTGTGTCTAAACAGACTTTTGTACCTTGGTGGCATGTGAGTGCCATAATTACCAGGGTAGAGTAACCCTGTTAGGGAGAAATCAGAGTTGTGAATAAGAAGGGGTGCATGAGTTTGCTTCAGTAGAGCTCTAGATACTGTCTTCTATCAGCTGCACTGATTACCTGGGTGGCCAGTCCATAGGAATGATTAAAGTCCCTGTTCACACTCTGGTCTTCCCTATGGTGTTGCATTTCAGAATAAAAGGGCATAAAACAATACAGGTTTTATAAAAACAAAAAATAGGTTTGGAAAGGAATACAAGAAGCCTTCTGGTGCAGGTCCACCCCATCTAGCAGGTCAGAAGTCTTTCATCCCCCGTTTACCAGAGGGGGGTTGAACTGGAGAGCTTTTAGTGGCAAGTCCCCAGCAGTCAGTGGTGATAATCAGACCCAGGAATAGAGTCCAGACCACCCACCTGTTGTAAATGTTCTTTCCAACCTACTTTACGTTTCTCCCAGCACAGACACCAGCTCAGCTCCCAAAGAGTGAAGCACCGTGGTGCACAGGAGAGTTTTCCACATAGCCTGGATGGTCATGAGGGCAGGCAAGGAAGATTCTTTTCTAGATGATTCACCTGATGATTCAGGCAGTGTACGGAGCTATGACTGATGTCCTGACTCTGAACCTCTAGCAGCTTCCAAGTGCTTCTGTGACTCTGGGTGGTGGAGGTGGTGTTCCTCCTGCTCTGCCCTGTTCCATTCTCCCTGGCTAGCCCTTCTGGACCTACAAACCTGGTTAGAGAGACAGGCTCTCCTTGTTTTAAAACCCTACTGCCCTTAGCGAAGAACACTACCTAAAAGATACAAAGTACATGCTCTGAGAGGGTAGGAAAGGGCTCTTGTCCATAGAAGCCTACATATATCTAACTTCAGACATGACATCATGAGAATGTCAAGTGGTATTGACTGGTCACTAGTTGAATCTAGGAGGGCTTTTGAGGAAGATGGAGGTAAGGACGAGACAGGGATGGCTGATGCTGAATAAGGTCTTGTCTCTTCCACAGGGTGGTCCATGGTCAGCATATAACCTTTGCAAGTCACTACTGCTTGGGGAGGGAGATCTCAGTGCAGGCTAGCTGCTCCATGAGGTAAGACCCGAACTGAGTCTTGAATGGCATATAGGAAGATTTCCCAGCATAGTCAGTGGTAGCATTGTGAGGAAACCCCTGGCTGCTGATGGAGCAGTCCTCAGCACAGAGTTCATGTGCAAGTATATCAAAACTTTCTCTTTTAAAAAATTACATTTATTTATTTATTCAGGGCCACATGACACATATGGAAGCCAGAGGACTGCTTGCTGGAGAGATAGTTTTCTCCTTCCACGGAGTGGATCCTGGGGATCGAACTCAAGTCCTCAAACTTCTCAGCAAGCACCTTTACCTGATTAGCTCTCACCACCCTAAGACTCCCTTTCTGATAACGTTTTTGTGAAGTTTGTCTTAAAACTCCGTGAAGCTTTGTGTGTGTGTGTGTGTGTGTGTGTGTGTGTGTGTGTGGTGTGTATGTTCATGTGGATACGTGCATGAAGGTGTCTGAGGGAAGTAAATGTGCGTGTGGAAAACAAAGGTTGATGTGGGATGTTTTCCTCAATCGCTCACCGCTTTATCCTTTAAAACAGCATGCCTTACTAAACACGGAGCTCCGGGGATCTGTCTTCAGCACCCCACTGCTTTTGATGCGGAGGGTGCAGATCTGAACTCAAATTCCCCTGCTGACACTGCAGGGACTTTACCAACTACCTCCCCGGCCCTGCGTGAATCTTTTTATGGCTCGGCTCACCTCACCCCACTCGCCCATCCCAGCAGAGGCTCCTGCAGGATCAGGCTGTGCTTCTCCGTGGGCCTGAGCCTGAGCTGTGCTCAGCAGCTTCCCTGAATCCCCCTGTGACCATCAGGGCGTCAGCAGTGTTCTCCCGTGACCATCTGGGGTTTAGGTGATAGTTCCCCCAGATGCCCTGATTTTGCAGTTTTTACAGGCAGAAGTACATTATTTCATCCGGGCTGTCCCACAGCCCTAACCCTTATGGAATTGTTTGCCCCGCCCCCCATATTTTCGGCAACCAATGTAATTAATGTGCTGTCTAATGTGTTTTCCTGGAACTGTGATTATGCTCAAGGTATCTCAAAGCTTTTTACAGTAATTACTGGGAAAAGGCTTGGAGAGAATTAGCTGTGCATGTGGAGTGAGCTATAATCTGGCCCTTGGACACTCAGATATTAAAAATCACTCTGACTGTGTCTGCCTTCATTTGCATTTCCAAATTTACAGGTTAGAGGGCCTTTCAATTGATTGAATAATGGGTTAATGGAATCCTCTCCCCAATTAAATCCAGATTGTCTCTTTGTGAAAGTACACACTTGACAGTCTCCAGCTGGATCATCCTAATTGTATTCTGAGGGGACCATGGGGGCTGCCTTGAAGAAGCTGCCGTCCTACCTGAGGGTAGAAACTCTGCAAGAGCAGGACCACTCAGGGGCTATCCAGTTCCATTTATGGCTGTAACATGAGATTGGTAAGAGGGTCAGGCTCAGATTGGCAGGCTACCCCCCCCCACCCCCCACCCTCCCACCCCCGTCCTGTGGCTATGCTGGGGGCTTGATGCTCCAGGATCCCCCTGTCTCTCTCCCTCACCCCGACACCAGGCTTACAGATAGGTGGTGCTGTTTTTATGTGACATTTTCCTGAGTATTTGGGATCCAGACTCCGGTCCTCACGCTTTCCTGGCAAGCACTTTAGTGACTGAGCCGTCTCCCCAGCACCCTGTCCTAGCTGGCTTTCTGTTACTGTGGGAAATGTCATCATCAAAAGTAACTTAGTAAGGAAAGGGACAACTCATTGTCTGTGACCAAGAGACCAAGGAATTCGAGGCGGGAGCCTGGGGGCAGCAGTAATAGAGGAAAGCGGTTTACTGACTCGCTCCCTCTGGCTTGTGCTCAGCTGTTTTCTCAGACAGCCCGGGACCACCTGCCAGGGGTGGCACTGCCCTTAGTGAGCTGAGCCCTCTCACATCAATCAACCATCCAGACAGTTACCTAGGGGATTCTCAGATCGAGGTTCCCTCTTCCCAGGTGACTCTAAGGTGTATCAAGTTGGCGATACAAACTAACTAGTACACCATTTATTTTTATTTGGAAACTGATGATCTTGCAACCCAGGCTAAACAGAAGCTTCACCTACCGCCAAGGACTTGGCCTTGAACTCCTGATCTTCCTGGCTCTCCCTTCCCAGAGGTAGGATTCTAGGCAAAAAATCACCATGTCTGAAAGAGCCTGGGCAGTCTATAACAAACAGAACTTTATTTCTTATGGTTCCACAGGCTGGGAAAGCAAGATTGAGGGGAGGTTCTTCTTGCTGCAGCGGAGTCCTTTATAGGGTTCCAGGGTAGTTCACACGGCACATGGTAAGGGGCTCATGAGAGATGATCAAACCCCTCCGGAACCTATTCATCTATGAATGCATTGATCTCTTTTTTCATTGATCCAGTAACCTCCTACAGGTTATACCTCCAAATACCTCTAACATAGGAATTTGTGGACTAAGTTTCCAAGCCATAAATTCTGAGGGCCATATTCTAACCAAAGCATGGTAAGAAGGACATCATGGATGTGCCCACTACAATACTTAGATTAAAACATAACAAGTAGGATTTTAACATATGCTTAAGCTTACAAGTATGACAGCTGAAGCTTTCACCAGCCACCAGGGAAATGAAAATCAAAACCAAAAGGAGACATCCCTTCATACCCACTAGGATGGTTATGTTACTGGTGATAGCGTAAAATGGAAGAGCAAACAAGGAAAAGGTTGGCAGGTTCCCAAAAATGTTAAACAGAATTATCATGTGACATAGCAATTCCAGCCAAGAAATCTGAAAACATCCATTCCAACAAAAATGTATACATGAATGTTCAGAACAGCATTCAACGGAGCAGTCAGAAAGGGGACAACACAGTTTCCTATGGGCAGATAAACAAAGCGAGTATGGCCGTACAGCAGGATGCTAATTGTTAGATCACACGCCCTCTGTCTTCGGCTCTGTCCTCCACATCAGCCCCCCCCACCTCCTACAGTGTATCTCTTTCCCCCTCCGTTTCTTGACTTCCTTCCCTCTCCCTCCCTCTCCCTAACTGCAGAGAGCTGCTGTGACCTTGAAGCTCTCACAAAGACTTGAAACTTCTACCTCCCCTTTGCAACCGTGAGAAAGTCCAGCTTCCTGGTGCCTAGACCCAAGACAGCCTTATCTAGCACCTGTCTCCATCCTAACTTATGGCATATAGGCTAAGTCACATAGTATGGAACTTAACACACACACCCCTAGTCCCGTAAAAAGCCCTAAGAATCAGAAACTGCCTTTGTCCTATGGATAGAAGGCTCCCTCTCCCTTCAAGGCCCCATCACGCTGTCTATGGTCTAATACTATAACTTACCTAGTAATCTGGGAACTGAAAGGAACTGAAGGCTCTCTCCCTTTGGTACTCCTGTCACACTACCCATGATGACTGTCTCTTCTAAGGAAGCTCTTCTGGATGTTTCACTCTCCCACCTCAGGCCACAATGCTGTAACTTTCCTGATAAGGCTCACCTGAAGGGTAGTTCTCATCAGTTTCCTTTCTGGGAACTTACAGCATCTTCCATTGTTTATAACACTAACACTCTTATCCCAGGCCACCTTTTCTCATCACAAATGTTAGTGGGCAGGTGTTCTACACAGAGCTTAGCCTTCTAGGAAGATTACAGCCCAAAATGGGTGGTATGGTACCATTTCAATCTTGGCTCACCTCAACCAATCAAGGCACTCCATTCACAAACCAGACTGTTTTATGCCTGTGTTACCTGGTTATACAGAATACCTTGTTGGTATAACTGAGGTAGGTGCCATTGGGACACCTGAGGGTATAAATAGTTTGAGCTCTCCAGTTTTAGTTGGACACAATTTCAAATGCATCAGTTCTAGGTTATGATGGATTGCTCCTTGTGGCTCTCACACTTGGGATTTGTTGAAAGTAACAAGATCCAACTTGGAAGGTCAGTGCTAGTCACACAGTACCAGATGCCCCATGGCCATGTTCTCATTCTCTGCCAAGAACTAATGTGGAAACGATGGCTGCCTCTGGTATAGACACCAGCCCTTCCTCAGCAGCTAATGTTCGTGCTGCTACTATCCTAAAAGAACTTCTCAGAGATTCTGTGCAGCATCCTTACCCTCTAACCCCATTTAGGTGAGCTCTGGGAACAGCACTGCCTGAGGTAGCCTGGGCCAGCTGAGGAGCTCACTCCTACTCTAGGCTCAGCTTGAAACCAGCAGCCTTCCAGTTCATCTGATAAACAGAACCAAACAGTATTACTACCATGGTCTGTGCTGTCTCCAGAATCCAGCGACCTTCCAAGTATGACTGGGTTCCTTCTTAATGCTAGGGCTGATAAGACACAGTCATTTCCCCTTTACTTGATGAGACTATTCGAACATCTCCCACACTGTTGAGCAGCTAAAATATTACTTCATTGGTGTGGGCGGCCTCTTGATTTTTTTTTTGTAGGCGTTCTCATTTACTCTCTGGTTCCAGTGTCTTCCAGAATACTTGTCAGCTCCCCCTCCTAGATCTGATTAATGTGATTTTATCCATATGGTGGACCAGCATACACTTCTCCAGAATGTTGAGAAGATATATTTTTAGCTGTATTTGTTTGTGGCAGGGCTATATTGACAGGGAACAGAAGAGTTCCTCTGGCTGTAGAGCAATGGATGAGCACTGCTCTTGCCCTAGACAATTACAAACTGTTATTGACTTGCTTTACTAGCAGGTTGAAAATAACACACTCACTAGCTCAGAAGGCATCACCAGTTACCAAAGGTTGTGTTGATCTGGTTAGCAAAAACCCTAAGTTTGGGGGCTACAGCGATGGCTCAGTGGTTAAGAGCACTTGCTACTCTTGCAGAAGACCTGGGGAGTGTTCCCAGTGTCCATGTGGTGGCTCACAACCACATGTAACTCAAAGGGATCCAATGCCCTCTTCTGACGTCTGTGAGCACTGCATGTATGCACACAAGGCACTTATTATATACATGCAGGCAAAACATTTATAACATAAAAATCAATACATTAAAAAATTAAATACTTAGTTTGGCACAGCAGCTGAGATTGTGACTACCACTTTCTGGAACTTTCATTAACCCACCAACTGATTTTAAGCTCTTAAGAGTGGTGCTAATCTCTACTACTCTACCCAAGATTCAATCTCACTCCAACTTGGGTGGGAGGTAGCTTAAGAAACTTCCATTTTTGATTTTCATATTGCAATGACTCTTATCTCACAAGTCAGGAAACCTGCTAATAGTTAGATCCATCTCAACTCTGCAAGCAGGAACAGGAAAAATAAGTTTGGACTAGAAATCCATGTAACTCTTGACTTCTAGAAAGCTCCCCGACTCTAAGCAGAAGGACAGTGACAGTATTTTGTGTCTTATGGTATTGATGTCAGCTCAGACCCATCATGCCCAACAGCTTTCAAAACATCTAGAGGTTCCCATGATTAACGTCACTCTGATAAATGTCTCTAGGACCATTTTGGGGATGGAGTGAGGACACCAGGTCCCTTTGGAGGAAGGGGTGAGGACACCGGGTCCCGGTGAGGGAAAGAGTGAGGACATTGGAGGGGGTCCTTCTTTAAAGTAGCATACTTCCCTTAAATCAAGTCCCTGAAACTCGCCCCATGCCTGGAAATTTGATGTGAAATTATGACACTTTCCCATTGTAATCGACCTTCTATTCACCTCCTCTTGGTTGCTTTTGATCACACAGGTAAAGCGGCGTTCTCATTGGCCATGCACATCTCTCACCCCTAGAAACAGCCCTGCTCTGGATCCCTGAGGTTTCGGGCTTTGATTTCCTTGCAGTCTTGTTGTGAGTCGTGGTAATTACACCTACCCAGACTTTGACAGGTGAGGCACTGTCCCTTGATTTGTGCCTTTCCAGAATTCTATCATCTCATTGACACTAGGGACCCTAGTTTTGCAGAACATCTCTTACCATTAACCCTGGACCAAAGGCAGCCTCCACTGAGCAACCTCGCCAGCACATTCCTTGTTACTTTAATGAGAAAAGTGTCCGCTGAAATTTCCCAGGGAACATAATCAGATGGAGGGTTCTCTGGTTTTATATAATACATTCCCTCTGGCATGCTTAGTGCTCGGAGGCTTTTGACCGCCTCCTCAGTACTCTGCTAAGATATCTCAACTTTATTTCCCACAGACCATCCAGGTTCCAAGCTTCAAGGAGCATTCTATGTAAGCATCAGGTCCAGTTAGCCTTACCAAGATGTTACTCCAAAACCACAGAGGTGGGTGGTGCTTAATCTTGATTATCAGCTTGGACCAGAAGGCAGCTAGGAGAAACACCTCTGGGGTCTCCATTTCTGGACAGGAAGACCTTCCTCTAGAGTGGGCAGTGCCTTCAGGCAGCGAGTATGGGGAGGGCTGGGATAAAAACAGAGTTGTTTCCTTGTCTTTCATATTACTGTTGAGTGTGTCTGTCCCTCCGGCAGGATCCTTTTTTTAAAAAGAGATTTATTTATTTTAATTTTATGTGTGTAAATGTTTTGATTGTGTGTATGTCTGTGTATCACGTGTGTACAGTGATACACTGTGTACAGTGCCCAACCGAGGACAGATGGTGGCATATCCCTTAGAACTGTACTTACAGACTGTTGTGAGTAACCATGTGGGTGCTGGGAGTTGAACCTGGGTCCTCTGGAAGAGCAGCGCTCCTAACTACTGAGCCAGGGGAGATCTTGCCTTGGAGAAGGTGGGAATGGGGGGGTGGGTTGGGGGGAGGGCAGGAGGAGGGAAGACAGGGGAATCCGTGGCAGATATGTAAAATTAAATTAATTATAAAATTAAAAAAAATAAAATAAATCAAAACTTAGCTGGTCGGTAGTGGCGCACACCTTTAATGCCAGCACTCAGGAGGGAGAGGCAGGTAGATCTCTGTGAGTTCAAGGCCAGCCTGGTCTAAAGAGCAAGTTCCAAGACAGCCAGGGCTGTTACAGAGAAACTCTGTCTTGAAAAGCAAAAGAAAAAAATTAAAACTTTTTTTTAAAAGATGGGTATAAGTGTTTTGCCCGCATGTATGTCTGTGCACCACATGCCTGCCTGGTGTCTGTGGAGGCCAGAAAAGGCTGTCGGATCCCTTGGATTGGAGTTAGAGATGGCTGTGAGCCACCATGCAGGTGCTGGAAACTGAACCTGGGTCCTCAGCAGGAACAACCAGTACTCTTAGCCACTGAGCCACCCCTCCAGCCTGGGTTCAGGTTCTTTTGTTTGTTTGTTTGTTTTGGTTTTTTGAGACAGGGTTTCTCTGTGTAGTTTTGGTGTCTGTCCTGGATCTCGATCTGTAAACCAGGCTGGCCTCGAACTCACAGAGATCTGTCTGGCTCTGCCTCCTGAGTGCTAGGATTAAAGGCATGCGCCATTGCTGCCCGGCTTGGTTTCAGGTTCTTAAAGGCATCCACTTAAACAAAGCTCCATCCTCACCCCACTGCCAGGTCCTGATCTCACTGTACCAGGACCCTCACCTTGGTGCTTGTTAAGACTATGGATCCTCCTCCTCCTCCTTTTTTTTTTTTTTTTTTTTTTTTGTGCTTAGACTGAACTGAGCATAGGTCCTCACACAGGCCAGTACTCTGCCTCTGAGCCATACTCAGTCCTCATCTTCCTTGGTAATTTTACCACTCTTGCAATCAAAGTTTGGCCTGATTTTTCAGCACAATTTGTCCTTTAGCTACAGAAGATGAGGATCACTTTGAACATTGCTATGCAGGCCCCATGGCTTTCACAATGTGCCCTGATGTGATACTAGGCAGCTATAAAAGCTTGCTACTTTTTTTTCCTTCTAGGTTTCTATGGTAGGTGACAATAGACAACCAACTCGGCCGTCCCTATGGTTACCGCTGTCCCTGTATCTTTCAGATGCCAGAGCCGTTGAATAAGCATAGCATCTCCTCTGTCTCCCAACCCAGTCTATAGGTAAGAGCTTTACTTATTGTGATGACATAACAGCTGGTATTGCTGCCCCGTGTACCACTAACTGCCCTCAGGTTAGCAGATGTGAGAATCTGTTTCCTTGGATCAGTTTTGGCACCAGCTTTCTTATAGTAAAAAGGAACTTGTGAATGAATAGCTTATTTGACGGTGTTCCCAAACTGCAGCACGGTGGAGAGAATGAAGAGAGAGACCGGGAAGGAACTCGGTAGAACTTCCACTATGGAGCCAAGGCCTCATCTCCAGTTCATCACTGGCACAGAACTGCTTCTAAAGGCCTTCACTACTCCCAGAACTTCCAACTCATCTCACTCATAAAAGTAAAAGCCCTCAGCAGCCAGTCACAGGCGTTCACAGTGGGGTGCCATTCATTTGTGTAATACTGGTGAATGTTGAGGGCAGTTGAGTGTGTCATTGACGGTGTATGTGTGGTAGACCAGATGAAAATTCTCCACCCCCAGGCCCCCACAAAGGACAGTGTCAAGGAAGCTTGTCTTTCCTTACTTGGGAGAACCATCCCTGAGAATTTGTAGCTGTCCATACCTGACATTGAGCTTACTGCTTGAATTTATTCTCCTTAATAGTCCAGAAACCCAAACTAAGAAATTAGTATAAAATTTGCCTCAGGCCAGTGATACCTGTGGGATGCTCAGCGGAAGCACACAGGCAATAAAAAAAAAGTCTTCAAACAGCTTAAGATACCCAGATTTGCAATCACCCAGGAAACACACCTTTGGGTGTGTCTAGAAAAGGCTAACTGAAATGAGAGGACCCATCTTGAATGTGTGTGACATCCTGTGGCCTGGGGTCCTGAACTGAACTGAACACCAGCATTCATCTCTCTCTGCTTCCAGGCTGCAGATGCAATGTGACCGGCTGCCTCGCCCCCTGCCGCATGCCCTCACTGCTGTGATGGACTCCACCTTCAAACTGGAAGCCCAAATAAACCCTGCCTTATGTTGCTTTTGTAAAGGTATTTTGTCATAGCAACAAGAAAAGTAACAAAGACAGGGTGGAGGAGGAGCAATGGCTTTCTTTATTCTTTTATCTTCCTCTGTTTGTTTTGTTGTTTTTGTTGTTGTTGTGTTGGCCTGGTTTCTCCATGAAGCTCTGTGTACTCTCTGGAACTCTGTGTAGACCTGGCTGACTCAAAGAGACCAACCTGCCTCTGCCCACCAAGTGCTGGGATTACATATCCATGCCTGGCTGGGAATGACTTTGAATGAAGCTAAATGATATAACATAATGCTGTTAAAACGGTTCACAGAGCCAGGCCACGGAGGAGGAGAAGTGGGGGGTGTCTACTGGATGTAGAGCTTCAGTTCTGCAGGATGGAAAGATTCTGGTGCTCCACAGCAATGTGCATATCCCTAATGCTGCTGAACTACATACTTTAAAATGGCTAAGAAGGTAACTTTTATGTTCTATATTCTTTATTACACTGAAAAAAGATAAAGAAAATTTGAAAGCAAGGAGGATGCTTGTTCCAAGATGCTAGAGTGAAAGCGGAATGCAAAATTTTACAAACCATCTCATCTCATCCGTGAGAAAACTCTGTTGCTCCAGTACAAAGGGAAGGTTTGGGAAAACACATTAAAATACTAACAAAACTGGTGGGCAGAATTATGGGTGATGAATTTTATTTTTCTAAACCTGTTTTAGTAATCTATCCCTTAGGATTTCAGTTTGAGGAATGGAAAACTTAGTTTGAACTCTCTCAGAAGATAAGGGAGTAATTTTTTGGCTTCTGGAACTGAAAAGGCCAGAGGTGAGGTGAGCTTAGGGTTGATTCAGTTCAGAAGTGGCCTTCAGGGACCTGCAGGTGCTTCTTTCTGCCCTTCCCCATGGCCCCAGCCTGACCTCCGACTCGAGTCTCCTTGGCCACAGTGCGTCTCATCTCTCCATTTCTGACTCCCCATGGTGATTCATCTCGGTCCACATACAGCCCACTCAAGGTGCCAGCCACCTAGGCTGATGACCTAAGTTTGATCCCTCTCATGCACATCGAAGAGGGAGAGAACTGCCGCCCAAGGTTGTCCTCAGATCTCTACACGTGTGCTGTGGCATGCATATGTTCACACACAGAAAAATAAATAAATAAATTAAGAAATGAAAGTTAAAAACTGCTTTTGCTAGTCTTTATCATACTAGTAACTTATGGAACAAAACCAACATTCTGAAATCAGCTTCAAACTCATAATCAATTAGGAGTGATGTAAATAGTATTTAATGAGTAATATCGTGCAGTTACAAATCTGTGGGAGGTGTCATTGCCATGGTACCATCCTGGTGACTTGAGCCACGGCCATAGTCATGATCACTTAGTCACCATCAGCTCAGAGTAGCACATAAATCTGTAGGGTACCCTTAGCCCATCAGCAGGCCAGAGCATGGGTTCTACTACCAGACACAGAGGGCCAAGGGAGAGCAGGGCCATCCATATCAAATACTAACAGAAGCATGGGCTCAAGAAAGGAAAATAAAACCCACCCAAAGCCTCCATGGCCCTCGGTAGCATTTAGTGAACTTTTACTTCCCCGGAGACTAGACAAACTAGGATCAAAATGAACTTGGTTAGTTATAGGCCCACCTTGCCAATCTTCAGTGTTCACGTCTATAAAATGAATTAAGAATTGTCTCTAAGATCAGTTTTGAAAACTTAGAGTATATTCATCTGTTTTCCATTGCTGTATCAAAATACCAGAGGCCAGGTAATAGATAAGGAGATTTAGCCGGCTTGTTTAAGAGACTAGAATCCAACATCCGGCGGCCTTTTTTCACTTCTGTTGACGATTTCCTTGCCTCTGTCATGTGTTATATGGCAGCGTACCAGAGGACGTGGGAAAGGGAGGGTTATATGACAAAAAAGGGAGCTGGAGATCAGACTCCTTCTTTCATAACAATTCACACACTCAGAAGCCAGCTGAGGGCCCATGAAAAACACCTGTATCCCTTCTGAGGCTGGGGCCTCAATGACCTACCCATTTCCCATTAGAATGTACCTCTTACAAGAATATACCACCTCCACACCAACACTCAGGAGACCAAACTGCCCAATCTGAACCCTCCAGAACAAGCCACATTTAAACTGTCGAACAGAAGGATTATAACTCGGGTGTCTAGCTCAGGGCTTGGCCCATAGTGGGGAGTTAATTGACGCCAAGGGACACTTACTATCTCAAGAGACCACTGGAAAAAACTCAGGTAACTGAGGAGCTTGTAAATGCCTTCGAAGGGTGATCAGCTTCTCCAGTTTCTGGAGTATGGAAGGAGCCACTGGCCTCTCCCCCATTTCTCGCCCATTTTGGGCTTGAACCATCCACTCAGCCACACTGCCCCTGTCTCTAAATAGAACAAACTGACAGCCACTAATGCTGGCAACAGCTCTTTCTGAGCTGGAGTTTCTGACAGCCCAACCTCTCCAAGCTGTTCCTGAGTTATTTCAAGGGACATTTTGCTGTCAATCACATACCCCTCAAGTGGACTACACAGGCTAGGCTTGCACCGGGGATCCTGAGAGGGTGGAAACAACATTTGTTTCTTGGAAATTAGCACACTGGTTCACGACCCATAAAAGGAAGCCGAGAAAAGAAATTGCTGCTAACCGGGAGGAAGCTATTCTTACCAAGAACCCCGTCTGCGTCAGACACTGAGCCACCTCCCAAGTCCTAGCCAGAAGGCAGGCAACAGGGCTGGGAGATGGCTCCAACGGTAAAGCCATCTGAGTTCGGATCCCGTCTCAGTTAGGAAGTGGGGTTTATACCAAAGCACACACCCTTCTCTCCACCCCCTTCCTACCTCCTGACTGGGAAACAGAGTCTGACTGTAAGCTCCTACTGTGAAAGCCCATCCTCAAAGAGCTAGAAGAGTGAGCAGGCGAGCAGTCAACCCCCTCTTCCATCTGTGGGCGCTACCTCCTCCTTTCAGAGACCCTGCCATGCTGATGCCTCTCTGCCTGTATGTCCATGGCACTAATAACTCTTTTCATAAACTCTTTACTCCCCAGCAATCCATCTCAGTGCCCATAGTCTCCATCTAAAACCCACCCCAGTGTCTGCCAGGCTCTATGTGACCTTGTTGAGTCCATGCAAGAAGGCAGACGTGCCAGCTAGTTTTTATGTCAGCTTGACAGAAGCTAGAGTCATCTGAGAGAAGGGAACCTCAGTTAAGAAATGCCTCTGTAAGACAGGGTTATAGGCAGGCCTGGAGGGCATTTTCTTAGTTAGTGATGGATGCGAGCAGGCCCAGCCCATTGTGAGTGAAGATATCCTGGGATGGTGGTCCTGAATGCTCTAAGAAAGCAGATTGAGCAAGCCAGCAAGCAGCGTTCCCCCATGGCTTCTGCATCAGCTCCTTCCTCCTTCCTGTCCTGTCTGACTCTGATGATGAACTACAACATGGAAGTGTAAGTGAAATAAACCCTTTTCTCCTCGACTTGCTTTTGGTCACGGTGCTTCATCACAGCAATAGTAACCCTAACTAAGACATCCAATAACAGGGCTGGGGATGTGGCTCAGCGGGTAAATTCTCAGAACCTACGTAAAGCTGGCCCTGGAAGCTGTGATTCAGCATCCTATGTTCCCAGGCAGGAAACAAGAGACTCTGCCTTGAACAATGTGGAAAGGGAGGACCAATACCAGAGGTTGTCCTCTGGCCACCATCGTGTACATGTAGCAGTACTCACACAATGAGTGGGTCTGTGTACCCATAGACACACAGACACAGACAGACACACACGCACACACAGACATACACACACAGAGACAGACAGACAGACAGACAGACAGACACACACACACACACACACACACACACACACAGTTGTTTTGTTTAAGAAAGAAGGCAGATACTTCTTACAAGTGATGAAACTAAGGTTCAAAGACACCAGCTTGCCCCAGCTGGGTTCAAACCCGGGATTTTCAACCACAAAGTTCTGCCAGTATTTCTCAGAAGTGATGTTATTAGTATTAGCAGCAGAACATTTTTAAAAATGGAATAATATTTAGCATCTCTGGTCCCTGAGCAGTAAAGGTCAATAGCAGGTCCAGGTCATTATAACAATTAAGCCTGTCTGGAAGGGTGTGGTGGTGCATGTCTGGAATTCCAGCCCTCTGAAGATGGGGGCAGGAGGATTGTGAGTTCAGCCTAGGGTATGTGTGGAGTAGGGCAGCACACCCTGGGCGAAGAACTACTTCGATCAAACTGTCTCTGTTAGAGAACAAGAGAAAATTTGCAAATGCGACCTTGAGTGACATCCCCTCAAGTCACACATTTGCTGGCCTGAGGATGTGCACTCACATCCAGTTTATACATCTCCCTCTGTGTGCAGCATGTGTGTGCCAACAGAATGTGGTGGATGAGGTGTGCCCTTGAGTGTGCATAGGAGTGTGGAGGTCCAAGCTGCCCAAGAGCCCTGCCTTTCTCCCTCCACATCCAGTCTCTTCAGTCCTGTTTTTTTCCCTCCTAAATGCATCTCACAGCCTCTTCTGCTCTCCCCGCCCTTCTGTACCATCCTGTGTCAAACCTCCTCATCTCTCACCTGGGCCACTGCAGCAGCCCCTCCTCCAGGTGCAGATAGGCCAGCTCGCTGTCCTCACCACTGTCAGCATGATCTTCCTGAAAGACAAATCAGACCAAGTCACCGACTCCCTGTCTCAAGATTCCCCAGCCGTTGCCATTCTAGTGGTTCTTGAAGCAGAGTCCTGTATCTTACTGCAATCTTCAAACAGAAATACCATATGTGATGGGCAGCAGATAGACGAGGAACTGTTCTGTGAACTGTGTAGGCTCCTTAGGAAGGCATGTGAGGGCTTCCACAGTCTGTCCCCCTGCTCTGTGTGTGTGTGTGTATGTGTGTGTGTGTGTGTGTGTGTGTGTGTGTGTTCATTAGTATACTGGTGCACAAGTGTGTGCATGTTCATGTGCATGGAGGCCAGAGACAACCTTGGCTTTTGTTCTCTCATTGGTCGGGAGCTCTCCAGATAGATGCTGGCCAGCCAGTGGGTTCCGGTTTCTGCTTCCTCTGTACTAGCATAGTCATCATACCTGGCTTTCCCCGCCCCAAACCTGGCTTCTGGGAAAATCCCACTCAGGTCCTTGTGCTTTCAAGGCATATTTTATCAACAGAGCCATCTCTCCAGTTCCACGCCACCACCTCTGACCTTACAGAAGAAAACAGGGGCTGAGTTTGAGGAGTCTAGAACCAAATGGAGTTCAAATCCTTTCTCAATGGACAGTCTTTCACCTCTCTGGGCCTGGGTTTCCTTAATGCTAAGGTGGGCCTGATAGTACTTCATGGGGACTCTTGGAAGTGAACTGGGTGTGTACTTGTGAAGCACTTAGAGTAGAATGTCTTCCCTTAGGGTAGAAGGCCTCCTGGTATGGAGTAATTGCTCTGTCAATGTTAACTCTTTTGACCTTGCTTACCCTTGACCTTGAGCTGCCCCAAATGTCTGCAAATGACCTGAAGTTGGAAGCTACTCAAGCCTCTGTGACAAGCACGCTGTATACGTGTGTGGTCAGAGGTGCAGGGCTTGGCCACTGGAGAGGAAAGGAGCCTTATTGTAGGAACACGCAGAGACAGGATCCTGCATCACAAAGCTGACCAGGGCTCCAGAGAACCCTAGGCACCGGCCTCCTCACAGCCTGCTTCTTTCTTCTTCCTGAGTGTTGGCTTTGTCACCCTTCTACTCGGATGGGCAGACCATCCATTTTCATTCTCTGAATTCTTGAGGGACTCATTCTGATTGGCTGAGTCTATTTTCCCAATGCCTCCTAATTGGGTAAGCCCCTGTGTGTCTGGCTACTTTATAGGCCATTAACTGTGAGGAGGAAACCTCTAGTCCACTCAGCAGCCACCATCCTTTAAAAGCTGGCCTTGATTCCAGTGTAGCTGAGCTGGTGACAAGTTGAAGGGGCGTGGTGACGCTCCTGTAGCAGAGCGTCCCGCAGCCACTGCCTGGACAAGTGTCCTTCCTATGTCTCTCCCTGGCAAGCTTATTTTCCTGTCAAGTTTCTGTTCATTATCTCTTCCGTGATTTTTCCAGGCAGAACCAGGCACTTTCTTCATGTAGCCAGGACCTCGACACAGTCCTGTTTCTAATCCCTGTGCCCCTGCCTTTCTTTGCACGTGATCTTCAGTATCTCTAGCATCTGGCACAGTGAGTGATTAACAAAAATTGTTTATCAGATGAATAAAGGCCACCTAGGTACATATGTAAAAGATGATGGATTTCAGCTCATATTTGTTCCCTTTGTCAAAAGTGTGATTCCTTTTCAAAACTAAGACAAGTTCAAACTGAAGAGTATATGTGTTAGTGTTTATTGTCAATTTGACATAAACCTAGAGTCACCTGGCAAGAGGGAGCCTCAACTGAGGAATTGCCTCAATCAGACTGGCCTGTGGGCATGTCTAGGAGAAATTGTTTTGATGATTAATGATTGAGGGCTGAGCCCACCATTGGCGGTACCATCCCTAGGCAGGTGGTCCTGGGCTGTAGAAGAAAGCTTGCTGAGCCTAAGCCAGGGAACCAGCCAGTAAGCAGTGTCCCACAACAGTTTCTGCCTCCAGGTCCCTGCCTTGAGTTCCTGTCCTGACTTCCCTCGGGGATGGCGTAAGACCTGGAAGCATAAGTCAAACAAATCCTTTCCTTCTCAAGTTGCTTCAGTCAGAGTGTTTTATCACAGCAACAGATGAGTAATGGTAGAATATCAGGAGAAGCTGAGGTGAGGTGCTCTTTTCTCACTACCACCTAGGGGCATCAGTCTCTCACGTGTCCGATTTCTCTGCTCCTTCCCACTGAAATGTCCTTTGAAGGCACCCATACCCACTGCCCCGTCTGTCTAGTCCCCTATTGACTTCAAATGCTGATTTCTCCAGGAACAGCTGCTCCTAGACCATCCTCTCCCCTTTCAGTTACTTATTTCTCCAGCTCTGGGGTAAGTCTGAAAAACAGACTATGGCCACTTTCATGTTTATCCCAGAGAAAAGAGATTCATTTCCTTATGTCTTTTTGCCTAGAAGGGAGCAGGCAAGGAGAGAGACTTACTCCTTTCTATAGCTCCCATCCTCCCAGGATGGTCCTTGGAACAGAGTAGGGTCTCAGCATACAATACTGGAATCCAGGGCAAGTAGCTATTCTGAAGCAGCAGAACCTCCCCACGACTGGAACTTGGACTTTGAAATGTAGTTTTCTTACCACAAACCTTTTCCCATTGTGTTTGGCTCAGACTGAAGGTATTTATTTTCCTTTTTCTGTCGTTTTGGCAATTTCCCAGAGCCTATTTCAACTGGCTAATGGATGTGAGGGAATCCAAAAACACTCACTAATGTGCCACCCGTGGCCAACTGAGACCCATGGCAAACTTTCCTAGGCGATTTTTATATGATTGCTTTGCCCAAATAAGGTCTTTACATTTGGATGAAATGTGAAATTTCTCTACCATCCCTGGCTTCTTTTCTTCCTTTTCCTACCATTCTGCCATTTCAAGGACTGAAAAATGTAATTAAGCAAAATGCCAAGATGTCACCCGAGAAACCTTTTTTTTTTTTTTTTTTTTTAATGCAAGGAAAAGCTTCTTCTCAATGCTTGCTAGCTAGAAAATAGTTCTGTCTCGTAGCATGTTTGGAAATAAATTCCAAAGGTAATAAAGACTTAAATGTAAGGCTATGGAAGAGGAAAATAGTTAATATCATTATAAACTTCCATAGAAGAGATTTCCTGAGATATTTTTAAAAATTCTGGTAGGAGCTTCAAAGATGTCTCAGAAGTTAAGAGAGCTTGCTGTGCAAGAAAGAGAACCAGAGTTCAGATATCCAGCACCCGTGTAATGGACTGGGCATGATACCATGTACATGTGGAACCCCAGCACTAAGCAGGGCAGAGATAGGATTGCTGGAGCTTGGCAGTTGCCTGCCTAGCCAAAAAAATGTAAGCATTAAGAGACCCGAACATGGTGGACATTGATAGAGGAAAACATCTGACCTCAGTACCCATGCACACGCACCATACACCTCCATCTCATATGTGCACATACAAAAAAAAAAATCAGTCAAGAGAAAAAGTTGGATCCCATTGAAAATCAAAGATGTCTGAGAAGACTGTGAGAGCTGGAAGATGGGGAGGAGTGCAGATAAATGCCGTCTCCTGGACATGACAGGGCTGTCACACTCAGTAACTCCCCTCAACTGTGCTTATCTGCACGTGAGCAAGCCAACAGGATTGGGGAGCACAGACAGCACTCACTGGACTGAGTGGGTTCAAATAAAGAAACGTGAAGGTGGAAAAGGGGCGGAGAGGGCGTGTCTGGGGGAGTAGGAGGGGAGAGTTGGGAGTAGACAGAAGGAAGGTATTGTACACATGATGCAATTGTCAAAGGAAAAAAGCTGAAAAGTCTAAGTATCGGAAAATTGAGAAAATGTTTGTAATATAATTAATAGGTATTAAAACAGTATCTAGAATGTGTGGAAAACTGCTATAAGCAAATAACAAAAATATGGAACCAATAGAAAAATGAGTGAAGGGGATGAGTGAGCAATTCACATGGTGTGGGGGACGACAAAATGGTGTACCTATAAAGTCATGACTAACTGAGATAATGATTAAGAGAATATGTGTCAGAAATAATAATGGGCCATTTCTTAGTTACTGTTCTATTGCTGTGAAGAGACACCATGACCAAGGTAATTCTCATAAAAGGAAACATTTTATTGTGAGCTTGCTTACACTTTTAGAGAGTTTGTCCATTATCATGGCGGGAAGCAGACAGGCATGATGCAGGAGCAGTATCTGAGAGCTTTACATCCTGATCTGCAGGCGGCCAGGCAGAGAAACAGACACTGGGACTGGCATGAGCTTTTGAAACCTCAAAGACCACTCCTAGTGACACACCTACTCTAACAAGGCCACACCTCCTAATCCTTCCCAAAGAGTTCCACTAACTGGTGACTAAGCATTGCACTATAAGCCTATGGGGTCATTCTCATTCAAACTATCACAGGTCATTACTTTCAAAGAGAATATGGGAACACTGGACAAGTGTTGAGTAGTGTTCCTTATATGGGGAAGTAACTTGGCAATTTCAAATAAAATAAACAGCGAGCACACAGTACTCAGCAGCTCTCCCTTTAGATTCATACCCCAGGGAAAAACTCACCCATGGATATAAGGAAACCTAAGTAAAAGAATAAAACAGAGATTTTTGTGTTTGTGTGTATGTGTGTGTGTGTGTGTGTGTGTGTGTGTGTGTGTGTGTGTGTGTGTTTTCCTTTCTGTAATAGTGAAGTTTGAGAACCTTTTTTCTTTTAGCTTATATTCCCTGAAGCAAAGATCAAAACAGGGTCTTTCTGGTATGCAATTGCAGTCATCCTGTTAACCACTGAGGAGGGTTGCCAGGACCCCTGCAGATGCCAACTCCCCAGATGCTCAGCCTCTTAGATAAACTGCTGAAGCATTTGCATATGCAAATCCTCCCATATACTTTGAACATCTCTAGGTTACTTACAATACCTAATGCAATGTAAACATTATGTAAATAGTCGTGCTTCTGTGTTGTTTCTGAAATGATGACAAGAAAAGTCTGTACATGTATGTGTGTGTGTGTGTGTGTATTTGTGTGTGTGTGTGTGTGTGTGTATTTGTGTGTGTGTGTGTGTATTTGTGTGTGTGTGTGTGTGTGTGTGTTTTCCTGTGTACATGAGTAAAGAGGCCAAAGGATAACCTTGGCCTCTACCTCAGGAGTGCCACCTACCTCATTTGAGATGGTCTCTCATTGGCTTGAAGCTCACCAATTAAGTCAGACTGTCTGGCCAGTGAGCTCCAGGGATCTTTTATCTCTGCCTCCTCAACACTGAGATTAAAGGCACAAGCTGCTGAACCCAGGTTGTTGATGTTGTTTGTTTGTTTTGTTTTTTGAATGTGCATGCTGGGTATCCACGTTCAGCTTCTCAGTGCTTGCATAGCAAGCACTTTTCTGATTGAACTATGTCCCCAGCGCCCCCCCCCCCATATTTTTATGTCCTATCTTGCTATCTTAAAGCATTGACTTAGATCTGTTACAAGACATGTGCCACTATGCACAGCTTTGTACGTGGGTGTTGGACCTTCAGCTCGGGTCCTTGTGCTTGTAAGGCAAACACTTCACTGCCTGAGCCGTCCCCCCAGGCCCCAAAGGCACAACTATCTTGTTGTAATTTAATATATACAAAGTGAAAATACTACACAGAGCAGGTCGTCACTACCTGTGGAATTCTGTTCTGAACAATCACCATGCATACTGAATTAGTGAACCCTGGGCTGTTGCTCCTGAGGGAAATGTAGGGTTAGGCTGCTACAAGCCCATTTCACCAACCAGGTAATACATACCTCGTTTTATGTGTATTTCTGTTTAATTATGTCTTGTTTAATATATATATACATAGGGGGGAGTTTTGAGACAGGGTTTCTCTCTGTAGCTTTGGAGCCTGTCCTGGACCAGCTCTGTAGACCAGGTTGGCCTTGAACTCACAGAGATCCACCTGCCTCTGCCTCCCAAGTGCTGGGATAATATATATTTTTATTCACTTGAACTTAGTATAATTCTTACCTGAATGAAGTTTAACCAACATACACATTTTTTTCTGTAAGGTATACTGTACTCTTGTAGTTAATACATACTGGTTCCAAACTCAAGGTCTGTTTTAAACAGTGAATTCTTTATCAAACAAAAACAAAAACAAAACAAAACAAAGCTCAAAACATAGCAATAAGCACACTGTAAAGCAGACACATGCTTACAAATGCATGCAAAATCCTCTTGTCTGACCTTTCTGGGGGACTGTACACCCTCCTTGAAGGGGATTAAAAGGTGACTACCTGCCGTCCAGTGTGACCGGTTCCAAGAAGGCCCAAAGGCTGAATGAGAACAAATGCAGCTAGATGAACAGGACCCAAACCCTGTCTCCTGTAAGCTCTGGGACTCCATGTCCCCAGTGTGGAGGCAGAGGAATTAGGAAATGCAGGGTGCAGAAGGGTGGACTCTACTTCTCGTGATAAAATTATACAGCATGAAAGTCATTATTTTAAAGATTACAATTATAATGTACTGGGCAAGTTGTCCTCTGACCTCCAAACTGGCATTTATGTGCATGCAAAAAGTAAAATATCATTTAAAACATATAACACACACACACACACATAAAAAATTTTCCCTAAAGAAGGGATTTTCATTCTAAACTACATTGTGATACCCTCAAAGAGAAAGTGTTGCTTGCAGGTAAACAGTGCAAATATCCCTGGCCATTCCCAAAGGTCCCTCTGCAACTGACCTCCCAGCTCCATCCAGTCCTACCCTAACATCTGCTGCAGATGTGCCTTCACTGGCTGCCGGCTAAATTATTCAAATTATCTCAATGATGAAGCTCAGAACACTCTTGCTGAGTCACTGTCCAGCACAAAGCATTTTCTTCATGATGCTTTCATCTGTCTCTGAGGTGTGAATTGCTAATCTTACCGCCCCTGTCTACAGAGGTGGGTGAAATGATTTCTCCGGGGAAGGAACGAGGAAGAAGTAAGCGATGCATCAAATTGGAACAGATTTCTAGAGGGGTCCGCACTCCTCTATTTAACGGTGTGGTTGCAGGTGTTACTGTTAGAAATGTCCCAAATAGAACAACTACCAGGATAAGATTTTTGAGATGTTACATTTCTACTTTCCCATTTCCATTACTTATGGACATTAGGATAGGAAAGGAATTTTTTCCTAGGTTTGCCCTTTGTATATTCAAAGTGTCTTAAATCATCCATTACTTCCGAATTAATATCTGCAGCCCTTCACTAAGAAGAAAACCATGCCAGGAACTCTGATTCCAATATTAGCAAAGCAGTCCTTTTCATGGTGGGGGTTTGTAGTTTTTCTGTAGGGTTTGTTTTCAGTTCTCTTTCTGGTTCTAACACAGTTTGCAAAGCATGCTCCCAAATTTACCAGCTGGCAAACATGTTTCTAACTAGCCTGTTTTTTCTTGGAGCTTTTAATGAATGGGAAAAGCCAGTCTTAATCTCCTTTCATGTTGTGCCAATGAGCAGCAGCCTGAGAACAAGTTGGACCTGTCTGTGTCACATTGAAGTCCCTTCAATTACCTGCGATAGGACAGCTGGTTTTTTGCACGTGAAGGATGGAGTAGAAATGAGCACAGTTGTTTTCTAGCTGTGAGCGTGAGGTTCCACAGGAACATCCCTTCCACACACAGCCACCTGGGGTCTGACCTTATGGAGATACATCCTCTGGCTGTATTGACGAGAGCAGGGATTTTCTGGAAAACCCCCACTGCCACGGACAGTGCTCTGCTGTGCTCAGAGACTGTGCTGTAGCTGAGGGACCCAGCAGGCAGAGCAGAAGTGTATGTCTTTGTCATCCTGCGGTGCCGGGGACCTGAGGACACTGGAGCCATTTCCTTTGTCAACTTAATATCCAAGGAAAAGGGATGTTTGAGTTCCTGGTCTGTTTTGAAAAGGACATGATCAGATTCTAAAACTATTTCCCCTTCCTTCCTTCCTTCCTTCCTTCCTTCCTTCCTCCCTCCCTCCCTCCCTCCCTCCCTCCCTCCCTCCCTCCCTCCCTTCCTCCCTCCCTCCCTTCCTTCCTTCTTTTCGTAAGATCTTGTGTAGTCTAGGCTTGGCCTTAGCTGTAATCAAATATACCTTTATCCTCTCCCTCCTGAGTGCTGAAATTACAGCACGTGCCGTCATGTCCACTTGGCTTTTGCAGGGCTGGGGAATCCAACCTAGCGCCTTGAGCATGCTAGGCAAGCACTCCACTAAGACACACATGCTTTCCTCCACAGTTCTGTGGCACACCTTGGACAATAATGCTAACTACTCAAGCAGCTAATGCCTCTCTGTGTTGAATGTCACCTGCAAAATAGTTACACATGAAAAGGATTTTAAAAAAAAAGATGTTTAACGAAATAAGTACTTTTTCAATTTCTGGGATTTTATTTTTCTGTCTAGGAACCGTCTCAGAAGAGGGGGTGCTGTAGAAAGCTAGCCTCCAAAGTCAAATAGCCATTCTCTTCATCAGGGCAGCTGTGACCCTCTGCAGACAGCCCTGGAAATGGGGCCTGTAGATTGTGGAGATCCCTTCATAAAAGGAGGAGCAGGAAGAGATACTAGGCTCTCCCTTTTTATCTCAGGCACTCCCTTCTGCACCTCCCAGCTAGCTCAGTCTACTTCTGCCCTGATTGCTCATGGTCCTGTGGTTTGGGGATGCTGGATCTAGAGATTGTGAAATCTCTATCCATGCAGTCATTGGAAATTTTCATTCATCGTGGGGTGAGACTTTTCAATGGTGTGGCTGCTTTGGGATCGCCGACATCTCTGTAAATATTCCCTCACCCATGCTCTACAAGAAAGCACAATAAAATCACTGGTGTACCGACTCAGACTTTAGTCTGCCACTGGTGCACTGTCTGGGGTGGGGATAGGTGTTTATTACTCCCCCCCTCAATGAATTCATGTCACAGGTGCCATTCAGTACTTTAGGTCACAAATTCTGCTGTGACTGCAGCTAGTTACTTAGGCATGGGAGAGTCTTTGGATTGAGAAGGATTCTTCCTCTCCTAAATACCCCTTGTACCGTCTGCTTCTCTACAACTGTCTTAAAACGGAATCTGAAGCTCTGTCGGTCTTGGTTGTTGCCACCTTAGTTTGTTGCAGAAGCAGATCCCGGGCCAAGGATTCCAGCACGAATCATTTCTTTTGCAGCTGATCCTAGGAAACACTGAGAGGGAGGGAGAGGGGAGTTAGACATGAAAGAATCATTACCAGCTGGAGCTGAATCCCACTAGGGAATGCTGGGAAACAGGGCATTACACAGATCTCAGCATTATCCCACCTGAGGAGTGAGGAGGAAAAGGGACAAATAGATTCTCGGGACATAATCAATAACTCATTACCCTCTAAAAGTCAAAGTCAGATCCCATCTTGTCCCCGATGTACAGGACGTGTCTGCCCCTTACTCCTCAGGCCCTCCTTTATCTCTTACCTCAGGGTCAAAACTCTCTAGGTGTGGGCACTGGTTCATCCCAAAGATGAACTGGTCACGTATCCCTATCTTACCCGAGAAGTGGACTTTTTTTTTTGCTTATGTATGTGTGTGGGTACACTTGTGTGGGGAACATGGATATTTGGGCTTGAAGTTGATGCCAGCTGTCTTCTTCAATCATCCTTCACTTTATGTCTAGAGATCTCCAGTTTAATGACAGCATACACTAGAGAAGAGACTTGCAGGAGAATATGGGCTAGACGTGGAGGTCCGCAGTAGATGCTCCTCCAGCATGCATGAGGCCCTGGCTTCAATCCCCACAGCACTGGAATCGTTTTTTAAAAAGCAAACTGTGAACTAGTTATACAGTAGAATGCTGTTTAGTTCTAAAAAAAGAGTAAATTGTTGATAGAGCCTAAAAATGAAATTACAAATAACAAGAGAAGCAGATCTAAGCCAGGGGCTTGGAAGTGCATGTCCGTAATACCAACATGTGGGAGGTGGGGGACAGTGGGAACAAGAGTTCAAGGTCATTTTTGGTAGAGGTCAGCCTGGGCTACATGAGCTCCTGTCTCAAAAAAGAAAAGAAAACGGTCGATATAATGGGCTTACCATGGATACGTTCATGTATGTGGAGTCCTGGGGGAAGAAAGCCAGGCCATGGTGATAAAACAGGCCAGACCATCTGTTTATTTTGTGAGGTAGACATTAACTGGGAAGAGGAAGGAATTTAAGAGTTTCAAAAATGTTTAATATCTTGTTTTGGGTGGTTACATGAGTAAACACTGGTGTTAAAACTCACCTAAACTGGCTGAGTATGGTGGCCCACCGCTTTAATCCCAGCACTCAGGAAACAGGTGGGTCTGTGGGAGTTTCAGGCCAGCCTAAGGGCTACATAGTGAGCCCCCATCTCAAAAACAAAAATAAAAAATAGAACAGAAAGCACAGAATTATCTAATTAAACACCAGAGATCTGTGCTTTTTGTTGTGTGATACTGTCCTTTAATAGACATTTCACTTGGATCTTTACAAAAGAAGACACTTTAGCTGTTCAGAAGATGCAGTGGTTTGCTCAGTGGTCTGACCTCCACTAGTGCAAGCCTTAGAAGAAGGGAGAAGCCTAGTAGGTTTCACTCCTTGCAGTGCTTAGGTCTCTTGGGTGTTCAAGTAATTCTCATTAATACCGTAAGTTTGTGCGAGCTTCCATGCCTTGGGCTATGGCTTTATCATATATCTCCCTCTGCAGGCATGACCTATTCTTGGCAGATGCTAGTGGCCCCGGAAGCTGGATGCAGGTGTATTGTCTAGGAAAGGAGCTCGCAGGTGGGAACTCAGCAGGACTCTGGGTGTCCTTGGGCACTGACAGGGTCCCAACTGTGAGCACCATCTGTTCCTGTGAAGGGTGTCTGACAGCAGCTGCAACCCTGGACCTGGAAGGTGAGTGCCCCTGAGACTCAGTGTCAGCCTTCTGTTCCCATCCTCCCTTCCTGTAGCAGGCCCATGGAAAGTCACTTTAACCCTGGAAACAGAAAGGATCCACACGTGTAGCATTTCCAATTTACCAAGTGTTTCCTCCCATATGCTCTCATTTCATCTTGTCGTGATCCCGTAAGGTAGTTGTTTAATGGTCCTATTCTACAGAGAGGGTGAGTGACCTCCCCAAGGTCACACAACTGGCAGGCCGTAGACCTGAGACTCAAACCAAGCTTTTAACTGTTTACCACCCCACTAATGACAGTACTGCTGTGTCATTTCAGGACCTTCAGAAGCGGTTTCTGAGACCTGACCTTTTCAGTAAGCTTTACTGAATGAACGAAACGGTTAGAAACAAATTCCCCTTGCCTTTAATCCAGTTTATCTCATTTATCCCCGTTCCCCCACCCCCCACCACTGGGGCAGTGTCACTTACTTATGCAAATTTTCCACATTCCTAACCACCAGCCAATTAGGTGCCCTTCTGCCCCAACTCCCTTCTTTTTTTTTTTGGTTTTTTCGAGACAGGGTTTCTCTGGGTAGCTTTGTGCCTTTCCTGGAACTCACTCTGTAGCCCAGGCTGGCCCCGAACTCACAGAGATCTGCCTGCCTCTGCCTCCCGAGTGCTGGGATTAAAGGCGTGCGCCACCACCGCCGGGCTTTCCCTTCTTCTTTCAGGTGCGAGCTTTGCTGGCACCTCTGTCTCTCTGATCTTCAACCCTGCCCCCCATGGGATGCCAGCTTCCTCCTCATTCCTTGGGAAACTCTCACCCTTCAAGCCCCCAGTCACATGCCACCACCACTCCCTCCTGGTAGACTGATGATGTCACGACACAGCATTTCCTGTCAGTTATAGCTCCCAAGCTCCTGGCTTGGCCTAGCCTTATAAATACTTAAATTCTTTGTGAGTGGGGCTGACACATGGAGCCGCTGTGGAACCCATAGTTATTCTGAGGCTCTGCTGCCCACTGGGCATGTGACCTTAGACAAATGAGTTTGTTTGCGCCTTTTTTCATGCTTCCTTATGAGATCCTGAGATCCCGGAGGCTGGGTGTGCACCGTAAGAATGGGTAACCGTTTTCCGGAACCAGTTGTTGACCAGCATAGTTTTGGCACACTATAGATAGTTGATGCGCTGTACTGAACAAATTACCACCTTCCCAACCGTTCTCTAAACGTTTACTGTGTAGTTTAAAAACTGTTTGAATTGAGCCAGGTTTGATGGCTCCTAGCTACAATCCCAACATTCAGGAGGCTGAGGCAGGCTCACCACAAGTTTGAGACCAGCCTAGGCTAGAGAATGAGATCCTGTCTCAAAACAGAAAGAAAACAAAACCCAATTTAAAAAAAACTTTGAAGTTTTCAGTTTGTTTTTACTTGGTGTTTGGTTAACATAGCTTCCATTCTCTGTATACATTATTCTGACTTGGCACAGATTGTATAAATACTTAAATTCCTTTAAGTGGAGCAGACATAGGAAGAGACTCTGGGGTCCACAGTTCTACTTTAGCTCTACCATTCAACAGCTTTGTCCATAGATAAATAACGTCTGCTCCCTGGACCTTATTTTACCACCATCCGTTCTGGGCTAAGGGGTGGGGTAATAATCCCTGTTGTGTTTCTGTAACTCACCGCAAGGTTGTTGGGAGGATAAATGAACTAACAGATGTGGAAATGTTTTGCTGGCTATAAATCACCCAGAAATGTCATTTGCTTGCTGTTTGATGGAGGTACACCTTTTGCTGCTTGGCTGCCCCCTACCCATCTGCTCCTCTCTTCAGGCGAAGAAAAGAGACAGTATGCCCAGGGGTACAGGCTGATGAGAAAGTAGCCATGGTTCCTGAATGGTTGTGGTTGATTTGAGGTAGGATGTGAAGAGATGCCACGATCTGAGAGACTGCTGTGAGGAGGGAGACACCCTAGAGCGCCAGCCTAGTGCCAGCGTTTAGCGGTTATGAGGAAGTCTGCCAGTTTGGGAACTCTCTCAAGGCTCGGGGCTGATGAATGACCGGGGTTGCCTTGAGGGAAGGTGAAGTCTCCCATGCCGGCGCTGAAACCGTCCGCATTGTAAGCATAATAGCCTCACTTCCAGGCGGAAATTGTGACAATCTCTCTTGGGTACCCAAAGTCAAAAAAAAAAAAGAAAAAAGAAAAAAGAAAAAGAAAGAGAAAAAGAAAGAAAAGAAAGAGGGAGAGGAGGGAGGGAGGGAGAGAGGAAGGGAAGGGGGAGGGAGAGAGGAAAGGAAGGATGGAGAGAGGGAGGGAGGGAAGAAGATAGAAAAAGAAAAACCCAGCGAAGAGCACACTTCCGGTAAAGGCATCCTCCGCTTTCCGCTTAGGGGAGGGGGTGGGCCTTGAGCCACCGCGCTTCCTGATTGGCTGGCTGATTGTCGTGAGGTGTCACGTGGAGGCAGCCTTTCCAGGACCGTGGGCAGGCATGGCTGAGGCGGGAAATGTCGCCTCGGGCCTCGGCCTTCCAGGAGAAGTCTCCCAGTGGCCTCTGAAGCGCTATGGTCGCTTCATGCTCTTGGACACCGCAGAGTCGCCTGGGCCTAGCTCGGAGGATGCTGTAGCGTCCTCGCCCACTTGGAAGGTGAGGCCTGAGGGAGGGAAGGACCGTCAGCTGCCAGATCCCCAGGGAAGTAAGGAGGACCCTGGCCAGCAGCACATCGGGCCAGTGCCCCAGCCTCACACCTCTACAAGGACGGGAGGCGCTAACGTAGGAAACTTGTGTCTGAGTCGGAATAGGAGGCATAGTTGTAGTTGATTTCATTCTCAAACTAATTATGCAAAGAATGAGATAAACATTCAGATATTCAACAGATACTGATTGAACGTGAGCTGCATACTAGACACTGTTCAGTATGCTAGGGATTTAACATGGAGCAAGGCCTGAATGGTCCCTGCTCTCATGCATGGTTTTGTTTTCTCATGGTGCTGGGGGAGTCTGTGGTGCCCCATCCCTGAGCTGTGTCTCTCGACCCCATTGATCCTGGTTTCCTGAGGACATAGTGTTTACCCAGATAACTGTGTAAATTGTGGCAGGGAGAATTAAGTCATCCATAGCTAAATTGTCATACTCTTTGGTAATCAAGCACCTACACAAGACTAAAGTTAGATTCCAGCTGTTTTAGTTTGGGTGCTGGGGATTGGACCAAGGTCTCCTGTGTGCTAAGCATGTGCTTTACCACTGAGCTACACTGCCAGCCCCTGAAATCCAGCTTTGATGGTGAATTTCCACGTTCTCGGTTAAGCTGCTTGGCTTCTCTGAATCTTATTTATCGTAAAATAGAAGTATCTTGATGTTATATTGAAATAAGTGTAGTTGAGATGCAACAGGAATAAAAATAACAGTCTTACTTCATAGGGCATGTGTGCATGTACACTGAGTTGTTTATGTTTTTGGATCGCCGTGGGTAAGATAAAAGTAAAGAAAAACAGATATTCCAGGTGAAAGTTGTAACATGTGACAGGCTCCACTTAGCAGGTCTAATATATAAAAGGTTGGCGCTTGGGGAGCCAAGGAAATGAGCCTAAGTGGCGTGGCTGTCTGCAGAGGAGGACAGGTGTCTTGTGAGTATTCTTAGAGCCCACGGGCAAGCCAGAGGAAGGGTTTTAATCGTTTTCTTCTTTGACAAATCACTCTGTCTTTGTAGATAGAATTAGAGGACAGTGTCCGTGAATTCAGGAAGACAAAAGATAATGACACCTCAGGCCTGCGGGGATGGGGGGGGCGGGGAGACAGAAGAGATGGGGAGACAGACGGGACACAGACTTTGGAGGATAGAAACGAAAGGGTGGCTATTGATTGAATGTGTGCGGGGAGGGTAAAGGGATTTGGTTTCTGGCAGAGGCAGCAACAGGGGAGTGGGCTGCACTGGAGGGGGAACAGGACGCTCTAAGGCTTCAGATTTGCATGTGCTGAGCTTCATGTGCCCAGTGAAATGCCGCTTGTGCTCGGTCGGGTGTACTGTTCCGGACTCAGAAGGCGGATCTGAGCATGTGAAGGTGTGAGCCAGCATCTGAAGGTGATACAGTTATGAGGTTAGAGGAGATTCCAGGACCTGTTCTCAAGGGAGTGCAACCACTGTAGGTCAGCTGGAAGTGTCAGAACCTCACAGATTGACGTGGGCTGGAGAGTTGTAAAGTACCTAGGAGAATGAAGAGAGTTCTTTCAAGAGGGAGAGAATGCTTGGTTAAGTTTGTTGAATGACTAGAGGCCGGCCATTGCATTTAGCCACACGAAGGGTTGGTTATTCATGGTCGAAGAGGAGTTTGAATGAGTGGAGGGTCTAGAAGGCAGCCAGAAGGGGATTGAAAAGTGACTGACAGGTGAATAAATAGAGGCAAGTGCACAGTTCTGAGAGCTTTGGCTGGGGATGTGAATAGAAATAGGACGTTGTGAATTATTCATGATGTTCTGAAATATTAGAGTAAATGGTACTCTAAAACTGGAAATCAATATATTTAGGCCCATTTAAAAAAATCATTAAACATCTTGTTGTGCTCTTGTGGAACTCTGTATCCTAAAAGAAGATATAGGCCAAAAATGCAAAGTGGAGTGAGGAGGAGTTAAATGCAAGTGTGACGGGTCTATAATTGGATCTTATGAAAGGCCAGGGATGTTGGAGGACATATTTAACTTCCAAGACTGCTTCAGTAGGCTTCTTGATGATTTCTCCTAGCAACTCTTTAATCCTTTTCAATCCTTGCTCCGTGTTGGGTGCATTGGCTCAGATTCAGCCAGGTAACTCTTCTATTGCAACCCAGAGCATGGGCATTTTGACCACTCTAAGGAATCGACTGTTATTACAGTTTTTACCTTCTCTTTGCAAAGCTCTTCATAATTGCTCATAAGGAACAGCACTTTTCAGCTGTTTTCAAATGTTTGACATAACACCATGGCCATAGGGCTAAGAGATGAAGTTGGTGTTTGCAGGGATTTTGAAAACTGGATATTTGTACCTTGGTTTGAATCTGTGCCCAGCCATCCTGCCTGCTGTGATCAGTTTCACCTTAGGTCTGTCATATATTTCTTTTAAATGAAAGAGAAACAGGATTTGTTCTATGTTATAGACACTGTGACTATTGTATAATAGTAACAATAATGCTGTACTCTCCAAGCCTCATGTGAATTTCTTTTAAAAACATGTGATACCTACAATAAAACTATGTGTTAGATGATACACAGAAATTTATTATGATATAGTCATTCTGGTAGGGTTTTTTTTCATACGGAATGTTTCAAATTCAACTGTGGATAAATTTTGTTTTGTTTTGTTTTTCAAGACAGGGTTTCTCTGTGTGGTTTAGGCGCCTGTCCTGGATCTCACTCTGTAGACCAGGTTGGCCTGAAACTCAGAGATCTACCTGGCTCTGCCTCCCGAGTGCTGGAATTAAAGGTGTGCACCACTGCTGCCCTGCTTCCATTTTGATTTTTTTAATTGCCCCCCCAATTATGGAGCAACTCTGTTCTCTTGATCCCATATGTGTAATTATTTAGCTTTAAAGAGGATGCTCATCACAGTGGCCACATGCTGGCAAAACTGTCCATCTAAGAGAAAGATGACCAGTGTAAGATTTCTCAGACTACAAGTCCCAGTTGAGAGGTAAGGTCAAGTTAGGAGACATTATGGTATACAGAGAAATGCCCACCATGCTGATTCCATTTACTACTCTGAATTGTTATTACATGTTACACTATTTGGTAGCAAATAAACTTTTTTTTTAACAGTGAACAGAATAAAACCCCCAAACCTACCACAGTTTACAGCTTTGCTACTCAGGCATCAGTGTTCATAGCCATCCTGTGGGGATTTTGTTAAAGTGTGAATTCTGACTCAACCAGAATAGATTGTTGTGGGGAGTGAGATTCGGCCATCATAGTAAGCTCCCAGGTGGCACTGGTGATGGTCTGGGGACTATGCTTTGAGAGGCAGGGATTTGGGAGACCCTGAGTGAAGTGAGCCGCTATGTAGTGCAATTAATAAAATGAATTTATAGAGGCATGACTAAGTTAGATTCAAAATGAATATGCAAATATTTTATTAGTGGGGTTAATACTTAAGCCATATGTCATCATCTAAGTGAAAAGAGCAAATGAAATACAAACTTGAACTTGATTTTTGTTCCTTATATCTATTGGCCCAGCCTTTCTGACAAAAATTATCATCATAACAGATTGGTCCATTTTATGTCTGTATATAATTTAGTCTGTTAATTTGAGAATTTTGAAAGGTGATGTTAATTGCAGGTTGCTTTTCAATTAAAGTTTTACCATGTTTTTCAGATTCTAAATATTTCCCAGACATGCCTTAATTGGTTGAACCTGACAACTTCTTAGATTATTTTTTCAAAGAAAAAAAAAGTGATCCTTTAATTTTTGTAGGCGAACCTTAAAATAATTGCCCTACTTAGAAACTAAGAAATGGCATATGAAGCTTGTACTTGAGTTGAACTTTTAATGTGAGTTCAATGTAGAGTACACTCTGAGGACCTTTCTGTAGCCGCAAGTTTCCCTGTGTCCCGCCCAGTCCTGTGCAGCTGCTCAGTCCCAAGTAAATACACTGAGGCTTATATTACTTACACCTTGAATGGCCTATGGGTCAGGCTTCTTGCTAGCTAGTTCTTATAACTTAATTCAACCCATTTCTATTAATCTATATGTTGCCATGTGGCTGTGGCGTTACCAGTCTGCTGGCCTCTTTTTGCTCCTTCGGTGGCAGGCTGGCATCTCCTTGACTCTGCCCTTCTTCTCGGTCTCTCTGCTTGGATTTCCTGCCTGGCTGTAAGTTTTCTTGCCATAGGCCAAAACAGCTTTATTTATTATCCAATGGGAGCCATGCATAGTCACAGCATACAGAAAGACATCCCACAGCACCTTTCTCTTTCATATTTCTAGTGCCTCCGTGCTCCCCGCCACATGATAAATCCTTAGTAATGTTTGTCTGAATGTGTGGTGTGGCAACCTTTTTTTTTTTTCCATTTTTGAAACAGGGCCTCACTGTGTAGGTCTAGCTGCCCTGGAACTTACAGACCAGACTGACTTGAACTCACAGAGGTCTGTCTGTTTCTGCCTCCCAAGTGCTGGGATCCAAGGCATGCCTATCTCTTACTGCAGCCCTAAGAAGCAAATATTATTTTATGAATCAATCAGCTGAAACTGAGGGATGTTCTGTGGCTTTTCTCAGTGTTTAGAGGGAAGTTGGGAGTAATTCAGACTCTAGTTTTCTTGTCTTTAAAGTTCATGCTTTTAATTACAGGGCTGCTTACCTTAGAAATGTTAGTATTTCAGGAGTTTTCAAAGTAGCATGTAAGGTGAACACGATTAAGATGATTTTGTTAATGTCTTCAGGGCAATTTAAGATTCAGTAAAATTTCAAGAAAATTATTTTAAAGAAATAGCAAAATAGCAGTTCTCCTTTGTATGCTGGTGATTTTTTAGTAGATCCTTATTGTTGTGAATTTTAAGTTGTTGGGTCCAGGAAAGTTTTGTGTTTCTATAAATACTCCAGCAACACCCCCACCCCACCCCACCCTACCCTCACCCCACCCCCACCCAACCCCACACATGGGATAAGTTACTTGGAAAGAGTTGCATTCTTTCAAGTCTGTTTTGTAAACCATGTGAAGACTGGCAGAGCATTTGGTTTAGGACTAACCCTCACCAACTCCTGAAGGAAAATTCTTGAGAGAACACTACCCAGTGCCCCATAAATGAAGTGTCTTTCACTCTGGCTGCTAAACAGTAGGCAGTGTTCAGGGCTCTGCGTGGGTCTAGGCAGTGCTTCCTTACATTCACGGAGGTGGTTCTTTCCCCAGCCATGTGTGCTGAGCAGGGCTGCCCTGAAGGACAGGCTTCGGAATGACTGATGTCCACTCTGGGTGTACTCTGGTATTCTGTCCCATGTAGTCTTGCCTTTCTGCCATCTTGACCATACAGCTCCACCTCTTAAACTCAGGGAGATCTTCCCAGATCCTGCCAGGGTTGGTTTTTGTTGGTTTTTTCTTGCACTTCACGATGACAATTCTCCAAGCAGTGGCAGACATTGTATGACACTTTATAATTTTGCATTTTCCTAACGTCTTCCTACTTATATCTTACAACTCTTTGGGGCAGTAGTAGGAGAGCTCACTTCATATCTTGCAATTTCTCGGAAATCCCGTCCTTCATTTCCTGTACCCAGTAACTTGAAAATGGATACTCCCTCTAATTTACTCAGTACTTTAGTTGTTTAGGCAGGAGAGTAAATTTGACCCCTGTTGCTTCATGCTAGCCTGAAAAGGAAGTCCACAGTGAGCTCTTAGGTTGCTTCCACTTGGGCTCTCTCCACTGCAGCTCATCCCCTGGAGACGCCGTGGAACTGTCCTTGGGATTCACTCGGTCTTCTCGTTGTTTGTTACAGACAGGTCTTACCACATAGCCTTGGCTGGTTTCAGTGTTCCTGCCCCACCTTCTCCAGTGCTGGGATTACAAGGTGTTCCACCATGCCTGACCTCACACAGTCTTAAAATATAATCATGTTACCCTTAACGATATAGTTAAATTCTGAGCACAGCATCATTAGACAGTTGCGTTGTTAAACTAACATCCTAATCTGTAGTTAGACAAACCAAAATGAGTAGCATGTCATTAAATGTTACTGTTTTATGGGACCATTGTTGTGTGTGTGGTCCTGTGGCTTGTTTGGGGCTGAAACACCATTCTGTAGCCGTGACTGTATTAGGTATTCCAGTGTTGGGTTAGAATAGGTAGAGTGGGCCCCTGGAGCCACACTCCTCAAGATGGACAGACAGCCTTCATCAGAGGCTTTCCATGAACTTCTTTCCATGTACATCCCATGTTCTTCTCATAGCTCTTTGGGTCTTAGAGGGTATAGACAAGAAGTTAAAACCTGGCTAGCTCAATAGCTTACCAAAGGTTGACACGGGAAATGGAAAGATAGATTCTGAAGCCCGGATCTTCCTCATTCTGCCACAGCTGCTGCTTCCTGTGTTGCTGTCTTTTCTCCTGAAGATGTAGAATTACTGTCAAGAGTTACTATTCACTTAAGAAACATCCAGTTCTTAAATTAATTAATTAATTTATTCTTCTCTCATATATTACATCCTGACCTAAGTTTCCCCTCTCTTCTCTCCTACCAGTCCTTCTCCCCACTTCCCCTCTCCCCCAGATCCACTCCTCCTCGGTTTCCCTTCAGAAAAGAGCAGGCCTCCCAGGGATATCAACTGAACACGGCATAACAAGTTACAATAAGACTAGGCACAAACCCTCATGTCAGGGCTGGACGAGGCAAGCCTTTCCTGGTAGGAGGAAAAGGGTCCCAAGAGCAGGCAAAAGAGTCAGAGACACCCCCATCCCCACTGTTGGGAGTTCTGCAAAGAACACCCAGCTACACAACCATACAGAGGACCTAGGTCAGACCTATACAGGCTCCCTGATTGTCATTTTAGTCTCTGTGAGCCCCTATCAGTCCTGGTTAGTTGCTTCTGTAGGCCATGTTCATGTTGTGTCCTTAGCCCCCCTGGCTCCTACAATCCTTCCTCCCCTTCTTCCATGGTATTCTCCAAACTCCACCTAATGTTTGGCTGTGGGTTTCTGTATCTGCTCCAATCACTTGCTGGATGGAGCCTCTCTGATGATGATTATGCTTGGCTCCAGTCTATGAGTGTAGCAGACTATCATTAGGAATCATTTTACTAAAACGGAAAAAAAAAAAAGAATGGAAAAAAGCTGGGCAGTGCACACCTTTAATCCCAGCACTTGGGAGGCAGAGCCAGGTGGATCCCTGTGAGTTTGAGGCCAGCCTGGTCTACAGAGTGAGATCCAGGACAGGCTCCAAAACTACACAGAGAAACCCTATCTCAGGAAAACCAAAAAAAAAAAAAAAAAAAAAAAAAAAAAAAAGGAATCATTTTACTGACTCTTCCCCCGCCCCCAGTCCTGTTTGGTTCTATCTTAAGCCTCTGGGCTATCTAGCCTCTGGTTCCTGGCCCTCCAGGCAGTGTCAGGCATGGCTCCCTCTCATGGTGTGGGTCTCAAGTTGGACCAGTCATTGGTTGGTCATTGCCACAAGTTCTGCGCCACCTTTCCCCCAGCACATCTTGCAGGCAGGACAATTTTAGGTTGAAGGTTTTGTGGCTGGGTTGGTGTCCCAGTCCCTTCTCCACTGGGGCTTCACCTGGTTACAGAAGATGGTCAGTTCAACAATTAATACCTGGGACCTCATGAAACTAAAAAGCTTCTGTAAGGCAAAGGATGCATCAGTAAGTCAAAACAGCAGCCTACAGAATGGGAAAAGATTTTCATCAAGTCCACATCTGACAAAGGGCTAATGTCCAAAATATATAAAGAACTCAAGAAACTAGAAATAAACAACCCAAATAATCCAATAAAAAATGGGGTATAGATAGGCCTGGCAGTGGTGACACACACCTTTAATCCCAGCACTTAGGAAGCAGCAGATCTCTGTGAGTTCAAGGCCAGCCTGCTCTACACAGTGAGTTCCAGGACAGCCAGAGCTATTACACAGAGAAACCCTGTCTTTAAAAAAAAAACAAACAAACCCAAAAACCATCATGAAATGGATGGAACTAGAGAAAAATCATCCTGAGTGAGGTAACCCAGACCCAGAGTAACAAACATCTTTCATCTTGAGTCTAGAGCTGGAGTGATGCTCCACTCTCAGGAACTGAGTCTTCTTTTATTCTGTTCTTCTGCCATGCATGACTATTGGGATGGTGTTGTTGGGGTTTTTGCTCTTTTTGGGGGACTGCCACCCAGCCCCCAAATAAATCACACATGGAGACTTATTCTTACTTATGAATGCCCTGCCTTAGCTTGGCTTGTTTCTTGCCAGCTTTGCTTAACTTATTCTGACTACCTTTTTCCTCTAGGCTTTTCCCCGTTCTCTAACTTCTGTAAATCTTACTCTTACTCTGTGGCTCCCTGTGTAGCTGGGTGGCTGGCCAGTCCTTCTCCTTCTCTGACCCCTAGCTCTCCAATACTTCTTCCGATATTTCTCTTTCTATTCATACTCTCTGCCTGCCAGCCCCACCTATCCTTTCTCCTGCCTTGCTATTGGCCATTCAGGTCTTTATTAGACCATCAGGTGTTTTAGACAGGCACAGTAACACAGCTTTACAGAGTTAAACAAATGCAACATAAACAAAAGTAACACACCTTAAAATAACATTCTACTACGTGATGGTTAATACTGTCAGCTTGACAGGGTCTAGGATTATCCTTGAGACAAGCCTCTGGGCACACTTGTGAGGAGTTGTCTAGATTAGGCTAGCCTCTGGGTATATCTGTGAAGGATTCTCTTCCTTCGGTTGATTGAAGTGAGAAGACCTACTCTGAATGTGGAGGCACCATCTGATGAACTTGGATCCTGGGTTATATTCACTCAACTTCCTGACGGTGGATGCAGCGTGACCAGCTACCACAAGCTCATGCCCCCGTGACTTCTCTGCTGTGATGGACCCATAAACTGTGATCCACAATCAACCTTTCTTCTTTTGTTGCCTTTGTCTCAGAGTATTTTATCACAGCAACAAGAAGAGAAATTAAGACACTATAGTCAGTCTGAGAAAGAGCCGGTGTTCTAGAAGCTTGAAGAAGGGAACACGTGGACAGAGGTCCGTCTCCCGAGGAGCTTCCTGCAAGCCCCCATGTGTTGCTTCACCTCACAACGTGGTAGACAGAGCTTAAACTCACATGAATTAATGATGTATGCCGCAAGGTCATGTGTCCTCTTACCATGTAAAAGGAAAATGAATAGCTGAGCTTAGTTGGCAGTTAGTTAACATGCTCTGACTCTGATGACTTATTTCTGAGTCTGTGGTTGGAACTCAGAAGGCATTTGTAATGACAGTGCTGTTTTCCATCTGTTCCTCAAAGATTGGTGTGCTGGACACCAGTCTCTAGTGAGACGGAGGTCTAGAGCATGGTAATTAGCACCATCCTCAGAAGGGATTGATGCTGGTCTCCGAGCATGGGTTAGTTCTCCTGAGAACTAAAGGTCATTGCCCTGTGTATCCCGTGCCTTCTATACTTGGCCATGTTTCCTTTCTGCTTCTGCACTGTGTTATAACATGAGCAGGGAGCCTCACCAGAGGGGAGCCTCACCAGAATCCAGGCTTACTGAGCCACTTAATCTTAGACTTTGAGCCTCCAAAACCATGAGCTAAAGGAACCTGTTTATAAAGTTCCCAGTCTCGGGAATTTCATTATACCAACAGAAAGTGGATTAGTAGAAGTAACAAAATTAACTGTTACTTAGTGTGTAAATACTGTATGCTCATTCCTGGCCTGGTGCCTGGCTAGTGCTCCATAAAGTTTTACTGAATGGGTGAATCAGAGCTAAGCATTCTGCTGAGCATCTAACCTCACAATGTCCTTTAATCTTCGAAAATTCTATAAGCAGGGCTTTTAAGCTTTTTCCGCTCCCAGCCCTTTGTGACCAAGTCATTTTTGTGCGACTTTGGGTACGTAAGTATATAAAATAGATATAGAAATCCCGCATTCACTGATGATAATCACAATACATTACTTATTTTGAAACAACTCTTCGGTTGTGCTTGTTTAATTTTACATGTAGAGTTGAATGTTAGCAGATTTTTAATTGTAGGATGTAGAGCATCACTGGTGGTTTTTAGAGTTGGTATTTTGCTTTTCTAATTGTCAGTGATGAGAATGCTGCTTCATATCAGTAAGTAGCACAAGATGGCCGAAGCATGTTTAAGGCCATTTCAAAACGTGTTGGAAATTTGGTTCTAGTCCCAAGCCAAAATTCATTTAACTAACTTTTCTTTAACAATTTTTGTGGAATCCAAGCCAGCAACTCAAATATCAACTTTCAAAGATTTACTTATTTTCTCTACATATGTGTGCCTGCATCTATGCCGGTGTACCACACAAATGGTGTGCCCATGGAGGCCCAAGGGCATCAGATCCTCTGGAATTGGAGTTATAGATGGTTATGAGATGCCATGTGGGTGCTGGGAATCAAACCCAGGTCCTCTGTAAGAACAGTCAGAAATCTTAACTGCAGAGCCCCCTCTCCAGCCCGCAAATAGCAATTAATTTTTAAAATTAAGCCTTCCAAGCCAACAGCAGTTTTAAAAACCAAACATTCTAACACAGTATAAACTAGAGGTATACCGAGGACTGACAGTAGAAAAGTACTAAAGGTAATTGTTTCCCCCTACTAAACCATATTTCTCTAAGAACAGAAGACTTTGTATGTACAGTAAACACTCCACAATTCATAACACACAGTAGTCTCAAATCCTAGCCAGGGTATTTCAAGCAGTGTTCATTGGTGTGTGGCGTAAGTACACGTGGAGGGCAAAGTGTACATGTTGTGTGTTCAGTAATAAGGCTGCATTCAGTGAAGTCCCATCATGCAACATAGAATCATTTCTTGGCTGTTGGTGTTCAAAAACATTCTGCTGTTGGTAGATTTTTTTTTTTCACTACCTCCACATTCAGTTAGGGACCATGACCCACAGTTAACAAACTATCCAAAAGTTTGCACGGTAGTGAGTACTATTTCTATTTTACAGATGAAAAAATTATACTTGTAAATGGTAAGGCTAAGATTTGACTCTAGGTCTACCTGACTCCAATAATGTCTTTTACAAAGGGGTAGTTGTTGGTGCTATCCAAACATACTATAATTTCACTTGGTCTGTGTTAAGTTACATGTGCCTGGGATGTGACTGGTTTGGGGCAGTGAAATGGGAGCATAATTGACAGGTCATGGGCAGAAGCTTGAAGAGCCAGAGCCTGATTGCTCTTCCTTTTTCCTTTGGCACGCTTGCCAGGGCTGTAAGAGTGGCAGGCAGTGTGAGCTAGAGTAAGAAAACAGGAAGGACGGGTGGGCAGTAAGCGAGAAACACGTCTTTGGAGTTCTGGAGGAATGTCAGTGCCTGTGGGGTGCTCTAGCACATCCTGACTGACATAGAAGTGTTCCACACTTGTGGTGCTGCCTAAGTGGAGCATATGCTACACTCGCTGTAGGTTGCCTCGGATTTTGAGAAAGGATCTTTTAAGTGATGTTCCAACATTTTTTTCTTATGACAAAATCATTACTTGTTCCGAAAAATCTAGTGTATAAATACATATTTCTACCTTGGGGTCAGACTTTGTTCTCATTCTTCAAAAACAAAAGCTTAATTTTGTACAGCAGACATAGTTTCCATGGAGGCCACGGCTTGTTTGCATAACATTATTTAAGGTGGAATTTATCTGGACAGATAGAGCGAAGAAGAGTGTTTTCAGCTTGGTGGTTTAAGGAATCTTAGAAGTTACAGTTTAAGAGGGAGGGCCACAAGTACTAAAAACTCCTCAGTTTGGGTTTTTTTTCCCCCTGCCCACCACACACTGTAAAGCTCTGTTAGAGACGGCTTACGGCTGCAACTCTGAGATGACTGGCCAGCCGAGCCCACCTGCCTGCTTATGTGGAACCCAGGGGTCTTCTCAGTTCCCAGTGATAGTGCTGGCTCCCGAGACTTGCTTTAAAACCTTTTTTTTTTTTTTTTTTTTTTGGGTTTTTCGAGACAGGGTTTCTCTGTGTAGCTTTGCGCCTTTCCTGGAACTCACTCTGTAGCCCAGGCTGGCCCCGAACTCACAGAGATCCGCCTGTCTCTGCCTCCCGAGTGCTGGGATTAAAGGCGTGCGCCACCACCGCCCGGTGCTTTAAAACCTTTAATTCCTATTTAGAAATAGACTTTGGGTATTGGAACTGCTAAGTGCTTCCCTGGCCCTATAAATGGGTCGAAGATACAAGAGGAAAATGTGAGCGTTACCAACACCTCAGTGTGCCAGTGGGAAGGACCACTTTCTAGTCTAGTTGGTGTTTGGTGGTAGTGGCAGTGGCGGTTTTGTTTGTTTGGGTCTTGGTTTTTGGTTTTTTTTTGTGTTTGTTTGTTTTTGAGACAGAGTCTCATTATGTAATAGAAGCTGGCCTCTAGCTCATGATCCTTCTGCCTCAGTTTCCCAAGTGTTGTGATTACAGGCATGCAACCCCATACCTGCTTTAGTTGATGGGGTTTTTTTGTAGGATTTGTTAGTCTGTGAAGATTTTCTTACGTTTTGTGGTGTGTGTTCATGTATGTGTTTACGTTCCCATAAGGTATCCAGAAAGCTTGCCACCTTATGTTCTGAGGCAGGGTCTCTAGCTGAACAACTCTGCTTATCTGGCTAACCAGCTTGCTTTGGTGATTTTCTCTGTCCTCCCTTCTCCGCTCTGAGATTACAGGTGCAATGCCGTGCATACCCAGCTTCAGTGTGGCTCTGGGATTACAGGTGCAATACCGTGCATACCCAGCTTCAGTGTGGCTCTGGGATTACAGTTGCAGTGCCCTGCATACTCAGCTTTAGTATGGCTCTGGGATTACAGGTGCAATACCGTGCATACCCAGCTTCAGTGTGGCTCTGGGATTACAGGTGCAATACCGTGCATACCCAGCTTCAGTGTGGCTCTGGGATTACAGTTGCAGTGCCGTGCATACCCAGCTTCAGTGTGGCTCTGGGATTACAGTTGCAGTGCTGTGCATATCCAGCTTTAGTGTGGCTCTGGGATTACAGGTGCAGTGCCCTGCATACTCAGCTTTAGTATGGCTCTGGGATTACAGGTGCAGTGCCCTGTGTACTCAGCTTTAGTATGGCTCTGGGATTACAGGTGCAGTGCCCTGCATACCCAGCTTTAGTGTGGTTATATTCCGTAACAAAAGTGACGTCAGTGCTCGATTCTTCCTCTTACTTTGTCACTTAAAAAAATGGGTTCGGGGCTGGAGAAATGGCTCAGAGGTTAAGAGCACTGGCTGTTCTTCCAGAGGTCCTGAGTTCAATTCCCAGCAACCACATGGTGGCTCACAACCATCCGTAATGAGATCTGGTGCCCTCTTCTGGCCTGCAAGCATGCATGTAGGCAGAACACTGTATACATAATAAATAAATCAATCTTTAAAAAAAAAATGGGTTCCCTAGAATCCTCAAGTGCTAAGTTGTTCTTGTGTTTAACCGGGCACTTTGAAGATCTTTCCCAATGCCTGGGATTTAGGAATTTCCCTGGATGTGTCCAGTTCTTGATTTTTTTTCTTGTTTAGTCAGTGCCTTCCCTGGGTCTGTTCCCCACCCTGTCACCAGCATTTGTTCTTCTGACTGAATCTTTGTCGCCTGCATCTTATACTGTCACTCATGATTTCCTCCCCTTTGTGTTTCCCCTGCAATTCTAAGTATTTCTCCTTCTTCACCATTAATTTGGCCTCACCGTCCAGGCAATTCTTCAAATACCTACTGACTGTCTTTCCATGAAGCATAGTTTTAACTCCAAGACTCTACTGAATGTTATTAGTAATAATTACTTGTGTTCAGGCTCTTCTTGGTCTCCTTGAATTGGTTTGCTCCTCTGGGTTGTCCTTATTTGGGGTTTTCTTCCCCCCCCCCCCAGTATATTAACTGTACAGTAATAATGGGTTTCATCCTCCTGCGGAGGAGTAGGGAGTACTTGTTGGACCTGGGAGGTGGATGGAACTTGAGAGCACACTGTCCGGTGCTGTTCTTCTGTAGGGCAAGGCTTGCCCAGGCGCTGCAATATCGTCCTTTCCCAGGGTTCCATGCTCAGTCTTACCACTTCCCTTCTGGAGAGGAAAGCATTTTGCTGTTCCTTTATCTGGCCCCAGAGGCCTCTGCCCACTCTTCATAACCACTTGAATACTGATCTTAATCGTGCTCCAGGAAGGTGATTGGTCTTGGATTGCACTGGGAAAAGGAAGACCACAGGGTAGAATCTAGCTACCATTCTCCCTCCTGAACCCTGGAGAAGCTTTTAAATTAGACATTTTAAAACTGTATGAACTTATATAGAGTTTTAAAATGAGGGATTATAGCAGTTCTCTGAAAAGTACAGGCTCACACCTGTAATCCTAGCACTTAAGAGGCTGAGGCAGCAGGATTGCTGTGGGTTTGAGGCCAACTTGGCATCCTCTCCTGATACCTGGCTAACTCTCTCATGCTTCTCAACAAAGCTCCTGCTCTCAGCTTCTTATTCATGCTTTTTATTTATTTATTTATTTTGTGTGTGTGTGTGTGTGTGTGTGTGTGTGTGTGTGTGTGTGTGTGTGTGTGTACACATATGAGTGCAGGTGCTCCCAGAGGCCAGAGGCATTTGGGTACCCTAGAGCGAGTTACGGGTGATTGTGAGCCACCTGACGTGGTTCCCAGGAATCCAACTAGAGCCCCCTTTCAGCTTCTGTTCGTACTGACACTCACATTCTTTCTGGTCTTCTCGTTTCCTTTGCTGTTTCTCTTCCTAGCTCTTAGCATTATCTTACGAACTAGACAATTCTTTGCTGTGTTCAGTGTTGTACCCAGGATATTTGATACCCAGAATGGATCATTTTTGACACTTTCTTTCCCCAAGGGATGAAATCATTTTCAGGAATGAATATGAAATTAATTGTGTATTCCTTTATCACGCCAGCTGGAGGTTTTTTAGTTGTGTTATAGTCATGCCAGTTAAGTAACGAGAAAGTGCACGTCACAGTACATGGCAGTAAGAAGCTCGCAGCCATGGCGGCAGTGTGCTTCATTGTTGGCGGCTACTTGAACCCCGATCCCTGGTCACAGGCTGATAGAGTTTACATAATTAGCTGGGCGGTGGTGGCGCACGCCTTTAATTCCAGCACTCGGGAGGCAGAGCCAGGTGAATCTCTGTGAGTTCGAGGCCAGCCTGGGCTACCAAGTGAGTCCCAGGAAAGGCGCAAAACTACACAGAGAAACCCTGTCTCGAAAAACCAAAAAAAAAAAAAAAAAAAAAAAAAAAAAGAGAGAGTTTACATAATTATTTGCTTGGTAACGAATAGAATTATTATTTAGTAAAGCTATAGATCTCTAAAAGCTACAATTTAGGCAACTACTCATAAAATCACATTTCCCCCTCTATTTTTAAAACATTTAGAAAATTAAAAAAAATTTATTTGTGTGTGTGTATGTGTATGCATGTACAACCATGATGTGTACATAGAGGTCAGAGGACAATTTTGTGGAGTCCATTCTCTCCATCCTCTTTTTATCTGGGCTTCAGGGGTCAGACTTTTATGGAAGATTCCTTTACCCCTAAGCTATCTTGATGGCCCAGTAGTTAGTGGTTTTAAAAGAATATATTTTTCTGGGCATGCTGGCTCATACCTGTAATCTCAGCACTTGGAAGGTCGAAGCAGAAGGATTGCTATGGGTTTGAGACCAGCCTGGTCTACAGAATGAGATAAATTTATTTCAGTGTTAAAGATAATGTTCAAATTTAGTAAAATATTGAATTGAAAATTACATTTAACCAAAGATGTTACATCTTACTATTTATATTTCATTTCAGTGTTTTGAATTTTTAAGCACAGAGATAAATACCATAAGGTCCCCTAAAATGAGAATTTGACCATCACTGTGCTGTCTTGGTTCATTGTGAGACAGACTACCTTTCAAATGTAGAAGTGAATAGTGAGTACCACAGAGCTAGAGAGTCTTTGGAAGAGATTTGCAAAATTTTGGAAAAAAATTGTGGGCTAACTGCAAACCTAGAGAAAAAATATATAGAAAAGTTTGGTATATTATGTATACATAAAATTTACATAGATAATAGATGATTTCATCATTTATCATCATAAAACATGAAATCTGTAATTAAAAGGTATAAATGTGGGGGCTGACTAGATGACTCAGAGGTTAAGAGCACTTAGTATTCCTGCAGAAGACCTGAATTCAGTTCCAAGACCCACATCAGGCTTCTTACCAGCTGTAATTACAGCTCCAGGAGGTCTGACACCCTCTCCTGGCATCTGTGGGCATGCACACATGGATGGCAAACACACATAAGTACAAAAATGTATATGAGAAACTTTCTAAAAAGTAACAAACTTAATTAAAATGTAAACAGTATACATGACACTGCCCATGATGGAGAGAAGCATAAGGAGCTGCCTGAAATCAGAACAGTCTAAAATGAACTGCATTGTGTCCCGGACTGCTGTGACTCCACAGCTCCCTCCTGCTGCTCTGTGGTGAGCTCAGGTAGCGCCAGCATCCACTTTAAACACAGTGTGATGCTGATCATCTCAGTGTGAGCAGTCCATCTGTCAGGAAATTGTCTATCACAATAAAAGTGATATGTCAGTTCCCACACATTTTTCACATGAGAAATAGGATTTTCTCAGTAAAAAGTGATTTCTCAGGTTGTCCCACATAAACAGCTATGTGTGGCTTACAAAATATGTGTTATCTAACTGTTGATGTCATGGGAAAGGCTTCTGGTCAACACAGGCTGGCAGAAGTTAAGTTTGAAGGACTTGGAAATTACAGGCAGAGTTTAGTCAGCAGCCGAGAGCAGGACTCAGAGGGGCCTGAGCAGCTCCACACCAGCACAATCACCTTCGCCTCTCCTGAGACCCAGTAGCTGTTCTTGGCAGGGCTACATCAAGCTTGGTTCTGTATGCAGAGCAAGAAGCAGTGGTCTCACAGCAGCTGAGCCTGTGTGCAGAGACAAGCAGGCTACGGGGAATGGTAAAATGGTTCCGTGTGAGAAATGGATATGGTTTCATCAATAGGAAGGATACCGAGGGAGATGTATTTGTACACCAAGCTGCCATGAAGAGTAGCCCCAGGAAGTACCTTTACAGCATAGGAGATGCAGAGGATGGAGTGTGATATTGCTGGGGGAAAAACAGTATGGAAGCAGCAAATGAGACAGGCCCTGATGGAGCTCTAGTTGGTGACAATGAACTTGCACCAGACCATGGCCATTGCAATGCTATCTATACATGCAAAGGGGTGTTCTACATAGTTACTGGCAGGATTACCAGATATAGAAAAAAGAAGGACTCAGTGCATTTTCAAGGCCAGGCCAACAACTTTACCCTTCTTTAAGTAAAATCCCACCTTGCCAACCCTGGGAGTGTTGATCATAGTATTGCAACCCTCTTGTGAAGGCAAAGTGAGGGAGGCTCCTGATGAGCACAGGACAGGGGTCCTCTAGGGGCACTCCGCACCAAAAAGGGATAGGCCCAGAGGACAGCAGCAGAGAGGTTAAAGGAAGTGTAGACAGAAGGCACCTCTGACTTCCCTTAACCCTCATTCAAAGGCTAACAGCATTTAGGGCTTAGACCAACAAAGGATACATTTATCCCGGATGTGGATAAGAATTGATGACTCATAGTAGTAATAAAACCAGGTGGATTACTCAGTTTGAGTATTTGTCAATTCCCTATAGACAAAACCCTCCCTGTTGCCTACCCCTGGAATGGACTGCTCCCCTACCTACCCTTAGCACGTCTCGAGTTACACTCCTTTGTCTCTGTTTGTCCACTTGCTGTACAGGTCTATGCCACAGAGCACCATGAGGGCAGGTGCTTGTTTTGTTCAGTGATGTTCCCCATCTTGAATAATGCTTGGCATCTAAGGGATTTTTAGCAAATATCTGTTAAATGAAGAGATGAATGAATGAAGCTTAAGGTCAGGGGCTTTCCTGATTTTTTTCTTTCCCAATAATTTATAAGAAGGGTCTGTATGTGGTGAGTACCTTGTTAATGTTAACTGGTTTATTTAAATGCTTAGATGGTGACCAGAGAGATGGTTCAATGGATAAGTGTCTCCTGCTCTTGCAGAGGTTTGGTTCCCAGCATTCACATGGTGGCTCACAACCACGTGTAATTGTAGTTTCAAGGGATCCAACACTCTCTTCTGACCATCATGTGATCATGCACACATGTGCATGTATTTACACTCATGTATACATACCTACCCATAAAATAAATATTTAAAAACATTTAAATGCTTGATACATGTTCCATGTACTTTAGACTCTTACGTGTCTGTGTGAATTTTAAAATTAGTGGAATGTCTACAAAATTAGGAATTAATTTTTAAATATTTATTATTATGTGTGTTGTGTGTATATGTGTGAGAGTACTATCCTGTGCACACCACAGCACATGAATAGAGGTCAAAGGACAATTTTGGGGAGGAGTGGGTTCTCTCCATCTACCTTTACATGTGTCCGGGGATCAAACTCAGATCATCAGGCTTGAGCAGCAAGTGCTTTTACCTGCTGAGCACTTCCCAGGCTCAGACTTTTCATTTGGATTGGCTAGATCAGTCTGGGAAGACCTGTCCTATTCCGGTTTCCTATCGTGGTTGTAACAAACTCCCACAAAACAGCATAATATGGCTTATAGCTCTGCAGGTCAGAAATCTAAAAGTGATATTTTATGGAGCTAGATTTAATGTGAGGAAGACTGAATTCTGTGTGGAGGCTCCAGGAAGGATCCATATTTTGCCTGCACTCTGTGCCTGGCTTCTACCTCCACAGCAGTAGTCACAATATCCTTCCTCTGGCTGGCACCCTCTTTCCCTCAATGACAGGCGCGATTGCACTGGCCCACTTGGATAATCCAGGATAATCTCCCTATCTCAAGGTACTTAATCACATTAGCAAAGTCCCTTTTGCTGTGTGAGATAACATTCACAGGTTCTAGGCATTAGGACATGGACACCTTTAGCTATTAGCCTGCCTACCAGCCTTTTAATAATACTAAATCTTTCTATCCATGAGGAAAGCTCTCTCCATGTATTTATGATTTAAGTTTATCTCAACTTGTAATGTGCCATTCTTTCACAGATTTTGCCATTTATCCCTAAGTGGTTTATATTTTTGATGATATTATAAAGTTTGGTGCTTTTAAAACCAAATTCCAGTTTTTTACTTAGCACATTAGTTACTTTCCTTCTTTCTGTGACCGACCACCTGACAAGAACCAATTCAAGGGATGGAGGCCTTATTCTGACTACAGTTGAAGGGGCTACACAGTTCCCCTGGGAACTGGGGCTGGGGCTGGGGGGGCATGCTGGCAAGAGCCCCAAGTGGCTGGGCACTTAGTGTCCACAGTGAGGAACCAGAAAACACATGAGAAGTGGGTCTGGGCTACTAAACTCAAGGCCTATTCCTAGTGACCTGTTTCTTCCAGCAGCACCAGCTAGAGACCAAATATTCAAATGAATGTGCCTGTGGGAAACAGTGTACATCCAAACCACAGCAACTGGTGTGCATATAAATATAATTTGTTTTCATATGTTATCTTGGTAAGTGCAACCTTTCAAAATCCACTTATTCTGTTAAAGTCGATTGGATTTTCTGCATAGACTATCATTGTCTGTGATTAAATGTGGTTTTAATTTTCCTTTACGGTCTGAGTGCTTTTTGTTTCTTCTCTTTCACAACAATTACACCTCCCTAGTAAAGAACGTGGACTAATGAGTGCATTGCTCCTCTTGTTTCTTAGGTAATGCTGTTACCAGGAAGTGCCATATTAACTGTCAGCTTCATACAGATGCCCTGTCATCTGGAAAGTTCCATCTAGTTTTTAGTTTTCTGGATTTTTAAAATCAGGACCAGGTGATGGGGTTTGCTCCATGCTTCTCTGCAGGCTCAGTTACTGACCACACAGCTTTGTGTCGTGTTAGCTTGGTGTAGGACATGGAGTTCAGACTACTTCATTTCTCTTTTAGTTTCTTATTTTGTTCAGGTGCTCTTTAGTTCTAAAATATTTGAGCAGTTTTTCAGCACCTGTTACTATTTTTTTTTTTTTTTTTACTTAACTGTGCCCGGAGAATATTCTTTGATTTGTTTTTCATGAACATATATCCATTTAATGGGATATAGTGTGATGCTTTGGTAAATATACATGATAAAATCAATCAGGGTATTTATTATATCAGTGCAAACATTTATCAGTTCTTTTTAGTGAGAACTTAAATTTAAATCCCTTCTTGTAGATATTGAAAATTTCAATACAGTATTAACTGTAGTCACTTTGTCCTTGCCCTGTCTTGCCGGGGGTTGAGCCCAGGACCCAGCACATGCCGGGTGAGTATTCCACCGCTGAGCTACATCCCCAAGAACTTAGTTCTTTTTCGAGGTTGGCTAGTGTTTCCTTGTGTATATAACCACATTTTCTTCATCCATTCACCCCTGGTGAACAGCCAGGCTGCCATGAAGAGTGTTGCTGTGAACAGGAATGAGCGCCATCTCTTTGACAAGACTGATTTCCTTTCCTTTGGGTGTGTACCCAGTCGTGGGATTGCTGGATCATTGCTGGAGTTCTAATTTTAGTTCTTTGAGGAACCTGCTCACTTTTTCTGACAACGAATGCACTTACTCACATTTGCACCAAAAGGATGTTTCCTTCTCCTCATCTCCAGCAGCTTTGTTCTTTGGTCATAGCCGTTCTTTTTCTTTCTTTTTTGTACTTATTTATTTGTTTGTTTTTACATCCTGACCAAAGTTTCCCTCCTCTCCTACATTTCTCTTTAGAAAAGGGCAGGCGGGCCTTCCGTGGCTATCAACCAGTCGTTGGTATCAAGTTACAGTGAGACCAGGTACTTCCTCTTCTACTAAGGCTGGACGAGGTGACCAGGTGTGAGGAAAGGGTCCCCAAAGCAGCCCACTCCCACTGTTAGGAGTCCCACAAGAAGGCCAGGCTACACAACTGTCACATATGCAGACAGCCCTGGTCGGTCCCAGGCAGGCTCGCTGCTTGTCGGATGAGAGCCACTCTTGTTTGGGGATACCTCTCTGGTAGTGACTTGATTTCCCTGACAATGAATGGACTTCCTGTACATACTTCCTGTTTGCCATGTGTGTCTTTTGAGAAATGTTTATCCAAGACTTCTGCCCACTTTTATACTGAATTTGTTATTTTGTATCTGCTGTTGATTGAATTTCTGTGTACTCTGCATAACTGACCACTGGTCAGATGTGCTCTTTGCAAACGGTTCCCTCTAGTCTGTAGACTAATAGTTATGTAGTTACATTTGCCTATCCTGCTTTTGTTGTCTGTGCTTGTAGGTCCTTATTCTAGAACTCTTTGTTCTCGTGAGTGTGTGTGTGTGTGTGTGTGTGTGTGTGTGTGTGAGAGAGAGAGAGAGAGAGAGAGAGAGAGAGAGAGAGAGAGAGAGAGAGAGAGATTGTATGTACATGTTTGGTGTGTACCTGGTATTTGTGTGACTAGGCTAAAATGTGTGGTGTGTACCTGGTATTTGTGTGACTAGGCTAACATGTGTGGTGTGTACCTGGTATTTATGTGACTAGGCTAACATGTGTGGTGTATAACTGGTATTTGTGTGACTAGGCTAACGTGTGGTGTATAACTGGTATTTGTGTGACTAGGCTAACAGCCTGCAAGTTCTGTCACTTGCAGCACTGAGGTTATAGTTGTGTGCTCAGCTATGCGTGGTTTTTATGTGGGTTCTGGGGATTTGAACCCATGTCCTCATACTCACACAGCAAATGCTCTTATCCACTGAACCATCTACTCAGCCCCTTAGAACATCTCTTATGTTTTTCTCTTAGTAGTTTCATAGTTGTAGGTTTTATATTTAAGACTTTAATCCATGTTGTATGCCTTCTTTTTTTAGTAAAGTTTTATTTTTCCATCAGTGCCATTGACTAGACTTGTTAATATGTCTTTTCTGGCAGCTAGGGCATCTCTACCGTTGTGGATAGTGAGCACTGACTGTCTACTGGAGGGACTATCCTTTCCCTGGAGTGCTGCTGGTAGTATAGTTAAACCCATTGACTGTAAGTGCGCAGGCTTCTTCCTATGTTCTTGTACTTCCCCCTTGGCCTGTGTCTGTTTGGTGCCACCACGCTGTGTGTGTCACTGTGGCTGTGAGGTAGGTAGTATGATGCTGCTAGCTTGGTTCTTTGTACTTCGGGTTAGTGTGTTTGATGTGGACTGCACTGCATCTGGGGGTGTTTAGGTAGCATGGACACTTAGACAACATTAATGCTCCCGGTGCGTGAACATGGGATGCTTTTGCACTGGTTTATGCGTCTTTAGCTCCGTTCACCAGTGCTTCCTAGTTTTCAGTGGAATTCTTCCATTCCCTTGTTTAAACATACTCCCAAACAGTCTGTTTTTCTAGCTATTTAAGTGGATTGTTTTCTTTATTCCATGTTTGGTTTGTTGTTAGTGTATAGAAATATTACTAATTTTTATGAACTAATTTTGCATCATAACTTTATTGTACATATTAATTCTAACAGTTTTGGTGAAGTCTAAACTTATAAAATCATATTCTATGGCCCAGAATGGTTTGTCTTGGTGAATGTTCCATACATTCTTAAAGAGTGTATTTTGTGCTGATGTTGGGGTACTGTAGAGTGTGAGGTACTAAATGTCAGTCAGGCCGTGTTGGTTGGGGTGTCTTCCAGTCTACTATATACTTGGTAATTTCTATGAACTTTTTTTAATAACATAATTCTTTACTGATTCTTTGGTAATTTCACATCATGTACCCCAATCTTGCTTACCTCCCAGTACCTCCATATCCAACCCTCATCCCTACAGCTCTTCCCCAAAAGAATCCCCCCCAAAAAAGTTAATTCAAAACAAAACAAAAAAACCCTACTTCAGTCCTCCATCTTTCCCATCTCTCCAACACCTCTTCATCCATCCTAGTGGCATTGGGAGCTGTGGGGTGTCACACCGTACACCCTTTTGTCCACTAGCCTCACCCACAAATGTCCATTGCAATGAGTCATTGGTCTGGCTCAAGGCCTCTGGCCCCTGTTACACCATTATCACTGAAATTCCTCTTGGATATCTTGCCATTGCCCCAAGTCATGAAGGTCCTGCGGGTATTATTCCTCAGGACCATTCCTTTCAGGAGCTCCAGAATTCATAGGTGGAGTAAATGTTGGGTAGGCCAATCTAAGGCCCGGATTGTGGGCCTGGGTGATAGCTGAGCTGGTCATTCCAGGACACTGGGACTGCCCCCCTCCAGCAAAGGGGCAGAGCCAACTCTCCTACACCCATACCATCAGAGCCACTCTCCCACACCTGTGATGATGGGTGGGACCACCTCTCCCACTGCAGTGTCCATCGAGGGCCAGAGCCAGCTATCCTGGGGCCAGTGAAGGGTGGGACTGGCTCAGCATGGCACTCAGATATCAATACATATGGTTCCTATGGCCACCTGTGGTAGGTACCACAGGCCATGGACATCAATGCAAACTCCAGTTGCAGCAGGACCATGGACCCAGACATGGCCCTTAGCAGCAGCTTGGGCCTGGATGTCACCATGGCCCAGGTAGCAACACGGGTCACCAGTATGGCCCTAGTGGCCGCATGGCCCTTGGACACCCACATGGTCTCAGGTGGCTGACCAGACCCTGGGCATCCTTGTGGCCTTTGGTGGCAACATGGGTCATAGATGTCAACACAGATCCTGGCTGTGGTAGGACCACTGACCCAGACATTGGCCCAGATGTTTTCCCTGGCTCCAGGTGGCAAGCAGGCCACCAACATCAGCCTGTTCCTCACCACCCTCGCTTCTTCAGTTCCACCCCTTTCCACAGCACACGAACCATCTGCTTCTTTTCTCTCCCATTTCTCCACCATATATTTGCTCATCATAGTGGGACCTACCCACCTACCACAGTCCTACCACAAGGACTGTGAGAATCCAGGCTGGCCTATGGGTATCTTTCACCAGCGTGGGCCAAGCAGCCCTACAGACTTGTTTATTAGTTATTGAAAGTAGAGTATTGAAATATAGCTTGATATAATCATAGACTTGTTTAGTTCTTTCTTATTGCTTCATGCATTTTTAGCTGTTATTGAAAGCATAGGTATTTAGGATGATTATGTTTCTTGATTAATTGACTACTTATCAATATTAAATGATCTTTATATATTTTTAATATTCTAATCAGATATTATTGTAATCATTGCAACTTTCTTGTGGCTAGCATTAGTATAGGATGTTTTCATCAACCCCCACCCCTCAAGGCTCAGGGATCTATACAAAAAAGGAGGCAGAAAAATTATAAGAGCCAGTGGTGATGGATGATTGAAAGTCAACAGTGTCTTCCAGACATAACATGAGTGATGCACATATGAACTCACAGAGACTGTGGCAACACACACAAAACCTGCACAGGTACCAGCCAGGTAGGGGAGTGGGCATGGAGTTCCACCCCTTTATCAAGAAACTATCGGCTGGCAGAGGGAAAATCAGTTTTCTCCAGTAGAGTTTCATTGTGTCTATCAACCAACCGTACTTCAGGAAAGATCCCATATCCAGGAATAGTTAGTTGGCCAACACAAAACAAACTCAATGCTTGCTGGTTTTGTGGCCTTTTTGTTTCATTTTGCTTTGTTTTGACTTTTTTGTCGTCTGCACCCACCCACCCAGACAGGGTTTCTCTGTGTAGCTCTGGCTGTGTGGGAACTCACTCTGTAGACCAGGCTAGCCTCAAACTCAGAGATCCACCTGCCTCTGCCTCTTGAGTGCTGGGATTAAAGGCTTGCACGACATCACCTGGCCTTTTTGATGTTTTTGTCTTAGTGGTCTGTGCTGGATAGTTTTATGTCAACTTGACACAAACTAAAGTCATCAGAGAGGAGGGAACGAAAATGCTCCATAAATTGGGCTGTAGGCAAGCCTGTAGGGCATTTTCTTAATTAGTGATTGATGGAGGAGGACCCAGACCTTTGTGGGTGGTGCCATCCTTGGGCTGGTGGTCCTAGGTTCTATTAGAAAGCAGGCTAAGAAAGCCACGAGGAGCATGCCAGTAAGCTGCATCTCTTCATGGTCTTTGCATCAGCTCCTGCCTCCAGGTTCCTGCCCTGCTTGAGTTCCTGTCTTGATAATGAGCAGTGATATAGAAGTGTAAGTGAAATTAACCCTTTCCTCTCCAAGTTGCTTTTGGTCATGGTATTTCATCACATCAATAATAGCCCCAACTAAGACCAGTTGGTACCAGGATCATGACAGACCTGACCATGTTATTTTGGGGAGGATTGTGGAAGGACTTTGGAGCTTTGGGCTAGAAAAACCATGGACTGGTCAATGTTTGATGAGCTTTTCTGTGGGAACTTGGAAGATAAGAACATTGAAAGCAATGCAAATGATGGAGGCCTGGCTTGTGGAGTTCTAGAGCTGTGGCTCTCAACTTTTCTAATGCTGAGACCCTTCTGTACAATTCCTCATGCTATGGTGGCCCCCAACCATAAAACTATTTTCGTTTCTCCTCCTTAACTGTAATTTTGCTACTGTTATGAATCATAATTGTAGTGTCTGTGTTTTCCAGTGGTCTTAGGCGACCCCTGTGAAAGGGCCGTTTGGCCCCAGAGGGGTCATGATCCAGGTTGAGAACTGCTGTGCTAGAGGGCCATTGAGAGTAATTTAAAGACTCAGTCAGGGCTGTTTCCTAATTTGGTGAGAATCTGTGGTTTTGTTCAGCTGGGGCTGAAGAATCAGCTGTGTTTAACAAGAGATCAGAACCACTGAAGTAAAACCTTTGCTTTACTGGGACAATTTGATGCTAGTCAGCTGGAGCTGAGAAATTAGTAGAGATTAAGAAAAGGTAAGCATTGAGGTGAAATCTTCTGGGAAGTGTTTCTTCAGAGGCACACCAAGTTGTACCTCACACTGGCAGCCAAACTTGGTATACATAAGAGTTACCCAGGTGGAACTGGTTTTGAAGGCATGAAGAGGGCATGAAAAGCAGCTGAGGCTTGGCACTATGAGAGGCCAGGAGAGGCCATTGGAGAAAGTGCAGCCTCAGTAGCAGATGAAGCCCTAGGATTTTGGGGCCATGGAGAAGAACTGAGGCTTGGCACCATGAAGAGAGCCCAGGAGAGGCTATTGGTGAAAGTGCTACCCAGTTGCAGCAGAGACCCCAGCATTTTGGAGATGTCAGAACTATGGGACAGCCACCAAGAACAGCAGCGATGGTAGAGTGGAGCCGACTGAGGCCTAGAAGACAGGCTGTGTGTGCTGCAGAGGGCAGAGCTGGAGAAGTGACCCAGGCCTCTTGGGGGGAGTCCTGAAGATATGAGTAGATCCCAGACATTAGACATGGAGTCATTTACACTTTGGAGTTTGGTTTTGCTTTGATCTGATTGTGGCTGTGTCCTGGTACTTCTCTCTTGAAGTAAGGAAGTATTTAATTTTTTGTTTGTTTGTTTTGTTTTGTTTACAGGAGCTCACAGTTGAGAGATTTTTGGGGGTGCGCGGTTTGAGACAAAGTTTCTCTGTGTAGCTTTGGAGCCTTTTCTGGAACTCACTCTGTAGCCCAGGCTGGCCTGGAACTCACAGAGATCCGCCTGCCTCTCGAGTGCCGGGATTAAGAGCGTGTGCCACCACCGCCCGGCTTGAGAGACTAAATTTTTTAAGAAATTTTGGGTTTTAAAAGAGACTTTGGATTTTTAAAGAGACTGAATTTTAAAGTGTTTTATTTGTCAAGACTGTGGGAGTTAAGTTTGTAAAACATTTTATATTGTGATGTTGATAGTAATGTGTGATCTCGGAAATGAACAAGAAAGGAAAGGTGGTTTATCAGTAATGTGTGTGTGTCAGGTTGACAAGGGGTCAGTTGTTCTGGATGGTTTATGTCAACTTGACACAAGCTAAAGTCATCTCAGAGGAGAAAACCTCAATTAAGAAACTGCCTTCATTTGGACTTGAGTTTTGTGCATGGTGACAGATATGGATCTATTTGTAATCTTTTACATATTGACATCCAGTTATGCCAGCACCAGTTGTTGAGGATACTTTTTTTTTTCCATTGTATAGTTTTGGCTTCTTTGTCAAATATCAGGTGTTCATATGTGCGTGGATTAATGTCAGGGTCTTCAATTCGATTCCATTGGTCTGTATGTCGGTTTTTATACCAGTACCAAGCTGTTTTTATTACTGTAGCTCTATAGTAGAGCTTGGGGTCAGGGATGGTGATGCCTCCAGAGGTTGCTTTATTATACAACCTAGATGCCCATCAGTTGAAGAATGGATTAAGAAAATGTGGCACATATACACAATGGAGTACTACTCAGCAGAGAAAAACAATGACAGCATGAAATTTACAGGCAAATGGATGGAACTAGAAAATATCCTGAGTGAGGTAACCCAAACCCAGAAGGACAAACATGGTGTACTCACTCATAAGTGGATTCTAGATATAAAGCAAAGAACAATCAGACTGCAACCCACAGAACCAGGGAGGCTACATAGCAGGGGGGACCCTAGGAAGACTGTGGCTTATAATAAGTTTTGGTTTTACTCAATCGCTGGGCAAGCCTCAGTGAAACATTTCACTATTAGGATAAGAATTTGTACTGTATCAAGCTGATAATAGAAAAAATAAAAAAAAATGAAAACTACCTCCATTAGATGGGGCTGTAGGCAAGCCTGAAGGGTATTTTCTTAATTAGTGATTGAGAAGGGAAGGCCCAGGCCATTGTGGGTGGTGCCATCCCTGAGCTGGTGGTCCTGGGTTCTATAACAAAGCAGAAATCCACAGCCAAACACTAGGTAGAGCCAGGGGAACCCCTACAGAAGAGGGGGAGAAAAGATTGTAGGAGCCAGAGGGATCAAGGACACCATGAGAACATGGCCCACAGAATCAATTAAGTAGGGCTCATAGGGGCTCACAGACACTGACGACCATAACAGATCCTGTACGGGTTTGAGCTAGGTCCTCTACATAATACGTTGTGGTTATGTAGCTTGGTGTTCTTGTGGGGCTCCTAACAGTGAGAACAGGGAGTCTGACTCTTTTGCCTGTGCTTGGGACCCTTTTTTTCCTACTGGGTTGCTTCTTCCAGCCTTGATATGTGCCTAGTTTTATTGTAATCTGTTAGGCCATGTTCGGTTGATCCCTTGGAGACCTGCTTTTTTTTTTTTTTTTTTTTTTTAAGGAGATAGGAGGAGTGGATCTGGGAGAGAGGGGAGATGGGGAGGAGCACTGGGAGGAGTGGATCTGGGGGAGGGGGGAGGAGCACTGGGAGGAGTGGATCTGGGGGAGGGGGGAGGAGCACTGGGAGGAGTGGATCTGGGGGAGAGGGGAGGGGGAGGAGCACTGGGAGGAATGGAGGGAGGAGAAACTGTGGTCAGGATGTGATGTATGAGAGAATTTTAAAAAAGAAAAGAAAAGCTGAGAAAGCCATGAGAGCAAGCCGGTAAAGCAGGACCCCTCCCTGGCTTCTTCATCATCTCCCGCTTCCAGGTTCATGCCCTGACTTCCTTGATGACGAACAATGATTTGGAAGTGTAAGCCAGACAAACCCTCTCTTCCTCAAGTTGCTTTTGGTTATGATGTTTATCACAGCAATAGTAACTCTGAATAAGACATGATCTTTTGCTTGTTTGATTTTTTTTTTTTTTTGTGTGTGTGTGTGTGTGTGTGTTGTTTTTTGAAAGAGAACAAGGAAAACAAAGTTGATTAAGTAGGGAGATGGGAGGGATTTGGGTGGAATTGAAGAAGAGGAAAACGTGATCAACATATATCGTATAAAAAGAGTATTTTTAATATAATCTAACAGCTTCTGCCTTTAATTGGAATGTTTGAATCATTTACATTTATTGTGGTTATTGATAGAGTTAAATTTGTCATTTGCTATTTGTTATGTACTTATTTATTTATTTGGCCCATCCATTCCTTATTTTTTTTAAATATTTTTGGAGATAGGTTCTCACTGTATAGCCCTTGGTTGACCTCAACTAAGTGAGTAGTCCAGGCTGGCTTCAGACTCCCGGAGATCTGTGTGTCTCTGCCTCCCAAGAGCTGGGATTAAAGACACGCACCACTACTTCTGGCTTACATTTAAATTTTATTTTTACTACATTTATTGATGTGCATGATGAGCTGGAGGCACTCGGGAGGTTGTACCACATTGTGTGGTACCAGATACCTTGTAGGAGTCAATTCTCTTTTCGCCATGTGGGTTCTGGGCATTGAACTTGGGTGTCTTCCATCTTGGCTGCAAGTGTCTTTACCTACTGAGCCATCCCATAGTCTTCTTTTTTCTCCTTAGTCTTCCTTCATTTGGAATTAGTATTCTTTGTAATGTCAGTTATTAGCTTTTAATGACTTGTGAATAAGGAATTCCGATGTAATCACCCAGGTGATTACTATTTCCAGTATTCCCATTTTCATCTGATCTCATTGTTCTGCCCGAAGGATGGCCGTTAACATTTTCCCCCCTAGTGCAGTTCTAATGATGAATTCTTTCTGAAAACATTTTTGTTTCCTTTGAAAGTGGTGCATTTTAATATGGTACTTTCTTTGGGAATTTCAAACTCGTTTTTTCAGTGAAAAAGATGCTGTATATGTGCTAAGTTTCAGGCAAATCCTAGACATTAGGATATATAAGATACTTAGCAGTGATGCATCTCAGTCTTCCTGGAGGATAAAACTTGCTCCGGGTAGACATCTAACAATAAGTAACAATAGAATAGTTTTTAAAAATGCAGCAAGAGCTATGGAGATAAATCTGGGAAGGGGGATGGAGTGGGGGGAGCACTGAAGCGGAGAAGAGAGCATGCAGGAGTCCAGGAGAGATCTCCAGCTAGCACAACCCTGAAAACATGGAGGGCTGTAATTCTAAACATGCACAACAGGTAGGGGCAGAGAGCAGACAGAAGCAGAGAGGCAGTGAGGGTTTGGAATGGGGGAGTAACTAAAGGCCTTTGAGCTAGAAATTCAAAAATTGATTATTTACAGGATCGCCCTGGCTACTTTCCTGGATGGAAATAAACTGTATTGGAGAAGGAAGCAAGAGCAGAAATGAAGCCAGTCAGGAGGCTGTTAGAGTAGTGGAGCTGGCAGTGATGAGGACAGACAGCCAGACCTGAGAAGAATTGTCTGCTTCTGGGTGTTTTGACATGGAGGATTTACTGATGGATTGGATTTGGATATTCGCAAAAGGAGCGGTGGGTGATTATGTGGTTTTCCCCTGAAGAACTGGAAGGATAATATGTTTTATGAGGCAGGAAAACTGGGAGTCAGAGTGCATCATGTAATGTAGTGAGAAGGTAAATTTGAGGTGTCTGTGACACTTTTGTATAGAGATGTTGCCTGGGCAATTGTAGGCAATAAGTTGGGAGCAGAGAGAAATCTACACAGACTCTTCCAGCAGACCATAGTCATCACTTGAAAAAGTAGTTTAGAAGGAAATGGCATCTTTAAAATGAACATTCCTATCTAACAAGAGACTAACAAGAGTGTTCATAAGTGTACTTTGCACAAAAACTATGCTTGGGGGAAAAATCACTAATAGAAATGCAAAAAAAAAATGATGGCATAGTTGTAGAGTGATATTCTACAGTAATGAAAATGTGTGTATATGTCTACTCACTGCCATGTCCCTGTGTGCACATACAGCAACATTGATGAAGCCAAACATAAAAACTATGCAAATTGGGGCTCAGGAGATGGCTTAGTAGTTAAGAGCACTTACTACTCTTCCAGAGGACCCAAGTCCACACCCCAGCGTCCACATTAGGTAGCATACAGTTGCCTGTAACTCGAGCTCCAGGGGAACTGGACAGGGTTTACAATATCCCTCTTGACATCTGAAATATTTGCTTTTGAAGTGTGGGATTTAAAATGAATTAGAACTCAGGAAATTGTGAATTTAATTATATAACTGAAATTCTGAAACCTACATAAGAAACTGTAAAGTAGAAATTGCAAGACCTTATAGAAAGAAATATTCCTAGCTAGAGTTATTTGTATGTTAATTATTTAATCTTGAAGCAGTAAAGTTTGCTATACAAAGTTGTTTACAGTGTTATTTGTTTTTTAATCATTCAGTCTCTTAAGACCTGATTGATTCTCTCTCTTAGGTGTGTTTGATCATGTCTTCCCTGATACTTTGGTTTAAGTGCCTCAGTTTTCTCTCCATAACTCAGAAGTATGGAAAAGTATACCAAGTAAATCTAACAAAATAATCTACAGTGGGGATAAATCCAAGGCCTTTTATTTAGGCTCAAGATGGGGAAAGGGAGAATGGGATTCACCAACATAAGGTGGTGATTTCAGATCACACTCTGCAGTGGGACTACCCCTGAAAGGTTAAGGTAGGCAGAACTGCTGAGGCCCCAGGGATCACCAGCTCACACCCAGAGGCTGTGGTAGCTGTACCTGCGGCCCCCTGCTGTAAATGGCACTGACACATGGGAGGTCAGGAGAGGAAGGCAGCTGCTTTGCAGTGTGCTGAAAGTGATTACCTGGCTGAGGACGTGCCGCTCTGAGGTCTCGCAGATTCTGGAAAGAATCATCTTCATTTTGTAGGAGGGAAATTTAGACTCTTAGAAGAGATGATTTATTAAAATACAACTGAAAAGGTATGGCTTAGGACCCATCTTTCTTTATTAATCTGGTCGTCTTTGTATTTGGAAATACTGGTTTTTTTTTTTTAACTTTATTTTTTAAAAGCATATCTTACACACACACACACACACACACACACACACACACACACACACACGAACACACATGAAGGAAGCCTGAAACTATAAGAGAAAGCCACAGAGTAAATGAAAAAGAAGGTTCAGAGATGAACACCAAGGTGAGAAAGCAGTCTGTTATCAGAACTGGTTTTATGTGTATCATAGAAATACCTCTCATGTTTTTCTCTCTTCTTCAAGGTCTTTGAGCCGAGTGAAGAGTCTGGGTCTCTTGTTCTCACCATCGTTGTATCAGGTCACTTCTTCATTTCCCAAGGGCAGACACTACTGGTAGGTTAAGGTGCTCATAGTTCAATCTGCACTTTATTTCTTCATGTTTGTAGCTTTATGTCATTGTTTTGTGCCTTCAAGCTTCTTCAGTCTTACTAAAATCCCTTAAGTTCAGCCAACCAAGGGTTTTCTAGCATGTTTTAACAGTGGGAAATCCAGAAACATACTGATTATTCCCTGCCTTGAAGGAGTTTTGGATCTAGTGACCAAAGTAGATCAAAGGATTGTCATTAACCAGTGTGATAAAGGATTCTTTTTTGTTTTGTTTTGGTTTTGGTTTGGTTTTTCGAGACAGGCTTGCTCTGTGTAACAGCCCTAGCTGTCCTGGAACTCACTATGTAGACCAGGCTGGCTTCAAACTCCCAGAGATCCGCCTGCCTCTGCCTCCCAAGTGCTGGAATTAAAGGTGTGTGCCACCACTGCCTGACGATAAAGGATTCTTAATTGGAAAGACTGAATGAAGATAGACTAGCTTGGAGAGAAGACTGTGGAGGCTTTTCCAGGTAGAGAAAAGAACAGAGTCAAACAACAAAAAGAAAACAAAGCATGGTATGATTAATTTATAGGATGCTGGCTTTCTAAAGAAGTATTCATGTTGTTATTTGTTTTTGCTCTCCTGGGGGCCTGCCACCTTCCTCCCAAATAAATCACACACAGAGAGGCTTATTCTTAATTTTAAATGCTCAGCCTTAGCTTGGCTTGTTTCTTGTCAGCTTCTTTCTTTCTTTTTTTAGGGGGTGGTGTTCAGTTGTCAGCTTTTCTTAACTTTAAATTATCCCATTTATCTTTGCCTCTGGGTTTTTATCTTTCTCTATTTCTGTATACCTTTCTTTCTTACTCTGTTGCTGGTTGGGTAGGTGGGTGGCTGACCCCTGATGTCCTCTTCTCCTTGTTCTCTTGCTCCTTCTATTAATTCTTTCTGTCTACCAGCCCCACCTATCTTTCTCCTGCTTCACTATTGGCTGTTCAGCTATTTATTAGAACATCAGGTGTTTTAGACAGGGGAAGTATCTCAGCTTCACAGAGATAAACAAATGGAACAAAAGTAACACACCTTAAAATAATATTCCCCAATACACTTGTCCTTTCTACTCTGAGTATGTATGCATTTTCAGAAATTATAAAATAAAAGCAAACAGGCTGGGGCAGTGTCACATGCATGAAATTCCTGTGTTCAGGAGGCAGAGGCAGGAGAATTACTGTAGGTTGGAGGGCAGCCTGAGGCTGGTCTACAGCGATACCAATGAGAACAAAGAGAGGGAGGGGAATCATCCAGTCCCTTACCACTTTTCTGGTAAGTTCAGGTTCTTATAAACAGTATGAATAAAGAGAAGATAATTAACTCTTTTTTTTTTTTTTTTTTTGGTTTTTTCGAGACAGGGTTTCTCTGTGTAGCTTTGCGCCTTTCCTGGATCTCGCTCTGTAGACCAGGCTGGCCTCGAACTCACAGAGATCCGCCTGCCTCTGCCTCCCGTGTGCTGGGAGATAATTAACTCTTAATCTGATCAAAGAAATTGTTTTAGAGAAGGTTATGTGTGATTATTACATTATTTCCTGGGCATAGTATCTATACAGATGTCATAAATTCACATAACAAGTGTTTACATGGGTATAATTTAGTCATTTAACAAATATTTATTCAGCAGTTAGTTTACTTTTTTGTTGTTGTTGGAGGAGGCTGGGAATATCAGCACACAGCATAGGCGAAATCCTGTCACTGGAGTACCACTCTAGTGAGGAGAAACACAATAAGTAAGCAGACCAAGTGTATTTAAGGACCATAACTTCTGCGTACTCGCTTCTAAGTCCTGTTATAATACAATGACAGGATCCCACATATGTGTGTTGGAATGGTTCATTTTTTCCACTTAAATGAAGCACAGTGTCATCAGTGAATGTGAGGAGATCTGCAAAGCTAGCTTTGCCTTCTTTGTGCCTTTAAAAGTCACACAGCATGTGTAGCTCTGCCTGCTACCCTAACGGCTGGCATCCATTCCACGAGATTAGGCTTCTGTGGCTGCTATGAAGACCACTCTAGCTGGTAGCCTTGCTTCTGAGAGATGCCTGGCTAGTTCTCCCTGTCAGAGTCATAGATCTTGCTGAATGGTGGTATCAGTGCAGTGTGATTTCCTCAGATGGAGGGCACCACCTCATGCTTGCTTTCTATTCAGCTGTCATTTTACAGGGGTTGTTAAAATCTAGTCCAGGTTGCTTTCTATCATATATGGAATAATTTTTTTTTCACTGAAGTTACAAAACCAAGCTTAACCAAATTCAAAACAACCCCTGCTAAGAAATGTAAGAGGATCTCTAGCCCTGCAATTACTTGATGCAGGTTACAGTAATACATAATTTCAATCATATTTTTAATTCCTCAGTGTTCTTTTTCAAAGTTGTTTTGACTATTTTGTTATTTGCATTTCCATGTGAATTTTGGAATGAACTTTCCTACCAGAAAGCCTGCTGGGTTTTGTTTAGAGCTGCTTTGAATCTGTAAATCAATTTGGGAAGAATTTACTTACTGCTGTTAAGTTTTCCAACCCATGAGCACAATTTAACTCTCCATTTATTTATATCTGCTTTAATTTCTCACAGCAGTGTCTTAGAATAGCTAGAGATTCCATCTGTGTGATTGTGCACTGTGTGTGTGTGTGTGTGTGTGTGAAGTTACTAATCAGCTGGCCGGGAACTTTTGTTCGATGGGAATACAAATCTTGCATAAATAAAAAGCCCTCCGTTGTATCACCCTGTGGTTGATGGCAGCAAGCAGGAGCAGTCTGCAGATAGGAGCAGCAGGAGCAGATGCGCCCTCTAGTGTTAGAGTTCTTGTGTAGGTCTCTGGTACTGGTATCCTTAATCCTGGACAAGTGTTAGAGCTTTGTGTAGGCTCTGGAAGCCAGGATTCCTCAGCTTTGGACAGTGGCTTCTGGACCTAGGTATTGGGATTCTGCTGCTGCTGCTCCCTCCACCACTGACAGCTAGTGGCCTTGAAGCCTCACCTCTAGTGTGGCTGGCCATGTAACTGGCTTTTCCACATCTTGTGCAGGTTCTATGCATGTTAAGGTTCTACAGTTTCTATAGCATGGTGACCACTCATACACATAAAATAAACTTTTTAACATTCTTACATATAAGTAAGATATATATAATATTTGTCCTTTTTATTAAATGTATTCTTTGGCATTTAATCTGTGTATATAATGCATTCTGATTACACTAATTTTTGTTATTGTTGTTGTTTCTGAAGACAGGGTTTCTCTGTGTAGCCCAGGCTGTCCTGGAGCTCACTTTGTAGTCCATGCTGTAGTTTAGTCCTTGAACTCAGAGACCCACCTGCCTCTGCCTCCTGAGTGCTGGGACTAAAGGTGGGTGCCACCACCACCTGCGTATTTTCATTCTGTTCCTCTAGAGACCCTGACTAATACAGAAGGCAGTTTGATACCACAGCCATTTGTCAACACACCAGTAGTGAATTCCCTCCCCACAGCTTCTGATGTCTCCAGCCTTAGGTTTCTGAGCAGATTTCAATGCCTGGAATGAATTCTGTCCTAAGAAGCAGGTCCAAAACCAAGCAGAAAGTGATTGTTTGCTCCCATAAGAGTCGTGCTGCCCTTACACCAGTGAGCACAAGCAAGGTCTTGCCTGCTGGGCATGGTTTACCGCTGGGCAAGATCACTGATGACTTTTGCCTGCATAGTACTATGGAAGCTAGTCAGCAGGGAGGAAGCTTCCAGCTCAGTTCCAGGTGTTGTTTTTGCGACAGGGGCTTACCATCTAGTTTTGGCAGGTGGTCAAGGCAATGGCCTGTGTTTTGAGAGGTCTCTGGTACCATCCTGACCAACAACTCCTCTAGGAAGGTATCCCACCCTGGCTCTGGATTTTCATTTGCTCACCCATGTCTTCTGGGACTGACATTATCCACCTGTGCAGGGTGTTTCTGTTCAAACTAAAAAAGAAAAAAAGAGCTGTATCTTTAAAATTAGCTTATAGAGCAGTAGGAGTCCCTGTGACTTCTTCATATATTTTTAGTTTTAATTAACCCTCTCTCCATCCTCTCCCTGTGCCCCCTCCCATTTATACCTTACTACTCCAGAATTCACCTCTATTTTACATGAGTTCTAGTCCCCTTTATGCTTCCCCCTAACCTTACCAGAGGCCTTTTATAGTTTCCTGGTTGCTGTAAACATTCCAAGTTAAACATATAAGTGTAAAACTTCAAAGCTATGATCCACATGAGAGAGGGAATGTGACATTTGTCCTTCTAGTCCTGAAATGTTTTTCTCTTTGCATTTTGATTATTTCACTTAGTATAATGGACTCTAGGGCCATGCATATTGTTAAAGATGTCAGGACTCCTTCTGCTGAGTAGCATTCCACGTGTATATGTCACAGTCCCTTCATGTGCTGAGCCACTCAGGTACACTTAGGATGTTCCCACCTCTTTGCTGTCATAAACAATGCTACAATAAACATGAGACTGCAGGGGTCTCTTCCAAGCGGTGACTTCATTTCTTTGGCTGTGTAGATAGAAATAGACTAGATTGCTGGGTCATATGGTAATTCTGGAAAGTTTGAGACAACTTCATACTGTTTTCTGTCATGACCGTATGTTTTCAACCCTACCAACAATGTCTAAGGGTTGCTTTTTCTCTGTATTCTTATAATTTTTAAATCTATTTTTATAATCCACATATTAAATATTGGGTGGGGCTAGAGAGATGGCTCAGTGATTAAGAGTGCACACTGCTCTTTCAGAGAGAGGACCTGAGTTCAGTTCCCAGCACAGCACCTACTTTGGGCAGTTTGCAACCACCCATCACTCTAGCTCCAGGGGACTCTACTGCCTCTGCCCCTCTGAGGGTGCCTACAATCACATGGGTGCGCGCGCGCGCGTGCGCACACACACACACACACACACACACACACACATCTTGTTTAAAATAATATTTTAGAAGTAGCATGGGACAGTAACTCATTACTACAATTGTGGTGATTGATCAGATTGCACATCTCACATATATATACACTGACTGTGAGTCTCTTGGGAGAAACTGTATTCATGTTTGTTAGCATTTGCTTCAGGCTCCTCCAGGCACCTGTGTGTTAAAGGCTTTACCTTTATTAGGAAGCTGTGGAATCTTTACTAGGTGTAGGAGCTCAGTGGGGTGTCTTGAGGTCATTGAGGGAGTGCCCTGAGGGCATCACAGAACCCCAGCCCATCCTCTTAACTCTCTTTGGCTTCTTGGGCACAGATGAGTAGTTTGTCCCTTTGCGTGCCTCCACTGTGATGTCTCCAAAGCAAGGAGAGCAACTGATGGAGACTGGAGCCAGCAAAAGAGGAGCCAGAGAAACCTTTGCTCCTTCAACCCATTGCCTCAAGCGTTTACCAATGATGGGAACCTGACACTAGGTCTTTTGCCCATTTTTTAAAACGGATTCTTTAGCTTTTGCTATTATGTTGAATTTCTTATATTAACCTACTGTCAGATTTATGATTTGCAGACATTTACTTCCATTGTATAGGTTGCCTTTTCATTTTCCTGATTGCTTTCTCTGATGAGTTTTTGTTTGTTTGTTTGTTTGTTTGTTTGTTTGTTTTGGCTTTCCGAGACAGGGTTTCTCTGTGTAGTTTTGGTGCCTGTCCTGGATCTCACTCTGTAGGCCAGGCTGGCCTCGAACTCACAGAGATCCGCCTGGCTCTGCCCCCCAAGTGCTGGGATTAAAGGCGTGCGCCACCGCCGACTGGCTCTGATGAGTTTTTAATCCTTGATATGAGCTGAGTTGTGTTGAATGCTTTTTTGGCATCTGGTGAGATGGCCTTCTAAAAGTTCTGTTAATATCCTAGCACTTCAGTTCTTGCTGGGTAAAGGTGCTGGACACCTTTAGTCCCCCCACTTGAGAAGCAGAGGCAGAAGGGTCTCTGAATTTGAGGCCAGTCTGGTCTACATAGTGAGTTCTAAGACAGCTATATATAGCTACAGAGAGAGACCCTGTCTCCATAAACAAAAATAACAAATAAAAAGTATTCAGTTCTTATTGAATCTATCTTTACTATAGAAGCATTTGACTTTCAAAAATTATATATATGTGTAAGTGTGGTAGAGCTAAGAATACATATTTAAAGAATTTTTACTCCTTAATGAATAATTTTTGTCAATTTATTCTTAGTATTTTCTACATATCCACAAAATAAGAACATAACATAGCAACACATTTGGGTTATAATATATTTAAGTTGCAATTTTATGGTGATATTACGTTTATACACCCTCTGCCTTCATACTAATTAAGTTATGTTAGAATATTAGAATTTTTCTCATGAAAGGTAAGGACAGGGCATCTGTGGAAATTTTGGCCACATTTGTCTTAGAATGAAATCTAGTTGTTGGCATGGATGGTAATGCACGATATTTATTGTGGTGATTTGAATAAAAATGGCCCCTTTAGGTCTGTAGGGAGTGGCACTATTAGGAGGTGTGGCCTTATGGGAGTAGGTGTGGCTTTGTTGGAGGAGGTGTGTCACTAGGGTGTGGGCTTTGAGGTCTCAGAAGCTCAAGCGGGACAAGTGTGTCACCGTCACTTCTGATGCTGCCTGCCAGGGAGAACTCTGAGCTACCTCTCCAGCACCATGTCTGCCTGCACGCTGCCATGCTTCCTGCCATGACAGTAATCTACCCAGGCCGCTCTGTTGTCATTCATGTCAAAGGGTTGCTATAGCAAGAAGATGAAGGTCTTAGCCCTATTTTCATTCTGCCTTGTACTTGGCCTCAAATGGAGCTGGGCTTTTCAAACAGATTCTCCCTTGGATATTTGGAACCTTAATTTTTTTTCTAATTGTGATTACTACACATAAAATTTACTATCTGAACTATTTTTATACACACATATCAACGACAGTAAACATCCATATTGTACAGCCATCACCACCATCCATCTCCAGAACTCTCTTTATTTTGCAAAATTGTAAATCTGAATCCATTAATTAGTAACGTCCCCTCCCCATCCCCTCACTGTGGTAAGTACCCTTTGCTTTCTGTCTGCAAATTGGATTTCTCAAGATTATTTCATATAAGTGGAATCGTACAGTTTTGTCCTTTTGAGACTGGCTTATTTCACTTAGGTCTTTAAGGTCCATCCATGTTGTAGCATGTGCCATAGTCCTTTCCTTTACAAGGCTGGATAAAACTCCATTTGTTTACAGATTCATCTGTCAGTAGATATTGGGTTATTTCCACCTCTTGCCTGTTGTGAATAATGCTTGCTGTAAACATGTGTACATGTACTCTCTGAAACTCAGCTTTCAGTTGATTTAGCTGCATACTCATAAGAACTGCTGAATGTAGTGCTTAATCTTGACTGTCTGTTGCTCAAATTCTAAAATGGTCTTATAATAAAAAACCTGGCCGGGCGGTGGTGGCGCACGCCTTTAATCCCAGCACTCGGGGGAGGCAGAGGCAGGCGGATCTCTGTGAGTTCGAGGCCAGCCTGGGCTACCAAGTGAGTCCCAGGAAAGGCGCAAAGCTACACAGAGAAACCCTGTCTCGAAAAACCAAAAAAAAAAAAAAAAAAAAAAAAAAAAACCTGGAGCCAGATATTGGGGTAAATGCTGAAAGATCAGAAAGACAAAGGAACAAGCCACTGCCACATCTCACCTCGCCAACTCCACGAACCTTCTGTTTGAAAGCCTCTGAGAGCTGGGCGGTGGTGGCACACACCTTTAATCCTAGCACTTGGGGGGCAGAGCCAGGCGGATCTCTGTGAGTTCGAGGCCAGCCTGGTCTACAGAGCGAGATCCAGGACAGGCACCAAAACTACACAGAGAAACCCTGTCTCAAAAAACCAAAAAAGAAAAGAAAAGAAAAAGAAAGCCTCTGAGTCCTCAGCTGAAAAAGCCCTCTAGCCAAAAAGCCTTCAGCTGAAAAGGCTCTAGTTCCTGTCTCCTCACACCTTATATACCTTTCTCCACCCAGCCATCACTTCCTTCCTAGTGCTGGGATTAAAGGTGCCCGTGCTTCCCAAATACTGGTAGCAAAGGCATGAGATCTCAAGTGCTGGGATTAAAGGTGTGTGACTCCACTCTGCCTGGCTCTGTTTTTCTCCTAGACTGAATCAACCTCATGTAGTCCAGGGTGGCTTTGAACTCACAGAGATCTAGATGGATCTCTGCCTCCCAAGTGCTAGGATTAAAGGTGTGTGCCCACCACTGCCTGGCATCTATGTTTAATCTAGTGGCTTGTTCTGTTCTTTGATCTTCAGGCAAATTTTATTAGGGTACACAATATATCACCACAACTATCAATGTGATCGAATTGAAAGACATGTAGGAACTTACTAAAGCACACTTTCCTATATGTCTGTCGCCATTACCAAAGCCACTATATCATGAGAGCTCCGACCCACATGAGGGCTCACATCAATGAGCACTTGTTGCTCTTACAGACGACTTGGGTTTGGTCCCCAGCACCCTCATGGTGGCTCACGACCATTCCTAACTCCGGCTTCAGAGGCTCTGCCATCCTCTTCTGACCTCTGTGGACACTGGGTACATACACAGTGCACATATGTCCAGCAGGCAAAACACTCATACACAAAAAAATAAAAATCTAAAATAAATAAACGGGATAATTTGTAACTCTTTAGGGTTGTTTCTCCAAATTTAAAAACACTGTGTTCACCTCTCTCTTCACCTCACAAGTTGTGAAGCCTAAGTCTCAAGCCAACATTCTAGAAATGGCCAGTGGGAAATTATTTCCCAAGACTTTGGCCACTGTTTCCAGCCACTCCTCATCTCAGTTAGTTCTGACCCGCTGTGTGTGTCTTCACTAAAAGAAATTCCTCTTGAACTCGGATGAAATGGTGTTGAGGCAATTTTAATTCTGTTTGCTTGGGAAACCTGGCTCATCCTAGAAGTGATGGAATTCATGTGCTTTGTTTTCATCTCCTTTTTATTTTTCACGCCCAGTGCTAATGTTCTTCAGAAGGAAATCATGACTCTGTTTACCTTCAAGAAACGGTACATTCCTATTTAAGTGATCCCTCTAGCCTTCAAATGCTATTTTAATCCAGTTGGTTTTCTGAAGTCCTCCTGTCTCAATCTGAGAGTTTTCTAAGAAGGAAGATTTAGTACGAATTTTTGAAATTAAGTTATTCACACAGTTAAACTCTAAATTAATGCCAGTCCGCTCCCTCCCATCCTCTCCTCTTCCTTCTGACAGTTTCACTATGTAGCTCAGACTAGCCTTGAACTCAAATCCTCCTGCCTCAGCTCCCTGCGTGTTATGTATGTCACCACAGTACTCATCTTTTCTTTGGCTACTTTTTCCAGAAAAATAAAACAGTCCTCCATAATGTTATCATCCTTTCACACATTAACAACCATTGGCACCAATTGAGAGATGGGTGGGCAAGAGTAAAACATTTGCTAGTCTACATTTATAGTTTCCCGTATCCAATAAGCTTTAGAGTATATGCAATAGTTTCCTAAGAAGTTTCAAGTATTTGTCTGTGAGGTCCCCGAGCTCAGGGCCCTGTGACATGACCCCCCATCTTGTTTTTCAGCTCCCTTTTGGAAGCTGAAATCATCCTCACCGCCTTGGTGAGGAGCCAGTGTGCTGCTGTAACAAAATACCATAGACTGTTCTAGTTTCCTTCTCGTGGTGCAGGGGGATTGAGTACAGCAAGGGTCACCCTCTGCTTCCAGATGGTGCTATGTTGCAGCATCCTCCAGGGAGAGGAGCACTGTGTCCTGATACCATGGAAGGGATGAATGTCTGTGCCCTTACGTGGGGAAGAGTGGAAGGGAGCTAACCCACTTAAGTCTTCCTGGGGCCTGATCTCATTCGAGAGCACTGTCCTTGTGACTAAACTGAATCCCCACCTCTTTCCACTGTCCTGTTGGAGATGTAGTTCCAAGATTTGAATTTCTGAGCACACAATCCGATCATAGCAGAGGGGTACAATCTGTGAACTCAAGAAACAGACCAAACATCCCACTTAACTGCTATGTCACTAATCTCAGGCACCCGGCTGTCCTCAACCACAGTCTCTCATGTGGCTGTCTAGCACTCCTTCCAAACCCACGGTGATGAAGAGGAGGGCTTTGCTGGTGGTACTCCCCGATGCTGACCGTGGCATTTCATGGTAGGAAGAGAAAGTACACTCAGTGCCCTGGAATCAGGATTAAGTTCTTTTTTCAGTTCAGGGACGCTGTCTTGGTAGCAGAGAGGTGACCACACTGTTGGATGTGTCATGGTTTTTACTGTCGGCTGCATTTCCCTTTATGGTGACCACCGTTTATTTACCCTCTTCTCCTGTGGGTGAATATTTGGGTCAGTTCTAATTTGGGACAATTAAAGCTACTAAGAACATTTATATGAGTTTTCATGTGTTACCTTAATTTCTCTTGGGTAATACCTAAGTGTAGGATTACCAGATCAAATAGTAAATTAGTATCTAACTTCACAAGGAAGTTCTGTTCTGTTTTAAAGGGGATTGGCGGATTTGGCTCTCCCACTAGGCATGCTTACTTAAGTGATAATGTCGTCAGTCTCTGGTTTCACTTGCTCCGCTGCCTGTGCCGTGCCATTGTGTTTAATTCTCTTTTCCTGGATGGCCGGTGAAGCGCATTGTTCACAAGCTAGCCTTCCTAATCCCATCTCCCAGAAGCCTTTCTTGTGTAGCAGTCAGTGACTACTGCCTCTCTGTCTCCCCGGAGGCCAGCCGGCAATGTGGCTTCTAAGTGAAGATTAGCTCTACTTTAGATGCCATGGCTGGTACAGGACACGTCTGTGTCTGAGTTTCCACCCATTACTGTTTCTGTGGGGCTTGTCTAAAGTGCTGTGTGCAGCTGTTGACTCTGTTTTAGGAGTCTGTCACAGTGCTGACCCTTCAGGTTGCTGGGGTTTGGGTAATTTCTAGTTTTTAACTATCAGGTAACACTGTTACAAACATTTCAGTATGTGTCTTTTGGTCAGTGTTATATGTTGTTTTCTTGATTCTAACTAGGAGTGAACTAGCTGACTTTAGAGTAAAATGGCTGAGTTATAGATCTTAGTGAATACTTGGGGCTGTTGTTAAAATGCTGATTGTGGGCTGAGGAGATGGCTCGCAGGCAGAATCACTAGCTAAGCCCGATGACCTGAGTTCTAACCCTAGAACCTACATAAAAAACTGGATGGTGGGGGCTTTAGAGATTTCTCAGTGGTTAAGAGTACCAGCTTCTCTTGTCTTAAAGGGCCAGGGTTCGATTCCCAGCACCCACATGGCAGCTCACAACTGTCTGTAACTCTAGTTCCATGGGATCTGATGCCCTTTTCTGACCTCTTTGGGCACATGGTACACACACATGCATGCAGGCAAAACACCCACAAAAAATAAAAAGGGGTGAGAGAAGCTGGATGTGGTGGCACACGTCTGTAATCCCAGCACTCCTATAGCGAGATAGGAGGCAAAGAGCAGAATCAGTCCCAAAGCCTGCTGGCCAGCTAGCCTGTAATACTAGCTTTAATAATGTGGCAGCAGAAACAGCAAAAAGAGACTTTGCCACAACAAGGTGAAAGGTGAAGACGAACTCCTGAAAGTTATCTTCCACCCCCCACACGATGGCACACACACACACACACACACACACACACACACACACACACAGAGAGAGAGAGAGAGAGAGAGAGAGAGAGAGAGAGAGAGAGAGAGAGAGAGAGAGAGAGAGAGAGTGAGTAAAAATTTTAAAGAATGCTGAATGCAAACCAGTAGGCTTGATCATCCTTTGAGATGCTGTGGATCTGGCCAACTCCAGGGTTAAGCTGATGCCACCAATACCTGAGCCCACCATCTGACGAGGCGGTAGATGTGCTTGTTTTCAGCCTTGGTAGATACTGCTGGAAAAACTTCCCAAGTATTGTGCCTAATTTACATTCCTGTGAGTCACAGGGAGAGAGTTCTCCATATTCTTGGCAATCCATTCCTGAAATTCTGTTTTCATTTTAGCCATTTTGGTAGCTATGTTTTGATTCCTCCTTATGGTTGTAATTTATAGCCTAGCTAAACAGTAAGGTTACTGCTGTTTGAATCTGGCTTGTCCCCACCAAAACACACATTGAGACTTGGTCCTCAGTGTGGCAGAGTTGTGAGGGGAAACTGAAACAGACATTTAACTGTAGTGGGTAGCCATTCCAGCTTTGATCTGGAAGTTCCAACCCCCATTGAGGCTTCGGCAACTGTCACGCCTACAAGGCGGGGCCAAGGGAGGCGCCTGGAGATTTGGATGGGCCAGCGCACTCTCTGTTGCTGGACCCGAGATGGTGGAGGTTGACCCAGCAGAGCTCCAGAGAACACCGCTGGACTTCGATACACCTTTCCCAGACCCCTCGACCTACCTATCCCTTCATTTGAAAGTTACCCACTAAATAAATCTTCCTTTTAACTATGTGGAGTGGCCTTAATAATTTCACCAATATTTAACAGAAGCTACTTTTGCTAAAACGCATTGACTCTTCATTTGGGTCCACAAGGAAAAATACAGGGTAAAGGCCTGACATTTCTGCTTTTATTCTGTGTCTCTTTGGGCACCCATTTACCTACACATAGGCCTGTTGATCACTACAGAGTGTCTGTCACGTCAATCTCATTCCTCTTCAAGGCTGAAGAGGCTCAGGGACAAATTGTTACCTTAAACCCATCAGAGTCACCTTGGACTCCAGGAACAGCAGACTGTCTCATATGAGGGCGATTGTCCATCATGGTGAGGCTGCACTCAGATACGGAAGTTATCTCCTGAGGATTTATTTATTTATTTATTTATCTGGCTTAGGATTTCTTCAGACTGCCCTGCAGAATGGAAGTAATATTCCGCTAAGCCACACTTGCACAGCTCCTCTCCTTACCCCAATTCTACTCTTTAAACGTAAACCTCATGTTACTACCTTAAGGATAGAGCGGGGCCACTGGATCCCCTGTATTTGTACCTCTTTCCAACATGGCCATATGGAATAAATCTCCTGTCTGCTTTTCATTCTTACTATGCCAGTGAGTTGGCATACTGGTGACTGAGCCTAGTTTGGTCTGGCTTCTGGAGCCCAGGCTTTTACCTTGAAAACTCCGGGTACAGAGCATTGTGGAAGGTGTTCAGGTCTTGGGGTAGAACTCTGGTTGATGGATTAATGGCCTCCTGTGTGAGTTGCTCTCACAGGACGGTCTTGGTTCCCACAGATGTGGTTGTAAAGTGAGTGGCCTCCTCACGTTTCTGCCACAGGTAAAGCAGCACCAAGGCCCTCTCCAGAAACCAAGAAGATCCCAGCACCACACCCTTTTGCTTTCCAGCCTCTATTGTATGCCCACACGAACTTCTGCTCTCTGCCCGTTACTGATCTCAGGTATTCTGTTAAAACTACAGAAAACAGACTAGGATGGGGTTGGATAAACATTTCTGATGTTTATAGATCAGCAAAATGTCCTTTTTGTGTGAAATCTTGCAGTAATTTTTCTATCAGGTTATGTTTGGTGCAGTTTCTACTTCTGCTGGTTTTTCCGTGATTCTCCCAGCTCTGCTTTTCTCTGTTCTTGGCTAACCTCAGATCTGTTGCTCAAGCTCTGATGTACTCCTATGGCTTCAAAAAACTGTGCCTTTGCAGACTTCTCTAATTTCATGAAGTCTGATCTTCAACTGAGTTGTCTTGGAGTTAGCAGGTTAGCCCACTGGTGAGCGTGCAAGCTGAGCAAGCACAGGCCCTGGGTTGGGTCCTCCGCACTGGAAGAAGAAAGAAAAAGAGACAAGCCTTGGCTGTTACATTCGCTCTTCTATCTGGAGAGACCTGTGGGCGGTTGGCAGCAATAACCTCACTGTCCTTCCTTGGACACGGATAGATTATCCTTTCAAATATCACAAAAGGAACATTTCTAATATAAATTTATATTCTTCGCCAACCCAGAAGCCTCTGAGGAATGGACTGAGAACCTGTCATAGCAGAGAATTGTCTCTTATTCCTTCTGTGAAGAATTATTTTCCAACCATGGAGCAGTTGCACACTGTGGATCTTTATTCATGTTTCTAAGTATCTGCCCATTGTTTCTAACATCGGTTTTTGGGCTTTGTTTTGTTTTATTTATTTATTTATTTACTTTTGGTTTTTCAAGACAGGGTTTCTCTGTGTAGTCTTGGCTGTCCTGGAACTCACTCTGTAGACCAGGCTGGCCTTGAACTCAGAGATCTGCTTGCCTCTGCCTCCTGAGTGTTGGATCAAAAATGTGCTCCAGAACCACCCAGCCACATAGACTCTTTCTGATATCTTGGGTATAAACATCCTAGGATACAGTTGTTTCAAGTGTTCAGGATTGACAATAACACAGCAAGTGACTGTCAGTGCAAATGGCGAGCTCCTTACTTTCCCATGGCCCTCCCTTCCCTCTTCCCTAGCTCTCCTTCCCAGTGTTCCTGCCCTCATCTCCTCACATTCCCTCCTGGACTCCCTTCCCCCAAAGCCAAACCACTAGTCGACTTTTGACATCTTTTCTGCATCTGGATTCATCTTACCATGTTTTCCATAAATTCTTCAACAGCTCTGTCACGTGACTGACATCCATTCCTAGCACTGATGTCATTTTTTCCTGTTTACATTTGTTTAGCATGTTAATTTCGTTAGGAGAAATACTATTTAAGGTGCCTTTCTCCCCGTGTTGTTGTTGTTGTTGTTGTTGTGTGTGTGTGTGTGTATCTTCCTCACTTGTTCTCCACTTTATTTTGGGGGACTGGGTTTCTTGCTGAGCCTGTAGCTTGCTGATTAGCTAGACCGGCAGGCCAGCAAGCTCCAGGAATCTGTCTGTCTTCACCTCCACATACTGCAGTTACAGAGGCACTCCTCTGTGCCTAGCTTTTACCTGGGGTGAGGATCCAAATTCAGTTCTAGTGCTTGCATGGCAAACACTTTACTGACTGTTCCCCCCCACCCTTTTAGAGGTTTTCATATTTGGGAGTCTAAAACATTTAGATTTTTTTTTTCTATTTTTTCCTTTTTTTTTTCCAACTTGAGCCCTTTTTGTTTATCTGTGTAGTTGCACATGTACACTCATGTGTTTGCCAGAGGCCAGCCTCAAGTGTCGTTCCTCATGAGTCAATGATCAGGCTCTCCTGTTGGCCTAGGCTAGGCAGGCTACCTGGTAAGCCAGGAATCCAGCTGTCCTTCCCTTCCCCGGTGCTGGGATTACAGGTGATGCCATCACACCCAGCTTTGTCTTTATGTGAGGCCTGGGGATCGAACCCGTGCCTTATGTTTGTGCAGCAACCACTACCAACTGTGCTGTCTCTCTGGTCCTTAAAATAACTTTAAGTATTAATACATCCCTTTTCTCATTGTAGGGTAACAGTTGAAAGTTGTATAACTTTCTGTGAGGCTTAGTAACTCATGGTATCTCTGGTGAATTGTTCATTTAAATGAGCAATCTAATGTGAGTGGGCTAGAGTACAGATAATCAAATACAAATCAAGAACATTTATGGAGATGTAAATAATTCGCTCACCATAATTGATAACAGAGGCACTCTAATTGGGCAGCTGAAACAGTGATCTTTGACCCACGCCTTGTTCTGCTAAGTGTTCTGTGGAAAGAAAGTGTCTATATCCAGCTTCACTGATGGGTAATGGCTCTGATAAGTAGTTCAGGGCGGTATCTCCCCACGCTACTTTAAGAACTGTAATTGAATGTTCGGTTGCACTCACATCTCAACCTTATATGTGCTTCTGGTTCTCCTTTTCTTAGGGACTATAATTCTTTAATACTTTGTGTTTAGAATGAAAATCTTAGGAATAGGAAGCCAGTAATACTGTTTAGTTTCTTCTTGTCTCTCCAAAGTGAGCTGTAACTTTGTGATAATGCTTTTAGAAGGGGATAGTTCTGACATTTGACATTCCTCTTCCTGTTTTCATCTACTGACACTGGAGTCAAACATACTTGCCAGTGTTTGTGTCTTTATTTTAGAGCTCTTGTTTAGTTTATTAGATTTGTGGTTTGGGCAGAAAAATGCCTTTTTTTTTTTTTTTTGAGGCTAAATTCTATTTGATTTGTATGTTTCCCGAAGATTGCAGTAGAGTGTCACTTACTAGTCATCATTTTATTTATATCATAATCCAAAACAAAACATCCTAAATATTAGAGCTTTAAAGATGCTTTTCAGTGCCCTTCTTTAGAAGTGAACTTGTGGGGCTGATGGTTCCCTGATTAAGAGCATTTTATGCTCTTGCAGAGGACCCAAGTTTGGTTTCTAGCACTCATGTCCAGCTGTTCACAACAGCTGTCATTCCAGCTCCAAGGGATCTGATGTCCTTTTTTGGATACCTGCACTCACATGCACAGACCCACATGCAGGTGCATATGCATACACATAATTAAAAATAAAATACATCTTTTAAAAATGTTTTCCTGTTTCTCTTAATGTTTTTGACTGTAACAACATAATTCTTGGATTAATTTATGCCCTTTTTGCTCTTACCATTTTAGGTGGCATGGGAAGGTTATTTTATAGTACTCTGACAAGCTTCTAGAGTCCTGCACTTATTAGGAGGATACAGATTTGGGGTCTTTTTGTATAAAAAAATACATTTTTTGTTTTATTATTTTTTTTTTGAGACAGGGTTTCTCTGTATAGCTTTGGAGCCTTTCCTGGAACGAACTCTGTAGCCCAGGCTGGCCTCAAACTCACAGAGATCCACCTGCCTCTGCCTCCTGAGTGCTGGGATTAAAGGCGTGTGCCACCACCACCCAGCTAGAAAATACATTTTTAAATAGGATTCTCACCTCCCATAGTATTCAAATGTACATCAGGTCCAATTGGATTGGTTTTATCTGATTATTTTAAAATAGTGAATCTTGTATTATTGAAGAAAAGCTATCTGAGATGGTTAATATTTATCTAGAATCAATTAAGAGAGAGGCCTCTGGGCATATATGTGAAATTATTTAAATTAGGTTAATTGAAGTGGGAAGACTCATCTTGACTGTGGGTGGCTGAATAAAAAGGTGTTACATATGGTAACTAACCTACAGATGTCACTCAAATATTAGCAGTTGTTTTATTATCTGTCGCCAGGTTCAAGATCTGAGTAGCATTTGGATATCAAATTATAAGTAGAATGGATTAACGTGACATTCACGCACATTCATTTCCTTTTTATGGTTCCTTGGGCTCTCCCAATCTGTGACAGTTGTTTGGTCTTTCTTTTTGTGACTTTGACACCTTCAAAGAGTACTGGCCAGTTATGTTGTGAGTACCTCTGAATAATGAAAGGCTGTTCAGCCTTTCCTAGTTCTTCTTCTCAGGGCATACTGGCACACATTGTTGCTGGTGCCATTGACCTTGGTCACTTAGTTAAGGTGGCATCTACTGTCTCCTCCTTTCTGTCGCCATTCTATCTCTCATCAAAATTAGTGTCTTCTGAGGAGAAAATCTGAGATATACAAGTCCTATGTTCTATTCTTCAATTTTCATTTCATTTATTTATTTGGTGGTGATGATGAGTGTGTGTGTGTGTGTGTGTGTGTGTGTGTGTGTGTGTGTGTGTGTGTGTGTATGTGTCATGTGTGTGTGTGTGTGCGCCATCATGCACATGTGGAGATCAGAGAACAACTTCGGAGAGTTGTGGGGCTGAACTCAGGCCGTCAGGCTTGAACAGCAGGCGCCTTTACCTGCTGAGCCACCTCAGCCTTCTCAATATTTTCTTGCCTGCTAATTTTAGCATCCATTGATTTTTTTTTCTGCACTGTAGTAGTTTTATTCTGCTTGACAAATGGTCTTCAGTTCCTGTTATTCTTTTTATATTTTTAATCACAAGTCTGCTGGAATAAAGGTCTGTATCTTTTCTGCCGTTTCCTTCTGTATTCAGTTATTTGATGTGAGTATGGACTTGTGGGTAGTCACTTCACCAGTAGAGTTTATCCTTCATCACTGTGGTTTGGACCCTAACACCATGTCATTAATGGAAATATCAAAGTTCTGAACTTCTTCATGTTTCATGAAATTCAGCTTCAGGCAAAATATTGAACTGTTCTCTATCCTCAGTGCCCTCAGTGGTACAATGAGAAGTAACATGTGTTCTGCTATATGTATGATAGATTTGTAAACAACAAAATGTAATACAATAGTAATACTGCTTGTATTTGGTTATTAATCATCTGTGAGTGAACAGAGAACTGGGTTTCTTCGGGCCATGCACATTAATTTCCGCATGCAAGGTATGCTGGCTGTTTTTGTGTGTCAGCTTGACACAAGTTAGAGTCATCGTAGAGGAATGAGCCTCAGTTGAGGAAATGCCTCCATGAGATCCAGCTGTAAGACATTTTCTCAATTAGTGAGCAATGGAGAAGAGTCCAGCCCATGGTGGGTGGTGCCATCCCTGGGCTGGTGGTCCTGGGTTCTATAAGAAAGCAGGCTGAGCAAGCCATGAGGAGCAAGCCAGTAAGCAGCACCCCTCCATGGCCTCTGCATCAGCTCCTGTCTTCAAGTTCCAGCCCTGCTTGAGTTCCTGTTCTGCCTTCCTCCAATGATGGATTATGATCTAGAAGTGTAAGCCAAATAACCCTTTCCTCCCCAACTTGCTTTCTGGTCTTGGTGTTTTGGTGCAGCAACAGAAACCCTGACTAGGACAGAGGGCCAAGATGAAAGGAGAACCAGGTGTGTGTAAGTCAGAGGCAGGGGAAAGCCCAAGTCACAGAGATAGAACACACGCATTCTGCTGTAAAACATCTTTCTGAATTCCCTAGAATATCATGCAGCTAACAGTTTCTTTGAATGTTAGTTTTGAAAACTCCCATATTTCACATAAAAATAAATTGCCAAACCAAATGTGGCTTATGAAAGTACAGTTTTTAAAAATCTGTTGTGTAGATGATGTGGTGCATGTGCGTGTGAGTATGTGTGCATGCAGGTGCGTGTGCAGGAGGTCAGAGGTTGATGACAGGGGTCTTCCCCCATCGCTCCCACCTTGTTTTCGAGACAGAGTCTCTTACTTACGGCTCATCTGTTTGGCTCTGCTGGCTAGCAGCAAGGTTCTGGGAACCTCCTGTCTCCACCCTTTCCTGATGCTGGGGTTATGGATGCCCACCTCCAAGCTCGTTGTTTGAACTCGGGTCTTCATGCTCGCTTGGGAGGCACTTTACTGAGCCATAGCTCAGGCCCCCAAACGTGACTTTTCCTGCCTCTTAAAGAGTTTCTGGGTTTGAAATATTACCTCTGGTGTACTTTATTAAGGATTTGTGAAGCACACAAAGCCATATGGTGTTGTGAATGTTTTTATTCTTTGCATTTTTTCCCAGTTTGGCTTGTGAGTCTTTTTAGGTACCTGTGACAACACTGTGTGTAGAAGTCCTTGATGTGACTTTTTCTCATTAAGTTTCTGAATCAATACGTATATCCTTGTGACTAAGATCATTTGTGTCTCCATCCTGTTTGCTGTAGATATTTAGGGGATCTATTGAACACTAAGTTTGTGATTTAAGTTGGGTTGTTTTCTTCTTCTGCCTGTCTTTGGCAAAGAAGATTTTATTTCTTCCTGTCACAACAATCAGGCAAAAAATAGTTGCCTAAGCTGCTAAGTAGGTCGGCCTGCCTGAGCACCGTGAGGTGGCAAATCCTAACAGTTTCCTGACTTCAGCGGTTGTCAGTGATGAGACCAGGGAGTAGAAATCACATACTCGAACCTCAACTATCCAAGGAGAGTAAATGAGTCCCCACTTTGTTCAATATTTCTAACGGAAGAAACAGCTTTCACACCGTAGTGTGGGGGTTTTTGTGGGTTTTTTTTTTTCATTTCATTTTAATGAATATGACCAAATAAAGGTGTGAAACCAGTGTGTGGAAAAAAAAAACAGATCACAGGAAATGATTATATGAATGGATCTAGGCTATTTTGTTCCCCAATACAGTAAAGGATTAAAAAGCCATTTGCCTTGATGTTGTATGTGTGTATAAAAGCTAAGAGAAGGTACTGAAGCTGTTATAAGGGAGTCGTATGCTAGTAATCTTGAGGAGAGATGTCCCTGGTGTGGATTTGTAACATCCTCTGAGATACCAAGTCTGCAAGAAATGCTGTGAATGAATTAGACTTGCGGTTCAGTTTAGCTTTTGATTTGTTTGAAACTGCATGTTTTTCTTGTCTTTTGGATGTTGACTTATCTGCTGTGTGGTGCTCAGTTGAACTCCACCTCTCTACCTCCATCCACTGTGTCACTGGCCTACCAGGTACCTAAAGTCTCATAGTGACTACAGCAGGTGGGTGGGTACCCTCCTGAAACCACTATGAAGGTGTTTATACTTCTGAATTATATTGTTGAACTTTTATTTAATTGGGCTAAACAAGTTATGAAGGATAAGTATTATGAAAAACGTTGATTGCTGCAAAGTCCAGTGAATGTTCTAAAAAACAAAATTAAATATCTATGCACCAAAACTCAGGCTTTCTATTTGATCTCTGATCTAGACCTTCTTGCTAAATCTTCTAGTTTGGTTGACAGAGAACAAGGTAGTTTTTAATGAATCATATTGACACTAAGTGTTTGTGACACTGGCTTGTCCTTTCATCTCCATAGCCATACCTCAGTTTAGGCCCTCACTGTCTCCTGTCCAGCCACTGCAGTGACTGTCCTCTGACCTCTTCTCCCTAGTCTCTTTCCTCGTGTGTACTGACATCTGCAGAGGAACCAGTGTAAAATGCAGATCAGATCACCTTCTCGCTTATGCTGACTTTTGTGGCTTCCACTTGCTGTAGGACAGGGCATAGAGGGAGGGGCCCTCTGGGAGTTGTCAGTCCAGACCCCGCCTCCTCCCAGTGTGACGTGAGCTCCCCGGGGACTGCATGCTGCCTTCTAGTCTTTGCTGTCATTGTTTCTCTGTTGTCTTACTGATAGCTCCTGGTCATACTTTAAGACAATTTAAACTTCTAAAAAACCTTTTTATTAAGGTTTTGTCAAACATACAGAGGAATATAGGGAGTAATATAATACCCCATATGAATTCCTCACCCGGTTCTTAGTCTCAACATTTTTAGCAAATCTTTCAACTGGACTTTTTTCCTTCTTCTTCAAATGAAGGCTTCCAGGACTTCACTAAGCAAAACCACCCCTTTGCTGTGTTCTCCAGAGCACCAAGACGGTCCTTTTCTTGGATGCCATGGCCCACTTAGCTGTCTGCCCCTCCGGGTTGTAAGTGCTGTAACAGTATGCTTTCAGCTGGCATTCTCCATACCTGACATGGACACTGGTGTCTAATAAACAGGAAAATGAAAACCCATCTCCATCTTGCTTTATCCTTTTCTCTTTGCTTCCCAAGAATACATGCATAAAATTACATAAACATTTCCCCAAAAAAACTAGACATACAAGTGTAGAAGCATGGGTGTGTGTGTGTGTGTGTGTGTGTGTGTGTGTGTGTGTGTGTGTGTGTGTACTAAGAAAAGTAGAACTGAAGCATGGTGGTGCAAACCTATAACCCCAGTACTTAGACACTGAGGCAGGAGGTTCCTGAGAGTAAAGCCAGCTTGGGCTACAGAGTGAGATCCTGCCTTAGAAACTCAAACCAGGGTTGGAGAGTTGGCTCAGCAGTTAAGAGCACTGGCTGTTCTTCCAGAGGTCCTGGGTTCAACTCCCAGCGCCCACATGGCAGCTCACAATCTGATGGCCTCTTCTGGTCTGCAGGCATACATGCAGGCAAAGCTCCTGTGTACATAAAAATAAATCTTACAAAAAAAAACAAAACAAACTCAAACTAAAACAACAATATAAACAAGGTAGAAATTCTCTCTGTAGTTGTAGAATGTATATGGGCAGTAGGTGGTTGAGGTCATAACATAAAGTAATCCCTTTTTATTTGGATGATAGTTAAATATATGTGCATGAAATGTTATCAATTGACATACTAAAGGGTTTTTTTCTTTTGTTTTGTTTTGGTTTTGGGTTTTTTTGTTTGTTTTTTTGAGACAGGGTTTACCTGTGTAACAGTCCTGGCTGTCCTGGAACTTGATTTGTAGACCAGGCTGGCCTCAAACTCACAGAGATCTGCTGCTCTGCCTCCCAAGTGCTGGGGTTAAAGGTGTACATCACCACTGCCTGAAGTTTTGATTTTTTTAAGAAGTATGAAAGCCTAGAATTTCTGCCTTCATTTTAAAATAATGTTTTTAGTTGTGTGTGTGTGTCTGCTTATCCGTATGTGCACCACGTACATGCAGGTGCGCTTGAAGGCCAGCAGGAGAGGAGTCGAATCCCCCTGGAACTAGAGGTTACAAGTGATCCACCCGTTATAGTTATGAGGAACCAAACTCCAGTCCTCTATAAGAGCTGCAAGTGCTCTTAACCACTAAGCCATCTCCAGTCCTATGTATATTGCTGTGTGGAAGCTGCATCTCACCTCAGATTTTTCCCCCCAACTTTCTTTAGTTACTTCTTTGCCAGCTAGTATAATAATCTTTTAAAAAAAAATTATTACTGAAATTATGGGACAAATAGCCAAACCAGTAGAAACGCATGAACTGTGAACCAATGGCAGAGGAAACCCCCATGGAACTGGACCAGGCCCTCTGGAAAAGTGAGACAGTTGATTAGCTTGAACTGTTTGGGAGGCCCCCAGGCAGTGGAGCCAGGACCCATCCTTGGTGCATGGGCTGGCTTTTTGGAACCTGGGGCCTATGCTGGGACACTTTGCTCAGCCTTGGTGTAGGGAAGAGGAGACTAGACCTGCCTCGGCTGAGTACCAGGCTGGGCTGACTCCCCAGGGGAGACCTTGCCTTGGAGGAGGTGGGAATGGGGGTGGATTGTGGGGGGAGGACTGGGGGGTGGGAGGAGGGGAGGACGGGGGAATCCTTGGCTGATATGTGTAATTAAGTTAATTATAAAATTTTTAAAAAATTATTACTGAAATTTAAAAACTGGAGTTGGCCCATTCTCGCCACACTCACTTCTCTCAAAGTATGAGTCCATTTTATAATCCATCTCTCCTTTTCATCCACAGCACCTCAGTCCTCTGAGTGCAGACCAGCCTGTGGATAGCTCATAGTGTGTCAAGTGTCTCCCTGGTTTTAAGAGTTGGGAGAGGACCTAGGCCCTCTGCATATATGACAATTGTGTAGCTTGGTCTACTTTTGGGACTCCTAACAGTGGGAGCTGGGCCTGTCCCTAACGCTTTGGCTGGCTCTTGGGAACCTATTCCTCATACTGGATCACCTTGCCCAGCCTTAATACAAAAGATGCTTAGTCTTACCGCAACTTGATATGCCATGCTTTGTGGATACCCATGGAAGGCCTGCCCCTTTCTGAACAGAAACAAGAATAGATGGGGGGATGGGTAGAGAGAGGTGGGGGATGGAATGGGAGGAGCGGAGGGAGGGGAAACTTCAGTTGCCATATAAAATAAATTAATTTTAAAAAAAGAGTTGGGAAAGGAAGTCAACTGCCTTACAGCTTATTTACATACATTTGTGGATGACGTGGGATTCAAAGAAATTAATACTTTGGAAAGGCAATGAGTTAACAACAGTAATAGGGGTTACATGAGACTTTAGTAACATCCAGTAATTGCTCATACCTAAATATAATGGTTAATCTTAATGTTCAGCGTGCTTGGATAGGGAAGTGCCTAGTACACACCAGTGTTCTGAGTGTGTTCCCTTGAGACTTGCCTCTGCTGAGTGGATGAATCCTTTGATGATGATGACATTATTGGAGTGTTAGAAAGTAGGAAATGGGTCCTAGGCAGAGGAAGTAGGTCACGTGGATGTTCTGTTGGGTGCTACATCTTGTCCTGTCCTTTCTCGTGTTTCTTTTTGTCAACTTACTGTCAGCATGAGATGAACTCATTCTGCACATACTCCTGTCTTCATGATATTCTGCTGAAGTTCAATGGGGCCGGGTAACCATGGACGAACCTGTCCGAGATTGTGGGCCAGAAGGTGCCTTTCTTCCCTGAATTTGTTTCTATTCAGTTTTTGATCACAGTGACAAAGACCAATGTGCTAGACAAGTGTGTCCGTGTGAAGAAGGTATATGCTGTGAAAAAATGTCCTGCTTCAAGTAAACCGACAGCCCCAAGCATGCATTGGTAAGCATTGTCTTCCTGCAACAGAGTCATGCTGATACAGTATGTAAGGCGAGTAAGTCACAAGTAACTGGAGCTTAAAGGAAACAGGTTTGTTTGTACACGCCATATGGGAATCCATAGCACAGTTAGGGGCAGGTGCGTTTTATACTAAGTTTCCTCTTGTTTAAAAAAAAAAAAAAAAGATGGTAAAAGCGTAATTCATAGGAAGGTCTTTAATGGCAGGGAGACTTTATCTCAAGGGTCTCTGCCATTTTGTTATTGAGGAGAGACAGCTGTGTTGTGGGATGTTTGTACACCATGTGAAGATATGCTGTGATTGGTGTAATAAAAAGCTGAATGGCCATAGCTAGGCAGGAGAGGAGAGGTGGGCAGAGAGAACTCTGGGAGGAAAAAAGGCGGCTTACCAGCAAGACGCGGGAGGAAGCAGGATGGGCGGTACAGAGATGAGATAGCAAGCCACATGGAAGAGTGTAGGTTAAAAATACGGGTTTGCAGACTCAGAAGGACAAACATAGTATGTACTCACTCGTAAGTGGATACTAGATGGAGGGAAACGATGGCCAGACTGCAGCCCACAACTCCAGAGAGGCTGGCTAACAGGGAAAGACCCTAGGAGGGACACATGGATGACCCAGCGAAGGAGAAATGGATGAGATAGATCTACATGAGTGAACTGGGTGGGGGGGGGGGTGGCAGAGGGTGAGGAGTGGGGGATGAGAACATAGGGGAAATGGGAAAGTCAAGCTGGAACAGGGACAGAGTGGGAGGGCAGGGAGGAAGATGCCATGATAGATGAGGACATCATGGGAATAGGAAGAGGCAGGGTGCTGGGGAGGCTCTCAGGAATCCACAAGGTTGACCCCACCTTAGTCTGCTGGCAGTGGTCCAGAGGTGCCTGGACTGGTCCACTCGGGTGACCAGCCTAGCAAATAACCTAGCTGTCATCATAGAGCCTTTGTCCAGTGACTGACTGAGGCAGATGCAGAGATCCATGGCCAGGCACCAGGCTGAGTTCCAGGAATCCAATTGATGAGAGAGAGGAGAGATACTGCAGGTGAAGGACGTCGAGATCATGATGGGAGGACATGCAGAGATGACCGGCCACACTAGTGGAAGCCCATGAATTGTGGACTGGTGGCAGTGGAGCCCCCATGGGACTGGACTAGGCCCTCTGGATATGGAAGACAGTTGTTTGGCTCGAACTGTTTGGGGGGCACCCAGGCAGAGGGATCGGAATCTGTCCCTGGTGCATGGGCAGGCTTCTGGGAATCCGGTGCCTGTGGTGTGATGCCTTGCACAGCCTTGGTGCAGTGGGAAGGGGCTTGGACCTGCCTAGGTTCAGTGTGCTGGGCTCTGCTGACGCCCCATGGGAGACCTCGATTTGGGGGATGTGGGGTTGTGGGGTGGCTTGGGAAAGAGAGCTGGGGGGGGAGGGAGGAGGGGGGACTTATGGATGGTATGTGGAGTGAGTAGAAAATTTCTTAATAAAAAAATGAAAAAAAAAGGGTTCGTTTAAGTTATAAGAACTAGTTAGGAACAAGCCTAAGCTAAGGCCAAGCTTTCATAATTAATAATAAGTCTTCGTGTCATTATTTGTGAGGTGGCAGCCACAAAAGAAAATTCCAGCTACACAGCGGTTTTCTGTTGTGTTCTCCAGAAAGCAGGGCCTCAGGCAGTGCTGTAATGAGAGTTGGGGGTGCTCAAACTGTACATGTCAAGCTTGTTTTCTTGTGAAACAGAGATTATACTCCTAGTGCTGATGTGATACTACTAAATGCATTTCTTTTGTGAATATTCATAGGATTTGAGAGAAGTACAGGATCTGTCGGAAGAATAGGTCTGAGAGTGAAGGTCTTAGCAAGGAGAGACGGTGATGTCGTCTATACAGAACGTAATGCTTGTACCTCTTGCATTCTCCATGTCATTAAATACCGAGTCCTATGGAAAAGAATGAAAATGTCAAAGCTGAAGATTAAATTTCTACAGTAGTCTCACCTTATCATTCTAATTAGATTTAGATTTCATTTGACTAAAGTTTATTAGTTAAGATTAGTTTCATCATGGCATAAATATTTGAAATTATGACTTTGTGAAATCCTAGCCCATTCTTCAGAATGCAGTTACCTCCCCCAAAACCATTTGTGAGTGATGATTTGTATAAAAAAGGAAGTCTCTTTAAGGCATGTACTGACTGAGACTGAAGTAACTTTTTAAAGCCATGTGTAAAGAACCATAAAAACAGATTTAAAGGCTAAAAATACTTTGTTACAAAACTATTTCAAACAGGAAAAAAACAAAGAGAAAAGAAAGGCGTCTCATCTATCACCCAGCTGTGATGTTCTTTAATGTTGTTCGGTGTTTCAGTGTTGCCGAATTTCACCACTGCAGGCCATTAGAGTGGCCAGGGTTAGCCAGGACTCCAATCCTGTTTGCCAGGATGCCAGTCAGTTTAGCTCTTATACTTATGCTGTTAGAAACACAAAATAGTATAGCTACTTTGGCAAAAAGTCTGGCAGTTTCTTCTAAAGTTAGATAATGCTCTTAGCTGGAAAGGCTCTTAGAAATTTATTCAAGAGAAATCAGAATGTATTTTGACACAGCGTTACCTCTCAAAGGCTGCCTGTAGTTGTGTTATCCCCCAAATCTGTAACCAGTGAAGGAGTAGAGAGCTGTGGCCCCACCTTCCTGTTCTTCTCAGCAGGGTCTGCAGGTTACTGCAGGCACATAGCATGGGTGAATCCCACTCTCATTTGCAAGTGAGGGAAGCCAGACTCTCGGAGTATGGAGGGTGCTCCGCCACCCCTCTGACATTCCGGAAAGGGGGAGCTATAGGGCAGAAAAAGACAAGTGACTGCCAGTCAGCAGGGAGGAGCAGGGTGGAGGCTGATGACAGGCTGAGCAGGTAATTCAGAGAGATGATGAGCATGCTGTCTGGACTGTTCTGGGTTCATGACTGCAGTTATTTGTCACACTCAGAACTGTAAACTAGGAAGGTGAATTTTGCTGTGTGTAAATTCTTCCTTAGTAAGTCTGACTTTCTGACTTGAAGTTTTTTTTCTTTTAAAGATATAACTGATTTGTTCACACACAGGCACACGTACACGTATGTGCACACACCCACACAGAAGAGGGGAGAACGGGAGGGAGGGGTGATGTGAATGATATGAAGTAATGCATGATGTCTTGGGTTCATTTCAGAATTTTCCAGTAGAGATGAGACGAGATCTCTGGGGATGCTGGGCTGGAGCACAAATGTGTGGGTGTGCTTTCCTAAGAGCTCCAAGGCCCTGCTGTGGTGTTTGGTGGGTGGTGAATGGGATGTCATGGTTTTCCACCTTGTTTTTCTGATTATAATGATCTTTAGCATCTTTTCATATTGACAGTCCAGCTTTCCTCACCTCTGAATTGTGTTTGGTTCTGTCTCGGTTCTGTACCCATTCTGCCAGCTTCTTCTTTGTTGGGAAACTTTTCCCAGCCTACAGCTGGCTTTTCAAGTCGTTTATGGTAGCTTTCATATTATATAAGTATTAATTTTGTATGTAGTTGGATTTGTCAATTATGTACTTCTTTTTTTAAGATTTATTTTTATTTTATGTGTATGAGTGCTTTGCCTGCAGATAGTTATATGTGCCACGTGTATATCTGATACCCACAGAGGCCAGGAGAGGGCATCAGATCCCCTGGAACTGGAGTTACAGACTATTGTAAGCCACCATGTGGGTTCTGGGAACTCAACCTGGGTCCTCTGCAAGAGCAGCAAGTGCTCTTAACTGCTGGGCCATCTCTCCAGTCCTCTTTGTGCCCTTCGTATCTTATTAAGAGCTTATTCTGTAGAAATATTTACATGTTCCTGTGTTTTAACATCTGTCTCTAGCCCTCTTGAGATCCATCTTTGTGGTGAACTGTCCAGGCACCGTCTTATCCTTGACATTAGGAAGTGCTGTCCTGCCTGCTGCTCAGGTTCCCCGCCTGGACTCTGCTGAGCAAGGAGCCCAGCCCTGCCACCTCACCCACAGCCAGCGGTTGCTTCCTTTCCTTTTGGCTGCTTCGGAGCGGAGCGGTCACAGATGGGCCTTTGCTAGCTTGCCTTCAGAAATCCATTATTTCACGTTTCCCTCAGGAATGTATCGGGTAGAAGTCTGGACAGAGAAGAGCACAGTTTCTACATGGGGCAGGCTTGGGATGGTTTTGTTACTTTTAACTTATTAGAGCACTGATTATGTCTGTATCATATGCTGTGCGAAACTTGGACATGGACGTCAACATGGTCAATTCATTTAGCTCTATTCTAGTTTGTTTAAAAACAAAACAAAACCCTGGACCTTGAGTCACCTAAATTTGTGTTTTAGATAGGGTCTTACTGTAGCCCTGGACCTTGAGTCACCTAAATTTGTGTTTTAGATAGGGTCTTACTGTAGCCCTGGACCTTGAGTCACCTAAATTTATGTTTTAGACAGGGTCTTACTGTAGCCCTGGCTGGATCCTCTTCTCTCTTCCTCCTGAGTAGCGGCCACACCTACAGTACTGAACTTGCATCTTGTGTTTTAGTCAAACCGTCACATTCTCCCCTCGCTCATGCCTTCTCCCTCTGTTCCTTTGTACACTTGTATTTGCAGTCTGCACAAATAACACCCCCTTTCTCTACTCGGGAAACTGCCTATTCAGCCTCACTCATCTGTTAATCTGAAGTAACCTTGCACGGCTATTAAAATAATAGTAAATGGCCGTCCACGTATGTTTGTGAATGACCTGATACTCACTGTTTGTGATAGTCTTCATGTATATAATTGTTTAAATTTTTTCTATAAATTAGTTCAACAGTCTGTGTAAGTGTTCAAAATAAATGTGTATGCAGTATTATTACGAGGCCCTGCTATGTGTACTTGAACTGCTTGTCTCAACTGTTAACTCCACTAAGGTTCCTGTGGAATCGGTTTTGGTCGTATTTGCTGCATGGGGCCGTTTTCTACCCATCTTTGACACAACTAGTTAGGACCCTCTTCTTGTTTACCAGTGCCCTTTGCCCTGGACGTGGTCTGGTCTTCTCTCACCTGTCACTCACTCAGGTGCAGCCCTCTGACTCACACTACCTAAAGTTCACAGAAAATTTTCTGGTTATTCCTTGACTGTTGTAGCCGTGGGAGAACCATGTTCTTAGCTCAGAGAGCCTCTTTTAAAGTTTTGTTCTTGGGGAAGACCTTGAAGAAGATCTGCCTGAGAGCTGTGGTTCACATGGAGAATACACACACATCTTTTTCCGAATGACAAATAGTAAATATCCATGGCCTTCTCTTTTTGTGAATGGACATTTCCATATTGGTGTAGTTGTTCGTAAAGAATGCCTCCACAGAGCGTTACTGGCTCATCATTTACTTACTGAGTCCACTCCATTTTGACAAGCAAGGAGGCTTCCTTGTTAATCTTCAAAGCTGATTGAATCTGGTCTTTTTTTACTGCATCCATTTCCTAACAATGGAAGGTAGTGAGAACTGAGGGATGGGGCTCTATGCTGTGACCCTTCCCCTTTTAAAATCTTTGCTGTGTCTTCTTGGCTCTGCTCTTGATGTGACTTCTTATTGTCTAAGCTGTGCTGAAATAGCAAGGCGTGGCCTTTGTAGTGCGGCAGCCTGTTTGCTGTGCTGGTGGACTCCCTACTGCTCACCAAGTCTAAACTGATGCCTGTGGTGCTGACATCTTGTGGCTGGAGTGGCACTAGAAGTGAGTGCAGGTGGGAGTGCTGTGTTTTCATAGTCCAGGAAACCCACAAGAAGTCAATGCGCAGTGTGAGCAAAGCAAATTAACTGGTCTGATAAGAATGAGAATTTAATTCACACATACATGTGGTCTAATTAGAATAATATTCAGTCATTTGTAGGGTCATTATTACAGTTGTAGTGAGGGAACAGGTGTAACTTCATGAGTGGCTTTTATAAATGCTTTTATTTACCTGAGAGGCCAGTGATCATGCCAGGTGTGGAGATCCTTTGGGACATGGAGAGCAACATAGGTCTGGGAGGTTCGTGTACCTGCTCCACAGGAAAGTTTTCTAAATCACCAAAGAAAAGATCAACAGTGCTGGTTGTATAAAAATGGAAAGCTTTGGTTTATCAAATGGCAACTATACCCAAACTAAAGCAAAAAAAAAAAAGGAGGGGGGGGTCTTAGAGTAAGAAAGCCTTTCTAGCTGGGTGATGGTGGTACACGCCTTTAATCCCAGCACTTGGCAGGTGCATCTCTGAGTGTAAGGCCAGCCTGGTTTACAGAGCAAGTTCTAGGACATCCAGGGCTACTGAGAGAAACCCTGTCTTGGAAACACACACACACACACACACACACACACACACACACACACACACACACACACACACCAAAAAAGCCTTTCTAAATTAAAAATGAAAACTTATGGTTTAAAGTTAAGTGCAGGGGTGTATTACCTTAATCCCAACATTCCAACACACTGGAGGTGGAGGCAGACAAATCACTATGAGTTCCAGGCCAGCCTGGGCTACATAGTGAGATTCCTTCTAAAACCAAGCCAAACCTTATGCTATGTAGATTAAAAGACTGATATAGAAAAGACACATAGAATAAATAAAAAGAAAGAAAAAAAGGATTGATACAGTTTGCTATATGAAGCCCTCCAGACCTTTTTTGTTTTTTTGTTTTCTTGAGACAGGGTTTCTCTATAGTTTTGGTGCCTGTCCTGGAACTCACTCTGTAGACCAGGCTGGCCTTGAACTCGCAGAGATCTGCCTGCCTCTGCCTCCCGAGTGCTGGGATTAAAGGCGTGCTCCGCTGCCACCACCCGGCCCTCCAAACTTTTATATGAAGAAAATAGCATAAACAAGGTTTGAAAGTGAGAACTCATGATAGGACACTAGCTCAAACTGAAGCATTCATTTCCTGTGTTTATAAATGCCTAAAACTCAGTTGATAAAGTATTACCCAGCTACAATGAGCAACAGAGATACTGCCTACAGCAGTGTGTGTATAACTTAACTAAAAATACATCGAATAACCATAGCTGCCTGAATGTGCATTAGGTGTAGGTTGGCACTTCACAAGAATGTGAAGTCAGGGTTGTCCTGAGGAAGGGCACCTGGGTGACTGAGTGGCACGGCTGAGACTGACTCTTGCAAAGCAGTGTTTTTACCTTTTTATTCTCTCCCCATTCATAAAAACAAATATTAGACATCTACTGTATGTGTGTGCATACTGCATATTTTATCCACAAGGTGATGACGGTATTTTTGTTATAACAGAGTTCACGAGAATTAACAAAAGGATGTAAGGCTGTTGTTTAGAACGCAAAGGCTTAGAGCACAGAAAAGAAAGCAGACTTATGATCGAGCTGTCTAGTGGTAATCAGCACGGCGTGGGCATCACTTCCTCAGGATCAAGGCCAGGGCCATTTCTGTACGTCCCCACAGCATCCCATGCTCACCTAGCTGTGCACTAATTTCCATTGTAATCTCCAATTTGTTTGCTTGTTTTCTCCTCCCTCAGAATCAAAGCTCCAAGCACTCTGAGGTCAGAGATTGTGCCTTCTGTTATGTTTTCTAAGCTCGCTACTGTGTCTGGCCCACAGAAGATTGCTTGTTGAAGAGCAAATAGAATAAATCTTTTCAGTCATCTAATATGGAGAAACTGAATTTTAGCATACAGCATCGATAGGCGAGTGCTGGCACCATTGTGCCCTTTTGTTCTGGTGGCATAGTGTGTGGTTTCTCTCTGACACATTGTCATCGTGTGCCAGTATTTATCAAGACCTCCCCACCAGTACACAGCTGTTAACCTTTGACCCAATTTTGCTTCTTAAAATGACATGAAGATAATTTAAAGTATATTCAAAACAAAACAAAGCATGGGCTGAGAGTAGAGCTTTATTGGTAATGTCCTTGCCTGGAATGTGCAAGGCCTTAGGTTCAATCCCCAGTAGTGAAAAAAAAAAAAAAAAAAAAGTTCACCTAACAGTGTTCATCACGGTGTTCTTCATAGTGGGAGTAAAAGAGAGGTGCCCATAGTTGTCCCCTTTGCAGAGGGAGGGTTTCTAAAAGCTGTTGGGTCCACGCTAGACATTAAAGATGGTAATTCTTACAAATACATAGTGCATGGAAAAGGCTCCGCTGTAATTTCAGGGAAGAGAGCAGAATTGAGAGTGTAAGTACAGTTTAATTATAATTATAAAATAGAAAGAGCAGCTAGGAGGAAAGTCTTTAAAATGTGAAAACAGAAAAGGATGCCTATTTCCTGCAGTTAGGATAAATCTGAGTACCAGTGACTAAAAGTCCCCATTTTCCCTCCCTTCATCTCACCCCCTTCTCTCTCTCTCTCTCTCTCTCTCTCTCTCTCTCTCTCTCTCTCTCTCTCTCTCTCTCTCCTTTCCTTCCTTCATCTCACCCCCATCCCTTCTCTTTATTTCTGTGTTTGGGCAAGGTAGTGCATACTTATAATCTCAGAACTTGAGAAACTGTTGAGTTCAAGGCTAGCCTGGGCTACCTGACAGGATCCTATCTCAGGGTGGGCTGGGGCTTGGATGGGAGCTACCAGGCTACCAACATTTCCTCTGTCCGATTCTTTTTTATTTTTAAAAAGTTTTTTTTTAACTTTCAGCTATTTTTATTACTTAAGTTTGTTCTCTGACAGTTTTACACATGTACATAATGCAAACTGAACACTCTCCTTCTCCTCTCATCTCCCTGGTAGCCCTGTCCATTTCCCCTGTTCCCTGTGAGTCTCTTTATCATACTTATGTAGATGTAACCAACGGTCTTATTAAATAAGAAACACAGAGCCGATTCAGAGAAGAAAGCCAAGGGGTCAGAGCTAAGAGCCTCACCCTTCCTGATTCAGGGATCCTCTTCAGCCAAGAGAGCTCTCCGAAAAAAGGACCTACTTCCTGTGTGTATGTCTTTATATACTCTAGCTGTTCTGCCTTCTCATTGGTTGTAAACCCAAACATGTGACTGCCTCATCACTGCCTGAATGTACCGCCCTCCAGGTCCTTAAAGGCGTGCGCCACCGCCGCCACACACTTGCTATGGCTCTAATAGCTCTGACCCCCAGACAACTTTATTTATTAACATACAATTAAAATCACATTTCAGTACAAGTAAAATACCACCACATACTTACATCTGTTAGTTTTAGTTTTGTGACCCCTTGAGTTTAACAAGGGCCACCTGTGTGACCCTAGAGCTGTCCTTTGGAGAATTGTGGGCGCAGTAGTGAATCCACAACCTAAGCCAGTGACTGCCTTCTCCCAGAATCCGTCTGTAGCCAGCAGTTCTGTAGTACAGGGTAGGGCCTCATGAGCCCCCTCACCCCTCCACGACAGGGCAAGTCTTGGTGGGTCCACCACAGGTACCTGCAGTTGTTCAGCTCACGACTGCCCTGGTTGTGTGCATCTAGAGAACGGCATCTTGGGGCCCTTCACCCTGCCTAAGTCTCCTCTTCAGACTTTTCTGTACTCACTGCCCCTTGTCTACAGTGTCCTCTGAGCTCAGAGAGAATGGTATAAAATGTCTTGTTTGGTGTTGAGCCCCCAACTGTCACATTCTTGCCTCGGGCAGCACCGTTTGTTGAAGATGCTGTCTCTTCTCCAGTGTGTGTGTTTGGCATCCTTGTCAAAACCAGGTAGCCTGTAGTTGTGTGGACTTGTATCTGGGCCCACCTGTATCCTGCTCCGTTAATCTGTGGTACTGCATTTGGGCCCGTAATCTGCTGTTGGTATGTATTACTGTGGCTCTGCGGGACAACCTGAAGTCAGGGACGGTGCTGCCTCCTGCAGTATTCTTTTTGTTCACAACTGCTTTGGCTACTCTTGGTCCTTTGCACTTCCATATAAATTTTAAGACTGATTTTTCTATCTCTGTGAAGAATGGCCCTGGAATTTGGATTGGGGTTGCATTGATGTAGATTGCATTTGATAGGGTGGCATGCCACAGTATTAATTCTTTCTGTCTGTGAACATGGAAGGTCTCAGCATCTTCTGGTGTCCTTTTCTATTTCTTTGATGCTTTAAAGTTTTTACTGTAGAGATCTTTCTTGTCTTTGGTTTATTTCAAGTTTGGCGTTTGCCTGTTCTCTTTCCTTCTTCTTGTTCTTCCCCTTTCTTCTCTTCAGCATTATAAAAGAGATTTTTTTCCCTGATTTTTTTTTTTCAATTTTGTTTATCATTGGTATATGGGAAGACTGCTGATTTGTGAGTTGATTTTGTGTATCTTGCTACTTTCAAGGAGATTTTTGTGGAGTCTTTAGGGTCTTGTGTGTAAAATAGTATCATCTGCAGATAGGAATACATTGGCAATGATTTTTTTTCTCTTTGTCTTTTTGATTTCCATCTTGTTCTGTTGCTCTCACCAAGACTTTAAGCACTGCCTTGTTCCTGATCTTAGTGGGGTGCTTTGAGTCTGCTCTGCCTACATCATGTTGGCTACAGGCTTGCTGTCTATAGCCTTTATTATGTGAAGGTGAGCTTCCTCCTTCCCTGCCTCTCCATGACTTTTATCATGAAGGGGTGTCAGATTTCGTCAAACCCCTTTCTGTATCTGTTGAGATAATGTGATTACTGTCTTTGGCTTCATTTATGCAGTGGATTTTCATTTAATTACATATTGTAAACCATTGCTGCATCTCTAGATAGTGCCATTTTGGTCATGGTGAATGATCTTTTTGCTATAATCTTAAATTCAGTTTGCAAGTATTTTATTGACCATTTTTTCATCTATGTTAATAAAGGAGATCAGTCTAATTTTTTTTTGGTTTTTCGAGACAGGGTTGTCTAATTTTTATTTAATCATTATCTTTTTCTAGTTGTTGTGTTAGTATAGTACTGTCTGAAAGTATTCCTTCTTATTTTAGGAAATAATTTAGTAGATGGTGTTAGTTCTTCAAAGGTCTGGTAGAACTCTGTAGCAGATTCAAGTAGCCCTGGGCTTGTTTTTTAGTAGACTTTTTATTACTGCTTCAGTCTGGTTATCTATTGCTGGTTATAAATCTGTTTAAATTATTTTGTCTTTGTTTAATTTTGTTAGGTCATATGCATCTAAAACTGCATCCATTTCTTTTAGATTTTTCCCCAGTGTCATGAAATATAGGTTTTTTTAAGGTATGGTTCCTGTGCTTTTCTGAATTTCATTGATGTTCATTGTAACGTCTCCTTTTTCATCTCTGGTTTTATTTATTTGCATTTTCTTTCCCTTTGGTTAATTTGGCTTAAAGTTTCAGTCTCTCTTATTTAAAAAAAAACTCTTTGTTTCAGAAATTCTTTGTATTGTTTTTTTCTCTATTTTTAGTTCATTAATTTCTGTTTTGGTCTTAATTAATTCTCCCTATTTACTGTTTTGGGATTGATTTGTTGTTGGTTTTTCATGACCTTAAGGTGCATCATTAATTTTTTTTTTAAATATAGGCACTTAGTGCTATGAACTTTCCTCTCAGAGCTACTTCCTTGTATCCTATAAATTTTGATATGTTGTGTTTTTATTTTAATTCAAATTCTAGGGATTCTTTTTTTATTTCCTTAATTTCTTTAGTGACCTATTCATTGTTCAATGAATTCATTGTTAATCTCTAAGAGTTTATGGACTTCCTGTAGTGTCTCTTGGTTTAGTATCTAGCTTTATTCAGTTGTGTTCACATAGGATGTTATTTTGACTTCCCTAAATTTGCTGAGGCTTGCTTTGTGTCCTAACACATTATCCATTATGGAGAAGATTCCATAACCTGCTGAAAATTATGTGTATTCTTTAAGCTTTGTGTGGAATATTCCATAGATTTCTGATGATTTATTTGCTTTATCATTTCATTTAACTCTAATGTTTCTCTGGGTTTTTTTTTTTATCAGATGACCTGTGCATTGTAAGAATGGAGTATTGAAATCTCCTACTGTTCTCTGTGTTGGAGTTAATCTGTGACTTTATAATCTAACAGTATTTGTTTTATGAAATTGAGGGTAGCGTGTTTGGTTCATAATTGTTTAGAATTATAATATCCTCTTGATGGCTGCTGTTTTTTTAATGAGTATGAAGTGACCTTTTTCAAGATCTCTTCGGATGAGTTTTATTCTGAAGTCGATTTCCTCAGGCATTAGAATACCCAGGCCTGCTTGTTTCCGAGTTTGATTTGCTCGGAATACCCTTCCCCATCCTTCTGTCCTGAGGTGGTATCTATCTATAATGATGAAATATAGTTCTTGGAGGCAGCATAAAGACAGGTCCTGTTTACTAATCTGATCTGCTACTCTGTCTTTTTAGTTGGAGAATTAGGAAAATTAATATTCAGAGTTACTATTTAAAGATGTGTATTGGAAGATGAAAACCTGAAGCATGGCAGAGAAGGGCAGGTCTGTGGGAAGATACTTTTAAAAAGTGGACTCCCAAAGTTGGAAGGAAAGATGGCTGAACAGAGTTGGATGCAGCAGAGTAGGGGTGTCAAACTACAGACAGCGATGCCATGGCCATCCTGTAGCCAGAAACCATGTGGAAGTCCATGATCCATGCTGCCGCTGACTGTAAAGGGCAGGGAAGCTTCTTCTGCAGTGGTATCGATGGCTGCAGACTCACAGTTGAGGATGAGAGACATTGGAGGCTTCAGTGACAACCTTTCCCCACCCTACCCCACAAAAGAAACAGACAGGAGTTTGAAGAGAACTCTTAAACAGATGTGATAAGGATGCTGAAGTATCTCTCTTCACAGTTGGTGGCCTCTGCTAGGGGTGAGGTAGAGGAGGGTGTAATGATAAAAAAGAAAGGCGAAGTGGGTACCTTTTGGTGGGCCCTGCCAGGGTGTGCCACTAAGCCAACGCGCCATTGACAACAGAGGTGTGCAAGAGGTTTATTGGAGGACGGAGAAGGGAGGGAGAGAAAGAGCAAATGGCCGTGTCGGAGTGGGAGACAGAACAGGGGAGAGGCGAGGAAGAAGAGAGGCAAGAGAGTGAGCTGTGCCTGGCGCACACTTTTCAGGGGTGCACATGTCGCACAGCTGATGGAGGGAAGGCACGAGGGGACGGGTGAATCCGTAACTTAACTGCCTCGGCCCAGGCAGGCTGCTGCCACAGCAGAACTTAACAGAAAGACTCGGTTTTCTTTAAGGGGCTGCCCACTGGGAGCTTGACTGTGCTCCAGTGAGATATGGACAACACAAACCGGACTTGTTTTTCTTTTCCCCCTTTTTATTTCTGTTGTTTGAGGGTGGTCATAAATGGGCAGTGGACATGGGAGGACTGGGAAGTAAATGGGATTGGGGGTGCATTATGTGAAATTTTAAAATAATCAATAAAAACATTAAGTTAAAAAATATGCCAGGCAGTCATGATGCACACCTTTAATCCCAGCACTCTGGAGGCGAGGCAGGTGAAAGGTGGCTCTCTGTGAGTTCAAGGCCAGCCTGGTCTACAAAGTGAGTTCCAGGACAGTCAGAGCTGTAACACAAAGAAACCCTGTCTCAAAAAAAAAAAAATGCGTTGGGTCAGTGATATGGTTCAGTAAATGAGGACACGTGTGGAAAAGCCTGGAAATCTGAGTTTGGTTCACAGGACCCATGTAATGGAAGGCAAAAACCAACTCCACAAATGGTCTCTTAGCCTCTACATGTATGCTGTGGCATGTGTGCACCACACACACACACACACACACACACACACACACACACACACACACACACACAAATAAAAATGTAAAGAAATCTATTCTTACTATGTTAATGTTGTGGTGTTTTTCTTAGATCTTTTTTGATTAACTGTCCCAGCATTGTTTATTTTTGACTGTGGCCTCTTGGTTATATTTATCCTTCTCTTTAGTCTGAAGAATTTCTTCCTGGCCATCCAGGCAGTGTCAGGCTTAGGCTCCCTCCCATGGCATGGGCCTCAAGTTGGACTAGTCATGGGTCGGCCACTCCCACAGGTTCTGTGCCACCATTGTCCCAGCACATCTTGCAGGCAGGATAGAGTGTAGGTCAAAGGTTTTGTGGCTAGGTTGATGTCCCTGTCTCTCTGCTAGAAGCCTTGCCTGGTTATAGAAGATGGTCAGGTCGGGCTCCATATCCCCCATTAATAGACTTTTCTAGGGTCACTTTGTAGATTCTAGGGAGTTTCAACTGCACTAGGTTTCTACATTGTCCCCCAAGTACCCCCCAATTCCAATCAACTCTACTAGTACTCTCTCCCTCCTCCCCACCCCCTCCACCCTGACTGATCCCTCCCATTCCCATACCCACCTGCCCCCAGTACACCTGAAAAATCTATTCTATTCCCTCTCCAGAGGCAGGAAAGCCCAGAGACCCAGGATAGAACAAAACAGCACTGCCAAAAAAAAAAAAAAAAAAAAAGGTCAGTGAAATGATTCCTATTGATATTCTGCCATGCTCATAGATCAGTGCCTAGCCCAGTTATCATCAGAAAGGTGTCTTCCAGCGACTGATGGGAGCAGATGCAGAGACCCACAGTCAAACACTGGGCAGAGCCGGAAGATGGGAAGGAAGGATTGCAGGGGCCAGAGGGATCAAGGACACCAGGAGAACATGGCCCATAGAATCAACTAAGCAGGGCTCATAGGGGCTCACAGACTGAAGTGACAATCACACCCTCTATGGGTCTCATCTAGGTCCACGGCATGCATATATGTTATGGTTGTGTAGCTTGGTGTTCTTGTGAGACTCCTAACAGTGGGAGTCGGGGAGTGTCCACTCATTTGCCTATGCTTGGGACCTTTTTCCTCCTACTGTTCCAGTTTAGCAGCAGAAGAGTACCTTGGCAGATCCAGGCCAAGAAATGCCACAGAAATCACACCACACAACAGATATCACAAGAGAGATTTATTGGAAGGGACTTGAAAGGCCCCCTCTCAGCAGGGACAAGAGAAACAGACAAAAGAGAGACAGAGAGTTGGCTGTGATGACAGGGACTTTTTAAATATGTCAATTTTGGTGGCTGGTAATGGTGTGGCTGCTAGCTCGGAGTGGCTGAAGGCAGGCTGGGGAAGCACCTGGTTCCTATACTTCTGGGTTTCCACATCCAGCCATGATATGAGGGTTTGTGTCCAGTCTTATTGTTAGGCCGTGCTCTGTGGGTATCCCTTGGAGACCTGCTTTTTGTTTGTTTGTTTGTTTGTTTGTTTGTTTGTTTGTAGGAAACAGGAGTTGATCTGGGGAAGAGGGGCGGTGGGGGAGGGACCAGGAGGAATGGAGGAAGTAGAAATTGCAGTTGGGATGTAATATATTTAAAATTTTTTTAATTCTTCCAATACCCTCTGTAGAGGATATATGTAGTGGTCGTGTGAACTTAGTTTATTTTTATCACGGCAAGTCTTTGTTTCTCTTTCAGCTTCTTTGTTGTTGTTTTGTTTGTTCTGAGATAGGGTCTTGTCATGTCCTGCACTGCTTGGTCCTGGAAACCTGCCTGGGGTGGTGAGGGCATGAAGGAAGGACAGACACACATACAGAAACGCTGGGATTGCCGGGGCTGTTCAGGCTCTGAGAGAGCAGTATCAACTACTCAACAAAACCCGGGAACCTCAATACTTTCATTATGCTAGTCTTGATAGGAGGTCTCTATAGGGGAGCAGCCTCAGGTTTCAGTCATCTGGGAGGAGGCAGCTGTGGTTGCTAGTGTTTGTATACACTTAACATTCAAATTCAAACCAGAGGAAAGTTTGCCATCTGTGATGTGTGAATGAGAATGGTTCCCATAGGTTCATAGGTCTGAATACTTGGTCTCCAGTTGGTAGCCCTTTAGAGAGGATTAGGAGATGTGGCCTTGCTGGAGGAAGTATGTATGTCACTGGGGGCAGGCTTTGAGGTTTCAAAAGACTTGTGCCAATTTGAATTCTCTTTCTGTATACTTCATACTTACAGATTAAGATGTGAGCTCCCAGCAATTCCTGACGCCATGCCTTTGTTCCACCTTCATGGACTCTAAGCCCAATATTAAACACTTTCTTCTTTAAGTTGTCTTGGTCATGATGTTTTGTTACAGCAATAGAAAAGAACTAAGACACCATGCCTCTTGAGCCTCACCCTGGGGGACAGCTTTGCCATTTCCTTTGGTCTGAGGCATTGGGTCATTGACATGGCCTTGCCCATATTAATAATACACATTTACTCAGAGCTTCCTTGGTTCCCCATAGAGTTTCAACATGTAGACCTGGATGACCAGCAACTCAGTATGTAGACCAGGCTGGTATTGAACTCACAGAGATCTGCCTGCCTGTGCCTCCTGAGCACTGGGATCAAAGACTTGTGCCATTATACCTGGCATTATTTCTGCTTAAATTTTAATGAGTAGTTTTGCTGGGTATAATAGTCTGGCTAGTAGTTGTGATCTTTTAGAAATTGGAATACTTCTTTCCAGGTCCTTCTGGCTTTAAAAGTTTCCATTAAATTATCAGCTGTTGTTCTGATGAGTCTGTCTTTATATGTGACTTGGCACTTCTCCCCAACAACTTTTAGTACCCCTTCTTTAGTCTGTGTTTTTAGTATTTTAACTATAATATATTGTTGATTTGTTTTCTGGTCCTGTCTATTTGGTGATCTGTGGGCCTTTCCTACCTAAATGAGTATCTCTTCCTGTAGATTTGAGAAATTTTCTCTCATGATTTTTATTCAAAATATTTATTTTTATTTTTATTTTGCAATACAATTCAGTTCTACATATCAGCCACGGATTCCCTTGTTCTCCCCCCTCCCGCCCCCCTCACCTTCCCCCCAGCCCACCCCCCATTCCCACCTCCTCCAGGGCAAAGCCTCCCCTGCGGACTAAGATCAACCTGGTAGACTCAGTCCAGGTAGGTCCATTCCCCTCCTCCCAGGCCGAGCCAAGCGTTCCTGCATAGGCCCCAGGTTTCAAACAGCCGACTCATGCAATGAGCACAGGACCCGGTCCCACTGCCTGGGTGCCTCCCAAACAGATCAAGCCAATCAACTGTCTCACCCATTCAGAGGGCCTGATCCAGTTGGTGACCCCTCAGCCATTGGTTCATAGTTCATGTGTTTCCATTCATTTGGCTATTTGTCCCTGTGCTTTATCCAACCTTGGTCTCAACAATTCTCGCTCATATAAACCCTCCTCATTCTCACTAATTGGACTCCCAGAGATCCACCCGGGGCCTAGTCATGGATCTCTGCATCCAGATCCCTTAGTAGTTGGATGGGGTTTCTAGCACGACAATTAGGGTGTTTGGCCATCCCATCACCAGAGTAGGTCAGTTCGGGCTGTATCTCGACCATTGCCAGCAGTCAGTTGTGGGGGTATCTTTGTGGATTTCTGTGGGCCTCTCTAGCACTTTGCTTCTTCCTGTTCTCATATTAACTATGCCTTTTGCCTGGAATTCTTTCCTTCTTCTATGCCTATAATTCATAGGTTGGCTTTTTCATGGTACTGCCAAGTTCTTGCATATTTTGTTGACGAATTTAAGTGATCATTTTCTTTGAGTTCCTATACCCTGTCTTCAGGCCTGGATACTCTGCCTTCCACACACTCTGTTCTGTGGGTGTCGCTCTCCCTTGAACTTTTCAGTATACTTGCTGAGTCCTCCCCTCCTCGGTTCATTTCAGTTTGCATTTTCTCTAGTCTTTCTATCTCTGTATTGGATTTGATTTAAAATTTCTGGATTGTCCTAATTACCTCATTCAGCTGTTTGTTCTAATTTTCTTGGCCCTTAGTCATTTTATTCCTGTCCTTTTAAAATCCCCATGTCTGTGCCCTCTTTGAATGCTTTGAATGAATTGAGCATGTTTACAATTATTCTTTTGAATTGTGTGTCTTGAGTTTTGTCTAAGTTTTCTCCTTGAGAAGCATTCCTATGGGATTGGTGATTTTGGCAGGGATATATTGTCTCGTTTTATCATACTATTTGTATTTTTGCTATGAGACCTGGACATATTGAGTTAGAATGTCGATTGTCTTTTGATGTGAGTTTATGTCCCAGATTTTGAAGGCAGGGCCGCATTCTGGGACAGGTGTTTTGGGGAGACTCTGGGGTAGTGTCTAGGGGCAGGAGCTTCAGTGGAGGAGTGGGGGTGGGTTTCTTACTGGTTTTAGTCTAGGTCCAGGGCTGCAACATCTACACAGAGTGGCTGGGGCACAAGGATCTAGAGGTAGAGTGGGCTGGGGTCCAGAGCAGGAGGGGACAGGGTCTCTTGCTGTGGCTGAGCTTATAGCACCCCTGTGTGATGGGGGCTTGTGGGTTTGGAGGTGGCCAGATTATTTTAAAAATACACTAATACATTAAAACAACTTGTATTATATTAGAGTTAGGTCTTGAGTTTCTTTTTTGAAACAAGTTCTTATGATTATAGTTTTAACTTTAATAATGTTTCCACATTTCAACAAACATAGTTAGAGCTGTGTTTTTATTGAGTTGCTAAAGTTACAGTTGCTCAAAGTATATTGGCAGTTGAATTTTAAGGAATGGTATGAGCTGAACCAGGTCCCACCATATATTGAAGCTCTAAGCCCCCCCAGTGTGATGGTATTTGGAAGTCAGGCCTTGGGACGTGATTAGGTATGGATGATGTCATGAAAGGAAGTCCCTAGTGAAGTTAGTGACTTTGTATGAAGAGAGAGAACTCTTTACTATCTCAAGCATGCACCAAGAAAGACCAGGTGAGCATAATGAAGGGATGGCTCCACCAGCCAAGAAGTAACCTTTACTAGTCCTTCACATAGCCTGCCTGCTCCTAATTTCAGGTGTCTCGGCCCTCAGAAATGTGAGAAGGAAATGCCTGTGGCATACCCATTGTGCTAGCTAGTTTTGTCAGCTTGGCAAAGCTAGAATCATTTTGGAAGAGGGAACCTCAATTAAGAAAATGCCCCCACCCTACTGGCCTGTGGGCAAGCCTGTATGGTGCCTTTCTTGATTGATTATTGATATGGGAGGGCCCAGCTCACTGGTGGTGTTTAGTGCTATAAGAAAGCAGGCTGAGCAAGCCGAGAGCAGCAACCCAGTAAGCAGCATTCCTCCCTGGTGTCTGCCTCAGTTCATGACATCCTGCCTTCCCTGGATGATGGGCTACAAACTGTAAGATGAAATAAACCATTTCCTCCCCAAGTTGCTTTTGACCATGGTGTTTTAGCACAGCAATAGAAACCTGTCCAAGACGCCCAGCCACTGAGCTAAGTGTGGGCAACTTTTCATGAACATGAAATGCTATTGAAAGCACATAATATCTACTTTTATTTTCCCATAATGCTTTTTGTTTATTTTGTATATATGTGCATGTCCATGTATATGTATATATATGAGCTGGACATGTGTATATGTGAAGGCCACAGGTTGATGTTGGGTGTCTTTCTCAAATGTTCTCCACCTTGCTTTTTGGACACAGGGTCTCTCACTGAACCTGATGATTGTCTAAGTAGCCAGCAAGTCCTAGGGATCCTCCTGTCTTTATTTCCTGGTGCTAGGATTACAGTTGCATGCTGCCACACCTTACTATTTGTTTGTTTGTTTGTTTGTTTGGTACCAGGAACCTGAATTCAGATCTTCTTGTTTGCCCAGCAAGAACTTACTGACTGGGCTATCTTCCCAGCCTCCTCCCCCAGTCCATTTTATTAAGAAGGAATTGAACATAAAGACCACTTCCTATAGCTTTAAGCTACCAACAGAATTAGCATTCTGATTATTAGTGTTCTGAGTGTCTCTGAGGGTTTTAGATAGACACCCACAGTTAGCCTAAAAACAACCCACCATGGACTTTTATGATCTTAGAAGTTTGGAGCAAAACTAGATTTCCCTGGGAGTGCTAAACCATAAAAATCAAAGCCAAGATAGGGAAAGGTCTCTCCAGGAGGTAAGAATGCTCCCAGGCTTACACCAGAGAGAAAGTAAGCTAAGATCAGCACACGAACATTAGAGAATGTGCAGGCAGAGAGCTCAATACCCGCAAAGTTGTATTCAGGGAATGTGCTGGAAGATGCTGACAGCCAACACCCTGGTGTTTTATGAGACTACCCCTTAGATTCTCATTCCTTCCTGGGAGCTGAGAACAGCACTAGACATGTTGTTCTGTGGCCTTGGCCCTTCCTTGTCTTAAGAGGCATCAGGGTTAGAAGGCTCCTGGGACTTCATGGAAGTTTATGATCTCCACATCTCCTGTTTACGAGTCAGGTGTACAGTGGTCATCTACCTCATTCTTCCTGTGTACTCCCTTGCAGGTCCTATAGAGATTTTATGTTTATCAAGAAAAATAGGAAACTATCGACAGATTCGAAGCCAGTGAGTGACAGCCTGTTACATTTTCGATAGAAACATTATTTCTTGAAGTTGTGTAAGAATAGGAGGGGTGGACAAGAGAACATAAAAGGCCTGTGAAAGATGGGGAAGGCCATTTTAGTAAATCAAGAAAGAAGATGGCAATGTCAGCATGGGGGAAAAGGGCTTGATGGAGGAGCTGTGTACGAGGAAAAAGCAGCAACTCAGAGATGAGTCGAGGTAGGAGAGATGGAAGGTTTCTGGTCTCTTCAGCCTTCTGAAGGTGGCCTCCCTCCCTCATCCTCCCAAGTTAGGAATTCAGAAAAGAGCCAGCACTGGAAGCAGGTATGTGTGGTGACCACAGCTCTGGTCATAGGTGGTTGGAGCTGGAGGTCTCTCTGAGCCACTCAAGCAGGGTGACTATCCCATGGTTCTTTGCTGTTAGCCTCAGGCTTCTTTAAGGGTCTTAGAAAGCTCTGTGCTGGAGACCTGCTATTTAAATCGTGACTGAGCCTGAGGTGTGGTGAAGACGGGACTCTGGGTAAGGTAGCAAAGGAATCACAGAAGTGCTGGGAGAAGGAAGGGCAAGTGGTCAGCTATGCTCCTACCGTGGCATTAAGGAAGATTTCAATAATAATAATGATTGCTATATTGTTGAATGAGGAGATGTGGAATTTTGAAAATGCGGTGGCAATTGGGTAGGGAAATTTGGATGGATATTTGAGCAGTGAAAGGGAATTAGCATGGCTATTGTGCTTCTAAAGCTATAAACTCTGGGTTGCAAGTAACACAGGCCCATCTTACATTCTTGTAAACGAATAAGACTTACTGCCTCACAAAACTGCAATGTACAGAAATCAGGGTGGTTTTCAATGCAGTGGACCCAGAGGCTCACACACTGTCACATTCTCCCAGCTCTACTTTCCTGTAAGGAAGGCTTGCTCCTGAGGGGTCCCAGCAATGGCAGGCTTATTTATCCTTCAGACAAACAACCCCAATGATAAGAGCCTCTCCTTGACAGTTGTAACAAAGGTCTCAACATTTACTAGCTTATATGCCTACTCATAAATGCAACACAGTGGTCAGGAGCAGTTCCATATGCTGACAGGCACCTGTCTACCTCTGGAGCAAGGGCAGGTAAGAAACCAGCCTTGTCTGGAGCCTCTGAATGGGAGCAAGTGATTTCCAAAAGAAAAATAAAGAAGAGTACTCACTATGTAGGCAGAACCAGCAGATGTTCGTTTTTGCTGTGAAAAGAAGCCTTTGGGCCAGTGCATTTGAGCACTCGCTTCTGCATGGGCTCTGTGCGTTCTGTGTGCCGCTGTAGCACAGGAGCATTGGGTCTAGTTCTGATGCGGGAGAAGGGCAGTACTTCATCTGCTATATGCCCTGCTATTTATTAGTAGAGACGAACAAGTAATCTTGAAGACAAATTTGGGCCAACGAGCGTAGTATTTAAAACTTAAAAACTATTGTATCACATTGCCAGAAAATAGAAAAATGATGTCATCTTGAGCTCTAAAACCTTTTAGCATAATAGGAAGGCCTCTTTGAGAAACTATGTCTCTCTGTTCAGCCTGCATTACAGCCATGTGGGTGCCCTGCACTTCCCCAGTCACGTCTATACCACCCACACTATACCACCCGCTTCTTTACTCAGGGCCTTATGCTTGTCCTTTAATTTGGGGATGATGTTAGTGGTTTCTCGTTATTGAGGCCTAATTTACATATACTGAAAGTCATCCGGGTGCCTTCCACCTCCACCATCAATATAATTTGTTACCCTCAGAAGTAACCCTTCTCAAGTTGGAGGCCAGCAAAATACATATCTATATGTACACATATATGTTAGATCGTATATTTTGTTTCCCTCTTAAGCACGATCATGTTTTGTTTGTTTTTAATGCTTGAGCACATGTAACTTTTTAAACATCCTTCCCTGTCTATAGGATCAGCACTGCAATTTCAGTTGGTTGTTGACACATTTTTCTTTAAATAATTCTTGTTAGCCTGTTAAGCTGCCCAGTATTTCATTTGTCAGTGATTTCTGATCAGACATGATCCTTACATTGTAAAGTGATAGTTGTTTTTTGTGCCCCTTAAAAATTTGGGGAGTTTTAGGCAAGCAGTTAAAGTACTTACCAGTTTGACCTTTTGGAAACTTGTTTTGATTCTCTCTAGGGTGGGTGTAGAGTGGCCTTCACCCTGCAGCTAATTCAGCAGCATTTTGAGGTGTGCTGTGTCCTGAAGAGCCTCTGCATTCCAGGAAGGCTCTCAACTCAGGCTGTTTCTCACTGTGAGGTTGCTCTTGAACAGGGTTGGTGTGGCATCTGCAGTGCCTAGACTGCAGGTCAGCCAGAGGCTCCAGGACCCCTGAGGCAGGCTTCAGAAGCTCTTCCAGCAATCCTGTAACCAGCTCCAGCCACTGCAGCCTTTTCCCACTGCTTTTTCCTTAACTCAGTAAGACTACAAACTCAGCAGGTTCCCCTTTTCTTTGCCAGTCTGAATTTTTTTCTTATTAATTTTTAAAGATTTTTAAGATGGGGGATTGGCTGGAGAGATGGCTAAGGAGTTTAGGGCACTTGTTTTTCTTACAGAGGATCTGGGTTTGATTTCCAGTACCCACATGGTGGCTCAGAACCATCAGTAACTCCAGTTCCAGGGGATCTGACACCCTCTTTTGACCTCTGGGCATCGGACATAGCACATGATGGTCATAAATACATGCAGGCAAAACACTCACATCCATAAAATAAAATCTATACATCTTTTTTAAAAAAGGTGTTTGAGACAGGATCTTATGTAGCCTAGGCTGGCCTTGAAGGTGATAAGTAGCCAAGAATGACCTTGAACTCTGGTCTTCCTTCCTCCCAAGTGTTGAGATTGCAGATGTGTACCAGCATGCCTGGCTTCAGTCTGGAAACTGATTCCAAGCACAAAGCTTAGGTGATCATAGGCTCACTCAGTCTGCTGGTTACCCTTTCTTCAAGTCCCGAAATCCTACTTGACTTGTTTTCATCTCAGTGTGTACGTGATGAGTAGAATTTGTGACCCTCTTAGTCCCTCTTGGGAAGAAATAGCATGATGGCTTTTTAATTTTTACTAGTTTCCTCTCTAAAACCAAGTCAGTGAAACTGCACACTGAGGGAATTATGGGTAATGTCTTCAACAATGAGATGGCCTGACATTCCTGCGACTCTCCAGGTGTGAGTGGATGGAGTTAAATCATTGACAGCAACAAGACCTGCATTGTGTTGTCTCCTATGGGAAGCAGCGGAGGTCGCTGGAGATCACCCAAGTCACACCCACAGGATGCAGGAGTCAGCTTTTCTGAAAACGTCCTTATTAACCAGACTGGTCACTGAAGCATCAATAGTTACTACAGTGGTTTGAAACAGCAAATATAGTCAGATTATTTTTCAGAGTGTGGAAGTCCTTGCTGTCTTCGGAGAATAGCAAGGAACCACACCATTATTTTGAAATCCAACAAAAATGAGAGCTAAAGCAAACATTTACCCTGCCTTTCCTGTCATTACCTAGAAGAGTTGATTGTAAACTGTAGATGAAGAATTCTCTGAAAATGTATGTATGTGTGCATGCGTTTGAGATTGCGAACACACCATGGCACTGGGGATCAAACCCAGGTCCTCATACTGGCACTTTACTGACAGAACTATCTTTACAGCTCTGATCTCTTCTTCTATGGTTTTGTTTGATTTTGATTTTTGAGATAGTGTCTCACCACATAGCCTAGGCTGGCCTCAATCTGAACCCTCCTGCCTCTGCCTTCTTGAGTGCTGGAATGATGAATGTGTACCACTATGCTGGGATCAAAGTCCCTCTTCATAGATATTCAAGTTCATACGAGAAGAAGGAATAAAAATACCATTTTTTTTGCAAATTCTAATGAATTAGTGATTATAAGCAATGCTCCTAGTAACTGTTAATTCACACACACAAGGACAGAGACATGCTGTGTCTGTCGGAGAGTGATGGGACAAATTCCAAAGGAAGATAAGCCTGAATTTGACCAGATTTCTTCATCTGTGAGGACTCTAGGAGACAGGGTATATAGGAAGCGCATCCACGGAGGTACACGAACAGTTTAGTGAGGATGAGTCTGGGGAAGTAACAAACAGTGGGCAGAGTGGCCTTTGCTTTCTGTTTGTCTGAGTGTGCATGTATTTGTGTGTGGATGAGTGTTAGTATGTAGGGTGCACCTGTCTGCAGGTAGAAGCCAGAGGCCAGCCTTGACTGTCACCCCTTAGGGTCCATACACTTTATTTCTGAGGCAGGGTCTCTTATTGGGACCTAGGTTTGCTGACTAGGCTAGACTAGCTGGCCAGCCAGCCCAGGGTCCACTTGTCTGCTCCTCACTGGACTAGAATTATAATGTATCATTGTGCCTAGCTTTTTTATGTGGATTCTAAGGATCAAATTGTTATACAGCCCCTAGTTTATCTTTTTGGAATGGTTAAAAAGCATTCAGAAAGGAATACTGCCTTGTGAGCTATGAAAAATTCTGTGCAGTTCTGGTTTTAGTGTCCATGGTAAAACGTTGTTAGATGGCAGCCCCACTTGTTTGCCTGTGGCTGCTTTCCCACTACAGGCCTGAGTTCACATGTGGCCTGCAGACTGCAAGACCCATGCGCCTAAGATAGTTACTCGGCAGCTCTACACAGGGCTGTTAACCTTGGATCTAGAGACCTCGTGACTCAGCGTTAGGAAAGATGAGAAAAGACAGGGAGACGTCTGCAAGACCCAAGGACACCGCAGCCCCATGTCACAGTGTGTGGATGATATTTGGATACCTTTTCAAAAATTAAGGAATATAGAAAAACCCTAGAAGACAGGGAAATGTGGGAGTGTCAAAGGCATTTGACAGCAGGAAGGAGTTTGGGGGGTTGTTTTGGTTTTGGTTTTTTGTTTTGTTTTGTTTAGTTTGGTATTTTGGTTTGGTTTGGTTTTTTGTTTTCTTTGGGTTTTTGTTTTGACTTGTTTGGGTTTGGTTTTTCAAGACAGGGTTTCTTTGTGTAGCCTTAGCAATTCTTGGCTGTCCTGGAACTTGCTCTATAGACCAGGCTGGCCTCGAACTCACAGAGATCCATCTGTCTCTGCCTCCCAAGTGCTGGGATTAAAGGTGTGTGCCACCACCACTTGGCAAAGTTGTTAATTTTTAAAGATTGGTTTTGTGGTTATGTTTTAAGACCTTAGCTTGGAAGAAATACATCCTGGGATATTTACGGATATCTATCTTAGCTTTAGAATAGAATGATCCAGGGAGTGGGTGGCTGTTGAGTGGGTGTGAATGAAGTAACATGGGCTGTGTGATGACAGCCGTAGCCAGAAGATCACTTCATTGTGCTCTTTTTCTCTACTCCTGTATGCATGTTTGAAAATTTACATTACAGGATACAAAAAAAAAATGAATCTGGTGGAGGCAGGGGGGTTGGAAGTTTTAGGGCAATCTGGATTGTGTGATGAGACCATGTCTCAAAAAATGAAAGCAGAAAAATAGATATCTAAGCAAAAGGTTTCATTTGGGAATAATAAACAAGGAATAAGATTGTAGTCTGGAAAACTCTCACAGTGCAAGGGACCTCTGGTGTGTCTCAAGGCTTTATTAGGAAGGATAAAAGTCCTGTGAGGTGCTTTGAAAGAAAGCCTTTGGACACAGGGCCCTGTGGAGAGCCACAGAGAGATAGCTGATTGGCTCAACCTGCAGTTACTCTGTGAGGCCCGTGCCAGAGTCATAGCAGGTGGCTTTGTTGGGGTGAGCTGTGCAGCGTGTCCTGCAGCAGGTATTTATGACCCAGCCTCTTGACTCCGGTCTGATAATTGACAGGAATGACTGGTGTAATCAGTGTCGCATAGTGGGCCTTACATAATGGTCACTGTCTATTGTTTATTTGCCTTACTTTTAAACTGCCTGTGGTTCAGCATGAGACCAACTGGTTGTGTTTCTGGTATATACCAGGCACAGCATCCACAGCATCCAAACCCAGGAGTCTACTGTGTGGCGTCTCAGCTTGGATGTGATCATCAGTCTGAGACATGATGTTTATTTTTGTGGGAAGTGTGGGGTGGCCCCTTGGGAATTAGACCATTGTTTCTTCTCTGTTACAACATTTTTTAATGAAGTAGAAATATCCACATGCAAGTCTTAGACTAAAATCTAACCCTGACTCAGCTACAAATTGTTTTATTGCCCATCTCATTACTCTTTTTTATTAACTGAATAAATAATCATTGGTTATAACTGTGGAAAGTGCACATTTTTTAGAACCCGAATTCCTTCTGCTTCCTTTTTCTTCCCTCACATTGTTGCGTCCTGCAAAGACTCTGTTATTGTGGATATTTCCCGTTTTCAGCATAATTTGAACCTCATAAACCCGGAGCTTCCAGAGTGAGTAGAGAAACACATCCCTGAAGCTTCAGGCAGGATCTCGTTTTTTAAATATATCACCTGGCACCTGAGAGCCCGCTCCCCTTCATCAAGAAGCCCTTGGCACCCAGAGCTTAGGACTGAAAGGATTATCAGCAGTTAGTCATTGAGCTATTTTTGGAACCACAGTCTCCTCTGCTGCTTCCCTCGGATTCAGGGTCTTTGTAGCAGGTGGGAATGCTTTGTCATCTTCATGAAAGTGAAGTGCCCTGCTCACTTCAAAGCTTATAAAGTCACACTTGGCATGGGTTTAAAGCTGATTTATCTTGCTCAGTACCAGTGACCCTACCTGCCATGACATCCTCCTGGGTAGCGACTGGCTTACACTGGCCAGTAAAGTTGGAGCCAGGAGGCATCCGAGGCTGTGTGGAGAAGCAGGCCTGTAATCTCAGCATTTGGGAGGCTGAGGCAGGAGGACCCCAAGTTAGAGGCCAGTGTGAGCTACATAGCAAGACCCTGGAAAGGGGGTGGGGGTGCATCTGAGCCATGAAGAAACCAGTTCAGTGAGGTAGCCATCCTTGGACTTAGCACCAGTCTTAGGGTCCTTTGCTACCTCTCTTTATGGCTTCCTCTTTGTTTATGGAGACTTTTTATTGTTTTTTTTTTTTTACTTTTTAATTGTTAATTTTTTTAGATTGGGTCTCACTCTGGACTTCACTGTGTAGATCAGGCTGGCTTTGAGCTTATGGCAATCCTTCTGCCCCAGCTTCCCAGGTACTGGGATTACAGACATGAGCCACCATGGCAAGCATTAGGTGTGATCTGGGGGATCAAGGACCACACTGTGATTAGACTCTGGAAATGAGCTGCACAGTAATAATGCAGGAAAGCCATTGTGTGCAGCTGTCCTTCCAGAGATGTGCACTGCAGGCCCCTTGGAATCCAGTGCCATTCCAGCCAAAGGGCCTCTGGGATACTCTGTCCAAGCTCAGCAGAATAACAGCAGTGAGTGTGAAGAGAGGAAGTGGGGGGGAGTCAGGCATAGGCCAGAGATCGGCCTCTCCATCCTATGGTGCAGACAGGCTGGATATGAAGTGCAAAACAACAACAAAAAACCCGTCTTCCAAATATAACTTCATTTTAATATATATTTTTTAAAATAGACATGATATGAAATATTTTCTTATTAAACTCTACTTTTTTCTAGGACTACATTTCACATTAACTAGCAAATTATAGCAGCCTCCCTTGGGGCTGTGATGTGGCTCAGCAGGACAGTGCTTGCTGCACAGGCCTGACCACCTGAGTTTGACCCCTGGGACCCTCCTGAAGGGTGGAGGGAGAGAAACACTCCTGTCAGTTGTCCTATGACCTCCGTCCACATGGCACACCAATAATAAAAGTATATAGTACCCACAGTGAGTGTAAAACATGCTGGATTTCACAGGCCAATTTTAATCATTTTAAAAAACAATTTAACTGCTTACTTTGTCTGCATACTGACATATTTTCATATATTAGGTTAAATAAATTATTATATTTATATATAAAAAAGATTATATTTATATAAAATTTAATATATAGTAAATCAAATTGTTATTAACAAAATATGAAATATTAAAATTAACTTTACCGGTATCTTTTTAAAATAATAACTAGAAATTTTTAAGTTACAAATGTGGTTCAAATTCTCTTCCTACTGGACAGCACTGATGGAGTTTTCATTCTTTTCTTTTATAGCTGTATGTTCTGACCTTGCACAGCATCCACAACTTAATCAGTCTGTCTTTGGTGTGCACTTGGGTTCTTCTTCCCTTTTAAAAAGGCAGGTGAGGCAGAGTCCTGGAGAGATGGCTCAGCAGTTAGGAGCGCTTCCAGCTCTGACAGGAGCTGGGTTTGGTCTCCAGCACTCACAGGGCTCACAACCTACTGTAACTCCTGTTCCGGGGATTCAGGGCCCTCTTGTGGACTGTGCAGGAACTGCAGGCATGTGATGTGCATCATATGCACGTGGGCAAAACACTCATACACATAAAATCCTTTTTAAATTGCAGCAGGGGCTGATGAGCCACATCAGTGGGTAAAGGTGCCTGTCACTAAGCCTAATAACTAACATGAGTTCAATCCCCAGACCCACATGGTGGAAGGAGAACATTGATCCCTGTGGAATGTCTTCTTACTTCCACACTTGCATGATGGCACCCTCCACCTTTTCCCTCCTGTCTAATTAACTAATTAATTAAATGTAATCAGATTTAATGCAGTAATGTCTATCCTATCCATGCATCACGTCAGGATGAGTGCAGGCTGACCCATGAATGCGTCCTTAACACTTGGACTATTAGGCTAAAGGATAAACACATTTGCAGTACCAGTATTATCAAATTGCCCCCCATAAGCACTGCACTAATGTGTACTCTATGCCTTCTCCACAGCCTGCCGCCTGAAACAACAGCTTATTCTCTGGGGTATCATAATTACATACTTCCTTTTACGAATCTGGGAGTTTTTGTTTTGTTTTTATTTTGAGACCAGGTCTCATTATGCAACTTGGGCAGGCCTCAAACTTGTGGCGATCATCCTGACTCAGTACTTCTGAGTATCTCAGGTGTGTACCACCATGCCAGCCTGAGAAAGTTTTAAGGAGAAACTATAAATTCTTTGCTTGACTTCTTGTTCTTTTTTTTTTTTTTTTTCCTTTAAGAAGAAGAAACTATTGGTAACTTTCCAAGAAAGTCAAGGGCATTTTCTTGTTTACCTTGACCTTTGAGTTCTTGACCTTCTCAGGTGAAGGCACTGTCCACTGGAGTTTTTGCTCACGGCGGGCGATCAGGCTGAACACATTCAGCTCAGGCTGCAGCCAGCAGCGTGCAGGTAGCTTAGGAGCTGCAGGCCACAGGGTCCTTGCTGTCTGGTCTGCAGACAGCTCTAGACCCCCTCAGCACTCTTTGAGACTTGTGCGCCCTCTGTTGCCCTTTCTGCTGGTTCTTCCTTTCTCTCCCTCTATCAGATGTAAATGAAGAACTAATACTCAAAAAACCAAATAATGGAAAACAAGGTTCTTCTGATGAGGAATCTCACCATGCTGCCAGCAGTGGGTCTGATAAACTGAAAAACGAGAATAACGAAGCCTGTTTCTTGGGAACAGAAGGTCGTTTGGGCAGATCTGGAAGCATAGATGTGTTTTACAGCAAGTATGAATGTGATGTTTACTACTTCAGTATCATTTTAATACAAAGACGTTAAGAACCGTTTTTTAAATAAGTGCCAGGACCTGGCACTGGTGAGGTGTTCACCTCAGCGTCTGGTGGCATTGCTTCCATGGGTGTGAATTAAGAGGACCGACTTGTTCATAGGGACCCTGTCTCCAGTGTCCCTCTCTGCTTCTGTTGCTAACCCTCCTAATTGCTGTTTCAGGAAGGATTCTCGCTCATTGGCAGCAAGAGCTGGTTGAAGATTGTAAGACGCATGGACTGTCTTCTGTTTGGAACAACGATAAAGGCAAGATGACACAGAGCTGTGTGGCCAGCCATGTTTACATGAATGCCCCACTCTTCCCTTACTGTGTGTTTGTCAGGGTGGGGGTGGGGAGCCTCTGGGTGGGGGACCAGTGATGGGAAAATAATGTGTTGAAGAAAGGTTTGCCCAGTAAGCAAGACCCAAAGCAAGCTGGAGCTGCCCCTGGTGTGCAGGCTGGCTGGTCAGTGTGGCACTGGGCTGTGAGCCTCTCTGCTCTGAGCACTGGGAGCGGGTGGGTTGGCACTATGTGTCTGGGTTAGTTAGATGTTTAAAAGGGTATTTTTGACAGTTCCATTGAATATGTGTTTTCACCTTTTCTCAGTGTAATATTAAAATATAAGATCTGGGTGTGGTGGTACACACCTTTAATCCCAGCACTCAGGAAGCAGAGGCAGGCTGATCTCTGTGACTTCAAGGCCAGTGTGTATGGTCTACATAGTGAGTTCCAAGTCAGCCAGGGCTATGTAGAAAAACACTGTCTCAAAACAAAAAACAAACAAAAAAGTCCCTGGCCAGTAAGAAGGCTTAGTGGGTAATGGTGCTTGTTGCCACACCTGATAGCCTGTGTTCAATCTATGGGACCCATACAATGAACAGAGAGCACCCACACCCATAAGCTACACTCTGACCCCCATGGGATGGCACCTCAGACAGATCATAGCCCCCTGTAACTCAGCTCCAGGGGATCTTATTCTCTCTTCTAACCTCTGTGGGAACCCACACACATATACAATAAATAAATAATGCAAGTAAATCTTTAAAAATTAAAATTTCTTTTTATTTGTTTGCTAGCTGTGTTAAACATGAAGGGTGATCCTCATGAAAGATACATGCAAACTCATCACCTAGATGATGCCCCTTAAAAATAACCATGAAAAGCAATTTGTTATCATCCACTGAGCATATAATAATGAAACTTAGGGGAAAGGTGCAAATTTTTAAGTAACTCACAAACCTTAGGAATTAAAGGAGACCTCAAAAGCATCTAGTGGACAGATCTTAGCCTGGAGCACAGGCCCCAAAGAGCTTCACAGAGCAGGGGGTCTGTGAACCTAATAGGGATTTTCAGTGACCTCTAACTTGTCAGTTCTTTCTGCCCTGAGTGTGGGCAACAAACTGCAATAGTATGGGATTTCTCACAGTGGACCCACAGATACTTCCCTGTCACAGTACAGTTGTTGGTCTCAGGTGCCATTTATGCTCATTGTATCTCAAGATGGCTACAGTCCTGACATTTAACCCTTTACAATATATTAACAAGAAGGCCTACATGAGCAGTTCACAGGTAGTGTTTACTACTGTAACAACTCTCCATAAGAACTGGTATCCAGGACCACAAGGGGACACAATGGAGAGGTCAGCAGATCCAGCCCATCTCCAACAAGTGTGTCTTTTGCTTGCTGTTATATAAATGATATTCTTTATCCACAACATATTTCCAGCTTCTTGATTTTGTCTGAGTCAGTTTATTTTTTAAATTATTTATTATTATCTCGTGCATTACATCCCAACTGTAGCTTCCCTTCCCTCTTCTCCTCCCAGTCTCTCTCCCTTACTCCCCTCTCCCAGATCTACTTCTCCTCTGTTTCCCTTCAGAAAAGAGCAGACCTTACAGGGATATCAACCAAACATGGTATAACATTTAAATAAGACTAGACACAAACCCTCATATCAAGGCTAGAAGAGGCAGCCTAGTAGGAGGAAAAGGGTCCCAAGAGCAGGCAAAAGATTCAGAGACACCTCCACTCACACAGTTAGGAGTCCCACAAGAACACCAAGCTACACAACCATAACATATATGCAGAGGACCTAGCTCAGACCCACAGAGGCTCCCTAATTGTCACTTCAGTCTCTGTGAGCCCCTATGAGTCCTGCTTAGTTGATTCTGTGGGCCATGTTCTTATGGTGTTCTTGACCTCTCTGGCTCCTACAGTCCTTCCTCCCTCTCTTGTGTGGTATTCCCCTAGCTCTGCCTCATGTTTGGCTGTGGGTCTCTGCATCTGCTCCTATCAATTACTGGATAGAGCTTCTCTGATGACAGTTATGCTAGGCTCCAGTCTATGAGGAGAATATCATTAGGAATAATTTCATTGACTTTTTTTTTTTGGCATTTATGTTTGGTTCTATCCTAGGTCTTTGAGCTACCCAGCCTCTGGTTCCTGGCCCTCCAGGCAGTGTCAGGTGTGGGCTCCTTCTTATGGCATGGGTCTCAAGTTGAACCAGTCATTGGATGGCCACTCCCACAAGCTCTGTACCACCTTTACTCCAACACATCCTGCAGGCAGGACAATTGTAGCTCGAAGGTTTTGTGACTGGGTTGGTGTCCCAGTCCCACCACTGGAAGTCTTGCTTGGTTACAGAAGATGGCTGGTTCAGACTCCATATCCCCCATTACTAGGAGTCTTCACTAGTGTCAATTCCTCATCAATTCCAAGGAGTTTCCATCAATTCCACTAGGTTTCTACCTCATCCCCAAAATGTCTCCCAATTTTTTTGTTTCTCCTAGTACTCTCTCCATCCATTCCTCCCTGCCAACCTGATCTTTCCTGTTCCCATCCCCACTGGCCCCCAGTCCATCCACAAAATCTATTCTACTTCCCTTTTTCTGGGAGATCCATGTGTCCTTCACTTGAGCCCTCCTTGTTACTTAGCCTGTCTGGGTCTGTGGATTGTCACATGATTATCCTTTTAAAAGTGAGTACATGCCACATTTGGCTTTCTGGGCTGGGTTGCCTCACTCAGGATAATTGTTTTCTAGTTCCATTCATTTGCCTGCAAATTTCATAATGCCATTTTTATTTTTAGCAACCAAGTAATACGCCATTGTGTAAATGTTCCACATTTTCTTTATCCATTCTTCTGTTGAGGGACATCTAGGTTGTTTCTAGTTTTTGGCTATAATGAATAAAGCTGCTATGAACATAGTTAAATAAGTGTCCTTGTGGTAGGATGGAGCATCCTTTGGGTATATGTCCAGGAGTGGGATAGCCGGATCTTGAGATAGATTGATTCCCAGTTTTTTGAGAAACTGCCATATTGATTTCCAAAGTGGCTGTACAAGTTTACACTCCCACCAGCAATGGAGGAGTGTTCACCTTGCTCCACATCCTCTCCAGCATGAGCTGTCAGTTGTGTTTTTTTTTTTAAAGATTTATTTATTTATTATGTACACAGAAGAGGGCGCCAGATCTCATTACATGTAGATGGTTGTGAGCCACCATGTGGGTGCTGGGAATTGAACTCAGGACCTCTGGAAGAGCAGTCAGTGCTCTTAACCTCTGAGCCATCTCTCCAGCCCTCATTTGTGTTTTTGCTCTTAGCCATTTTGACCGGTACAAGATGGAATCTCAAAATCATTTTGATTTGCATTTCCCTGATGGCTAATGATGTTGAACATTTCTTTAAGTGTTTCTCAGCCATTTTGGTTTCCTCTATTGAGAATCCTCTCTTTAGATCCCTACTCCATTTTTAAATTGGATTATTTGGTTTGTTGATGTCTAGTTTCTTGAGTTTTTTAATATATTTTGGATATTGGCCCTCTGTCCAATGTGGGATTGGAGAAGTTCTTTTCCCACTCTGTAGGCTGATGTTTTGTCCTATTGACAGTGTCTTTTGCCTGACAGAAGATTTTCAGTTTCACGAGGTCCCATTTATTGTCAGTCTTAGTGCCTGCACTGTCAGTGTTCTGCTGAGAAAGTCATCTCCTGTGCAGTGCATTCGAGGCTTTTCGCACTTTCTCTTCTCTCAGATTCAGTGTTTCTTGTTTTTGTGTTGAGGACTTTGATCTACTTGGACTTGAGTTTTGTGTAGGGTGATAAATATGGATTTATTTGCATTCTTCTACATTCAGACATCCAGTTAGACCAGCACCTTTTGTTGAAGATGCTTTCTTTTTTCCATTCTATTATTTCTAGCTTCTTTATCAAAAATCAGGTGCCCATAGGTATATGGATTTATGTCTGGGTCTTCTATTCAATTTCATTGATCAACCTGTCTGTTTTTATGCTAATACCATGTGGCTTTTATTATTATAGCTCTGTATTACAGCTTGAAATCAGGGGTGGTGATACCTCTGGAAGTTCTTTTATTATACAGGATTGTTTTAGCTATCCTGGATTTTTTTTCATATGAAGTTGAGTATTGTCCTTTCAAGTTCTGTAAAAAATTGTGTTGGAATTTTGATGAGGGTTGCATTGAATCTACAGATTGCTTTTGGTAAGATTGCCATTTTTACTATGTTAATCCTACCAATCCATGAGCATGGGAGATCTTTTCATCTTCTGATATCTTCTTCAATTTCTGTCTTCAAAGATTTGAAGTTATTGTCATAAAAGTCTTTCACATGCATGGTTAGGGTTACCACAAGATATTTTATATTATTTGTGGCTATTATGAAGAGTGTTGTTCCCTGATTTCTTTCTCGGCCCATTTTTCTTCTGTATATAGGAGGGCTCCTGATTTTTTTTTGAGTTCATACTATATCCAGCTACTTCACTGAAGGTGTTTATCAGCTGTAGGAGTTCTCTAGTAGAATTTTTGGGATCATTTATGTATACTATCATATCATCTGCAAATAATGATACTTTGAATTGTTCCTTTCCAATTTGTATCCCCTTGATCTCCTTTAGTTGTCTTATTGCTCTGGCTGAACTTCAAGTACTATGTTGACTAGGTACAGAGAGAGTGGACAGCCTTGCCTCGTTCCTGACTTTAGCGGAATTGCTTTGAGTTTCTTTCCATTTAATTTGATGCTGGCTGTCAGGGTGCTGTAAATGGCCTTCTTTGTGTTTAGGAATGTTCCTCGTATCCCAGACCTCACCAAGACTTTTATCATGAAGGAGTGCTGGATTTTTTTCAAAGGCTTTTTCAGCAACTGATGAGATTATCATGTTTTTTCTTTTTTTTCCTTCAGTTTGTTTATATGGTGGATTACACCAATAGATTTTCGTATGTTGAACCATCCCTTCATCTATGGGATGAAGCCTACTTGATCATAGTGGATGATGTTTTTGATGGATGTGTTCTTGGATTCAGTTTCTGGGTATTTTATTGAGTATTTTTGCATCATTGTTCATGAGTGAAATTGGTTGGTAATTCTCTTTTCTCTGTTGAATCTTTGTGTGATTTGGGTATCAGGGTGACTGTGGCCTTATAAAATGAATTTGGCTTTTTTTTTTTTCTGTTTCTAGTTTGTGTAATAATTTGAGGATTAGCTCTTTCAAAGTCTGGTAGAATTCTGTGCTAAAACCACCTGGCCTTTGACTTTATTCAGTTGTCCAATTGTCTATTGTTATGTCTTCCTTTTCATTTCTGATTTTATTTGAATATTCTCTCTGTCTTTTAGATAGTTTGGATAAGCGTTTGTCTATCTTGTTGATTTTTCTCAAAGAACTAACTCTTTGTTTCATTGATTCTTTGTATTGTTCTCTTTATTTCTATTTTATTGGTTTCAGCCCTCAGTTTGATCATTTTTTGCTGTCTACTATTGGGTGTGTTTGCTTCTTTTTCTTCTAGAGCTTTTAGGTGTGGTGTTAAGTTGCTAATATAAGATCTATCCAATTTCTTTATATAGGCACTTAGTGCTATGAACTTTCCTCTTAGCACTGCTTTCATGTGTCCCCTAAGTTTGGGTATGTTGTGCATTCACTTTCATTGAATTCTAGGAAGTCTTTAATTTCTTTATTTCTGCCTTGACCCAGTAGTCATTCAGTAGAGAGTTGTTCAGTTTCCATGAGTTTGTAGGCTTTCTGTTGTTTCTATTGTTGAAATCCAGCTTTAATCCATGGTGGTCTGATAGGATACAGGGGGTTATTTCAACTTTCATGTATACTAGTCAGTTTTGGAGAAAGTTCTATGAGTCCCTGAAAAGTATATTCTTTTGTGTTTGGTTGAAATGTTTGTAGATATCTATGAGGTCCATTTGGTTCATAACATGTTAGCTCCAGGATTTCTCTCTTTAGTTTTTGTCTGGATGGCCTGTCCATTAATGAGAGTGGGGTATTGAGTTTCCTACTATTAATGTGTGAGGGTCAATGTGTAATTTAAGCTTTAGTGATATTTCTTTTACAAATGTGGGTGCCTTGCGTTTGGGGCATAGATTTTAAGAATTGAAATGTCATCTTGGTGGATTTTTCCTTTGAGTATGAAGTATCCTTCCCATTAATTTTGGTTTGAAGTCTATTTTGTTAGATTTTAGAATAACTACATCAGTTTGCTTCTTGAGTCCATTTGCCTAGGAAATCTTATTCCAACGCTTCACTCTGAGCTAATGTCCATCTTTGATGTCGAGGTATGTTTCTTATATACAGCAGAAAGATGGACTCCTATTTTTGCATCCATTGGTTTTTCATTATTGAATTGAGTCCATTGATATTGAGAGATTATTGATATTAATAACCAATCATTGTTAGTTTCTGATATCTTGGTGATGGTGGTAGCGTGTGTGTGTGTGTGTGTGTGTGTGTGTGTGTGTGTGTGTGTGTGTGCTCGCACGCACGTACTTTTGTTTTTGCTGGTGTGAGATTATTTATTTCCTGTGTTTTCATAAGTGTAGTTAACCTTTAACCTCCTTAAGTTGGAATTTTCCTTCTAGTACCTTCTGTAGGTCTGGGTTTGTGGATAGTGTTTAAATTTGATTTTGTCATGGAATCTCTTGTTTTCTTCATCTATGGTGGCTGAAAGTTTTGCTGGGTATAATCGTCTGTGCTCGCATCTGTGGTTTCTTAAGAGTCTGTAGGCCATCTGTCCAGAACCTTCTGGATTTTAGAGTCTCGGTTTGATTAGTCAGGTGTAATTCTCATATATCTGCGTTTATATATTACTTGACCTTTTTCCTTTGCAGCTTTTAATATTCTTTCTTTGTTCTGTATGTTTAGAGTTTTGACTATTATGTGGTGAGGGGACTTTCTTTTCTGGTCCTATGTATTTGGTGTTCTGTAAGCTTCTTGTACCTTTATAGACATGTCCTTCTTTAGGTTAGGAAGATTTTCTTCTATGATTTTGTTAAAAATATTTTCTGGGCCTTTAAGCTGGGATTCTTCTTCTATTCCTATTATTCTTAGGTTTGGTCTTTTCATACTATCTCAGATTTCCTGGATGTTTGTGTCAGGAATTTTTATATTTAACATTTTCTTTGACTGATGTTATCTATTTTCTTTATTGTGTCTTCAGCACCTGAGATTCTGTCTTCCATCTCTTGTATTCTGTTGGTGATGTTTGCATCTGTAGTTTCTGTTCTCTTACCTAGATTTTCTATTTCCAGAATTCCCTCAGTTTCTGCTTCTTTATTGTTTCTATTTCCATTTTAAGGTCTTCAACAGTTTTATTCATTCCTTCAACTACTTGTTTGCTTTTTTCTTGGCTTTAAAGGATTTATTCATTTTTCCAATTTTTTGTCTTTTCCTCAAGTTCCTTAAGAGATTTATTCATTTCCTCTTTAAGGACTGTGGTAGTTTGAATATAATTGATCCCCATAAGCTCATAGGGAATGGCACTATTAGGAGGTGTGGCCTTGTTGGAGGAAGTGTGTCACTGTGGGGATAGGCTTTGAGGTCCCCTATGCTCAAGCTATGCTCAGTGTGGCACAGTTCACTTCCTATTGCCTGCAAATCAAGATACAGTACTCTCAACTCCTTCCCCAGCATCATGTCTACCTACATACTACCATGTCCTGCCATGATGATAATGGACTAAACCTCTGAAACTGTAAGACACACACGTTTTCCTTTATAAGAGTTGTCATGGTCATGGTGTCTCTTTACAGAAATAGAAACTCCAACTAAGACAAGGACCTCTACCATCTTCATAAAGTTGGTTTTAAGGTAATTTTCTTGTGCTTCAGCAGTGTTGGAATATTCAGGACTTGTTGTAGGATAGCTGGGCTCTAGTGGTAACATTGCTCTGGCTCTTGTTGATTTGAGTTCTTACACTGGTGTCTAGGCATCTAGGTTTGGGGGAAGTATAGATCTAGGTGTCAATTTCTGAGTTGTCTTTGTTGGATGAGTGTTTTCTTTCTTGGTTTCTGTTTCCTCTTTGGTCTTCTGTCTTTGTGGCCTGGAATTCTAGAAGCCAGTGTGACCTCTGGTCCAGCAGAGTCTCCATCTGAGTTGGGGGCAGCACTTCTGGTGGTTAGCATGGCCTTTGGTCCAACGGGGCGGAGGGGGGGAGGTTGCTGCCCAGCTTAGGGGGTGGGACACAGTGATGAGGGGAGTGGGGACTAGGAATAGTGTTGGGGGGCACTGATAGAGTGGAGGAGGTCTCGAGTGAGCCACCTATCTGGAGTTCTGGCAGCTGGTGTGGTTTCTGGTCCAGCAGGGAGTCTCTGCCTGAGTTTGCCTGTCTCTTCTTCTGGCTGGTGTGGTCTTTTTCTGGCTGGTGTGCCCTGCAGCTGTTGAGTGGCATGGCCTGTCCTGAATCAACTTAAATTGAACTTCCTTACTAAACTTTTATTAACAATAACGTGATAATATTTTAGGTTTCTAGGAAAGTGATTTTATCATCAGCAAACAATGAATATTTATTTCCAGTGGTTCACATTTTGTCATACTTTCCTCACCTTTGATGGTTAACCTGTGTTGTTTGTGAAGTGAAAAAGAAAGAGTTTGGCTTTTTAGAATCAGCCAGGAGAAACACGGCTAAGCATGTCTGTGCAGGTGTCTCAGAGAAGTTTCAGTGTGGAGACAAGACTGACCCTGGCTGTGGCATGGGCACCCAGACTGAATAAAGTGGAGGCGAAGCAGGGAAGTCTGAACACAGCATTCCTCTCTGCCTGCAGAGGGCATGTGACCCGCCCTGTCAGCCTGCCTACCGCTTCCACTCCACAAGAAGCTAAACCCCATAAAACCCTGAGCCAGTGTAAACCTTCCTTCTCTCCAGCTGCTTTCCGTCAAGTACTTGTCAGAGCAACAGAAAACTCACTTGTGTCTGTACTGAGCCCTGGAACCCTGGCCTCCCCATGACTGCACGGGTTGTGGTGTTTAGATGGTAAATGATCTCTAGCTGCTGTTCAGGTCTTCGCTACATCAAGGAAGTATTGCTCAGTTGTAGTTTATTTACTAAGACCTTTACCAGGATTGTACAATACAGTCCATCAAGTGCTTTTTAAAAACAGTTTATTGTTTGAGTGGCAAGAGGCACGGGAGTGCCTGGTCAGAGGACAACTTTGGGAGTTGAGTTTCTCCGTCCACCATGTGGGTCCCAGAGAGAGAACTAAGGCCATCAGCATTAGCAGCAAGTGCCTTTACACTAAGCCATCTTGCAGGCCTCACAAATACTTTTTGACACTTAGCAAAATGATGTTTCTTTTTTCCTCTCTGCTGCTTTGATGTCACATAACAACTGTCGGCCTCTGCCTTCTGTCTTAGCTGGCTTCTGGCTTTGGATCACTTTTAATTCCTAAGTACTACACAGCATACACTACTGTTTAAATTAACAAATCGAGGTAAAGTTTGCATTCCTGTAGCAGAAATTTAACATAATTTAGATTCTTCAGATAGTAAATAGTATTTTTCTCTCTTTAGGCAGAATACACAGACTAAAATAGGCTTGTGAGGTGGGTCTCCTTCCTTTCAACAGTTCTGATCACTCGTCAGAATAATGGCCAGTTGGCTACCAGCAGACACTTAATCCCTGTCTGAAGGGCACTTTGGATGAAAGGAGAAAACCTAGACCAGTGTTGTCTTCGTTTCTCATCCTAGTGACTCACTAAAGCAAGTCTGTTGACTTTGTCTGGCCTGGGCTTTGAGGATTACCTATTGGTTTCAAAGCAAACACACTGAAACTTGTTCTCTGACTGTATTCTGTTGCTATAATGAAATAACAGGCAAGGTTACTTTATAAAGAAAAAAGGTTTACATAGCCCGCAGTCTTGGAGGCTCAAGAGACTGGCATCTGGTGAGGGCCTTCTTGCTGACATGGTCTCAAAGTGGTACAGGGCATGTCACGGCAAGAACTAGGGTGCAAGCATGTGTCTAGCCTCTCCCCAGCGACCTTCCGCAATCTAATGACCTCCTAAAGGCCTGACTTCTCACACTCCTGGGTTACAGTCTGTCCTCTTGGGCCTCAAGACCCAGTTTGACCCTCAGCATGGAGGCTTTTTTCTGTATTCCTGAACCTTTTGACAGTACAGAGATTCAGTCAACTGAGTCTTGGTGAAGTCTTGACAGTGGCATTATATTCCTTAGGACCTCACAGGAAAGTACAATGGGCGTGTGAGCTCTCTGAGGCCTCCCTGGCTCTGAGTGGCATGGGGGTATCCCATCACCTGGGCCGGAGGACAGTAAATGCTGTAGAATGGCTTGTCAGCCTTGCTGAGCCCAGTCCCTCCCGGGAAGAAATTCCCCTGCTTTGCTGTGTGTGGAGACAGCGCAGAGGCCAGCATTCAGCCTCACTTCCTCTGTCCTCAAGAGGTCTGTGGAAGGTGGAGTTTCCTGGAGATTAACTTGAAATTATCTTCTATTAACATCAGAACCACTTCTTAAAATATTGTAATACATTAGGTGACTAACAGCAGAGACTGTCCTGACAGCTTGTGAACTTAAAAATGTTTTCCTTGGAGCTGGAGAGATGGCTCAGCAGATAGAACTTACTGCTCTTGAAGAGGGCCAGAGTTCTGTTCCCAGCACCCACCCACATCAGGCCGCTCACTAACAACTGCCTGTAGCTGCAGCTCCAGGACATCTGACACCCTCTTCTGGCCTCTGTGGGTGCACACATGCACATACGTGCGCACGCATGCACACGTATGCAAATACGTGTACATACAAAGATGTTTTTGTTCCTAGTAAGATCATTCTTTTAATAGATGCAAGAGTTCCGTCCCAGCGCACCTTCTGGCTGGCCCACAGGTAGTGAGGACGGAAGATAAAGATGGCTGTGTCTGTCTTCTTTTCTGTCTCCCCAGTGGGTGCTGCCGTTAGCTTGGGTCTGTATGCATGAGGTGCATTTCTGGCTCCAGACAGTAAGCTCAGACTCCTCCTGAGGGTTTCATAGATGTAGATGGGGAAGCCAGCCACAGACGTCAGACATAAGGCCTTCCTCTAGGTGAGCCCTGTCTAAACCGGTTCCTGCACGGGCTCCTCCAGAGGCACAGCTGCTGACAGTGTCTGTGCCTGGTCACTTAGTGTGTCTGCGCTGCAGCTTTTCAGCAGTTAGAGTCCTGGGTTTTGGTGCGTGTGACTCTTAGGGGTAAAGGAGTGCACAGACATCTTCCTATAGCACCTGGGGTAGGATGAGTTCAAAACAACCACATGAGAAAGCAGGTGGCTAACATGCCATTTCCTTTCCTCAGGGAAGGCCGCTTTTAATGACTGGATAATTTAGAAATTATTCACCCCAAAGACTCAGAGGCCAAAGGCAGTAATAAGCCCACACAAAAGAAAAATACACATCAACTAGGAAAGTTAAGAAAACTCTTCAAGCTCAATTGTAACCAGAGAAATGCACATTTGAAAATCTGTTTACCTACTATGTGATGCAAATGAGTAAGCATGCCAGTGCTGGAATGCACAGGGAGTGGGCACATGGGCAAGTCTGCATTTAGGCATTTTTAATTCAAAGATGCTTTCAGAGTTTATAAAGCTCTCTGTGTGGTTTGTGATAGGGAAAGGCTGGGGCAACCTGAATATCTGTCAGTAGGAGGCCAGTTAAATACAGGGATATGCTTCGGCTTTTAGAAGTAATGAGCTGTACTTCTATTCTTATACACCTATTGAATAGAAAATTAGGCTACAGCACTGTAGCTTAAAAATATGCACAAAATACAACCTATATATTATATTTTATATAGGAGAGCTCTAAGATGTCTTCTAACAGATCCGGATACACAAGACTGTCCAAGGGAGTGATAACAATTAACTCACACTCAGAAAGAAGAGTAAATGGAAATGCGAAGAGAAGCAGGGTGGCGAGGGGGTGGGACATGCTACACACTCCCTAGAGTCCAAGACTATGACTGTTTTGATGTGGTTTATTTAAACAGAATAAACTGATCTGGGGGAAAGCAACAACTTGCTTATAGGAACTTCTAGAATTTGCTAAGGTCAGAAATGTTTTCCCACTAACATATGTGGTTTACATAGAGTATAAAGGGTGGGTGGTCTGCATGCTCATCTCCGCACCTGCTTTCTTTACGGGGGAAAAACCTGCACAACTGCATTTGCTGTCGCTTGGGTGGCTTTGTGTAGGTTGACTCATCTAGACAGAATACCAGCCTAGAAGGAGGAAACTGTTACTAGTGGTTTTGTTATTACAGCCCAGGCCTGTTTTTAAGCCTATGATCAAGTAACTCTGAACTGCCACATCTAGGTTTGGGAGGGGGAGTTGTTTGTAGTTGTCCTGTCCCACACTTGTCAATCTGCCCAAGGATGTAACTCATAGAGGAAACTAAAGGGGTAACAGTCAGCTGTCTAGGGATCCTTAATGAGGTGTCCTCTCCCCAGGACATGGAAGTTCCCTACCTCATTTCATATGGCAGCCTGCTTCCTCTCCTTTCCCTCCTGCGTAAGCCTTCATGTATGTAGGATGTTCCCTGAGGTCAGAGCTCAGTCTTCTCAGTCCCTCTCCTCCTCATTTTTTGAGGCAGGTTCTCACTGTGTTTCAGCTAGGCTGTCTGGCCACCGCGACCCTGGGGTCCTCCCTCCTCCACTCCCCAGTGCAGGGATTACAGGCCAACTGCAGTGCCTGGCCTTTACCTGGACGCTGGGGTCCCATGCAGGTCCTCATGTCTGCACAGCAAGCACGTAACTCTCAGAACCATCTCCCCAGCCTGGCCTGCTCTTCCCTTTCCATTCAGAAACATTTTGTTGAACCAGGACTGTCGTATATTGTTTCCAGATTTTTCTATTTAAGGAATTAGATGCTGTGAAACTTGCTATTTTGTATGCTAACCTAAAAATTTATTAAAAATTTAAAAATATCAGCTGTAAAATCTGTATTGAAAGCAAGACAAAACACCAGCCTACCACTCACTCAGTAGACCATCCAGTTTGCTAGTGTCGGTTGCCTGAGAGAAATGCATTCCCACGAGGAAAGGCTTCTAAAAAGGCACAGAAACAAGTTCCTGGCTTCTCTGTACTAGCCCCAACAAGCAGGAGAGTGTTCACCCGAAGACCCCACAGCAAACACCTCTCAGTGATGGCATTTGATTTTCACACAGAACAAGAGCCGCATGTTTCGTGTACAGTTTAGTGGGGAGTCTGAGGAAGAGGCGCTGGAGCACTGCTGCAGCTGTGTGCGGATCCTGGCCCAGTACATCACCGTTCAGGCACCTGACAGCATCGGCCAGCAGCATCAGCAGAGCCCAGGCCCACCGGGGGCAGGCAAAAGCCAAGGGAAGGAACCGCTGCAGCAGGGGGTGAGTGCTGATGTGCTAGGTCCACAAGAAACCCGATGGCATAATGCAGTGAGGACCCAGGTGAACTGTCACCTCTAACACCAGCTCAAGGCGATCCACTATGCTCTCCGAGCCTCCTCACTCACATATGCTCGAGTGTGTACACATGCGTGCATGCACACACACACAAATCATTTTTTTTTAAGATTTATTTTTTATGTATACAGTGTTCTGTCTGCATGTATCCCTGCAGGCCAGAAGAGAGCGCCAGATCTCATTACAGATGGTTGTGAGCCACCATATGGGTGCTGGGAACTGAACTCAGGACCTCTGGAAGAACAGCCAGTGTTCTTAACCTCTGAGCCATTTCTCCAGCCCCCCACAAATCATTTTTAAAAGTATCTGTTGAGTGATCTTTTCAATTCAAGGTTCATACTTTCAAATTAGCTGCCTAATCTCAAAGAAATGACAGGGAGCCTCAGCAGTATTTCAGTGTCATCACAGAGCAAGGGTTCTCAAAGCCTGATCCCTGGGACCCAAGGTCAAAACACTTTCATCACAGTAAAATGTTACCCACCACTTTCACTGTCCTTTAGGAGGACCAAAGACCTGTGGGTCTGGCTCCTGCCACTACAAGCCAAGCAGTGGACACAACTGCCAGCCGCCACACCCTTCCTTCACAAGGCATGCAGAGTAAAAAGGGCCCACACTGGATGAGTGCTGGTTGTTTCTGGAAAGCACCTGGGTGAGACACCTGGCCCCAGCAGCCAAACTGCCTCTGCCCTCACATGGTGCTTAACAGAGCCATGGGCACCCACCCCATAGCAGTGCAGCTTCCAGTGATCATCTCAAAGGGAAGCTAGGCCTTTCACCCCAGATAACAATGCACACTACTTACTGACAGGCACAGAAGGTCCCAGTTTTGGTTTTAGGATCTGTCCTCTAACCTGTGATCCTCCTGCCCCAGCCTCCAGAGTGCTAAAATTACAGGGTTGTGCAGTGTGCTGGGCTGGAAGTCTAAGTTGAAATCAGAATCTTGGAAAACTTGTGTCTACCACACAGGTGTTGGGCCTTCCTGACCCCAAAGACATTCTGAGCCTAAGTGAATGTGATTTACTCTTTATGAACCAGTGACAGACTCTGTTAACACCTGGAAGTTAGGTGTAGTTGACTGAACCAGTATCTATAGCTGACCAATGCATGGTACCTAAAGATTCCAAATGGCTGCGAGAGAGCTGTCCAAGTGCAAAACAGACAAGTGGCTGTGGTGTCGGGGCATTGCAAGTGCACTGCTATGGTTCAGTCTGTGCTGCCTGTGTGCACATAAACCAGTAAGGCAAGTTAGGGCCGCACCATCTAGGAACACATGCAGACTGGAGCTGTGAGCTGGAACAGCAGATGAAGGCTCTGGTGTGCTGACTTTAAAGGCTGGTCCCAACTGGCTAGGTAGAAACACCCTAAAAGTACTGGGTCTATTTTCAGGGTCTTGTCTCATCTGTAATTTGGTGTTTTGGATAGTTGAGACAGCCTGATGTTATACAAAGGCCATAAGCTCTGGTATCTGAACAGATCTAGGTCAGAGTTCTGGCCTGGTTTTGTGGTAGCTGAGTGATCTTGTGCAAGCCATGAACCTCCTCTGTGAAGTGGTGAGCGAGAATTGCTGGGAACACTGAACAGTGCCTGACAGACAAAACAGAAACCACACTGTCCATCACAATCGCTGCTGCCAGCATAGCTACCTTCTCAGCTCTGCTCTTCCTGCCAGTGAGCAAAGATCAGAACCTCCAGAACCCAGAAGGAACAGGAGACACACTGAGGTGGCAGAGCAGACAGCTAGGTAAATCCACTGAGCTTCCCAAGTTGACCCGCAACTTCTGACATGCAAATCTATATACATGCTTAGTCTACCTTAAAAGTTGAGGCATGGCCAAGTTCGGTTCATTGCTGCGTTCAAGTGTATGTCTACCAATACTATGTCCTTTTAGTCTGAAGTAGTTGTTCCCTTCTTTGCAGATAGGGATAATTCTATGTCTTTTCTATTTAAAGTTCTTGAGTCATTTCTTGGCTTTAGTTTTTACTTTTCCTCAGCCTTGTAATTTTGTTAATTGTGGCCTCACCAGGTGTTTCTCAATCAAGGGCCTTTGAGGCAACCCACCCCACCATAGGAGAGGGCTGGGCAGGGAGTGTGGGCAGACAGGAAGAAGGTGGTAGTTCTTATGACCTTTTCTTTTAGTGAGCACAGAGGTGGGTGAAGTCTGTTACTATGTGCATAAAGCCTTCCTCTCCTCTGCTGGTGAGGAGGCCCACCTGAGTCCAAGAGTCCACCAGATTCAAGAGTCTGGCCACCCTCAGCTGCTGTTCAGTGTTGGGGGATGGTATTTTGGCTGGCCTCTTTCCACTGGTGCAGCACCATGTGAACTGAACTAATAGGTGTCCCAGAAAGCACTGACAGCAGAGATGGAGGGTTACTAAGCACCAGAGTTTGACTTCTGTTAGAGAAACTATAGAAACAGAACATGTGATCCAGACTTACCTAAGGGCTCCTATATACTCCCATCCCATTCCCCACCCATATCCCACACCCGCCTTGGCCTTTTCTCATTTTGATTTTTGGTATCCACTAGTTCTCATTGTGTGCCCATCCCTATTTGGGGAGCAGAGAGGGTACTTTCAAGTCTGGTTTTCTGTCACCAACTCACTAGCAAGTCAGCTTCTTCATAGAAGGCAGGCTGAGTAACCTCTTCTTCTGGCAGACAGACATGTTTCTGATGGACAAGAGATGCCCTCAGAGAGCAGTTTATTTTCTCTATTACCTAGCACAGGGACACTCTTCTCCTCAAGATTAGCAGTGTGGCTACAGGTTCCCAGAGCACGGCCAGGCCTGTGGATGTGGTAGGAGATAAACTTGGCTCTTAGCAGGCTACAGAGTTCCAGAGGATGGGACCTCTGTCCTGTTCATCTAATGCCCATCCTGTATCACTCAGTGCCTTGGATAAAGTAGAAACAGTTGCTAGAACTATCTAAGGAATTTTATTTAATGAAAAACTCACAACTGCACACTGTTCAAAATGAGATTCTTACAATGTACTCTTATTAAAATGCTGTCTTACAGCATGCAGGGGTTCCATAAGCACATAGGGTACACAGGGTGGCACACAGTGCTCCTGCTTCCTTGGATCATAGTCTTGAGTCACACATGGGTCTTCTGGGCAGAAGTGCGCTGTGATAGCTAACTGCCCATCAGGCCGAGACCACCAGGTAGACGGTGATAGGTACCTGTGCTGTGGTACCTATCACCAGGACTGTCTTTCCTAAGTACGTTTCTTTGTTTGTCTGTCTCCAGAGATGAACCCTTGGAGCTGAGGACTCAAGAGCACCCCACTGAGATCAATCTCTAACCCCCTCCTCTAACTGTATGTTTCTCTGCAGCCTTACCTGAACCTGGAGCAGCAGGTGTATATGGCAGCTGGCACTGGTGCTCTGGAGGGAAGGACTTCAGTGACGCATCTAGCTCAGGTATCTCTGTGCTGGGTTTTGTCCTAAAAATGGTAGTCCACAAGAACTGATATTCCTCAAGTCTTTCCCTTGCTATAGGAAAGAACCTAAGTGTTCCGAACAGAAGCTAAAAGGACGGTGGCTGCCGTTTACCCTGCCCTTCGAGTACAGATGGTGGTGGCCTGTGCAGACTGCCTGCCTGAGGAAATGAAGAGGGGCTGCTTACCGTGCTAGAAAGAACTTAAATCACCACCTCCCCAAAAGGACAAAAGAAATGAATTCAATTTTGGAATGAAGATTGTAAACTATTCTAAAACAAATACCCAAACCAAATCTGGACTATAATTCCTGCAGGGCCAACCTTCAGTGCTACAGTCTCAACTAAGGAGCGTTGGAAAGTAGGTGGAAGGCATATAAAAAAAAAAAAAAAAAAAAAAACAAAAACCTATTGCTGTTTTTCAGAACATGGGCTCTGGTAAAGATGGCCTTGGAACCATTTCCAGAACATTTAACATGAACACCACACTTCCAAGGACACAGGTGATAAAAGCCATATGAGCTGCCCGTGCCTACAGACCCACCTCTCCTACCCCCGATTCTTTAAATCCTTGGACCAACGGCTGTATGCCACAGCTCATAAACAGTGAGCTTGGTAAGTCTGCCTGAGCCCAGGGAGCCTACTCAGCCCTTTGAAGAACTATTGCCAGGACCCTTCAGAATCTTCTTTGGCTTGCTATCTCAGCTGCCTTGCAGACAGCTCCTGCCCACTTGTAGTTCCAGTCACACTTATAGTTGTCAGCTGTCCCCCTCTGCTGGAATCCCGAGGAGTTTTTGGTTCACTATATCCTGGCTATACCAGGCAAGGGCTTTGTGCCAGCAGCTCGTGCTTTCCGCAGAGCCAGCATATCCATCAATATGCAAGGATGAAGAGTTTTTATTTGAATAGTATCTATTAAACTGTGTAAAGAGTGGAACATAAAGAAAAATAAGGGCTTTTGGGGGTGGGGTGGGGGTCTGGCTTACCACTAAAAATAAAATGGGGTAGTTACAGATAAAGAACTTGAGAGAAGGCAGCAGGAAAGCAAATGCTTATGTATGAGACCCTGGATTCAATCCCCAATCTGCACACACAGAAGAGGGGAAAAAAGACAGAATTCTTATCCTTAATGACCCAGCAACTGTGAAGGTAAAAAACCTTGTCCAGCAGTAGGTAGACTTTTTTTTTTCTTTGTTCTGGGGAGTGAGTGAGCAGGGCAAGGTGCTGCGCTCTTACAGAGGAGAACACTGCCATCAGTGGGGCCCCAGCAGCTGATTTACACAATACTGACAAGACCAGAAACAGCACGAATTTGTTCTGACCTTTTGGGCAGATCATCCTGTGAATACAAAGTTGGATAAACTTCTTGGAAGCCAGTTAATATAAACCAAGTTTATTATTCTACTTTCTTACAGCTGCATTTCAGATATATAGTTGTACATAGAATGTTTATTATAATACTGTTTACAATTAAGAATGGAATCAACATAAATGCTCACTATCCTAAGTGGTTAAAGTACAGTATTACTACACATATGAGAACTGTGATCAGGGCCAGCAAGTGACTCAGTGGCTAAAGGTGATTTGTTGCCAAGCCTGATGACCTCATTTTGATTCCTTGGACCCATGAAGTGGAAGAAAAGACCTGGTTTCGGCAAGTTGTCCTCTGACCTCCGTGTGTGTCATGGCAACCTCCCACAACCTCCCCAGCAACAAGTAAATCAAATTGATGTCAAGCCCTGTCATTGGCATGGACAATCATAGCACACTGATTTTTTTCCTTAAAGCTATGAAATACCATTCTTTCATATACTAAATTTGAAAGTATATATAAACACTGTTGCGTGTTAACAGCGGCTCTCAATGGAGAACACGATGGACTATTTTCATTTTCTCTTTACTTCCTTTAGGCAGAATCTAAAACTCAATTTAAATTTAGAAAGGTAAATTCCTGTTATTGATACATGTTATTCTTAGAGAAATACTCTGGAACACAGGCAGTAAGCCATGTAGTATTCCCACAGAAAGAGAGCTACCTTTCTGACAGGAGTTATCTACCTGACAGCATTAGTGTAAGCAGTCTGCCAGACACATGAGCCAGAGATCCAAAACTAAGTGGATCTCAACAGCTGGAACTCACTGACTCCACGTTTGTCAAGAGATGACATCTTTCAAATAGTCAAGCACAGTCAGACTTCAGTTTGAACTCTAATATTTAAACTTATGAATTGGTTTTCAGGGTTGGTGATGTAGGCCCACATGAAGCCCTGGGTTCTATTCATATGCCTGTAACCCTAGTACTCAAGAGGTAGAGGCAGGAGGACCAGGAGTTCGAGATTACCCTTGGCAACATAAGGGGTTTGAGACCACCCTGTGCAACTTGAGACCTCTTAAACAAGAAACCCACAATCAATCCCAGTGCCAGGATTGCAGGTATACCACACTACTTCTGTTCACATGAGTTCTGGCACTTTATGAGCTCACCTCTCCAGCTCCTTAATTGGTTTTAAAATGTTGCAGGTTACCCAAAGCCATATGAATGTCCAATAAATACATGAATTGATGTTCAGTATTACTTCTGATCAGAGAAATGTAAATTAAAACTACAATGAGACAGCTCTGCATGTTTTTTAGAAAAGCCAAAATTAAAAACAAACTCAGAGGGCCAGTAAGGTGGCTCAGTGGGTAGAGGTACTTGCCAGGCAAGCCTGATAACCCAAGTTCAGTCCCAGACACCCTAAATCCCAGCATTCCTGTGGCAAGATGGGAAGCAGAGATAAAAGAATTTATTGAAGCTACAAGGCCAGAAACAAGAGAGATCCTGTCTCAACAAGGTGGCAGGAAAGAACTGACTACTAAAAGTCATCCTCTGGTCTCTAGGTACACATTGTGGTATGTGTGCCCCTGCATTTCCATACAGTCACAATACGAAGAAAAACTGCAGTACTTCTAAGTGCACAACGATAGGGCCCTGGCAGTTTGCCTTAAGTTACTTAGTACACTTAGTATATGGCCCAGCCATGCTACTCCTAGGTATCTGCCTATTTTAATAAATGAAACTCTGAATTTAAAGAGGCACAGTAACACATGCCTGCAATCCCAGTACTTATATAAGGTGAACACAGAAGGGTTCACACAGGTGAGTCAGAGAAAACTGTCTAGGCCACATGGTAAGATACCATCTCAAACAAACCTTCTGAACATTTATAGCAACACAAAGCAAAACCCAGGCCAACTGAAAGAGAATGTGTGAATTGTGGTACACCTGCACCACTGAATATTTAATTTCAAAAATGGGAATGAATTACACATACACTTAACATTAACCCATATTAAGTGAAAGAAGCCAAAATACAGATGCTCTCCAGCTTACAGTGTGGCTGAATCTGTATCAAGTCATTGTAAAGCGAAATACATTAAAATGTTTCAAACACCTAAACTCTGGAACATTATAGTTTAGCAACATAAGCGTGGAGTACAGGCTACAGACCTTCGTGCCTGGGACAGGAAGCCAGAGCTCACCATGCTGCCTGCATCTCATGTTGCTACCGAAGGAAAGGACAAGCGCTAAAGTGCAATTTCTATGGAATGCATACTACTTTTATTCCACTGTCTAGTCAAGAAATCAAGGGAGTGAGACTCATTAAAAAGGGAGTTTACACTATGATTTATTGTACAGAAGATAACATTTTTTAAAAAGGCAACATGAAGGCTGGAGAAGAGATTCAGAGTTATCCAGCCTTAAGGGTTTGACAACAGTCAACAGCACAAGAAATTTTTTTTTTAGGACACAAAGCATCCTGTATTTTGATTGTGGGAAAGGTTGCGTGTTTCTGTCAAATTACTCAGATGGCCACCACCAAAAAAAAAAAAACAAAACAAAACACAAAACCATGACTTTTGTCGTTTGGATGGTCACTTTACAACCACCTCCCCCAACCCTGCTTTTGTTGGTGATGCTAAGGATCAAACTCTACACTTTATCCATGCTATGCAAGTATTCTATCACTAAGCTACATCCCCAGGTAGACACCTATTTCCATTCAGAATCCACCTTCCACATGAAGAATGTTAGTAGCATAGTGTTTGTTCCCTGGATCTCAACTTTATAGATACATCTCCTTAAGGATCCAAGCTTCTCTTACTTTTTGTATATATCTAGAAAATAAAACAGTAAATACTACCTAGCTATAATATAGGCATTTGGGACCAGCCTGAGTGATAGTGAAACTCTTGTTTTTTGTGAGGGTGGGGAGACAGGAAGCAGGGAGACAATACAAGTGTGCCAGAGGGATGAAAGAAGGAAACATAAACACAACCTAATAAATGTGAAACCTAACTGTGGAAAAGGACTTTGTAAAGCCAGGAACTTTTAGTTTTGGGGTAGTGTTTCTCTAAATTTTAAGGCATTGTTTCCTATATTATATCATCTGGGATAGTGTTCCCACCCGCAGTCAACCCTCCCTTTTTTTTGGCACCCCTGCAGAGACTCCTGGCATCAGAGAAGCTGCCCCTAGCCTATGAACAATCTTCATGGGGAGCAGAAGAGTTGCGCCCCTTTCTACGCTTATGCCTCATGGATCAAAACTTCCCAGCATTTGTGGAAGAGGTGGAGAAGGAACTTAAAAAGATCACACAGAGCTAAGAAACCAAAGCCCTGCACACATATGCAATTAAGGAACTGAAAATATTTGAATAAAGAGTATTATTCCAAGCACCTTTTATCAATGTTTTATTGTTAAAAAGAGGTGAATCCACTTTTTTTTGTACACCATTGCACTTCAATAATTACACAGAACACAAGTACATGCATCTACAGTTAGTACCGAATGAGAACCCAGTCAGGTTATAAAATCTATCATCAATCATTAAATCGATGTGAAAAATACAGTGTCAAACCAAAAAGTATAACTAGAGTTGCATAGAGTATCACCATGCTATTAACATTTCAGGGTCATTGAAAACAAAAGGGGAAATTATAAAAGTTGCCTTGATCGAATGTACAAGAATAAGTAGTTCAACACATCAGTGCAAAAGATTTCAGAATTTACATGATTTGACAAAAGGAAAAGTCACTTAAAAAGCAATCATACATATATACTGCAATTCATTACAGCTGTTCAGTGGACTGTTCCAGGTTCTTAAAAGTTATAGGGTAAGCCCTTAGAATGAGACTTAAGTTTACACTCTCATGTACCAGAACTGCAGCTTCCTCATCTGACAACAGACAATAAGGAATGAGTATCAGCAGCTTAAAAATGAAACAAGCGTTTAGTTTATTTTGGATTTCTCCCACCCCCAAAAATATAAATATATATATATATTTATATACTGTATATATCTGTAGGTTTTGCTGTACTTTACAAAATGATCACTAGATGGCAGCAGTGCATTTAGAGCTTTGCCAATTTAACAGCTGCATATGTAAAAAATGGCGCATGCATGATCTGATCCTCAGAGGACCTTTTCACTTCTATTTAAATATTTTACCAAAGGGAGGGGAAGCAACATTCACAGCACATCAAGCCCAAAATAGTTTACACCTTCTACACTGAAGCATTGTTTAAAATGTACCTGGCTAGGTCACCCTTATAGGAGAGGCTAAATAAGGCATGCTTTAGACGGTCATTGTGGTGTTGCTCACTTGAAGGGAGAGACCAAAAAGGTCCAAGCAGAAAATGTAGCAGGTCATGATGCCACCGTTTTCAGGAACCTAAAGAGCTGTAAAGGAAGTATTAGAAATTAAGAATATGCACTGTCACTCACAGCTGTCAGTGCCACATCAAACAAAGCTTTGGTTCAAACAGCATGCTCAGGGATGTGGGATGAACTTCTGATCTCCATGTGTGTAGGCATGCTGCCTTACGGCCACCACCTCTGTCTTGCCTTCAGCGGAGATCACGCATGGTACTAACAGGCTTTTGGGATACTCTATCTAAGAAGGTAACAATTTGTTTCTTTTTAAAAATATGTAAGGAGACTGCAATGCAAGGTATTTATTGTGAAATAAACCTAATATAAATATGTGGGTCAACACAGCTGAAATACATTCCCTTTCCATACATTGCAGTGAACAGAAAGAACTTTTTCCATCAGTATCAGCTATTCTGAAATTAACAATAAGGTCTTACCACATAACACGAACTACTGAAGAATTCGTAGAAAGGTGAGCAGAGGCACAGTTCATTTGAATAGAACTTTTAAATCTCTAAAGAAGGCCATACTTACATTATAAGCAGTACTTAATTTGTGTTTCTCTGGCGCAAGTTTTTATCTTTGTGATTGTTGGTAGAGTTGGTTTTCCTTTGGAGGAAAAATTGCACTGTGTGAGTTCAACTAGTCATTATCGTTTGAAAAATACAACACATGGAAACAGAGACTCTTCACTTCCTTCCATCCCTGGTGTAGCAGCAAAGTCTACTTCTAACAGTAGTGTATAACATTCCTTACATAAAGTACCTCCTACTTTCAATGAATAGATCCTTCAGACTCCCAAAGGCAGACAATGCTTTCCCTTTGATTTCTAAACTATGCTTACAGGGTTTCTCTGTAGCGTTAGAACCTATCCTGGATCTCACTCTGTAGACCAGGCTGGCCTTAACTCACAGAGATCCACCTGTCTCTGCCTCCCAAGTGCTGGGATTAAAGTCATGCGCTACCACTGCTCGGCTTGAACACTTAATTTCTTAAATGATAAAAGATGACCAGCAACTAGCCATGCTGAGCCCTTTGGCCATTAACCCACCAACTGCCCCTCTGGTTTCTTATAACGTCCAACTCTAGGAAAGCCTGGTAGCCTTGGACTCATTCCATGTTACAGCTCCATCTCTCGTCAGCAATTGTTAATGGAACTAGACAGTAGTTTGTCTAATTCTACAGTCCAGTTTGAAGTTGACTTGGTTATACTGCTTACTTCTCCTATATTATCAGTTTAAGCATGTCAAACGCATAATCTTTTTTCAATTTCTTTTGCATACTATTCACTTGTATGGCTAAAAACAAGACCTGGCCTAGGAATCAAGAGGTCACCAGTCAGAATTCTGTCAGGCTTAAAAAGTGGCGGTGGTGGCACACACCTTTAATCCCAGCACTCGGGAGGCAGAGCCAGGTGGATCTCTGTGAGTTCGAGGCCAGCCTGATCTACAGAGTGAGATCCAGGACAGGTACCAAAACTACACAGAGAAACCCTGTCTCAGAGGAAAAAAAGTGTACACTGCAACTTTCATTGTAAGGGAATTGCCTTCTCTTACAATCTTTAGTATTCCTTTTGGCCAAACTGCAAACACAACACAATTCAAACTGTAAAATCTATCCAATGAAGTACTCACATTGGCCCGGCTGGTTCATCATCTATATGAGATGTTCGGTTTTTAATGATCCATGAGATAGAAGAGAAGAAAGGAGAAAGCCATTAGACTCTGCCTAAGAATGAACAGGACAGTCAAGTGCAAGTGGCAAACATGGCTATTCATAGCATTTATTAAAGGCCATTCCATCTGGAGGTGCAAAACACTCATGAAGTTGTTTCTAGATTCAGTTTTAATGGCAGATATGTTCTTTCAATGGTTTTAGTTAACACTTTGAATGCTCGTCATGAAAAACTGCAACTGTAGCGGACAGATAGGCTGCAATATCATTGTACTCATCTTGTCCCCAAGTTCCAGTGGTTCACTCAAAATAGATGAGAAGACAAACCAACATTTCAGTTGTAAAATCCTGCTGTTTGTTTTCTTGTGGAGAATGTATGCAGTTCTTCAATGTAAATGGATGTGTACATTCTATACATTTAACCACACATCCTCACTTCCCCAGAGGGCACTGTTTTTCCTGCTGTTTTACAATCTTTATGAGGTCACTGATCTGAAGCATGAGACTGAGGAAGATGAAGCCATAATAGTTCAACCTAATCCTTGGCTACCCATGCTCAACTGGGCCAGGAAGAGACATATGAGAAGCAGAGGATGTTCTGTGACATCATAGGGAGAGCTGAAGAGTGACACCCTTCTATAGAACTCCACACAAAAAGATGGGCTCACTTTTGTGCCCTGGCCAAAACAAGAAAAGCCATAGGATGTTTGTTTTTTTAATTAAAAAGTTTTTGTCATTTGCATTTAGAAGCCTTATTAATACTTCATAATTCTGACAACTTGGTCTTCTCTTAGTAGATATGCATACATCGAGAAAATGTTATTAAAATAAAAAAAGTTATTTAAAAACTCACAAAAGGAGGATACCAAGTAAGCACCCTTTGTTTTTACTGTACAACAGTTGGGTGCTTTCACTGAAGGCATCTAGAAAAACTCTCAGCAGGATTCCACAAGGGGACTTGGTGCACATGAAGCAGTTATGGAGATTACAATCTTGGTGTAGGCATCTGCAGGAGCACATATCAGGAGTAATGTCTGTCAGGGAGACATTGCTCCACCTGTTCCTTTCAGGCAACGGAGAGGCAAAGCCACCGCCAGCACACAGTGACTGGAGCAAAACAGGATTTAAAACAAAACAAAACAAAACAAAAACTAACCACAAACCAATGACTCATCAGCAAAACAATAGGCTAGCAACATACCAGTGTCCACAGGAGTCCACCACTAACAACACTGCTATTAAAAGAGGTACAGAGAACAAACTAGGACTCAGGACACCCAAGACATCTGTTTGCTGTGTATGCAGTGGAAAGATACAAGGACATACCAGGTACTAAGACACACAAGCCCAGCCTGAACCCTCCCCTCCACAGCCTACTGGTCAGCACCCAGGGCAGGCCAATCAGATAACATGCTAGAAGCTAAGCACCTTGGGAATTTAAAGACGACACAGGAACAAACTGATTAATTTTAGTGTGCACCCCAAAATACAAAATTCTAATGCAAGACAGCCAAATCCACTCCCAACTTTAAAAAAACAAGAGAAGGGAAAACACAATAGCAAGGCCAGTCTTTTCCTAGCAGGACACTAGACTAACCCAAGCGCACTTCACACCACAGTCCTTTCTTTTGGCGTGGGGATGTACCCTGGTGTCTAAACCACTTTCCAACGGAACAAGCTAGCCACATGCAAGGGTTTGCATGTGAGTATGAGCAACAGTGTCTCTGGTGGAGCTGCCATGCCTGAAAGTGGGAGCAGCTGTGACTCACAGTGTCTAAATCCCAGGAACCCCCTTTCATTCCCAAATCCACTTGGACACCACAAAGAAGAGGACACCCCACCCCACCCTGTGCTGAGCCACTGCCTGCAGCACCACTCTCCCATACAGGCCAGACAAAAGAACACCTTGACCTCCACAGGAGGTCAGGAGAGAACAGAGTTACAGAGAAAGGCACAAAATAAAGTAAATGAGGACTAAACAGCAAACTGAAAATCCAAATTAGTTGTGAAAGTGAATGAAGTAAACTTGAAGAAAGTGTTAACATTATGAACTGTGCATTGTATAGACTGAAGCGGAGATTAAACAAACTCCAAAAGCATGCATATCGCTCACTTACCACCATGTTTTTAAGGGTTTGATGCAATTGAAGGGGGAAAAAAAAGAAGTCACAGTAACCGACAAATATCAACATACCCCCAAACCCTCAGGTCAAAGCCGCCTTAAAGACTGTTCTCTCCACCTGGGGATTACTCACAGCCACTGGCTAGATGAGAGGAGAGGACTGAGGGAGAAGGAAACAAGATGCTTCTGGAATCCATTGGATGAGTGTGACGCTCCTGTTGGAGTGGTGCACAGACTGATTTGCCTGAATGCTCTCTCCTCGCTGAAGTACGGCTGCCCTCAAGGCCCGTCCCACCCCCATCCTGACACACACACACACACACCTCATTATCTGGGGTGGGCACTGAGATGCAGTAAGTAACATACTGCACCCACTATACAACATAAAGTGATGGCTTTAGATTCAAAACAGTCAAGAGTTGATTCTGGTCAAAGCCCCTATGCCACTTTAATCACCTCACTGGGGTGTGTGTGTGTGTGTGTGTGTGTGTGTGTGTGTGTGTGTGTGTGTGTGTGTGTGTGTGTGTGTTCGATCTTTTTTTGTGGAGTGGAGTAATAAGATCTTTATTCCCCACACTGGCCCAACTCCCTACATGGCTGAGGGTGACCTGCTTCCACCTCCTAGGTGCTAAGCTTCCAGGTATGCACTGCCATGGATGTTTCTAAGTTGCTGAGGATCGAAGGTGGAATCGTGCCTGCCAGGCAAGCCCTCTACCAAATAAGTTACGTCCTCAGCCACCACCACCATCCCTTGGCAGAACCTGCTATCTAGCCTAGGCTGGCATCAAACAATCCTCCTGCCTCAAGTGCTAGAGTTTATTGTGGTTTGCCCCATCTCTGAATCATTTTCCATGTTTCATCTGTATTTTCTCACAAGGTACTTGTGACTGACCCTAGTTAAGCACACGGAATGTATTTTTGGTGTCACGTTACCAAGTCCCTCTTTTCCGGCATCTCTGGCCTGCTATGAAGCTCCATATGCTACCAAATGCTTTGATCAACTGACAAATTTTGGACTATCAGAACAAGGCTTCAGTTCAAAGAGTCTAAGAGAACTCAGGTCACAGTTACTAAACAGTGCTCTCCCTCTTCTGCCCCTCAAACTTGCTATGCTAGTACCTCCTCCACCAGTAACTTCAGGAAGAATCCTTTGACCAACTTAAAAAATTATCCCAGTGTGAAAATTGAAGAGTTTCTGATGCTAGTATTTTCTTTCTTAAATCAGCTGTTTTAACTCAATGCCTTCAAGGACACCAAAATATCTAGTAGAACGGAAGGCCCCAAGACTGAGCAGGTTCACCCCAGCCTGTTTACCAGTGGGTAGAAGGAATCCTGGGAGGGATATGTTAACTGTACTCTGAGCTGAGTCAAAAAGGGACCAACACAAATGTGGCTCCAAGTAGGAGTCCAGTTGTAACAGAAGGAAGACTGCACTACTTAACACTCTCGGCGTACTCTCCATGAAAGGCAAAGCTCTGAATGGACTCTGTAATTGACTTGTTACTAGAAACACTAAAAGTGAAGTGCATGTGTAAATAATCTACCTATGAGATAACTTATGTGGCACTGGTCCTCAAAAAGATCTAACAGGGGACTAAAGAACTGTGTGATTTCTTCTATGAAATGGCCTGAGTACTCAGGAGATAAATGGACCAAAGCCGCTTTCAAAGAAAGCAGTTAACCTCAACCATATACATTTTCAGTGCGAGAAATCGAAAGGGACACATGCTTTTCTAATTCTGTATTTGTGTTCTTTTATATTGTTGCACTGTTCACTTAGTGCTTTCTACTTAAGCAGAAAAGTTACCAATAACTACAGACTACCGAAAATATAAGTACATGAGTTTCTTTTTAGAGTTCACTGAAGCTCAAATCAACCACAGATGTTGGTAATAAAAAGCACACCAGACCTATAAAAACTTCACGTTTTCATAGTGGCATAAAGAGGCTAACAGCCACGATTATAGGTAAGATTTCATCACTAAAACATTCTGAGTTTGTCTCAGATAGAGTACACCTCTTCATTCATCCTCAACAGACTAAAAATATGTATGTGTATCTACAAGTAAATTAAGGGAGGAGAAAATAGGAACAAAGCATCAGTGAGTTTGCCGTTCTTATGAATTGAGATGGGAGCTGAGGAGAAACTTAACAAAGGAAAGGCCACAACATAAGGAAAATTCACTGAAGATCAACACACACCCCTCTTCCAGAAGAAAAGCCAAAACCCAAAGAGGGAGATGGAAGCAGGGAGAAGTCTGACAATGCTGAAGGGGGCAGGGAAGTGGAGGTGGAAAATGGACCCTGGACCGTACTGGCTGTCGGGAAAGGAGAGATGGTGAACAGTGCGATCATTCCGGAATCCCAGATTTTCACCCAATCCAACAACAAAGAAGTAAAAGCTGCTTGCATGATAATATTCTCCCGAAGCCAGTGCAAGGAGGTTCACTTTGCACTTACCCTGCAGTCATCTGTTTTACGGAGAGTCCATTCACTCTCTATAGAAATGTAGCTCGTGCTTTTCCATCCAGGAAGCTCTTCGAAGACTGGCTCTACCAGCCACCCTCCCTCCCCCTTCACTTCAACCACCAAGAACTCTTAAGAGGAGAGCTGCTCCCATGCACAGGCATGTGCCTGTCAGACAGAACTACCTTTAACAGTTTCTGAAGTCTAACCTAAAACATGCTGGGACAGAAACACTAACACAAATGGCTTATAAGACTGGTCCCTCTGGTAAGGACAGGCTAAGCCAATGTGCAACTGCTGTGAAAATGGCAGCCACCCTTGTCTTAAATTTAAAAACCAGACTTTGAAGCCCATCTTTGCCTTTTCTTAGCTAACTTTTTGGCTCCTCAGCTTTATATAAGTTGAAGAAGGTGGTATTTGGCACAGCTAGTGTTGTATCTGTCTCAGTCTCTCTCTGGCCTTTTGGGGATCCCATCCCCTTCCAGTGATGAAGAACAAACTCCAGGTCTTGGGCTCTAACACCGACCTAAATCTAAGCCCTTAGGCTCCTAATGTTTGAAACATTCTAAGAGGATGGGCCCTTTTTAGGAATGAAATGTGACTTCCCAGACAGCCAAGCTGTAAACATCTGAAAGGTAGACGACCTTCTCCCTCCCTTATTCTCAGGTCTGAATCTAGGCACAGCACTCTACCTTGGGAGTGTCTTAACATTTAACAAGAAAAAGAAAAACTTGGAGAAAGGGGCATCAGGGACACATGAAAATCCTAAGAATGCAGCTTCACTTCACAGAATGAGAAAGCAAAACTGGGGATATCCTTTATTGCAAGGAACTGGACAAAGGCCCCCTACTTCCAGCTCGTCTCTCTCATTTTTCTATCCGGCTCATCAGGACGGAAGCCCACCAGATCTCCCTCAGAGATGAATGTCAAGACTTCCTACCCATCTCAGTACTCAACTCCACTCAGACTCTACTTAGTTCAGACAAGAGACTTAGAGCTGCTAAGAAGAAAGGAAAAGAAAGAAAAGGTGGTTGTCGCTCTTAAACATTCTTTTCAGAGTCTAAAGCCATGCCATGCTTTTGAGGCTGTACTCTCTCCAAGGGAGTACAAGATCTCACTTGGTGCTGTCCACTAACAGATATGGTATGATGTGGAGATAGGGAAACACACTACTGCTCAGTGATATAGATCCATCAAGTCTGGGGGAGGACACTGTACCACAAGTACAGATGGTAGCCAGCACCACCACTGGCCCCAGGCAGTCTGCACTGAGCTTGGGGTACATCCTCTAGTCTAGACAGTGACAGGCAAGGGGCAGTTATGGCTAGTTGACCAATCAATTTCTATTTGCTGATACAGTATTATAGTTCATAGGGGAGAAGATGAGGAGCTTTTTAGTGAATACTAGTGATTCAAGCTTCGATAAGTTCTCTGTTCTATTCACAGGGTTAGAAATCAAAAATCTATAACCAAATATACAAGACTTTCCCACAGCTTTCCCGATTTTAAGCATATCCCGCATATCCAGGTCTCATGCTTTCTAATGACGGTTCCAGACGGGTCTACTCCCATGGTATCTTCTGTAACTCGGGGCCAGCTGGGGAAATGCCCTGAGTGTGTGCTGAGGAGTTGGCACTTGGCTTCCTAAACCTAGAGTAAGCTACATCTTCCCTGCCATTCTTGTCAGTGGGACACAAACAGAAAAGCCAGAAGAGAGCCTTGAAGACCTACCAAAGAGACCAACAAAAGGAACCCAAGTCTGGCTCCTTCTAATGGCTTTCTGAACAGTCGTCTAGACTGGGTTGGGACAGTTACCTACAGGGACTATGCCAGGTAATCATGTGACAACCAATTATATACCTTAAATCTGCCTGAAAGGACAGGTGGCCTGTGATCTTGGGGTGGCTTCTAGGCTTGACTTGGATTCTCCTCAAGCTCAATCTGCCTGATGATCTGTATTGAAGGAGGACAGAGCTGAACAAAGAGTTTGACAGCTGCCCATTCACCACATGGCCTGAAGGCCAAGGCCTAGGGTTTGGAGAACACCTAAACAGGGAGAGAGCTAATTATATCTCTAGGTGGCTAATACAAAAATTGTGGGGAGTGGGGAGCACAGATTATCACTAGTATGAAAGTTTTCTTTCTTCTCTTTCGGTACTTAACCAGATCCTTATATTCCTCTTTCAGTACTTGGAAACCACCCAAGAACCAACCCCAACTTTACTGTTTTGTTGGGATGCTCTTACCATCAGGAACCTCATCTGGCCTCTTCCTCTTCTCATACACAACAATGATCACCACAAGGATGATGATTTCAGCCAGAATTCCCAAGAAAGGCCAAAGTGGGGCAAGGTGGCTCCGTACCCTGAGGACGGTGGAAACGGAGGCAGTGCCAATGGAGTTGGTGGCATTACATTCATACTCGCCGGGATCTTCTGTGATCTGGAGATTCATAATATTCAATTCAGTGTAATTCTCCTTGTTGATGATGAAGAAGCGACCAGAGTTATTGGAAATGTCCTGGGGGGAAAAAGGCAGGTCAGAGTAGATGAGCTACCCAAGGAAGGGTGACAATATCCTCATTCTTATCAGGATAATGGCTGGAATGAGACACCATCTTTGTTCAGAAGATTCTGAGCACTTAACTGATGACTTCCCTTCAGGATTCAATACACTTCTGGTAGAAATAGGGTACAAATTTCCATTACTGTTGATCCTTTGAACTTCTCCAACTTCCAGAGTGAGTGGAGGCCTGCTGCTTGCAGACCCTACAGACAGACAAATTAACAAATGCTGCTTCAAACAACAGGGGAGAACAACTGTAGCTGAGAAGCAAGATACCCAATGTCTGGCATGTCTGAGAACCTCAGGACTGTCTGGTAAGAGCCAGCACATTTATTTCTTTACTTGACCAGTCCTGACAAGTCTTTAAACTGCTCAGAAGCAATGCTAAAAACTTGCTCTCAGGAGGGAGCAGGGAGAAAACCCTGACTTCCCTTCCAGGACTCTGGCATTAAAGACTATTCAACCAATCAACAAGTATCTACTAATTAATAAATACCTATACATCTCATATCCTATTAAAGGGAAGATACACAAGAAATCTAGCTTCAAGAAGGAAGGAGAGAGCTCCATAGGCAAATGCATTTGTTATGCAAGCCTGTCAACCTGAGTTCCATCCCTGGAACCTAGGATAGCAAGAGAGAACAAACTCCCAAAAGTTGTCCTCAGACCTCAGTATGTGTGTAATGATAGGTTAAGGCAGGGTGGACATCCAAAGGGATGACTGACTTCAGGAATATGTTTTTGGTTTTGGTTTTTTTCAAGACAGGGTTTCTCTGTGTAGCTTTGCACCTTTCCTGGAACTCACTCTGTAGCCCAGGCTGGCCTCGAACTCACAGAGAGAATGTGTTTTTTTTTTTTTTTTTTTTTTTTTTTTGGTTTTTCGAGACAGGGTTTCTCTGTGTAGCTTTGCGCCTTTCCTGGAACTCACTTGGTAGTCCAGGCTGGCCTCGAACTCACAGAGATCCGCCTGGCTCTGCCTCCCGAGTGCTGGGATTAAAGGCGTGCGCCACCACCGCCCGGCTGAGAATGTGTTTTGTTGTTGTTGTTGTTGTTGTTTTTGTTTTTAAAACAAAAGAGTGCAGGATGGAAAACTGGGAAGTATTGAGGAGCCATTGCAGGAGAGCCAGGAAGAGCTTCAAAGAGCTGGCCCTAGTACAGGGTCATGGAGCTGTGACAGGTATGGAGCACTCTAGGCATCTTCACCCTGCACTAGCAACAGCTAACAACATACAAAAATAGCACAGATAAAGAGGAAGACCATCTTTCGTATTATCCCAGTTACAGCATGCTTGCATTTTGTGTGGGTACACAGCTGAAAGAGGGAACTCAACCTGCACAGTGAAATTCCAACTTTCACCTTTCAAGAAATGAAAATACGAAGTAATTTCAATCAGTTTTGGCAAAAGCCAGAGACATCCTTTCTAATGACCAGAAGAGAAATGGATATTCCTTCGTAGCCCCTTAGAAAACACAATGGCTTTCCCTGAAAATACTCAGCTCAGCATCTTCACCTCCTAGCTCCTGATCCTCTTTACTAAAGTAGTTCTAAAATCACTGTTGACACCAGAGTCATCAATACTTGACATTTTCTATCAAGAGGTCATAAGATGGGAAATACACAGGACTTGAAATAAAATTGCATATTATCCTTGATTTTGCCAGTAACTTATGTTGTTCAATATGTTACTTTTCCAAAGAAGCTGGATTAGATGAGCTGCAGAGTCCTTTCTGATTCTGAGGGATGGTAATAAAAAAGGATGCCTATAAAGTATAATCTGGGCATAAAAGCTGAAGTGGATGTATGAAAATCCCCTGTCAGGAAAGGAAATTGTTTGGAAATCACTGAATCAGAGAATAAAAGACTCCAAGGCACTATTTAAACACTGTCAAGAACCGCTCCACAGGAGCCAGAAGATGGCTCAGCAGTTATGAGCGCTTGCTGTGCAATCAGGAGAACCAGAATTCTGATGCCAGTGCACATGTAATAAGCTAGGCATCCTGCATAGCACCTGTAACCCCAGCTCTGAGAAGGGGTGGCTACAGGAGGATGGCTGGCTTCCAGACTAGCCAAGAAAATATGAGCCCCAGGTTCAGGGAGAGGCACTGCCTCAGCACATGAAAACGGACAGAGGAAGATTAATACCCTCTTTGACCTCCACAAATATGCACAGGTAGGTCAAGCCCACCCCCAAACAAATAAAGCTTCAGAATTATTTAGGGCTGCGGAGATGGCTCAGCAGTTATGAGTACTTGCTGCTCTTGCAGAGGACTGGAATTCAGTTCCCAGCACCCACAACAGACAGCTCACAACTACCTGTACTTCTGGAGCAGGAGTACAGGTAGTACACCCTCTTCTGGCCTCTGTAGGTACCCACACAAATGTGTAAACTAACACAAAACACACACACACACACACACACACACACAAATAAAATCATTCCACAGACTGGAAAAAAATGTTCTTTGACTTTTTTTAAGTATCTCTTGGTCCCTTTTCTTCTGAAGAACAAACAAAAACAACCCATTCCAGAATCATAGCAAAACATTTAGATTGGTTTTAGCTCTGTGTTCTACTGTGAAAGCAAGCAATCTAATCTCTTACCAGACAGACAGCTTTAGCAATGGAGTACCGACTAACCTCCACATTCATGATGTAAACTGTAATTCACTCCACAATGGTCCAAGCCATCCTACATTCAAAGAAATAGTTGTTGCAGTAACTGGTCCAGATGTCTGGACCTCCTCAGGAAAAACTCTAGTAAGCAAGCAAAGAGATTTCGGTATAGGTATAGGGCTACCTCCTACTCACCTGGAATATACCATTCTCCTTCTTGCGCCATATCCATTCTGGATGGGGGTAGCCAACTGACTTGCAGTACATCATGGCATCCTGCCCTTCATTTTTGTTTTCACTCCGTTTATGGCCAGTGATGTCAGGAGCAGCTGTAAAAAGGTGTTAAACTGTTACCACCTGAGGAGGATACCAAAGGCCTTACCTACTGGCTCAGAGCCCTGTTTCTAATACTATCATCTGAAGCATTTAACTAATTATTCTTTATGAATAAAAACTCAGAAGACAGATTTCAGGGTAAGAACCTGACTGATCAGAGAGGTGGAGAAGCAACCAGTGACCTCCTCTTCTCTCCTTCCTCCATTCAAGAAGCTGAGAATCTTTCTAAGCCCCTCCTTACAACTACCTGTGTCTTTCTGTATGTCCTTGGTCCTCTGAAACCTCTATGGCTAATTTAGTCAGCTAATAGCTAGCCCCGCCCTCTGATTCAAAGTAAACTTTATTGGCAGTCTCAGGAGTGTCAGAGTGCACTCAAAATATCCCACAATTATCATCAGCTTATCATATTATCAAAGCTAAATATGAAAGTGTGTCTAAAGAGCCTTTCAGGTCAGAATAGGGTAAGAGGACCAATACCATTCCCTACACTTACTTACCAAAGCAGCAAGGAAATATCAGGGTTATTGATATAAGAATTTCTACCAGTGTAGAACTGGAAAAATACACAAGCTCAATTGCCCTAACTGCCCAAATACCTTCCTCAGAAAACATTCAAACAGAAGCCATTGTCACTTATATTAGTACAAGTTTTCTTCTTCAAACACCTGCAATAACTATATGTTTATATATATATAGTATTTATATATATAGTATATAGATATACTATATATATAAATAACAAATGTCATGTATTTTCATAAGGAAACGAAAGATTGAGCTACATAAAATCAAGGTTATTGTAAGATATATGAAAATGGATGCATGCTTGAAAAGCTTAATCGCTAAGAACTAAGGACCAGAGCTCTTCCAGGAAAACCAACATCCCCAAGTGTTTGTTAGAAGAATAAAAACGTGACTTGAGACGTGTCTACTGGGAAGTGGAGGCAAGTATATGGAGATTTCAAGGGCAGCCTGGGACTACACAGCAAAACCCTCTCTCCAAAAAGGAAACAAACAATGCTGCCAAACCTGACAGCCTGATTTAGATCCCTGCAGCTAGCTCACAGAGTGGAAGGACAGAGCCACACATACTGTCCTAACACTGCCCCCCCACCCGCAACACACACACAGACACAGACACACACAGAGACACACACACACATGAACCACACACACACACCACACATACTGTCCCCCAACACTGCCCCCTCTGCAACACACAGGCACGCACGCACGCACATTTACATAAAATTAAGAAACAAACAAACAAAAACTGTCCTGGCGTTCATATAGAACCACAGAAGACCCTGGATGGCCAAAATAATCCTAAACAAAAAGAGCAATGCTGGAGGAATTGCCATTCCAGATCTTAAGATATATTACAGACCACTGTAATAAAAACAACATGGTACTGGAACAAAAACAGATATGCAGACCAATGTAACAAAACTGAAGAGCCAAATACGAGTACATATAACCAGCCATTTTATAATTGATAAAGATGCCAAAAACATAAACTGAGGGAAAGAAAGCATCTTCAACAAATGAAGCTGTAAAAAAAAAATGATGCAAAAGAATGAAATTAGACAACTTGTACCTATCTCCTTCAACAAAAAACTAACTCCAAATAACCAAAGATCTAAACTTGAAACCTGAAACTGCTACAAGAAAATATAAGCATACTTTTTTTAAATTTATTTATTTTTATTTTATGTGCATTGGTGTTCTGCCTGTATGCATGTCTCTGTGAGGATGTCAGATCTTGTAGTTACAGTTATTAGCTGCAATGTGGGTGCTGGGAATTGAGCTCATGACCTCTGGAAGAGCAGTCAGTGTTCTTAACCTCTGAGCCATCTCTCCAGTCCCATAAGCATACTTCTATGATACAGGAAAAGAAAGGGATTTTGTGTCCATTTGCCTACCAATTAAAGGCAACAATTGACAAGTGGGACATTCCTAAAACTAAAAAGCTTCTGTACAGCTAAAGAAACAATCAACTAGTGAAAAGAAGTTCACAAAATGGAAGAGAATCTTTACCAGCTATACATCTGACAGAATTAACACCCAGAATATATAAAGAACTCAAAACAACAACAACAATAACAACAAAAGACTCATTCAAAAAATGGGCGTGGGAACTGGAAGTTTTCAAAACAACAAAAAAAAGCTAATAAATAGCTTTTAAAATTAATTAATTAATCATCTCTAGCAATTAGGGAAACGCAAATCAAACAACTTTGAGATTTCATATTACCCAAGTCAGAATGGAAAAGATCAAAAAAACAAACCTCTAACAAATGGGGAGAGGGGAACCCTCATTCACTGTTGGGGCTGAAAACTAGTGCAGTACAATGGAGATCAATGTGGAGAATCCTCCAAAACTAAAAATAATGACCCAGCTATACCACTCACTGGCACATGCCCAAAGGACTTGACATCCTACTCCACAGACACTGCTCAGACATGTTCATTGTTGCTCTATGGACTATACCTAGAAAACTTAAACAACCTAACTGATGAGTGTATAATGAAATGTGGGACATATATACTATGAAATACTACTCAGCTGTAAATAAAAATGGTATCATGAACTCTGCAGGTAAATGGACAGAACTAGAAAAGATCATATTGAGTGAGGATACCCAGATTTAGAAATACAACCATAACATGAGCTCTCTCATTGGAAGCTCCTAGTTCCAAATCTCCAGGTATGAGGACTTATCCTAGAGTAACTGCAGAATCCAGGGAAGTAAAAAGAGACCACTGTGGGGGGAAGGAGGTGGGGAACAATAGAGAGGTGGAATAACAGGGAAATGGGAAAGGGGGGGCTCTAATGAGAGAGGAAGGAGATAAACACAGAAGGAGGGAGGAGAGTGAAGTAACAGTAAGGATGTCTGAAAGAGTTAACTACCTTAAAAAGACCTATAATACACGTAAGTCTGTGTGTGTGTATGTATGCGTGCATATATAATTTAAATGAAATTTTCTTATCTGGGCTGACAATTCTCCCTCCAAAAACCAAAGATCATCTAATACAAACTCCAATACCAAGCATGAGGTTATTGGTCAGGGTTGTCCAAGTAACTCCCAAAACATATAGGTAGGCTATTGCTACTGCCCTTCACAGCTTCACAAAAGTGGAAGTTATGTGACTGCTGCTGAAGATACACTCATACACAAGGCCCAGAGGCCCCTGAGCTGGAACTGAACTGAGTGTTTGTTTTTTCCCAGAGGACTAGCTCATCAGATGCAAACTTCCAAAGGAGGAAAACAATCCACAGTCCTACCCAGATATGATATCTATGAAACACAACAACAACCAGCATGGCACGCTAACTATACGGGTACAGTAGTGGTTTAGCAGTAATTAACAACTCTCTAATAAGGCTTAAGAACCACTCAACAAGAGACACTGAGCTTGGTACTGAAAACCTAGCAAACTACCCACAATGCTAGTGAAGTAATGGGTCTTGGAGGAGAACCTATAACCACCACTTTCCTAAACCAGCATAAGCTCTAATGACACTGTAAATACTTGTCTTTATACCTACAGATAAATGTAGTCCTCATCCCTCATCAAGGAAACTTCTCTTTGCAACAGACAAAAGACCATTACAGAAAAACCACAACTGATGAAAACTGCAGAGCTGTGGAGCCCAGTGCCAATGAATACACAAAACACCCATGCACCTAAGGCTCAGGGATCTTTGCAGTAGAGGAAGCAGAAAAACTGTAAGAGCCAAAGGACTGGGGAGTTTGCTGAGACTGTGTTGCATAGTAACGCCAGAACTACACCCATTAAGTTTCACTAACATGACTGCCTAAACATGAGCTGAACAAGGGCAACAACAGATATGCCAAAGTGGTCGGGGAAATACCACAAGTCCTCCACCCTACACAAAGAACTAAAGACAACTAATGAATGCTGAGAGTGGGAGAAACAGCCTTCCCCAGAAAAGAGCACACCAACTGGTGACCCCAAATGTCAGCCTTGAAAACATGCAAACAAGTAACATTATACATATTAAACAGGTTGTATTTATGTATGCAGATGTTGTGTGTGTGCGAATACACACACACACACACACACACACACACACACACACATCTAGACATACATGTATATAACAACAATTAATGAAAAGAGGCCATGAATTTGAAAGAAAGCAAGGAGGGGTGTTTGGAGGAAGGAAAGGAAAGGGGGAAATGACATAATTATAATTTCAAGAGAAAATTTTAAAAAGAAACAAATTAATAATACTGAATGTGGTGGTTCATGCTGCAATCTCAGCACTTAGGAGGCAGAAGGGGAAAAGGGGGATTTGAAGCCAGCCTCACCCACATGAGACCACGTTGGGGAAGGGGAGCAAAAAACAAAACAAAACAAAAACAATGACTCTCCACGTCTATCAATCTTAAGCCCAATATTTGGAGAATTTTGAGATCTAGATATGCTAGAGACTATTCTCCACTTTTAGGACTCACTTAAGAAATAAACAGCACCTGTTTCAGATCAGCTTTAAGGATCCAAGAAGCCTGATGTGGAGCTAATTCTTTGAATTTAAACTTCTTTTGTCCTAATTCTATTTTCCACTAGTACCTGACAAGACATCTGAAAGCAATGAAATCAAAGTAGGCCAGCTATCTCTTTGTTGGCCAGATTAGGAAAGAGACATTGATCCAAATCCCAGTTGAGTTGGAGCTTTCTTCTGTGCTTTGATCTATACTTATCAAACGGAGATAATTCTTGCACCTGCCTAGTTCCCAGTAGTCTTAAACAGGTAGGTAAGATGTCCAATATCCACTAAAACTGTAGAATCCTGGAGAACTGTTGATCTGATGCCATATACTACCTTTGAACTGCTCGGCTTTTTTAGTTTAAAAACAATCCAAAGTCCTACAGTACACAGACTGCTTCCCAAGTAGACTGGACTTGCTTGCAACTTCCAGAGGCACCTGGGATGGACTGGAATAGGTAAGGCCCCAAACTGTGTTGGGTTCCTGCCAAATCCAAGTCTGCTTTGGTACCGCTCTGTGAAATGCTTTCTAGGTTGGATATTATCAAGGAAATGTCTTTTTGTTTTTCCTTCACTACCCGAGGAGTATCAGGCTGCCTCTACTGCTCCACTTTTCCACAGCTACTCTGCCATTTCTATGGTCTGCTGATCACTTTTTCTCATAGATATTTTTTTTCAGTCAAAAATATTAAGGACCCACTGTGCCACCTCTACCACCCAACTCCATACTCAGACTTTCCACATCCTCCTCCAGGATCTAACCTGTAAGTGTAGTCTTCACCCCTCATCAAGAAAACCTCTCTTTGCAACAGACAGAGACCACTAAAGAAAACCACAACCAATCAAAATGCAGAGTTATGGAACCCAGTCCCAAAGGCTACATCTCCAAAACACTCCCACACCTAAGGCTCAGGGAACACAGCAGAAGAGGAGGCAGAAAGATTCTATGAGCCAGAGGATCAGGGAATTTGCTGTCACCTAGTAACATCAGAAGCTGTAACTGTAAAGTCTTACCAGCATGACCACCCAAACTTAAGCTGAACAATGACAATACCAATGAACATGCCAAACTGGATGGGGAAAAGCCCACAAAACCTCAACTCTACACAAAGAACCGCAGGCACTGAGTAAAGCTGGGAGCTAGAAATGTGGTTCTCCCCAGAGAAAAGCACACTAATTGGTTGTCCAGTGCTAAACAGACAACCCTGAAAACACATATACAAGTAACAATATATGGACTCAACCAGTTATATTTAGGAATATATATGTATATACAAATACATACCTATATGCAAAACAATTACTGAAAAAAAGAGAATAGGGAGGGTTATATGGAAGAGCTTGAAGGGAGGAAAGAAAAGGAAGAAATGTAATTAAATTACAATCTAAAAAAATATATAATCAGCCGGGCGGTGGTGGCGCACGCCTTTAATCCCAGCACTCGGGAGGCAGAGCCAGGAGGATCTCTGTGAGTTCGAGGCCAGCCTGGGCTACCAAGTGAGTCCCAGGAAAGGCGCAAAGCTACACAGAGAAACCCTGTCTCGAAAAACCAAAAAAAAAAAAAAAAAAAAAAAAAAAAATATATATATATATATATATATATATATATATATATATATAATCATTCCAAGGCAAGGAAAGTTCTATAGATATATGTCAACCAAAACACTTGCAGAGAGACATGATACACAAGGAGTAGAAAAGCTACCATGTTCCCCAGCTGTGTTTACTGACTCGACACACTTCTCTAGTACCTCCTCCGCAAGCCCAAGGCATGTCTTACAGAAGTAAGACCTTACTGCTTAGTTGTATTTTAGCACCGTTGTTGAAAAAACCAGGGTATAGGTCTTAAGTATCTTGAGGGAAAAAAACACTACAGGAGAGGGGAAAAGCAAAGGCCCTGAGGCAGGCATGTACTTGTTTCATTAAGAGTTTACAATTTACAGTAAATAAGAACATGTATGACCAGTCAGAAGGGTACTCAACATCCAGACAAGAAAAGTGAGAGTCACGTGATGGTAGTAGCAGAAGTGAGAAGAGGTAAGGGACTCTGTTACAGTGTATATGCTGAGTTGATATATTTGTTAACAACTGGATATGGGACATCAGAAAAAAGGCTTCAGGTATGACTCAAAGATCTCTCTGCCTTGAGTAGCTCCAAAAACAACTGCCAGTTACTATGGTAAGGAAGACCATAGGAGGAAACTTCTTGTTTGTTGTTATGCTGAGGAAGAGAGCAACCGTGATGATGAAAACCAGGAGCTCAAGATTAAAATTTGTTAAAGATGGAGATATATATATATATCCATTCAGGTTGAGTTATTGGTAGGCTCTTCAGGTGCTTATGGGAATGGTCTAAGACAGACAAATATGAGGAAACAGGATGTGGGTTTTATTTTTCCCCCTCACTTTTATTCCCCTTTGACTTGGTCTCCGCTCTGGACCATTATTGCTTGATGCTCTTAGATATGTAAATCCAGTGATTTTGCTATGGTTTGAATCTGAAATATTCCCTATGTTTTTCATGTTTTGAATGCTCAATCCCCAGCTTGTGACACTGTTTTGAAAGCTACAGAGCCTTTAGAGCACACTGCTGGAGGAAAAAGATAACTAGGGGTGGGGCTGACCCACCCATGGTTCTGGCCTATATACTGCTTCCTGTCTGCCACAATGTGAACAAGCCAACACCTCAAACTTGCAAAACCACAAATGGAACTATCCCACCCTGACTTCCCTGCCATGATGCACTTAAATTCCTCTGAAAATATGAGCAAAATAAACCTTTCCTCCCTTACATTGTTTCTGCTTGGTATTTTGGCAGAAATACAGGGATAACTAATACTAATACAGGAACTCATTTCTAAAGTATATATCAAAACCACTAGAACAGTGGTTCTCAACCTTCCTAATGCTGTCACCCTTTAGTACAATTCCTCATGTTGTGGTGACCTCCAATCATAAAATTATTTTCATTACTATTTCATAAATGTAATTCTGCTGCTAGTATGAATCACTAACATAGAAGACTAAAAGGTGGTTTGATATATAGCTCCACTGCCTCTTATCAAATCTCGATTCTGAAAGGCCTCAAACTTAAATGGTCCCAACAGAGAGAAGGATAAAAATGGTCTTCACTCCTGCCTTGATGTTTTAAAAAAGGACAGTACCACTTTTTGTTTCATTCACCTAGTAAGGAAAGCATTCTATAGAGGTTTCTATTTACATATGGGAACATGACCTTAAAGGCTACTACTGGCTTAGTTAATCCCAACTGTGCTTTACTGGTCGTGTTTACAGATATAAGCCTACTAAAAAAGACCAATTGCTGCTTTCTCCTCTTCTTTTCAAAGACTACTGCATAAAAATGCATTCCAAAGAATAAGGTCCTGGTTATTCACCCTTTAGATGGTAGAAGCATCACTACTACATTAAGAACAGAGAAAGTCAATCCAAGCTAAACCATTCTATCCCTGAAGGCAATGACTATAATAATGATCACTTTAACCTTGGGTCAATACAAAGACCTATCACTTTATCATTTATAGTAGCAGCTCAATCAGGCAGCCTGTTTCAGCTTCACCTGCTGGGCAGGACAGTACATCCACAGCAAGACACCCAGGTACTCTGTGAGAGTTACCAGTGAGAAACTATTCAGGCCCAACCAAATTCTCAGATGTTGCCATTCAAGAGATGAAACCCATTTCCCTTCTGCTGAATTGGGACTGGATTTAATGACTCCCTTCTAACAAAATAAAAGGGTAAGTAAAGATAGACAGTTCTATAAACTACTTACAAAAAGCACTGTGTTTCCCTGGCTTGCTCTCTGAGGGTGGGGGCGTTGGTGCCACCATAGGGAACAGTCACTTGTAGAGGCCCTCAGAAGGAGGACCAGTGAAAACAAATATGAGTGAGCCATTCCGAGAACAGACACTTAGTCAGGCTTCAGGTAATTCCAGAACAAGGAACAGATAACAACTACACTGAATGACAAAGCATATATTACCCCATACAATACATACATGAACTGGAAAAATCAAGTTTGGAAGTTATTTGATGTCTCTAATTAGGCTGCTAGTAAAAGGCAAAGCTAGAATCTAACTCATGACTTATTACAGAGACCACGCATTTTGTACTGTACTGAGGGGGAAACGAGAACAGATTACACAAAAAATTACAATATATTATATGATTAAGTGAAAACTGCAAAACCAATTTCTCACATTATTATTGCTTGTATATATGCTGGAATAATCTGACTATAAAGTGAGACTGATTAACCCCTTAGAGTTTAACTATGCCACATAATATAAAAAGCAAAGTTGTGAATTTGGAAATCAAAGATACCTAGATGCTACCAGGCCTCTATTAGTTTACTAACTAACTGAGCAACCTAACACTAGTCATTTAAAATCTTTTGGGTTTCAGTGTTTCCTCCTGTAAAATGCAATAGCTACACATTATTTCATAGAGGCCTTGAAAAGATTAAATCACAACTCTACACAAACCTAACAAAAGGTGAGAACTCAGTCAGAAATAAATACTAAGGGTAGGCATAGTGGTACATGCCTGTAATTCCAAAACTTGAGAGGCAGCTGTAAAAGGATTGTACCACATTTGAGGCCAGCCAAGTCTAGACAGTAAATATCCAAGTCACTAAGGTATATAGTAAGACCCTGTCTCCAAAAACAGAAAACAAAAAGCAACAGGATAAAAATTAATTTCCTTCAGTATTAAACTCTCCCCTGTGTCCAACTGAGGATTCCACAGACTTAAAACCATAAAGGAACTTTAAAGGTTACTGTCTTAATTTTATTTCATCTAACACTAGAGGAAACTGGGGCCCAGAGGTGAAAAGTGGCCTGGTCAAGCTTGTGGTGAGTTTAAAGACAGGACAGGATTAGAATCCATTTTCTCTAAGTCTCAGTCACAGGCCTTTCAACTGTCCTGTGCCAAACACAGCAGCATAGCCTGTGCTCCTAAGCACAGGCTCTTCTGGTGCTAGAGTGCCTGGGTGAAATCTGGCTCCACTAGTTAACTCAGCCACAATGGACCAGTGATTTAATCCCACAAAAAAACCCTATTTTCTCACCTGGCTAGTGGATATAATAATATTTACTACATACATTTGTGAAGACTCAAGGAGAGGAGAGAAACACTCATTATTGTATGCCTGGCATACAGTAAGTATACAATGTTAGCTATTCTTATTATGAAAGGTCAACAGCATCCTGAGAGTAGATCAGGAATAGTTATTTGAGCTGAAGATGATGCTCATTTACTCCTCAGCAATACTATAATTATGCTTTCAAAGAGTTATCATGTAGACACAACTTGGGAGTCAAAACCAGCTTTTATATCAGTTGCAGCCTAAAGGCATTATCTGGACAGCCTCCTGAATGAAAGACCAGGAAAACACTGCTTTTGTTCAAGATAATAAACAGATCTGAGATATTGTTATTCCTTTCAATAATGACACTCAACATCACCACACAGTATCTTGTCCAGCTGGCAGCAGGGCACGTTCTTCCAGAAATCCTGGGATTTCATCCTCAAAAAATATTCACATGTAAAGAAAGCTAAGTAGGGAGGATAGAAGAACATCAGTTTAGAAAAGATAGGTAGATAAAAAAAAAGAGAAAGGGGCAAAGGATTGAGGAACTATATGAAGAAAAAAACTGAACATGTATTCTTCAATGAATCCTCTATCTGTACAGTCCCTGGAAGCCACAATCTCTTGAGTCAAGAAGCTGGAGAAATGTGCTCTCCTCTGAACGAGCTTGGCAGATCTCAGGGAAGACAGACTCGGAACATTATCACAACTCTTTCTCCTCTCCTGGCCAGTCTTGTTCCTTCTTCCATCCCAACAGTTGCTCAAGTTGTTTGTCAAACACCTAAGCTATGTGGTGGGATTCTGAGGCAGGAGGATCACAAGGCCAATTTAGGCTATAGATCCTATAAGAGAATGGGGAAAATATTACTTTTGGAGTATGCACATGTGTGTGTATCTGAGTGTTTGTGTGTGGGTGATCTAGGTATGAGTTTATGTCCACACAGAGGTCAACACTGGGTGTTGTCTTTTATAACTCTTCACCTTACTTTTTGAGGCAGGGTTTGTCTCACAGCTATAAAATGGCAACTGTTTCTAACCCTACCCCAGAAGCTCTGATGAAAATACAGTATACTTCACAGTGGTTTAGAATTAAAGCACACCCCCCTCTAAATTTAAGTCAGAACTGGAAGCTAGCTTAGAATATGATCCTGGGTTTAGTCAAAAGCTTTTTGAACTTAGAAAAATCTCAACGTTCCTAATCTTTACCAGACTAAACTATCAACAATCTTAAAGACTCAACATATTACACACTGTTTTCTATCCACATGTTAAGGAAGAGAATACAAAAACTTATAAAACTCCTTAGGAATTCTGATTGGCTGTTGATGGATTGTATATTACATATTGATCTAGCCAATGGAGTCCCAGTCAATTCCTTAAGATTTCACATACAGCCTGTCTCAGTCTTCTAAAGGAGGATACCACCATCTGTCTTCGTCAAAGGGCTATAGGTTCAGTAGAAACATTAACAGTGAAGTCAACAACTTGAACACGATAGCAAATGAAATAACATGAAGATACACGCCCAAGGGTGTGCTTACAAGTGGAGGCTAGAAGTCAATGTTGGTGTCTTCCTCAACTACCTTCCACATTATTTTGAGATGGGATCAAAGCCCAGGGACCCTCCTGTATCTGCCTACAGAGCTGGGATTGCAGAGTCATGCCATTTTTCATGCGAGTTCTGGGGAGTCAAACTCAGATCCTCATGTTTGTAATAGCAAGCACTTTACTGAGCTACTCCCCAATCTTCTAAGTTGTAACTTCTGTCTCAAAACACTAAGTCAGCAGCCAGCCTCTATGTTCTGCCCCTCCTCACCACTGCTTCATATCTGCTACAGAAATATAAAGAAGGATACCTCTGGAACGGCTGAACCCCACCTTAAAGTAACAGAACAAAACAAACAAAAAACAAGATTTATTTACTTCTGTGTGGTTGTTGTGTGCATTGGGGACATGGTGAGCCTGTGGAGGTTAGAGAATAACTGTGGGGCTGGTGCTCTCTTTATAACTTCATTTGAGTTCTGAGGATTGAACCAGGTCACCCACCAGCTTAGCACAGCAAGCATCTCACCAGTTCTGAATCCTACATCTAAGCTGGCTCAACAAAGAGGAGAAACTTTTTTTTGCATTCTTGAAATGATGCTTATAAATTATTATTGCCAAATCCATAAAGAAGCAGTTGTTCAGTATTTGCAAATGTGTGTGATTGTCCCAAAGGCATGAGGAAGACCACCAGCCAAATACACCTATCCAGTCCCACAGCTCTTAGGACTTTGTACCAAGAGTTCAGCAGGAATGATGCAGGGCTTCAACTACAAAGTCAAAGTCTCCCCACACAATTCAGCACACTTGCAGTTGGGAAGGTCCATGACTGCCATAGAGAAAATGTTTTCCCACACCTTACATAGTCATGTAAACAAATGTGACATTCTTTAAAAGCAGAAAGGAAGCAAGCAACAAGTCCTGGCCTGTTGGGACCTGCTGGAACCACTATAATTCCACAAGTCGGAATTTAATCTGACAGTGCCTTTATCAGCTCTCAGTCAGGACTGCATCACCACGACACTACTTTCCCTTCATATTCAGTGGATGCAGAACACGGCTAACTCTTTCTTCGATCTGTATTTTTAATCTTCCAAATGTTTTAAGGAAGAGCTAAGTATCTGTTTAGCCCTTTCTTTTTACCAAATCTGTCCTTCCAGCACAAGTTTGTCTTTCTATAGTCCCTCCTCAACAAAATAAAATAAATTAAAATCTTGTTTCCTTTTAAAAAAAAAAAAAAAACTTGTTTCCTAAGTAGGACCTTAAACAGTAGTTCTGCCTCTTCTTAGATATTGTTACAACGCGAAAAATACTGTATTGAGGAGTCAAGACCTGGGCTCTAGGCTAGCTCTGACACAAACTCATTACAGGGCACAATGGTTTCACTTTTTGGGTCTCAGATTCTCCTTGTGAATAATGTATGAAAACAGAGATTAATGTTATTAGGTAGCTCCAATTTGTATAGTTCTGTTTGCCCATGAAACTTTCTGCTACAGCCTCATCTTTAAGATGCCACACACCCACAGGGTTTCCTTAAAAACAAATAGCTTTATATTAACCTTGCACAATGTACTTTCAAAAAATGTGGCCAGGCCCACTGGAGACCTATGTAGTCACACCTATAAGATATGGTTTAAGAGCTTACACAATGTTGGATTATATAAGATGCTACTACTTAAAACATTTTGACATGTGAAACTAATTTCATATAGTAAGTCTACTATAATTAATGCTCCTACCAAATGTATCAAGTGTTACTGACATCCTTATTTTACAAATAAGGGAAAGGAAGCATAGAAATTAGGGACTTGCCAATATATAGCTAGTACATAAAGTTGGGATTTAAAAATAGGCAGCCAGGCTCCTAATCCTGTGGTCTTAGCCATAAATTACATTGCTTCTCAAAATGGAAATAAAAGGAATTTGAAGGCCAGGCATCCAGAACCAGGTAGGATCTCAGAAGAAACAAGAGGCTAACACTGAAGTCTTTGAAGGTTGTACCTTTCACTTCAATGGTGGCATTTGCTTTAGGAGCGCTGACAAAGTGATATACACAGTGGTATTCGCCTGAATCCTCAGCTCTTGGCTTATTGATCCTGCAGAGATAAGAAGAAAAATGAAATGAGGTAACTGGGAATGGTCAAAATATAACAGAAGGCAAAGCAAATGGGTAACAAGATGGCACCATACTTTCCAAATCCTGCTCTTCGTTGTAACTCACCTCTTCCTCATAAAAGCCTTCCTTTATGTATTCCCAAATGTTAATGCCTTATTATCTGCTGGGTACCAGTAATAGAAATGGAATGGGCTTCTGGTCTTTAGCTATAGTTTATTGGGAGAAACAACTACAAAACAAGCAATCAAAAATGGAATGCTTCACCGGGCGGTGGTGGCTCACGCCTTTAATCCCAGCACTCGGGAGGCAGAGCCAGGCGGATCTCTGTGAGTTCGAGGCCAGCCTGGGCTACCAAGTGAGTTCCAGGAGAGGCGCAAAGCTACACAGAGAAACCCTGTCTCGAAAAACCAAAAAAAAAAAAAAAAAAAAAAAAAGGAATGCTTCACCGGGCGGTGGTGGCGCATGCCTTTAATCCCAGCACTAAGGAAGCAGAGGCAGGCAGATCTCTGAGAGTTCGAGGCCAGGCTGGTCTACAAAGCGAGTTCCAGGAAAGGCGCAAAGCTACACAGAGAAACCCTGTCTCGAAAAACCAAAAAAGAATGCTTCACCAAGCACAATTTATATTGAAATACAGAACCATCAATAAAAATTTGCTCTTCTGGAGGCTACACACAAAGGGGTGGGGTGTTTCACAAGTCTTTCTGAGCTTCTCTGAAGATCTGATTTAAGTAGCATGCCTTTCAGGAAGTCAACACACAAAGAGGTTCAAGCATAGTTTTCTTTTAAAAAGACAAACAACCAAACCTACCAAGAGAACATTTATCTACTAAGATCCAGCTTTTTTAAAAGAAAAAAAAAATCATGCTCTTTTCTAGCTCTGCTAGGCATTCTGCAGTGTTTTAATATGCCGAACTTGTTTCCACCTCAAAATCTCCATACAATGCTCCTGGCTCCTGCACTGCTCTTCCTATCCCCTGGCATACTTTTCTGTCAGGTCTGGGCTCACATCTCACTTTCACCTCATCTAAATGTCCTCCTCCTCCATTAACTATCACATTGGTTCTTCCCAGCACTTACCACAAAGCATAATCATGTATTTATGATATCACTTGATTGATATTCACAACAGAACAAGTTTTATGTAGACACTGTTTAACTGGTACACAGTTCTACACTCAGCCCTCACCTGGTACTCATACTGTTTAAAAGAAAAGAATAAACAAGTGAATAAACGAACAAATACAGTCAGAGCAAACAACTGTATGTGGACCCAGAACAAGTTAAGAAATTACTGTAAGAACCATGTGTGGCCAGGATATTAGTTCCCTTCAAGTCTCACAGCTGATGCCAACCTCACACAGACCAGAGACAGAGAGACTAATTGCAGCAAACAAAAACAAAAAACTCAGCTACCCCCAGATTAGAGGATAAATGCTACTACAGGGCTAGATCCATATTCTTAAAGGATAATCAAACCTCCTCTGCAGAAATTAATGTTTAATAAAAGCTCCTATTCATAACTACTTACTGGCCCAATGAATTTACCCATCTTATTGTTCATTACAAAAAAAGAAACACAAGTTAAGAAACCACAGATACGAACTGACTCAGCATATCTATGTCGGCACAATATTCTAAAAGGAGCAGTCAAGACGTCTTCTCAACTTGACACAAATATCCCACCTTGAATCTATGCTCTCAAAATACATACATATCAGCTGTTCTTAAGTATTCTAGGAATGAGCAACAGCCTATCTTCAGGGTTTGGCTGACTCTAAGTTCCACAAAGAAAACCTAGGAAAAAAAGACTCCCAAGCTCAAGGGCATGCCTTTGTGTGTACAATCTCCCAAAACCATTCCCTTGAACTAACTATTGGGAAGGAAATTGAAGCAAACAGACAATGTTCCCTACAGGGTAGGTAGGCAGAACAGTCTTCTAAAGCTGATTCAATGGCTGACTTCCTGAGTAGCCCAAGAATATCTAAGCTGTTAATCCATAACCCAGAGACTATCAAGTGCACTGAGGCAGACAGGAGCAGAGGCAAAGAGACAGCTGATAAAGTCAAGCAGAAACTTCATTTACTTACAGCTAACAGCTCTGTGGGCAAGACAAAACCCAGGGAAAGATTAGTGGATACCTGCTTCCTCGAAAGAGGTATGGAATAAATACCACCTAAGAGCTCCACCTGGTTAACACTTTCCAAGCTATGAAAATTCAGTCAAGACTAAATTCTCAATTAGCATCAGAAGAAACCACAGTGAAGACAGAGCAAGTTGCCACTAACTGTATGGTACAGGTTGGGAGGAAAGTACTTAAAAAACAATTCAAAGTAGATGTGAAATCGCACATTGGTACAAATATAATGTAATATTTGACCATAAAGGCAACCAAGACCTGCTACTCTCTGAGCCTTAGTTTCCTCATCTGAAAACAGGATGAGGACCTACAAACTCATGTAGACCAATTAAGTAAGGGCCTGAAAATCTAAGTGATGTGGAAATACTGCAGAATGTCTTTGCTGCTAATTCCACAGGCTTTCCTGGTCTCCCTTCAGCACTATTTCTTGATATTGTGTCATCCTGCCAAGCGGGATGAGCTGATCCTTTTCCAGATCTCTTTGCAAACAAACTTTTCTGAAAGATGGGTTGCCAAGTGTTCTCAGCACTCTAAAAGGCACCAAATCACTGGGGTTCCAGGTAACTAAGACCAGCAATACCCTTTATTCAGAGGGTATTTCTAGGCTACCAACCTCACCCCAGATCACTAAAGACCACTGTATCCACTGGTCCTGATTAGATTATGGTGATGTTACTCCTAGAAGACAATTCATTAGGACACCTATTCATAGGAAAAATCCCTTGTGCCAAGAGTCAAGTTTCAAAGCTAACTTTACTTTGCTTCTGACTACTGAAGTAAGTCAAGAGCCTGTATTCTAACTGTAACTCAACTGTTAACTAATATTGACTCCTTGAGCAAATAACTCCCTGTTGTTCTCAGTTTCTGTTTCTTAATTATCCCAGTGAGAGGACCATCTATGGCTCTAAACATGACTGCCCACTAGAGTCATTTAGAAATCTCTGACAGATTTCTGGGCCTTGCCTCAGATACACCAGACTAGACCATCTAAGAGGGCCAAGGCTGAGTGCAGAGGTACATGCCTTTGATTGCAGGTCTCAGAAGTACTAGGTGGCACAGGCAGGAGGACCTCTGTGAGTTGGAGGCCAGCCTGTACATAGAGAATACCAGGACAACCAGGACTACAAAAAGAGACCTTGCCTCAAAAATGATAGATAGATAGATAGATAGATAGATAGATAGATAGATAGATAGATAGATAGATAGATAGATAGATAGATATAGATAGATAGACAGACAAAATTAGAAAATTAGAAGAGTTCAGTTCACTGAAATGAATGAGATCATACTAAATTTTTTTATAGAAACATTCTCAAATTTGTCTTTTCAACATGTACATATAAAATTTCTAATGAGGCTAAGACACATAAGAAAGGCCTTTAGAGAAGCATGAAAACACACATCACTACAAAGGTAAAGGTCCAGATTAGAAACCAGTTCAACTCACTGTACAAAAAAAATCCACAATGTGTGTCTCTGTCTCTACCCCACCCCACCTCCTTTTTTGTTGGGTTTTGTTTTGGTTTTTTGTTTGTTTATTTGTTTTGTTTTGAGACAGGGTCTCTCTACATAGTTCTGGCAGTCCTGAAACTCACTATGTAAATGAGGCTGACTTTGAACTCACAAAGATCTGCATACCTCTGCCTCTCAAGTGCTAGGATCACATCCACCACACCCAATGTATTTTTCTCTCTCTCTCTCTTACTTTTTTGTTTTGGTTTTTTTTGTTGTTGTTTTTTTGTTTGTTTGTTTGTTTTTCTGAGACAGGGTTTCCACTGTGTAGTTTTGGTGCCTGTCCTGGATCTCACTCTGTAGACCAGGCTGGCCTCGAACTCACAGAGATCTACCTGGCTCTGCCTCCCAAGTGCTGCTGGGATTAAAGGTGTGCGCCACCACCGCCCGGCCATATCTCTTTTTAAAAAACATTTATTTGTTTAGTGTATACACACACACATGCACACACAAGACAACTTGCCAGAGTTGGTTCTTCCTTCCACCATGTGGACTTCAGACTAAACTTAGGTTATCAGGCCTGGTGGCAAGCACCCTTAACTGCTGAGCCATCTCACCAAGCTCCACAATGTATCTTTTAAGTAGCATTTTCATACTCATAATTACATCACATAAATGTAAATTGCTAATAATTAAGGTTTATGAACAAGTAATCTTATCCATACTCTCTCCCTTGTTCCCAAGAATGTTAGTCCCTCTCACCTGTATTCCATGTTGCTGGCATTCTTACGAGTGGCAGTGAGTTCTACCCCATTCTTTGTCCAGTAGCTGTGCATAAGGGTGTGAGAGCTGGAGGTGAGGTTACACTGTAGGGTAACAGGAAGGAGGCTGTCTCGAATAATGACCTCTTCACTGGTGACAATTCTTGGCTCTGTAATTAGAGTACACAATGACAGAGTGCCATAGCTTTCCATTGTTTGCAGCCCTGGCCTGAGACTTGGATGGGGTAGGACGGGGAGACTAGAAAAAGAGGGCAGGCAGACAGGACTACATTAGGACTTTCACTTTACCACTTTGGAGGAAGTTAAAAAAGGAAAAACAATGATCATAAGCAAATGACCACTAGCGCAGACAACAGCCTGAAGACCAGTTGGCCTAGACGTGAAAGAATGAGAGTATTACATGTGCTTGCACTGTCAACAATTCACTTACAGTTCTGAATACCACAATTTTATGAATTTTAAGAACCACCAGCCAATTCAGCATCTATAAGAAAATGGAGCTCTACCTTGCAGTTCTGAATGCAAAGGCAGTATGTCAGACTCCTTACGGAGCCACTGGCCTAGGAACAGCAACATATAATACATGTATGATTGTTCCCACATTGGAATCTGTTTACCTAGAGCAAACCAACCATGGCCTTCATATAGAAAGGGTACTAGATTTAAAAGTAAACTTCCCATTGTAAGTCTCTCGCACTCTTTCAAATTCTGAAGGTAACTTCTTAAAGAACCACTGACTCTTTCTCCAGCCCACATTTATTCCCAAAACAACCTTCTCAGAATTGCACTTTAACACACACTCACTACAAGACAACACGATTATACTGGAGTGTAATATGTCTTGGCATATGGGCTCCTAGAAACTTAGAACTACAAGCCCTTAGACTTTACCCTTCTCTCCTATGGGCTAGAGAAGTGAAATGACTTGTACAAGGCCCTAATTACTATCAGTGGCAAAAGTGTCCCTATAAAATGCATCTGACTGAGTGTCCTTATCCTGTCCCCTACTCCCAACACCTCCTAGCCCCCAAAAACCTTCACCTTAACACAGGGTAAAGACTTTTTTCTTTATGGTTCTATTCTGGGCTTGGGTAACTTAAGATAGCACTTGGTCTACAAAAATAACCTACAATTAGATAAATAGAACCCATTAAGCAGAAAATTGATAAATCACATCGAATCATTTCTGGAAGATTTATCTTGAAAAACTTTGAAATTTTCATTTCCATATTATAGTCAGGACTATGTTGCATGTGTGTTTTATCTTTTCCCAGGTTTCTTTTCCCCCCTACTTTGGATCAAACGTTTTCTTTCAGGTGAAGTCTCAACCAATCACCTTTCCCCATTCACATTAAGAGGTATTTGCCTCCTCCCCACACCCCTTCTCAAACACCCATGGCTGATTTCCCACTTCCCTGTATCTGGCTACTTCTAGTATATATTTCCACAGCAGCTCACCTCATCATTTTATAAAGAATGGTTCTAAGTCTTGAGGATAGAACTACCTCCCTCTTCTGAAACTGCTTCTTTTTCTAGTTCAGAGGAGGGAAGAGGATGGAGAAGTCACAAGATACTTGGAAAATGTAATGCCTTAATGACTTCCTAACCCATGTAACTTCTGCATTATACTAACTTATAATATTAGTATCTTGATAATCTTATGATAAAGTAAATCTTGAAATTGCCTCAATTAACAAACTGATTCTAACTTATTTCCAATTCTGACAACAGGATAATGGTTATCTTCCATTCAGTACTGGTCCTATTCAGTAACACCAAACGGTCTCTATATACAAATAATGGAGGCATAGCAGCCACTAAGACAAAAGCAGATGCATGTAAACACGTTAGCGCAGTGGTGTCCCGTGGTTTCCAGACACACTGGACAGAAGCCAATTCCCTGGGCTTTAGTAAGTCTAGCAGAATAGCTGCAAATCCTGCAATGGAAGGCGCACATACACCATCAGCAGAAAGCATCACAATTCCAAGAAAAATTAAAACCAAGCAAAAACAGAAGAGAAAAGGATAGAACCAGTACTCCACAGAAGAGAAATTTAAAAAAAAAAATGTATCAAAAACAACATTAAACCCAAACACACTTTCAAGTTTTCACTCAATTTTTATTGTCCAATTTCATTTTCTGTCCCACTTGGGAATCATCTCCCAGTTCTTCCTCTCAGATGCACTGAGAAAGGGCGAACTCGGAGGAGAAGGAGGCCAAGAGTTCCCAGATGTTTATATACAAGGAGGCAAAGTAAATGCTACTCTTACCTGTGACGGTGCAAATGGCCACTCCAGCTCAGGGAGATTAAGAAGGTGAGGAAAGCAATCTGGTAGACTTTCTGCCAAGAAATCTTAGAAGGCAAAAGAAAGTACTTTTTCCCTTAAATGTTAAGGATCCAGGAGAGAGTCAGCTGGGAGCAAGTTGATTAGCTTTAAATATGATTCTGTATCAGAGGAGGACTGTAGGTGGGATGACCTGACTCCTATGATTACTGAGTTCCTTGGCTGCAGTACTCCATTTGTATTCTACACCAGGATGAAGGTGAGACATTTAGCTCTGTGGCCCAGTGCTACCCAGTGAAAAGTCCAAGAGAGATGAACATTTAGAATTCAAATATTTTTACCTATCACTGACTCCTATTTAGAAGCATCAGGTAGTAGGACCCTTACCCTGGCCACCATGTATATGTAAAGAACATATTATGGCAAAGAAAGCCTAAAAACTGGACCCATTTCTCTTCTGGTTTACATTATTTAAAGACCTTTGAGAAAAGTACTGCTGGTATATCATTCTTAGAAGATTCCAACCTCCCTGTGGAGGCAATGTTTCTAGGGAGGCCTAAGATCACAAAACAATTCAATTAAAGTTAAACTCAGGATGTTACAGCTAACTTGTGTTAACCAACTGATGTGGATATCCAGGGAGAGACTAACTAGGCAGGCTGTGGCTCAAGTATATGCAGACACCCATAAGTTAATGAACTTATTTCTAAGTAAACTGGGGAAGTACTATATGTTCTTAGGAACTGATACATAGGTAACCCCAAAGCCCTATTTTTATACTCTCTAGGCATGGTCTTTTTAGCTACAAGTTAAAGTTCTTGGAAGTAAAACTACCAAATGCCCAGTCTATGACTATAAACTTCTACAGACCTTTGTGGCCATTTGGATTAATTCTGCTTTTTGTTTAAGGAAAGGAGCAAGGGGGCAGGAGAAGGAGGCATGCAAGGAGGAAAAATTTGTTTTAAAAAAAAAAGAAGAAGAAGAAAGAAAAATTGCTGGGTTAATAGTCCCCATTTTCACATAGACAGGTTTTCTTTTCCCCTTCACAGAAGCAGGTTCTCTGATTCAGCAGTGGCAACTGCAACAGCCTCTCCTGTCTCCCTTTCACACCCCTCCCCCAGTTTTTCAAGTGGATACAAAACGGACACTAATTTGCTATTTTTCCATTATAAGTATAAAGATTCAGGGACCCTCTCCTATTGCTGCATTGCCACCAAATTTCTCACACACAAAAAAAAGTCTATTTTACTACTTAAACTTCATTCTCCCTAAATCAGTCACTTCTTCATGCTAAAAATGGCTACAGGTCTCTCACTGAGTCATTCAAGATCATATAACAGTATGAGGCCCCTCCATTAAATTGAGAATGCCCCTCAGTCATAAATAAGTCCAATGCAGGACTAGAACCCTTCCTGGTGAGAACACTGATTTTGTGGTGGGCTCTCTGTTTCCTACCATGCAGGTTTCAGAAAGAGAACTGGCCACCCAAACCTAACTTTTACAACAAAGGACTCAAGAGGACTGGGGTTGGAATTTAACAGCTTTCTTTTTTGAAGACAAATAAAGAGGCAGTGTGAATGGTGTCCAAACTATCTTGGGGTTTATCATCCACCACGATAAGGAACTTTGTGCAAACATCAGAGTCAAGCTGTCTGTGAACAGGGATCAAATGCAATTCCAACTTTAAAGACAGCATAATAGTTTTAAAAACAATATAATTTGCAGCTTCAGACCACTTAGCTCCTGATAGCAAGAGCAAGGGAGAGAATCTCAGGCAGCTACTTTTAAGAAAACAGTCTCAGTAAGAACTGTGCTGTTGCATTGGAGGTCTGCTGTCAGAGAAGCACATGCCACTGCTTTAGAAAAGAAAAAGAGCTGGAGCTATGGAATATCCAAGCTTACATGCCACCCAACAAAACACACACCACCACGCTGCACCATAGCAACATTCCCACCAACAGAACAGGATAACACCAAGTCACAGAGAGGGAAAAGGCTGGGCAGACACAAACTTAAAACCAGAGGTGAAGGCAGCTAGCTATTCAGAAAACTTCCAACAGATGACCAGGGGAAATAAAAGTAGTTAGAGTGGGGAGAGAAACAAAAATAGAAAGGCACCAGAGAAGCAATCAGCAAAAGGAGAGCAGGAAACCTACTACAAAATTAAGGAGGAGGGAAAGAAACAGTTTCAACACTACCCTCATTCGACTGCCTGGCATTTGTGCTTCTAAAAAATTTTTGCTTCCCCAGTTCTCCCTCCCCACCTCTTCCCAGCGCAGCTGACTTTGGACAGTCATGGATTTCCTCAAGTTCTTTGTTCCTGAGGAGAAAGACACAGAGAAGGGTTGGGGGATAAGGAAAGTAGAAAGGACGGCAAATTAAAAAAAAAAAAATTGCCACAAATGTTTTCATACACTACAACCAGAAGGGTCGTGGATTTGAAAAAACGAAGACAAGGGGTGGGGTTAGCGATCATACTGGGGTAGGGGGAACGGAAGCAGAAGGGAAGGGTCATTGGGCCACCTCTAAAGACTACAGTACTACTACTGTAGGGTGCTGGACTCACTCTGAAGGACGCTTATGGTGGCCTGGGCTCGAATCCATGTTATGGAAGGGTTTTGCCTCAAGTCATTCCTCTTGGGGTCGTTGCTGGCCCTGCACTCGTAAGTCCCAGAGTCCTCCAAGGTGAGCCGGGTTATTCTCAGCACACTCACGCCGTTTGACCCGTAGGCGGTGTTTACGGTGACACGGCGCTTCCGAGCACCGTCCCACAGCTGTCTGAAAGACTCTGCCCGGTTGACTTCTGCGTACCACCACTGGATCTCTGGCGTGGGGCTCCCGACCACGTCACAGTACAGCTCAAAGGCGTCCCCCGTGAGCTTAGTTTCTGACATGGGCGACTTGACAAACCCAGCTAGAGGGAGGGGGAGCAGGAATGCAGTGACAGGCCAACCAGAAAAAAAAAAACAAAAGAATCAACAGGTGTTAATAATTTAAAGGAAAGAAAAGAAAAGAAAAAAAGCAAATGAGTTGCAGAGAACAAAAAAAGGATTCATTTTTAAACTATAAAGAGACAGTAATAGCAATTCATACAAGCTTTTAGAAGAAGAACCACCCTGGGAAGCTTATGAAGCGAAGGCAGGCCAATTACAAGCTGGGGCAGCCCAGGTGCTGGCCAGGCAGAAGCAAGCCCACTGGAAAGCATTTTAGCAATGGGCCCAGCTGGTAGGAATGAGAAAGCCTTGGGTCTTGGAAAGAGCATCCTTCCAACAGCACAAAACCATTACCTTTCCAAACTCAGGCAAATGATGGAAGATAACAGGAAGTGGCAATGGGTTTTTATGCCAAGTCAGGATCTTTTTTGAATGGGTAAACATTTCATTAGAGATGCAGTATCTTTCCTAAGCCTCAACAAGATGTAGTAACTCATCTACTGGTACCTTCTCTTGTTATTCAGAGTCCAAATTTCAGCTGAAGGGCAGCAAAATTCTCACATGCAGGGTACTATCCTTAGTTTAGTCTTTTCCCATCTCCTAATCTTCCCTGGGCCCATAGCAAACAAACAGCCTAGCTGTCTATGCCAACCTATCTGAATACAGACCCTCAGGAACAGAAAAATAAGGCACAGTCTGTACTTCACACCAAAGTGAGAACTATTGAGCTCAGCCCAGGAGCTGAACCAACACTAACAGCAACCCAATCAATGCCAGTGAGAAGAGGGACAATGCTCTTCATGATCCTATAAATTCTACTAGTAAATCTCCTCAACAGCCAGTCTTTGAAATAACTGTGGTTCTTGATAGGTTCTCTCTAAAGGGTATTTGGTTGCTAGCAGTCAATACAAAAGGATGAGAATTGACATTGATGAACTATACTGTAAGGGTGAAGGTTATGCCTCAACTTGCATTCGAGGGCACTGCTCAGAACTAAAGCTCATGCCTACTTATGTCTACCTGCCCATAACTTGTTGTCTATAAGGCAAGGTAGTAGTGGCAGAAAGAGTTGGGGTTTTGTTTGTTTGATTGTTTTAATCATTATCATCACCCAGGCTTATTTTAAAACCTGGAGTAGAGCCTATAGTGGGAAAGACACCACAGTGCAACCATCCACTCACTCTTTCACTCCCCAAATTTATTCAAATTTCTACCAATTAGGCAACGCCCTAAAGTGTAAGTCAAGAATTTAGAGGAGGACAGTCTGAGTAGCTTGGCTCATGAGCTAAGCATGCTCACCTGCAGTGAACAGATTACCAGGTCAGAATTGCCAATACTAAAGAACACTCCGGAGGACAGAGAGAACAAAAATGCAAGTTTTTCTATAGTCTAGGTACCAAGGATGTAATTAGTTACCTGAAACTGAAGGTTAGTAAATAGAAATAGTACTGTTTATAGCCACAGCAGTATCTGCCTGTGGAAACAAATCCCATTCTGTAGATCTATAAGGAGGTTGCTGACTGTCGCATTCAAGTACAGGTCAAGACCTCCAAATTCATTCTGGCCTATCAACTAGCTTTCAGAGTGAATAGTAAAGAAATACAGTAATTAACAGGTTTATACTAAATGTTGTACTTTGAATATGGCTATTTGAAACTTCCCCTTTGGATCTAGAATTTATTCCTTGTAAGAAACTATCTAATACAAGCCCCAACAGGTCAAACAAATGTCAATCTCAGACACAGAAGTTGTTTAATAAACATAGAAAAGAGCCCCAAAGGTCCTGTATAGAGCTGAGCTTGCTGCTAGATCTAAAGGGTCATGTCTCAGTCAGCCTCATAAACTGTTACCAATGTCAAAAAGTCAATGCCTACAAATAGAAGGGGAGAGGTTCAGGAAGCTGGGTTTTACTATTAGTGTCATCACCAGTGAAAACTACCTATCAGTAAGTTCTTAAAACACTGTGAAGATTTTTTTAATCATATTCTTGACCACTTAATAGAAATCACATCTTACTCTGACACTGTCCACGAAAGTGGGGTTCTTATATCCCTCAGATGCTGTAATTAAGTACTTGACAATATCCTAGAAACTATTAGTAGACTTGCATATTTTCTACTTTCTTCTGAACAGCACAAAGCTTTTAAAGTTAAACTTGTTTACCAATCTGTTGACCAAGCTAATATAAAAAGGATGATCCAAATCAATACAATCCATGAAACTCCAGTGCAACCCCAAATCTCAATATTACACAATTCAAAAGTATTGAGAAAAGGATGTAAACATGATTCCCACTGCACAAAACAAAGCAAATTACTCAGGCTGGTCCTGCTACCCCAGGCAAGATTTCCTACCAAGAAGGAAAAAATGATGATCTAATTCAGTTCAAATGCCTACCTGTAGGTCAGGCTTAGACCAGGCTTGGTGGCACATGTCCTTGATCTCAACACTCAGAAGGCAGAGGCAGGCAGATCTTTCAGTTCAAGGCCAACCTGGTCTACAGAACGAGTTCCAGGACAGCCAGGGCTACACAGAGAAATTCCATCTCAGAAAAAAAACAAAAAAGCCTACATGTATCAGTCATATCAAGCCCAAGTCAAATTTATTATTTGAACTGGTAAATCATAAGATGCAAATTTTTAAAAACAAAATAGAAGGCGCTGGAGATATGTTCAGTGGTTAAGAGCACGTGTTGCTCCTGCAGAGGACCTGGGTTTGGTTCCTATAACCAAATGGGTCTAGTTTCACAGACTCCAGGGAAATCAGACTTCCTCTTCTGGCTTTATCAGGAACTGCACACTCATATTGTATGTCCACTGGTGTTTTGCCTGCATGTATGTCTGTATGAGGGTGTTAATAATCCTGGGACTGGAGTTACAGACAGGTGTGAGCTGCCATGTGGGTGCTGGGAATTGAACCCAGTCATCTGGAAGAACAGTCAGTGTTCTCAACTGCTGAGCTATCTCTCCAGCCTTCCTTCCTCCCCCCTCTCCTCCCACCCCCCCCCCCATACGTACCTCTTTTTTAATGTCCCACTGCATCCACTTTGAGCTGCCTATGGATGTGAGACCATCTACTGGAGTGTGGTCCAGCTAACAAGGGACCATACTCTTAAAACAAATAAACAAAAAACCAAGGCGTTTTCTGTCCTCCAGAAGCCATTAACTTTCAATAACTCCTTGGTCAGGGATGGAGGCTCATGAGGTCCTCCCTGATCTAAGGAAACATTTTCTAAGTATGTGTTAGATTTCAGGCACTCTGTCTACATTATTCCCAATACTGCCTTTTGTTTGTTTTTTGGAGACAGGGTTTCTCTGTATAGCCCTAGGTGTCCTGGTACTCACTCTGTAGACTGCTGGCCTCAAACTAAGAGATCCGCCTGCCTCTGACTCCTGAGTGCTGGTATTAAATGTCTTGCACCACCACACCAGCTCTCCTACTTTATAAAATAGTTATTGTTGAAACCCTTAAAGATAGAACTATGGTCCAAAAATGTTAAGTGTTACAAGCTGGGGATGTAGCTCAGTGTTAAGAGTGCTTGCCTAACATACACAAGCCCTTGCTTGGGTCTGAATCTCTTGCGCTGCAAGAGCGGGGAAAGGCTATTTTGCCCATTATCATGAGAGTCTAGCACAGAACCAGTCCAAAGCCAAAGCATAATCTCTTAACACTGTCCACAACTGCAGTCATTGTGTCTTACAAGGCTAGACAAGTGTCTGTAATTATTAAAAGTAAATTAATGATATACTTTATCATTTAATTTAGTAATTAATTGGTTAATTCTTAGACACAAACCACTATATATCCTCCACTTTAGTGGCTAAGCCTGAGTTTACCTGGAACTAAAGTGTCTTTAATTCTTACTCTGAGGCTCCTTCCCACAAACTATACTGTCTCTACAGAAACTATGAGACTCCTTGATAGCTGAACCCTTATCAAAAAAAGCCATGTAAATATTTCCCCTCCAAAGAGAGGAAAAGAAAGAAGAACTTCTCTATACAGCACCAGGAAATAAATCACAATTAGCAAGGGAAGGTTATTAGCAATCATCCACCTCATTATCTACCCAAAATTAGCTCCAATTCAGAAGAACCAGCTTTCAGAAGCAGCTCAGAACCTGACTCACTGCCCTGCCTTTCATCACCAAGGGCTTTTAAACAAACTGTGCCCTCAACATGAAAGTATACAACAGCTTGAAGTTGGGGACCTCCAGAAGCACTTATCTGAACAATGACACAGGGCTTTGGGAATGGAGGGAGGGAACAGAAGCTGGTGTTAAAGAGGTGAAAATGGAGGCAGCAAACCCCAGAAGAGTGTAATGAAAATCTGCAGAGCTGAGGTTGGGGGTGGGAAGCACAGATGACAGCTGGGGCGAGCAGCAGGGAAAAAGAGGAGCACTGGGTTCAGGAAAACCTGGGTGTGTAGATATAAACAGAGTGCAAAATAGAAAGGGAACACAGAAGAGCCACGGTGAACTCATCAAGAAAACTATCTCCACATACACCTTAAAAAAGAGGAAGGAATTTTTACCATCAAATTCTTACTTGCCTTCAAGGCAACCACAGTAACAGGTAACATTCATTAACTTCTCTCCCTCAGCTGACTGCTGCCAAGGTCAGGCCTTTAAATCTTACCTACACTTGCCACTTGCTTTATAAAGAAAGAAAGAAGGGAGGGGAGGGAAGAAAAAAGGGAAAGGGGGAAAAAGGGAAGGGGGAAGGGGAGAAAAGGGAAGGGGAGAAGGGGGAAGGGAAAAAGAAAGGAAAAAGGAAAAAGGGAAAGGGAAAGGAAAGGAAAGGAAATAGCTGTTCCCTTCAAGCCCCTCTACCATAGATTCCTGTGGGTGGCTCATGCTGTCTCTCCTTCATATCTCAAAATAAAAAGAAATGATAGCAAAAGATTCAAGAAATTGTGTCTGTTCTTTCTCTCTCACATACATACACAAATTCAAATCACCTACCTCAAAAATACTGAGCAAGGCCTACTGATAGCTCAGTGTGGTTACAGGGAATGAGAATCTGCATGAAATTGCTGTAAAAATGTCATAGACTTGAGCCTAGATAGCTTGCCTATCTTTACTGCTAATTAAGCAGACCATGTATCACCACCATTTAACACTAAACTGGTCAAAAGTCCACAGGCACTCATTCCATGTACACCAACCAAGAGTAAAGCAGGCCTGAAGATCTCACAGTAGTAGAAACTGGGCAATCTCATTCTCGGCAGCAGAAGATGTTGGCGAAGGGGGAAGCGCTGGTAAACTCTTGGATTATCCTGATCACTAGCACTAGGCAGAGATGGCAGCCATCACAAAACATTTTCCAAATTCAAGCCTGAGCCTTTCAATCAAGCAAACATGTCAAAGTGTGGGTATTAGAAACATTATAAACCAAAGTCCACCTTTGGTTATGAAATTATACCATCCAAAATAGCAATAGGATTTTGGTTAGCCTAAATTAACTAGCTTCTCTGCTTTGGAAAAACAGGGAAATTTGGCTGATGCCAAAAAAATAAAAAGTCTGCATAGTTTAGTGATTAAATTTAACAAACAGTAAAATCAGAATGCCTGGGTTCACATAAGATCCTGTTACTAACTGTCTTACCTTAGGCAAGTGGCCTAACCTCTCTGAGCTTCATCTGCTTAATCTGTAAAAAGGAGTTAATAATAGCGATTTCCTTAGAGGGTTATTGTGAGGATTAAAGAAAACAACACAGCTTACAACAGCACATGGCACTACTAAGCACTCAATAATGTTACCTATTATTGTGTGTCTCCAAAGAAATAAATGCTGAACAGACCACATACAGCAACCTTTGCATTGCTTTACAACAGTCTGGGAAACAGAACTTTACACATACAACAAATTTAACTTAGAATCCAACTTTAAAAAAAAATTAACTGTAACTTTTCAAATAAAATGAGGACCACTGTGGCGATGTTAACAGAACAATGTAAAGTAAGGGAATTCTTCAGTCCTTCCTCTTCTTAGAGCAAACTAGACTTGATAGAGTGGTAACTAACAACAGATACACATATGTTGACACAAGTAACTGGCAGCTGCTAAAAGTTGTAAGCCACTGAACCTGAGAGATTATGAATCCAATAAGAGTAGAGTTAGGGGGCTGGAGAGATGGCTCAGCGGCTGGCGGTACTGACTGCCTTCCAGAGGACCTGGGTTTAATTCCCAGCACCCACATGGCAGCTCACAACGGTCTAACTCCAGTTCCAGGGCATCCAATACCCTCAACACCAATGTACATAAATAAAATATTTTTTTAAATATTTAAGAATAGAGTTAGTACAACATTCTAGTTCAGTTCAAACTACAAATAAAACCCTGTCTCAAAAACACAGATAACAAAAAGAGAGACAGTATATATTCTCCTTATGAAAGTAGATATTCTCCATAAAGAAAGAGCAGGCCTATTTTTAGAAACAGACCTCCACCCCCACTCTCTGTGAGAGAGTGAGTGAGAGAGAGAGAGAGAGAGAGAGAGAGAGAGAGAGAGAGAGAGAGAGAGAGAGAGAGCGTGCGAGCGCTGTGCGCTCACGTGTTCCCTCTCTCTCTTTCTCCACTGGGCACATGCAGAAGCATGCTGAAGGCCATGTGCCATGTGTAGGTCAGAGGACAGGTTGTATTAGTTCTGTCCTATGATGCAGGTCCCAGGTATCAAACTCAGGTAATCAGACCTGGAAGCAAGTATCTTTACCTACTGAGCCATCTCACCAACTCAGAACAAGGCCTATTCATTACAAGTTTGGCTTAACAATTGAGATACAGAAAAACACTGAATACTGGTTAGGCCAAACTGTAAATTCACAAAAACTCGAGATAAAACCAGATTTGATTTATTCAGATCAAATTAGTTTAACTTCGGCGTGAAAAATGTGACACTCTAAGTTAGCGTCTCCACAACTTAAATCCTCTTCACTTACAACAGTTTCTTCAAAAGGAATGATGCTATGAAGATCATGTAACATGTGTGGAACAGTTCTGTGAAACTGTAAAGACATTCCACATCTTAAATAACTCCAGGAAAGACCCAAAGAGGAAAAAAAGCACTTGAGATAGTGATCTTCAACAAGCATTCTTATTTCAGTTTTGCTATTAATTCCCACTGACAGAGCAAACAAACAATAATCTTCTGAGCTCTGTGGGCTTAAAAAAGCCATTGACAAACCAGGCATGTGCAGGCCTTTTATTCAGCACTGAGGAGACAAAGGTAAGCAGATCTAGAAGTCTGAGGCCAGCCTAGTCCACATAATGAGTTCCAGGCCAACCAGAGTAAGACAGTAAGACCCTTTGTCAAAAAGAAAAAAAAAAGTCACTAACAAAAAGAAGTATGACTAAAAGGCCACAGGCTTCTCTCATCTCAGAAAAATATAAGCACACTTCTGTAGTGTTGCAGACCCAAGGCTTAATACCCTGAGTCTACACTGTACAACTGTTAGATAAATGGACATCTAAGAGTCTCTCTATGAAGCCAACAGCTCACCTTATAGGGAAATGGATGGGAGTCTTCCATTTCTTCAATCTCAAATTTCTCATCTGGAAAATGGGAACAATAATTCCTATCTTAACCGTGATGGTAAAGTGAAGTTCACATGAACCATGTATATAAAATACCTGTAACCTGGGAAGCTACAAATATATTATAAAACGGCATATTATACAAACATTCTACTCTATAATCTAAAAAATAGTCCAAACCAGTCAGTCCTAGGTGTTCTGTGGAGCTAATTTTTAAAAAGAAGTTGAAAGAATGTAGTCTTGACTCAGGAGACTCACTCACTGGGAATGGGGAAAACTTATCTAGACTATCTGATTGTGTTGTGTGGAGGATCCTCACTATGTATCCCTGGCTGGCCTAGAGCTTGCTTTATACACCAGGCTGGACTCAAACTCACTCAGAGGTCCACTTGCCTACTGAATGCTAAAATAAAGGCATGCACCAACATGTCCAGCTCTGAATGTTTGTAACCTTTACTCATTGTGCATTTGAGAGTGTGAACACCATGACACGTATATGCTAAAGGACAACTTTCAGTAGTCAGTTCTCTCTCTGGTGATCAAACTTAGGAGATCAGCTTGTGTGGCAAGCATACTTGCTGGGCCATCCCAGTAGCCTGACTATCTCAATTTTTATTTTTCAGTTTTCTAAAAGAGTATTGAAAATCACCAGCACAAAGAATTCCAACATGTTTCAAACCAAAACTGACCAACCTTAAATGAAGTAAGATTGTGAGTAAAAAATAAAAACTTATAATCAATTCTGGCTTGTGGGGCTCGAGAGATAGCTCAGTGGTTAAGTGCACTGAGAGAGAATTTAGCACTGAAGAGCTTAACACTTTCAGAGAGCTCTGTTTCAGTTTTCCAGTGCCCATATGGACGTTTACAATTGTCTGTAACTCCAGTTCCAAAACATCCAATGCCCTCTTCTGGCCTCCATGGACACTAGGCACACATGTGGTACAGACAACTATGAAGGCAAAACACCAATATTCATAAAATGTCTTAAATTATAGACCTTGACACCAAATCTAAGAACAGACTGAAATGGTTTGGGTTTCTTTTTCTTCTTTTTTTCCTAAGACAGGGCCTCTCTATGTAGTTCTGGCTGTCCTGAACTCACTATGTAGACCAGGCTGGCCTTGAATTCATGGAAATCAGCCTGCCCTGGAATCCCAAGTACAGGGATTAAAGGCGTGCTTTACACCTTGCTGAACTGGAAGATTTTAATAACAAAGAAAAGAATCAGAAGCTTGGAGTGACCTCTTACATTTCTCTGATAACTGCAGTTCCAATGGCTACCTTGATATCCAATAGCCTTGGTGTGGGCTCTAAGAGACTGAATGTTCTCCTTAGTAAGTTACCAAAACAGCAAAGACACTTAGTCTAGGCTTTTACAATGTTGAAGTAAACAGTTCCATACACCTTGAGACAAACATTTCTTCTTTAACCCAGAAAGCAAAGACAATGAGATCAAAGGAAGGGAGACCAAATATAAATCAGGTCCTATTTGACTTTGATCTTGGCCTTTTAAAACTAGTAACATGCCGGGCGGTGGTGGCGCACGCCTTTAATCCCAGCACTCGGGAGGCAGAGCCAGGCGGATCTCTGTGAGTTCGAGGCCAGCCTGGGCTACCAAGTGAGTTCCAGGAAAGGCGCAAAGCTACACAGAGAAACCCTGTCTCGAAAAACCAAAAAAAAAAAAAAGCAAAATGAAAATGATATGCTACAAAGGTTGAATATACCAATTTGACAATTTTTTGCATGACTAACATTAAGTCATGCTTCTGATTCTTCTAGGATCATCAATGTACGTCCTTGTAAGATTCACTTTTAGCAAAGAATTCTGCTAAGTCAGTTTAACAAAAAAAATTTACCTATCTTCAGTATCTGCCAACCCTTGATACATGATCAGGCATCCTCTACCAGGCCTCAAGTGAGGTCTGATTACTCTGGTCTGTCTTCAGAATTCTGTTAGAAACTAGGCAAGGTGCACAACTTAATCAGCACTTGCAGAGACAGAGGCATGTGGATCTCTATGAGTTTAAGGCCAGCCTGCAAATAATGTGTTCTAGGACGGCCAGGGCTACATAGTGAGAACCTGTCTCCAAAAAAAATGAATTCTGTTAGGTTGGTTTCTTCAGAATCCTCCACTGACGCCCGCCCCCCCCCCCCCCCCATCATTCTCCATAGCTATAAATTCCAGCTTGCTGTGCTGTATTCAGGGTAGAACCTAACCCTCCACTGAAGCAGTCCCTATATTTACTGTCTAAACAAAGTCTTCTTTATCAGGCTTTAACAAACAGCACCAAATAATTTGTTCATAAGTTAAATAAACAATTATCAGAAACTATGAGAAATTAAAAACAAAAGCTCATCTCCACTACTTTTACTGTGAAGCATAACTTTCTACAGTGTTAACGTCTGATAACAAGTTCACAGTCTCTGACAACTACTTACAATTCAGTATTAAATGCTAGAGATAACAGTTTATATACAATGGGCCATATGGTTCACAATGATAATTCTAGAATTCTGATGACTGAGGTAGGACTGTTCTGAGGCCAGCTGGAGATACAGAGACCTTGTCTCAAAAACAAACAAAACAAAAAAATCCAATAAACACCACACAATTCATCTCATTTTTCCATCATGACACATCCCATGAGCATAACACCAGTTATTCAAGCTGATCATAATATAATCTAGAAAATATTTTAGTTCCAAGAGGTAGTAAATACCCTTGTGTGTGTGTTGGGAGGGTGGTGTTTGTTTGTTTGCTTGTTTGTTTTTTTGAGGTTCTCTGTGTAGCCTTGGCTGTCCTGGAACTTACTTTGTAAACCAGGATGGCCATGAACTCACCAAGATCCACTTGCCTCTATTTCCCTGGAATGCTGGGATTTAAAGGCCTGTGCCACCACCAACTGGCTTTCTCTGTTTTTAAAACATTCAGCAGTCAACTACATTGCACAGTGGGGAATTTCTTATTCACATTTTAGGCTGTTAAGTGATATTAGCTCTCTTTTCAGCTATTGAATTATTTCCAAAACAGGAATCTTGTTATTATATATCAAGGGCAAAATTTTCCTTAGATGATAAGACCAGAGGACAGTGAGTCTTGAACTTCTTCATGTATTAAAATCATTTAGAGAGCTTACTAAAACAGACTACTGACTTGAACTGAGTTTCTGACTTTGTCAATCTGAAGTGAGGCTTGAGCATGTGTCCAAATTCTGATGCTAATACATCTGGTCCAGGGACCACACTTTGACATCTAATGTCTAAGATACTCTGAAACTGCTACAAATCCAAGTTGTTCAAATAGAAGGAAAGTAAAAGAATAAGAGCCACCGTTATTTTTAAAACCATATAAATATTATTCCAGCAGGTGAATTCATGTCCCAAGGCCAAAAGTAACAAAAACAAAAAAATACCATACTCCAAAGCCATGACTTTTGCTTTGTATTTGCACGTTTTGTTTGTTTGGCTTTGATACAGAGTCTGATGCACCTCAGATGGTCCTCAAACTCCCTACGTAGCCAACACTGACCTTGAATTCTTGATCTTCCTCCTTCAGCCTCCTGAGTGTTAGGATTAAAAACAAGTGCTACCATCCCTGGTTTGTCTTGTCTTTTCAATTAATTTATTAGTCTATACACTGGGAACATATCTGCAATATAATTGTTTGCTGAGGACCTATTTTCCAAGTACTGTGTATAGGAACAGATAAACTTTGTTCCTTAAATTCTGAGATAGAGCATCTTGTCAGATTCAGGAAAAAAACTTGACAAAAACAGCATTCTATGTGGTTAAGAGTCATGAAAGGGCTGGTTGTCAGGGCACATACCTTTAATTCCAGTATTAGGGGGGAATAGGGAGGCATATTTCTGTGAATTTGGGGACAGCCAGAGTTACACAGTGAGACCCTGGGAATAGGCACTTCGAGTGCCACCCCCCCCCCGCCCCCCCCTTCAGAATAGGAGGAACACATCTCAACCTAACAGAGACTATATACTACAAGCCTATAATGTTTCATTAAATGGGGGAAAAAAACTCAAAAGTATTTCCACTAAAAGCAAGAACAAGGTATAGATGTCTACTTTTTCCACTCTTTTTTTTTAATGCCGAATGCCGTTTATTGAAGGAGGGAAGAGGTCTTAAATACAGGCTTACAGCACAATGGGAGAACCTGGAGGGCAGAAGTTCACTACCGATGTTTTACAATCTTGCGTCTAAGCTGTTAACACCCAATATGCTGGATACACAGACAAGGAACTTCCCTTAAGCATTCAGAAGGGTGGAAACCGGCAGGGAATTAGCATAGGGATGATATCAAGGTCAAGGTCCACGCCAGTGGATGCCCACACACTCCAGAAGAGAATTTGACATCACTGCTGCCGTTGTTGCTGTTATAGCAGTGGCGGCCACCGCTGCTACTGTTTCTGGGATTACCATTTCATAATTAGTTACTACAGCTAGCACAGTGGAGACCCTAGCAGCAAAAGTAGCTACCACAGTTAGTTAATCTTTCATTCTATTGGGCATGATAAATTTAATTCAATAGTTACATACATTTCAATTGGCTTTGAAAATTATAGATTTATAAACTCAAGTTCCATTTGCTTTTGCAATACCATCTTACAAAGACTCCAATTTGCAGTAAGGCTTGTTAAGGAAGGGAATGGCTCAGTTGCCTTTAGCCTACTGGCTATGGGTGGGTTAGGACTTCTGTTGGTCTTTTCTGTGTCGAACACACAGATTGCAAGCCCAGCGCCACTTTGAGATCTTTGGCAACAATTAACTCTGCAGCTCACACAGGATTGAGCCTGTACGATAATGAGTATTCAGAGATGGGTAATGGGGGGGCACTCACCAACCTAAGACAGAGCGCCTGTGGCCTGGGCAGGTATCTCCATGACGGGTAAGGTGGCTACAACCTAAGTCAGAAGCTCATTTTTTAGTAAAAGGGGGAACCTGTAGGGTCCTGGTCCCCATTTTGGGTAACTGTTGCCTTGCTGACTTTCTCCACTCATAGTCAATATAGCACTAGAAGTCTAAGCTAGAGCAGTAAGACAAGAGAAGTAAATAATAGGGATACAGACAAGAAAGGGAGAAGTCAGAGCATCTGTATTTGCAGACGGTATTGCAGATTCCATACATACGAGATCCAAAAGACTCAAAACTCTTAAAACTGTTAACACTCTCCACAACATAGCAGGACACAAAGTTAACTCACAAAAAATCAATAGCTGAATATTTACCAGGGAAACAATCCCATTCACAATAGCCTCAAAAACAAAAATGACAACTGTAGAATAAACCTAAGCAAAAATATGAAATACTCTATAATGAAAACTTTAAAACACTGAAAAAAGAAATTGAAGAAAACACTAGAATATAAAGACCTCTCATGCTCACAAATTGTGAAAATTAATACTGTGAAATCTTACCAAAAGTAATCTACAGATTCAATGCAATCCTAATCAAATTTCTAGTGACATTCACCACAATAGGGGGAAAAAAATCTGTCTTTTAAAAGTCATATGAAAATACAAGAAACCCAGGATAGCCAAAGCAATCCTGAACAAAAAGAATACTGTTGGAGGATTCACTATACCTGATTTCAAATTTTACTACAGAGACATATCATGGTACTGGCACAAACACATGGATCAATGGAATAGAATAAAGAACCTAGACATTAACTAGGCAGTGGCGGTACATGCCTTTAGTCACAGCACTTGAGAAGCAGAGACAGGTGGATCTCTGTGAGTTTCAGGACAGCCAGACCTACACAGATAAACCTTGTCTCGAAAAAAAAGAAAACAAACAAAAGAACCTAGATATAAGGCCACACAGCTACAGCACCTGATTTTTGGCAAAGATGCCAGGAAAACTGAGTATCTACATATAGATGAATAAAATTAAATCCTTAACTCTCATCTTGCACAAAGTCAATTCCAAAGGGACAAGGACCTCAGAAACTCTGACAATGCTAGAGGAGGAAGTAGGGAGTGCACTTCAAGATACAGGCACAGGTAAGGACTCTGGGAACAGGAAATAAGGCAAGTAATCAACAATTAGAATACCACGAAATTTAAATGCTTTTGTACTGCATAGGCAAAAATCAATCAAGTGAAGGGACAGCCTACAGAATGAGAGAAAAATCTTCACTAGCTATTTATCAAACAGAGGATTAGTATCTAAAATATACAAAAAAGTCAAACCTAACATCAAAAAACAATTTTAAAAAAACTGGGTCATGGTACTGAACAGAGAGTTCCCAAAAGAAATAAAAATGGCTAATAAACACTTTAAAAAGTGTTCATTATTACAGACTACGCCAATATTCTTAGTTACCCAAGAATCTGACAGTAAGACCTTACTGCTGAAGAAACTTGAGACAGAGAACAGGGAGAAATCAAGTTGGTACTCACCTGGAAACTTCATCCCTATTGGCTAGCTTTCATAGTGCTGGAAGGTGCTATGAAAATTCCTATGGAAGTCCATTACTTTGAAAGCTAATTAAATATATATAATTGTGTGTGTGTGTGTGTGTGTGTGTGTGTGTGTGTGTGTGTGTGTGTGTGTGTGTTTATAAGGAGTCTGGACACAAGTACCTTGCATGGGTAGACACAGCAAATGAAAATTTCAGTGCCAGGTGTGGGAGACTGCCCTGCAACATATTGACCAGAGAGGATCCAGAGGCCTCCAAAACAACACAGACTATTATCATTGGTCTTGGTTGTCTACCATAACGAGATAGGGTAAGACCCTATTGCACAACACACTTTGGTTACAGGTCATAGAGAAATCTAGCTGTAATTCACTTGAAAACTTGCTTCCTGCTAACTAACTTTCATAGTGCTAGAAGCTAGGGGAGAAAAGCCATCAATGGTGAACCTCACATGCTACAATACTAACCTGCCAGGTAAGATACACCCACTGGTCCAAGAGTGGCATGAAGGTTATAGGAGAAAACAACTGATTCCTGACTGAATGTGAAACCTGCACCACAAGAGGGTATTCATACCTGATACTATAAACCTGGTCAAAGTCCCATGGCTGGAGAGATCATAGGCCCTAGGTAGGGGTACCTACTACTGTTGTTTTACTAAATGGACATATTGCCATACAGCCTTTGAAATATTTATGTTTATACCCACAGATCAGTGCTACTCTCTAAACTGGCCAGAGAAGCTTCTTTCTGCAGTGGACAGCAGCAATGCCAAGATTCACAACTGGTCAAAGTACTGAGAATCACTGCTGAGTGCTCAGCTCTAAATGGGACATCTTTATCATGACCCCCAAAGAGAACATTGCAGAAGAAAGGATGGAAAGGCTGTCTTTGAGTTGGGAGGACAGGGAGAGATGCTACGAAATGCTGCCTTTTGGACATGATATGGTTGTTACACGCATGAACTCACTGTAGCTATGGTTACCTGCACAAAATCAAGGGAACAACATCAGTCAACATTCCAGCTGGCAGCATCAATTGGTCTCAGAGGATTAAGTGGTGGTCACATGGGCAATACAGGGAGAGTAGAAGAGAGGAGTTAGGAGTAGATATGACTGAAATGCAATGTACACATCTATGAAATTGTAAAAGAATTTTTTTTAAAAGTCTAAAAAAAATCCCACAATACACAGTATTCATCAAAATACAATACAAATGATAATGGCCATTTAGAACAAGTGTATATAATAAAAAACGAGATTTTAATTTTAAATGAGATAAAATCTGAGCGGAGCCTTGTCAGTGCAGAAGATAAAAGACTAACCTGAAGAGATATAATAGCATGAACAATGTTCAAAGGAGTCAGGGAAGTCCAGTTCTAAAGAAAGGTGGCAAAGAAAGGTTATCATTTTTTTAGTGCTATTACACCTCAAGTACCTGTTAGTTGTTAATGTTACTCAGAAAAATAAGAATGAAAAGCATCCTGTAGACTATGAAGAACAGCCTGAAATTCCTTCCCCTGAACAAAGATTCTGATCTGAATGGTGACAACACAAAGTATGTCAAAAACAAAGAACAATATCAGAAAAGTCTGAATCTCCTTCAATAATCCAAATGAAAAAATGAGTCTCAAAAATAAGAGTAGCTTCGGGAATGTGAGAAATGTTAACAAGACAGAATCAAATGACCACTGATGACCACTGAATAGAACATTATAGCATAATGGAGTAAAGGAAGGGAGGCTGAGGTTTGTGTGGAGGCATATATACAAGACAAGTTATCCTGGTGACATGTCCAGAAGTAGCAAGGACCTAACGTGCAGAAGCAGTTGGCAGTATGTACTAGGGAACTAGCAGATGGTCAGCTTGAGCAGCAGTTGAAGCCATGGGCAAACGGGACAGTTAGGGAGGATGGAAAAGGAATACAGAATGGAACTTTTTACATGGCCATTCTTTCCAAAACAAAGATTCACCACTAAATACAAAATACATTCACTAGGATAAAATGCATCAAAATGGGAATTACCTTTCTAGGCAATACTTTTAATAACATGTTACATTTTTTTCTGCTGCTTTTCATGTACTTGATACCTGTGACTAAATATAAGGCATATTATCTAAACTGGAAACACCACTGAACTTCACCTGAGTAGAATACATGATGAGATTATTAGCTTTTATAAAGACTCCTTAAGCTCTCAGAAAAAAACATTTCTTCTCTGGAAATGTTTTATTTTTTAAAGATAGGATCTCTCTACGTAGCCCTAGCTGGCCTGGAACTTACTATGTAGACCAGGCTGGCCTTGCAGTCACAGACATCCTCCTGAAATGCTGAGATTAAAGACATGGGCTACCATGCCTGACAAATCTTCTCAACTTGTAAGAAAGAAAATATATAGAATCTCAGCCTAAAGCCCAAGGCTAAACAAGTTCCTTCCTCACTCTAGAGTACTGAAAAAAGCAACAATGTTCCAGACATTCCTAGGGGAAAATATCTAGAGAAACAGTAACTTCTATCTTAATTACTAATTTTTTTAAAAGTTCATCAGGTATTATAATATTTATGGTTTTTTTCCCCCTACCTTTTTGGCCTCATCCCTATCTCTGCAAAGATTAACTAAATCTGATTTTGAAAAATACTGGATATGCTGGACATGGTGGTACATACCTGGAATCCCAGCATTCAAGATAGAGGCAGGACCTCAAGTTCAAGGCCAGCCTAGACTACACAAACCCTTTCTCAAAAGTAAAGAAAGTTGATGAGATGACTTAGTTGTTAAGGCAAAGTAACTGAATGTTACAAAATCGTAAGGGCCCAAAATCAATATCTGGTACCCATGTTTTTAAAATAAGAAAAAAAGCAAAGCAAAAACCAAGTGCTGGTATATGCTTGAAATCCTAGCACTGTGAAGATAGAGACAAGCCAATTTCTGGGGCTTGCCAGCCAGCCAGGCCTAACCTACTTGGCAATTCCCAAACTAGTAGAAGACCCTGCCTTTTAAAAAAATAATAATAAGCCGGGCGGTGGTGGCACATGCCTTTAATCCCAGCACTCGGGAGGCAGAGCCAGGCGGATCTCTGTGAGTTCGAGGCCAGCCTGGACTACCAAGTGAGTTCCAGGAAAGGCGCAAAGCTACACAGAGAAACCCTGTCTCGAAAAACCAAAAAAAAAAAAAAATAATAATAATAATAATAATAATGATAATAAAATAAAATAAAAGCAACTAAATAGAAGGTGGCTGCTAACTGAAGAATGATACCTCAAGTTGTCCTCTGGCCTCCATACATGTACAAACACATGCACCTGCATACATATATGTCCACCCCAAATATAACATGTATATACATGTGTTCCCCACTCCTATCTCAGACAAAAGACAAATAAAAACAAAAGGATGTGACAGACTTTTGACCAGGAAATTCTCCATTTCAATAATGACACAGAATGGAGTTTCCTTTTCCTTCCTAGGCTCCCATGGTCTCTCAATTTTAAAAACTGAGGCTACTAAAAAAAAAGAGAGAAAGAGCCGGGTGTTGGTGGCCCATGCCTTTAGTCCCAGCACTCAGGAGGCAGAGCCAGGCAGATCTCTGTGAGTTCAAGGCCAGCCTGGTCTAGAGAGCAAGATCCAGGACAAGCACCAAAACCACACAGAGAAACCCTGTCTCGAAAAAAACCAAAAAAACCAAAGGGAAAAAAGGGAAAAGGGAAAAAAGGGAGAAAAGGGAAAAGGGAAAAGAGAAAAGAGGGAAAAGGGAAAAGGGAAAAGGGAAAAGGGAAGGGAAGGAAAAAGGAAAGGAAAAAGGAAAGGAAAAAGGAAAGAAAAGAAAGAAGGAAAAAAACAGAAGTTATTAGGCTGGGCCGCAGCAGCACACACCTTTAATCTCAGCACTCGGGAGACAGAGGCAGGCACATCTCTGTGAGTTTGAGGCCAGTCTGGTCTACAGAGCTAGTTCTAGGACAGCTAGGGCTACACAGAGAATACACAGAGAAACTATGTCTCGAAAAAACATAATAAAAGGAGGAGCAGGAGGAGGAGGAGAAAAAAACTGAGGCTACTCAAGAGGACACTGATTAATATACTGATTGATTGCAGCATTGAAGACAGACACGTACTGTGTAAGTGCTATGCTACTGGGATGTATATCCTTAGGCCTGTTTCTTCCTTTTCAAAAAATTTTGAGACAGGGTCTCACTACGTTGCCCAGGCTGGCCTGGCCAAGAATTCATTCTGTAGCCCAGGCTTTCCTTGAAATTGCTATCCTCCTGCCTTGGTAGGATTACTAGCCTGGCTTACTCTGAATTTTTTTTTTTTTTTTTTAAAGATTTATTTATTTATTATGTATACAGAAGAGGGTGCCAGATCTCATTACAGATGGTTGTGAGCCACCATGTGGGTGCTGGGAATTGAACTCAGGACCTCTGGAAGAGCAGTCGGTGCTCTTCACCTCTGAGCCATTTCTCCAGGCCCAAAAGGTTTTATTTATTATGTATACAGTGTTCTGTGTGTATGCTTGCACACCAGAAGAGGGCGCCAGACGTCATTACAGATGGCTGTGAGCCACCATGTGGTTGCTGGGAATTGAACTCAGGTCCTCTGGACGAACAGCCAGTGCTCTTAACCTCTGAACCATCTCTCCAGCCCCTTACTCTGAATTTTTTAAAAGTAAGTTATGATGGGCTGTAGAGCGCCAAATGTAGATGTAACCAACCATCTTATTAAATAAGAAACACAGAACCAGGGGCTGGAGAGATGGCTCAGAGGTTAAGAGCACTGACTGCTCCTCCAGAGGTCCTGAGTTCAAGTCCCAGCAACCACATGATGGCTCACAACCATCTGTAATGAGATCTGGCTCCCTCTTCTGTATACATAATAAATAAATAAATCTTTAAAAAAAAAAAAAAAGAAACACAGAACCAATGCAAAGAAGAAAGCCAAGAGGTCAGAGCTAAGAGCTAAAACCTTACCCTTCCTCCTGCGGTGGTCCTACCTCTCCGAACCAGAGCTACCCCTGTGTTAAAGTCTTTATATAGAGTTCCTGTCCTGCCTTCTCATTGGTTGTAAACCCAACCACATGACCGCCTCGTCACTACCTGTCTGTATAGACCTCCAGGTCTTCTATGGTTGGTATTGAGATTAAAGGCGTGTGTATCCAATGCTGGCTGTATCCCTGAACACACAGAAACTTACCTAGCTCTGCCTACCAAGTGCTGGGATTACAAACATACGCCACCACCGCCCGGCTTTCCTATGGCTTGCTAATAGCTCTGACCCCCGGGGAACTTTATTTATTAACATACAAATAACATTTTAATACAAATAAAATATCATCGTAATGGGCCAGTGAGATGACACAGCAAGTATATGTGCTTACTTCTCAAGCCTGGTAACCGGAGTTCAAACCCCCATGGTAGGAGGAGGAAACCAACTCCACAACATTGTCTTATAACCTCACATTTGACCCTTCTGAACACAATCCAGCTTTAAAATACAAAAACAAAAAACTATAAAACATAAAAGACCACATTAACAATTATATCAACTCTCTTTTTCTCTATTCCCATGAGGTACCTCCCCCATTTCCCCCTTTCTCTTTCCCCACCCCCTTCCTATCTCCCCTCCCAATAAAACTTTCCACATGGAGAAAAAACAATTATATTGAAATATCAAATTTTACCACAACTTAAGTCATAATGGTGGCAACTATTTTTAGATAGTAAAATTACACAGGATTTCAAGAATATCTGACACAGTACACTATTTATAAAAAGCTGTATTTCTTCCCAAACTCTCAACAATTCATATAATTACAATTCATTCAGTTACATGCCAAGTCATGCTTGAATAAAACAATTTCATCCTCACTAAACAGGAATTTATCATATATTCATCCTACTGTTAAAAGAATCAAACAGATCCTACTTGCAAATTTTGTTATTCAAATCTAGAGTCAATCAGTAAACTTCCTTAATATTTAATACACTTATAAAAAATTAAATATAGCAGGGCAGTGGTGGCACACACTTTTAATCCTGGCACTCAGGAGGTAGAGGCAGGAGGATCTCTGAGTTCGAGGCCAGCCTAGTCTACAGAGCAAGTTCCTGGACAGCCAGGGCTACAAAGAAAAACCCTGCCTTGAAAAGAAAAAGAAAAAGAAAGAAAAGAAAATTAAATATTATCCAGCACTAGAAAGAAATGAGCTACCAAGTCATGAAAAGACATGGAGAAACCTTAAATGTGTACTATTAACTGAAGAAGCCAGTCTCAAAAGCTATTACACAGAATGTTTCCAATTATATGACACCATGAACAGCACAACTATGGGGACAGCAAAAAGATGAGAGGTTACCAAGAGGTAAGTGGAAGGGAAGTATACAGGTAAGCTATAGGGAACTTGAGAGACGTGGATCCACTCTCTGGTCCTGTAACACTGGACACATACATATATGAATGTATACATATATAACCAGTATACATTATTTGTATATACATAGCAATATATTTATAATAAAAATTATAGTCTTAATTATTTTGCATGTGTGGTGTATGCATATGTGTGTAGGTAAGTGTGCATGTATACACAGACGTGATGTCGATCCTAATCAGTCTCTCACTAAACCTGGAGCTGTTCAATTCAGCTGGGGCAACTGACTAAGCTAGATCCTGCCTTACTCCACCTCCCCAGCATTATGAAGGTACGCTCCCACACCAGGCTAGTACTTCACACAGGCTTAGTACTTGGCCACTAATTCAAACTCAGGCTCCCATGCTTGCTTGACAAACACTTTACTGTCTTGGCCATCTCCCCAGCTCTCATTAATTTTTTTTCCTTTTTAAGACAACAAATTGCCAAGTAGTGGTGCACACGCCTTTAATCCCAGCACTCAGGAAGCAGAGGCAGATGGATCTCTGTGAGTTCGAGGCCAGCCTGTTCTATAGAGCAAGATCTACAGGCACCAAAACTACACAGAGAAGCCCTGTCTCAGGGAAAAAAAAAAAAAAAAAAAAAAACCCTGAATGAACCCCAAGATCAATTATGGGCTTTTAATGATAATGAATAGAGGTTCCTCAACTGTAACAAATGTACTTATCGGGAGATGCTGTAGTAAGGGAGAGCGTATGTGTGAAGGAACAAGGGTAGGAGGGAGAACTGTCTGCACCTTCTCGTTCTATTGTGAACCTAAAAACATTCTTTTAAAAAATGTGTATTTTTAAATGAATTAAAAATCATTAATTGGCCGGGCGGTGGTGGCGCACGCCTTTAATCCCAGCACTCGGGAGGCAGAGTCAGGCGGATCTCTGTGAGTTCGAGGCCAGCCTGGGCTACCAAGTGAGTTCCAGGAGAGGCGCAAAGCTACACAGAGAAACCCTGTCTCGAAAAACAAAAAAAAAAAAAAAAAAAAAAAAAAAAAAATCATTAATTGGGCCGGGCGGTGGTGGCACATGCCTTTAATCCCAGCACTCGGGAGGCAGAGCCAGAAGGATCTCTGTGAGTTCAAGGCCAGCCTGGTCTCCAAAGAGAGTTCCAGGAAAGGCACAAAGCTACACAGAGGAACCCTGTCTTGAAAAACCAAAAAAAAAAAAAATCATTAATTGGAAAATGTTCTAAGAGTTACCTGCCTTGAGTCTGAGTATGCTGATTAGTAATTCAAATAAACAAAATGAAACATGGAAAAGCATTTTTAAAGCAATAGAACTGATTCTCTTCAGACAAGCCACTAATGTCCAACTATCTTGTGTTACTGACTTAAGCACAGAAGATAGCACTTTCTTATACTACAGAGATAGGATGCTCTCTCTCACAGCCCAATTTTAGAGTTTACAAGTACTAGCCTGACTGACAGCAATGAGTTATTTACTGTGGACAACTAGAACTAAATAGTATCTAAATATTGGAAGTTAAATCCAAATCTTAGAATGACTGCTTCCTTCTCAGAGAACCTTAAACAACCACCCAGTACTATCATGGTCGCCTTTACTAAACAGAAATCTTGTGCAGGCATAGAAAATAGTGCTATTTGCTCCACCCATGACCTTGGGCTATAGGGCCCAAAGGAGGTGGCGCTTCCTGCCTTTGTACGTGACCTCTTAAAAAGAGAACGAGAAGGGTCATATGCCCCTTCTCCCTGGCTCCTGCCTGAGAGATGGATTCGCTCTAGGTCAGATCAGAGCGTGACTTCAGCTGTCTACTCCGTTCTGTATTCCTGAGTGTATTTCCTCAATTTGTATCTTAATAAATCCCTATTATCCATTAAATAGACTCACGTAGATTGATCATAATAATAGAGTTTAAAGAGTTCTTGGCATTACCAATTATTTCCAATTTTCTTGAACCAGTGTTCCTACCTAGCCAGAAAACCAGAACTTTGTTAGATCTCCATCTAGTTCTTACTGGTATATCTCCCAGAAGGTTGCCAAAACTATACTCACAAAGATTTTCTTCCCATCAAGAAGGAATAAAAATCCTATTTCTTCCCTTTCCCAAGTAGAGACTTAATATGCTTCTGTACTCTCCTATCATGTGGATATTCTTAGATTTCAAAGTCAGGTTGGTCAGTCCTGGAGGCACAGGCCCGGAATCCCAACTACTTGGGAGCCAAAGACAGCAAACTCAAGTTCTGCCTGAGTATTTTAGCAAGACCTTTTCTCAAAAATAAGAAGCAAAATAGGGATTGGGGGGTGGGCATGATAGCTCACATGTAATTCCAGCACTTAGGACACTAAGACAACACTGTAGTTTGAAGCCAGCCTAGATTGCAAAGTAAATTTGGAACCAGCTTGGGCTAAGATTGAGACCTGTCTCAAAGGCAAATAGGGCTGGAATGGTGGCTCAGCAGTTACAGGCACTGGCTGCTCTTCCAGGGGGCCCAGGTTGGATTCTAGCACTCACATGGCAGCTCACACACAACTGTCTCTTAGTTTCAGGAGATCCAATACCCTTTTCTGCTCTCTTCAGGCACTGCACACATGTGGTACACATACATACATGCAGGCAAAACACTCAGTAATCTTAAAAAAAAAAAAAAAAAAAAAAGCCAACCAGCTGATGACTTAGTGGGTAGAAGTACTTGCCACGCATGCAAGTACTGAGTTCAATACCAACAACCCACAGTAAGGTGGAAGGAGTGAAACTACTCCATTAAATTGCCTCTGACTGCCACATGCCCAAACTCAAGCAAGCATTCATACACTCTGGTCTTTAAAGTTTAAAAAAGATAAATAAATAAAAGTGAGAGGGAAGAAGTGTGAGGACACAGGACAGTGTAAGAGTGCTCATCTAGCACGTGCAAGGCCTCAAATTAAATCTAGAGTATAACCAAAATTTAAAACAAAATGTGCTGAGTCTGTCGTATGAGATTATTTTCATGCTATTCTACAGATTGTGCCTTAGCTTTAAAGGGTTTGTCCTATCCTTTTGTTCTCAGTGCAACCATGAACATAAGAATTTTAATCACTGACTTTGCAAAAACATCCTTATGACCACGTCCATGAAGGCATCAAGACTGACCAAGCAGATCATAAACCAAAGGTATAAAACTTCCTATCTAGGGACTGGAGAGATGGCTCAGAGGTTAAGAGCACTGTCTGCTCTTCCAGAGGTCCTGAGTTCAATTCCCAGCAACCACATGGTGGCTCACAACCACCTGTAATGAGATCTGGTGCCCTCTTCTGGCCTGCAGTCACATATGCTGTACACATAATAAATAAATAAATAAATCTTTTAAAAAAAAAACAAAAAAAAAAAACTTCCTATCTAAAGGTTTTAGAGTAAGTCTGCAAAGGAGTTCTCCACTTCTACAATTAAAAAGTCCAACTCTTCAAACTCTGAAACACTATAATACCTCAGATACACTTTTATCTAATTAACAAAGTAAAATTCTATGTAATATTAAGGAAAAAAAACACTACTTTTTACTCTAAAGGTTTAGCATATAGAGAAAATCTAGTGTCCAGGCTCTAATTTAGTTGTAAAACTCTACATAACATCTAAATAGTCTCGTTCACTAATATTCTAAATGTACTAAAACCTGCTGCTGCCTCCTCAATCCCTTGGGAATCTCCAAACCCAGCCAACTACTCAAGTCTATTTTCTTTAATAATTACTTATTTACACTTGTTTTGGGGCCTTCATAATTTCATCACCACACTACAATCTCTCTCTACCTCTACAATCAAGTGGACGGTCAAGTTTTATTACTTACCTAGTGTCCCAGACATGCATACACACATACTTGCTACTGAAGTACAAACACCAAGGAACTTTTAGTTCTGATCATTTATGACCAATATTATTTGCATAAGCAAAATATCACTGTTTCTCCTAAAGAGGAACAGCAAATTTTCTATAATACTTTTGCTAAAAATTAGCAGTTACCCTAGAAATTATTCACAAAGCTAAGTTGTTATGTGTGAATGAACATTTAGATTCCTGCCCAAAAGTACAACTAAGAATAAAAATCAGAGTACTATATTGTTCTTTTCCACTAAATGAAGCCTTTCTGCTTGGGATACTAAAGGCCCTCTCAGTAGGCCAATTTCAGTATCAAGAATGAACTCATCATCAATATAATTCCCTTTCAGTGATAATAACAAATGTATACTAGAACTGTCCTAACTGTATATAAATGAAAACCACTACAATTCTGTATTCAAAAGACTATATAGAACAGCATGAATTGTGACATAGTTAATATTACCAAATAATATAAAAGTATCACAGTATATCAATAACATGTCTACACAGAACAAGCTTTGAAACCATATACAATAAACTACAAAGGTTTATTCCCATGAAGTGGTAATGAGGGGGAAAGGGAGAAGTTCAATTATTTCACTTTAAGTACTTGAAGTTTCCCTGTTAAGTTCCATGTTGAATTTTTTATGTTTGCATTAATAATTTTTAGAAATTCAATAACCTTTCCCCTTTGTTTTGAAAAAGTGAAATAATTCCATGTTGAAAGTTTGTTTCACCACTACTCAATGCAGGAGGGGTCATCCTTGCTATCTGCTAATACTTCCAGCTAGTTCCATCTACTCTAAAAGTTCAACCCGATGAAACCCTAGAGTTCTATGCACTGAATTTAATGGCAAGCTTGTGTATCTGGTTACCTAAAGCTCACCTAGTCCTGCCAGGTCTGTCAAGTTTTTCCAGTGGTGTTATTTTAAGAGTTTAAGACGATACAATTCTTGAGCTCTTTCAGTGACAAACAGATATTATGTTACAGGAAGGTAAATGACACCTCACTAACTACAACTAAAACATATTCCATATACTCTTCCATTCTGGCTTTGAAAAGATGCTAAAATATACATATTTGCTACTGAAATATAAATGCTAAGGAACTCAGCTCTGGTTATTTGCACAAGAAGTACCACTCTGTATACTCTGGTAGATTTTTCTTTCCTCTAATGTAAATCAGAATTTACCCTTTTCTTCTTCCAGCTGTAAAACTGGGTAACTCTCTAATATCACCCCCATTCCATAACTGAACTTTTATATCTACTTGCCACAGGTAGCAAATTATATGCTACACGTCAGTACAGTTTGTAAGTACAGTATATGATAACCTTACAGGAAAACACTAAAATTGACCAGCCCACAGCAAATACCTCATAGCTCACAATCAATATTCACTTCTAGCGGCCTGCCTGGAATTCTTTCTGCCTTGATGTCCTTAGTTCCATCAGGAATTAATTTTCTTTGTGACTAGGCCTCGAAGACTAGCTGAGCTGTTTCTGAGAAATATGAACATTATGACCCTGTAGGGATTAAAAGATTAAAAAAAGCATGTTAGAAAAATATCTACCAAAAAAGAAACCATTAAAAAAACCCACTAGAAAACAGAAAATAAAGTGAACTCCCAATGCCCAAACATTCCTGTTCAAATACCCAATGATATAAACTAAACGCTTGTTACACATATAGTACAATGTCACCTTCTACTCAAAACACTCAAAGATGCAAACTAAATGATTGTTACAAGTATACAACAAACTAAATGTTTGTTACAAGTGTAATACAAAGTCACCTTTTACCTAAAATAGCCAAATAAAACAATGTAACTCCAGGTGCTTACCTAGAAATAACTTAAGGTAACAGAAAAGAAATGATTAAGTATGGAAAGGGTAAATCAAAATAGGAAAAACAAAAGGAAAAATACTTTATAAAAATATAATATACATATAACTAAGGCACAGAAAGTTCTTTAATAGGACTCAAAAATCATACTGTGGAAGAAAATGAATAGAGCTATGAAAACAAAGATAGTTTTTATTGCTTTTATCATTTAGATCATTGTCTTATTTACTAGAGTAAAATTTAAGAAAAATTCTGCTGTTAAAATCTGAAAACATGCCAGACGGTGGTGGCGCACACCTTTAGTCCCAGCACTCAGGAAGCAAAGGCAAACAGATCTCTGTGAGTTCGAGGACAGCCTGGTCTACAGAGTGAGCTCCAGGACAGGCACCAAAGATACACAGAGAAACCCTGTCTCAAAAAACAAACAAACAAACAAAAAATTGAAAACCCAATAGCTACATGGGAAATTCAAAGCCAGTCTAGTCTACATGAGTCTGTCTTCTAAATTAATTTTTTAAAAATAAGAGGGTGGCCGGGCGGTGGTGGCACACGCCTTTAATCCCAGCACTCGGGAGGCAGAGCCAGGCGAATCTCTGTGAGTTCGAGGCCAGCCTGGGCTACCAAGTGAGTCCCAGGAAAGGCGCAAAGCTACACAGAGAAACCCTGTCTCGAAAAACCAAAAAAAAAAAAAAATAAGAGGGTGACTAACACTCCTTATATTAAATTTTCAAATTTTCTTAGTCATTTCCCTATAGAACACATTGTTACGTGTTCAAAAATTAATTTAAAAAATAAAACAATTTAAAAAAGCATTATCAGTGCAAAGAGAAACTCTCAAGCACATGTTGTGTCGGGCACTGTGCTAGGTACTTTATGTATATGATATTATTTTTACCATCCTATGAAATGTACATTATGCCCAATAAGTATATCAGAAAAGAAACTGAGCTAGATTAGGGAATTCATCAAAAATCAGGACCAAGTTTAACTTACACTTTGAGTCAAAGCAAGCACTTTTCAATATATCAAATGGCATTTATGCTTTGATCCCAAGGTAAATATATGAATTTGCAATTCCTACTTCACTGCAGTTCACCAAGAGAATAAAGACAAGCAAACAGCAATTACCCTTGTCTTTCTGTTCCTAGAAAAGATAGAGTTCTGACAAGTGGCAGTGCAGGAGATTAAGTGTTGTGATTTTACATGGGCAGATACTTAAGAAATACAGTGACAAAACAGAATTATTTTCAATGGGACCCACTCTGCCTTTTAGAGGGCACTTTGGAAATTTGTGGGTATAGTTTTTTAATTGCAGACAGTCCCCAAGGATCCTCAATATGTTACAAAAGGGGATAAGGGGTGGGATCGTATACAACAAAGAACTGTAGACAACTCTGAATGAAAGCCAAGATGGAAAACTTGCTAGGAGCCTAGAACCTAACCCTGTCTTAAATACAAGTATTCTTGCTTGGTTTTAATCCTCACTCAATTTTCCAGGAACAAAATTCCTGTGTGAGGTGAGGTCAAGACTAGCTGTTACCCAAAACTATTCATCTTGCCCACCCCCCCACCACCAAAAAATAAAGAAAAAAAAATCACATTATTAACAATGATGCTAGCTGTAGAATGTAAGTCACCATCACAGCACACTATCAGTTAGCACATATTTGGTATCGCAACTTTGTTTTTCTATATATGCATATATATATATATATTTCTATATATTTAATATACATATGTATTTAAGAATGATTGATCTAAATATTTTAAGTTATTCTCCCTTATATCATATAGTTTGGAGCTCTTTTTTTAATAATCTAGGTATAATAAAACATGAATTTTACTTCATGATAATAAAAGGGAACTATATACAAACTGGCCATAAAAAAAGAGATAAAAGAGAAATGCCTGAGATTTTACTTTTGTCCATACCTGGGGGATAGAGAAATATGAGGAGAATGATAACAAAGTACCTCTGGAACTACATTTAACTTGAGATAAGAACAATGGACATACTTTGAAGATTATGGAAATTCATATGGGCCAAGGTGGTGTACACCTTTAATCCCAGCACCTGGGAGTCATACGGATCTGTGAGTTCAAGGACAGCCTGGTCTACAAAGGGAATATCAGGACAGCCAGAGCTAAACAGAGAGATCCTGTCTCAAAGACAAACAAACAATCAAAAATCCTAAGAACTTTTCTCAGTTGACAATAATCCAATGGAAAGTTTATTAGTCTATCAACAACCATCTAAAATGTGCAACCTTATACTATCATCATTTGTTTTTTAAAAGAAAAAAGAAAAAAAAACAAGTGGATGTGGTAGAATACACTCCTGCAAAGGCAGGATTTTTGCAACTCTGAGGCCAGCTTGGTCCACATAGTGAGACCCAGTCTCAAAACACAAACAATGAAATAATCTGATCCTTTTCATAAATACATTATTTTCTCTGAACTATTGTTGCAGTGAACTACCAGGTCCTAAATCTTAAAAACCACACAAACATGCCATTCACAACATAGAGTGGTTTAAGTACCTTTCTATACATTATCATTTGCTCTCACAAAACTTTATAGACTAAGTATTATACTAATTTTTTTAAATGACATAAGAACTAAAGTGGAAGAAGAAAATTTCAGACTCCTAACATGCCCAGTGCCTTTTCTACTCAAGCTCAACGCCTCACAAGTTGATCTTTCTTGACAGAACTCTTTAAAATATTTTTTAATAATTTATTTAACTTTATTTTATGTGTATTGGTGTAAAGGTGTCAGATCCCCTAGAACGGGAGTTACAGACAGTTGTGAACTGCCATGTAGTGCTGAGAATTGAATCCGGGTCCTTTGGAAGGGCAGCCAGTGCTCTTAACCACTGAGCCAACACTCCAGCCCCTTAACAGAATTCTTACTCATGTTATATTTACAGTGATCATGGAGTGCATCCATTTATTTATTCTATAAAACTACCTCCAAGTTTAAACAACAAATTTAGAGTATAATTTCCCAGTTTCATAAAAACACTATTTTAGCTAAATATTTAAAGCTGCATTAGATATTTAAAAAAACATGTGTAAGTTCAGCTATGATTATGCTTCATGTTATGCTTAATTCCACTCTTCTTGGAAAGTTATGTTACTTATTCCTATATTCACCATCCTCTTCCTGGCTCCCAGAAGAATCATAAGAGTACTGACATACAGTGAGAGGCATGCCACTACTCAAAAGACCTTATTAAACCAAACTCTTAAGGGCTGGAGATACAGCTCAGGAGAAAACACTTGCACATGTGCAAGCCTCTAGTCTCAATGCCCAGTACCACAAAACCAAACAACAAAAACCCTCAGAAACCAAGGTTTCTCTTACTGTTAATTTTAACTGCAAAGAAATTACATCCCTAGTCTTCCAAGAGGTAACTCCACTTTCTCTGATTCTTTAGATTAGTTGGTTATATTTTAGCAAGTAAAAATTACTCTGTACCCTTGAATTAGTAGTGTGGGTAGAACTCAGTGAGGTCCTCTGCTTATCTCCACAAAAACAGCTTTAATTTTCACAGAACTTAAAAATGACTCTGTCAAACAAGGTAGCTGAAGAAGACACATACAGAACTAAAGTGTGACCCAAATAAATCTGCATGATATCTAAGCTGTATTTTCTCATACAAAGCATCAATGTAACATACTTTTACCCATACTAATCTACTTTAGAAGGCTTTCTGGATTGGGTGTTTTTGTTTTTTTGTTGTTGTTTGTTTTTTTTGTTTTGAGAGTCTCAGGTACACCAGGCTGGCCTCTAATTCCATATACAAAAGTGAGAATGGCCTTGATCTTTTAATCCTGCTCCCTCCTTAGAACTGTTGAGACAAAAATCAAGTTACAAGATAACTGAACAAAAAAGTTGCTTATGAAGGTTATAGTTAAACAAAATCCAGTTTTATGTACTACCAATTTTCCTACAAACTAATAAATTTTTCTTGAATTCATAGGCATGGAACTTTAGAACTAGAACTGATTTCTGACCCTTTAAAACTTTGGGAAAGCTCATTTCATTTCATACTCAGTTTTTATTATTTTTCTCCTACTGAGCTCCAAAACAAGCACTACCTGCAACAGAGATTTTGTTTTGTTTTGCCCCCCTTCAAGCAGCTGTGCCCTACTTATGATGAGCCTAGCAATGATAAGTGCAAATAACTATATTCTGCTAGTTTCATTTAAAAAAAAAAAATCAAATACTAAACCTCTGTTTTTCTTCCCCAAGCTCTAGGCCTTTGCTCTTTCATACAGCCCATCCATCTTTGGAGACTGCGTAATTCCCTTACTTCATTTACACTGCTACCTTGAAGGTATTAATAGACAACCACATCCCCCTAGTGCTCCCTTTTCCTAAGTTTAGCTCCTGAATCTTAAACTACAATCAATGCACAATTATCCACACTCTCTCCTAAATGTGTCCAGAAGATTTTTTAATTATTTGTAGTTTAATCTTAATAAGAAAACAGTAACACTGTTACTGTGCCATCATTTTGTTATGTGGTCACTATGCTGCTCACTAAGGGTAATTCAATGACAGTTCACTGCCAGCTATTTGAAACCTCTTTTCTTTGTACTTGCTCTTTTCCAGGTAGCAGTTTCCTGGTTTGCATTAAGGCCATTTTCTCGTCTCCCTTGGTGAAAGACTTGAGATACAGTATTAATGAATATAATTTCAATGCTGGAACTGCTGTGCTATTTTTTTCCTGCTGCCCTGTAATGGTTCCCAAACTGGCTAAACTTGTAACACATTCCTTCAAACTATACATTAAAAGTATTTCACTGACAGCTGCCAACAGAAGGGAGGACATCTTCCTGTGTTTCCCCTATAAGTAGCAAAACCTAAAATGAAGAAAATGATCCTGCACTTAAGACCTTTTCATGAAAGGAGATGATTCTTCAATGACAACTGGAGGTGCCCGTCTGTCTGTCTGTCTGTCTGCCTGCCTGCCTGCCTCTCTGCAGCAGCTCAGAAGATAGCAGTGCCAGTCCTGCACTCAATCACTAACAAAAAGGCAGGGGGGCTAGAGCAAGGAGCACAAACCCTAATTTAAGGACAACTAAACATACTGGAAGAAAAGTTATGTTTTTATTACAATACTCAAAGTATTGTGGCTTCACTTTACTACTACCTTCCCCAAACTCAAGTTCAAATAAAGGAGGGTGGAAAAGCCAACTTTTAAAATCCTCTACTTTACCAGAAACATACTAGTAACAGTATGTGCTGATAGTACAGATTGATAAATGCCTTAAGATCATTAGATTGTCAAGATTAAGATGGCATACAAAAAACTAAAAACAGGTTGGGATGATGGCTCAACAGTTAAGCGTGCTTATTGATTCCCAGCATATACATGGCAGCTCACAACTGTCAGTAACTCGAGGTCCACGGAATTCTCTGTGGATAACAGGCATGCACACAGTGCACATACATGCAGACAAAATACACATACACATAAAATAGAAATATACAAATCTTTAAAAAATAAAAGTATGCCACGTAAACCCAATATTTAGGAAGTTAAGGCAGAAGGATTACTGAAAGCTTGAGGCCAGCCTAGGTTACATAGCAACACTCTGCTGTCTGAAAAAAAAACAAAATCAAAACAAGTAAACAAGCCATAAATCTGAATAGGGCAGCATACTTCTGTAATTCCAGCAGGGGGATAAGAAGTGGAGAGGAAGAAGAATGAAAAGTTCCAAGTCAGATTGCATGGGTAGGGAAAGGGGGCTTAAAAATAGGTAAATAAATTAAATTCTAAAATGACTCCATACCTGAAAATATATTTTTCTGCATTAAAAAACTTATATTTAAAACAGTGGTTCTCAACCTTCCTAAAGCTGTGACCCTTTAACACAGTTCCACATGTTATGGTGACCCCCAACCATAAAAGTATTTAGTTGCTACTTCAAAACTGTAATTTTGCTACTGTTATGAATCATAAAGTGGATATCTGATGTGTGACCCCCCCAGGGGGTTGTGACCCACAAATTGAAAACCATTGATTTAAAGATCCAATATACAAAGCCAAATTAACCCCAAATTTACAGCTACATTTAGAGATCTCCTGAACTAAATGACATTGTTCGAGGTCACCTATCATCACTATTTTCCTAAAGTTGTTTTTGAGCAAAAGCTGACATTACTGTAATACATATCTCAGATGTCACCTTTCATGAAGAAGTTAAAGGCTGACAGGCTTTTCCCTTCAGGTGAGGTAAAAATACCACAGAACTAGGTCCAGTGCTTTTCCCACACTAGGTGTATCTAACTATAAAGTAACTTATGGTACTGTGTTTGCTCATGTATATATTCAAAATACTGGTGTTGGACAGTACTTCAGAAATTCCCTCTTCGGGTGCACACCAAAGGAAGTGGGTTGCTCAAGTCAGGGACAAACTACCCCAAAGCAAAGGAACAGCTTTCCTAGTTGGCCGGCAACAGCACAAACCATCTCCCAAATGTTTTCAGTTATGGTATCATTTACATAAAATGACACAGGATCTATCTACCTTTCTACATACATGTGAGGGTAAATTAAAATATAACTTTGTTCTTTAGAGCTACACCTTGGATTCCATTAGATGTGGAAACAATGTATCTAAGGAGTCCTTCTGTAAATCACTTCAGCAAAGGAGTCAACCAACAGCCTGTGAAAGAGAAGGTGGAGGATTCACTCTCATTCTAACACTCTCTTGGAGAACAGAGCTGACAAAAGTTACCAGAAGGGAGGGAGAAGGGAGGGAGGCTTCAACTCTGTTAAGGAGCTCTCCTAAAGAGCTGCTCAACAATGAATGCACTGCTTGTAAGGTAAAGTCACTGCAAGTGTTCAAGGTGGAAAGACAACCTTGGAAAAGGGACGCCTGCATTTGTTAACAGGTTAGACTGGATGAACTTCAGGTCTCTTTCAATTCTGAGATTCTAGAAAATTCCCTCAGGGAATTCAGAAGAAAATTCCTAAAAGGAAAAGAAGCACACATATCCTATACTTTTAGAATCCTCTTCAGTTTTCTTTTTTCAAAAGGTACAATAGAAAATGTACTCTATGGTCTTTAAAATACATATTTACCCTTCTACTATTAATTAGTAAGAGTTCATCACTTCTTTATACTATTAAGAAAAGATGGAGATTATATTTATAATTTTGTAAATATTTTAGAAAAAAAATGCTTAAAATCTAGTAGTCAATGCCCTAGAAACTTTATAGATTTTTAAGTAATATGCACAGATACAAATACATTATTCATTAAGTACAATTCACATCTGTTTTATTATACTCTAAAAATATATAAGAATCTTGATTTCCTGAAAGAGTGCAAGTAAAGACAGTATTCACGCAATCACTATTTCTACTAAAAATATTATTTTCAAACTGAGTGTCATGACCCATTAATGAACTGTTAAATCAACTGAGGTGATCACTACAATTTTCTTAAAAGATACTACTTCCCCAGGTTGTTAAATATACTGCATTAGTTGTGAACTTTATTATAATATTTATGTGGGTGCATGCATGGTGGAGAGGGCATGTGTGCCAAAGTGCACATTACGTAGAAGTAAGAGAACAGTTTGCAGGAGTTGGTTCTGGAAATTGAACTCAGGTTACCAGTCTTGGTAGCAAGCAACTTTACCCACTGAGCCATCTCATCAGCCTAATAATCTTCTCTTCCGAGTCACAGACACACACACAGACACACACACACACACACACACACACACACACACACACACACACACACACACACACACTTGGAGACAGAGTCTTGCTATGTAACCTAGGCTAGTCTCAAACTCTTTTCCTTCCTGTCTCAACCTCCTGGGTTCTGGGATTACAAACATACACCAAGTCTGCCAACAGTAATTCTTACAATCTTACACAGTTATTTTAACATCTTGTGAGCCAAATACACTGTTGTACTACAAATTAAATCCTAACTATATTTTAGATCATAAAAAATTCTAGTTTGTAATGCAAAATTACATTTCTTAGGTTATTTTCAGTTAATAAGCAACAAAGATGTGGCTGACAACTACTGAAAGTAGTTGAGTACATAGGAGTTTATTACATGCTCTCTTTTAGTTTTGGTTTGTTCGTTGGGCTGATTTTGTTTTTCTGAGCCCACGTTGGTCTCCAGCTTGTTATGTAGCCAATGAAGATTTTAGACTCATGATCTTCCTACCTCCATTTCCCAACTGTTGGGATTACAGGCATGTGCCACCATATGTAGTTTATTTGCTGTATGTTTACAATTCTAACAAAAATGGAAAAGAAGAAGCAGACCTAGCAAGCATGATAAATAAGCTGATAAACTGTGTCCTTTAAATTTGATGTTTTGGAAAGGTGAGACTCAGTGGGTAAAGGCACTTGCACCAAGCCTGACAACCTGAATTCAATCCTAGAAATCCACTTGGTGAAAGTAGACAATCAATTTCTACAAGTTGTTCTCTGACCTCAACACACACACTGAGGCAGGTGAGTGCTCATATATGCACATTATATGTATATACACATGTGCATGCACACAAAATAAATATTTTTAAAGGTTTACATGTTGTTTCTTCACCCACAAAGAGATTTTTATTCTATTTTAGATACGTAAATAATTGGTGGAAATAAGTCATATACAAAAACAGACTTCCTCAAAGGATAACATTAAACAATAATAATAGTTAAGTATTATTTCATTGTCTCTTCATTAGCCAAACAGTTTTCAACCAACAGAAAGGAATACAAAATATCTATTTGGCAAGAATGTTCATTTCTTAATTGTTCTTAATTCACACTGGCAATTTCTGCACTAAGCTGTAATCTCTATAACAGACACTGCTCTGCCTTCCTTAAAACAGAAACTCCAAGTACTGTTTGAAATATATGCAGAAAAAAGTCAGATTTCAAAAGTCTATATCTTAATATTATCATCTTCCCTAAAGTAAGTTTCTAAAAGCTTATAAAAAGAGATGCTTATAAAAACCCACTGGAGACAGCACCTACACTGTAAATCAACAGAACTAAGTCATTTTTAGAACTGGAAGACAGTTGAGATATCAGACCCAGCAATCTAAAAAAGATGGCAGGAACGGAAAGAAGAGTCAATAACAATAACCCAAACATGCAGCATTCTTACAGTTTTACTTGTAACTCTTCTGCATGAGCATGAGCAGTGGACCTGGTCAGCATTCTATCTGGAAAGGTTTTAAAGTTTTGACATATATTTTGTTTAATCATTTTTAGAATATGAGGATACACCTGGATGTGATTAAAACTGTTGGTGTAATCTGAAACTTAATGTTTTGAAATATAATTTTAAATAACATACAGAGTGATTTCACATCATCTGATACGTCTGTTTGATCAATTTGAAACAATATTTAATACAAAGGAAAGCAAATCATATTCAAATTGATAAACATCTGGAAAAAATATAAAGCGCTAAAAATTAATTGTTTAGTAAGGCTTAGTTTTAAACATTATATAACTGTCTTTCAGAAATACTACTTAGTATTTATTAGCATAAGAAACTTAGCACAGGGTATAACCATCAAGTAGATCATATTCTGTTTTAAGTGACAGGTCAGATGTGAGCTTTTTTGCTTTTAGTTTGAAAAATAAAAGCAAGAAACAAAATGCCACCGGGTATCTAAGGAATATAAACACTATCCCCTAACTTACTACATAGACCAAAAATGTGGACACTTGGGTAATTCTTTAAACATTAGGAAACCTCATTTCCACACATATCAATTAAAAGTTCTGAGAAATCAGTTCAAAATAACCTCTAATTAATTAGGTTTAAGATACAGTTTGTCTTGTCTTTGTATATATGAAAAGGCAAACAAAAAGACCACTAGAAAATCAAGTCACATATTCACTTTTAAATTTAGACATGTTTTTATACATGATCACTTTAAAATAAGTGAGTTTATTTAAGTATATAAGTCTATAAAATGTACCAGTTTATAATCAATTCATTTTTATAGGAAGTTTCCTGTTTTCCTAAAACTAAATGCTTACCGACTAAAATTAAGAACTTTTAAAAGGTAGTCTTCAAAAACCTCATAAATGAGTTTTAAAATGTATTGTCTAAGGTTGTTAAAATTAAACTCTACAGTATCAATGTCATTTGTTCATTTATGTAAATTGTTTTTGTTCACAGTCATTATCAAAGTTAAGTTGTTTACAGGAAGTGCTTTTGCACCACTTATACAATTTTGATGTGTCAATTTACTTAAAAGTCTCTACTATTCCTTTTTTTAAGATTTATTCTTATCATTTTTATGGGGTATGTGTCCACAGAAGCCAAAGGTTCCTGGATCCCCTAGAGTAAGAGTCAGAAGCAATTGTGAGATACCAGCATCCTCTAGAAGAGCAACATGCATTTTTTTTGGGGGGGGGGGGAGGGTTTGTTTGTTTGTTTTTGTTTTTTGAGACAGGCTTTCTCAGTGTAGCCCTTGGCTGTCCTGGAACTTGCTCTGTAGACCAGGCTGGCCTTGAACTCACAGGGATCCATCCACCTGCCTCTGCTTCTTGAGTGCTGGGATCAAAGGTGCACACCACCACCTGCCAGGCACAGTATGCATTCCTAACTGCTGAGTCATTCCTCTAGCCCCTATCCTGCTATTCTTTCCAGCAGCTTCTATCACTCCAGATGTTCCTCAGATAAAGGTCCATCCATTCCTTATTTGTACATACAACTTTTCTCCTTGTCCTACTGCTACCTTCTGGCTTTCCCTTGTCTCAAAACCTCATTCATTACGTTTGAGCTATCCAGATTGTGCTCTTGTTGTAAACAGTTAAACAGTAAGTTAAACATCAGAAATTATTTCACAAAGCTTTTTTCCATTTTCCAAAACTGCTGTGTAATTTTATTATCAAACTATTTATCAAAATTTCACTGAACACCTTTTATATGTTATTCAAAATGGTCACTCGTTTTTCTGTGTTTCATTTTCACAGATAACAGCACCCAATCTCCTTCCCAAAGCATAAAAATTTTCACACATTCTAGTACTCAGGCTGAGGTATAAGGATCTGAGTTCAAGGTCAGACTGGACTGCCCATCAAGAACCTGTCTTTAAAAAAAAAAAAAAAAAAAAAAGCAAAATGAAATGAAGGGGAACAAACACTTTACCTAGCTCCCAATTCCAAAGAACATTTTAACTAAAAACATTCAAACTCACAGAGCACTTTTCTAAGTCACATCTTTGAAGGCCTAGTTAAATTCTTATTTAAAAAATAAAACTGGGAGATGGTTCAGAGGGTAAAGGCATTGCCACCAAACCACCAGGACTGACACCTGAGTTCAATCCCCAAGATCATCTACATGGTAGAAGAAAACTAATTCTGTAGGTTGTCCTGATTTGCACAGATGTACCAAGGAATGGAATGTCCACGCACATATACATAGAAACACACACACACACACACACACATACACACACACACACACACACACACACACACACACACACACACACACAGAGGTAAATAAGTGTAAGAAAGTTTTGGTGTTTTTTTTTTAAGACTTATTTATCTATTATGTACATTGGGGTTTTACCTACATGTATGCTTGTGTGAGGATGCCAAATCCCCTGGAACTGGAGGTACAGATAGTTGTGAACTGCTGTGGGAGTGCTGAGAATTGAACACCAGTCCTTTGGAAAAGGAGCCAGTGCTCTTAACTGCTGAACCATCTACCCAGCCCCAAGAAAGTTTTAAATAACAAATAAGATCAGGGTTTTGCCTAGCATGAGTGAGGCCCTAAATTTAATCTCCCCACTATTAAAAAAAATTTTTAATAAAATTAAAATGATAGTACAGTAACATCACCTTAGAGCAGTGGTTCTCAACCATCCTAACACTGTGACCCTTTAATACAGTTCCTCATGTTGTAGTGACTCCAACGATAAAGTTATTTTCATTGCTACTTCATAACTGTAATTTTGCTTCTGTCATGAATTGTAATGTAAATATCTGATATGCAGAACATCTGATTTACAGCAACCCCTGTGAAAGGGTCAAATGAGTCCCAAAGGGGTTTCCAACTCACAAACTCTGCCTTAGAGCCTACAAGGAAATGTTTCACAGCAAAACTATACTGAAATAAAGCAAGAAATTTTTTGTAACAGTCTAATTTCTCAGGAAAATAAAACTCATGCAAAATCAAATCTACAATGAAATCAAATCTTTGTGGCAAGTAAATTAACTGTGGAGCATTTATATTTAAGGATTTTTCTTTCATTTTCTGTTAAACTTTGGCATACTCACAGGTTAAGCTCTGTGTTTGCCAACACATACACACAATAATCTGTCTCTCTAATAAGGACCCAATAACTATATAAAAAAACAAGCCAAGAAATAGGTTCTAATGTAGTCATATGGCCTTTCCTGCCAGACTCCTGACAAATTTGTGCCTGGTGCTCCATTCAGTCATCAAAGAGATTAAAGACATATGGTCTCCTTAGTAAAGACTTTATTCAAAGGCAGGTTCCTTATTCTGGTCAAATAATATTTGAATTATGTTTAAATCTGTTGCTTGACATTTGTCATATCATTTGTGCCATGGCCACCACTGATAAGGTTTATCTTTCTGATGGTCGTTTCAGTTCACCCTAAGTGGGAAAATAGTTAACAGCAAATTGTCAAACAAGTGAAGCAACTAACACTTGACAGATTTATGAATCACCTAGTACAGATACTGGCGTTGTTATGAGCATAATGTTCACAGCTACCTACGGTCACCTAAACAAAATGGTCTCTCCAAATGCTGCCATAACAATGAAATTCACTAGATTCTCTTATTTGACCCCCACATAACAGTATTATTTAACCTAATTTGATAAGTTTCAGGATGAACATATTACATTTTTATACTCCATTCATATTCATTCATTCAGCTAACATCTGTAAAGCTCTTGAGTATCTTCCAGCTACCACATTCTACTTCTCTTACAATAATGGTATTCTAAGAAAAGGCAGCACTTGACCCTTATGAAAATATGTTCATTTGCTGGGGCAGTGGGGGTCAGGAGAAATGAATGTCGTGAAATCTCCCAATCAAAAGGAAATATGAGCTTCCTCACCAGAATTTCAATTGCAGGCACATGGTTGGCACAAATCTCTATAAGGGACCTTCACATGACCTATTTACTTATACTTATGATGACAGAAGCCTTAACAAGTGTTTAATACGCACAAGAAAAACAATTATGCTACTTTTTAAGAATAACAGTAATGGTTAACCATCACTGAGACTTGAAATACTGCCAAACTGAAATCCAACTAGCCTCATTACCTCATTTAATCCTTACATCATCCCTAAATGACTAACACCCTAATCCCCATTTCATAGATCAAACTAAGACTTGCCTTACTCAAGGTCACTTAGCTGTGGAGAATTAGAATCCAAACCCAATTCTTGGGAAGATATACCTCAATGGTAGCATGCTTGCCTAGTATTATGTACAAAGGTTTGAACCCTAGGACTAGTCTCTCTCTCTCTCTCTCTCTCTCTCTCTCTCTCTCTCTCTCTCTCTCTCTCTCTCTCTCTCTTACACACACACACACACACACACACACACACACACACACACACACAGAGAGAGAGAGAGAGAGAGAGAGAGAGAGAGAGAGAGCGCAATAAAACCAAAACAGCTGTATCTGTGTTCAAAGCCTGTGCTCTAGATCACATTATACTGCTTGGTTTAATATTCAATTTTAACCTAACACTTTTGAATATCTTAAGATCTTTGCCTTAAAATTTTATTGTTGGTGTGTGATACATAAAAGGGGGGGGGTACCTGAAACTGTGGTCTTACAAATCTAAATATTTATATGGAAAACGAAATCTACTTGAATCCCTATAGTAATGAGTCGATTCCTTTTGGAGTTAAGAGAAGCTGTGGGTCATCTAGACCAAAGTCTTCATTTGAGGAATAATGAAAACAGAAGCCTTTTCAAAAAGTTCTGAATGCCTAATCTAAACTGCCATATTTTCGATTCAGAAGCAGTAACTCTACCACTGATTTTCCAAAGCATTATTTTAGATAGGTAATATGTATGTCTAACATTTCAATATTATATATATGGAACATAGTATCCCTTTCTGAATCACTGTATAAAAAGTAAAACCTTCAGGACATGAAATCAGACTATTGCAGGGCTATTATCAACAGAAAGCTTGAATATTATCACCGAGACACATTGCAGAAAGCTTTAAAATGGCATCCTTAACCATATAAAATCAAAAGTAACCATTTCTTTCTTGAATTCAATTTACATTCATTTGGATCAACTATGGGCTCATCGTCGCTTTACTAGTCTTGTCATGTGACTAAATCCAAGCTCACTTCAAGAGAAAGGCTGTACTATGCTGTATTTAGAACATATTATCACTAAGAGCAGCCAGATGAGTCTTTGTAGGCCTATCCAAAAACCTTGCCTTAGTTGCTAAGAAACTACAATTTACCATATTCTAAATCATCGGAAACAACTATGCCAGCAGAGATTAAACATCTACCAACTTATGCCAGCAGAGATTAAACATCTACGATCAAGAATCTCACCTATAGGACAAAATGAAACTGTGCTATTTCCACAAATAACTGCAATAGGAATTAGACTTAACTCATATTAACATAGATGACTGATTGATTAAAAAATGCCAATCAGGCTAACTCTACCATTTCCCTTCCACAGTTTTGTACTTAAGGAAAAGGGGGTGGGGTGTGCCCACATCCTTAGAATATTCAATGTAAGAGACAGAAAAATGTTTCCTTTCTGACCCATGCAGAAACAAAGCCATAGGGCATAAAATTCCCTTAGTAGAATTTGATACTTAAAGTGACTTTTTCAATACTGTAATATATTTTCACTGTAACCTCTAGCATTTTAAGGTGAGTTTCTCTTCAGAACACTCGACGCCACTGACTGAGTGATTTTGTTTTAATGAAAGTCATTTTAATTTCAGACAAGAGCAATTTCAATTGTTTTAGCCTAACAACAAAGAATACGGAGATTAAAACTAATTTATGGCTCCCTAGACCTAACCGACTTCTTATAGTTTTTCCATATTAAAAAAAAATCCTTAAACCTCTTAATAGTTGTTTCCACAATAGCTGAAATAAGTTCATTATCCTTTTAAGTTTGTTTCTGAAAGATCAGTTCAGCAACAGAACTATGACAATGCTGTCAATCAGAATCTGTCATGTTTAGCTCCCCCATGCCATTATCTTTCACCATCTTCTCTAAAGAGCTTCAGTTCAAAACCCAATTCTTGCTTCCACTGTACCTTGAACACATCCCAGAGGCCACATTCATATTCCTCAGAAATAATACCTTTTCAGTCTTGAAACTTTCAGATCTCAAAAGCCCACATTTCCCTGCCATCACTCAACTGCCCTCAATCCCACCACTGCAGATGTGACTGTGTCCCAGCCCTCCCCAAAGGCCGAACCAACATCATACAGCGTTTGCCACAACTCATCCCCTCCCTAATGTATCCGCCACGCTGCAAAGCAACATTACACCCCCGACTTCCTGCATTTTACTCCCTTCCCTTATTTTTCGTCTGCCCCCACACCCACCTCTATACCCAGGCACCCTTTACTTCTGTTTCCTCTACCCCAGTTTTAATGCTTTCCCCCCATCCTCTGCTCATTTTCCTCTCCTTATTTAGAAACTCCCTTTTGCTTTCCCAGCCGCTACCCTAGAATGCCCAGCACTCCACCCTCTTTGGCAAAACCCAGTCCTCTTCCCCCAGCTCGCTCGGAGACACTGCTGCTTCTCTTTTCCAGGTCCCCTACTGCAGTCAACCCACTCCATCATCTTTCCGCCCACCTTCCCTCTACCCCCAAATCCAAGGTTCCCGAATCCCTTACTAAGCCCTCTCCTTAGAGACTCAAGTAGTCGGCTCCCGCTAGGTGTTCTTCAGGATCCTTTTCACCCCAGCTTCCCCCTCCTCCCATTTTTCAGGCTGTCACTAGTGTTCCGGGGCCCCAGTAGAATCCCGGGTGTCAGCGCCCGCGGAGCCCGGTTCTCTCGCCACCAACACCCCTCCGCCGGCTCGAATTCGAACGCCTGTCTCCCGCCGCCTTCTCCAGAGCCGCCCCCGCTACTCCAGCTCCGGGCGAGCGAAGAGCCCCACGCCGCGGACCTGTCTCCAGCGCCCCGCGCTCGCACCACAGCGACGCCTCCACTCTCGACGAAGCGCCTCCTCGCCTCAGCCCGGCCGCCCGCTCCCGGCTCCGGCATCCCCCTCAGGCCTGGGCCCGGCCCCTCTGGTTGCCGGAGCCCGGCGCCCCCGCCTGGCCCGCCCCCGGCCCCTCGGCTTACCGTTCTGAGCAGCGCCTGGCCCTGGGAGGAGCGAGCCAGAGACCAGCAAGAGCGAGAGGGCCAGGGCGCTGGGGAGCGAAGAGCCCGACATCCTCCCTAGCCGGAGAGCGCGCAGCGAATGGGCCGGGGCCGGGGCCGGGGAAGGGAGGGGAGGGAGGGAGGGGGCGGGCGAGCGCGCGAGGGAGTGAGCGAGGGAGGCAGCCGCGGCCGAGCTCCGTCCTTCCCCGTCCTCCTCCTACCGCCGCAGCGCCCAAGCCTCGCGAGACCTCCGCTGGCGGCCGTGGGCGGTCCAGGAGCTCCGGCGGCAAGGCTCGCGAGAAGAGGCCCTAGCCCGAAGTCCCCGCCCCTGCGGAGGCTGATTGGCCTAGCGCAAGGGAGGTCACGTGCAAAGGGCGCTTCTGGCCACGTGATGGGGCGAGGCGGGGACTCCACCCGCCCGCTCTCCCACGGGGGAGGACGGCGGAGAGCACGGCGGAGTACAGTTCTCCCTTCGGTGGAATCCTAGTGCCCATCAATTAGAGGAAGCATTGAGAAAACAATGTCTCTCCTCCACCCATCCTGCCTTTCATGCGTTACCGCTCTAAGCTTCAGAAATGGATACACCAGACTCTGCTTTTAAGCTTCCTGTCATTGTCCCTTATCAAAAACCTGCTAGTCTTCCTTCTGGACTTTGACCAGAGACCGCTAGAGGTATCTGGCCACAACCTCTCTGCCTCATGTTTTTTCCCCCTCCCAGGCAGTGTTACAAGCTTGCTGCGCCTTCCTGCGCGGACATCTGTTCCCTCTGCCTTCAAGTGTCCTCCTTTTCCTCTCTACCTATGCCCTCCCCACCCCCCTTTGGCCTTATTTTAGCTTCACAGGCTCTGAGGGCCCAAAGTTAACTAGTCTAATTGTAGGGCCATAGATACAATTCTACAAGGAAGTCGTCATATGTCAAGTGGTAGGCAGAATCTTTGGGAGAGACACCGGTAAGGAAATAGTTTCCACTCAGTTCACAGTTCAGCCTAGTCTATCGGAGATTAGGAAGAGTCAAATGACCCATAGGAAAGGGGTCAGAAAAAAAGTTTATCTACGTTGCATGGAAATTTGAGAAATGCTTCCTTTGGGGGGAGGAGGATATTGGAGAGATGCCATAGTCCGTAAAAATACTTGCTGCCCAGGGATGAAGACCTGAGTTCCCCAGCATAAAAGGAACAAGATGACCACCAGGGCCGCCTGTGTAATCCCAGTCTGGAGAGGTGGAGAACAGGAGGACCTGGAGCTTGCTGGCTAGCTAGCCTCGCCAGTCCATGAACTCCAGCTTCAGTTGAGAGACCTTGCCTCAAAAACTGAAGTGCAAAGTGGTTAAGGGAGATACCCAGAAGTTGCCTTTTGGCCTCCAAGTGCATGCAGGCTTGCTCACACACGGACACACAAACACAGCTTTGGGGGAGTTGGCCTTTTTTTTTTTTTTCTGTACCACCCTCAGCACTTGTGGTTAGCAAAGGAGTGTTTTCTGGGGCTTATCTCATCCCTGAGTCACAACAGGCGTCCTCGGGTGTGTCTATGACTTAAAAATGAGAAACTGTAAACCAGCCTGCTGACCTGACTTTATTCAAAGGGTTTAGAGAATCTGGAGGAAGGAGACCCTCACAATCTCGCCAGCTTTCCCAAGAACAAGACAACTAGTGGCTATAGACTGCGCTTTCCAGCAAGGGCTAGCACTACAACTGTGGTATGCTCACAGAGGAAAACCTGTTCAAAACCTCAAATGTGTACGTGTGATAAAAGGGCTGGCAGGTATTTCTGTCTGAACAAAGGCCATTCTGTTGACATCCTGTAAGGACAGCTACCCGGCGGCCTGTAGTGAAGCCAAGATTCTCAGCTGATGGAAGCGCTGGTTGAATGCAGCCCTTCTGCCTCCTAGAACCCACAACAAACATGCCTATTTTATCCTTGCAATGAGGAATCCTTACAAAATTATCATTTGTAGAAAGGGAAACTGAGGCTAAGAAGATGGCATGGTTTGCTCAGGATCTCCAGGCATAAATGTTGATGCCAGACAGTCTAGTTCACTTGCTTCTAGGCTTACTTTAGAAGCATAGCTCCTTGCCCTCTTGAAGTTAGGAGTGTCATGTGACTGACTCAGCCAATGAAATTTGAGAAGTGGCATGCATCTTTTTTTTTTTTTTTTTTTTTTTTTTCCAATTGAAGCATCCAGGGTTTCAAACTCTTTTGCCCTGGTAATAATGGGTAATGATTATGATAGTGAAAATGCATGCCAACAGGAAATGTATATCCACTTGGATCCTTAAGTTAGCACAGTAAGTTGAACCCTCCTGCCCACCCACACAGAACAGATAACATCTCTTGAGTTAAACTTATTGAGATTCAAGGACGCTTGTTCTCTTCCACTTTAAAAATCTTTATTTTACATGTGTGAATATTTTGCTTGATGTATGTATGTGCGCCGTGCAGTGCCTGGGTGGGGGGGGGGGGGTCACAAGGGAGCGTTGGAACCCCAGAAACTGGAGTTACAAATGGTTGTGAGGGTCCATGTGAGTGCCGAGAACTGAAGATGGGTCCTCTGCAAGAGCAGGAAGTGTTCCTAACCATTGAGCTGCCTCTCCAGCCCCAGTGGGTGTTCTTAAAGCACAAGTGAACAAATCCACCCCACAGTATCACTAGTATCTATGAGTTAGGCATCTTTGCACAAGTGACCTAAGAATTTCTCTTGACATTAGCCATCAAGTAGGGACAAAGATCATGGCAACCTCAAAAGACTGTGGTAAGAAAAGCTGGGTAAGTTTATGTGCAATGTTTCGAACCATCTGTGGTGTGTGGCAAGACACCAATGTTTATCATGACACCACTACAACTCGGACTCCAGCCTACAGTTCCCCTCCCCACTGCTGCAACATCATGATTACAAGAAGTGAATCGGAACAACCTTTTGACTCTGAGTGCTACCGATAATCTCTCAAAACACTCAGTTATGAAGAAGAACCCTTTTGCCTAGAAGAAAATGTCAGCAAGTCCCACATGACAGTAGCAGTATTACTGGTTTCCTTCTGTTGTTAAAATACATAACTAAGCCGGGCGGTGGTGGCACACGCCTTTAATCCCAGCACTCGGGAGGCAGAGCCAGGCGGATCTCTGTGAGTTCGAGGCCAGCCTGGGCTACCAAGTGAGTTCCAGGAGAGGCGCAAAGCTACACAGAGAAACCCTGTCTCGAAAAACCAAAAAAAAAAAAAAAAAAAAAAAAAAAACATAACTAAAATCACCTATTGATTCAGTGGCTTCGTTGAAGGAATTTAGAAATGCAGGGGTCTTGCTGTCGTTTATGGCTTACAAACTAGCTAAAACCGGACATTGTAGCTCACACCAATACTTGGAAAGCTGAGGCAGGAGGATCACTGCAAGTTCAAGGTCAGGCTAGGCTACAGAGAGTGTAACCCTGTCTTAAATAAAACCAATATTTATTTATACACACTAAGGAAACTGCAACTGCAGATGTGTCCCAGCATTTTTAAGCTCCTTGTAATATATCAGAAGAGCCCTAGGGGTCCTCAGAGCTCAGACTGAAACACTTTCCCAGCCTCTGAGTACTCCCTTGGAGGTCTTCTTTTTAGTGTTGGTAGCGCCCCCTGGTGGGAAGGCCTGTAATTCCCAACCGAAAGTCTTCCCTTGGTTTGGTTTAACTGGTTCATTCTGCCCTTGGAAGGTTGGTCAAAAGGCTACATTAGTGGGGTTCCTAGAGATGACCTTGAACTTCCTAATGGTTTTCTCTCTTCATCCTGTACAGATTTATTTCTATTCATATGTACTGCTCCATTTGTCTTGATTGCTGTCATCTGACCTTCCAGTCGATGTCATCTTTTCCTTGTCCTTTCCAGCTCCTTGCACTGTCTTTGAACTCCATACATGAATTCAACAGTTGTGCTGACAACCTCTTCAGTACTTTGGTGTCTCAGTTCTTTTACCTTTTCATTTCCAACAACCTTCTCACTGGAACCAACTGAGGTTCCACTTGAACACTTTAGTCCATCTCCTTCAACCCCCAGCCCCACAAAACTAATAGTACAAGCAAAAATAAGTTCTGGTAGGTTTGCTTCCCACCATTGGTCCTGGCATGCTTCTTATGTCAGAATTACTAGTGTCTGGGGTCACCAGTGTTTATACTCTGTATTTTCCTGATACTGAGATCATCTCAATGGTGTTGATGCCATGATGGTGAACAGCGACTAGCTGAGAGCAACTAGCATGGCTTTGCCTTGTCTCGTCATCTTCTGAGTGGACTTGTAGCCTAGCACGCATTTTTCTACTCTTCACAGTAAGTTGCAGTCTAGAATTCATTGACTTGTCTTCCTGTCTCAGGTGAGGGAAGGTCTCAGCCTAGAACATAGAGAGGACAGTTCAGAAGGTTTAGTACCCAGAGTTCCAAGTACCAACTACCTCATTCTTCTCACCAATTAAACCTCTGCCCAACAAAACACAACCACCAATCCTCAAAGAGCTCTCTCTGAAAGCCTGATGGTGTGCTTCTCTATTAACATTCTCTTCTATTAGTAGCATTTATTTTTAACTGTCTCCCAAAGATTTGGTCTTCAGGAATTGAAAGAAAGGATATTTATCCCTTGGGTTGAAACATAAAGGGGCATGTGTCTTCCTCCCTGAGGCCATCATGTAGGGACTGCTGTCTCTACAGGGGAAGGGAATGAAGCATAGAGGGAGGGAGGGATGATTCTGCCTCCATAAACTGTCAATGATTGGCAGGTTACCAGCCCTCCATGCTTCCTCCCTCTTCTCTGTACCATTGAAAACTAGTAGCAAGCCATGAGTGATACAGGTCAGCTTTACACATCCCTACTTCCACTTCCCATCTAGAACATCAGGCTTATGCTAACAAACTCTTATCTGTTGCACCTTTCCACAACTTAGAAAGCATTTCCAAGGCTGACGTGGTGGCACATGCCTTTAGTCCCAGCACTCAGGAGGATCTCTGTGAATTTGAGGCCAGCCTGGTCTACAAAGAGAGTTCCAGGACAGTCAGGGCTGTTACACAGAGAAACCCTGTCTGGGGGAAAGAAAGAAAGAAAGAAAGAAAGAAAGAAAGAAAGAAAGAAAGAAAGAAAGAAAGAAAGCAAGCATTTCTATATTATCCCATGTGATTATCACTATGACCATTTTCATAAGGCAATCAGGGCTTAGAAAGGAGAATAACTTCTTCTCAGCTCCCACCTGGAAGGCAACTAAGGCAGAATTAGAATCAAAGTCCTTTTGAACCCAAAGGGAATATACTAAGGATGAGTGAGACACCACCTACAGCACTGGTTCCCAACCTGCCTGATGCTACGCCCCTCTAATACAGTTGCTCATGTTGTGGTGACCCATCAAATTATTTTCCTTGCTGCTTCATAACTGTAATTTTGCTAGTGTTATGAATCGTAATGTAAATATCTGTGTTTTCTGGTGGTCTTAGGTGACCCTTCCAAAGGGGTCATGACCCACAAGTTGAGAACCACTGATGTAGAGGAAGACAGTCTCTTGCAACAAATGGCCCTCCTCATTCAGTATGAATTTTGTCTGAGTAAAGCAACCTCCTTGTGCAACCCTCTCCATTCAGGATCTGCTAAGGTTAGAATAATGTTTATTCACTTGACAGTAGCATGGGATGTTTACCATTTCTTGGGGAAGAACTTTGGGTACCATACCTACCCTGATGACTATTGCAGGGATGAGGCAGAGCAACCTGACAGCTGGGGTAGGCTCTCTATGGTTGGGGTTGGATCTTAGGGGCTCATCTTGCTCAGATTTGGAAATAATTGAATGAAAGACTTAAGAGTATGCCTAGAGAGATTAAAATATCCCTCTTATAAAGGTTACATTGGATAACATCCAAGAGTCTGCTAGCCACACCACCTTGGGAATAGTTTGCTCCCGAGAGTGGCTTGTATATGTACAGTCAGAGGCACCAACAGTGAGTGAAAACCCTAAGTTTCCCATTACCACTTGGAAATTTAGGGCATGACAGAGAAGCAAAACCGAACACTTTCATATCCTCTGTAGATAGCAGATCTCAAACTTGCTCAGTTCCTTCCCACAATGGCTTACCAGAAACCTCACTCGAGCCCACAGGGCAAGAAGGGAGTAAAAGGAAGCTGTGAGAATTACAATAATGAAATGATCCTTTGTGGCTACACATTAGAATCAACTGGGGAACATGAATAAAATGCCAGCACTAAAAGAGATAGGCACACCAACATTCAGCTCTTAGGCTCAGGAGATTTCTATTCCATTGTCTGGGGTGGGTCCCAGTTTAAGTAGCTCCATAATGATCTGTAATGTGCTACTGTGCAAATGTTCTGCATTTCAAGATTTGTTGCACCTTAGAGCAACCAGAGAACTATTAAACAATTTCAATCCTGGGCTGGAGTGATAGCTCAGTGGGTAAGGGTGTGTGCTGTGAAGTGGCTGGATACAAGATAAACTTAAAAAAATCAGTAGCCCTCTTATATACAAATGACAAATGAAAGGAAAAGAAATCAGGGAAATATACCCTTCACAATAACCACAAACAATATAAAATACCTTGGAGTAACTTTAACCACACAAGTGAAAGACTCGTATGATTAAAAAAAAAACCTCGGCCGGGCGGTGGTGGCGCATGCCTTTAATCCCAGCACTCAGAAGGCAGAGCCAGGTGGATCTCTGTGAGTTCGAGGCCAGCCTGGGCTACCAAGCGAGTCCCAGGAAAGGCGCAAAGCTACACAGAGAAACCCTGTCTCGAAAAACGGGAAAAAAAACAAAACAACAACAAAAAAAAAAACCTCAAGTCTTTCAAGAAAGGAATCAAAGTAGACATCAGAAGATGCAAAGATCTTCCATGCTCATGGATTGGTAAGATCAACATAGTAAAATTGTCTATCCTACCAAAAGCAATCTACAGATTCAATGCAATCCCCACCAAAATTCTAACACAATTCTTTACAGACTTTGAAAAGACAGTACTCAACCCTATATGAAAAAAAAAAAAAAAACAGTGTAGCTAAAAATAATCCTAAACAATAAAAGAACTTCCGGAGGTATCACCATCCCTGATTTCAAGCTGTACTACAAAGCTATAATAATAAAAACCTCATGATATTGACATAAAAACAGACACACTGATCAATGAAATCAAATTGAAAACTCAGACATAAATCCACAGACCTATGGACACCTGATTTTCAATAAAGGAGCCAGAAATACAGAATGGAAAAAAAGAATGCATGTTCAACAATTGGTGATGGTCTAACTGAATGTTGCCATGTAGAAGAATACAAATAGATCCATATCTATTACCCTGCACAAAACTCAAGTGGATCAAAGACCTCAACGTAAAACCAGACACACTGAACTTGACAGAAGAGAAAGTGAGGAGTAACTTTGAATCTATTGGCACAGGAGACAACTTCTGGAACAGAAAACCAACAGCACAGGCACTAAGATCAACAATCGATAACTGGGACCTCATGAAACTGAAAATCTTCTGTAAGGCAAAGGACACCATCAATAGAACAAAACAGCAGCCTAAAGAATAGGAAAATACTCTCACCCACTCCACAACAGGTAAAGGGCTCATATCCAAAATATACAAAGAACTCAAGAAATTAGATATCAAGAAAACAAATAATCCAATTAAAAAATGGGTACAGATCTAAACAAAATTCTCAAAAGAGGAAAGCAAAATGGTTGAGAAACACTTAAAGAATTGTTTAATGCCCTTAGCCATCAGGGGAATGTGAATCAAAACTACTTTGAGATTCTATCTTACACCTGACAGAATGGCTAAGATCAATAACACAACTGACAGCTCATGTTGACGAGGATGTGTAGCAAGGGGAACACTCCTCCATTGCTAGTGTGAGTGCAAACTCATACAGCCACTATGAAAATCAATATGGCAGTTCCTCAGAAAACTGGAAATTGATCTACCTCAAGACCCAGCTATACTACTCTTGGGTATATACCCAAAGGATGCTCCATCCTATCACAAAGACATTTGCTCAGCTATGTTCACAGCAGCTTTATTCATAATAGCCAGAAACTGAAAACAAACTATATGTCCCTCAACAGAAGAATGGATAAAGAAGATGTGGTACATTTACACAACTGAGTATTACTTAGCTGTTTTAAAAAAAATGACATCATGAAATTTGCAAGCAGATGGATAGGACTAGAAAAAATCATCCTGAGTGAGGTAACCCAGAACCAAAAAGATGAACATGGTATGTACTCACTCGTAAGTGAATATTAGCTGTTAAGTCAATGATAATCATGCTATAATCCACAGACCCAGAAAGGCTAAGTAACAAGGAGGGCTCTAAGGGGGACACATGGATCTCCCTGGAAAGGACAAAAAGAATAGCTTTTGTGGGTGGACTGGGGGAAGGTGGGGATGGGAACAGGAGGGATGGGGAGAGATGACTGGAATTGGAGGGCATCTGGGTGGTGGGGTGTGATGTGGAAACTTAGTCCAGTAGAACTCTTGGGATTCTACAAGGGTGACCCTATCAAGAACTCCTGGTAACAGGATTCAGAGCCTGAACTGGCCACCTTCTTTAACTAGGCAAGGCTTCCAGAGGTGAGACTGGGACACCAGCCCAGTCACAAACCTTCAACCTATAATCTATCCCACCTGCAAGGTGGACTGGGACAATGGAAGGACAGAACTTGTTAGAGTGATCAATTGCTGGTCTAACTTGAGGCCCACACCACGAGAGGGAGCCCATGACCAACTACCTGAATGACCAAGAATTGGAGGCTGGAAAGCCCAAAGAACTATAATAGAAAAAAAAATCAATAAAAGTGATTCCTAATGATATTCTTATATACTCATAAAATGGTGCCTACCCTAATCGTCATCAAAGAGGCTACAGGAAGCAGATGCAGAGGCCTACAGCCGAACACTAGGGAGACAGAAAGCCCAAATTGAAGATCTCCACGAAGTCCCTCCCCTTGGAGCTTGGGGAACCCCATGGAAGAGAGAGAGGAAGAAATGTAGGAGTCAGAGGAGTCAGGGACACTTGGAGAACACGGCCCACAGACTTCAACTAAGCAGGATTCAGAGGGGGCGAGAGACTGAAGCCGCAATAATGGAGCCTTCATGGATCTGCACTAGGTCTTTTTGTTTGTTTGTTTTCTTTTTGTTTTTTTGAGACAGGGTTTCTCTGTGTAGTTTTGGTGCCTGTCCTGGATCTCACTCTGTAGACCAGGCTGGCCTCGAACTCACAGAGATCTGCCTGGCTCTACCTCCCAAGTGCTGGGATTAAAGGTGTGCGCTACCACCACCAGGCTAAAATAAATCTTTTTTTTTTTTTTAAAGACTCTAATTAATTCCAACCCATAGTAAAAATTGAAACATGTGTTCCAATGGATTTGTATTATTATTTCAATATTTTACATGGTGCTGAGGATCAAACACAGACTTCACACATGCTAGGAAAATGCTCTATCACTGAGCTGCAGCACCAGCCCCTATTGCTTCAAATTTCAGTAGAATTACTTTGAAAACTGTTCAAAAATGGATTGCCGGGCCCCACTTCCTCAGTTTCTGATTCACTTGGCCTGGGATGGGGCCTGAGGATCTGCAACAAGTTCCTTAGCAGCACTTACACTGCTGGAGTTGCTGGGATTTCAGGTTTGAGCCTCCATGCCTGGTAAATGTGGTGCTGAAAATCAAACTGAGGGCTTTGGGTGGGACCCTAATCCTCTCTAGCAAGCATAAGTTGGTGTCCACTGTTTTCTTTAGATACCTTTTCAATTAGGGACGGGTACATGAGCCTTAGTTTGTATTTGTCTTGAAATGTACTTGTTTCTCCATCAGTTTTAAAGCTAGCTTTGCTGGGAATAACAATCTCAGTTGGCAGTGATTTACCTTCAGAGTTTTAAATATATCATTCCATGCTTTCCCAGCTATTGGGTTGCTGATAAGAGAGATGATATTATTCTAATGTATCAGCCTTTGTAGGGAAGTTGGGTTTTTTTCCTTATGGCTTTAAATATTATTTCTTTGGTATATATGTTTTTGTTGTTGTTTGGTTTTTTGTTTGTTTGTTATTGTTTTTGAGACAGGGTCTCACTATATAGCTCTGGCTGTCCTGGAACTGACTGTGTAGACCAGGCTTTTTTCGAGATAGGGTTTCTCTCTGTAGTTTTGGTGCCTGTCCTGGAACTCACTCTGTAGACCAGGCTGGCCCCGAACTCACAGAGATCCGCCTGGCTCTGCCTCCTGAATGCTGGGATTAAAGGTATGCACCACCACTGCCCAGCTAGACCAGGCTTTTTGTGTAGGGTGTTCGGTTCACTCGTCTGTGGAAGAAAGAGGATGAACTTTAGCCTTCTCAGCTGCAGGGGAGGCAGCCTCTGGGGAACTGACTGACTGTAGCTGAGCCAAAGGCTCTTTTATTGTTATACAATTTACATCTTTTACCAAGTCAGTTTCCTCATACCAAAATCTCTTATCTGAAACTCCCAAAGAGACAAACGCCAAAACAATTCCCAGGCACAGGATATCTCAGCTTGCTGAGTCCTCTCATAACCAAGTTTCACATAGGCTTTGAACCTTTAGGAAATTCTCAGATGGGAGACCTTGACTTGGAGGAGGTGGGAATGGGGAGGAGAATTGTGGGGGAAGGCTGGGGGGGGGGGCAGGAAGAGGGAAGAGGGAGGAATCTGTGGTTGGTATATAAAATAAATAGAAAATTTCTTTATAATTAAAAAAAGGGGGGGAAAGATTTACATACTTAAAACAGAAGACACAGGACACAAGAGGTGGCAATCACGAAAGGCAGATCAAAGCTAGCTGCTAAAACTCCAGAATCAAACCGGCCAGAGCTCTGCAGGGACTCTCACTACACAGGCTGGCCTCAAACTCTCGGAAATCCACCTGCGCCAGTAGGCCAGGCTTGCTTGTCTGATGTTTAATTATTGTATGTCATGGAGAGGCTCTTCTCTGGTCATGTGTATTTGGAGCCCTAAGTGCTTCTTGTATTTAGGTGTCTATTTCTCTAGATTTGGGGCATTTTTTTAAAAAAAAAAAATTATTTATTTATTTATTTATTTTGCTGTAATTTCATTAAACAGATTCACTATGCTTATGAGAATTTTGTTTTGTTTTCTCTCAGCTCTTCTTTTTCCGTCCCATAGACATAGGTTTGGTCTCTTGATTGTATTACAGAGCTCCTGGATGTCGTGGACCCTTCTCCATGCTTTCAAAACCCCACTGGACGTTAATCACCCTGCTGGATCGATGCAGCTGTTGATATCAAGTTGCCCGCTGCAGCTTCTGAATTTTAGGTTCTGCAGCAGGGAACAGTAGATGAGGGCTCCAGAGGCTGATCCACCTGCTGGCCTGAGGCTCAGGACCATCGAACTCCAGGCTCATTGCAGCTGATGAGATTCCTCTGGCTGCCTGTAGCCACACATTTCCTGTGTATTCACTCACTGATCCAAACCCCTTGCAACCGTCTCCTTGGCCCTCTCTCTCTTTAGAACTGCTTTCCAGAGCTGTCACTCACCCTGACACTACAGCAAGGTAAGTTCAGACTCCCCAGCTTACAGGTGCTCCCTATTCTCAGGGCGCCAGGGGAGCTCAATTTTAAATGACAGGTTCTCTATCAAGATGACCCTGATCACTGCCCTCCAGGACATGTTGAGTGACAAGACAAAATAGGATTCTGATCCACCTGTTGAAGCAGAATCTGGGTCTAAGGTTTGTGAAGGCTGAGGGCTTGTCCTGAGAGGTAGGACTTCCTGTCACTTTTCACAGAGACGGGCCTGGTTTGCTTTTTAGATGAGGCTTCTGTTTCCCACCGTCTCTGTGGAGGTGTGCAGCTGGAGTTGAAAGTGACTTGGTTTGTATCTTTTTGGTATACCACCTGCTGATTTTTCCATGTTTTTCAGGTATCCTACCACCTCTGCTATTCTTAAAGATCTTCCTCACTTCCACTTTTTAGAACAGACTTACTTTATTTTATTTTTATTCCAAGTCTCCTTCACTGGGCCACAGGGAGGCAGCTTCTAGTCCTCTGTCTTACCTGGAAGTCAGCCCCCTTTAAGTTTAACTTTGTCTGAGTGGCTGATGAGATGCTCAGTGGATAAAGGCGCTTGCCACACCCAATGACCTGGGTTTGATCCCCAGAACCCACGTGGTGAGAGGAGAGGACCAACTCTTGCAAGTTGTCCTCTGTCCTACACACACACATACACACACACACACACACACACACACACACACACACACACACTGGGGCACATGTGTGCCCACACACAGGCACACAAAGTAAATAAAAATGTGAAATTAGACTGACTAATCATTTGTTCTGCTCAATACTCCTGGGATCTTTTAATCTGAAAATTAATGTCTAACATTCAAGATGGATCCTAACATTCCATGTTCTTTGTTCTCTTTCTGAAATGTTTGATTTTCTGAATCTATTCTCTGTTTTATCTTTTACCTCGAAATTACCGTTACTTTTACTTTTTGATTTATTCTAAAAGATTTCCTTTATCTGCCAATTCTTCTATGACATTTCTAACTTCAGCAGTTATACATAAAATTCTAAGAGCAATTTCTTACTCCATTGCTGTTCCTTTATCATAACAATTTGTACCATTTTGTAGATATGCTATTACTTTAAAATCTTTCTAGAAATATAATTTGTAAAGGTTTTACATTCTCCGTGTTCTCTATTTCTCTTGGGCTAGAAGTTTTTTTTTTTTTTCGAGACAGGGTTTCTCTGTGTTGCTTTGCGCCTTTCCTGGAACTCACTCTGTAGACCAGGCTGGCCTCGAACTCACAGAGATCCGCCTGCCTCTGCCTCCTGAGTGCTGGGATTAAAGGCGTGCACCACCACCGCCCGGCTGGAAGTTTTTAAAAAATAGTTCAATATAATGTTTTTCCTTTATTTGCCTGGGTAGTGGTCTACATTTACTGTTTTATATTTATAAATGAGAAACCATATATATATATATATATATATATATATATATATATTTGGCTGGGTTGATGATATGCATTCCTTATGTGTTCTATGAGTCTGTCTATTTTCCTGTCTTATGCCACCATAAAGAAAATACTGCCCCAAGGTTCTCTGAACAAGGTTTGTCATTTTTGAAAGAGTGGCATTGGGCTTGAATGGTGATGATGTAAGAAGTGGATCTGGGGTCTCAAGAAGATGACTGCACAGTCCAAAGTATTTTGACAAGGAAAAATGGTTTCTTTCTGCAGAAAAGTTCCAGCCACACTCAAATGAGAGAGCATACACAGTAGGAGTCCCTCTGGGCTTTTATACCTAATGAGAAATGTCCTGTGCCTCCCTAGTGGTCAGAGCTCTGCTTTACATTCTTATGTGATTGACCCAATACAACACAGTGCACTTTCTAGGAAGAAATCAAGCAAGCATGTTTTGATTCCAAGAAGAGCTGACCATGGTGAGATCTGAATTTCTGCAAAGTAGCTTCTTCACAAATTTTTGAAGATTTATTTATTTTTATTTTATGTGTGTGTATGTGCACCACATGTGTGCCTGGTGCCCGTGGAGGCCAGAAGAGAGCTTCTGATCCTCTAAAATTGGAGTTGCAAAGAGTTGTGAGCTGCCATGTGGGTACTAGGAACTAAATCAGGTCCTTGGCAAGATCAACAAGGGTTCTTAACCTCTGAGCTACCTCTCTAGCTTGCTACAACTGTTTAAAATAGAACTTCGTGTTATTTAATCCTTTGACAGAAAAGACTATATTCTGCCTACACAGGGAATGCTTCAAAAAGGAGAAGGCTTTATTCTGAAATATAGGTATCCATTGTGATGGGCACTATTAATCGTCTATGTTGGGTTAGCCTGTCTCTGGGGCAGGAGGAGAAGTTAATAGATGTGGGAAGACCCAGCCCAGTGTGAACAGCACCCTAGGCAATGTGTCCTTGATTGTGTACAAGTGGAGAAATTAGCTGAGAACAAGAAGGCATGCATGTATTTATTCTTTCTCTGCTCTTGGATGTGATGTGACTAGCTGTCTCAAGCTCCTGCCTGGACTTCCTTGCAATGATGGACTATTATCTGGGACTGTAAGACAAATAAACCTTTCCTCACATACGTTGCTTTTTGACTGGATATTGTATCACAGCAACAGAAAGGAAACCAGGATAGCCACCTAGAAACTTTCATTTTCTTACTCCCATATGTTTGAGCTCTGTGTGAGAAGAGGTAGCAAGGGGCAGTGGTCACCCAGAAGTTGTGTGTGGAAAGATGTCCACTTCATCTCTTCTCTCCTTGTACCTCTTCTCTCTTCAGCTGCGAACTATGGCCTCTGCTGAAAGTACCAGCTACCTCTTCAGCGTTCCATATTAATTTCATTCTCTTTGTTGTGCAAAGTTTATTTACTGCATTATCATCTGTAACACGAATCTTAAAAGGTCTTATTAATAAAAACAAATCCAGAGCCAGGTATTGGGGTGACCGCTGAAAGATCAGAGAAACAGAACCAGCCACAGCTTCCTCACCTCGCCAATTCCTTGGCTGATCTTGTTTCCTCAAACTGGAAGCCTCTGAGTCCTCATCCAAATGGATCTCAGCTAAAAGCCTAAAAGCTTAAAAGGACTTCTAGTTCCTGGTCCTCATGCCTTAATATACCTTTCTGCTTCCTGCCATAACTTCCTGGGATTAAAGGCATGTGTCATCGTGCCTGGCTGTTTCCAGTGTGGCTTTGAACTCAAAGAGATCCGGATGGATCTCTGCCTCCAGAATGCTAGGATTAAAGGTGTGTGACAACATTTTCTGGCCTCTATATCTATCTAGTGGCTGTTCTGTTCTCTGAACCCTGATAAGTTTATTAGGGTGCATAGTATATTGGGGGACACAATATGACCACAATCATCCTAATGCAGTTTCAGGAGAAAGAAAAGACAAATGTGTGCCTTCTTTACCATCTTTACCAATTGTTTCTATTTTTTTTTAAGGATTTCTTTTTTATTATTTTATTTTATTTTTTGAGACAGAGTGGCCTCAGTGTGTAGCTCTGGCTGTCCTGGAACCCACTATGAACACCAGACTGGCCTAGAACACAGATCCACCTGCCTCTGCCTCCCAAGTGCTGGGATCAAAAGCATATGCTACTATTCCCTACTACAGAGTTATTTTTATTTTTCAATTACGTGTATGTGTGTGTGTGTGCACCTGAGTGAAGGTTCCTGAAGAGACTAGAAGAGAGTGTAGGATCCCCTAGAGCTGGAATTCCTGGCAATTGTGAGCTACTCTTTGTGGGTCCTGGGAATTGAACCCAGTTTCTCTGCAAGAGCATTGAGAGCTCTTAATCACTGAACCATATTTTATTTGTAATTTATATGCATCTTTTAAAATGAGAATGTCCTATAAACTTTGTTTTTGTTTCTGATTTTGGGTTTTTGGTTTTTTTTTGGTTTTTAGAGACAGCGTTTCTCTGTGCAGCCAGCCCTGGCTGGCCTAAAATTCGCTTTACAGATCAGACTGCCCTGGGATTCACAGAAATCTGCCTGCCTATGCATGTGCCACCACCGCCCAGCTCACATTTTTGAATTTTTAAAATAATCACCAAATACAGCTTCTGAAATGAAAATAAAAGATCCTATGGGAAAGATTCCCAGGCCAAATTTTGGGGATTTTTAGTTCACTGAGTTTGAGAAGCCAAGAAATAGATGTATTTTTAAAACATTTTCTAGGAAAAGGGTGTGATTTAGTGGTAGTTTTACACAAGCTTTGAGTTTAATCCCCAGCACCAAAAATTAAGCAATTAATCAATCAGTAAACAAATATATAAATGTGGGCCCAGAAAAATCAGTTGAGTTTTGGAACTTGTTATTATAAATATTATGGGGATTATCTTTTTTTGAAGTTATGAAAATATTTACCTATAACCCTTTATGGACCTGAAAATTAATGGGGGAAGGTAGGACAGAGAACATACAGCTCTTTAACCTTTTCTCTCCGTTCTCCTTCCTCCCTCCATTTCTCTCCACTTGACTTCTGTTTTTTAGATGGAATTTTTTAAAATTTTATTTTATTTTGTGTGTATGGATGCTTTGCTGTTTCTGGTCCTTACTGACCCTTGAAGTTCTTTGTGGCTGGAGAGTGGGGATCTGGGCTGGGGGTTAAAAGCAGAGGACCCATGTTAAGTTCCCAGCACCCACATGGTGGGTGCTTATAACTATCTATAACCCTAGTTCCAGAGAATCTAATGACATTTTCTTTTCTCCATGAGCACCAGGCACATGTATGCATGCAAGCAAAATGTTAAAACATATCAATGTTTTAGTCAGGGTCTCTATTGCTGTGAAGAGACACCATGACCATGGCAACTCTGATAAAGGAAAACATTTAATTGGGTGGCTTACAGTTCAGAGGGTCAGTTCATTATCATGGTGGGACACAGTGGCATGCAGGCAGACGTGCTGGAGAAGGAGCTGAGAATTCTACATCTTTGATCCTTAGGCAACAGGAAAATAGATGGTGATCTTGCCTTATATGTAACAGGCGAAAAAATAAAAGAAGCTACCAGTCACATCCATCAGTTTCCTTTTCACATTCTATTACCCATCTTCTACCCTCTCCTCTGGCCCATGTAAGGAGCGGTTCTTCCCGGCCCTGGGTCATGACCTATATGCTAATCATCACACCCCTTCACCATTAAGAGTCTTAAGGTAGAGTAGTAAATGTGGGTTTGGCAAGAAAGAGAAAAAGCAAGAATGACTGCAAAGTATTTAGTCTGAGCTGCTGGGAAAATGGGCTTGCCATCGGCAGGCAAATGGCTCATTTTGTTTTGTGGACAGTGGTTGGGGCTGTGAAAGTTCTGGGGAACAAAAGTGAAGTGAAGATGTTAAGTAGGCCTTTGGATATGCAAATCTCAGTGACTCCGCTTAGCTGGAGATTTTCTTTAGAGAAGTCTCACGTAATTTCAGTCAAAGCCTCAGACAGGACAACAAAGGAGTGGGCAAAAAACCCCAAAGAAAAGAAATCTGAGTACTCAGTCCTGGGATTCCCCAACTTTAAGGGGTTATGGAGAGAAGAGGCCAGCATAAGAAACTAGAAGGAACCACCACTGTGGTGAATGGAAAAACAAGCCAGTGCTATGGTCTAGAGAGGGATGTCTCAAGTGGCTGTTAAGAGATTGACCTAGCAGTGCCTCAGCATGAGTGAGAAAGAACCCTCTTTAGCTGCGTTTCCACCTATCACCACTAGGGGACTCACCGGAACAAGTGCCCTAGTCAACCTTGGCAAGAACTTGGATGGAAAGCTGGAAGCAGACTTATTCTATTCCTGGCCTTGTAGGCTGCCTGCCCACTGCGCTGCCCTGTTTCTTGGGTCCCATGCTACAGGGCCAAGGAAAAGACCCTCCTGGTACTCTTGGTGAGAAATGGTCGGTGACCCAACAGGCTGCAGGCAAGTCTGGGGAGGATGCACCAAAGAAAAGGAGGCAGGGGTCCTGCACCGTTAAGTCACTTCTTTCTCCTGGCCATGTAGCTCCTCCACAGCAGGCCTGAGAGGTGAGCTTAGAACCCTGGTCTCCAGCCTGCTGAACCATGTACCCTTTACCCTATTTCCACCAGCCAAGGTAGGGCATTCCCCCCAGAGTTTAAGCTTTGGGGCAGCTATAGCATTAGCAGTGGGGAAGGGAAGGCTGTGGTGCAATGTGGGGAATGGAGGGGATAGGCCAGGGTCCCTGCCATCAGGGAATTCTTTCTTTTAACATTTATATATTTATTTAGTGGTTTAGTGGTGCGTGCGTGCGTGCGTGTGTGTGTTTGGATTGAAGCACATGCAATAGTATCTGTGTGTGCCATGACACATGTGGAATTCAGAAGACAGCTTGCCAAAGTCGGTTCTTTCCTTCCACTGTGTGAGTCCAGGATATCAGACTCAGGTTGTCCGGCTTGATGGCAAGCATCTTTACACCACCGAACCGTCTTGCCAGGTCCAGTACCCTCACGTAAGTCACATGAATAGTACAGAACAGAAAACCGTGGACAATACATATCTGAACAGAGCAGGGCTAATTTTGGGAGCTGTAGTAGTTTGAAAGAGAATGGCCCCCATTGGCTCATGTATTTAACTACGTAGTCAGAAGTTGGTGGAACTGTTTGGGAAGGACTAGGAGGTGTGGCCTTGTTGCAGGAGGTGTCACTGGGGGTGGGATTTGAGCTGCTCCCCCCCCCACACTGCTGCCTTTGGCTTTCAGATCAAGATGTGATCTCTCAGCTGTCCCTGCCACCATGCCTTTACACTGCCACCATGGACTCTACCCTCTGAAGCTGTAAGCCCAATTAAATGTTTTCTTTTACAAGTTGCATTGGTCCTGGTGTTTTGTCACAGCAATAGAAAAGTGACTAAGACAGCCCCTGTGCCCTGAAGACTGGAAGGGGAGTGAATTTATCCAGCTAGTGAGACTATCAATGATAGTCTTCCTCCCTGATGGGAGAGGAAACTGTGTTATTTATGGTGGGGTAGGAGTGTTGAGGGATAATGGGGAAGCCACATTGTAACAGCAATACAGACCCCAAGAGTGTACTGAGAGACTGATTATGGACTTTTTTGTGAAAGAGGTTGGCCTTGAACTTGCTATGTAGCCAAAGATGACCTTGAACTTCTTATCCTCCTGCCAAGTGCCAAAGTTAAGGTGTGCTAGCAATCTGGCTTATACAGTGCTTGGCATTGACTTCAGGCCTTCATGCAAGCAGTCCTCCAGCTGAGCTGCATCCCTCTCCCTAATCGGGGGGATATTTAGAATTAGGGGAGAAAGGTCCACCACAGTTAAAGTTCCTCCTAGGAGTACAGAGGCCCACTGCTTGCCTGGAGAGGGCTGTGTTTCCTCTGAAACAGTGACTGTAAGAATTGTAGAAGGTACACTTGTGAAGATCTCATGGGAAATGAGGAAAGAGGAAGAAAGGCCAAATCCACTATTGTGCTAAGAGTTATGTTTTAAGAAAACAAGCGTAAGATTGTATTCATTATCAACTGCTAACCACAACAGTGGAAGAAACAGTTAAGCAATAATGCCCCACATCAACTGTGGTAACTTCGAGTGGGCAGAGAGCCCCACTTCCGGTGGCAGAGTAGGGTAGCAGGGAAAGTGTGTGAGGACTGGCAGGTTAGGAGTGTTCATTAGGGAGGACTAGGAATGTTCTCCCCATTGGGATAGCTTTGGTGTTATCCCAGTTGGTGCCTTCCTTTGAGGGCCAAGGCTGTAGTAGGATACCCAAAGATGCTCCAGCACAGTATCTCAGACCTATCTGGTAACAGCTAACTCAAAGGGACCCTGTGACTCTGTACACAGCAACATTAGCCCTGGAGCTCTAGCACCTGGCTCGAGGTCAAGATTTCTGGATTTCCTGTGGCTTATCCACTGCCTTCTACAAGAGGATCGCCATTGTCGACTTCATGTGCTAGACCTCTGTTCTCCAAACCCCTGGTCTTAGTCTTATTCAGGCCTGTGTGTCTTTTTGGATCCTGTCATGGACCAAACCTATGAGAAAGGGCAAGACTACTGTGAAGTGAGACCCCTTAGAGTTCAAACTCACAGAAGGTTCTCACTTTCAGGTCAAGTGAGAAGCCTGTTTGGAATAACTCAGTCTTCATACACGGAAGCTACTAGAAACTGACAACAGTAAGATGGAAGCTTCACCCCTGCACCATAGTATGGACTTCATTTTGGTCTGGTTGTATCTGTGTGTGTACATGGTATGTATGTTTATGCATGGGGTTGTGCATGTACATGTGTGCGCATGCCTATGGAGGCCAGGGATCAATATCAGTCATCTTCTGTAATCGCTTTCCAACCACATTTGATTATTTTGTTTTTTGCTTGTGTGGTGGTTTGAATAGGAATGGCCCCCGTAGACTCATGTATTTGAATGCTTGGCTAATAGGGGGTGGCACTGTTAGGAGGTGTGGCCTTGTTGGAGGAAGTGCGTCACTGTGGGGGCGGGCTTTGAGGTCTCAGTTGCTCAAGTTAGGCCTGCTGTCACTTCCACTTCTGTTGCCTGCAGATCAAGATGTAGAACTCTCAGCTCCTTCTCCAGCACCATGTCTGACGGCACGCCACCATGTTTCCCATCATGATGATAATGGATGAAACTTGTGAAACTGTAAGCCAGCCCCAATCAAATATTTTCCTTTATAAGAGTTGCCATGATCATGGTGTCCCTTCACAGCGATAGAAACTCTAAGATTGTTTGTTTTTGTTTTGTTTGAGATAGGGCCTCACTCTGTAGCCTTAGCTGGCCTAGAATTCTATGTAGACCAGGCTGGCCTCGATCTCATAGAGATCTGCTTGCCTTTGCTTCTCCAGTGGTAGGTTTAAAGGTATGTGCCACCATGTCTGGCTTCCAACCTTACATTTTAAGACTAGGTCTCCTGTTTAACCTGGAGCTCAGTGATTAGGCTAGACTGGCCTAACCCCAGTGGTCCTTCTGTCTCCATTTCACCAGCACTGAGATTACGGGTGCACAATGATGTAGGTGCTGGGTATTGAGCTGAAGTCCTCATGCTTGGACAACAAACTTAACCAGCTGAGCCATCTTTTCAGTGCTTGTCCTCTCTCTCTCTCTAAACACTGTCCTAAGGCTCTGATTTGGAGGATGTCCTAAACCTTCAGTGGTAGCACCTCCAAGAAAGTCTAAAATAGATTCCTGGTATGGGGAGTGTCAGCCTGAGCTCTGAAAAACTCTTGGGGAAAGCAAGAATGGGTTGAATGAATGGTTTCACGGAGGATGGGGAAGGAGGACAGCTATAGAAGAGGGTGAACAAGGAAGAAGAGGGGACAGTGAGTCAGACGGAGGCAGCTGGCTATACAAGCTGGGTTATAGTTTGTTGTTTTGAGTGTATGTACTGAGGTGGAGTGGAATGTCTCAGATGATCCTCTTTGGGTGATCAGCTCTCTCTCTCTCTCTCTCTTTTTTTTTTCAAGACAAGGTTTCTCTGTGTAACAGTCCTGGCTGTCCTGGAATACGCTTTGTAGACTGGGCTGGCCTCATACTCACTGAGATCCACCTGCCTTTGCCTCCCGAGTGCTGGGATTAAAGGTGTGCACCACCACTGCCTGGCTAATCAGTTCTTTTTGGAGGTTGCTTCTGCTATTTTGCCTTCCAGCTGCTTCCAGCTGGAAGCATTTGTATCTAGACACTTGAAGCCTGTTCCAAGATTCAATTCCCAGGAATAGGAAGCCAGAAAGAAGGAGCCTGCAGTGGCCACCACTTACTGTTTCCAGTCCTGCATTGGTCTTGGTCATTTGGAGAAATGTGGTTGCCTCGGTCTGGGTTGGATGTTGGAGGGCAGTCCTGTGGGTCCTACTTGAGTTCACAGGGTGGAGTGGTGGCCCTTGCCAAAACTCCAAGGATGTGGGGCCTGAAAATGTAAACAACTCCAGGCTGAGCTTGGAGGCCAGGGCCAAAGTATTGGCTAAGTGTCACAGAGATTCTCTAGAAAATACCCACACAGGGCCTTGGGCTCTGGCATTGCCAAGGCTTGATTTTTCTTTCTTAAAGAAGCAGATAAAAAAAGTAGATTTTGAGTATTGAGGCTTTTTAAGATGGGCTGCTTCTTTGTGTATGCCCAGCATACACAAAGCCCTAAGTTTGCCGGGCGGTGGTGGCGCACGCCTTTAGTCCCAGCACTTGGGAGGCAGAGCCAGGCGGATCTCTGTGAGTTCGAGGCCAGCCTGGGCTACCAAGTGAGTCCCAGGAAAGGCGCAAAGCTACGCAGAGGAACCCTGTCTCGAAAAACCAAAAAAAAAAAAAAAAAAGACCCTGTCTCAAAAACAAAGCCCTAAGTTTGATCTCCAGCTCTCCATAAAACTGGGCATGATGGCACATGCCTGTGATCTTAGCACTCAGGAGGTAAAGGCATAGAGGATCAGAAATTAACAGTTATCTTTGGCTACATAGCAAGTTTGAGGCCAGCTTGGGCTATACGAGGCCTTGTCTCAAAAAACCAACCAGTTAACCAAGCAGCCAACCAACCAACCAACCACCCAAAGGTGGGATGTTCTAAAGAGCCAGAAACGTCTTCATAGCCTTCACTTTAAAGCGAGATAAAGGAACTCATTTTTCTCAAGTGAATTTAAATAGATAAGGGAGGCATTTGCCCTTTTGAAGGACACATGATGCCAAGGGAAGCTATTTCTTAGTTTTGCCATTAACTCCCACCTGCCTTGGTGTGTTACCCTTCTGTTACCATGAGAAACATCTGAGACACTTATAAACAGAAAAGGTTCGCTAGGTGTTGTGGTGCATGCAATTGGGAGGCTGAGGCAGGAGGATTGGGAGTTTGAGGCCAGTCTGGGATATAGGGTTAATTTTTGGCTTATAGTCTTAGAGGTTTCTGTCCATAGTCAATTGGCCTGTTGCTTTTGAGCCACTGGTGCACAGCACACCATGGTGGTAAGAACCTGGAGGAAATCCCATTATCACTTTCAAAGGCTTGCCTCGAATGGGTGTAAACCTCCCCCATGATCTATCTCTGAACGTTTTCATCACCTTTCAATAGTGCCAAGTTAGGGGCTAAACCTTGAATATAAGGACCTGTCTAGGACATTCAAGCTCTCAAGGAAAGTATCTGTGAAAAGTAACAAGAGTGGGTTTCATAGTATGGAATGACATTAACTTGCCCATTTAACTATCAGTGGAAATTTGGTTTGCTTTTGGCAATTGTAAACCATGATATTGTGAACATGAATATATAGGCATTGATTTGAGACTCTGCTTTCAATTCTTTGGGGGAATAAACTCAGAAGTAGAATTGCTGGATTCTATGGTAATCCTATTTCAATTGTTTAGGAACTCCACCCGTCCCCAAATACAAGCCTACTACTTTAATAAACACCGCCCCCCCTCGCTAGCCCTAATCAGAGTTTCACTTTCATCTCATTGGCTACACTGGGTCACATGCTCACTTCTAGCTGCAAGGAAGTCTGAGGGAAAAAAAACAAACAAACATTTTTTTAACTAGGCATAGAATCTTTTTTTCTTTCCTCCTCCTCCTCCTCCTCCTCCTCCTCCTCCTCTTCCTTCTTCTTCTTCTTCTTCTTCTTCTTCTTCTTCTTCTTCTTCTTCTTCTTCTTCTTCTTCTTCTTCTTCTTCTTCTTCAGATCTCATGTATTCCAGGATGGGAATCAAACTTGCTATCTAGCAAAGGACATCCTTGAATTTCTGATCCTCCCCCTGCCCTCCCCAGTGCTGGAATTTGGTTTTCATATAATGCTGGGGATTAAACCCAGGAGTCTGTGTACAGTAAGCAAGCACTGTGTCAACCTAGCTACATCCACCAGCCTAACTTGGAACTTCAGAGAACAGAAACTGTACTCTATTTTAAGGAAGAAGAGGAGAATAAATCTTAGGTGACAATTGGCAGCCTGAGGGCAAATGAGAACAGAGAAAGGGCTGGTAGTTGAACAGGAACGTTGTAAGAGAATTTATATTTTAAAAAAAATCTCTGGCAAGTGACAATTGATGAGTAAGTTCAGGAGAATCAGTGAAGAGACCCCACAACAATCCAGTGAGGAATACTGGGGACCCAGAAGGGTGAGCAGGGAATAAGGTATTCAGAGAAGGGATGGACTCTGGAGACGTTTGGGGGAGGGGTGTCCTTTAGTGCCTATCTGGGTTTTGGCTGTAAGGAGGTAAGAACAAACTGAGTCCTGGTTTGTGTCTCAGGTCCTTCTTGGTTTTAGAAGGAACAGGTTTCAAGGACAGGTGATAGTTTAGTTTTGTATTGTTGAGTCTGGGGAGCCGGCAGGCTGTATAGGTAGAAAATGTGGGGAAGGACTGTCTGTCTCAATCTGGGTCTTTCAGGATTGGTTTGTGACTTCCTTGGGGACTTTGAGGCAAAACTGCAGACTTTTTTGAATCACCTGTTTCTGTGCTTGTCTTAGTTACTTTTCTGCTGCAGTGAAGAGACACCACGACCAAGGCAATGTCTAAAAGAAAGCGTTTAATTTGGGGGCTCATGGTTCCAGAGGGTAGTAGAGTCCAAGACTGTCATGGAGGGAGTATGGTAGCAGACAGGCAGGCAGGTAGGCATGCACTGAAGCAGTAGCTGAGGGCTTACCTCAGATTCACAGGGAGGAGGCAGAGAGAGAGAGAGAGAGAGAGAGAGAGAGAGAGAGAGAGAGAGAGAGAGAGAGGGAGAGAACTAGAATGGTTTTTGAAACCTTAAAGCCCACTTCTAGTGACATACCTCCTTCAACAAGGCCACACCTCCCAATCCTTCCCAAACAATTTCTCCAGACAGAATGAGTGGAGAACACCCTCTATCCTGAATGTCTCTGCTTCAGGTGGGACTTGTCAGAAACACCCCCAATGTCAACCTCCCAGAAATACCAAACCAACATCTTCTGAACTAAGAGACTCTTGTTTGCTAAATGGTCACTCTGTCTTTCTGTGTCTGTGGCCAACTGAATGAATTTCAGCTGAATGGTCCTTTAGACACACCACCTATGCCTTGTTCAAGGTGTCAGAGCCCCTTGGACTGAGAACCAATGCTCATTATTTTCTTCCCTCTTGGACTGTGCTCTTGAGCAAGGATGAAAAAAACCTCCCCAGTATAAAGTATTCCTTCACCACCTATCATGGCTGAGTTGGGAAGCTCATGGACCAGCCAACCTGGTGCACGCAGCAGAAAAACAAAGACATCTTGTCTTAAGCAAGGTGGAAGTCAAGGACTGATACCCAAGGTCATCCTCTGACCTCTACATGAGAGCTGTGCCACTCAGGCAGGAACATGCACACACAGTTTTTGAAATGCCAAATTTACATTCAGAAGCATAGACATAGATAGCTATGTTTGACCTCAGCACACCAATTCCAAGAGGTGAAATAGTTCTGTCTCTTCCCTTAACAGGTGGGTGTCCTCAGATAAGTTACCATAAAATCTCTTTGTGTCTAAATCTCCTTATCTGTAAAAATGAGAATAACAGCATGCACTTCGTTGACTTTTGAAGATTAAACGAGATAAAATTGTGAAGAGCTTGAGACAGTAGCAGACACAAACAGAGGCTGGCACGGATTCTTGCCTATTTCCTAAGCCCTCTCTGAGAGCTGCGGTCACTTGGGTTAAGTCTGGCAGCAGTACAAGGTTAGCTCTCTGCATCCCTCACGTCCTGGTTTTCTCATCTGCAAAATGGAAATAGTATCTACCTGGTGGGGGCCTTGGGAAGATCTATGGAGGCCGGCATGGAGAGCTTTCTGGCTAGGCTTGAGCCCTCAGAAGACCAGCTCCACTGCTGCTGTTTCCTGTCTGTGTGATGGACAGATCCAAGCCCAGGTGTGGTGATGCTGGCAAATTTCAAGCAGGCTTAAACACCCCCCTCTGTCCTCCTCTTGTAGCTGGCTGGAGCTAGATCTTTTAAGGCCTTGGTCCAATGGGGTGGGAATGGATAGGTGGTAAAGATGGGGGTTAGGGGCCGGCCAGGCTTACTCTTCCCTTTGGAACCTGGTCCGGCCAACAGCTGCCATGGGGCTGGGGACGGGGTTGGGGGCAGGGTTGGTCCGGTGTCTGTGGGTGTAAGAAAAAGAGGAAAACCATCTCAGTGGAAATTGCCCTGCGGTTGGCTCAGGCGCCCACAACACTGTATTTATAGAGAGCTCCCAGCAACTCTGGAATTCTTCACTGTCGAGTTAACCCTTTCCGAGCCGCGGTGCCAGCCTGGTGTCGAGGGGAGAAATACAGGACTGAGATGGGACAGCTGGATTGCAACAGGGCTTGGAGCCAACAGCTTGGAGGATGGGAGTGGTCAATGGCCAGTCACCTGTCCTCTCTCACCGAAAAAGAAACTTTGGCTCTTGGAAGTGTTTGAGTCCCTGTGGGGGATGGGCAGTGAGTAGTCCAACAACCCCTCCTCGGAGCCCAGGGTCTTCCCCGGCAGGGGTCGAGCTGGGGTCCGGGTCGGGGGCGGGTCCAGGCCCGGGGCCCTGCCCAGCAGGCGGGCTCAGGCCTTGTGGTCGGATCTCCTCCGCGGGGCCAATTCAGCCTCTGGGGCGCACCCGGGTGGCCTTTCCGGGCCCGCAGCTTCCTCTGGCCGTCCCGCCCCTCTCACTCCCGCCCCCCGGCCCTACTCTGGCCGGGCCTCGCGGCGGCAGCAACACCGATGGTGGCGGCGATTGGGCTGCACCCCGCCGTGTCCCCGAGTCCCGGGAGTCGGCGCGGCGCGGTGAGTGCTTGCGTGGCGCGGGGCGGCGCGGGCTGGGGCCGCCTTTGTGTGCGGCCGCGCCTGGACCGTGCGCGCTCAGGCGCGGGGTGCATGGAGCTGGGAGCCCGCGGCCCTTTCCCACAAGGCACCAGCACCCTGATCAGAGGACACCGCTAGGGCTCTAGGGCCCGGAGGAGCTAAGAGCACCGCTGCCTGGCCGCTCCCTTCTTGGGGCTGAGACCCGCTGGGATTTGTGGGATCTGAAGACTCCCCGAGTCTGGGACTTGTGGGGCCCCAGACTGGGTGGGTGACTGTTCAGGCCCTGGGTGTGGAGTGGGCATGAAGGCAGGTAGGTCACTGGGTTGATGGTTCTGGAAGCGGAAGGAAGCTGCTCGTCAAGACTGGGAGGGAAGCATTCCCCCGACTTTGAGGAGGAAAACACCATGAATGCCAGCTCTGAGAAGGGAAGCTGCGGGGGAGGGGAGCACGAGGTTAGGTGGTCCCCTGTGCTTGGTTCTGGAGGTGTAGATGACCGGCCGACTTCTACAAGCTGCAGAAGAGCGTGAGAGAACAGGCTCTGGGAACAGCTTTAAAGACTCCCCCCAAAATTAAAGATTGAAGTGGAAATAGGGATGGGGCAGTTTGAGATGTCTTAGCTAAATGGAGATGGATGGAGAGGAGATCCAGAGGAAGGTGGAGAGAAGCTGAAGGCCCAGGGTGGGACCCAGAGGACAGAATATTGAATCCAGTTCCCGCGGGTGCTTCCTCACTAGGGCGGAGCCTACCAACTGCAGATTTGGGAGTTTAAGGCAGTGACCTGGCAGAAAGGGGGTTTTTATTTCTAAGCCAAACCTGCTCTAATGAGAAATGCATGATGAATGACTCAGACCTGAGAGCTTATCTCATAGAAGGGAAATACTAAGCAAATATTAAATCAGATGTTTGTATATGTGTATCTGGGGGTTTTGTGTATGTGTTGGGGAGACACTGACTTAATTGTGAAAAACTATTTCCTTTCAGATTGATTGTGGATGATCATCTGTAAATGAGTATTGATTAAATTAAACCCAGTCCTTAAAAAAAATTTTTTTTTAAAGATAGAGTCTCACTCTGTAGACCTGGCTGACCTTGACTCACAGAAATCCACCTGCCTCTGCCTCCCTAAGTGCTGGGATAAAGGCATGCATCACAGTGTCAGGCTCAAGTCCTTTTCTTTTAAGTGTGTGTGTAGCTACTTTGAGTTTGAGAAACTAATGAAACTGTTTGAACTGTGTGAGAATTATTTATTTAGTTGAGGCTCCTTGCTCATCCCCTCTGACTTCCCACAAGTCCCCAGGGCTGCTGCTGAGCAACGGCATTCCTTGTAGTTTGGGGACCTGCAAATAATACTTGAAATTTAACCTAAACTTGCCTTATGGGCTGGGCTGATTGAACGGCAGGCAAGCGTGGAGGGCTGGGGAGCTAAGCGGTATGGAGTGGTGGCCTCTATTTCCAACTTGGTTGGGAATAAGAATATTTTGGATGTGTGCATTTTCCTGGTTGCTGGAGTTCTGAAGCACTAACTCTTGACTAATTGTGGCCCATGGATGTCTTTCCCTCTGGTGTTACAAATACATCACAATTAGCTGACATTTCATCATGTCACTGGGGATGTAGCTCAGTGTATGGAATGCTTGCCTAGCATGCATGAAGTCCTGATTAGATTCTCAGCAACAAGCAGTGCATAAACTGGTTGCTGTGGCTCGTCCCTGTAATCTCAGTGCTTAGGGGTAGAAGCAGGAGGCTCAGAAGTCACCCTAGGCTACATAGTTCAAAGCTCTTCTGGGACACACGAGACTTGTTTCAAAAAGAAAGGCTTTTCATTACATCATCACTTTAGGTTGGTCCTGTAGACATCAGTTTTGCCACCAAGTGTCATGAAGCAAAGGGACAGTAAAGAGAGAGTTTCTCCATGCATGGAGTAGCCTCGGTGATGATTTCATTGGTCCCATGACTGGTCTACAGAGTTCTGTGCAGTCCTGGCATCCGTGGTGGCTTCTTCCTGCTTGCAGAATATTGCTCACGCACTCCAGACTTGTGCAGCAATAGGATAGGCCCTGCATCTTGTGAGGGAAGAAGCCTGGTTTCAGGCCGGCCTCAGCGTCAGAGGGGAGTTGGGATTTTTGACCCAGTTTTCTTTTCCATCACTGTCCCCCTTAAGCTCTGTCCAGGCACCTGATGGGAACAGGGCACTTGAATGCCCAAGATGCTCAGATGCCTGGCAGCTGGGTGCCTGGCAGCTGGGCTGGATGCTTTAATGTTTATCTTCAGAACAGTTATAGAAGTGCTGGCCTTTCAGAACAGTCCTCTGGGGAGCCTGCATCCTTATTCTGGAGAGGCCACACCTGACGCTTTCTGCAGGAGTCACCCTCCTCCCAGGCTGACCTCTAGGGGGAAGCCTTCATTCTCTTTGGTGGGATTTGGGTTGGACACGAAGATGAGAAATCTAGTTTGGGATGCAGTGTGATCCCAGAGCTGTGAGTTGGCATTCCACATCCTCAGAGAGACTCCTAGAAAGTGTTGAGCGAGTGTCTGACCTGTAGCCGGATGCTTCTGGGTTGGGCTGTGTGCAGAAAACAACCCAAATCCTTTGAGATTATGACCACATGGGGGCTATTGAGCTGTGAATCTGAGTCATAGGGTTGGGAGAGAAGGAAGAGGGCAGGGAGGGTGATGTCACTGCCCAGAAGCTTATCCTCTGAGTGGGTGGGGACTTTTGATTGCAGTCCCTTTTCCCACACCCTGGGGCAGGAGTGGCAGGGAAATCTACCTGAAAAAGGGGAAGGGCCTTGGTTGAGGAGAGGGGCTCAGCATGGCCACACAATGGGAGAGGGCCACATGTGCTGATACACAGCCCTTGCCACCACCTTCAGGCCAGCCAAGCGGTCCTCAGTGTTCAGGGTAGGAGCATTGAATTTTCAGGATTCAGGGGTAAGGCTGTGCTGGATGGACATCATGTGATTATCTTAACATCCTTGAAGAGAAGAAGAAACCCAAGCCGGGCAAGGGCAAGTCACATACCCACAGACGCACAATAAGCAAATGGTGACGGCAATCTATTGTCTGCCTTCAGAACTGGCTCTTTCGGCCACTCCAGAGGCAGCCTTAGGTTTGACTCATTTTGGACGTTGGCAAATGTGCCAAGGGTCCCCTGGGGCAGAGAGAACTCATCTGTTGAGCCAGGGAGAGAACAAGCCTGACCACAGAGACTTGACAGAATATTCTTGTCCTGTCAGAGGCCTAGTCATTGTCACACTGATGCTCTCAACTCTAGGGAAGAGACCTGTCTATGCCCTCCGGTTCTGACTAGTTCTTCCAGTCAGCAGCCCCCGTTCTCCCTCTCAGTTTCTCTGTGGTCCTGGGAAAGATGCCTCCACACCCTTCATAACTTTGGCATTAGCCCTCCCCGGGGAAACACTGGAATATTTGCTTATGAAGAGACCCTGACCTGGGGGGTGACAGCCGTGGGGCAACAGGGACTGGAACCCTTGATGCATGAAGTGATGACCTAGTTTCTGGGATGAGCACAGGGAAAGGGGAATAGAAGAAGCCAGACCTAAAGGTGAAGTTGAACTGTATGTTTGCTGCTCTGGAGACCGGTGATGGTGGGGTCTAGGTGGGAAGAAGAGCACTCAGAAGGACCAACAGTCCCCAGGACCTGGATGGATAGCCCTGTAGAGCAGGTCTTGGCTGGGAAGAGGTGAGGAAGCACATGCAGAAGGACCCGGGAGGCCTAGTCCTCCATGCCTGTGGCTGTAATAACGGTAATGACAATCATTACCTTTGGGAAGCTGGGCATATGATATGTACCTAGGATCCCAGTGCTTGGGAAGTAGAGGCAGGAGCATCAGGGGTTCAAGGCCAGCCTCAGCTACATAATGAACTTCAGGCCAGACCTGGATATAGGAAACCCTGACTCAAAAAAAAAAAAAAAAAAAAAAGAAAAGAAACAGTAAGACAGGCTCAGGAGAAGGCTCAGTGGGAGGTGCTTGCCCCAGAAGCTTGAGGACCTCTACCTGCATTTGCATTCCCACAAACCGCTAAAGCGGGCTGTGTTTGCAGTTCCAGGGTTGCTGTGGTGAGATGGGAGGTTGAGACAGAATAATTCCCAGAAGCTAGCCTTGTCTCAAACAAGGTGAAAGGTGAGGACTGACACCCAAGGTTGTCCTCTGATCTCCACACATGTGCCGAGACACCAGTGTGCCTGCATCACACATGAACACACACAACAATAAAATTTACCACCGATTTGGCATTAAACACTTTAATCGATCTTTCTCTGTTGTCTTTATTCTCATGGCAACTTGGTGGGTTAGGAAATGTCCGTCTTGTTTTATAGATGAGTCTCAATAGGTAGTCACTGTCATTGACATTGGTTTGTCACTCTAGCGGGGCTACTCCTGAGCCTAAGCTGTGCCCTGGGCAGTTAAAGCAGCCTGGCAATTCCAGCTAATAGGTGAGGAATCCAGGCCTGGGGGCATTCATGAGCCAGTTCTAACACTCATTAGTCACCCTTGCTGGCATGGGTGACTGTGGGCCCTAGGGCAGCACCCTCTCTTCTGGGCTCACATTCTCATATGAACCTGGCTGTGGGCCCCAGGCCAGGTGTATTTCAAAGGGCCTCCTACTTCTAAGGACTGGCAGAGCCTGTTGAGATCTGTCCCTGCTAGAGGCAGTGGGGCATGCTCCAGAGAGGGTGTGTGTGTGTGATTTTCTGCTAGGCAGAGCTTCTTTCAGGGCAGAAACAGAAAGGATTTAGAGGCAGAGAGGCATTGAATAGAATGCACGTGGAGTCTGGCTGGGCTGGCCTTGCCAGGCATAAAAGATGGACACCTGTCAGGGCTCAACAGATGTTGAATGAATTCAGGGATATGTTTCATGGTCTGCCAGCATCTGGCCTAGGATCTGCCCTCTGATTTGGGCTCCTATGCGCCTCTCTCTTCCTTTCTTTGCATGCTGGCTGGTCCTTCCCTGAGCCCAGCATGACTTCCAATGTGTTCAGGTCACTGAGCCTCTGATGGTATGACTGTGCACATATGTGCCCTCTGTGTACGCCCAGGTCAGCGTCTCACCTCTGCAGGTGGCTCTGAGTTCAAGCCGGCATCACGCTGCTCTAAGTAGCTGCTAGGTCCTAGAAGATGCTCACATGAGGGCCTCTCCCTGAGCAGAAGGGAGTGAGAATGGTGGGCCAGCGCTGCTGTACATGCTTCACCATGCATGCATGCACTACCTACCAAGGCCTGTGGTTTACCTTCTGTGGGCTTGAAGCTTGACCTCTGTGTGGTACTGACCATGTGGTTGGGGAGGCCAGTCACCCGGTCCTGTGTTCTGTCTCCCTCTTCTGTGTGCTTCCTGCAGGCATGGGGAAACAGGTCGAGGACGCCGGAAAGACCTTGAGTGACTCTGCAGGCGGTTCTGATGACTTAACCACGGTCTTGACTCACACAGTCGTTCTGAGAGGAAGTCGGGTTGCTCTGTTGGGTAGAATCACAGGGCTGGGGCAAAGTATCCAGTGGGTAGCCTTGGACACAAAAGGCCTGAACTGACTCATTGTCAGGAAAAGAAAGCCATCTTGGAGGCACCTCCCCAGGGAATTCTAGAGACCCTTCTTCCTTTGCCCAAGTCCCTCACCCACTTACAGAGCATCTGGTGTTGGTTAGGTCAGTTCACATTATCTTACTCAGCCAAGCCCTGTGAGGACGGGAGTTATTATTCCCATTTTATGGATGAGCAAACTGAGGACCAGCGTAGATCCCCAAAGTCACATGACTTTGGGAATGGCAGAGTATGGATTTGAACCTCCAACTCCAAAGCCACCTTCTTAGACACTAAGGCCCACTTCCACCAGATGTTCAATGATGTCACCAGCCCAGCATGTAATTGTCATCTCAGCAGGGGTCAGTGACCTGGACCCTTAGGGAATAAGAATGAGAGCCTAGCAAGTAAGCAGTAGAGCCAGGACCTAAAGCCTCATACATCTTTGATATTACTGTTTTCTCTTTTTCATTTGTTTATTGCATTCATTTGTTTATACATTCATTGTAAAACAAACAAAAAACAGAATGTAATCAAGTAGAAAACAAAAGCGGACTTGACCCCCATTCCCACATTCTGGGGGTGGGTTCACCATCAGGCTTCTAGATCCTTTCTTCATTTGTAAGCATCTGTCTGTTCATCCGTCTGTCTGTCTAAGCACAGGTACACTCACCCACTCATCCACCATTGAGCAGAGAGCACTGAGCTCGCCATGGGCCGAGCCTTGGCGAGGATTAAGGCCGTAAGAGTTAAAGGAAGAACACATGGCTGCTCCTCAGGAGGTTCTGAGGTGCCGATCAGGCAAGGTGCAGGGAATGGCAAGGACCTCTTTCGAGCGTCAGACTTTGTCCTGGCTTTGCTGTCACGGGTGCCTTCGGGGTAAAGAGGTAGTACCCATGTCACCTCAGGAGAAGGGACTGCAGTGGCACAAACAACCCCTTATGAAATAGGAGAGAGGGTCTTGTCCTGCAGACGCTGGAAGCGGCTCACGAGGTGGGGGGAAGTGAATGTGGGAAGGTGGGCAGAGCCAGGTCAGAGAGGGCTCTCTCGGAGCCGAGCCAGTTATTTCAAGTGGATGAGCAAGTCTGCGTTCCCTGTGGAAGGGGGTGATTGGATACAGTGCATGTTTTCTGAGTGCTTGTCTACGTGTGTGAGTGTGTTCATGTAGGTGCCAGTGTGTGTATGCGCACATGCATGTGTGTGAGTAAGTGGAAGCCAGAAGTCAACCTTGGTGTCTCCCTCAGTTGTTATCTACCTTGCTTTCTGAGACAAGGTCTCTTACTGAACCTGGAGCTCACCGATTCGGTAAGCCTCCCCAGCCAGTGAGCCCCAGGGCTAATCTGTTAGCCCTTTCCCAGCACTGGGATTATAGGTATGCCATCACACCGGCTGTTTTGTTTTGTTTTGTTTTGAGGCAGGGTTTCTCTGTGTTGCTTTTGGAGCCTGTCCTAGAACTCACAGAGATCCACCTGCCTCTGCCTTCCGAGTGCTGGGATTAAAAGGTGTGCACCACTACCGCCCGGTTCACACCCTGCTTTTATGTGGGTGCTAAACTGAGATCCTCATGCATGTGTGGCAATCACTTTATCCACTGAGCCATCTCCCCCACCCCTGGATCAATTCCTTTAGATTGTTGATAGCTGACAAATCGATTGCTAACAGCCTAGACCAGATCCTTCCTAGCAGCCTCGGCAAGGAAGTCTTTACTGAGGTTTTCTGCAGAAAAGCTGAGGAAAGACTCCAATTGGTTATGGCTTGGCTCACTTCCCATCCCTGAACTGGGGGTGGGGCAAGGGTTCTTCCTGAGTCAGATCTGGTCACAAGCCCAGGCTTGAGGTTGGAGCCACAGCCTCCCTGTACCATATGGGCTGGATTCCCTACAAGGAGGCTGATCCCTGGTATCAGAAGAGGCCATTGAGAATAAAAGAGGAACTCATTAAGGACTTTGGAGAAAATGAACATCCACGTGGCGACTAGCCCTTCAGAGGTAGGGGTGTGTGTGTGTGTGTGTGTGTGTGTGTGTGTGTGTGTGTGTGTGTTACTCCATTGCCAAGGAGGGAAAGCACAGATGTCCAGGAGGAAGTGAGCACGTCAGGTGAGGAAGGGGTGGTCTGTTTTAATTGAATCTGGGAATGGCTGTCCCTGTGCTGAGTGAACTTAGACTCACTATCTCCAAGAAGCTGTCAGGGATATTTCAAGACAGTCTGGGGTAGAACATGGGGAGAGGGGGTGGAGGTGTGGGCCACAGCATCCCAGCTCCCCACTGCACAGAAGCAACCTGGAATCCTTAAGTGACCCCTGTCTCATCTTCCCACAGCCTCTTCCAGAGCACCGTCTTCCCAGAATATGCTGTGACGTTCACTCCTCCATCACCTTCTCTGCCACCTCCTCTCCCAGACAGAGGAATGTCCCCTTCTCCTGCACAGTCCTTCCTAAGCCTCCCTGAAAGCTGTCAAGGAATTGCTAATCCACCATGTCCATATTGCCTATATGCATCTATACCACAGGACTGGTCATATTATACTTAAATTACACATTTATTCCCCAAACCTTTCCCCTATGTTTATTGTGAAAATACGGTACTTTAGGGGCTGAGAAGAGGGCTTAGTTAATTTAGTGCTTGCCTTACAAAACATGAGAACCTGAGTTTGGGTCCCCAGAACCCAAGTAAAACCGGGTGCAGGAGTACCCCTACTGTAGCCCCAGCAATGGGGAGGTGGAGACAGGTAGATTCCAGGAGCTTGCTGGCCAGCCAACCTAATCAATCGTGGAAATTGGAGGGATGCACTTAGATGGGCCCAGTGAACTGGCAGAGTAACACAGAGCACCTAAAAGCTCTAGTCCTCTCCAGCTTCACCAGAAGCTGGTGGCTAGACATGGGAAGGTGGCCCTGAGTTCAAGGACTTACGGTTTTGAGACACACATTTGATAATCTATTGTTTTGGTGAATTGTGTGGCACAGCTGCCCGGTGGCGACCTTGTCAAGGAAGATCAAATCCTTGCAGGGCCATGAGAAAGGGCACATGCTTGTTCTGTGTGATCGTAGGGACTTCTTGAGAACTGATATAGGCTGTCCTGGGAGATAAATTTTGGCTCAGAGTAAGGAAGCATTTTCCACCAATGAGAGCTGCCTCAAAGCAAGCAGATTGCCTGGGGTTGGGCGTAGCTGGTTCCCATCCCTGGAGAGAGCATACAAGCGGGCAAGGGTGGCCAGGGAAAGGTCCCCTGTTCTGACACCTAACCATCCACTTCTGCAGTTGCTCCAGATTTTGCCCTGGGGTCTTTTCTCACCCTATTGGTGTCCCCCAGGGATCCCAGCTTTGGTTTCTGTGGTCACCAGTGTGTGAATGACTTCCCCTGTTTCTCACTCTGCTGTGGAGGAACCTAGCTTAATTTCAGTGTGATCTTTCTCTTCCCCCAAAGCATGCTCCTTCTTCTCTACATCCGACTCTGTGGGCTCCCGTTCACCCAATTCTTCTAAGCATTATTCTTTTCTCTTTTCGTACAATCCCTGGGTCACTTCCATCCTTGAAATATCTCTCAGCTGGGCTCTGACATCCACTGGTGATTGTTGAGACTGTCTGTAGCTCAAAATGTTGAGACACCTTTTTCAGACGGTTTCTTCTGTGGCTCTGAGCACTAGCGATTTTCCTAGGGTGGAGAGAAAGAGACAAACCGAGGGATGGCTCCTTAAATTAGTTCATTCAGATGCCATAAGAAAGACCGAAATAACAGTGACTTATGCTAGAACAGATGCTTATTTCTCCCCCATGTGACCATCTGGCTATATCCAGGACTGAAGCCGTAGCCCCAGGGACCCTCTGTCCTGCTGCTTTGTAATGCTTGGGGCTGCCCTGGCAGTGTGGTCCTACAAGGCTTGCCACATCCCTATTCCATGCATTGGAAGGGGGAGGAGGAAAGAGAGGGCGCCCTCCATCTTTAAGGACACGACCCAGAAACTGTACATATTAGTTCCTCTGAAATCTGATTAGCCAGAAAATGATCATGTGGCCACACCCAGCCGAAAGGAAGTCTGGGATCTGTAGTCTTTAGTTGAGTGGCCCTATGCCTGACTAAACGCTACAGAAGGGGAGAACAGATTTAAGGAAATAATTAGTGGCTTCTGTGGTAACGTGGCTGTATGAATTTCAATGTAAGTTGCATGATAGTACACCATAAGGATTAAAATTTTAAAGAAGGTCCATTAGGTTTGGCAAAGTTTTTCTTTTAGAAATGTTGGACTCAGAGAGAGGAAGTTGGGCTGACAAGATGGCTCAGATTGGTAAGGTGCTTATTTCCAAGCCTGATGGCCCGAGTTCAATCCCCAGGACCCACATGGTAAAAGAAGAGATATGATCCCCACAAGTTGTCCTCTCACCTCTACACATGTGTGTGGCATGCACTTAAATACACACAATAAATGGATGTAAATAATTACAAAATTTAAAAAAAGATTCACCTATTTTATGTGTGTGAATATTTTGCCTGCATGTAGGTATGTGCACCATGTGTATGCCTGGTGCCAGAGGAGGTCAGATCTGGAACTGGAGTTATGGATGGTTGTGGGTGCTGGGAACTGAACCTGGGTCCTCTGCAAGAGCAGCAAGTGCTTTTAACCTCTGAGCCTTCTCTCCAGCCCTGTAATTTTTTTTTAAAGAAAGGTGAGTGTAGTTATTGTTTTTCTATTGTGATAAAATACCATGACCAAAGCAACCTGTAAAAGAAAGGGCTTCCGAGTTGGGTATGGTGGTGCACACCGTTGATCTCAGCACTCGGGAAGCAGAGGCAGGTGGATCTCTGTGAGTATGGGACCAGCCTGGTCGATAGAGTGAATTCCAGGATAGCCAGGGCTGTTACACAGAGAAACCCTGTCTCGAAAAAAAAAAAAAAAAAAAAAACCAAAATAAATAAAAGGAAGGAAGGAAGGAACGAAGGAAGGAACGAAGGAAGGAAAGGTTTACTTGGGCTTACAATCCTGGGAGTTTAAAGTCCATGATGGCAGAGTGAGGGTACGGTGGCAGGAACAGCTGAGAGCTTATATCCTGAGCTATGAGCAGGCGGCAGAGAACACATTGGGAATGGCACCAATCTTTTGAAACCTCAAGTGAAACCCCTCCTCCAACAAGGCCACACCTTTGTGTGTGTGTGTGTGCGCGCGCGTGCATTGGTGTTTTGCCTACATATATGTCTGTGTGAGGGTATCGGAGCCCCAGAACAGGAGTTACAGACAGTCGTGAGCTGCCATGTGGGTGCTGGGAATTGAACCGTGGTCCTCTGGAAGAGCAGTCAGTGCTCTTAACCGCTGAGCCATCTGTCCAGCCCCCATGGCTCACACCTCTTAATCCTTCCCAAACAACTACCAACTGGAGACTAAGTAAACTATATGAGTCTATGGTTCATTCAAACATCCTCATTCAAACAACCACAGTGGTAGACCTTATTAAGACTATACAGTGACGTGTCAGAACTAGGATCAGAACCCCAAATCTTGCACTCATTTTCTGCCATTGTTTCCATGTGTGTGTGCAGGTTTGTGTGCCTGTGTGGTTACTAGCTGTGGAAGCCAGAGGACAGCCGTGGCTGCTGTTCCTCAATTGTCACCCACCTTGGTTTTTGTTTGTTTGTTCTTGCTTTGAGGCAGGCTCTCACTGGCCCACAACTCACCAAATAGGCTCGCTTGGTTCACCAGTGAGCCGAGGGTTCTTCCTGTCTTCATCTCCCTAGCCCTGAGATGACAAGCACCTACCACCATGATTGGTATATATAAACACCACTCCCACCCCACCACCCCTGGGTCCTGATGACCAAACTCAGTTCCTCCTGCTTCTGAGACCTTGGTCTTCATCTGCTGCCAAATCAAGGAGATCTGCTTGAGAGGCAGCAGATGGGGCTAAGATGAGTCTCACCTTTCCCAGCCTTCCCTGGAGAGCTGTTCCAGGCCCTCAGAACACACTTGGAGGCTGTGATGGTTCTCAGGTGCCACTGAGCAGCCCTCATGGTATCTTACAGTGGATTCTACTGAAAGGCAGATCTACCTTCTGTACTGGGGTTTGCTACTTGAGCACACACACACACAGAAGGGTCACCTTTGTCCCCGTGGCCTCCCCAACAGGCATTCCATGCACTATTAAAGGAATTGTCCAATGCACAGATGAACCTACTGTATACAAGGACACCTTCAGTTGCCCATCATATAAACTTAGCTAGACCTGGATTAAGGGGGAAAAGGTCAGCCCATCTAGGTCTGCAGCTTGCTTGAGGCCTATCTGGATCCAGGAACTTAGCTGACATTTTTAGGGCGCTGTGACTCTCACTTTTGTCCTTTCTATAGGAGGTTGGGCTAGAGAGATGGTTCTGTAGTTAAGAGCATGTGTTGCTCTTGCAGGGAACCTTGAGTTTGGTTCCCAGCACTCACACAAAGGCTCATAGCTGTCTGTAACTCCCGCTTCAGGGGATCTGACACCCTCTTCTGGACTCTGTGGGCACCTGCACTCACTTGTGCATACACACACATGTACAAACCCACATGCAACTATACATCCCCCAAAACAAATCAGGCTGGAGAGATGGTGCTGTGGTTAAGGGCACTTGCTGCTCTTGCAGAGGACCTGAGTTCACTTTCTAGCACCCACATGATGGCTCACAACAACAACAACAACAACAACAACAACATAATAATAATAATAATAATAACAACAACAATCTTTTAAAAAGAGACTGGGGTGATGCCAGTGGTTATGGTGAGGGCAGACTCCCTATTGAGTACCCCCGGGCCCAGGGCTTGTTGGCCCAGAGCCCATTGGCAGTCAGGTTTGCTGTTCTGAATGTATAGGGTAATGAGTCTTGGGTGATTTCTTGAGAGTGCCCTTGGGTCCTAATTCTGCTGGGTTTGGATAAACTTGCAGTAGCTTCCAGGTGAAGGTGGCTGCCCCTGACTTACAGTGTCTCTCCAGGAGGCCAAGGTTCTCGGAAGTCTTTCTTGGGGGGCTCCATGGAGTTTCTAGGCTGAAATTAGAATGGGGGTTTTCCTGGGTCCAGAATGGAGAAAAGGATGAAAGGGAGCAAGCTTAGTATCCACTCTGGAAGTCTCTCATGGACCCTCTGGAGTGAGGGACAGCTATGCTCCGGGAGAAACATAATTAGTATGATCAGGAGAGAACTCTTGGGTTCCCACACATTCAACAGACATTCACAAGTGTTCCTGGGGGTGAGCCCCAGGAACAGGAAGTAGCTTGAGGCATGGGAAGGCATCCTAAGAGGAGCCTTGAGTGTCAGGTAGAGGAATGGAGGTCTTCTCTTGTAACTACTGGGGAGCCGTGACAGATTTGCCAGCAGGGGAGGACATGAGCCTGAGTCCTGTCTTAGGTCTCAGGAGAAGAAGGCCCCTGAGAGAATGAGTTTGGTAGGAGGTGATATGTGGGACGTATGGGGTCAGTGAAGAGATGATGGGCAAACACAGCGGTGAGAAGGCTGAGAGATATGGAGTCCAAGAAGCATTGACAGACTCCGGGTTTGTTTTTGTTTCAAGACAGGGTCTCTTGTTGCCCAGGCTGGCCTTGCACTCACTATGTAGCTAAGGATGACCTTGAACTCCTGATCTTCCTGCCTCCACCTTAGAGTGCTAAGATTACAGTTAGGTACCACCACCCCTGCTGTATGAGGGGCTGGAGGTTGAGCCCAGAGCTTCATACTCGCTAGGGAAGCCCTCAACCGACAGAGCCACGGCCCAGCTCCCAGACTTTGCTTCTGTCTAGGGGGTAAAAGAGGACAGAAGACTTAGAAGCTGGTAACTGTAGGTTTTGGCTTCCTATGGCACATAGCCAGTAGTCCAGGCAGCTGCCTGCTAGGTTTTCCTGCTGGCTGACTGTGGCCCTTTTGTCCGGCAGGAAGTGGTATCCCCAAGGGTGCCTCTGTGAATCGGAGCTGCTGACTCAGCACCCAGACAGGGAAGCTTTGAGGCCACCAGACTGTGGACTGGAAGCATCTGGAGAGGAAGTGGCTGCCCAGGCCTTCTCCACAGTGGACTGTGGACAGCCAGGGAAGGGGGTGACTGGCCAGGAAGCTGGGTTTGGCTGAGGGACTCCCTCTGTGCAGCTTCCTGGCATCGGGAGTGGGGGAAGGTGTGTGTGGATAGGATGGAAGGGCTGTCCCTGGCTACTTGAGGCTAGATAAGATGCCTGGCTGTAGGTAGGATTTTTTCTAAGAAGGGTAGAAAGGGATTGCTGCAGGATTGGGCTTTTTCAGCTCTGTTCAGTGACAGATGATGTGACACTGAGAAACTCATGTGTTTGGGTTTGTTTATGTATTTATTTGTTTGTTTCCCCTGCAAAAAATGTGACCAAGGTATATGATCTGTCACTGGAGATGGCCAGGAGGGTATAAAATGTTCATGTTCTTGCTAATCATCGTTAGGTGGGACAGATGGACATGGGTCACATGGCTTGAGCAGGCAACAGTGAAGGATATAAGAAGTGAGGCACCTGGGGGAAGCCAGAGTACAAGCTGAACCCAGGGGAGTCTGGGACGCCTCTGGCCCAGGCCTGATCTATCCCAGCACATCACCTCTGGCTCAGCTCTGACAGCGACACCAGCTCCGCCCCTGTCCTCTCTCATTCCTGCTGGGTCTTGTTGCTTGGTACCTATGCATTAAAGTAGCAGATGTTCCTCCCAAACTCCACATCCATACATCCTGCTGCTCCTAGAACTCTGCCCTGGGCTTTTTCTGCACACACGCTCCTAACCTAACACACCCTAGACCAAATGCTCCACATTTCCTGTCTCAGTGATCAGGGCTCAGAACCAACCGTCCTGACCAGTGCCTTCCTCATTTCCTACACTCTTAAGTGCTGTTGTTTTGTCCACACCTGCTTTGCCGCTTGGCTGGCTTCTCTCTCTTCTGCAGATGCTCTCATTAGCCCTCTCAATGCCGTTTCTCTATTCCAGAACCCTCAGTGGCTCCCGGCTCCCTTTAGGATACAGTATACTTTTTTTTTTTTCTGTTTTTTTCCAGACAGGGTTTCTCTGTGTAGCTTTGGACCTTTCCTGCCTGGATCTCGCTCTGTAGACCAGGCTGGCCTGGAACTCACAGAGATCCGCCTGGCTCTGCCTCCCGAGTTCTGGGATTAAAGGCATGTGCCACCACTGCCTGGCTTAGGATAGAGTATACTTTTCAAGCTGAACCCTGAGTTTCTCTAAAACCTGCTCTTTTACTCTCCCATCAGGCCAAGTGACCTGGTCACAGCCTGGACCCCAAGCTCATCAGCCTTGTCTTGCTGGCTGCCTGGCAACTTCCCTGTTAGATTTGGATGGTCCTGAGGAATTCGGAAGGTGTTGAGTAGGAACTTTGGAGACAAAGGCCTCTCTTCCTCTTCCACAGGCAAGAGCAGCCATCCGCCACGGAGAGCCCAGCTGTCAGCTGCCTCACAGGAAGATGCTGCGTGGATGGCGTGGCCCCAGTGTGGGTGTGTGTATGCGCACGGCCCTGGGAGTGCTGTACTTCTGCCTCACAGGTGAGGGAAGGGTTTGCGGTCATGGCAGGGCATGGGGATGCCTACTCCTTCCTGGGTTCCTGCCAGGCTGGCCCTGTCATGAAGAATCATACTGATTTCCATCTTTGGATCCACAGGCAATGTTCTTCACCTTAGTCTCTACTTTCCCATCTGTGAAATGGGACTTCAGCTCTGCATACTATGATAATTCAGGTTCTTGAACACACTGAGTAATCTCTCTTCAGGACCCTTCTACATAGGGCTTCCTCTGCCCAGAATTTTCTGCCCTCAGACAGAGAGGCATGAGTCCACTCTTTATTTTGTTGAAAGCCTTTGCTCAAATGACATGTCCTCAGCATGCTTCCTTGGCTACTTTGTATAAAACAACATAGCATCCTCTCCCTTCCTATCCTGTGTCCATGACATCCTTCCTAGCATTTCCCTCCACTTGACATATGGTTCCTTGTGTATTGGCTGTTGTCCTCCTGCTCAGAAGACAGAGTCTATCCTCAGGGATGGGATGGATGCTTGGTATGTTGTCAGTGCTCAGTCACCATGATGAGTAAATGAAGGTACTTCCCACATAGTGCTTGGCTAAGTAAATGCCCTGTTTGGGCATTCAACCCATGGAGAAAACAAAGCTGAGTGTCTGGTGCCATCTAGTGGTCACCAGAGGCAACACTCATCTCTAGCCCTAAGAGTTGATTTTTTTATTTTTGTTTGTTTGTTTGAAACAGAGTCTTACTAGGTATCCCTGGCTGTCTGGAACTCACTATATAGACAGGCTGGCCTCCAACTCACAGAAATCCACTTGACTCTGCCTCCTGAGTGCTGGGATTAAAAGCGTGTGCCCAGCCTGGTTCTCACTTCTTTAGAAAGAAAGGACTTTGGGTGACTTAAGTTCCACGTCCCAGATGTCCCTTGCAAGGGATACCTTGGTTTAGTTGGCAAAGATGAGAACTAGTCTAAGCTTTCATGGGGTGACTGAAAGATATGCAGGCCCAGCTTCAACCTCTAGACATCACATACTAAGAAAGTGTGGAATTCCCTGTAAAACACTTACCACGGAACAAATACAGTTTACAAAGCCTTCTGTGGGTGCTGTATTCAGTCAGCTTCATTTGAAGGTTGTGCATCACATATTTTGAGTGTGCCTGCTTCCTGTGGGTGCCTAGAGTGCTCACCTAATCACTGTGACCACACACGGCACACTCCCCAGCCCCTTCCTGACTTCTCAGAGCCTCTGAGGGAGAGATGAGTCCAGATAGAGGTTCCTGGCAGGGAAGCTGCTGGGAAGTCAGGGATAGAGGGCACAGGTGCCCGCAGAGGAGCCAGTTCCAGGGCCCTTTTCTCTGGGAGGTTTCCTTCAGGATGGAGTCATCTTGGGATTTTATGATTTACATTCTGTTATGTAGTTGCTTTTCTATAGCTGTGACAAAACGCCATGGCCAAGGCAATTTATAAAAGAAGCATTTCATCTGGGGTCTTGTTTACAGTGTCAGAGGGTGAGTCCATGACCATCATGGCAGAGAATGTGACAGCAGGAAGGCAGGCATGGCACTGGAGCAGTAGCTGAGAATGTACATCTAATCCACAAGCACAAAGCAGAGCGAGGGATGGCCTGGGCTTTGGAAACCTCAAAGCCCCACCCCCAGTGACACACCTCCTCCAACAAGGCCACACCTCCTAATCCTTCCCAAACAGTTCCACCAACTGGGGATCAAGCATTCAAACATATGAGCCTATGGGGGCTGTTCTCATTCAAACCACCACGACATTGATAATTCTGACTGCATCTCAGATCTGGATGGTTCTACCACCGCTCTTCACTTTTTTTTTTTTTTTTGGTTTTTCGAGACAGGGTTTCTCTGTGTAGCTTTGCGCCTTTCCTGGAACTCACTTGGTAGCCCAGGCTGGCCTCGAACTCACAGAGATCCGCCTGGCTCTGCCTCCCGAGTGCTGGGATTAAAGGCGTGTGCCACCACCGCCCGGCTTCACTTTTTTTTTTTTTTTAAAGACAGGGTCTCACTGTGCAGCCCTGGCTGGCCTAGAACTTGCTATGTAGCTCAGGCTGGCTTTGAATTGACAGAGACTCTCCTGCCTCTGCCTCCTGAGCGCTGGGATTAAAACCTTGTATCTGACTCCTATGCTAACCGCCTCCTGTGGCCTTTCCTCCACTGTATCACTTCTTACGAAGACCTCTGAAGTGGCCCCCTGACCACTCACCCTCATACTCTTTTACAACATCGTCTCCCTTTGTAGAGGAGCCAGGGTGAACTGCAGGCTTTGCTACCCACATTGCATCTAAAACTAGTGCCCTCCTTAGTGCTATGCCCTCGAAGGCAGGGAAATCCCAGGTTTCTTCCAGTGTCTCTCAAAGCCCTGTCTGGCCCGCCTCCAGTGGGATTCCCACTGGGTTACCTTCCTGTACGCTCTTACTGGCCCCCTACCTCAGGGCCTTTCTATCTGCTGGTCCCTCTCCCTGGCACCTGCTCTGTGTTTACACAGAGCTCATGCTTCTCACCTTATTTAAAGACGTGGCTGTTCTTTCTTGTATAGAAGTTAAGTATGTTTATTTAGGAAGTGAAGAGAAGAAAAAGTACCCGTGAAGTTCTCTCACCCAAAGACAATCACTAAGAACATGGGGTGTACACCTTCCGTAGGCATCTCTAATTATATGTATACCTCTAATTACATGAATAGTATGTATTTGTGGGGAATGCAAGTGACCTGGCAGGTGGAGGGTACCTGCTGGGCTTGAAAGCTGTCTCTTTGCTGAGTCCCTGGCTTCTTTTCTTCTTTCTTTCTTTCTCTTTTTCTTTTATGGTACTCCCTCTTTTTACTTTTCTCCTCCCTCCCTCCCTCCCTCCCCCCCTCTTTTGGAACAGAGTAGATCCAAAGCTGGGCAAGTGCTCTAACACAGAGGCACATCCACAGCCCTTCCCCCTCCCCCCATAGTCTAATCACGAGCTGATAAATATCTGTGTTCATCACAAACTGCCTGTCTCTCCCATTAGGATGTAAATAAGCTCTAGGGTGCGACCTGGGTCTTGGGCCTTTTACATTCCTAATTCATGTTGACAGATAGCTGCTCACAATGAGGAGCATAGATCTGGAAGTTACTTTGAGCCTCAGACCTAAAAGGAAGGCTGTGGGAAGCCTAGAGACAGCTGTGGAAGGAGAGAGACCCTGAAAACCCCACCTTTCCTAACTGCCCTGGCCCCTCCGACTCACCCCCAGGAGCTGTGGAGGTCCAGGTCTCTGAAGACCCTGTGGTGGCCCTGGTGGACACGGACGCCACTCTACGCTGCTCCTTTTCCCCGGAGCCCGGCTTCAGCCTGGCACAGCTCAACCTCATCTGGCAGCTGACCGACACCAAACAGCTGGTGCACAGCTTCACCGAGGGCCGGGACCAAGGCAGTGCCTATGCCAACCGCACAGCACTCTTCCCTGAACTGCTGGTGCAGGGCAACGCGTCCTTGCGGCTGCAGCGTGTCCGAGTAACCGACGAGGGCAGCTACACGTGCTTCGTGAGCATCCGGGACTTTGACAGCGCTGCTGTTAGCCTGCAGGTGGCAGGTGAGTATGGAGAGGGGGCGCCTTCCGCTTCCACCCTTCACTCTCCTGCATGTAGCTGCTCACACACTGCTGCACCACAAATGCCGCTCCGCTCCGAGCAGCCTCGTGCGTCCTTTCTGCCACTGTATCTCCTGCACTGATGTTGGTAACCCCTGCCCTCTGCTACCCTCCAGCCTGCTACTCCAAGTCCAGCATGACTCTGGAGCCCAACAACAACCTGGGGACAAGGGGACGGTCATATGCTCCAGCTCCCAGGGCTGTCCTCAGGTTTCAGTGTTCTGGCAGGGAATACCCTTGACTGGCCATGTGACCACATCATAGATGGTCAAGGAGCAGGGCTTGTTTGCTATGCACAGCATGCTTAGGGTGGTGCAGGGTGCTAATGGCACCCACAGATGCCTGATCCTCAACCTGGTGTTGCAGTAGGATGTATACAGTTCAGTCACCATGACAACCCACAGAAGCCCCATGGGTTTTTTATTTTTTTGGTCTTAAATGGCACCTTAAAGGGAGGTTATTATAGTCTGTCAATTGCATTTGAAGTTAAAGGAAGTTAGTTCCCTATGTTCAATCTCCCAGACAATGGAGATACCTGAGAGAGATAGGAGAACGATGGGGCAGGGGACTCCAAGTCGTGTGGAGTCAGTCACTGGTCGAAGGCCTTCTTGACCCCACCCCGACTCCAAGGCTGTAGACATTTCTGGGAAGGATGGCGATGCATCTGGGTCAGCAGAAAGTCACGGGACAGGAGAGCCAAAGGAGCTCTGCTGGGGAAGGGGTTTGCTCTTGCTGGAGCTCTTGACAGTCCCATTGTGTCAAGTCTGGACCGCAGGGATGGATGGCTCTGTTCAGACAAGGCCAGCCTGCTGTGAAAATCAGGTATGAGACTCCATCTGTCTAGGGGGAATGAGAGGGCACACGGCCCGTTGTAGAAGAGGCTGTGGAGCAGCTGGAGAGGCCCCTTACTGTGTTGTCTCTAGGATTCTGACCCAGGAGGCATGGAGGTCTAGGAAGATCCTGTGGTGGCCCTGGTGGACAGTGACACCATTCTATGCTGTTCCTCCCTCAAGCCTGGCTCCAGCCTGGCACAGTTCAATCTCATTTGGCAACTGATATATACCAAATAGCTGGTGTACAGCTTCCCCAAGGGCCGGGCCCAGGGCAGGACCTACACAAGAGTACAGCTCTCTTCCCTGACCTGCTGGTGTAGGGTAATGTGTTCCTGAGGATACAGTGCACGGATGTAGCTGGTGAGGGCAGCTTCACCAGCTTTGTGGGCATCCGGGACTTTGGCAGTGCTGCTGCTAGCCTGCAGGCAGGTGGCAGTTCAGTACCGGGACGGAGCGTTTTTCTGCTCCTTACCCAGTCTGCATGCAGCCCATCCGCTGTCCCACTGCTGATCCCACCATCAAAGAAAGCCTCCGAGCTGACTCCTAACTAACAGCCCCATGTGTCCTTTCCTCCACTGTGTGTCTTGAGCTGACTGTCACTGACCTCTACCCTTTGCCACCCTCCAGCCCCCTACTCGAAGCCCAGCATGACCCTGGAGCCCAGCAAGGACCTGCGTCCCGGGGACATGGTGACCATCACATGCTCCAGCTACCAGGGCTATCCCGAGGCTGAGGTGTTCTGGAAGGATGGGCAGGGACTGCCCTTGACTGGCAATGTGACCACATCCCAGATGGCCAACGAGCGGGGCTTGTTTGATGTTCACAGCGTGCTGAGGGTGGTGCTGGGTGCTAACGGCACCTATAGCTGCCTGGTACGCAACCCGGTGTTGCAGCAAGACACTCACGGCTCAGTCACCATCACAGGTAAGGGGAGGGGGTTAGCTGAGGAAGGACTAAGGGAGCAGCTACCCCTTTTCTAGGCCCTAAGCTGGAATGTCAATATAAAAATACTCATTTTCATGTAGATTTCAAGCATCCCAAAGCCTCCCCAGTGAGAAGTCTTTAAAGTACTTGCTTTCTTAAGCTGATGAAAATCATTTATAATGTTTGTTCTCCTGAGCATGCTTGCCATGGCACTTATGCCTCTAACTTACAGGGACCACAAAGTACCTGCCTGGAATCTAGAAGGGTGGGTAGAATTCTGGACAGCCACGAGACTTGCTTAGAGACATGGTGAATGAGGGTGTGCTTTCTAGGGGTCACTTCTTTCGTGTGAAGGAATTACAATTGCGAACCCCTGGGAGACCATGGGGCCTCCCAGGTGGATCCCACTCACCTGGGTCAACGGCAGCTCTTCTCCCTTCAGACTAGAGTGCCACAGTTGATGGCCAGAGTTGTCTCTACTGCCCCCCTGTGGTCAAATGCTAGATTGAGCCTCTAATATTGGAGAAGTCAGTCTCTGGTTTCCAAGTCAGCACTAGTCCAGGTAGGCACCTTCAGCGCTTGAGGCTGTAAAGAGGGCTCAGGCTCGCCTTCATGCCAAGGTAGACAGTCACCCTCTGTGTTTGCCCATGACATGTCTCAGCTCAGTCCTTTGGTAGGCCTGTGTGCTGGGTCTAGCTCCCGAGGCCCTACCTCTGGGCCATGTGAGCTTTCCCAGGGACCTTCTACAGCTCTGAGATCAGGACGCAGGTTGTCCATCACCGGTCCTTGTCTTTTCTCTTCCCACAACTTCTGCCTGATGCCCGCAGCCCACCCAGCTCTTTACTTCCGATGGTTGCCGGTGTCTGTGTAAACCTTAGGCTTCTCTGTAGAGAGCAGCATCGTCTAAGGGAGTCCGTTCCTGCTCTCTCATGTTCTGAGTACCACCTTGATCTTGTAGAGAACACCACAGGGGGGAAAAATGTTTCACTGGGGCTCGAGAGATGGCTCAGTGATTAAGAACACTTGCTGCTTTATCCTGAAGACCAGGGTTTACATCCCAGCACCCATATCAGGTGGCTCCCAAGTGTCTCTAACTCCGAGTGATCAGATGCCGTTTTCTGGCCTTGGTGGGTACCCTCACATACATGTGTGAACGCACACACACAATCAATCCTTTTTAAAAAGTCAAAGCAGTTTGTTCACAAGAAAGACCTAGAAATGCGGAATGAGATGGGCCCACATGTGAAGGTTTTATCAGGAAGGACAGAGGACTCATGGCGATCTTGCACCAGGGGGCACTGGGCTGTCTGTAGTACTGATGCTGTAAAGCAAGGGTTTGTATGTGGAAAGAATATTTGCCCCACTTCAGAGGACATTCTTTATACCTCAGTAGCTAGCACTGAAAGGATTTCATTTGGGCCAGCGTTACCAAGCACAGTTCATACAAGAAACTGAGGCCCAGTGAACAGGGACTCTCCCCAAACCATAGGCTAACACACATTTTGGGAGCCAGACACTTTGAAAATTGGACAGGTGATAAAGGCAATGGTTTGCCCCCAGCTTGGAGGGTCCCCAGCCTCTCTGAACTCTGTCTGAGGACCACTTTGGCTCCTGGTTCCCACATTCTGCAGCAAGCAGATGACCCAGGATCTGAGTCAGCATTGGCCTCTTAGCCCACTTTTCCCTCCTCCCCGCGGCTGGCCTCCTGTTTTCATTAGAGTGGAGCCGGCTTACCTTGGAGCCCTTGGCCTGCATTTTGCTCCGGGCAGCTCTGCCTTGTACAGCATTCTGGGATTTCGATGCTCAGTCCTCTAGCTGCTCTCCCTTACCTGATGGGGGTGAGTGACATTGAGTGTGCTGGGCTAGGCCTCTCTGGAGAGGGTTTTCTGGATCAAAAACTGTAGATATAGGTCTGAGCCCCAGCTGACTGTGTCCTTTGCTAGAGGAATGAAGGAAGTCTGACCATGTTTCAGGCAGTTGAGGGGCGAACACAGGGAGACTTTCCTTTGAGTAATTCATTTATACTAATTATATACTTAATAGACTCATTATGACAGTTCCTACATGTATAGAATGCATTTTGATGATATTCACCTCTAATACCATTTCATGTCCCCCTTTCATTCCTGCCGAGTCCCTTCCTCCACCCAACTAGTCCCCTCCTGTTTTCATTATTCTAAAACCTTTTTTATTGTGTGTGTATAAAGGTCAAAGGACAACTTTCGGGAACCGGTTCTCTCCATCCACCATGGCCTCTGGGGCTAGAACTCAGGTTGTCAGGCATTCAGAGCAGACTCTTTTCCCAGCTGAGCCACCGTGGTGTGCCCCTCCCATTTTAATGTCTATTTTTTTGTGACACAATGACTTTCATGAGGATTGCTTACAGGAGCACGAGTGAGGGATCGGTTATAGGAGCTTGGGCACTTTATCCAGAGGTTATATCACTGAAGAAAATATCTCCCCCTCCCCGAGCAACCATTGGCTGCCTGTAGCTCTTCAGGGAGGGGTGGAGTCCCTTGAGTATTTCTGCTGCTCTGCCCTGTCCACGGCTGTAGGAACCTTGTCTTGAAATTGCCAGAGGTCTCTCACAAGTGCTCCAGGCTGGCCTAGCTGTCTGCCTCAGCTGTGGCCTTCTGTTCCTCTTCTGCTTTCCCAAATGATGGCTTCTTCAGATTCCAGGGTCCAGAGCAGCCGTGTGCCCCACCCTCACCTTGTCCCTGTGAAAAGCATGTCTGCTGCAAAGGACTTACCACAGTTCCTCCAGGCCTGGGCCGCTGCAGGTGAAGGGTGTAGGGCCCTGCTGCTTGTGTGCTCCAGAGGCTGCTGATGCCCTGGCTGCATGTTGTCCCCAAAGAGCAAAACGATTAGATTTTTTTCCCCCTCCAGGGCTCTGCGCAGCACCCAGTATGGCACTAAGCTGAGGGTGGGATCTATGCTGGAGTCATGTGGGGATGCGGTTAGATCACCTGCTGGCCTCAACCTCACCTTGAGCTCCTCGACCTCCACTCATTCTCTTGACATGATGTATCTAACAGGGGTAGCCTCAGGGCTGCACATGACTATTCCCTTGGTGAGGCTCCCCCAGATCTGACTCTCACCCCAGGCCCTCATCTGTGTTTAGAACTAGGCACACGTTCTGTAAAGAGACAGAGAATAAATACTTGGTGGGCCATGTGCCGTCTTTCTGCTGATGATTTTATTTGTTTGTTTGTTTATCAGTCTGTTTATTGTTGGCAGGACAGGATCTCATTGTCTCAGTTGACCTTGAACTCAATCTGTAATGAGGATGACCTTGGGTTTCTTATTCTCCCACCTCTACCTTCTTAGTTCTGGGATCACAGGTAGCATGGGAACCCAAGCCCAGTTCATATCGATGGTGCTGGGAATCGAACCCCAGGCTCCATGTATTCTAGGCAAGCACTCTACCAACGGAGCCACATCTCCAGAGCACTGTAGCTTTTCTTTCTGGTCTTCTTTGTTTCTTTTCTTCTTCTGAAAGACCCTAGCCCTTCAGGCTTACACCCCCAAGCCTCAGAAAGAGAGAAACTTCAAGCACCAGGAGATGAGAAACTAAAAATCTAGTTCCCAGGGCAACCTGACTCAGCCACTACTCAATCACCCCTGTAACAATATAACAATGTAAAAAGATTTCTGTTAAGAGATGTGCTCAACTGTGACTGGGATAGTTGCAGGTGTTCCAGGAAGGACCACCGTGACCTGTGTGTAAGCTCCACTCCCGCCCTGATACCCCCCTTGAGGTTTACGTAACTGTACCCCTTCCGTGATCACCCTGTGATCAGACCATGAAATTGTATGGGAATTGTAATCTTATGGGTTTTATGGGTTTTTCCTTTAAAAGCTCTTATGGGGCTGCAGTAAGATGCGACTCTTGCTCTTTGGAGCAGAGTTTGCCCATCTGTACAGATGTTTCTTTAATAAAATCCTAGTGCTGTTGCATCAACTGGACTGGAGTCTGGGTTCTTGGGGCGCCCACCTGAGACCCCAAATTTTGGGGTCCGACACTTCGTTTTTTCTTTATCCTTTCTTTTTGTAGCTCTTCACAAAAATAAAAGCTAATACCAGCTAGCTCATAGATCGTTAAAAACAGGCCACCATCTGGCTCATGGGCTGCAGCTGGCTGAGGTCTGACCCTCAGGGTGATGTAAACCAGGAGGGACGGCAGCCATTAGGGAGGCCTCTGGAGAGGTGGCTCTTAGGCCAGGTGGGGAATTTGGGCGTCCCTGCTAGGAAGGGGAAATGACAGGGACTCTGCAGAGGCTGGGAGGAGTCAGGAACTCTGTGGAGAATGGCTGAAATGAGGCTTCCTGACGTTAGACAGAAAAGCTGGGAGACTAGAAGCTGGGTCAGCTGAGAGATCCTTGAGCCACTCTTAGCGAGATTATCCTTAGCCAGTGGGCCCTAGCCATGGTTATTAATCACCCTCCGGCTTCTTAGCTCCACTGCTCCCGCTCCTTCTGGGGCATGTTCCCATCACCCCTAGCCGCAGTGGCAGGGTTTGGTAGGGTGAATGGAGCTATGGCCGTGGGAGCCTGAGTGAGCTTCATTCACCTTTGTGGGGTACAGTGAGACTAGGAAACCCTGTTCACACCTTGGAACAAGATGGTCTCATTCTTCTGTCTTCTTCCAGGGCAGCCTATGACATTCCCCCCTGAGGCTCTGTGGGTGACTGTGGGGCTCTCTGTCTGTCTTGTGGTACTGCTGGTGGCCCTGGCCTTCGTGTGCTGGAGAAAGATCAAGCAGAGCTGTGAGGAGGAGAATGCAGGTGAGTGAGAGTGACTCTGTGTGTGTGTGTGTGTGTGTGTGTGTATACACATGCAGGTACGCACATGTGCATACATGCCCACATGTCTTAGGGCATGTCACTGTTTTAGTTTATTGGGTGCAGCTGTAAGAGAATACCCGAGACAGGTTCCAGTGAAAAACAGAAATTTACTGGCTTGTGTTTCTCAAGCTGGGAGTATCATATCCAGGCGGCAGGGAGAGCAGAGAAATCACTTGCGACGGAAGAGTGAAGGTTGGAGTTTGGAACTTCAGCACCCACATAAATGTCTAGTGGGCATGGCAGTTTGTCTGTAATTCCAACTCCTAGAAGAAGACAGGGCTTCCCCTGATCAAACTGATCAGCTAGACTAGCCATATCAGTGAGCTCTGGATTCGATTGAGAGACCCTGCCTTAATGAATAACATGGAGAGGGATCAAGGAAGACTCCTGATATCAGTCTTGGGCCTCCACATACATGTGCGCTCACAAGTGCACCCACACACATGTAAACAGGCATGCATGAATACCACACACTCAGACACAGGCACAAAGTAACTAAGTCAATGCCATATCCAGGCACCAGCATCTGGTGAGGCCTTACTGATCATTAGGTGGTAGAAAGTGAGAGGGCAAAGGTCACAGAGCCAGTGCTGTCTGCAAGGGTGGAGGAGCTGCCAGAGCCTAATCACCCCTTAGAAGTGTCACCTCTTTAGAAAAAAATTAATTTAAAATTAAAATTTACTTTAAATTTAAAGTTTTTGTGTATGGGTGTTTTGTCTGCATGTATGCCTGGCACTGGGGTTACAGGGTATTGATTATTAGTTGTCATGTGGGTGCTGAGAACAGAATCTTGTTCTCTGCAAGAGCAGACGGTGCTCTGAACTACTGAGCCATTTCTCCAGCCCAGAAGTCCCGCCCCTTGATATTGTTTGATGATGGCTAATTTCAGTGTGCATTTGGGAGGGAACAGACATTCAAACCGAGCAGCTGCTGTGTCCGTGACAGAATGAACGGGAAGGGGGTGCACAGAGGGCCCTAGCCTGAGACCTCTTGGCTAACTGTTCTCTGAATCAGTGTCCACCTGCCTGTCAGGGCATGAGCATGGCAAATGGGCGTAACCAAGAGTGTGAGTTGTCACGAAGATGGTGGTGTTTAAGGCTGCAGTGTGACAGGGGATGAGTATGTCTGTGGAAACAAGTATGGAACTGAGTGTATAAGTCTCGTGGGTGTGTCTGTGAGTGAGAAAAGGTTTAGAGCCTTGTGAGGATTTAGTTGGTGTGTCACTAGAAAGAGTGTGTGTCTTCCTCGGAGTGGAAGTATTCAGAGCCTCATGGTGCTACCTTCTGCTGGTGAGGGGGGTTGTGAATTGGTATTGGTGATTGTAGATGGGTGAGTGGACATTGGTGGGTGGCACAGGAATAGACGGAGGCATGAGAGCAGACAGGTAGTAGAGGCTGGAAGGTGCCTAGGTATGGAGAAGAAGTGAGGAGAGTTTGGTCAGTTGTGGGTAAGTGATGCTTGTGACTTAGATGGTTAAGTAGGCTGTGTGTGCCTGGAGAGGATGGATGGACAGACAGAAGTGGAGTGCGGAGGGACTGGGAGATAGATGACGGTCAGTAAAGTACCTGCTTTACAAACATGAGGACCGGAGTGGATCCCCAGCACCCACGTAAGTCTGGCGGGGCAGCTTGCTTCTGTAACACTGGGTAACCCTGGAGGATCCCTAACGTTCACTGGGCAGCCAGTCTAGCCGAACCAGTGAGCTCCATGTTTAATGAGGAACCCTGTCTCAAAAAATAAGGTGGAGAGTGATTGAGGGGGACACCCGATGCCAACCTCTGGCTTTCATGTGCATGCACGCACACATGCACATATTCACACCACACACATACAAAAATAAACGAAGCGGGGTGCAGATGTGATGTTGGCAGGGTTGCGAGTGAGTGGGTGTGTGGAGTCATAGGCTGGGTGGGTAGAAAGCTTGATAAGTGGTCCCTGGCCAGATAAGTGCTGGGCTTCCTGCTGGGGCCCTTCCATTCTATCCTAGGTTCGGCTCTGCTCTGGTCTCAAGCTCCAACCCTGAATTCAGCATTCAGACCAGAAGTCAAATTTGCTCAGTCCCCAGGTGTGGAGGTGTGGGAATGACAACCCTGAGAAAGTTTGTGATTCTCCCTTCTAGGTGCTGAGGACCAGGATGGGGATGGAGAAGGATCCAAGACAGGTGAGTCTGGCCCTCTTAACTGGGGGGTGGGGGGTGGGCACCTGGAATAGGAAACAGGACTACATGCTCTGAGGTTGGAATGAAGTACCGTCTGATGGAGCCCCCAACCCAGGGAAGGTCTGGAGGCAGAACACCGGCCTACCACAGGAGTCTCCTGCCTGCCCTAACCCATCCATCAGGATTGTAGCAACTGGGAGCTTCCCAGGGGTGGGAGGAGGGCTGCAGGAGAGGGGCAGTCCCTTATCGACAAAGGAGCCTTCAGCAAATAACTCTCTTTGGCCTATTTTTCCCATATCTGAAAAACGGGCATGAGAACAGGTCTCTAGGTTTTTCTGGGTTGGGTTAGATAAGATAGTCTATATAGAAGACAGTACCATGCTTGGTGTCTAGTTAAGAGCATACAGTGGTGCCCTATTGTGATAAAGCGGACAACTGTGGACAGTTCTTAGAGGCTATGAACACTAATGAAGCGCTTTGCTCCTCCGGGCTTCTGTGTTTCACATGTAAAATACCCTCTTGGCCCTGTTCTGATGGCACCTGAGAGTTGCAGTGTGACAAGGGATGATAGTCTTGGGCTGAGATCTGGTTTTAGGGTGGGTGTTGAGGTCCTAGTGCCCTACAGCTGCAGGAGTGACCAGGAGTGACCAAGCTGAGAAAAGCAAGTTTCCCATGAGCCATCTTGGACTGTTCCAGTTGACACCGGCTCCCTTCCCACCCCCATAGGAGGCAGGGCAGGAGTGATGCCTGGGGACAGCTATAAATCACGCCAATTAGTCCTCCACCTGTTGGTGCTTGTGTGGCAGGCATGGAGATGGACCTGGGATGGAGCCTCATTTCTCATGCTCAGAGGCAGATGTTGGCAGAGAGGGGAAGGGAGGGAGGGAGGGAGGGGAGGGGAGGGGAGGGGAGGAGAGAGGATGGGCTAGAGAGTTAGTCAGCCTCTAGGCCATGTGACTCTGGGCCTCTGGAGGCACCTGCAACCATGCCAGCCTCCCTTGATCCTGATTTCACCTCCTTTATGATCTGGGTTCTGTGTGCTGCCACATCCCTAGCTTGTCTGGGGACAGGTGCCTGTCCCCATTCTGTAGTAATAGGGGCCTGAGATTCAGAGAGGGAAGACACATGGGACTTATTCAGAGACGGTGGAGGTGGGACTTGTGAACTGAGGTTTGGGCTAGCTCTCTGGGCCTCCTCCCCCGGCACTGTGATGGTGCCCCCAGACTGCCCATCCCTGCCCATTCCTTCTGCATTCTCACCCTTACTTCTTCCTCTGCCTGCCTCCATAGGGCTTTTCTCTTATCACAAGCCCCTTCCTTTTTTTTCAGCTCTGCGGCCTCTGAAGCACTCTGAAAACAAAGAAGGTAATGATATATTGCCTGAAATGGAATGTGTGTGTGTGTTGTGTTTGTGTGTCTGTGTAGGAAGCTGGGGAGCAGGGCAGTCATCATCACCCTTCCGCTACTGACCTGTGCTTCCTCCCCAGAAGAATAGCAGCCACTCACCTCCTGGAGAGATGGTGGAGGGTAGAGGAGCCAAGTCCCAGCTGCTCCAATAGGCTTACCTGCACCAGACATTTCTGCCTCTCCTGTCTGAAAGCTGCAGGTAGCCTGGGGCCTGGATTCTGTCCCCTGCAACATGAAGCTTCCATCCTTGGGTCCAAAGGGTTGCTGTGGCTGCCATGCCCCCTCCAGAGGCAAGGGATGAGAAGGAGGGCAGGGAACATCTTTCTAGGGCTTGGCCAAAAATAGCTCCTGTCACTTTAGATACATCCCATTGGGCAGAGCCTAGTCACGTGACCTGTTTCTCAGGTGAGGCCAGAAATGTAGCATTCATCTGGGCAGCCACGTTTCTGGTGCATAGGAGGTGGCTAGTCAGTACGACAGTTGTTACTACTCATATGCACGGGTTCATTAGGAAGCACAGAAAATGAGAGGTCTCCTCCCTGTCATTGGAAAGTAGTGAGCACCAAAGAGTGAAGCCCTGCTGATGATAATGTCGGCCGGGTGTCTGAAGAGAGTTGCTGCCCAGAGTAGCCTCATAGGTGAAACAATGAGCTTCCCTGCTCCCCAGGGAGGTACCCTGGCTCTAGTCTGTGTCCAAGATGGATGGCTGCAGAGGCAGGCTATGACAGCTCCTTTCCTGAGGACACAGGCAGAACCCAAAGGAAGGAAGAACGTGCCCAAGGCCTTCTAAACTGCTGGTGCAAGCTGGGATGTGGAGCGGGGCCAGGGGTGTCAGACTTGGATGTTCTTCAGTAGGGAGGCAAAGTCAGAGGGAGAAGGCTCTCTGCAACATTACTCTCCAGGTCATTAGGATGGGAAGAGGCATTCCTGCCAGAGGAGTGAATTGGGCCAGGCATTGAAGGGTGAGTCAGATGGACCAAGCAGGCCAGTGGGAGGGAGTGTGTGGGGTGACTCTCCCACCTGGCTCCTGTGTACATACTGGCCTCCAGTGTAGCTGTGTAAGAAGACATATTCCTTATTCTACCTGTCCTGTACACATATTAGCCTCCAGGAGAGTGGTTAGGGGTGCACACCCCCAACCTGGATCTGTGACTTCAGATGTGTCCCCAGGAGTAGAACTTCCAGCTTCTAATGCATTTTCCCCCTTTTCCTCTCATCCTACCATGAAATGCAGATGATGGACAAGAAATAGCCTGACTGGGAGCTGCTGCCTTTCCCAGGTGGGGGGCCCACCCTCTGGCTGTGTTGAGCCTCAATGTGAGCCCTGCCCCAATGCATGGGTTCTGCTCTGGGGGTCTCCCCATTCTCCAAAGGATCTGGTACATAGGCCACCTGCAGCCTTATTTCTCTGATGGACTTAATTCCCATCATCCTGAAGCCTTATTTTCCCGGTGACACGATACATGAACCATCCTGCGGCCTTATTCCTTATGGACATGACACACAGACCGCTCCACCTCAACGTTCCTCCAGAGTCATCCAGTGACCTTGTTTCTCCAGTGACACTACACATGAACCTTCCTTCGGCCTTGTTCCTCATGGACACACGCAAACCATCCCCACCTGCTTGCTCCTCCGAAGCCACACAGACCGTGTAACTGCTGTTATTCTCCAAGGCACATAACTACTCAGACGAACCCCTGCCTTATTTATCTGAAGCCAGCTGCATGGTCACCTCTTGGTTTCCCCATGGCCCTGGTACATCTTGCTTCCCGCCCCTCAACCTTTGTTCTGACTAGTGTGGATCCCATCTCTTCAGCATCTCCAAGTCTTCATCCTGACTCACCTGCCCTGGGCTTGGCTTTGGTTATCTCCTTCCCTGGCTAAGTGTGACCGGGGCACACTCCCCATCTATCCGCACAGGTACATTGATACTCGGAGCTGCATGTGCTGGAACACGTACAGACTTGCCTTGTGTGGTCTGCTCTGGCTGCCCTGGGCTGTGCCCATTCTCCCCACAGGAAGCTGGTACTGGCTGCCCTGGTTCTCAGGGCCCCTCACGGGGTCAGCCTTCATCCCTGTGCTTTCCCATGTTTGGAATCTTTGTTACTTTTACTTTCTTAGTAAATTAATGTCTGTAGAGCAACCACAGGGGTCAGCACTGTGCTGGGTGCCAAGGGCCTGCAGAAAAATCAGAGTCCCTTGCCTCTAGACCTCACCTTCCAGCTGGGAAATGGCCTTGCTTCCTACTGTACCCACCTGTGCCCACAGCTTCTGGATACCTCACCCTCAGCCCACACTATTCCTGACACAGGGCCTGGGGTAGAGGCAGAAACCCAGAGAAAGCACAGTCCTTTGCCATACCTGGAGAACTGGGTGCTTTCTAGAATCTTTCTAGATGTGGACTGGAAGGCAGGTGGCCACAGCCATTCAGACCTGGATGGGGACAGCAGCCTATGTCATACTGGGACCTCCTCAACAGCTGGAGCCTGGGGAAGGCCAAGGCCAGGCCAAGAGGGCCTGAGGACAAGAAGGACTGCTCCTTACTTACCATGGTGCTATTCTGGACCTGGGGCTTGTACCTGGCTTGTCTCTGACTGCCCTGCCTTCTGGCAAAGCAGCCCTTCTGGTGTCCCCTGGAGGCATCTCTCCCACCCCAGTACTGCAGAATGTGAGGATAATTTAAAGATGGACTCTGGCTAGGTGTGGTGGTGCACACCTTTAATCCCAGCACTCGGGAGGCAAAGGCAGGAGGATCTCTGAGTTCGAGGCTAGCCTGGTCTACAGAGTGTCTTTCACATCTCAAAAGACACAACAAAAAACAAACATGGGACTCTGTAAACTGGGTATATTTTGGGAGAAATAAATGCCTCTGTCTTTCAATAGCTTCTTGCCTGTGATATCTGTGAAACAGTGGGGCGGCTTGGCACTAGGAGGGAGGAACCTGTCCTGGGCATTTCAGGCTGGGGTAGGGCTACCTGCTTCACCATGAAAGCATTTTCTCCACTGTGGTTCCCACTTCTCAAGCTTCTGTTGAGCTGAGGAGAAAAACACAATACAACACAACACACACACACACACACACACACACACACACACACACACACACACACACACTATTCCTGGCTGACCCCAGTGGAATGGGAACTAGCCCAGGACCTGGCTCTGCTTTGTGACACTGAGCAGGACATTGACTTTTGGATCTCAATTCTGGAGACCTTCCACTTGGGAAGTCTGAGAGGACAGTGAACTTGGAGGACAAACAGATTTCCAGAGAACCAGGTTCAGGGATAGGGGAGCCTGCAGAATGCCCTGGCATCGACACATACCCTGGCATCCTTTTTCCTTGGGCCATAGCTTCAGCACTAGGCCTTGTCAGAACATCACAAGCCACGGACAGGAGGCCGGACTGCAGTGGGGCTCAGGCTACAGAACTTTTACTCTGGCTCTGCAACCAACAAGACCATATCCCTCATACCTCAGAATACTGATGATTTCTTTATTGAATAGGGGTGAAGAGTCCTGTCCAAAAAGCAGGTAACGTTCTTTACAAACTGGATGCTTTGGGGCTGGGGATGTAGCTCAGGTGGCAGAGCGCTTGTCTAACATGTACAAAACCCTGGTCTTGATCCTTAGCACTGTTTAAATGGGACACGGTGGTGCACATTTGTATTTTTAGCACTCAGGAGTTGGAGGCAGGAAGATCAGAGTTCGAGGTCATCTGACCTACATACTGAGTTTGAGACCAGCCCTACATGGGATCCTGTCTCAAAACAGAAACATCCCAAACTGGAGGGTTGTAATAAAATTGAAGGCTCCAGTAACAAGACTTGCCTTGTTCGATGTCTCACATTTGGTGCTCACATTTCCAAGCTCTACATCCCCTGCCCCTCAGTGCCTTTGTGCACCCTGTACCCCTCCCTGGACCTCGGTCCCCACCCAGGGTCGGACAACAGCTTCGGAGGTTTGTGCTGAGGTTCAGGCAAGACTGACGGAGAAAAACATGTTGGGTACCTGTGAGGGCTGAGGCTTTCCTGCCCTGCAGCCAGTGCTACACTGTTGCTGACTTTGTGGGATGTGCAGTGACCCCGGGCCAGCAGTCCGCACCTGCTTTCCCATCTGTGTAAGAGATAACTGGTGTCTTTTCTTCCCGTCAGGCTGAGGTGGGGATCAGACATGACAATATCCCGTGCTTGAGAAGAGACCCAGCGGGTGTGGGACTGGCCTGGAAGCTGAAGGGTGAGGAAAGTGGCCACTGAGTCCCCTGATGACAAGTGCCTTGGAGAGCAGTATTTTTAGCTGCCCTTCCTGGGCAAAGCTCCAATTCCTGCATTTTAATGGAGAAATAATTCTCACAGTGCGACAAGCTGTAGCCTGCAGGTGTCACATTCATATTAAAGAGAGGACAGAGCAAGGGTTCATTTGCCTGGTTGGAGGTGTGACCGGAATTCGCCCCTAGCACCATTTGTAACCTGGCCTGTGAAGACCAATTAGTGGATCTGGCTACTCAGTCACTCACAGGGAGGGAACAGGAAGAGTCAGAATGGTGTGTCAAGCGCCCTGAGCCCCCTGTCTCTCCTAATGGCTTGTTACAGATGGTTCTGCCTGCATGTAGAGTTGAATGATGGCTAGGGGTGGGCTGTTCCCAGAGCAGCCCCTGGTCTTGTTCAGTTCCAGGATGTGGATGCTGAATGGGAACCTGTGAGCCCATGAGCAGAGACCCTGGACGATTCCAAGCTGAGCAATTTCTAGAGCTCCAGATGCAAAGCCTGTCTTCTTCTTTTTTTTTTTTTTTAATGTGTGTGTATATGCATGCTCACACCTGTGTGCACCCACACGTGGAGGCCCGATGTTGGCCTCTAGTGTCTTCCTCCATCACTCTTCACCTTCTATACTGAGGCAGGGTCACACTGGAAGAGACTCCACTGCTCACCATTTCAGCGAGTCTTACTCGGACGTTTGTTCCAGGGAGATTATAGGCAAGTCACCTTTTACGAAGGGTCTGGGGGTCTGGACTCCCCGGTCTTTACTCTTGTATGGCACACTACCCATTGAGCCATCTCTCCAGCCAGTGAAGCCAAGTCTTAAGCTGCACCATGAAGCCAGTGTTGTCCTGAGAAGCCAAGACTTCTCAAGGGACTCTAGAGAGAAGCAGGAGCCAGGCTGGGGTACCTCCTCGGAGTCCTGGGGTGCTGGTAGGCACAAATGCAAATGCAGATGTGGAGAACTGGGCTGTCCTTCCACCGCCCTTCACTCAGACAAACGGTTTGCTCTTTTTCCAGACTTTTCTCCAGGTGACGTAGTTATAAGAATGACGGCATACATCTGAGAATGTTACTCTGCGACATTTCCTGACTTTCTTTACCCTTTCCCAAGCCTCTTCCTTCTTCCTCTTTACTCTTTCCACTGATAATGGACACACCTAGCATCTAAATTCTGCAGCTCCTCAGTATGTGGGTTTATGCATTTTTACACAAGTGTCACTGTTACTTTGATCAAGATCTAGAACAATGTCGGAACCCCACAAAGTTCCCTTATGTCCTTCTGCAGGCAACAGCCCCACCCAGGGGTACCATCTGGCTGCTTTCTGGGTGGATTAGCCCTGCATCTTGAACTTAGTAGCTGAATACTACATTGATGCTATTTTGTATCTAGCTTCTAGCAAAGACTTCCTTCATTCCTTGTAAATGGAGAGGTGGGAGCTCACAGCGCCTGTTTTAGAAGTGTCTTGTCACTTCCTGTACTTTGGACACAGCTAATACAGGCTTCCATACAATAAGGTTCTGCAAGTGGGACTTCTAGGCACCTTTTATTTTATTTGGGTTGCAGGGGCAGAACATTTTGTATCCCAGACTGGCCTCAAGTTCACTATATAGCCAAGGGTGACCTCACACTTCTGATCTTGCCTCTACCCTCCAAGTGCTGGCATGATAGTGTGCACCACTGTGCCCACTTTATACAGTGCTGGGAATAGAACCCAGGGCTCCATGCATGCTACACAAACAATTCTATCAGTTGAGCTACATCCCTAGCTCTGTGAGTCCATTTGAAATGCTGGTGGAGTTGCCAGCTGTTTGAGCTGCCTTTTTAGCTAGGCCCTTGCAAGAGGAGAACACAGGGTCACTGGCAAAATAAATTCTAGAAAGGTCAAGAACAGTGTTGAGAATCCATGCTCCACCTGGGCTCTTAAGGACTCTAAGGGATAGAGCCCCAATCAGCAGTGGCCAGGACTTGTGGCCACTTCTTTCTCTTATCTCTTTGGACTCTTTAGTATTTCCCTGGGAGCTGTGTGCATTTCTGGGCTCTTGAACCTGGGCAAATATGTCTACCCACCCACTGGATATGTGGATGCAGACCTGTGGTCTGAGTATGTCAGGCTGAGCTCTGAGAGTAGAACTCTTGACCATAATTGATGAGAGGGCTCATCAGCATCTTGGATTCAGGTGCCCTGGGGAAGTGCAATCTTCTGCCTGCACTGAATCCCAAGGCATTCATAACCTGCCATTTGGCTTCACCAGCTCCAGGTTATTAAGAGACATTATTTCATTACTAATGAGGCAGGGCCTTTTTTGGAGCAGCAAAACAATCTAGGTCTTGTTGGGTAGACAGACCCCCGACCCTTAGATTGAAAGACCATTGCTTCCTACCTTTCCCAAGCATCTGTGCTGCAAAATATCCCCATCCCCCAACTTCCCTTTGCCCTTCTCGAACACTTTTCATTATTGTCCTTTCCAGATTGAGGCCCTGGCTGAGATCATACTGTGTCCACTCATAATAGATCAACCTCCTTGATCCTGCACACTATGCTCCCAGTGACAAAGCTCCAGGCCCCATTTAGTCCAGTAGACTCTGGCTGGACATTAAAATCACTTAGGGAGTTTTTAATAATAGTGGTGTTTGGGCTCCTTCCCCAGAAGTTCTGATGCAATTGGTTGAGGTCATTACTGAATATTTGATGCTCATTCTCCAGGGGCTCTAACCAGACTTTGCAAGTTAATGCAAGATGGAATTCTGAGAGAGACCCCTGAGCAGAGAGCTTTGAGAGGAGGCACCAAGACAAGCCAGCAGTTCTGTCAATCACTGCAGCTGACCAAGGGATCCTTGTTTTCCAGTGGCCAGAAGCTCAGAAAACTGAAGTAAGGAAGACCAGAGGAAGTGGTCAAATGTGTTGTAAGACCCAGGAGCTTAGCAGAAACCCCACGTTCCTGTCACCAGTCAGATCACGCACCCAGGCCCTGGAGAGAAGAGGGATGTGGTGCCATGTGTGATGGCCAAGTTTCTTCAGCTTTTTGATAGCAAATGGGGGTCTCCTTTCTACTTCCACTTTCTCCCTCTGTGTCTCTCTTTTGTCACCCCCCTGGGCCTCCAGATGTGCAGTCACATGGCTGATTCTGACTCCCTCCTCCCTCCAGCACTGTATGCTCAGTGTGGGGAGGAACCATCTGTCTTCCTCCTGTAAGCAACCGTCAGTCTGTGAGCCTGTGCCCACACGATTAGGGAAATAGCCTTCTCTCTCTTCCTGACCCTTATCTCAAAGGTGTTCCTACCCCAGAGTATCCTGGGCTCCACACTGTACTATAGACCCACACTAGCCTGAGTGGCTGAGCTTAGTGTCTCTCTTCTTCCTTGGCTCTCACCCCTGCAATTGGCCTCCACCCCTTCAACTCCCTGGAGGCCTCTGGTCTCTAGTTCCTCCTCAGGCTCCAGACTTGCCACCAAGGCCCATAGTTCAAGGTCAGCATGCTCCCAGATCCAGGTGTGTGGCCTGTTTACATCTGGGCCCTGGGTTGCTATATCCCCTTCATGAAAGTCCCTGTGTTGTGTTGCTCCTACTATTGGAGGTGAGGAGAGGCCTACACGTTTGCAAAGCCTCATTTGCTAAGGTAATGCAGTGGAATTGTTGCTAATGAAATAATGCACTCGTGTGTGTGTGTGTGTGTGTGTGTGTGTGTGTGTGTGTGTGTGTGTGTACTTGTGTGCATGTGGGTGTGTTTAGCCATGCATGCACAAGTGGCAGAGGGTAGCTTTAGGATGTTTTCTTTAATTATTTCTCCACCTTATGTTTTGAGGCAGGATCTTTCACTGAACCTGGAGCTTGCTCTTTGGGGCTAGACTGCAAACTCCTGGGATCTGCTTGTCTCTGCCTCTCCCAGCGCTGGGGTTATAGGCATGCTTTGCCATGTCTACCTTTTTATGTGGGTTCTGGGGACCCCAACTTGGGTCCTTCTACTTGCACAGCAAGTACTTTACCTATTGAACCATCTTCAGCCCAGTGGATGCACTATTCCTTGTTCCTCTGGCATGTATGTCGGTGTACCACTTTTGTGCCCGATGCCCATATGGTCCAGAAGAGGGATGGTGCTGGCAGCTGAACTCAGTCCTCTGAAAGAGCAGCAAGTGCTCTTAGTGGCCGAGCCATCTCTCCAGTCCAATGCTCCTATGGTTTTTGCTACTGCATCAAGGTCCTTGTCACTGCTAATGGTGTTGGCCAGGTTGTAGAGGTAGCCCGGCCTCCTTAGGAGACGAGGCTCAGGGCCTTCCTGACCTGGGAGGCATGGCCAGAGCGCTGATTTCCTTGGTGTCTGTCTTCTGTTCTGAGTGTCCTGTGGGCTGTGTCCAGGAAGATCTGGGTCAGCCTAGCAGGAGAGTGTGCTAGTGGCCTGGGTTGAGCACTTCAGACATTGGAGGAGTATAGAGATTGTATTCCATTCCATCTGGGGGGGTCATACTGAGGGGATGGAGGGGGGGGGTCATGAAGGGCAAGAGTACAGAGTGGCCGAAGCAGCCTGACTCACATTCATAAGTCTCTTATTCACAGAATTGTGTCTCTCAGCATTCACCCAGGCTCTCCCCTCCTCCAGCACCTGCCCTCCCCCTTCTCCGCTTGTTCTTACCCTATACTCTCCTCCCATCCTTCCCACCCCATCTCTGCACTGAGTGTTTCCCAGCGACACAAAGGGCTGGCTATTGTTTTCCCAGAGACATCCCGCCCCCACCCCAGCAGCTGGTCTAGACTGTGCCCCACCCCCTAGTTCCACCCTTCTCCAGATGGACCCAGACCATATTAATTCAGTTCCCTGAACTGATTGACTGTGGCTGGAGTTTACTTCTGCAATCTCCATGAAAAAAAAAAAGGATTTCCCAGCAAATGAATAATACAAAGGAGATGACCGAAGGGCCCTTAACCTACTTAAAGGAATAAGCTACTTGGGAAATCTTTTAGAAGCCCCTTATTTACCTAGAAACAATTGATATGGTAATTGCAAGTAATTCTTTTTTTTATTATTATTATTGTTTAACCAGAGAAGGCTCCAGAAGGCTGATGGCCCACTCCCACTTCCTGTGATGGGATCAGCTACCTATGCTATTCCTGTGGGAGCTGAGCACTGATTGTTCTGTGTCCTTGTAGGCTGCAGCTGGAAAATGGGGTCAGCAACACCCCTCTTCCTAAATGACTGAAGTGGGCAGAGCCTTCATTGGGCCGTACGACCTGCATAGTATCAGGCAAAGCCAGGACAGAAAGGAGGTTTACCAGAACTTGATAGAGGTAACGTGCATGGTCATAGAGTGGGAGCTGAAGAGCGGCAGGTTGGAGCAGAAAGCCCGCTGCTAAGCCAAAGGTGACAGTCAGAGGGCTGAGCACCTGAGCGGAGCAGCCATGGCCCCGGGAGAATCAGCACCACGAATCAATGTCATCTCTTGACCTGCAGATCGATTCTACACGCTCAGAGTTTAATTGCCTTGTTGGCTCTGCCTTGGAGAAGAGAAAGCTTTCTTGAGGAGAGGAGCATCGTCAAAGATGGCCTTTGGACCTCCATTTCTGTCATCCCTCCAAGGAGAATGATGATGGCCTGCAGGCTACCGACCTCTCCTGGCCCCAGGCAGGATCTTCCCCTGCCTGTGAGTGGAATGAGGCAGGCCGTGGGCTGAGGGCCTTTTAGGGATGGTGCTCTGGCCTATAAGGCTACTACTCTGCTGCTCCTGTTTCATGTGGTGGTCTTGGATAGGCACGTGCACTGGGCAGGAGTGTGAGGGAGAAGGGCCAGGGCCAGCATAGAAAATTCTGGAAACATCAGCCTGCTGTGGAAGGGCCACCTCAGTCTCTTCTCTACTATGGGGTTCAGCTCAGGGGAAGGGTGGAATTGCCCTGTCGTTGGAGAAAAGACCGAGAGGACTCAGGACGTACCTGCCCCAGCTCAATACTGTGTCCTTGGGACTCTGCTTTGAGCTTCCAAAGAACAAGAGCAGGGGTGTCTGAGCTGCTAACACCCCCTGCAGCCCCCAGGGCCAGCTCCTCTAAGGGAGTAAACATGTCATTTGGTGGTGGTGGCAGCAACAGTTGAAATCCCATCAGCCATCTCTCCTCCCAGCCTCAACAACCTCCTCTCCGCTCCTGTGGTTTTCTTAATAAACACCTCTGAAATATTTATGAAGGCAACTTCAATGAAGTAACACAACATCGCTTTAAAATGATTTTCTTCTAATAGGTAGTTTGAGCACGGACTCCCTTCCATTACTCAGCTCGAGAAGGTGGCCCCATTTCCTGAAGCCCTGTTTGGGAGGCACTCAGGTCTCTCCATTACCCAGCCTGGCAGTGGGGATAGGAGTCCAGGCCTGGAGTGTGACAAGTGTGACTCAAGAACTAGACTTTGGAGCAAGTGGTTGAGGGGGTGGGGAGACAAGCCAGGCTTCTGGAAGAACTGAAGATTGGATTTTAGAACCATGGACAGCAAGTCCTGGCTGTAGTCCTTAGGGGTTGAGATAGGTTGGACCCCACAGCTTTGGTAGGTAGGACTAGAGAAAGACTGTATTCGAGAAGGAAGTGGTGGGTGCTGAGGCTTGGTGGGGAGGGGTCCAGGGTGGTCTTAATCCTGAAGAGTTGGTGGCTGGGCTCAGCTATCTCCAGTAGCCCTGGCCAGAAGGATCCAAATAGCAACTCCTGAATATGAGTTGTGGTGTTGGCTGGGGATCTGCACAAGGTCACAGATGTGTCTCTCTGCCCTTTGAAAGCTCTATGCAATTTCTAGGCACCCACTGTCTTGCATAAACTCCTGGAACTTAACTTTCAGATTCATCTAGGATGGCATCTCATCTAATCTCTGTGGACAGGTGGCAACATTAAGGTCCACCACCTCTCCCCAGCCAGAAGGAAAACCTCATCCCTAGGTAGACAGAAGGGAGGCCCTGATGAAGAATCTGGGGAGGAGGGTTCCACCCTCACCTTCCTGGTCCTCAGGAAAGTCCCTTTCTAATGAGAGCTGTTTTCTTCTCCGTCGCCTGAAGCCCAGAGCTGCTCTAATTATGTGTCAGGCTGGAATCTGACAGGAAGCATTTTAATTATTAATTTGAAGTGTACTGAGCATTGGGGAGGAGGAAGGTCGGTTCTCCAAGCTTATGCCGGGGCCTGTCTGCTGGGACCTCATTACTGACACCTCACACCTCCCATCTCCCCTCCCCTGCTGGAGCCCCTTTCCTGCCCCAGCCCTGGATTCAATCACCCACTCCCTTGATCTTCCTAATGCCTCACTGTGCACCATTCTTTCCCCATTTTATGGTGCTCATGAGGACCTCCTATTCCCGTTAGATGGATAGAGGGATACCGAGGCCTAAGGAGGGCAGAGGTCTGCCTGATGTCAGAACGTACATGAGCAGGACCTTCAGGTTTCTGATTTGGGGTTTTCCTTCAGTGTTTGCCTGTCAGAGGAGACGACCTTTGAGAGAGGTGTGGCTCTACCACTGAGTGGCATCTATTCATCCATATTATCTAAAATGGCCACGTTTCTTCAGTTTGCTGCATACATCTGACACCTCTGTGAGTGTACACTTATATGTATGACTGTGGGTGTTCATGTGTGTGTATGTGTGTCTGTGTCCCTGGGTGTGCGAGCATGCGTGCAGGTGTGTATGCATGTGTGTGGGGAGGCTGTCATTCCTCAAGTGCTGCCCACACACAGTATCTCTCAATGACCTGGAGCTCACCTAGAGGACTAGGCTGGCTGCCCAGTGAGGCCCAGGAATCCTCCTGCCTCAGCTTCCTCAGCACTAAGAGTCCATGGATTTAAGGGAATCTTAACTCAGGTCCTTATGCCTGTAAGACAAGCATTTCACCTACTGAGGCATCTCCAAGCTCCATCTGATACGCTGAGGGAGCAGTTTCTTTGTTCTGTTTACACTCAGGCTTGTGCATGTCCTTCTGGGTTCTGGGGTCACACACTTAGCTTGTTTCAGTTGATTACCTTCAGGGCTTACTGAGTTGTAAGGGACTAAGGACATCTTCTTACCAGTTTCTTCTCCTGCCCTCAATCAAAAGATGTTCATCTAGGGGCCGCAGAGACAGCTCATTTGGTAACTTGCTTGCCTTCCAAGTATGAGGACCTGCATGAGGCATGCTGGCTTATAGTTGTAATCCCAGTGCTGGAGGAGCAGAGACAGGTGGATCCCTGGGCCTCTCTGATTAGCTAGCCTAATCTAATTGGTGAGTTCCAGGCCACTAAGTGACCCTGTTTCAATGGAGGTAGACAGCATTTCTTTTCTTCTTTTTTCTTTTTGGTTTTCCGAGACAGGGTTTCTCTGTGTAGTTTTGGTGCCTGTCCTGGATCTCGCTCTGTAGACCAGGCTGGCCTCGAACTCACAGAGATCCACTTGGCTCTGCCTCCTGAGTGCTGGGATTAAAGGTGTGCACTACCACCGCCCAGCCAAGTAGACAGCATTTCTAAAGATAACACCTGAGGTTGTCCTCTGGCTTTCAGAACACATGCTCAAACACATGCATGCACACACACACACACACACACACACACACACACACACACACACACACACGTACACGTACACGTACACGCACATGGACAAACATTAAAGAACCAAGCTGCAGGCTGGAGAGATGGTTCAGTGGTTAAGAGCACTGGCTGCTCTTAAGGTTCTGATTTCAATTCCCAGGAGCCACATGGTAGCTCACAACCATCTGTAATGAGATCTGGTGCCCTCTTCTGGCCTCAGGCATACATGCAGGCAGAGCACTGTATACATAATAAAGAAGGAAAGAAAGAAGAAAGCTGACCTTCTGCTGATTGGTTGTTTACTAGATTTAACCTCTGATAATCTTCTGTGTATTGGGTCTGTCATATGCTGTTTCTGCATTTTGGGTACAAGCCTAGAAGCTGAAGATTACATGATTTGGCATGTGTCCAGCCTTGGGGATAGTTGGTGAGGCTGAGATGGCTTTCCTATCCCAACCTAACCCTCTGCTTCTGTGCATCAAGAGCTCCATACTCAGCCAAAGATAACTTGCTTCAAGCTATTGCCCCCTCCTACCTAATTTTTCCATGTAGCCTTCCTTTATGTCGGGTTCTGTGTTATTGTAGAGGGTAAGTCATGAACCAGTAGATGAATACATATTTATACTAGTTTGATCACAGATGGGCCCTCAAGGTAGGAACAAAAAACTTCAGAAGAATTAAGGAAGACTTTCTGGGCATGGCAATGTTTGAATTGAGTGTTGAAGGGCACTTGGCATGTCAGTGATAGTTGGGTGGAGTAAATAGAAGCCAATGAATTTCAAATAAAAAGGATTTTAATATAGTGTATTGGATGCTTTCAAAAGTCTTAGAGGAGATTAAATATGTGGCTTGGTTGGTAGAGTGCTTGCCTACCATGCACAAAGCTCTGGGTTCAATTCTGAAGATGATGGCTCCAGCACTTGGCAGGTGAAGGCAGGAGCTTATGGTCACTCTTGGCTACATATGAGGTTTGAGGCCAGTCTGGGCTACATGAGACCCTGTTCCCCCAAAAGAAGAAGGAGGAAGAGGAGGAGGAACTAGGACAGAAAAGGAAGATTGTTAGATCTTAAGGAGCTTGGGGCTGGGTCTCCAGCAATGCCTTCCAGAGCCCAGAATACCACAGAATGAACCAGTTAGAAGACTGTTACCTTGGTGATGTAGTAGGTTGAATACCAGCCTCTAAAGGTGTCCATGTTGGAAGTCTTAGAGCCTTTGGAGCCACCTTACAGGGGAAAAGAGGTTCAAGCTTGTTCAATCTGCAAAACAAGCTACCTGTACCCCAAGATAGCTATGAATGTGGCCAACCCAAGAATCACAGACTTACCTAAAACATGAGATATTTTTGAAATTTTTTGTATATGTTATATGATTCTTGAATGCAAACTTCATAGATAACAATATTGTCAATATTGTGATGTCAGAAGGCTGGACTTGCCTGCCTGGGTAGATGAAAAGTCTTAAGACATTGCCTGGATTACCCAATGTGGGCCCAGTATCATCATAAGTATTCCTAGAAGAAGGAGGCAGGAAAGTAGGCACTAAAAGTAGAGCTGGGCTGAAGATGGAGGAAAAGGAATGTAGGTGGCATCTGGAGCCTGGAAAGGTGTCAACATGGATTTTTTTTTTTAAAATTCCCTTGAGAATTAAAGGAATTTTAAAAAATTCCAGAAGGAGCATACCTCCGCTCAGACCTTGACATTAGCCCAGCAGAAGTGTTCTGAACTTGTCTGCAGAGCTGTAAGGGTTCATGGTGACTAGTTACAGCAGCCAAAAGAATATGAGTATGTGGGAGACATCACTGGAACCACTGAATTTAAGAACATGCTTCCAGGGTAGGGATGTAGCTCAATTGGTAGAGTACCTACTGTGCATGAAGCTCTGGGGTCAGTCCCCCAACACCACATTAAACCAGGCATGGGGCACATGCTACCCCAGCACTTCGAAAGCAGAGGCAAGATGATCAGAATATGCTTCCAACCCACCCCAATTCCCAGAGCTGGAGAGGCTCAAGACAAAGAGAGCTTTAGTCTGATCAAACATCAGAGATCCGTTGCTCCTGCTTCTCCACACCCAGGCATTGAAGACTCAACAGAGAAACACTGCTTCATTTCCACAGTCAGGTTTGCTGGCTGAAAGTAGCCCAAAGCAGCCATAGACAGCCTCCAACTCTACCTTCCAAACTTCACCATTATATATATAGTTGCCAGAACCCATTTCACACAAGGAACCTCAGCTGCAAGGAGCTTGTATGTTTAGCTTTCCAGCCACACCGTCTAACCATCTAAGGCAGTGTTTCTCAACCTGTGGGTCGAGACTCCTTTGGGGATTGAACGACCCTTTCACGGGAGTTGCATATCAGATATCCTGCATATCAGATATTTACATTATGATTCATAACAGTAGCCAAAGTACAGTTATGAAGTAGCAATGAAAATAATTTTATGGTTGGGGGTCACCACAACCTGAAGAACTGTACTAAAGGGTCTCAGAGTCAGGAAGGTTGAGAACCACTGCTCTAGGGGCCCCGTGTGAAGACTTGTAGCAACCCAGCCACAGCTGAGCAAGTCCCCTGTGTAAAGACAGGTTAAACTGTTTATCCAAAGTCCCTTAGCGAGAGAGGTATGGGGACAGAGTTGGGATCCAGTTTTGGCTACCTTTCTAGTTTCAGCTCCTGACTGCCACACATCACAGCAGAGGGGCAAGGGGCAGTCCCACGGGAACAGCTGGTCACTTTGGGAACTGTCAGTGGCTCAGAGACCGTGCACAAAAGGCTACATGATGGAGGCAGCAAGAACAGAGACCACCAGACACCAGGTTATGGAAGGTAATGGTGTTCCCCAAGGTGTGGCAATAAAGGCCCCAAGCGACCACTGAACATTTTCACTCCTTTCTTCCATAGGATCTTTTGAAGAGAGGGGAGAAACAAGCTGTTTTGCATTTTGTATGTGAAGAATGGTTTAAAATAGAAATTGGAGAGCTGAGTCTGATAGAAGATTGACCCCTGGCCCTCGTCACACACCAAACTCTCTGTAGTCATGCGGTGAGCCCTGATTCTGATCACACTCTGGCCCGAACTCTAGTCACACACTGAGCCCTGATCCAGGTCACACACTGACCCCTGCACTGATGTGGTCACACACTGAGTTCCGATCCTAGTTATACACTAAGCTCCAACCCCACCAAACCCTAAGCTTGAGTTTCCCACACACTGCGCCCTGACTGTCTCACAATGGGCCTGGCCTTTACCCTCCACTGAATCCCACCCTCGGCCTGACCCTGAGCACTCTGGCTGGACACAGGCCTTTCCCGGAACTGAACTCTTGCGACCATCCTGGAACCATCAAGGCCCCTGATGACCCCTTGATGATGGAGGCTGTCCGGCAAAGGAATGATTCATGTAGTGCTGCCTTTACTATTGCTGTGTCTGTAGCCCAGAGCTCACATCTTTAAGCAGTTTAAACAGTGTCAGCTTCTAGGAGGTGAAGGATGACTGGACAATGCTTGCTTAGCATTTGATAAATGGAGGTGGAACAGAAGGAGGAGGAGGAGCATGCATGAGGAAGGAGAGGCAATGAATGTGAGCTCCTTGACTACTCAGCTTCTCTTTCCACTGGGATGGGGTGTTAAGAGTTCCCCAATAACCAGATGGGTATTGGGGAGGATGCACTCTGGCCTTTTACCTGCAGGGCCTCCAGGAGAGCTCATGCTCCAGGACCTCAGCCCCAGGCCAATGGGGTCTCGATGAGGGCGGGACGGAGGGCCCCTGCTCAGTAGGGTAAACCAAGCCTGTGCTGGCATCTACTGGCCAGGCCCTAGGAAGCATGGCAGAGGCAGCAGGATTCTTCCTGTCAGAGGACGCTGCAGGTAGAGTCAGACCTTGTGACTAGAAAATATCCTGTCTAACGTTGGGTAGGTAAGATGTTCACAAAGCTGGGGCAGCAGGAGGGTTTGGAGTGGCAGGTGCTTGAGATGTCCCTGGCTTTCTGGGTCCCATCGTTCCTACTTTCCCTTTCAGCGTGGCTCACCTGGGCCATGGCTGCCCGCCTCTGTGCAGATTCCTGTCTATCACAAGTCTAGGAGGTTTCTGTCCAGTTCCTAAAGCCTCCAGGGATAAGGAAAGGTGTGAACCCTTTCTAACCGACAGCTAGTTAAAGTCAGTCCCCACTGGAGTCCATCATCAGCAAAGCTCAGCCATCCTGAGAGACTCTGCTCCAGCCTTACCTTCCTCCACTGTGACAACTGCCCCCTCCCTGGGGGGGGGGGGCTTAGCTCACTGACCCTGACAGCAGCCATAGGAATGTTCTGCTGGATCCTGAGCTCAGGACATTTCCTAGGGCCAATGTGGCAGGGAGGCAGTGAGCCCTTGAGCTGAAAGTCCCTCCAAGGGTCTTTACATGTAACTTGCCATTGAGCCTCCACAGTAGGGCTGTTGATAGGTCTTATGACATTAAGAAATCAAAGCTCTAAGAGGTTAAGTAACCAGTGCCAGGCCCAGAGTTAGCAGGAGTCGGATCCTCAGTTCACACTCAGGTCTCTCTGGATCTCTGGGACTCTAGCAGTGGGTCACATGTAGGTTGTAGCTTTCTTACCTCCTGGTCCAGGCTACAGGCAGCTTCTAACTCTGGCCATGGAGAATCGGTGATTGTGAACTTCATGATCTGGGATAGAGATCCGCGGGATCTGAATTGTCATGGCACCTGCTCTCGGCATCTGAAACACTGGGATGAGTTCTAGCCAAAGTCTAGGGCTGGGGGAGTGGGGAGGTAATTATGGTCCTTTTGGGACCAGTCTGAGGTGAGGACCTTTTCAGTAGACCCCTCTGTGATGGTTACTTAGGCTGCCAATTTGCCACAACATGGACAGTGAGGAATTATCCAGATCAGGTTGGCCTATATGTCTGTAGGCGGGATTGTCTTGACTGTTTACTGAGGTGAGAAGATCCACCCTGAATGTGGGTGGCACCATCTCTTAGGCTGGGCCCTGGGTCATCTTGAGTAGAGAAAGCTAGTTGAGTGCATAGCAAGAAGGCAAACGAGCAAGGATACGTTTCGTCTCCCTTTGCCTCTGACTGCGGATTCAATGTTTTGAGTTCCTGCTCTATCTTCCCTACAATAATGGGCTGTAACCTGGAATTGTAAGCTGAAACACACCCTTTCTCCCCCCAGTTGTTTTGCCAGAATATTTTTTATCACAGCAACAGACTCGGCAAGAGAAACAACCCTCTTCCCTTTCTCTTTCTTATTAGAATGTCTCCCAGCCACCATGCACAGGGCGAGGATGCCGAAGACACCTGGACCGCAGAAGGATTCTGTATGAGGACACCCTATTCTCACATCCAAGCTGTTCTGGTAGTAACAGCTTATAGTCGGGACTATGGATCTTTGCAGGTGTTAGAATCCCTAAGCTTCCCAACTCCTGGAAAAAATCATTATGTGGCACCTGATGGGACATTGTGCTGAGGGCCATTCACATAGGACCCTTAATACTCCCAGTGAAGGAAGTTCTGATAGGGTTGAGGCAGAGGCATCGGGGACTGGGTAAAGATTTTTCAGTGAGGTGTCTCAGAGGGTGTTAGGAACAGCCTCCCAGGCCACCAGCATTGTGGGAGTGAAAGGATGCTATGTGAATGTAGCTAACTAGCGGTAAGATGCTATGTGGATTTATTTAACTATCAGTAAGATGCTATGTGGATGTAACTAGCGGTAAGATGCTATGTGGACATATTTAACTAGCCTTTGCTTGTCTGGAGCTTCAGAACAGACGTCTCATGGGGCAAAAGCACTGGATTCAGCTCACATTCACTTCACTGCATCCCATCCCATCCCTGATGACTGGCGATTGCTTGGGGAACGAGTCATCTACATGGCTGGTCTTCTAGTGGGTGGCAGAATGACAAGGGTTTGAAGTGAGTTTTAGTTATTATCGAAAATTATTATTATTATGTGTAAAACCATTTCTCAGCCCTGAGATGATGCTCTAGAACTAAAAGAAAAATAAAAAAGCCAAATAAGGAAAAGTGAGGAAAAAAAAAAAACCCAACCAATCAAAATTCCAAACTGGATGTGGGCTTCTGAAATTCTCATCTCACTGGTAGGAGATTCAGGCAACATGGCCTCATGTGCTCCACACCCCTCAAGCCTCAGCATGGCATTTCCTTCTTTTCAGGAAATCTCCCAGAATCAGAAAACCCTTATGACTCTGCATGGAAGGCTGGAGTCAAGACAAAAGGGGAGCTTATTGAATGTGGGCTCACCGGGAACCTGCCATGCTCCCAGAAGTACACTGATTTTCCTGCCCTCAGACAGCTGGGGTATGGGAGACAAACTTCCGTTAAGTGAGGAGCGTGGGTGTCAGGGATGCTCAGACATGGCCGGGGCAGAAAAGAAGCATGGCAGTGATGAAAACATTTGGGGAGAATCGCATTCACATGGCCAGGGTGCCAGCATCAATGAATGGGCTATCAGTCAGCGTAGGGACATTGGTGAGGGCCTGGCTCACCTGAGGGGGCCTCCTGCCCTACTCCTGCTGACTGGTTTTGTGTGAGAATGGCACGCCAGGGTTGCCACATATACTGATTCCCTCTCCCCAGGTAATCTAAATTTTTGTATAAAATTGTCTTTAACAACAAAAACAACAACAACAACAACAACCCCACCAGGAAGTAAAACAGGTATGCAGGCTTCCAGTGTATGAACTCTGAGGGGCAGGGGTGTGCTCAGGAAGCAGAACAGTTGGCATGGTTAGCTTGACCAAGGACTGTCTGAGTTCCTGGGGCTCTCGGGTCCTCTTGCCAGGGGGCAGAGGAAGACCACCACCCTGATGCTACTTCCAGGTCCAGGGAGCACCAGGTGCCCTTAAGTGTGTCAGAAAGTCTGAGGGAAGGACCTCCTGATGAAGCTGAACCCCTAGGGCAGATGCACATGCTGGTGGGCACTGCAGACTCCATGTCTGGGGATCTGCTCTTTCTTATACCAGGCCTGGAGGGAAGTCTCTATTGGCAGGAGCTATTGTCCTACTCTCAGGCTCTGGAAACAATTCAGTGGGCCCTCTTGTTAAAGTGTCACAGGCTGGACACCCCTGGGAACAGTCTTGGAGCCACGTGGGAGTTCCCAAGCTGAGCTCCTGCCTTGCTCCTGCCCATGTTTCCCTAGGGGCCTCTGGGGTTTCAGGCCAATGGCAACCATCACCTCCTGCAGGCTGCTTTATCACTCTGCAGACTCACCCGCCCTCATAGGTGACTTCCCCTCTCCACCCCTGAGGCTTGGGGCAAATGGGCCTCTTCCTAGCAATAATGCCAGACACTGTTAGTTTTCAGGGGACAAGGAACAGAGATCGTACTTAGACTGCTGACTCTGGGGAGGGGGTTCACTAGGGTTTGGTAACTCTTCCCGAGCTCCTGGGTCACCTATTAGCTTCTTATTACAGTTTGGATACAATGTGTCCCCTCAAAAGGCTCATGTGTTGTGCTTACTCCCACAGCACATGTACTAAAAAGGCTCACGCGTGGAAGGCTTGGCCCACAGCTGATAGATCCAATCATTGAGAGGTGACTGAAGCATGAGGGTTCTGACCTAATCAATGGATCAAGCCACTGACAGACTCATTATCAGATGACATTATTGGAGGTTGCTGGAAACTAGGAAATGGGGCCTGGTTGGAGGAAGTAGGCTGCCGGCAGTGTGTGTGTGTGTGTTGCTTTTGAATGGTATATCTTGTATGTGATCCCTTCCTGTTTATCTCTGCTCCCCAGTTGCCCTGAGGTGAGCAACCCATGACACGCTCCCTGTCTGTTTGCCTCAGTGGGAACTATGGACTGAATCACTCGGAAACCATAAGCTGAAGTAAAACTTCCCTCTCTCTCAGGTGTTATTTTCAGGTGTACCGTCAACGACAAAGACTCACGTGATCAACCTTCTCCACAGTGGGCTCAGTCTTCTCTACCACCATTTGCCTGGGAAATTTCTCCATTCTCACAGGAGCATTCCTGACTAGGATGAGTATGGAAAACCCCACGAAGGTTGCGGCTCCCAGAGGGGCTTACTGAGCCCCAGGCTTTCCTTAGGATCTAAAAGTAGCTAATGGTTGGTGAGTAAGAAACATTTTTCTTCCAGTGATGATGTAGCCATTGGTAAATTTCCCATGCTCCTGTCAATAGACCTAATTAAACCGAGTCTCAGTCTCTCTCTCTCTCTCTCTCTCTCTCTCTCTCTCTCTCTCTCACACACACACACACACACACACACACACACACACGAAGAAAGAAAGAAAGAAAGAAAAAGGGAAAAGGAGGTTGGAGAGATGGCTCAGAGGTTAAGAGCACTGGCTGCTCTTCCAGAGGTCCTGAGTTCAATTCCCAGCAACCACATGGTGGCTCACAACCATCTGTAATGAGATCTGGCGCCCTCTTCTGGCCTGCAGGCAGAACACTGTCTACATAATAAATAAATCTTGAAGAAAGAAAAGGGCATGAGAGCAGAAGGAGGGTTAGTTGAGACGAGTAATGGGATCAGCAGGAGGAGGGGCCAAGAGAAGGCAATGAGGAATTAATGCATTATATAAATTAATCAAAATACATTATATATGTATAAAAATGTCATAATGAAACCCACTATTATGTATAATTAACATATGTTAATAAAAACTTTTTTTAAGAAATGAAATAAAAAGAACCAAAAGGCATCAGGGCCCCAGACCTCTTTCCAAACCTCCGCCATGGGTGGTTGTACCCTGCAGTGAGCCCCACTCTGCCGTCTTCTGGGGAGAAGATGGGTGAAGCAGCCGTCTGGAGCTTGGGTTTCTGTCGTACTTCTGAGATGGCAGCAGAGAGGCCCCAGAGTGAGTCCCTGTCACATGGTGAGCCTGTTTCACAGAGCTCCTGACCCTTGCTTGTCCCAGCAGAAACAGGAGGGAGAGACAGCAAGGCCTCAGGCAGGTGTGTGAGCTTAAGTCTTCCTGGCAGGGAGTCAGATCCAATCAGCATGGGGCCCAGGCCTTAAGCCATGTTGGTCTGAGGTCAACCAAGACCCACCCCCCCAAGCACCTCAGTTGGTTGCTGGGGACCAGTGTCGGAGGAGAGGTAAAGGATAATGGTGGCTGGGGTGCAGGGCAGGCCGGTGGGCAGAGTCAGGTCGCATGAAAATGTCAGCTGGCTCATGTATATCAGAAGGACACGCCCTCTGCATCCTGCCTAGCTGGCCTGTGGAGGACAGACCGTAGGACGCAGTGGTTCTCAAGGGCTTTAGTATACCCACATTACCAAAGTGCTAACTGTAACGTTTTCATTTATGCATTGAATGAATCCCTGTCATGATAGGCCACTGGATAGTTACTGACTTGTCTTAAAGACAGGCTCTCATCTCAGACTAGGCAGATGCTCTCCCTCTCTGCCTCAGCCCTTGCCAAGAGGATGGAGTGGACTGGTGAGGGCCACAGGGTCTGAAGTTCCCAACAGAGAGTGCCCCTCAGCTTTTCCATTTTGCCTTATTTTTTCTCCAGCATCTACTCTGCCTTAATAAGACCTTACTCTGTTACCTAGCATATGGTCACTCCAGCCATCTTTGTTTTAAAGTTCCAGCAGCCCCAAATGACCCTCATTCCCCTTTCTGGGTACCCAGGGAGACCCCATTCCAAGGGAAGAGCCATAAACACTTGTTCTCATAGGTTTCACAAACTCTAGTAACACCAAGATCCTGCTTTGTAACTCTGAAAAGTCTGCCTTTGTTCACTTGTTCCCCTGCCTGACCTGTAAAATGACGGTTGTGGTTAATCCATTTGCTCAATAAATAAGTATTGAACAACCTGTTCTGAACAGGGCCCAGCTGAATCTGTTATTTAGTGTTGGTTAAAAGGCATGGCATGCACCAGGTTGTCAATAAATGCCGGGTTTCTTACACAAGTCTCGGTTTTGGAAGGAGAAATGGGTGACAGGTGGAGGAGGGAGAGGTGGGGACGGAGAAAGGGGACTCAAGAGGGGGTGTGGAGGGCTGGGCCTGCTGCCTCTTGGATTCCCACCCCAACCCCTTCCCCTGTTAACATGGCCTGGCTCTGTCCTTGTCTTTGAATGATGTGCCCAGTTTTTTGCCTCTGGTTTCATCAAACCACCTCTTGTCTACTACATAGTTGGCCCCTTGTTCCCACATCTAGAAAACAGAGATCAGGATCTTCCTTATTCTCAGGCACTCAAGGACACTGTAGTGTGCCTATCCTACCAAAGTGGTCAGCCTGAGGAGCCTCCAGCCCTGAGGACATGTTTGAGGGGCTTCCTCACCAAAGTGGCACCCCCTGGCTTCTGACATTTTTTCCCCTAGGCAGGGTAGACCCAGTAAACACCTGTGACCTGTCAAGGCTGAAACTTCATATTCTTCATTCCTGTCCAGCTTCCAGATATCCCACAGGAGAGACTATCCCAGAGGAGAGAGAGAGATTATGTGCATGTGGGAGTGTATGCATGTGTATGTCTGTGCATGCATGCACATGCAAGCAAAGTGAGATCTGGCGTACTGGAGGTCTTCAATGTTGGCTGACTGAATGAATGCACAGTGGATGTCCCTGTTGCAAGGGGGGATCATTAATACATTTGACAAATATTTATCAAATCTATGATCCGTTCAGTTTCAGGCTAAGCCAGGGCCTCTGACACACAGGTTGACAGTAGCCAAGTTTTCCCCAAACAGAAGGTCCACCAGCTTCTTTCTTCCCACACATTTCTTACCCTCCAAGGCTCACCTGGTTCTTGGGCCACCTAATGTCTATTCTTACACCAGTACATATTTGAGTGCTAAGAAGCTAAGTTTAGGGTCGAATACTGGTTCCCTAACTCATATTGTATGTCCTTTAGTAAGTGACTTGACTTCTCAGAACCTCAGTTTCCCCAGATGGAAAATAGGCACAAGTTAAAATGACATGTCTTGTAATTTCTGTGAGGAATGAGATAAGGCACATGCTTACACAATTCCAGTGCATAGTATGTGCCCATTAAATGGAGCTATTTATTTTGCTTAGCCTCCTCTCTGTTACAAGGGCCACCTTGAATCCCTCCTCCCTCCTCCAGAGCACCTACAGCATAAGAAAGTGCACCCAGCAGGTGGCAGCTGAGTCTGACTTCCCAGAAGCAGAGGCACTCCCCCTGGGAAAAGCCAGACACCAGCAGAGGCCTGGAGGCAGGGAGGAGCAGGAGGCATGGCTGACCTGGTGGAGGAGGAACCCAGGATGGCTTTGTGTGCTCTAAGGGCGGGAGCACCTGCTTTGATGTGCAGAACGCCTTTTCTCCCTGGGTGGACACGGTCTGTGTTTCAAGTCGTGAAAAGTCCTGGCAATCCTATCCCACTGTCAAGGGCTTTCTGTGCCTTTACCATGGTGGACTTCTATCTACTTCAAAACCAGGACACACACTCTACGCCCCACCTGGGCACAAGTGGTTGAGGTTATCTGTGACCTAATGTAGTCATATGAACCTGGGTCAAAGGAAGGATTTAGGAAGGAAGAAAAAAATTCCCTCACTCAGGACTCTGAGACCCTGGCCCTGGGCCTGAGTTTCTTCCCCTGTGAAATGAGAACTGCCCTGTAGGTTTCGTTGCCATAATGGTTGAAAAGATGAGAAAAACAATCTCACCACTGATGAGAAAAAAACAGCCTCAGAGAGAGAATAATGGGAACTGTTGAGCTCAGGGAGGGTAGGACCTTGCTGGCCCAGTGGTCTCAGCTAGCCCCAGCTGGCCATCACTGGACTTCTACTCTGGCGGCTGCACCACACCGGCTTTGTAGGGCTCTGACCTCACTACAGTTGGGACAGGTCTCATCCTGTGATACCGAAGGTTTGCCAGATTTCCAGTCATGTCCTTGTATTCCCCCTAGACTAGCCTGCTAGTCCCTACTCGGGTTACACAGCACCTCCCCAAGCAGGGGCAGCAGGTACTAGCAGATCCTAAGGCCCCTCCTGGTGGGTTATGGTTCTGCATTAATAGAAATGTACCCCAGGAAGGCCTCAGGACTGATGTTCTCACTGGTTCACAGACCTTACCTGTCTGCTCCAGGCAGGGTAATGAGTCACACTGTGGCCATCTTCTGGCCTCAAGCTGTTTGTAGGGGCAAAGCCATGTGATACTTCTGACTCAGGATGGCTTTTGACCGGGTGTGAATGGCTTCTACTCAGCCCCTCTACGGTGGAAGTCACTGGAGATGTGGGGTGACCCACACTGACCACAGTAGGCATTTAGTGCCTCCAATTTATCTCAAGTGTATTCACTCACTACTTGCTGAATCCCTGTGACTGCAACTGAGGTGGTCAAGACTATCAGACCCATTTTACAGTGGGAGTAGAAAGGTTCAAAGAGGCAAATGGATTTGCCCAAGATGATATGGCTGCTATATGACAGGGCCAGGCATAGCCTGTAAAGTACTTGTTCTTGGGGACAGGAAAGCAGAAGCTTGGTGACCTTGGGCCACTTACTTCACCTCTCTGAACCTCAGTCTTCTCATCTGAAAAATGGGGCAATAAGATGTTATATGGTGCATTCAGCACAGTGGCCTGCTCAATAAATGTGACCAGTGCCTAACATTATCACCCTCAAGACATTTGAATGCAGTTGTTGGGAGGTCACACTGCAGATGAAGCTGTTGCTGCTATTCAGGACTTAGTAAGGTGAGCTAAGGGGTTGGGCATGAAGAAGTAGGAGCCAGGAGAAGACAGTGATTTCCTCCTCCCCTCTGCCTGTCTATCTAGTGTGGATGGTCAAGTACATCTGGGTCTTGTTTCCCAGCACTCTGATGGCTGCTATCAAGTATTCACACACCTTGGATCTGCTCAAGGCCAAGATCTGAGAATTCTGAACTTCAGAGCTAAGAATGGGAGCTGAAAGAATCGGGAGTGGACTGGATTTTTGGATCTGCTCTGTGGCTGCCAGGCTCCTGGTAGTGCAGTCTGCCTCAGGGCAGGGTGTCCTTCTCAGTGTCTGGGGGCAACCCTAAGATGCAGGGTGGGGGGTGGGGGGTGGGGGCGTGTGTGAGGTGGGGCTGTCTATCCATGTAGCTCTGCCCAGGAGGACAGAGGAGCTTCTGCATCTAGCCACAGTGACACCAACCCTGTGTTCCAAGTTCCTAGTCTTCCGGGTGAGCTTCCTTTAGCTTGCCTCCAGCTGCCGAGTTCCCTCTAGGACATGGCCCAGGCCAGCACTCACAGACCTCTATGGTGCTGGGGACTTGTAGTGGGAATGGTAGGGTTCAGCTCCCTTCAGGAACCCTGCCCTATGGAGGGGAAGGGAAATTGTGGGCCTCTAATTGTTTTAGGATGAGCTTTCTTGAAGGCTTTGGGGCCTGTGGGCCCGGATCCTTAGTATTTATGAATTTTATTATGACTGTTTGTTTAAATATATATATATATATATTTATAGCTCTATGCATTCCCCCCTCCCCAGCCCCTAGTTCTTGCCCTTGGCTTTCTGTTTGGTGGCCGTATAGGGTAGCACTGTCTGCGTGCTCTTGTCTGATACTGTCTGGGTGCTGCTGTTCCTTGTGACCCTCCGGGTCTGTTCTGGAGCCAACGTGGGGCCCAAGCGTCGTCGGGTGGTCAACGGAGAGCGCCTGGTCTTGTGGGGGGCTGGGGAGGGCTTGAGGGGGCCTGCGTGTGGCTCCACATGGGCCAGCTCTGGGGCCAGGCCTGCCTCCTCCTCTACCTCCTCCTCCTCACCATCCCCCTCTTCATCGTCACAGCACAGGGCATGGTAGAGTACTTTGTCACTGAACCGTACCCTCTCCCTCGTCCCTGGGGTCCGCTGGGGCACCTGACCCTTTGCAGGGCCAGCACCGAAGGCCTCTTCGCTGGAGGAGTCTGGCGTCTCCACTCGTGGCCCATTGGGGATGGGCAGACCACCATTCATGAGCTGGTAGTCAGGGCCTGCGCCTGGCCGCGGTGCCTCGGGGCCATCCACAGAGTCTGACGGGGTAGAGACGTCCAGGAAAGAACAGAACTCCCAGCTGTCTGAGAGGATATCGGCCGTCATGAAGTCCAGGTGGCCCAGGTCAAAGGGGCCGCCCACCCCCGCCTTGTCACTGCTGGAGGTGCTGCTCACAGTGGCCGTGGTCCAGTCGTCCGGCTCCAGTTCAAAGTCAAAGTCAGAGGTTAGCTTGTCGATCTGACTCACCACCTGGCCAGGGAAGGGAGAGGAGATGAGAGGGGCGAGGTGTGTGTATGTGTGCCTCTGCCCTGCCCTTGGACACCTCCTGGCAGGTGACTCTGAAAGATGGTGGCTGAACTGAAGTCACAGGTTCGGCTGCTAAGAGCCAAAATTGGGGCCGAGAAGGCAGCTCAGTTGGTAAAGAGCTTGCCTTACAAGCATGAGGACTTCGGCTTGATTCCTAGAACCCATCTTTTGAAAAAAAAAAAAAAAAAAAAAAGCTGGGCATGGTAGTGCATGCGTATAATCCTAGCCCCGGGGAAGTGGAAACAGGAGCACCCCTGGGGCTTGCTGGCCAGCCAGCCCAGCCTACTTGGCAAGTTCCAGGCCAGTGAGAGGCTCAGTCTCAAGCATACACAAGGCCAAGTTGGACAAGGATGGACAGCTTGTACTGTCCACTGGAGGGGAGGTACTGCTTTCCACCAGGCACCCCGTCCATTCGCACATCCTTTTCTCTCAAGTACAGCTGCTATTTGGAATGAGGACAGTGTAGTGAACAGGGCTCCAGCTTGTACCAATTGAGACGGGGGAGGGGGGGTCAGATAGGAGGGGTTGAGGGACTCCAGCAAGCCCTGGAGACCTCCCGCCAGTTGACTCTAGAATGTGGTAGCTGGACTTGAAGTCAGTGGAGAGAAATGATGGAGCAGTCACAAAGAAGACTCTGCCCAGTCTTACTAAAGCATCCTGGACCCATCAGCTAGTGACTCACTCAGGGATCTCTTTCCAACCCCGGGGACTGGAACAACAAGTGTGTGGCACTGGCTGAGTCACCCTCCTCCTCTACCCTCACGCTCCAGAACCTCCTCCCTCCTTACCTTCCCTGCCCACTGATGAGTGGAGATCAATCTCAGCTTGTTGGGAAAAGGAATAAAGCCAGCATTCTTCGGGAAGCAATAAAGAGACCATCCATCCTGGCCCAGGGATGATTGTTAAAGTCACTCATGGGTCAGCTCATCTGTGGAGGTCACTGTACCCTGCTCTGCCTGCCCATCTTCCAACAACCCAGAGGGAAGCCCTTGGCCTCCGAGCAGGCAGCCCTGCAGGCAGATATACACTTGCCTGTGCGGTTGCCAGCACATACATCAGGGTAGAATGCATCGAGAGAGGGAGGCGCAGACTAGGCAAAGCCTAGGGATAGGACAGAGCATGAGGAGGATGAAGGGAGCAGAGTCAGGCCAAGACTCAAACATAAAACAACAAAAACTAGCGGAGGGAACAAGTGTCTGAGTCACAGAGACTCAGGGACAAAGACCGCAAGAACTGTATCTAGCTCCAGCATCTGGCTGGCATTATCTGCCTGGGCTCAGGGTGGTCGGTTAGTAAGTTAACTAAGCAAGCCCTAACCCAGTCCTCATTACTGGGAACTGCTACCACTGTTCCACGCATGGTGAGGGGCAGGTGGCAACCGCCCCCAGGTAAAGCAGAAAGACACTGCCTGCAGCATCTGGGTCGGTGGGAGATGGGCTCTAGATGCAAGTGACCTGACTGTCCCTATTCCTCTTAAGGTCTGTTTCTCAACCGAAGTGGGTGAACTAGTTTACCTCTAAGGGAGATTCTAGGAATCTGTGTCTTTAAGAGTCAGTATGAGAAGGTGTTTAGGTGGCGGATGCCAGGGATAGAAGAACTTCTCTGCTAAGAGGCCTGCAGCAAATTGGAGGAGTCAGGACATGGGGGGGGGGGGGGGCGCAGGGAGAGACAGACTTTGGGCAAGTCACATACACTTGCTGGAACTCAAAATCATTTGCCATCAAGTGCCTGGCCAAAGTCAGCAGAGCTTTGTAGGGACCAGTGAGGATGGTGGCAGGACTCAGAGGAACCCTGGTATCCAAGTGACATCATTTCATATCTTGGATCACCTACTACGTGCCACGTTTTCCACTTTCCACCCATGAGATCACAATGCTCCCAGTGGCTGCCTCTTGTTTTGAAAGGCACTGGCCTGGTGGCCTGGGTGCTGGGGCAGCCTCAGGAGTGGCTCTGCCATCCAGGCAGTCACAGGCTCAGAGGGGACTCCCTGATCAGTGAGAGCTGTCACCAGCTGCTGCAGCCCGAGGCTGGGGTGCCAGGAGGAGGAAGATGGAGTTGAAAGGCTTGGCTGAGATCCCACAGACTCAGCTGAGGCTAGGCTGAGCAGAGAAGTCCGGCTTCTTGAAGCTCAGCAGGAAAGAGCACCATCAGGCCCCAGGCCTGAGGGATAGACAGCAGGGATATCCCAGGTAGGCCCAACAGGAGCCTAGAAGCCTTGGAGCCCAGACGTGCTCCTCTCGCTGGGAAAGCCCTGCTGGCCACCTGGTCTAGAGGCCTTCTCATTGGCTCCCTTCTCTTCTTCATTAGCACCCTCTTTTGGTTTTACACTGGGTATGGAGGAAGGGAGAGAGGGATGTGGTCTTCAGGTCTCACGTCTGCCCCCTCTCGGCAGGAGAACTGAAGGCAGGTGTTAATCCACTTCTGAATTGTGGTCTCTAACTCTGACACTCCTCTCCTTGCTCAGGGGGATGAAGATGGACGAGATATCACCATATTTTAAACTCTAGCGTCAGGACAGACAAACCTGTCAGTACCTAGACTCTGAAGCCAATGCTGGACTCCAACCCTGACTTCAGTACTTACGAGCTGCACAACCTTAATCAAGTGACTCCGCTTTTAGCCTCTGTTTTCTTCATCAGAGAATTCTAACAGAATTCTCCTCTGCTTGAGAGCCGCTGTGAGGACTTAACCTAATGTCCCCGGGAAAGCATGCAGAACAATGTAAAACAGCAACATCTACCTTGCACCAGTGAGCATGAGCACGTACCCCAGGCCCAAGAGCAGATGGGAGTCAGGCTTCACCTAAGAAATGCCACACTGAGGAGCAGGTTTCAATGCCTGTTCAAAATGCCAGGATATGGTAGGTATGCCTTCCATGGCCCCCATGTGCCAGCACTGCCCCATTTTGCCTGAAGTGTGGGTGTGTCCGTTCAGAACAGAACTAGAAGAGCTCCATGAGGCCTATGGCTGTGAGCCTCACAGGCAGGTCTGGTTCCTCCCCACGACCTGATAAATGCCAGAAGTGAGGGTGAGAAAGGGAAGCCATGTGCCCGCAGTACCCCAGCTTCTGTGTAGGGCCATGATTAGGCTCATAAACCCCACTAATCCTTCCCTGGTGTCGTGTTTCCCAGGTCAATGTGAAGAGCAAGTATGGAACAGGCCTGAGCTACCTGCCTCTCTGCTCAGGCTGTGTTGAAATCTGTGATTTCTCTCCGAGATTTAATAATCATTTTTGCCTACATGTAATTTGGGGATTGTCTTGGAGTGCAGAGAAATAATTATATACACAAAAGGAAAGAGGGGGAGAAAGGAGGAAGAACCATGAAAAATCTCTAGACTGGGGGTCCTAGAGAGAGACTGCTGAATCTACCTGTGCTATTGCCCTTGCTGACAGGGAAACTGAGGCCCAGCACCTGGAAAAGAGCTGAGTTAAAGGACAGAAGTGGAGTCTGACTCCTGGGTCTGGCGTCTTACAAACTATACTCATCTGTTCCGGAGAGGCCAAGAGTGAGCGCTTGGGAGGGAGGGCAGGGCTGAGACAGAACCGAGCCCTTCTCCCAAGGGTGTCCCCCAGCCTCTGTCTTGATCTCAGCCTTGCCCACCAACAGTAACTTCCTGCCAGCGCTGATCCGTGCTCTGCATTTCCTGATCAGCATCAGGACCCACACCACCCCTCTGCCTCCAGCCCTTCCCCTGTTCCCCAAACTTTTGAGCCTTCCCAACACCACCTCCTTTCCCCTCCAGCAAGTGGCCTCCCCCTCATCTCTCCTGCACATTTTACAGAGCTGGAGCTCCGGCTGCCACTGGGGCTCACCTGGCATGCCCTCCCTCCCACCATCCATCCCCACTTCCTGGAAGAAGCCTGCTGGTCCCCAGCGGAGGGCGATGTTGGTCACAGCTATACTTTTATGCATGTATGTTGTGATGTGGCTGATGTCTGCCTGCCTAGTAGACAGCAGGCCTAAGAGAGGGCAAGGTTGGTTCTGTTTCACCCACCATTGTGCCCCGGGCTTGCCACAGATACCAGTCCATTCTATAAACACAGCTGTAGACCATGTGAAAGAAGGTTGGGAGGCCTCTTTGTTACAGACCTGGACCACCAGTACACCTGGCTGAACTCCCTCTCAGATGAATGCATGCGTGCATGCTTATGTGCGTGTGCATGTATGCATGCATGCTTGTGTGTGTGTGCGTGTGTGTGTGTGTGTGTGTGTGTGTGCTTGTGTGGGTTCACATCCACTGAGGCCCCAACAGCCAGTGCTGAGGGACCAGGAGTCCCAGACCCAGAGTCCCCACTCCTTCCCCTCTTTCCCAGCTCCCTGGGCAGCTGGTTACATAACTGGGGATTCTGCATTATTTATGACCACTGATTATTTTTTAATTCTGTGATTACATTGTTTATTATCTTCCTGGGGGGCTGTGGCATTGGGGAGATGGGGGGTGAGCTGACCATGATTCATGGCTCTCATCCTGCAATTTGGCCTAATTGGCTAGGGAGCCTCTGTGAATCTGTCCAGAGGAGGAGAAGGCAAAGGGAAAAGGGAGGAAAAGAAGGCATGAAAAAAAAAAATAAGGAAAAAAAAATCCACCCCAAGTTGTACTGAGCTGCGGGTATTGAGCTGACCCACTTTGGCACAGCCCTGTGGTCCCTAGTTTTTCCTGCTCCAGCTCTTTTAGGCCACAATTATTTATCTCTTACTAGCAAAGTCTGTGGCTTTCCCTGCCACCTTTACACATGGCACCTGACCGACAGACAGCCGGAAACAGGCTGCCGCAGAACCTACTTCCTATGCCAACCAGGTGGTGGGACCCTCCACCGCCACCTCAGGTCAAGGAGAGGCTGTACCTACCCTGTTCTCCTGAGATTTTGGGGACACAGAGATGACAGTACCCTTAAGTTAGGTCCTACTCAAGACTCACTGATGATGTGGGGTACAGGTGGTCAATAAAGGATCACTTTTCAACCCCCATGGACCAGGAAGAAACAAGTACATGTTCAAGGTGAGCTCAAAATCTGATGGGCCAGGGATGAGGACCCCTTCACCCTGCCTGTGGGAGCTTTGAGTCTGTGGGCAGCAGGGGGAACAGGAAGGCAGAATCTCACCCAGAAACATAACCAAGATATATTAAAAGCGTGTGGCCTTCCACTGACAGCAAACTTGAGTTCCACACTCTGATTCACAGGCTCCACGCGATACCCTCCCTTGCCCCACGCCCAGACCCGTCTCTCTCTGCTCCACTTTCCACTGGCTTCCTGATGATCGGGCACACTCCCTCCTCAAGACCCTGGTGTCACAGCTCCCACTGCCTGCAATACTCTTCCCCATAGATGTCTGCTGACCTTGTCCCTCATTTCTATGCACTTTATAGGAGCCCCTTCGTACCTCCATCCCTGTCACTGTCCTTTCCTCACTGGGTAGGAGATGGGACCACCTTCCGCAAATGACCTATTAGAGGTCCCTACCAGACAGCCAGGACCTGGCCCCTGGCCTCCCTGCTTTTGGCTAAAAACCTTATGCGACTCAGGCTGTGCAGGGAAGTGCTAGACTCATTCAGTAACAATACCCTCGTGGGTGGCCAAGCTCTAGCTCCACGGAGAACATTTGCCTCACATGTATTAGGACCTCGGTTTGATACCTACCACTGCAAAGCAAAAACAGAACAAAAAGGATACGGAGCTGGCTTTGTGTATAGAAGGGAGCACAGAATGAGTTGGTATCTTCCTCTTACAGATTGGGCCAACAGAAGCACAGAGAAGCAAAGTCACTTTCCCAGATTCGCACAGTTCAGGAGGCAGCTGAACTAAGAACCGAACCAGAAATCTCTGGCTGCCTGGCATGTGCTCCTTGTCCCTTGGAATGATCTACATCTCTAACTGAGATCCATGGAATCTGGGGAGCTTAGGGAGCCTGCTGGGTTTGGCCTGGCATCCTGGCGTGTTGGGGAACCTGGGAGAAAGGGCTAATTAATGTCTGGCTGTCATGTCACATTCCTGGGCAGTTCAGTTTCAGCTTTCAAAGTGCTTTTGCATTCTTCACCTTACTTAGTCCCCTACCCCCGACCCAGGGAGCTGTAGTGGGGGTTGGGAGGATGAGGAGAGGGAACTCCAAATCCTCTGGAAGTGTCATCTGGTATTGGCCCTCCCCCTTCAGGCAAAGCCTCCAACAACCTTGCAGCATCACTGGGAGGGACAAGTCATCAGTAGCCCCATTCAGAGAGGAGCAAAGGGAGGCTCAGGGAGCAGGTTTTGTGCTCATGAATGTGTGTGTGCTCAGGAGTGTGTGTGTGTGTGTGTGTGTGTGTGTGTGTGTGTGCGCTCAGGAGTGTGTGTGTGTGTGTGTGTGTGTGTGTGTGTGTGTGCTCAGGAGTGTGTGTGTGTGTGTGTGTGTGTGTGTGTGTGCGCGCGCTCAGGAGTGTGTGTGTGTGTGTGTGTGTGTGTGTGTGTGTGTGTGCGCGCTCAGGAGTGTGTGTGTGTGTGCTCAGGAGTGTGTGTGTGTGTGCTCAGGAGTGTATGTGTGGTGTGTGTGTGTGTGCTCAGGAGTGTGTGTGTGTGTGTGTGTGTGTGTGTGCTCAGGAGTGTGTGTGTGTGTGTGTGAGTGTGGTGTGTGTGTGCTCAGGAGTGTGTGTGTGTGTGTGTGTGTGTGTGTGTGTGTGTGTTTGGGGTGTCTTCTGGGGCCAGAGGTGTCAGGCAGGAAGAGGAGGTAGAGACAGGAGGATGGTGAAGGGAGGCCAGAGGAGAATGGCAGAGCCGGCTGGTTCTTTGCTGCCTAGCTCCTTCCACAAGGTTCCCATGCAGTGCCCCTGCCAACACCATGTTTAACTCTCGTCTCCACACTCAAGTATTTGGTCTGAGCTGGTGGCAATGAGCAAATGCCCAGGGAGGTCGTGTGTGATGAGGGAATAGGGGCTTGTTCACTTTACCATAGGCCTACCCACAGCCCTGATAGAGAACCACCACAAAGGGCCTGAATGGAGCCACACAGACCAGCTTTATGTTCTCCTGAAGGACCTAGAGCTACATCAAAAGTTTAAAACCGGGACCTGAGATCCACAGGAACTCCTGTCCCCAACCAACCCCAGCCCACAGAAAGTTGTGTATGACGGCTCTTCTGCTTGGGTCTCCCTTCCTCTCTGCCCATTACCTTACGTACACATCCCCTTTGTGGGGGACTAGGGAGCTCTGAGGCTCAACCCCCCACCCAGCTGGGTACCATTGGCAGCAGGCAGGCAGTGGCATACGGGGTAGACTCTGGTTTCCATAGCAACCTGCCAAAGTCTTGGGTGGAGACACATGGCCTACAGATGTGGGGGAGGGGACTCATCACTCAATCCTGGTTCAGACCTCTGGTGTGTGCAGACTATCAACTGGAGCTCTGGGGTGAGGGACATAGGAATCAGTGAGTATAAAAGGGAAGATTGGGGGCATTAAAAGTTCCACAAATTAACCTGGCACTTGGGCACCGCATCACAAGCATCAGGCATCTCTTGGAAGCTCCTGTCAAATGCTGAGGTTACACAATAGCCCACCTGCTGAAGCTTCAAATAGGCATCGGGAATCTTGAATTCTAGGCTCAATTCTGTCATGGGTGAGTTATGTAGCCTTGGGCAAGGCCCTATTCCTCTTCGGACCCCAGTTTCTTCAATAGTAAGTGGATAGTGTTTGCCTGGACTACCTGTGAGATCTCTTCAAGTTCTGGATGATTATGTGAGGGAGAAGAGGCAGGGGTCTGCCCCACTGGGAGTTGTACCAAAGCTGACTCCCAGGATTATAGACAATATCAGCTCTGGTTGGGGTCCCATGTCCCTGCCTGAGGCTGAGACTTTGGACAGTTCTTGTGGCCCTAATAAAATCATAGAGCATCTAGAATTAAGACAGAGTAAGAGAGGATACCTAATCCTTTGGACTCATGAGGCCAGAGGAATGGTTGTTCAGGGACCTGTGGCCTTTGGCTTCCAAATTGTATTATGGAGTCCAGACCATAGCAGCCTAGCATATGGGCAGAAGCTCCACCAGCTCTGCCTGCCCGAAGTGCCTATCATTCCCACCTCTGAAGACAGGATCTCCTGGCAGCTTGCACGTAGCAGACCTTGGACCCCCATCTGTACTACTCTAACAGGCCTGAGATCTCTGTCACCCTCCAACTCACAGCTCCCTTCAAACAACCCCTCTCCCTGCCTTAATTCAGGCCAGGCTGGAAAGCCACATTGTTCACAGCCTGCCCCATCTCCTCAGTCTCCTACAGGCCCCGATACACAGCTGGTAGGGGAGCTTGGGTTCATAACTCAGAATGATCCATTCTCCCTCTGTCTCTGCAGGGGCCCTGGTTACAAGGAGTTGGAAGTTGCCTAAAGCCCACCTGGCTGGTGAAATGGGATCCAGCGGGCAAATTCAGGCCAGCGGCTCAGAACGCTGGTCATGCATTTTGGACTTGAACACAGCCCAGGGGGCAGGGTGGAAGACATGTGTACCTCATTACTCCAGCAATGTGGGAAGCTGTAATTAAACTGGGCTCCGATTAGAAAGCCAGAGAGGGTTTCTCGGTGACTTTTTGGTCTTTGCAAAAACCATCCAGAAGCATGCCCTGTGAAAGGGGGGCACATATCCTTAAAAAGACCCATCTCTTCAATGTACAGAAGGACCTCCGATCCCCACCAGGAGCTCCCAGCCACATTCTACTCTAGGACAGCGAGGCCACAACCGGTTTAAAACCCCTCTCCCCTTTTGGAAATTAAAGGTTTGGAAGTGATACTTTTTGAGCTGGGCCTCAAGCAGTGGGGACTGGTTAAGCAGAGCCATCCACACTCTCCTAGAGTCCCTGCCCAGAGTCTGGTGGGTAAATATTGGGGTCAAGGGACCGCTTAGGTTTCAGAAGAATGTGTCCCATTAAGAATGGAGTGGGGCAGATTTAATCCTCACTGGGCACCCTGAGTGTTAACTATAGAGCTGGGCCCACCGGCACCTGCTTAAGCAGTCACCACAACACCAAGGCCCCAGCAGCTCTGGGGATAGTGATTTTTTAACAAAACAGACTTGAGGAAGGAAAATGAGAAGGGTGGTCCTCTGTGGAGCAGGCCATGTGCACATAGCCTTGCACACTCAAACACACATAAATGTTTTGATGCTGAGCCCAGCCAGGCAGGGCTAGGGTTTTATGTGGCCCCTGCTGGCCTCTCACTCACCTCCCTCAGCTCCTTAGCCACTTCTTTGAGTTCCCTCAGGATGCCTTCAAGTTGCCCGATGACCATCTTCATGCGCTGTCGAATCCGTTCTCTCTCTCCACCACTGTTGGGGTCGTCACTGGGCTGCCCGAGGTCCGGGGCACCCCGAATGTTCATCCTTCACCACGTGGCCGCAAGCCTGCCCATACTCGCCCCAGCGGGGCACACACTTTGCCTGCCTCCACGGAGCCCCCCTCGGCCGGGCAGAGCTCCACATTTTAACGGCCCCCCAGCCTACCCTGGCCTTGGGCGGCCCTCACCCAGCCCCTGCAGCCTGCTACTCGACCTACTCTGCCTCTGGGTGGGGGATGGAGCACCCAGAGGGAGACCGAGTCTGACGGGGGAGGGGGGGGGTCAAGGTGAGGACACAGGAGGGCAAGGGGAGGGGCCTTAGGGCCCAAGAACAGCTTCCAGGACTTGAAGCGCCTGTGGTGTACAGAGCTGATCTTTGCCTGAATCTGGGTGTGGAGGCAGGGGGATGATTCTGCAAGGACTAGGGTAAGAGATGCCCTTGGGATGGGGGAAGGCAGCAATCCCCTCGCAACTCCTAGGCAGTTACAAAGGCAGAGGTCTCTAGAAACAGCCGAACCTGCAGAGGGACGGTGGTCAGGGTCTTCCAGATGTGGAGGGGGCTCCAGATGTGAACAGCGCTGGAGAGGGACCTGGATTGGAGGAGGGCAGCCCCCTGCAGAAAGAGCGAGCCTGGCGTCAGCCCTCCCAGGCTGCTGCACCAGCCTGCTGCTGCTGCCTCCCTCTTCTCCCTGCCTGCACCCTCCTTCCTCACTGGAGATTTATTTATTTATTTTTGTTTGTGGGGAGGGGTGGTGGAGGCAGATGGTTTTCAGCACACCCTTCTTCTATAGGGAGAGTGGAGGAGCCCCTGGTTTAGAGGCATAAGTCCTCAGCCTCCTCTGGGGCACTCTAGCTGTCCCCCCCCCCCCCAACCAAGCTTGGCCAGGTTGGTTCAGCACAGGGCCTCTCCAGTCCTCCATCCTTCTTCCAATACCCACAGGGAGCCCTCCTTCCCAGCGGACCCTTCCTCCCCCAGCCCCGCCTTCCCTCTGAAGCTGGACTCCCCTACTCACAGAGGGTGGGGGCACCGGCCTTTCCTCCAAGCAGCGTCGGGGGCCGAGCCCCAAGACGAGGTTGGGGGGCCCCCAAGGCTCCCCTAGGGCGGGCTTCTCTCTCTGGACCCTTCGGCTCTTGGCCTCAGGAAGGTCCTCCGAGCGGTGACCGGAGACATCTGGGCGGTGGGAGGGGGCGGGGCCTCCGCGCACCGGGGAAGGGGGCAGGAACAATCTCCCACCACGCCCGCCAGGCTCCGGGTCGCGAGGGTCCGGAGGGCTCAGGGGCCCCGAGGCCACAGGTGACCCGGGCCGAAGCGACGCCGGTCCGGACCGGGCGACTGAACCAAAGTCGGAAGGCTGGGGAGGGCGCCGGGATCCCCTCAGCCCACGCCCGGCATTCCCCGGGCTCCGCAGGGTTCGCGATTCTCTCTGTCCAGTCCAGTTCGGCGTGTCTGGGCCCCTCCGGGGTCTGTCCTGCCCCTGGCTTGCCTTGCCCTTCCCGAGCTGGCACTGCCAGGCGTCCCGGGTGCACTCAGCCGGGACCCAGAATGTCCGCGCTCCGGTCCGGGCGGCGTCCGGAGCGACCGCAGAATCCGCTCAGCCTTAGCCCGGCAGTCGGCTCGCTCCACGGTGGGGCAAGTCCGGATTCCTTCGAGTCCCGGGGGAGGGGCGGCAGCGGTGGCCTGGGGGACCCGGTGTCCAGCACAGCGGAGATGAGCGCACGAGGTCCGGGGGCCTTGGCGCGGCGGGGCTAAGCAGAAGAAGCAAAGGAGAGCAGAGGGGGCGAGCGAGGCGCCAGGGAGCCGATGGAGGAGGCGCGGCGGGCCCGGCCGGGCACACGGGGCGCGCAGCCTCCGCTAGGCTCCACCGCCTCCTGCGCGCTCGCTCACGGCTCCGCGCCTCGCGGCCCCGGGCGGCTGCCAATGGGGCAGAGGAGGCACCGGGGCGGCCCGGGCCTCTCTCCCCCGGCTGCTTCGCCCCTCGCCCTGCCCTGCCCTGCCCGCCCGGCTCCGCGGGCCTGGCCGGCTTTCCCCGAGCGCCGCCGCGCCCCGCCGGACTGGCCGCCCTGGCGGGCGCTGGCTCCCTCCAAGGCCGCCGGGCTCGCGCGGCTCCGCTCGCCTCGGCGCTGGCAGGGAAGGGGCCGGCCCCGCGCGCCGGGAGGGAGCTTTTAAAGCGACACACACGCCTCCCAGCACCCGGAGCGGAGCGCGCGAGCCGGGGGGTCTCGCCACCCCAGGGAGCCGGAAGGACAGAGCGCTGGCGGGGCTGGAGGGGGGCTAGCCAGGCCGCCGCCCGCTGCCCAGAGCGCACAGAGGCCCGCACTTGACTCTCAAGTTCCCTCACCTCCCTTTCACACAATCCCTTGGCTCTCTTTCCCCCACTGCGGTGCACCCTGGGCTTCCCCTTCAGGCTCTTTCCCTCCTCTGCCATCATACTTCAAACTGCCCCAAATCTTATGTCAGTTCAGTAAATAGAATCCAACCAACCTTTACTGAACACCTATTGTGTGGCACGCTCTAGCTGAGGGAGGGGATGGTGAGTACGGGGGTGTTTCGGTTCCCCTTGCTCTTCATCCAAATTCTCATCAGTTTTTTATTTGTTTGTTTGTTTGTTTGGTTTCTTCCTCCCTCCCTTCCTCCCTTCCTCCCTCCCTCCCTCCCTCTTTCTTCTTTTTCTTTCTTTCTTTCTTTCTTTCTTTCTTTCTTTCTTTCTTTCTTTCTTTCTTTCTTTCTTTCTTTCTTTCTTTCTTTTCTTTCTTTCTTGGCCTTCAGTGGGCCTTGTCCCCTGCTAGCTCTGTTGAGGAGGAAAAGTAACCCACGAGGACATTCTTGAGCAAACCAAAGGGTGGTGCATGCAGAGCACAGGCAAGTTCTAGAAGCTTTGGTAATGTGGCAGGTATGGGTGGGGTGCCAAGGAGGAAGCACAGGCCAGCCACCTGTCCCCCACCCCTGAAGGTTCTTCCTAGGAAAGCAATCCTTGAGCTGAATCTTAACAGGGAAGTAGGAGTCTGGGTGACTGTGACCCCGGGGAGGAGGGCTCAGCATCCCAAGAGGGAAAGTGGGGGGGAAGAAGGGCTCAGGAGCAGAAATGGGGGGGGTAAGTGTCAGTCAAAGTGGCCCTGTTGATACCATTGGGAAGACTCATCAGGAGACAGGAGGCCGCTGTTAGAAGCTTGGAATTTATCCTATGGCAGAGGGAGCCTGTGCTGGGGCAGGGCGTGGGGAGTCGGGGGACTCCTATCTGCTCTCCTAGGAGATCCCTCCACACTCAGTCAATGGTGGGTTTGAGGAGGCCACAGCCAGCTGCCCATTTAGGAGGTTCTTACTGCTTGAGCTGTGAGAGGCCAGCCAGAGTAGCCACAGAGGTGTGGGGGAAAGGAGCACTACTTGGTGAAATCATTTGGTGATTTCCTTAGACCCTGAACTTTGAGAAGGGGGTGGAGGGAGTCCTGTGTTTCTAGTTTACAGGCGAGGCTGAGTAAATGGTTGTGTGTATCTGAGTGGTCTGGGGTGAAGAGAGAAGTTTAGGCCATGCAGAAAAGGAAAATAGGTCTCTGTTCACACAAGTGCTGGGGCTTGACAGTGGCGGGCTTAGGGTGGTTATTTTGGCTTATCCTCAGAGGAAATGAGATATTAAGCAGGTTAGCTGTGCGGAAGTAACATTGGCAGCATCAGGACCAGGTTGGCAGCTTGGGAGAGTCCAAGAGTAAGATAGGGAAGTAACTGTCAGGGAGGTAGGGACAGAGCCCAGGGAGGTGGCCAGAGGCTCAATCGGGAGGCTCAATCAGCACCAAGGTGTCAAAGGCTGCTCATGAGAGAAGGGAAGGAAAGTCTTCATTGACCTTCACACTTAGGAGCAATTGGTGACTGGCAGGGACAATTTGCTCTGTGTGTAAGTGGGTGAGTAGGGAACAGAAGCCAAAGTGTTAGGATTCAAGACTGAGTGGCTGGTAGGAAGACATTTCAAAAGCTGGGTAGACAGGAAGTCCAGCTCCTGAACTACAGAGGCAGGGAGGGCTGAGGACTTGGAGCTGGATGGAATTTTAAGGTGGCCTAAGGGGTCCAGAATTTAGGACAGTGATGGTGGTGTAGGTATCAATAGTTTAACTTGGCCTCTGAGTCCTCTCAGAGGTTAAATTCTCAGGGTTTTCTAGAACCACCAGGAATTTCCTCCTCTGCTGCCTTTTGATGGTACCTAGCTGTCTAGGCTGGGGACAGAGTCACCCGAGGAGGTGGCTCCAGAGATCCCACCAATGACTTGGCTTAAATTTGTCATAAAATGCACACGGTAGCACAGGGACCATTTTATCTAGAGTCCATAGTTCTGTGGCATTAGGTACATTGTGTGGAAGTCACACAGTCCCAGCCCTGCTTCTGCAGAAGCTATGACGCTGGGAGGCAGCCGGCACCAAGTATGGACTAAGTCCGCAGCAGTGACATGAGTGTCTCATTTTAGGCTTGGGACTGTCTGCTATGGGCCACAGTGGGGGTGATGTGCTTGAATTGGGGGTGTTGGGAGCCCGTGAGGCTTCAGAGTAATACTTACTAACTGATCTTGGGGCTCATTAGGAAATTCAGTGCTTAGAAGGGGGAGGTGACATTTCTTTTGTCTTCTGTGTGGCTCAAACTGTGCCTAGGACCTGTCCATAGCTGGACCATACAGGAGGGCAGCCAAGACAGAAGGTGCGGGTGCCAGTGAACACATCCTGTGAAGAATGGTTGGGCTGGCTGGGGTCGATTGGCGAAGAGCAGACTCAAAGAAGGTGATTCTGATCAGGAATCTTGAAAGATCTGCCATAGAATGGAGGGAGCAGACAGATGTAGGAGTGTTCAGACTTGCTTCCCTGAGTTTGGGGGGATTACCGCCCTCACTTCCTGGCACACATGGCCAGATGTCCCATCCTCCAGGCTCAGCTTTGCTCCACCCACTACCTCCTCCTTTCCCAGGTAGTCTTCCCCAATCCTTTAGTCAACAGGAAGCATTGTTTTGCCTTTAACCAAATACTTCCCAGAATGTTTATTTGTGTGCTAGCTGTGTGACTTTGAGCAAGTCCTTTAACCTCTGTGAGTGGGGATAAGGGACCCATAAACATTTTTTATATTTTTCTGAATATCATGGAGCAGAGGGGTGGGGGAGATTGTTTTCTGCTTTTTTTTTTCTGTCTCTTGGACTCAGGAAAAAATGGGATGGCAGCTGTACCCACTTTCCAGGACAGTGCCTGTCCCCTGTAGGTGCTCAGAGATGGTAGATGCGATCAGCTCTTATTAATGTCTTCACATTAATGCAAATGTGTTTCTCTTGGAGGCTGCGAACTCCACGTGGTGATGATGTCTGTGTGTGTCCCCCCTGTCTCTCACATGGACCGGTGTAGTGGACGGTGACAGCTAGTGACTCTTACCTCTCTTCCCTGATTTCCATCGTTTCACTTCTGACATCCTCTTCCTTTGGGAAATGTCTTTTTGTTGTCACACATTTGCAGTGGGTTGTCAGTTAAAGTACCAGTTCCTTTCATCCATCCCTGCTCTACGGCCATCAGGTAGACAGACATGTGACTCAGGTGGCACCAACCATAGATGCCCTCCATCTTCCAGCCACAGTGATTGGTCCAAGGTGTGGGCATAGTACTCCTTCCTGGTATGTACGTGTTCATGATGGGAGGAAGAATGTTACTTCTTGTTTAGATGCATGCTAGATGCTGTGAGCATCTTTCCTACCCAGTGTAGGAAGCCAAATAGAGCAAGAGAGAGTGGTGTTGCCAGCACTGAGTCCCAGCTATGGTCCTGGTGACCTTGGCTCCTGTCCCTCTTCTTTCATTGCTGCAAGTGTGGCATCTTACCCTCCTACAACATTTCTCCTATTATTCGTTCCTCATAGTGGGTTGTCCGAAGTTCCTGAGGTCCAAGGGTTAGGAGCAGTTGCCTATGGCCATGGAGGGAAGCATGAGAGCTTGGGAAGTTATTGTATCAGGCCGCCTTGGGTTTGGGTCTAGGCATTCCATTTGCTAGCTGTGTGATCTGGGTTGTTTGAGTTTCTTGGTCTATAAAATGGGCAAAGTGGGCATGGGGAGAGGGCTCAGTGTCACAGAAGCATGAGGACCTGAAAGCCAGGCATGGCGGCTCGTGTTTGCAATCCCAACACTGGGGTGGTGGAGATAGGCCCACGGGGCAGCCAGCTTGGTGTAACTGGTGACTGCCAGGCCAGTGAGACATCCTGCCTCTAGGGAGGTGGATGGCATTCCACATGTCCACGTTTCCATTAACCATGTGACCAAATCACAGTTCCCAAGCCCCAGTTTCCCTCTTTGTCAATAGTTTCCTGATGATTGGCCATGAGGACTAAGTAAAACAATCCATGTATAGTTAGTACTCAGCACAGCACTTAGCAGGCATTCAGTAAATATTAGTTGTATTGGGATCCGGGGAATTTTCCTGAAAACAATGGTTGGAATGAAAGGTTCACACCAGACTTAGTGGGAAATGTTTAGAGAGAGGCACATCTGAGTCTTCAGAAGAAAACCACTTTAGGCGGGCAGGGTCCCATCTAACTCTCTTTGGCTGGACAACAATGAGGCTCATCTTGGGAAATGCACATCCCAGGACATCCCCACCATTTCCTACCCTTCATCGTCTCCCCAACAAGCTTCTCAAGAGTTCCCACCCACCGCCCTGGCTCTGCGCTCCCACTTGCTCCTGACTCTGTTGACCCTTCTGCTGCACTGCAGAACTGGAATCAACCTCACCCAGCAGAACCTAGTTCTTGTCAAGACCAGCAGGTGCTTTTCTTCCTCTGTCCAAGGTGATGGCGTTGTGGTTCCTGAGCCTGGGGACTCTGCTTGCTCCCCGAGCCTTGTCCTCTGTGGGAGAGGCACGGGTCTGCCTTCCTGATCTTATCCTGCCTCTCTGCTGCTCCATTCATCCTATTTCTCCAGTGCCCAAAGTTGGTGGTTTTTAGATTCTCACCGAGTCCTCTTCTCACACCACTCATCTTTCTCAGGGCTGGAACATCCATGCCTCCTAAGCCCTTAACTGCATTTTCTTTTCTGGTTTTTTTGAGACAGAATTTCTCTGTGTAGCCATGGCTGTCCTGGAACTTTCTATATAGGCCAGGTTGGCCTTGAGCTCACAGAGATCCTCCTTCCTCTGCCTCCCAAGTGCTGGGATTAAAGGCATGTGCCACCATGCCAGGATCTTGATTGCCTTTTCAATCTCTCAAGGAGGCTGTCTCTGGACATTTCCATGGTGATGACTTGCAGCTACTTCCAACCCAATGTGCCCATGTCTGAACCCACTATCTTTCTCCTAGATATATCCCTTTCTGTCTTACCATCTCAGAGAATGGCTACCCCTTCACGAGCACCACAAACTTAAGGTGTTTCTGGTCTTCACTTTCTCATATCTATGGAGTCACTCAATCCTGTTCCTTCTACCCTACTGATTGTAGTTACTGCAACTACTCGGCATCAGAGACTGCTTTCATCTTCTCTCTGGGGATGGCAGACCTGGGCTTGTGTCCATCAGTCCCTACATGAGCCCATAACCTCCTGCTGGATCTTCCCATTTTTCAGATTTACCCTGAGGAGCCTCCCTCGTTCTCATCAAGACCCCCCAACCCTCATGTTGGAGTCAGCTAACTTTCTTTCATAATTACCTTCCTTTTCCTCCTTCTTTCCCTCCCCTGGGAGTCTCATATATTCCAGGCTATCCTCAAACTCCCCACGTAGCCAACAATGACCTTAAAAGTGTGATCCTTCTGCTTTTACCTCCTTATTCCTGGGATCATAGGGGAGTGCCACCATCCCTGGGGTGGACCCGGGGCTCATACATGTTAGGCAAGCAATGCACTTGATGAGTTACATTCTCCTGGTGCCAGCTTTCTGGCTTGCCCATTTATAATTACCTCAGGGCTTTCCTGCCCATACAAGGTAAGTTCATCTCCTTAGTGTGGTGTCAATGTCTTTTTGGAGTTTGATTTTTTTTTTTTTTTTTTAAAGACAAGATCTCATGTGTATCCCTGGTCTGGAACTTACTATGTGGACCAGGCTGACATCAAACTCACAGAGATCTGCCTGCTTCTGTCTCCTTTGTGTTGGTATTAAGAGGTATGCTACTATGGTCTGCAGGAGCTTGCCCTTGGCTGGCATGCCAGTCTTGTTGCCCTTTATCACTCTTTGCTCCGTGCTCCTGAGGAATGAGCTACTTGAAGCCTCTCCCTGTTCACTCTCTGCCTGAAAAACTGCCCTCTTCAGGTCAAACCCCAGGCCCTCTTGGAGCTACAAGAACAGTGTTTGTCACATGCTGGCACGGCAAATCCACTTTGTCGACAAGACAATAAGCTGCTGAGAGCAGGACTGTGCTTGCCCGTTCCCCCAAAGGCCAGCAGAATTGGCAGATGCATTGAACAAGTTGCCCCATGAGCCAAGGCCTTCAGTTCAATCTTCAATTGAACATTCTGTTGCTGTGGGTCAAAGTCTACAATTGAAAATTCTGTTGCTGTGAGTCAAATCTTTGTTAGAAAAAAAATTCAGAATTTTCCTGGAAATGTGGCTTTATCTTCTGGTTTATAAAAAGTCACAGAGAAAGTGGCTGCTGCTATGCCTAGAAGTTCAGCTTCTAGGTATATGGTGGTGACCTGATACTTCTTTGTTTTATTTTCTCTTTTGCTTTTTTTGTTTGTTTGTTTGAGACAGGATACTATGTAGCTCGGCCTGGTCTGGAACTTGATATATAGATCAGGCTGGTCAGTCTCAATCTCACAGAGTGCTGGGATTAAAGGTGTGCACCACCTGCTGTTTCTTGGTCAAGTATACCAGCATTACTCTGGAGGTCCAGGCCATTGCCAATATGAGTCTTGTTTTAGCCACCGTGCCCCAGAGAGGGAAATACAAGGTCTGAGTATTAGAGTTGCCATTCATCAACCAGTTAGTGAGCATTTGGACCTTGCTGGTGAGTGTTCTGCCCCAGCTTTGCGGCCTGCTTTTTGAATAGTTCAGCCAGGTTCTGCCACTTTCTCCAAAACACCCAGATTAGCTGTAGTGATCCCAACTTCTTTTTCAAGTCACCCTCTTGGTGTCTGTGCCCGAGCCTCAAATGCTCCTGGAGGACTTTTTCTCAGAGTTCACGGTCATGTGTTAGATTCATGTTTGGCTGAATTACGTGGCATGAGGAACTGGGAAGTCTATGCCTTCATTCTCTTCACTGAGTATTTCACAACACTTTCCTGTCAACTGTGACAACATTTTGATTTTTGATTTTAATATGTTTACGTACAAATATCTGGAGACAACTTTTTCTATCCAATATATCTGAGAGACAAATTGCTCAATTGATCTGAGTTGGCTATTGTCAGTTTCAAGGTATGTTTTGTGAATATTGAATGAACTGCTAACCCATTTGTTTTAAATCTTTATGAAACAATATATTTTTGAGATGAACTAGGATGTAAAAAGCCAGAAGGCAGGAGCATGGTGCATAGCTCCGGGGGACCTCTCCTCCCTGCCCTGTAATTCCTATCCTATCCCAGGGGAACCCTGTGCTGAGCCTTTCCTCACTGCTGTGCCTCAGCCTCATCTGAGAATGGGATGTTCAGATACTCCAGGAAGATGGTATTCGGTGGCTCACAGCCACGCACACCGCCCCATCAGTCTGCCAACAGCCCTGGGAGCTGGGTGGTTGTCATCCCTGCTCCCTTCTGGGCCATCTTCTCCTGCTTTATTTCCTGCCTCTACTCTTCTGTCACTTAAATCTCCCTCTCTGTCTGTCTGTTTCTCAGCCTGGCTCTTGTCCACCTGCATTTGAACCTGCTCTCCAGACTCTTCCATCTTAGAGCTGAGGCCTCACCGCCTCTCCTGGGGCTCTTGGCTTCCTGCATAGTCAGACTTGCCCAGGAGTCCTTGCGTCTCTGCCTCTCCTGCCCCTGCTATACGCATCCCTCTTCCTTCAGCAATCTCCACTCACCTCCACCACTTACCTGAAAAACCTTCAAAGCTAAGGTCACCTTGACCTCCAAGATGCTCCATCCACAGGACACATTTGAGCCCACGTTTGACTTTTCTTCCTGCTGCATTTGGACAATCAGCCACGCAGCTCTTGTCATCCATCTCCTTTCCCACTGCTGGAGGACACCTGGACCTACCGGGTTTCTGCTGGCTCCAGGCTCACAGCTAATGGGCTCTCCACCTGCTCGTCTTTGAACTCTAGGGTTGCTTAGGGCTCAGCTCTGCATCTTTTTCTCTCCACCTTTCTCTTTCCCCTCCACACCCTGTTCTCTGGTGATAGCAGATCCCACTAGTGTGGCTCACTCCAAATCCAGATCTCTAGCCTTGGCTCTTCTCAGCTTCATGTGGCTTAGCTGTTGTAATGAAGGACACTGCCTTCCCTGCTGGACTGACAGATACTGACTGATAAAGTTCAGGACAGTTAAGCAACTTGCTTGAGGTCACAGAGCTCATTTGTAGCAGGCTTCATTTCAAATACCTTTAATTTTGATGCCTCTCTTAACACATATACATGTGTCTTTATTAACAGTGATCACGCCTTATTGTAGCTGGATGTTCAATGATGCAGCTTCCCTGCTAAGCCATACTCTGTTAAGCAAGGGCCATACTGTCTTACTCATTCTTTTGGTCCCACGTTGGAGTTCAGCATTGGATGGGGATGGAGGACTATGTGTGTTGATTGACTTTTGGTTAACAAGGCTACCAACTTCTTTTCTAAATCTAATTTCCTACCAGGCACCAATAGACTTCCTTAGCTCAGCTATGGATTATGTCTCCTTTTAATTTTCATTCCACCGTAAGTCTTAGGAAGAATTATACTAATAACGAATAAGCTGGGCGGTGGTGGCACACACCTTTAATACCAGCACTTGGGAGGCAGAGGCAGGTGGCTCTCTTGAGGTCAATGCCAGCCTGGTCTACAGATCGAGTTCTAAGACAGCCAAGGCTATACAAGAATCCTGTCTTGAAAAGCCAAAAACAAAACAACAACAATAAAAAAAAAGCAAGAACAAAAAAATATACAAGAGGCTAGAAATGATGGTTGGCTCTGCAACGTGCTCAGTGCTCCTACCCACTCCTACCCAATTCTGCCTTGTGGTCCTTCAGTCGCTCTTGCTGTGGCCACTTTCCCACTGCGGGATCCTGGCTAGGGGCACCCCAACCCCACTCTTTAAGAAATCCTCCTTTAGGGAAGTGGAGATGTTCCCCAGTTGGTAGAGTGTTTTCCTGGTGTGGGAGAAGCTGGGGGTGGAATCCCCAGCATCTCATAAACCCAGTGTGAGGCGACCACCAGTAATCAGGGCTCTGAAAAGGGAGAGGCCAGAGGATTAGAAGTTCAAGACCATCCTTCGCTGCATAGCCAGCTTTATGCCAAGTTGGGCTACATGAGACTCCGCCTCCACCACAACAAAAAGATCTCCCACTCAAACCATAGTTGCGTGTCTAGGAAATGGTCCCAAGGGGGTTGAAGTCTTAGCCGTGATGGGGAAACAGGGCAAGTGAGAGTTCAGAGTGATAACTGAGGTCTGCATTATTCCAGTGCCCGCAGAGCCTGATGGTACTTTTGCACTTCCCTAGAGAGCTTGGCCGCCTGGTCATTTATACCTTCTGGTTGAGAAGGGGAAGAACAGGGGCTTCAGGCTAGCTTGCTGGGGAGCCAGGGTTTGGGTGGATGAATTCAAAGGCGGAAGGTGTGAGACTGAAGATGAACTCCGGGAGGAAGGGCAGGAGCCTCTGGATGGAACAGCAGGTTCTTGTCAAACACACAATTTAATTCTGAGGCTGTAGTCCTTGTGCCTGGGAGATTTTCTAGCTTGCAATAGTGTCATTTACAGATGGATTTGCAGCGGTGAATTACGAGTTTGTAAGCAACAGCTTCTCTGACGCCTCGAAGAAAAAAAGCTTATCCCTCTGCAAATTATAAATTCATAACTAACAGTGTTATCCAACTGAATGCAAAACAAATTCATTACTGACTACATTATTCCATTGAACATCAAGTGAATGAACCAGGCAGGGGTTGTGGGATGGGGGATGTGACAGGAGATGGGAACCAAATAGTCCCCTCCTGCCTTCCTATTCTTTGTATCCTTTTGGGAATGTTTCAAGGTAAGCCAGAGTGGAGGTCCTGGGGCGATGATGTGTCCCATCAGTGACCACCACTACAACATTTACACCTCTTTTCTTTGATGATAATCCAATCACTTCAGTGTTAGCTTATGATGCTCTGGTGGGAACTCACATGTGGAAGTCCTGAGTGCAAGACCTCAAAGGGGCATTGCTCCTAGAGTCGTCCATACCGAGAGGCATGGGGCTGCCATGCCAAGAAGAGAGGTCAGAAGCCGGGTCTATGGTTAAGTATCAGAGTGGAGACATTCCTTGTGTCTTTCTAGAACATTCCTCTCAGGGATCAGGCTTCAGGGTACGGAGACATCTATCTGGGTGCTTCTGGGTGGTGGGAACAAAGGAAGTGCCCACAATATGTAGATTTCAGGGTCTGTGGGAGAGGGAAAAACATGCTTTATAACCCAGATTCTGTATTCTGATGCTGTGATCAAGGTCCAATTAGTAGACCCTGGATTTTACCTTTTGTGTTATGATTATTTTAGGAAATAAGAAAATACAAGTAAAACTAACATATATTATAAATATATAAAACGAATATAGATGTAATATATATTATATATATACCACCCATAATTTTCTCCATTGGAAAGAGCCAGCTTTAGGGTGGATTAAACCTGAAACTCTACCTCAGTTCCCACAGGAGAATCATTCATTCAGGAACTTGAGGCTGGGCATTTAGCTTGGTAGAGTTGCTTGCTCAGCGTGCATGAAGTCCAGAGCCTGATGGTACGTGCTTATGACCCTAACACTCAGGGGATGAAGGCAGGAGGATCAGAAATTCAAAATCATTCTCAGCTACAGGGAGAGAAGGCCAGCTGTACCCTGTCTCAAAAAAGGGAAAAAAAGAAAGAAAGAAAAACTGAGCATTTGATAGCCCTAAAATTTGATGTGGGGAAAGAGATAGTTACACAATTAGCTTTTTCTTTTTCTTTTTTTTTTTTCTTTTTGAGGGAGGGTCTCACTGTGTAGCCCAGACTGGCCTTCATGGAGCTTGCTATATAGATCAGGCTGGTTTTAAAATCACAAAGGTCTACCTGCCTCTGCCTCCTGAGTGGGATTAGAGGTGTGAGCCGCCACTGCTGGGCCACAATCAACTTTTGAGAAAGAGCAGGCATCCCAGTACCTGGAAGCTTCTCTGTACTCCCCAGCCTAGCGGGAGTTTCCTGGCATCTGTCTCCGCCTTGGTTTCTCCGCTTCTCTCTTCTCCGATGGTGTTGCCTCTCTCTGCCAGCTTCCTCAGGAGCAAAGAGAAGTCCCTCTCATCCCATGCTTAGAGTTCTGGTACTGGCATATGTCTAAACAGTTGCCCCAAGAATTATTTTTTTTTTCACCAAAGAGTTTCCTGTTGAAGCAGAAATCTTAATGCCAACTCTTAAGATAAAATATTTTAACCTTGCCAGGTGGCAATGGCACATGCCTTTAATCCCAGCACTCGGGAGGTAGAGCCAGGTAGATCTCTGTGAGTTCGAGTCTACAGAGCAAGATCCAGGACAGGCACCAAAACTACACAGAGAGACGCTGTCTCGAAAAACCAAAAAAAAAAAAAAATTTTTTTTAACCTTGTTTTGTGAGTGTATTTGTATTTTTAGGAACAGATGTTCTACACAGGAAATGTACCTTTATTCATTAGTACTATAGAGTCAGCCTATTTTTATGTCAATAGACAGGCCTTTGTTTTCTGTTTTAATGGCTGCATATTAATCCATATGGTTTCTTTAAACTTTTGTTGCTATGCATTTAGGCTGTTTCCAATTATTGCTATTGTAACACCCACATATCATCTTTGCACATTTATCTAATTATTTCCTCAGGGTACGTTCTTAGAAGTACAGTTTCTGAGAATGCACTTTCTGGAGGCTTTGCTATAGTGTTACTTTTTTCCAAAAGTCCATGGCAACTTACACCCTCATCAGCAGCTTCTACCATAGGCACTCTAGCTTTGTCTCAGCCATGTCTCTGAGGTTTTCAGAAAGAGCACTAATGACCATTGTGGTAGAACAGTGGCAAGTGCTAAGAGCTGCCCTAAGGATGCAGGGTCCCAGGAAGCAGGAATGGGAGACCCAGCTGCTCTTCCTAGACGAGGTTCTTGCATGGTGTCCATGAGAGGGTTGGAACTAGACGGACCAACTTTATGAGGGAAGACCGTTTTCTTTCACATGTTGGGGGCAGGTGTGAGTAAGGGGCATTGATAGTGATGACGTGTGATCTTGCTGTTGTGACATTCACGATGGTGAGAATGGTGGTAACTGTGGCAGATGGGAACAGGTGACCGTGGTGGAGATCACAAGCACAATGTCGTTGATAGTGATGGTGGTGGTGTTGACCATGATCGAGGTCACGGAGGTCAAGTGGTGACGTGGTAAAGGTAAATGTGGCATTGCTAAAGGAGAGGAGGTAGTGGTCCCGATAGGACAGCAGTTACGGGGTAGCCATGTTGGTGAGTGTAAATTATGGAGAAGTTGCAGTTGTTCGTGGCGACAGAGGTGGTAGACATGGTAGCAGCAGAGACGGCGGTCTTGGCACGGCAGTGTGCCATCGACTGTGGTGTGAGATATAGTGAAAAGCAAGATGTAGAAAGCATTGTGCCTGCCTTGACATCGTGGCAGTGAGAAAGGGGTAAGGAGATGGGTGTCACACAGCGGTCTTCAGGAGACTTCCTGTGGAAGTATAAAAGTGGCTATGACCAGGGCTTACGCATGGTCCAGACTCTGGCCTCCTCTCTCTTCCCCTGCTCCTGCCTCTCAGCAGTTCCTGAGTCTCTTCACTTAATAACATTGCCTGGGAAGAGCCTTTCTCTGAATCCCCAGGTACGGCAGGAAGCCTGCTGTGCGTGTGCACAAAGCCGCAGGACTCTCTCCTCAGGCAAGGACGTCTGGAAAACTTCAGGCTATGGAAGGCACGTGTCTGAGAGGCCAACATCCTAGGCATCAAGGGGTTACTCTGTGCCTGGAGATGGAGCTCAGCCTCTCCTCTCAGACTGCCCACTGCTCCCGTGCAGAAGCCACTGGAGCCAAGTGGGGCTTCATTTTGGGGTGGGGAGAGGCTTTTCCCCCCTCCCATTTTAATGGTGCTAGTGACCTCAGAAGGTTTCCATGGTGACAAGACCAAGAATCCAGGGGGACTTGGTGAAGTAGGTCAAATAACCGCCCTCAGAGCATTATCCTACACACTGGGGTTGGGGAGGACTCTGTAATCGTGGGGCTTGAGGGAAAAAGATAGGGCTGAGAGCATGCAAGGCTAGGCCTCAAAGAGGGGCCTGCAGGAGAGTCCTGTGCCCACCTTTGTTACTGTGCCCATCTGATACTCTCAGAAGGCTCCCTGTGGTGGCATCATGGAGCTGAGTGTGGTCCCTCCTAGGGAGAGCTGCATGCCACAGGACACCTACAGAGGGTAATTCCCAAGAGGAAGAAACATGAGTGGTTGGTTCTTAGGCAAGAAGACAAGGCTAGCAGGAAACAGCAGAGAAGGGGTGTGAAGGACAAGGAGGTTGGCCTTTGGTAGGGTCGGGATTGGCTACCATGGGCTGGGTTTTCTAAAGAACAGCTTGGGAACACGAGCAGTGGAATCCCTGTGACCAGGTTTGATCCAGATGTGCACACCGCCTGCTCCCTGAGGTTGTGGGTTACCTGGGACATGATAAGCAACCTCCTGGCAGTGCTCACTGTGGTCTAGCCTTTTCTTCTTTCCTTCTTCCCTTCTCCAGACCACTCAGTGGTCATGGCCTCCTGAAGGCTTCTGAAGCCCTCTACTGCTCCTCAGTGATTTCTAGCTTTCCGGCTGAGATGGCTTAGGCTGTGGACTCTCTCTGAGGGTAAGGAATAGAAGCCAGGAGTTGACAGCTCGTGAGGGGAGCCATGTGTGCGTGTGTTAGGGCATGCTCTGCACGCTGCAGGTGAGTTCAGGTCTGCAGACTTCACTCTCTAAGTCGGGCCCGAAGAATTGGACAGCCCTGATGACGGAAGCATGCTGCCCGATCAGGGTCCTCTGCCAAGCCCTGGATTAAGAAGGCCAGGAGTGGGTGTCTGTCATCAGAGAAGCCTGGATGTTGGCTGAATGGGTCTCTTTACAGAGGAAAAGTCCTCTTCGGAAAATCTGCCTCAGTGAATCCAGGGAGCCAGTCCTGGATTCATGGCTGACCCATGAATGTTCCAAGAAGCTCTTTAACTAGAACCTCAGTTACTGGGTCTGAGCCATGCAGGGAATGACAGATCCCCATCATAGCCTATAGCCCAGAGCCCCCCCGTGGGTATGAACTGTCCCTCCGTGATTCCAGGCTCAGTGGACTGTTTGTTACTGCTGCCCACGTCTCAAGGCCTGAGCTGTTGTTTGCCGGGGCTGCGAGGAAGCAGGCCTGGGTCCTCCCCTCAGGACAGCTCCAGGCCAGGCCAGGCCAAGGAAGATGGTCCGAGACACCCTCTTCCTTCCCATCCCCAGCTCTTTCTCCCCCTTTCTTTTCTTTCTTTTTGGATTTTAGACAAAGTCATGTGTAGCCCAGGCTAGCCTCCAACTCACGGTGTAACTGAGGATGGCCCTGAACTTCTGGTCCTCCTGCCTCTATCATCTGAGCAGTGGGGTTACAAGTCTGTGTCACCATGGTCCATCGTGTGTCTACATGTGTGCAGCTACATGTGAAGGTCAGAGGATAATCTTTGGTGGTGTTCCCCAGGTGCCATCTACCTTTCTCTTCCTTGAAACAGGATCTCTTCACTAAGTGGAACCATTAAGTAGGCTAGGTCAGCGGACTAGTGAGACCCAGGGACCTGGCTATTCTCCACTGCTGGGATTATAAGCATATGGGCCACCACCACAGTGCTCAATCTCTCTCTCTGTCTCTCTGTCTCTGTCTCTCTGTCTCTGTCTCTCTGTCTCTCTGTCTCTGTCTCTCTGTCTCTCTCTGTCTCTCTGTCTCTCTGTCTCTGTCTCTCTGTCTCTGTCTCTCTGTCTCTCTGTCTCTGTCTCTCTGTCTCTCTGTCTCTGTCTCTCTGTCTCTCTCTGTCTCTCTGTCTCTGTCTCTCTGTCTCTCTCTGTCTCTGTCTCTGTCTCTCTTTCTCTCTCTCTCAGTACTGGGTCTAGGAATCAAATTCATGTCCTCATACTTAAAAGGCAAGCACCTCACTGACTAAACTATCTCTTCAGCCCACATGCCAGTTTTACAGGGGCTTGGGGTTCAAACCCAGGGTTTTATGATGTTAGGCAAGTACCTTATAAACTGAGCCATGACCTTGTTCTTCCTGTTTTTCTTTTGGTTCTGGGATTAACACACATAGCCTTGTTTATTCTAAAACCAGGCTCTGCCACTGAGCCATACCTCAACCTCCACCACTGAGCCGTACCCTAGCCTCCACCACTGAGCCGTACCCCATCCTCCACCACTGAGCCGTACCCCAGCCTCTGCCACTAAACCATACATACCCCAGCGTCCACCACTGAACCATACATAGCCCAGCATCTACCACTGAGCTGTACTCTAGCCCCTAGCATTGAGCTGTACACCAGCCCCCACCACCAAGCCGTACCTCAGCCCCCAGCACCAAGCTGTACCCCAGCCTCCACCACTGAGTTGTACTCCAGCCCCAAAGGCTTATTCTTGAGCCTTGAATGCCCTTTAGTCTCCATTCATTCTGGAATCTCTTTTTTCTCTGTCTTAACGTTTTCCAACTGAGTTTTGCTAGTGTATCATTTTGACACTGGCCATCTTCCTGACCTCTTCCCTACTCTGTTATTAGTTTTTCAGTGGATTCTCTGGAGTTTTCTGAATAAACAATCCTATCATGTACAAATAATGATAGCAATTCCTCTTTCTTTTCAAATGTTACACTTCTTTTTCTCTTTTAATGTAATAATGTATTAGCTTAAACTTCCAGAACAATATAACATAATTATGGTAATAGCAGGCTTCCTTGTCCCACTGTGACTTAAATATGAAGGCCCCCCGATAGTGTTTTATTACTAAGAATGATGCTGATGTTGGCTGCAGATGTATTTTTTTTTCATTGTGTTGAGGAAATTTTTATTTGTGTTTTACTGAGTTTTAGCAGAGTGGCCAGTTCTATTAAATTCATTTCTGGTGTCTGTTAAGATGATCACATCATCTTTCCCTTTCTGATAACTGATGTGATTAATTACATGGACCTGTTTTCTGATAGGTCTTTCTCATCATTTCTGACACAATTTCTGTGCAATGGAGAGAAGATGTGTTGATCCTGGATCAGGACAGGGAATTCAGGTGGGATCTGTACTATGCCTGAGTCCCTGGGGCTGCACTGTTCCTGGTTCCAGAGAGGAATCTCAGGAAAGCACCCTGTGATACCCGAGGCACTGAACAGGCTCAGGAGGGCCGGATGGGAGAATTAGTCCCAGAGTGATCTTTCTAAAGTCCCACCAGGCCAGGCAACTTCCTTCTGTGGCTCTCTGCTGCCTTTAGCAGAAGACCCAAGCTCTTGGCCATTGCCTAGACCCTTTACAGCCGGCCTTTTTACTCATCTCCCAGGCAGCATCTGCCCGCTAAGTGTTCAGAACTCCTGGCAGGTGGCACACCCGAGGAGCCTCCTCTGGAGGCTGACGCTTTCACATAGAAGCTTCCCTGCTGGAATACCCTCCTTCCTCCCCAGGAAGGACCCACTGTCACTGCGAGGAGGGGGCTCCCCAACCTAGAGGCTCTAAGTCCCCGTGCCAAAGGCCTCTTTGGCACTTCCCTGGGTAGGGTGGGCCCTGTATTTCAGGAACCCCAGGGTGCTGAGGATCAGTCTGATCCCTCAGTCCTCTCTGAGCTCAGAGCCATCTCCAGGACAAATGCTCAGGCAGCCTCAAGTGGAACACATTGTTTCCAATAGTGCTCACATCCTGCTTGCATCCCCTACACAGGGCAGTGACTGACCACAATCTCTGTCTCGGGGCTCCAGCAGCAGAGGATCCTGGGAGGCCTGAAGCCCTGGCACGCAGCTGCAGCTCCCTGGAGCCTCTTTAGAAAACGCAGCCGGCCTTGTTTCCTCCTCATAAACAGCGACTGAGCACAGCATCAGGCCCCAGGGGAGACTGTTCCCCCAAAGCTGCTGCCATTGGAGATGCAGGGAGGGGGGGGGGCAAGTGGGCCCAGGAGGAACCAGATGATTCTGGATCATGTCGGGAGGAGCAGGAGGGGGGATAATGGCTGTGACTGAATGCAGTACATTCTAGAGGTTGGTGTCTGATCCACTCTGTTTCCTTTCTTTGTCTCTGTCCAGTCTCAGGCTAGTGTCCTGCCACCTCCTTCCAGGGTCTTGTCACCTGGACAGTCACTTTGCTGTCTTTGCCGTCACCCAGCAGCTAGCTGGAGCATGCTCGGTTCCTGGGACAAGCTGATACCCAGTGGAGGGCTGTTTGGTGGCTAAACCTGGAGTGTGTAGGCACAGCTCAGGCCGGCACCCTCTTCTTTGTTGAGCCCACCCCCACGTTTTATGACTTCAGGGGCATCAGCTTTGGTGGTGGGCTTAGACAGACCTTAGTTCAAGTCCTAGCTCCCCCTTTGTTAGCTGTGTGATGCTGAGCAGGGTTTTTGTTTTTCTCTCCGCCTCCCAGAACTTGTCTCTTCATCTCTAGCACTCAGGGCCCGCCTCTAGACTTGTGAGGGCTTCATGAGGTGACCAGGTGACCGCAAAGCACTTAGCATGGGGCTGACACATAGTAGGAGCTCAGTTAACTTTAGTTATTGTTCCATAACCTAGGTCAAGGGAGGCTGGTTTTCTCACACATCCTCCTTTGCCGCTGAAGAAACTGAGGCCTAGAGAAAGGCAGGAGATGAAATTGCTATGTTCTTTCCTCCATCAGCTATACCCTAAGTCAGAGAGAAGGATCTACTGGAGTTAGAGTGTTGGGCCCAAAGCCCCTACTACATCGGACCTTGGGTCTCTGGCTTCGTCTGCACATCCGAGCTGTGGTTAATTTGTCTAATAGACCTTTACCTGGTGCCCAGTGAGTGTCAGCACAGGTACATGCCCTTTGCACAGAAGAACTTCACATGTGATCAATAGCATTCAGGACGTATTCATCTTAATTCTTCTGACAAGCTCACAGAGGAGATGCAGTCATTATTCCATCTTACAGATGGGGAACTAGAGCAGCTCCATAGCGTTCCCAAGGTCACACAGTGAGTGAGTGTGTGAGGGCCACTGTGGATGGGGACCTCACTGATGAGGTTCCCACCCTTGGATGTACCCAGACTAAGTTCTGTGATGGGGTCATAGCAATTGTCAAGCACCCAAGCCTTCTAATGGTAATGGGGGGTCACAGGAGACATTATTGGGTGTGCTTGGCAGCTCGTGACTGGGTAGAGCAGAACATCACCTTCATCTTTTTTTTTTTTTTTAAAGGGTCTTGTGTGTCCGAGGCTGCCCTCAAACTTGCTGCATAGCTGAGGATGGCCTTGAACTTCTGATCCTCCTGCCTCCACATTTCAAGTGCTGGGATGACAGGCATGACTCCCTGTCCTGTTTTATGTGGTGCTGTGGATCAAACCCAGAGAGCTTCAGTGTATTAAGAAAACACTCTACTGAGCTACATTTCCATCCCTGCTTCGCCCTACAAATGCCAATCACGGAGGCCACCTCTCAGGCCATCACAAGTGTTTCCCTGGAGAGAGGACTGAGGAAACTCGGAACAGAAGAGCTCTTTATTATTCAGAATAACTGCACTATTTAATTTACTATTAATAACAGCTCTCCAGTCAACCTTCTCTTAAGATGTGAGAACTGGAGAGATGTCCCTCTCTTCCCGCGCCTCCTCCCTTCTTTTCACGGACTGCTGTGGACTCAGTCACGAGAGCATGAGCTGTTTGGGGGGTTGGTGTGGGCGGGATGGAGGCCCAGCTGATACATCCAGCCCAGCTACCACCCTCCTGTAGGGCCTGCTCTGGTGCCTTTCCCTGGCTTCTTTGGAGGCCGCTGCCTTGCTGTTGTCGGATCTGTAGCTGAGGGGAACATGTCTGTCTTGTAGGCTGAGCAGGAAGGTCACGGTCTGATCTGGAAGTGATACTGCAGCTGAAGATGAGGGAAAGCTGTTGTCGGCCATCCTTGCCCTCCTGGACCTGAAAGCTGATGTGTGCTCGGGGGCCACAGGCAGACAGAGGATTAAAGGGACCGGGGTTCTCTAAGTAAGTTCCCAAACTGTCCTATGGGGCCTAGTGTAAGAAGGAACATGTCCAGAGTGGGACAGGGCCTTTGAAGAGAACTAACCCCAAGCCAGGTGAAAACGTGGCCCAGCGGTCGGAAGACTCAGGCGGACCAAGAATAATGCCATCAGAGTAGGAGGTCTGTCCGTGTCACCTACAGCTCCACTCAGGGCCTTACTGTCCAGATGCTGGGAACATGGGCAGCTCCTGAGTGCAAAATACAGTTGCTGCCACCATAGGGCAGTGGTGGGGCAGAGCCACTGGATCTGGCTAGACATGAGGGTGAAGCAGAGATTCTTCCCCAGGGCTGAACTTGGCCCATACATATTAAGGTGACATCCCAGCTCTCAGTATGTATTGAACTTGACTCAGCCTTTCATATTCCAGCTCTGGTGTGATCTTGGCTCTGCCTGTTGGCCTGCTAGTTACTCTACCAGACGATAAAGGTCCTTTCCTTTCTCTTCTGACTTATCCGGCTGTGCAGAGCTAGAGGACAATAGCTGTCCCCAGGGATAGGGTTGCAGTTAACATCCTGCCTCACGTCCTCTCATCTCTGGGGCGTAGCCAGACAGCCTCGTCCTCTCTGTTTTGGACCCTTCCATGCCCTGGCCATCTGTAGAGTGAGTGAATCCTAGACACCCTTGCGGGGGGTGGGGGCGGGGTTGAAGAGTGTGCTGTCACACCATGCCGTGGGCTGGTTTCAGTCTGCTTGATGTAACACTGGCTTTTTTGCCAAGCCAGAGCCAGGTTTCATATACCTGCACACACACACACACACACACACACACACACACACACACACACACACACACTCCTAACTATACACGCGACCAAGCAGGAAGGAAGCCTGGCTTGTTTGTTGTGAAGCCTCTCTCTTTATTCAAGGAGCAGTCTTGGGTGTCTGAATGGATGCTTGAAGACTCTGTCTTTGCAATTAACACACTGCTGCAGTATTATTAGCCTCTGATAGGCAGGTCTGCCTTCGCCAGAAACTATAAATATGTGGGGCCAATGACTCAGCAAATCTGTTGCTATTTTTCTTGCAGGTCCGTGTGGATCTGTGTCTGTGTACACCATGGCCCCATCTCCCTGCAGCTCCCATGGCTAGTAACCATGGAAACACAGTCCTCCCCAATACCATACTCTGCTGACAAACACTGGGAGTCCCCCCCAGCCCCCTCCCCACCTCAGGGAAGGAGCATGGACCTCACGAGTTCCCAGCCAGCAAGGCATGGTACTGATAAAGAAGTATGACACCTGCTTTATGGCTTTGAAGGGCCAGGCCAGGCCTCCAAGTCCTTTTCCTGCTGGTTTGTGGTCAAGGCCTGGTCACTTGCCTAAGGCGAGTGCTCTGTACCCTAGTGGAATTGAGGGTGGCGGGGCAGTTTGTGAATGCTGTGGCCAATGTGGCAGGGGAGCTGGGGATCGGGTATAGCAGTGATGGTGGGCATTGAGGTTAATCAGTGTGGGGTAAATACCTGGGCCTCGTTCCTCCATTGAGAGAAGCTATGGAAGAGAGTATGGGTTGCTAATCCTTCCTCTTTCCCTTCCCCCTCCATCTATTCCTCCACAAATGTTCCCATTCACACTTAACTCTGCTTGTGCCTGGCCCTGTGCTGGGTGTGAGCTCCCAGTGATGAATCAGATGCATCAGTTGGATCTCTCCTCCTTGGGACTCACTGGCTTGAAGACAAGACAGTTCCTTGAATGATTCCTGGGAGCCCTGGAGATCAGAGCAGAATAGAGGGGTGGGCATAAGAGAGTGACTTCCTAGGGGCCTGAAGCCCATGGCGTGTGCCTGGAGGATGGGGTCCACCAGGTTGGGGGTCACACTGGTAGGAGCTGCAGTGTTGAGTATGGGGGTGGATGAGTGAGACACCTGAAGTTCTCATTCTGCTTCTAGTGGGGGGCAGCCCTTGAGGACGCTGCCTATTTGCTGACTTGTGAATGGGGATGGCCTACCTGGTTGGTCTCTGCTCCCAAGGACATGAGCATTATGTACTACAGAGATGTCAGGACTGTCTTTATGTCCCCTGCTTTCTTCCCAGATGAGGGAGCTAGACTGGATGGCATGTAGACTCCCTGTCCTCAGTGTCTCCATGTTCTAAACCGGAAGAAGCAGCTTCTAACAGGGAGTTGGACTCTCACTGTGAATAGCAACAGTTGTTGGGAGCAACTTCTTCCTGCTTTGGGGAAAGCAGGGGCCGGACCACAGTTGCCACCTCTAAGGATATCATTCTTTCCCCTGGAGCTCCTCCAGGGACTGAAAAGCCCCAAGGCCAGCAGCCACCACTGTGCTGTCCTTCCCTTTCTACCCTTCTGCCTCAAGAGGGGAGAAAGGCATAAACACAGAGATGTGAGGGCCATCTGGCCAGCTCCTAGTCTCCAGGCCACTTAAATCCCAGTTCTCAGATTCCCTAGGCGCTTGAGGATCTGATGCCACTTAGTATCTATTTGTCAGCTCATAGAGATGTCACAACAACCCTTTCACAGGGGTCGCCTAAGACTATTAAAACACAGATATTTACATTACAATCCATCACAGTAGCAAAATTACAGTTACAATGTAGCAACAGAATTAATTTTATGGCTGGAGGTCACCACAACAGGAGGAACCATCATAAAGGGTCGCAGTGTTAGGAAGGTTGGGAACCACTGCGCCATTGATGTGGAGCTCCTGTTGTTATTTCCAGATGGGAAATCTGAGACTCAGAGCTTAGAATCTGGTCCCAGGTCACGCAGACGCAGGGCCAGGGCCAGGACTTCAGTCCAGGTCATCAGTGACCCTTTAGGCCACTCGGCAACACCCTGACACCATGATGAATTCCTACCAGTGGGGATCTGGAGAGGACAGAAATAGTATGCAGACGAGGCTGGAGAGATGGCTCAGTCAATAAAGTGACTGCTGCACAAGCATGGGGACCTGATTTTGGAACCCCAGAACCCACATAAAAACCGCGCATGACAACCAGGCATGATTACTCCTGTAATCCCGACCCTGGGGAGGCAAAGACAGAAGATCCCCTGGGGTTTTTGCCCAGGAGGTCTAGCCTAATCAGTAAACTTCTGACTCAGTGAGAGACCCTGTCTCAGAAACCAAGGTGAAGAGTAATTGAGGAAGGTACTTGGCATTGACCTCTGGCCTCTACGCATATGAGCACACCTATGTGAATTACACATTGTCGTGCACACAGAGTAGTATGTATGCGATTGTGAACTGAAAGCAGCTTGTCTGCAGGAGGACAGGTATTCAAAACAACTCCAAGGTGATGCCTATATGGTGTGACTCAGGGTGCAGATTTACCCCTCCATTTCAACAGTCTGTTTCTCTAGGTCAGAGGAAAGTGAAGTGGGTTTGGGGAACTTGTCAGTTACAAAAGGCTGTATCTGTGTTTCACTTAAACAGTGAAAACAACATACATGGGACATGGGTTCCAGGCTCCAATGAGTATCAGGTGGGGCTATGGTAGGCAATGATCTTCAGAGGGGGAAATTCTTCAGACAGATGTTACTGTTATGGTCCAGGTCACTTCAAATGCTTTCTCTGCCCTTCAATAATCCACAGAGCAGCTTCCCTGCCCATTTTAAAGATGGGAACTCTTACATCTATAGACAACCTGGCCCCAGCAAAGACTCCTGGCAGCAGTGGATGCATAGCCAGAACGGGCTATCCCTTGTGATCAGATTGGTGACTACCCCAGTTGTCAGTGGAGAGTCTTCATCCAGTGACTGATGGAGGCAGGTTCAGAGACCCACAGCCAAACATTGGGCCAAGCTTGGCGAGTCCTGCTAAGGAGAGAGAGGAGGGATTGTAGGAGCCAGGGGGTCAGGGTCATAGGAGGAAACTCCACAGAAATGGCTAGCCTGGCTCATGGGAACTCAAATTCTGAATCAACAACCAGGGAGCCTGCATGGGACCGACCTAGGCCCTCTGCATATAGGTGACAGTTGTGCAGCTTGGTCTATTTGTGGGACTCCTGGCAATAGGAGCAGGGCTGTCCCTGGTGCTTGGACTGGCTCTTGGGAACATATTCCTCATGCTGGATTGCTTTGCCCAGCCTGAATACAGGGGTAGGTGCTTGGTATTATGGCAGCTTGATATGCCGTGCTTTGCTGATGCCCATGGGAGGCCTGGCCCTTTCTGAGCTAATACTGAGGAGGGGTGGATTGGGTAGTGGGGTGGGGGGAGGAGAGAGAATGTAGGAGAAGAGGAGGGAGGGGAGGCTGTGGTCGGGATGTAAAATAAATTCATAAATTATTTTTTTAAAAAAGGAAAGAAAAAAAATAAAGCCAGCATGGTCTGAGGTCAAGCATTCCACGGCTGTGACTTGGTTAGTCCTTGCTCCTGCCTAATGAGCAAATGCAGAGAACCTTGAGCTTTGTCTTCTGATGGTCCTGGTTGTGACTTAACACAGTCAGTCCCAGGTTCTCAGAGCTTTGGTTTTCCTGTCTGCAAAACTGCATGGCTGCAGCTGCCTTGAAGGGCCTTTGTGAGGGTCCAATGAGATCCAGTCTGCCAGGTGACCGCTAGGAGTTGGGAACCCTATTCAAGGACCACAGTTGACTTTTTCTTCCTCTTCTTCATCCTAGGCATGCCATTCTAGATGCCTGGTTCAGTGAGACACAGCTTCAGCCTGAACCCCAGCCTGGCCGTGTAGAAACAACTATTACATGCGGAACACATAGGAGTCATGTTAAATGCCAAACACACAAGGCCGATGCCACCCTGCCAACCTGTTATTTTCCCCGCTGTGCAGATGGGAGAAGTGGAGGTTTATGTTTTACTGGCTCCACAAAATGACTTAGAAATATTTCCCCCCTTTCCTAGCATAAATTTCTTTCTTCCTTTTCTTTTTCTTCTTTTTTTCCTTTTGTGTGTGTGTGTGTGTGTGTGTGTGTGTGTGTGTGTGTGTGTGTGTGTGAATTAAAATTGTCCAGATAAAGCCTCTAGGCCTGGAATACTTTCTAAGAGCAGAATTTTTGTTAATTCAATCTGAAACTGGGTGTGGTGACCTTTAATTCCAGTGCTCTGGGGCAGAGGCAGGGAACTCTCTGAATTTGGGGCCAGCCTGGTCTACAGAGTGAGTTCCAGAACAGCCATGGCTACACAGAGAAACCCTGTCTTAAAAGAAACCACCACCACCACCACCAATAATAATAATAATAATAATAATAATAATAATAATAATAATAATAATAAAAAAGGAAAAAGCAAATTCAGTCTGTTTACAAGTTCTGGGGTAATTCCTGTTTCCTATCCCTTCCTCTTTCTGTTTGGTAAGTTCCCTTCTCTCAAGAAGGTGAGAACAGTTCCTACCTATCGGGCTCCTTGGGTGGAGACTCTGGGTTGATGAACTTGTACTTGCTCTGTGTGTTGACAGATCAGCTGCTCTGTGCCTGGAACACAGCAGATCGCCTCACACGGCTTCTGGGTACTTAGTGTCACTTCTTTCTGTCAGAGCCGAAGAGGGCCAGGAAGCAAGCCAGTGCCTCATTTGGGGTAGACTAGAAGTTTGTGTCCCCTACAAAATTCGTATTTTAAAATGCTAATCCTGGCACTGGAGAGATAGCTTAGCGGTGAAGAGACTGTTCCTGCAGAGGACCCGAGTTCTACTCCTAGTACCTTCATCAAATGTTTCACAACTGCCCATGATTCCAGCTCCAGGAGATCCTGTGCTCTCTTCTGTGCAGAACACACACTCACATGCATAAACCCTAGGCAGACATACATACATACACACACACACACACACACACACACACACACACACACACACACACACATGATTAAAAATAAAAATTTAAAAATTGCTAAGCCCTAATGTGATGGCATCAGAAGGTGCGGCCTTTGAAAGGTGACTGGGTCTTGGGAGTTCTACACATGGGCCTTCATGAATGTGGCCAGCACCTGCTTGAAATCCCAGGGCTGGCAAGATGGCTGAGTGGGTAAAGGTAATTGTCACAGAGCCTGATGACCTGATTCCTCCTGGGTCCCACATGGTGGAAAGTGAGAACCAACTCCTGCCATTTGTCTTCTGACCTCATGGGCTGTATCATGCATGTGTTCAAATGCCTGAACACAGACACACACACGCGCACACACACACATGCACACATGCACGTGCACACACACTGAATGTTAAAAAAAGAAACCCTAGAGAATTCTCTTGACCCTTTTGCAATGTGAGCACAAATGAAAGACAACTTTTATATGACTCAGGAATGGGCCCTGTCCCTGCCCCCAAACTGGGAGATGGTCTTTGGTTAGGAAGCTTGACCCATGGCATTTTGCTATATTAGCTTGGACTGATTAAAACTCTTTTGAATTTAAGGCCTGAACTTCCTAAAGTGCCTAAGAGATTTGAACAAAGTCTGCAGGTCGCTATCCATTTGACGCTGGGACAAGGGCATGGGGGCACACTCAGACACCCCAGAGAGCCAGGAAGTAGGCAAGACCAGCCAAAGCACATTCCTGAGCTCAACAGCTCTGACAGAAGCAACTTGAGGAAGGCAGAGCTTGTCCTGTTTCATTATTTGAGGGGCAGGAGTGCTGCAGGAGGAACTCTGGTTGCGTCACAGGAGCATGTGCAGCAGCAGGTCACAGGGTTCGCACAGGCAGCAGCGGGAAAAGGGATGGATTCTGGTGCTCTATTTGATTTCTCTTTTTTCTGTTTTAATTCAGTCTGAGACCCCCATCCACCGGACAGTGCCACCTGCATTAAACCTCTCTGGAAATGCTTTCACTGACACACTCAGAGGTGTGTCTCCTAAGTGATTTCATACCCAGACAAGTTGACAATGAGGACTAACCATCACCAGGAGATTCTCTGGTCAATAAGCCCTCTGACCAGATACAACCAGAGGTGTGTCCTCTATTCTTGCCTCCCCCTTCATCTCCAGCTCCCATATCTGAGTCCTAGAGGAGATCTCCATGAACTCCATGATCACTTCTGCAGCTGCTAAGCCTAGGCTACATGGAGATGTCATCAACTCCATCTAGACATGGGCCCCTGGCCAAGCCAGGTGTGTGGAGGAGACAGACTGTAAGGATGGGAACCTGCTTAGTTTTCTTGCCTCTGGGCTCACATCCTTCCCCCTGCTCTATGAAGCTGTATAGTACTAGACATGTGGTTAGAGAATTCATCCCTAAGATCAACTTTTTTGGGGACTGTTTCTAAAGATCTATGAGTCAAGGTAGTCAAGGTAGGCCTACCACTCTACCCCAAATTGGGACGTCTAGGAAATCCCCCATACACTGCAGAGCAAAGCATGGGGACCAGTGATAACGTGCTAACCCTTCGGTGTATACAGCTAGAAGCTCGTCTTGTGGCAGAGGTGGACACACAGGTGGTATTACATCTTTGGTCACCAGCGGTGCTATCAAGGGTCAGAGGTGCTGCGGTGAACAAAGGGAACATGTCTAACCTATTCTGGACATGGGTGAGAGGTAGAGTGACTTCCTGGGTTGAGTCTTGAAGGGTACACGGAGCTAGGCAGGAGGTTAGGCACTTCTGAAGAGGAGGAGGGGACCACATGGTCCCTGGGTTCAGTCTGTGTTAGAGAAGTCCCTCACTACTCATGAGAAAACAGGGTAACTCTTGCTTCAGGGGTGGGCAATCCTGGGCTACCATGCTGCCAAGGCCTTTCTCCAACTGGCATTGGACAGATATTGATGGACTGGGCCCCGGAGAGCCGCAGAGGAAAGCAGAGACCCCTGGGTAGACACAACTGTGAGGCCTGGCCGTGTCAAGAGCTGTTCGTGCCTTTGTGGAAAAGAACCGTCACTGGGGCCAGTGGAGGATCTGACCAGTTGGTCAGACCAGTGTCTGAAGTGACATCCTCTAGGGGCTGGAGAGATAATTGTGGGTACAAGGGTCACCCACAGCCACTTGGGAAGGCCTCAGGCACATGGGGTGAACTGCTCCTTTCTGGACAGAGCTTCATGGTGTCTGGGAACTGGGCCTTGTCCCTCTTGTCCCCACTAAGCACTCCTCTTTCTCGTCACTGATGTCATTGGACACACCCTTCCACTTCCAGGTTGGGTCCCAGTGGTTATCTTCCCATCCTGTCCCTGAGCAAGGTTGTTAAGGTTCGTCTGAACTTGCCTGTGACTCTCCCATCCAGCGTCAGAAGCACAGCAGATCCATTCTATGTCCAGTGGGAAAGACTCAAGAATGGGACTTTAGAAAGCCTGTGTGACCTTGGGCAAGTCAGTCAACTTGTCTGGGCCTTTAGTGACACCTTATGGCAGTAACTGCTTGAAACCAAAGTGGGTTAAACACACGCGCGCGCGCGCGCGCGCGCGCACGCACACACACACACACACACACACACACACACACACACACACACACTGCTTCTCTCCCAGCATGCCCACCTATCTCCCTGTAACACTGAGGGCAACCTTCAGGCACCCTTCCTGTCCGCTGGCTTTCCAGTACTAGTGTAGGCGGTAACAGACTGTCCCAAGGCCAGGATTAGACATCTGCCTTCCCTCCAGTCTTAGGGCTCAGTCCTACTTGGTCCTCTTATCAGCTCCAGGACCAACACATGGAGGACATCTGTGATCATGTGACATCAGAAAATCTGCAGAAAGGTAGAGTCTACACTCAAGCAAGACCCGGCCTCGTCTCTCTGTATCTGATGACTGTGGCATCGTGGCCACCCAGGAAGGATTCCCTGTTTGCTTCAGTGTGTGCCATGCTGTGTGCCCATGCATGTGACTTGTCATAGGGAACCTCTTCTTGGTGTTCCTACAGTGAGAGCTTCAGCCCGAGCTCCAGCTGGGAGGAGCACCCTCTGCTGGCTTTGGGATGATTGCCCAGCCTGCTCAGTTGGCAGCACTCTGTGCCCTCTGCCTTGCATTCCCGCTGTGCAGATCTGCTCCTTCCAGAGATCTGCCGGGTCCCTCAGATCTAAGGAAACCCCCTCCTCCAGAAAGTGGCTCTTGACTCACAGGGGCACCTAGAAGAGACGGCAGATTTAAGAAGGGCCTTCCAGGCCTCCAGCCAAATGCTAATGGTGGAGTTTCAAGCCAGGTCTCTGAGATTCAGAATCGTCCTTCCACACTGTGGATCTGATCACCAACCCCACCCCAGGAGACAGTGGGGTAGGAAGGACACATCGTCCTGGGCTGTCCATGCCACTACCCAACCGTCTGGAGCTAGATGGCCACAGGAAGGGCTGGGGCAGGGTAATCTGTGACCAGGGCTTGGGAACTTGGTTTAGGGCCTGCAATGGCTGGCTGGGCTCCACCTCATCAAGGAGATTAAGGGTAATTGAGTAGCGGCTCTCAGAGGCTACTTGAAGTTGGAGGTTGGCCCAAAACCTGCCCACTAAAATGCGCTCACGCCAGGGATATGAGAGCTCCCATCAAAAGGCGGGAGAGCTTCCAGGCATCCTGTGGCTGGAGGAGACCTGTGGCGATCAGAGCAGGTCTCTTCTGACACAGATATGACACTTGATGCTCACCAGTCTGTGAGGGACACCTCCCCATTACTGTCCTCATCATTGCCATCTCACAGGAGAAGAAAGTGAGGTTCGCGGAAGCATTCCTGAACCCCTGTATCAGGGCAGCCTATCGAGGTTAAGTGCTATAGCCAAAGAGACTTGGGCAGAGTGCCCCTTGCTAAGCTCCAGGAACCACCTTCCTTATTGAGTCAGACGGAGACAGGAATGAGGGCCTTGGGGTTGAGGGATCAGGCCAGCCTGCATACTAGTCCTTTTTACTCCATCCTATTCTATGGTTCTTGCAGGTATCTGCGGAGGCCTGAAGAGGGCATTGAATCTGGAGCTGGAGTTTCAGGAGGTTGTGAGCTGCCCCGTGTGGGTGCTGGGAACACTGGTCCTCTGTAGCAACGAGAAGCACTTTTAACCACTGAGCCCTTTCTCCAGTCCTACAACATGGGCCCCAGTGACTTTTGAGCTCTTAAGCTTTCAGTAGCCCCCACTACCTCCAGGACCCACTGCAGGCCTCCCTGCTGCCTTCCTCCCACATCACCAGCTCCCCCGCCCCCCATTTTCCGCCATATGCTTGTCTCTTTTCTCCTGTGACTTCCTGCCATCCTCTGGTCCTTTCCATGAAGCCTTCCTGTGTTCATTGTGTAACTGGGGCACGTCACAGAGAGCTCTGTCAGCTTCTCTACCTTCATCTTCATCTTCACATCCTTTCGGCGAAATAAAGGGAAGAAGAAAGGGAGCCTGTGTCCCTCTCCTGAGTTCCCAAAGCAAACCTGGTCCCAGTCCTGTGTTCCATTCATTCAAAGAGGAGCTCATGGCACACACTCTTCCTTTGAGCTTCCCCATTGTGGGTCCTGAACCTCTGAGCCCCAGAGCCAGCACACCAGGGCTCTGTTGTGCACCCATCTGCACACCCTGCAAGGCTCGGAGTCCCTCTTCAGCCGGGAGGAGAGCTGAATGTTAGCTCCCAGATTGGTGCGCCGCGTGAGGGTGGAGCCAACTAGGCCCCGCCCCCTCTCCAGGCCTGGTGAGAGTGCTCATTATCTCCCTGCCATGCCAGCCAGGCCTTGGGGTAAAGCCAGCCCCAGCTTTTGATGGGAGACAGATTTAATTACCTTCTCAGGCAGAGGGCGAGGATAATGAGGAGCCAATGGAAAGCTTGGCAAGGCAGCTCGTCCTGTGGCCCCAGGCACTTGGCCTGCCCACCCCTACATCCAGCCTCTGGGGATTTAGGGTGAGCAAGACTCTGGACTCCCAGGCGGCTGTGGCCCTTGTGTGATGCTACCACGCCCCGAGATTGAGTCAGCACTCTCTGTCAGGGTTGCACAAATTACTCCCACCTAGTGTAGAGGGATGGTCAGCCTTCTGCAGCAGCGTGGTGTCCTGGGACAGATGGGAAGAGAAGCGGCAGAGGCAGACAGTTGGGCTTCTGGGATTGTCTGAGACCTGAAAATACTGATGGAATGGGAAGTTAAGACCAGAGATTGTGGAGGAGCTTCCGCGGGGTGTGGGGCAAAGCTTGTCACTCGAGGGCATCGCGGCCTCCTCCGAGCGGTTGCAGAGTCATAGCTTGCTCGATCCGGTCCGGTGTTTTCTTTTAAGCTTTTATAAGATTGTCCTGGAGCTTCCCTTTGAGTCTGCTCCTGAGTTCTTTTATTAATAAGACTAGGAATCCCAGAGAGAGGACCCCAATTTCCCTGGTAACCCAACTGGAGCTCCCCAAAGTTTCCAGTAACATTATGGCTGGACTTGGGAACTTCACAGAGTGCTTAAGTGCTGGGGTGTTCTTGGATTCTTATTGACAAGGGTGAGGAGGAAGAGGGGAGCTGGGGGGACAGAGGAAGGCGTCTGCTCGGCAGTGACGGGGCTGGGGGAGGAGTTGGGCAGACAAGTGAAGAACATTCTTGTGGCGCCCATCCTGGATTCTGGGTTCTTCCTTGAGGGTGACACAGGGTATCTTTCTGCTTCCTGACTTTCTGCCTTTCCCTTAGAAATGCTGTCATACTGGGCTCCATAGCTACACATCAGGCTGGCGGGGGTGGGGGGTGGGGGGGGGGAGGTGGGGGGGGGCGTGGGGGTGGGGAGAGATAAGCCTGAATGCCCTAGGGAGGGACTGGTGAAGAAGGCCAGGATGGATGGTGGTCCTTCCACCTGGCCCTCATCACAATTCCCCAAACTATCTATTCATTCCACTCTGCATACTGCTCCTTCCCAAAGGATGGACACTTAACATACTGCCTGCCAGCCGGGAATTTTTTTCTTTTTCTTATTCCTAGGCAAGTTAACTCTTATCTTCCAGGTCATAGTTTCTTGATCTGTAAACTGAGGCTTGAAACAATCTCGGGATTGTGGCATGAATTTAAAAAAGAGAGACAGAGAGAAAGATAATGTATGTAAAATGCCTAACATAAGGCCTGGCAAGGGGCAGCACTCCCAACTGCTAGCTGTAATGATGGTTATTATTATTAATCCCGTTGGGCAGGGTTTCTCCACCTTTGAAAATTCCAGGTTCCTTTGCGAGAAGCACACAAGCCTCAACATCCTGTCTTCTGCCGCATAGGATTGAAAATGTCAGAGAAATAAAGGGTTGGGGGGGGGAACCCAAGAATTTACTGGATAAAACCTCCCACCCATAACCATGGCTCACAGTGGGCTAGGTGGGGGAAGGCAGTCTAGGCTGCATTTCTGAGTGTAGTCCCCTCGGCACGGGGTGGCCACTTGGGTCGGGCTCCCCTCTTCCCGGGTGCCCGCAGTGTCTGTTGGATCCCCGCCCAGCCTCCCGGCTCTGGAAGCAGTGACTTTGAGCCAAGAACGGAGGAAGCTCTATCGAATACAAATACCTTTGGACCCTCAGATCCCAGCCGGCGCTCTATTCTCATGCTAATGAACGGAGCCGGGGAGTTCGGGAGGTTTTGAAGGGGAAATTGCCAACAGAGGAACCCAGCCCAGCCTGCAGCGCTTCTCCTTTGCCAGGGCTAAGACCTCCAGGGTCATTTTCAGCACAGCCTCCTAGTACCCAGCACCAGCTCTACCCCAGTGCTCCTGTAGTTCTGCAAGTCCCCTGGTTGGCTGGCCTCCATTGTTCGGGGTCTATGAACTGGACAGTCCCTTCTGAATCGAAGTAATAATTCACTCGACAGTGATAGCTGCTATTCACATACCCCCTCCCCAGTCCTGGTGTTTGGGAGTGTGTACTGAGCACCACAGCTATTTCCTGCAACCCTCATCATTCAGTCTGCACAAACAAGAGCCGGAAAGGACAGCAAATTGTCCCAGGCCTTGTCCCTGTGATGCCAGGCTCCAAATTCAGATGTGTGTACTCAGGGCTACAGCTGTACCACATAGGCCTTGAAACTCGGGGGGTACCAGGTTACATTACCCTGTGACCACGAGTTTGGGGTTGCTGGGCTTGTAAAAACTCGCTGCTGCTGACCCATCTCATTTCTGGTGTATTATTAACTCCTGACCTTTCACCCAGACCTGAACGACCCCTGTTTTAGTTCAGTGGACTCCTTCCATTCTTCAAGGCTTACACTGCTTGTATCAGCTCTGCTGTATAAAGCTGCCTCAACCCCCTCAAACTCCACTCTGTTCTTATTGTCCAGATCTCTATGATATCCCTCGGGTGTGGCTCTGCCTCCTTCCCTACGCTAGAAAGTGCTTGAGGGGCCGTCCCTGCCTGGTTCACAATGCCAATGTCTAGCACAGGGCCTGGCACTCAACATGCTTCCAGAAATGTTTGAAGAATGAGCGTTGACTGAGAAGGATGGTCCCCATGGAGAAGGCTGTGATCTCCACTCCAATGAAGGGGTGGGTGGGTACTGAAGTATATGTGTCATGAGCTCTCAGCATCACAGAGCTCTATACCTTGACTTCACTCCCCGATCTGTGCTGGCAGTGTCTCCTCAGGCACACCAAAAGACAGGTCACTTCAGGCCTCAGGGCCTTGTGTAAGGCCGAGGAAGCATTGACTCAAGAGTAATTGCAGCCCGGCTGTGCAGGGCATCAACATGGCATTTGACACCCGTCATCCCCTACCTTCTAGGGGAGGAGTGGAGAATGTGGCTGTGGACCATCACCACAGCCTCCTGCCTTTGCGGGGGGCGGGGGGGGAGAGGAGGATGGGGGTGGAGGGAATTGGGGGGGGTGTGGAGAGAGCATGTGTACTTCCCATTAGAGAGCTCCAGCCCTGTAGGTAATCAGGCTCTAAGCGGAGGCACACCAGCATCCCGTGGCAGCCTGACTATTGTCACGTCACATGAGTCACACGGTTCCCAAGAGCATCACTCCCCTCCCCAGAGAAAGAGTAACCTTTCTCCTGTAGCCTCAGTCACTACCACCCTGCTCCCCTACCTCTGTCACGTAGCACAGACATGAACTAAGCCTGCTTCCTTGAGACCTTCCATCACCTCAGAAAGCTTTAGAAGGAGTCACGTTGCTTGGCTGAGGGGACTGAAATTCTTCTTCAGACCCTGCCGCCCACTGCCACCTGCAGCTTTAATAAACCTCTAAACTGCGAGAGAGTTTGAGTCAGCGCCTCTCCTTCCCTCCTTTTCTTCTCTTTCTGCCTAAAACCTAACGCTCCTCAGAGGACTTCTGAATGGAGTTCCCACTCTACCTTGGCCAATTGCTCTTTCTTGAATTTTCCACCCACCCTGTTCTAGACTAAGAAAAGCCATGTTAAGACAGTGAGCTGGTGAGCAAGCTCCTGCCTGGGGAATTCCTTTCTTGCTGGGCTCTGACCTGACTCCTGTCCCGTAAGAGCCTAACTTGGCTTCTGAGGGGTCTCCAGGTTATGTGAGAGGTTCTGAGGGAGGAGACGTATTCAGGGAGTCATGTCCTGAAATTCATCGCCATCGTCCAAGAGAAGGAGGGAACCCTGCCCGGCTGGCTGGTGGTGCTGGGGTAGGATGAGGAGAAGAAAGTCATTGGAATTTGATGGGAAACTCATTTTGTCTTAATTGTATTGTGCACATTAAACCAGAAACTATAAGAGTGAAGGCAGAGCAGAAAAAGTGCTGGAAGGAGTTTGCAGGGGAGGAGCTGGGGTGGGGAGGCGTCCCAGACTCATTTGGGATGAGGGGTTGGGCTTTACGGACCGCTGGGCCAGGCAAGAATGGCCCCACCCAACTCTTTCATATTTAAAATTTTATTTTGCATGTGTATGTGTATGTAGTGTGCATGGATATTTGTGTGTGTGTGGTGTGTGTGTGTGTGTGTGTGTGTGTGTGTGTGTGTGTGTGTGTGGTGTATTCAGGAGCAGGTGTGTTGAAGAGTAATCTTGATTACTCTCTACTTCATATATTGAGGCAAGGTCTCTCATTTGTACCCAGAGCTTGCAGATTTGGTTAGTCTAGCTTTCCATCTGGCTCTGGGGAGCCTCTGTCTCCTTCCCAACACCCCACAGAGGACTGGGATTACATAGGTGGGCTAATGTTCCTGCCCACCATTTTACATGGCTGCAGGGATTAGAACTCAAGTACTCAAATTTGTCCGACAAGCCGCTTTACCCACTGAACCGGCCCCTCCCACCAACTCTTGCCGGTTGGGCCTAGAGAAGGTGGTAGGTAGAATGCAGGAACCAGGTCTCTGCAGAACTGACTGATTGTCAAGCATTATGGCAGGCCCTCGGCAGGACCTCCTCACTTGTATGATATTCTTCATTGGAACCCTTGAAGGAAATTGTTGAGGTGGACACTATAGCTACCCCAATTTCCCATGAGAGACCTGCACAGAAATGGACATGCCTTTCCCAAGGACACACAGTGATTTAACAACTCCGTATAGTCTAGTGAGTTGAGCTTGACTTCTGCAGTGAATATGGAAAGGACAATAGAGGCCAGGCCGCTGGGGAGGATGGAGAAGTCATTTAGATAGACCTGATATACTGATGCAGACCCTATCCATGCAGCCAGCCAGCCACCTGGGAGTAAGTGCTTTGCCTGATTCATTTGTCCCACCACTTATTTCCCCACGTCTGTTTGCCTGACTCAGTAGTCAGAATGTAGCCTGGTTCATGGAGAAGCCCCGAGTCCTGTTTGCCAGAGGAAGGGCTCTCAGAGGATCAAAGGAACAAAGAATACTTCCTGGAGAAGTATGTAGGGACCCTTGGCTGGGTCTCTTTCCTCTCTAGAACCATGGTGTCACCTCTGCACAGCAAGAGCTGCCCCCACCTTGGGATGGCAAAGAAGGCCGTGGCTGAGGAAAACAGGCAACTCCTGAGGGTGACTGAGAGTGTCCTGGGGAAGGGGTTAGCCCTGCATTCAGCAGAACAGCCCTCCCCGCGCCACTCCCCACCTCTGTCCTACACTCCCAGGGAAGAACCCTTGGGGTCAGCTCTGCCTTTATGCTAATCCAATGGGGTGTCTAGTTGGTGGACTGCAGAATGGCAGGTAGATACAGCTTTCTCTGCCTATTCCTATACTGTGCCAAAAGCCTCACTAGAAGCTTCAACGTGGCTATGCCGTCTTGGTTTCCAGGGTCTGTATTCTCAGTCCCAACTTGGCTGCTAAAAGAGGCACCTATGGATTCTGGGCCTCCATCCAAACTCTGAATGGCCCCTGATCAGCATCTCACAATAATCTAAACTTTCCAAGTCTTTACTGGAGAAGTCATGGTCTAAGCCCGTCTCAGAGGGCTTGGAGGATGGAGAAGCCATTTAGATAGACCTGATATACTGATGTAGACCCTATCCATGCAGCCAGCCAGCCACCTAGGCCACCAATGACAACAATGTGGTCAACAAATGGCAGTATTGAAATGCCTTGATTTTGAATGTAGACTTCATCATGGCTCTCAGACTGTGGACGGAGTTAGGACTCATTCTGTGACCAGTGCCAGGGCTTAGGATGTAGTCAAGATCAACCCTCAGTGTGTGAGCAGGGTCAGGGCTCAGTGTGTGAGCAGGGTCAGGTTCAGGGTGTGACCATGTTTGCTTGATGTGTGGCTAGGATCAGGCTCAATGGGCGACTAGGGCTCAGTATATGACTAGGATCAGGACTCAGTGTGTGACTAGAATCAGGGCTTAGTGTGTGGTCAGGTTCAGGGCTTGCTATGAGACCATGGTCAGGGCTCAGTGTGTGCCCAGAGCAGGGAGTCAGTGTGGTCGCGATCAGAGTTCAGCCTGCGGCTGTCCCCAGCAGCCGACATTTTTAGGGAACTGACTTTCCTGAGAGTCGGATCACAAGGCTTTGAGCACTGCCTGCTGGAGCATGGTAAAGGTAAGCCTCAAGAACAGTGGTTCTCAACCTGTGGGCCACACATCAGATATCCTACATATCAGATATGTACATTACAATTCATCACAGTAGCAAAATTACAGTTATGAAGTAGCAAGAGAATAATTTTATGGTTGGGGGTCACCACGACATGAGGAACTGTGTTAAAGGGTCGTAGCATTAGGAAGGTTGAGAACCCCTGCTGAAGAGCATGGGCTGTGGAGCAGCCCAGACTGGGTACTGACACTGGCTCACACTTGCCAGCTTTCACCTTAAGCAGTGCCCTGAGCCTTAGTCCACACCTTGAGTTGCTTACCTGTAAGTGAAGACGATGTTTTGTATTTCCTTGATCCACTTTGTACTGCTCTGAGACTGATATTTGAACAGTTTGGGAGGCTGTGATATCCAAAAGTGAGGGTCTGCTATCTTTAAGGCTTTTCCAGCAACATTGATACCCCATTTCGGTAAGTGAGAGGGAGGACAAAAAGACCCATTTTCGCTGGGCGGTGGTGGCGCACGCCTTTAATCCCAGCACTCGGAAGGCAGAGCCAGGTAGATCTCTGTGAGTTCGAAGCTAGCCTGGTCTACAGAGCGAGATCCAGGACAAGCACCAAATCAACACAGAGAAACCCTGTCTCAAAAAAAACAAACAGACAAAAAGACCCATTTTCTTATTTTATTATTAATTAATGTGTATGGGTGTTTTACCTGTCTGTGCACATGCATTCCTGGTACCTCAAGAGGCCAGAAGAAGGGGTTGGATCCCCTGTTATTAGAGTTATGACTGTTAATTATTAGTGACAGTGGGTACTGGGAACAGAACCCAGGTCCTCTATAAGAGCATCCAGTGCTCTTAACCACTTAGCCATCACTCCCACCTCCATTTTGTCCTTTTAAAAGGAGCCTACTAGGAGCTGGCAAGATCAGTTAAAGCACTGGCCATGCAAGTGAGGACTGAGTTCCCCTGAAACACACATAAATGTCACGTGGGTCTGGAGGCCTGCTTACCTGTAATTCCAGCTTTGCAAGGCAGAGACAGAGAAACCCCAGAACAAGCTGGGTAGTAAAACTAGCCATATTGGTGAGCTCTAGGTTGAGAGACCCTGCCTCAGTGAATAAAAAGGGAGAGCTCTCGGAGGAAGACTAGTTGTCAACATCAACTTTGGGCCTACACATGTGCTTGCACACATGCGTACTCCACACATAAAAACATACACACACACACACACACACACACACACACACACACACAAGAAAATGGAAAAGAAAACAAAAGAGAGAGAAATAAAAAGAACCTATCCCTGGAAGCCCGGCTGTGGGGACAGGTTAATTCCCACATGAATGCAGGCTTTCCACCTCCCCACCACTTCTCATTAGGCCTCACTCCCAGCATTGCTGCTTGGGGATTAAGATTCTGGCATGGGCTTCTGGAGATGCATGTGTAAACCACAGCAGTGCCTGAAGGTTGGAAAGGCATATGAAGGTGAAAAGCTGGGGTTCAACCCCGGCTCCCGTGTGTACCTAGCTGGTATCCAGGAGATGCCAGATCATCTCTTACTGAAGGCCCTGGGTCTGACCACTTGCCATCCAGTCCCTAGGCTGCCCTTGCTCACTGCAGTAATGGTTAGAGGGCCTCTGCATGCTGGCAGGTCCTGGGAAACTTTAGCTGGAGGCAGGAGGGCTAGGAGTAGAGGAGCGTACCCCGATTTAAGTGTCCTTTGCAGCTCCGGAGGCCCTGACTCTACAGAGGCAGGTGTCAGCCTTTCCCAGAGGTCCCTCCAACCCCTAGGCTTTGGGAGTCTGTAATTGATTTTGGCACGCTCCTGCCAGCTGCTCTTCCTAATTTGCATGCTTTTCAAGAGCATGGAATTCCAAGCACCAACCTGTCCTTCCTGTCCCATCCAACAAGACGAGCACCTGTTCTCCCCTTTCCTCAGAGGGGAGATGAAAACCAATGCCTGAAATCGCAGAGGTCACAATGAGGATGGGGAGGGTCTGATTGTCAAGGGAGGGCTGTGGGTGTCATGGGTAGGCCTGGGAGGCAAGGCCACCAATCTTGGGTGGTCTAGCGGTCATCCATCAGAAACAAAGGATGAGCTCAGCGATCGCAGTGGATTCAATGATAGCAGAGAGGAATCATGGATTCCAAGCCAGGTCAGGGAAGGCCCATGCCAGCTGAGCAGACTCAGGCAAGTTCCTTAACCTGTCTGTGCCTCAGTTTCTTTCTCCACAAAATAGGCTGCTGTGTGAGTGTGGTGGGGGAGGGGAGCTAATGAACACATAATTGTCAACTATTCTTAACTCCTGGAGTGCGTTCCAAAGATTTCTGATTTTTCATCCCCATTAATAAAATAATGGTTTAATACAACTCAAATGTAAGTACATCGGCATGTTATGATTTTGTAAACCGTATACATGAAAGAAACCATGTCTATAAAATCATTATTATAAAAGGATAAAATAAAATAAAATACCAACAGAAATTCTAGTATTTTCCCCATCCCAAGGAATTCCTCCTTCTCCATGGACTAATAAGTAGCTTAGATAAATTGTAGAAATCCCGCCAGGGTGGATGGGAGAGGAGAAGCTGGGGCAGTGGTGGGGGGTGGCGGCGGGCAAAGAGACACGTGGGAGTGCTAATGCAGGTGATTCAATCATTTGCGATAATCCATTTGGAACAGCAGCAGCAGCATCTAACACGGGCGTGATGACCATCCACAAATAGAAAGTGTCCAGGGAGGCAGCTGGAAGCCCCGGTTCCAAGGGCGTAGGGTGGCACCTGAATGACTTCCTCCTGCCCAGGTAACCCACCAGGCCCCACAGCACGCAGCACAGTGATCAGAGGTGCTCCTTCCCGGGGCTTGTGTCTCTGAGACAGTTTCTCTTCTTCCGGAAGCTCTCGCCGACAGCTTTCTTCTCCTCCGTCTCCCCCAGGAACAGGTTCTTGAAAATCTTTTTAGAAAATCTTCTCTTTTCACCTTTATTTATTAGTGTGTGGGGAGGGGGTGTACATGTGTGAAGTGCGTGCGTGAAGCTCAGAGGACAGTTTTCAGAAGTCAGTTCTCCCCTGTACCGTGTGGTTCCTGGGGATTGAACTCAGGTTATCAGGGTGAGCAGCAAAGGCCTTTACCTTTGGAGCCATCTCACTGGCCTCTCTGTCTCTCTGTCTGTCTCTCTGTCTCTGTCTCTCTCTGGAAACCACATCTGTCTTCGTCTCTCTTGTTGGCCCAAGAGGTCTGGGTGGAGTAGATCTCAAGTTATGGCTGCAAGAACGGCCCCTCATCCAGACTGACCAATCAGATTGTAGTGGCTGTGTCACATGTTACAAACCAGACCAATGAGAGCCTGCTCTGGGACTTGCTGTACTGCTAAGCTTGGGCGTGTGTGCTGAGGGCTGCTGTGGACAATGCCACCTGAACACATGATTCAGCTACACTGAGACTCAGTCCTGTTTGTGAAACATATTCAGTTCCCCCACCCAGTTCTTAGATGTTTAGTTTTTTCTTTAACCAAATGCACTTTTTTGTTTGTTTGTTTTTGTTTTTGGGGACAGGGTTTCCCTGTGTAGCTTTGGAGCCTGTCCTGGAACTCGCTCTGTAGATCAAGCTGGCCTCGAACTCACAGAGATCTGCCTGTCTCTGCCTCCCAAGGGCTAGGCGCCTGCTAAATGCACCTGTTTTGGCCAAAACAGCCTCATCCTCCTGTGAGTGTAATGTTCTGCCCGCTGAGCTTTCTGTTCCGACTCAGCTCACTCTCTCACACTGTCTTAGGCAGTCAGTCCTCTGCTTGGCACAGGGATCTTGACAATGTGGCCTCTTCGGGCCCCCTGCTCTGCCCTGCCTCATCAACCTGACCCCCTATTGTTAGTCTCTCCATTCCCTCATGCTCTTCCAGCCACACCGGCCTCCTGGCTGCTTTTCGGTGACAGCTGAGCACGCCTGCCACCAAGGCTTTGCCCTCGCTGTCCTTTCTGCTCATCAGCCCCCAAGCCTAAGTAATTCTCAAGGCTCCCTTCTTCATGGCTGTATCACACCAGTAAGCAAATTTGCCTACTGGCCCAAGGATGGCACCTCCTACACCCACATCGCTCCACCCCTGTAGCTTAGCACTTGGCTTTAACTCCATGGTTCTCAACCTTCCAAACACTGCGACCCTGTAATACAGTTGGTGACCCTCAACCACAAAATTATTTTTGTTGCTACTTCATAACTGTAATCTTGCTACTGTTACGAATCGTAATGTCGACATCTGATATGCGGGCTATCCGACATGAAACCCCTGTGGAAGGGTCATTTGACCCCCAAGGGGTCGCAACCCACAGGTTGAGAACCACTGCTTTCACTGCTCTTCCTGTTACCATCCACTGGCCGGCTAGCTAGGACACCCCCACAGGGCAGGCCTTTGCTGTGTCTACCGAGCCACTCCAGCGCTTAGGACCCAGCCTGACTCAGATGTGCTCATAATTGCTGGTTCAGTGAACGGGCTTCTATTCTGCTCCGTGAGGTTGAGCCCCACTGCATCCTGATCTAGGCCATAGGTGAGAGGTTAGGGCCCCTATTCTCCCTCTTCCCCTCCCTCCTCTCTGTCCTCCTTTCCCTCCTCTTCCTCCATTCCCTTCTCCACTTCCTCCCCTTCCTCCCCCTCCTTTTCTTCCTCTTCTTTGCTCCCCTTTTCCTCCCCCTTTTCTTTTCCACCTTCTCTCTCCCTTTTCCTCCTCTCCCTTTTCACCCCCTTTCCTCCCTCATCCCCTTCCTCTTCCATCTTACCAGTTTAATGGCTGGTCCCTGCCACCTGGCCTTATAATGACTTCTTGGGAGGGAGCCTACCTTCCTGTCCTCAACCTTGCCTGACCTCGAAGCAAGTCTGCAGAATGAGGGATCCAAACGGGGCTGGCGAAGAGGGAAGCAGGAGGGCCTGGTAGCTGATCAGGCAGCACCTTCCGTGACACCCAAGACCACGTGGAAGGAGCAGACAGTCAATTTGCTCCCTAATTACCAGCTTCACCGTGGACATCCTCCGAAGATGCATCTCTCCTAATTGAAACAGCAGGGTGGACTGCAGGCTCTAGGCAAGCATCCTTTGCCTCTCCTGGCAGGAGCCAGAGGCAGGCAAAGGTGTTTCATTAGAAGAGAGTTGGTGGGGAGGAGGTGGTCACAGTGCCTACTGCCTCCTGGAAGTGTGATTTGGAGACCTGCAATTTAGATGCACAACGAGACTGCTGATGGGAGATGACCTAATGCAGGAAGGAGAGGGCTCCGCACAGGGCTCCTCCTCCAGTCTGCAGACAGCCAGAGGCCTTCCTCTCCTTCCTGGAAGAGAGTATCTTGGTTCATGCATCCAGACTCGAGATCTTAGGGTTTACTGCGCATGTGGGCAGAATTCACACTACACCCCCTATATCCATATCCTCATATTCCCCTTAGTTTTCCAGATTGCAAAATGGCCAGGTAAATTTCCCAGGATCCTGTCAAGCTAGAGGTCACCAATTATGGTAGGGTAGATTTTTAAATAGATGTTGTAGGGAGGATGGGGGGGCGGAGTTCCTCTTAAGTGAAATATATGCAGATGACAAATTACTGTTTTTCATGGCTTTGTTTTTGCACCTTGTCCTGAATATGACTAGGATGGTTGAAACATAAACAAACATCTTGGGGCCGTGAGGTTGAAAGTTGTCTACTAGAAATGGGGGCATCATTCTAGATATCTCTCTAGAAGGAACCTGAATTCCTGCTCAGCGGAGCTGTTATATCACTGTGAACTATTTATCCCTAGATCTGTTTTGTTTCTGAAAAAAGGGTTTCTCTGTTTAGTTCTAGCTGTCTTGAAACTCGCTCTGTAGACCAGGCTAGCCTAGAACTCAGAGATCTGACTGCCTCTGCCTCCCGAGTGCTGGTATTAAAGGTGTGAGCCACCATGTCTGACATAGATTTTTTTTTTTAAGAATAATCTTTTTAAGCCGGGCGGTGGTGGCGCACGCCTTTAATCCCAGCACTCGGGAGGCAGAGGCAGGCGGATCTCTGTGAGTTCGAGGCCAGCCTGTTCTACAGAGTGAGATCCAGGAAAGGCGCAAAGCTACACAGAGAAACCCTGTCTCGAAAAACCAAAAAAAAAAAAAAAAAAAAAAAAAAAAAAAAAAAAAAAGAATAATCTTTTTAAATGATTAAGTCACTGCAGCTGGGTTCTATCACTAGCTAATGAACTCAAGTTCTGTGAAAGATTGATCTGGAACCAATGTATGGATTCTGGAACCCCTATATATACACTACCCGTGCACACTATTTTGCATATGATTTAGTGTGGAGAAGGCTGGCCTCTCTGAGTAAGGAGATTACACCATGGCCTGGTCACTGTTGCTTACCGCTTTGGGGCCTCTGGGAGCAAACACATGACCTGACAGGTGGTGTTTGTTTTATTGACATCCCCTTTGCTATTACTGTTAAATTAAAATTTGGTATTGCATAATAGAAAAGATAGTAGACTGTGTCCTTGCCAAGTCCTGGGGGACACTGGATTCCCACAGACTGGCTTGTCATCAATATAGATGACACTTCTCTGGGCTTTGAGACGGGCTGGGCAGAGGCCAGATGAGAAGAGAGAGAAGATGGACACAGAAAATGGACAGCAGGATGGAGAGGACTCCCTGGAGGTGGGAGGAGTCATAAGGCCAGAGGTGCCCCCTAAGCGCAGCTCGTCTTGAGAGAAGGCATGGACCGGAAAGGTACCTGGAGGCTGGGTTGGTGAGAAGCCTGAGGGGACTTTGCCTCTGTTCCCCATGGAGGGCTGAACAGTACAGCCTCCTCCGAAGACACAGGGATCATAGCCTACCAAACCCTAATAGGAGACAGAGTATGAATTCAAAACCTTTCCCCCTTGAGAACAACCAAAGGGCCTCGTCTGTGGGGGCTACCCAGCAGGATCTGAGGCCAGAGACCTCAGGGCCACCCCCGGGGCCAGGATACCAGTGGTCTGCACACTCGTTTCTTTATGGGTGTGTATCTGTGAGGCTGGGGAAGTTGTCCATGCTGCCCCGCCTCTCTGAAGAGCAGGTGGCCTTGAACTCAGCCTTCAGGCCTCCCTCACTCCACCAGGAGTTTCCCTGATTGTGCACCTTCTACCACACCCCCAAGCCCCTACCCAGAACCCCAGGCTCTGTGGCTGTTAGAGGTGTCAGGATTGAGGCTTTGGAAGCCTGATGATTGGTAGTTTTCTTCCTGCCTCAAGGAGAAATTGCTCTGATGCTGCCAAGGGCCCCTCCTCCCATGGCCAACCACTCTGAGACTCCTCCCCTTCCCCTCCTCACCTGTCCTCCTTCCCTCCTCCTCCCCCACAGTGACAGAGGTCAGGGAGACATAAACAACCCACAGTTTCCAATTAATTTTTAATTGCCACTTGAAATTCTTAATTGCAGCTGAAACACTATCTCTGATGGAGGCCTGGGGTGGGGGTAGGGTGGGGGTGACCCAGTTAGAGGTGCTGAGCCAGTAGGGGAGGGCTAGAAGGCAGCCTGGTCAGTGACCCTAGGGGCCCCTAGAGTTGCGCCTCTGCCTCTTGGGGGGCCAGAGGCCCGGGCTCCAGCCTGTTCCCTGGGCAGGAAGGCTGCAGCCGTACCATCTGTCAGTGTCTTATTACACTAGTAGAGGGTCCTGAGAAGACAGTGTGGCAAGTTCTCCTTGATCAATTAGAACCTTTTCCTGGAGCTGGGGCCAGAGTGGCCTTAGGAGCTACCCGGGAGCCCTTACAGGAGATCAGAGCAGTTCCCACAGGGCCTCAGTCCTACCCAGGAGGCCTAGACTCCTGGAGAAGCCTCGTGGTGATGGTGTGGTTGGAAGAAGGACGAGCAACTGTCCAGTCTTCCAGGAACTAAAGAATTTCCTGGCACATGGAACTTCGGGTGCTAAGTCCAGGAGAGTTCCAATAAGCCAAGCTGGTTACCCTAGGTTGGATCAGCTACCCCCACCGCCCCCCTAGCCCCCTGACACACCATCTGTTTTGGGGAAAGAGGAACGGCATTGCTCTGAGGCTCTGCAGTCTGCCTAGCCATCCAACCACAGGAGAAACCACTATTTTTGCCTACCCTGCCCCCAGCCCTGGTCTCCCCAGCTAGACTTGTGGTACTCTGCCTAGCCCTCCACATGTCACTTACTTGCTGCAGATATGGGACATGATTTCTACTCCCAGTTGCATAAATGACCCCCCTATCCCACATGGTGTAAGGCTTGACTTGGGTTTTCCCATCCTCTAGCCCAGTGCTAGCCTGGGTCACATAGTGATGGGTCACAAGGAACTGTTCGAATCAGGAAGGGCCTAGGGATGGTTCGCCTGTTCAGAGGTGGTAGGAGCTCGCCCGGGCACTGGCTGGGGTGAGGCATCCACACAAATTGCTGGGAGCAAGGCCTGCTGTAGCCCTCTGTCTGCCTACCTCCTCCAGACATGCATTTGCAAACTTTTGGTTAAGACATCTGTTTCACCATAGGCGCTAGTACCTGAGACCTGACAGCTAGAGACAACAGAAGCCTGTGCAGAACAGCTTGAAAATCTGCTGGGGTAGCGGAGCAGGTGGAGTGGGTGCTGGGGTCAGAGTGAGGCAGGGGCTGCGGCTGCGGAGCAGTCAGGAGAGGGGCCTGGCCAGGGTCAGGGACTGGAGAACCAAGAGGACTTGGGGAGGATGAGCCTTCCTGGGGAGCTGGGGAGCACTCCATGGCTAACCCTCTGTTGAGTGAATGAGTGAAGGAATTTATGAGTGAACAGGAGCCAGATTGGGGTACTAAACAGAATTTAGTAGGCTACCAGACACAGTCACCATTCTGGGCAGAGAGGGCTCTTAGGAACAGACCACAGCTGAATACCCTCCCTCTTCCATAGATGCTGCGGTCACTCCAGGGACACAGTGACTGTTCCTTTCCTTGCCTGGCTCCTCTCTGGAAGACCCCTTAACTATCACCAGCCAGCTCTATGGTAGCCCCAGAGGTCTGGATTCCAATCCAGCCCAGGAGAACAGCCTTGAGTGGGTTGGGGAGACACTGCTACGAGACAAAGGGGTTCACTTCCGCTCCTGCCTGGGCTGCTGGAACCCAAGTCTCTCTAGGTTAACTGAGTCCTGTCACTGAGTCCAAAGCCTGGGTAACTCGCTGGCCCCTGGACACAGGCTGCTCCAGCTCTCCACGCTGCCTGTGATTCTTTTGTCTGAGCAATGTGGCTGCATCCCCCGCTTGCTTGCCCCCCCCCCTCCTTCCTCTGTAAGACGGCTCCCTCTTCCCCACTTCCTTGAATCTAAGGATCTCGTGAGTCACTCCACTTTGAGCTGCCAGATGCCAGATGCAGTTGGGTTCAGAGAGGAAGCCAAATTTCCCCGTTACTTAAACAGAGCCCTGGGCTAATGGAAACCCCTAACTGGTGTCATCCCTGCATTTTTCAGGAAGGTGGGAATAGCTTCATAGATAAGGCTCTCCATCTCCCGGGTTCTGGCCTGACTGCCCTCCCCCCTCTAAGCTTGGGAAGTTTGTCTTGCTGCCAGGATGCATGGTACCAGGTCAGCTCACTGCAGACCACGGTAATGCTCAGAGTAAGTGCCTATCACCAGGCCACTCAAAGCTTTTTTGATCCAAGCCCAGGCCAACCCCCAGGGCATCATCCAAGGAGTTGCCAGGGAGAGCTTCCTCTGTCCCCAGCTCCATGCTGGTGTTGTGGGGGAGACAGGAAAAAAAAAAATAAAGAAGGTCCTCGCCTTCAAGGAATCGTCAGTCTGTTTAGAGAGAGAGAAAAAAAAAATCATACAAAATAGTGGTTCCTGTTTCTCTTCTTGGATCTCCTTCCAGACACGACCTCATTTAATTCTCACAGCTCCTCCATGTGAGTGAAGAAAACGGGTTCTGAGAGACTGACTCATCCAGGGTCATGTCTGTGGTAGTGGGCTGAGCCTTAGCCCAAGGCCATCAGGACACAAAGCCTGGCTGTGTTTTTCTTCCATCAGTCTGGGGAGGAGACAGAGACAGTTCCTAGGAGAGGGAGTCCAACAACCTCTCTCCCTGTCTTCCTCAAGAGAGATGTGGCCTCCAGGCTGTCCTGGAACACCTGCCTCAGCCTCCCCTGGGCTGGGATTGCAGGTGCACACCTCCATGACAGGCATTGCGTGTAGTTCCTACAACCCAATTCTTGGCATGCTGATGCCATGGAAGGCTCTGTTTCAGTGACCTGGTGGGAAAGCATTACAGACCAATCCTGGAAGGGTCCCCTGGAGTCCAGTTGAGAGAGAAGACACAGCAGAGGAAAGAGAAGACATCATTACACTCTCATCATTTGGCTCATGGGCGGCATCACATGCTCAGACATCTTCCTTCTCTGCTGGCTGACTGGCACCTCAAGGCTGCCAATCAGGTGCCATCCATCTGTAGCCTCGGCTCCAACACAGAAGTTGGCACATAATGCCCAGAGAAACTGCACTGAAACACTTAGCATGTGATAACCAGCCGGCCCAGATCTTGGCAGTCTAAGCTGTGGGCTAACCTCAGACAGCCTCCTGGTCTTCTAGCTAAGCAATGCTTCTAGCTGGTGAAACCTGGGGTCTCTGGCCCCCCTTCCTCTTCCACTTGATCACTTATCTCTAGGATGAAGTGGCTGCAGGCTGTTTAGTGTACGAGGGAAATATCCTGCTCTGGAAAGACATATCCCTTCCATAAACTTGCATTGTGTGTTTGATCGTCTCCCATAAAGGAAGAGATGCATCTTTCAGTTTATGTTTACAACTGTGTAACTGAGGAAAAAAATCGATTCTCTCACTCTACATTTTCTTCAGCCAGACTCTCCCTCTAACCCCTAGAATCTTTCATCTGGGCCAAAAGGCTGATACCCAGAACTTGGAGCCAGAGGCTCTTTAGGTAGGTGGGAATGGTCCCAGCTTCAGGCTGGCTAAGGGTCTGGCATCGACTGACATAGGAAGGGCCTTCTGATCCCTCTGGTTGCCAAGCTCTCAGCCAGAAGGCAGGGATTGGCTAAGAGAACATGGCATGTTCCTTCCAGGCTGTGGAGAGGAAGCAGGAGGCAGGGTCAATCTCATTGCCCTGAGCAGCCCCCAGGATTGCTGCCTCCTACACAGAGCCTTCCGAACTGCCCTGGTAAAGGTGGCTCCTCCCTCTGGTGGCCTCCCTGTGGGACTCCTGCCTGGATTGATGCTTGTCTCTTGAACTATAACATGGAGCAATGGTTGCCTGGTGGATATGGCAGTCACTCTCACTTCCATGAAAATAACTTGGCTCAAATTTTCGCTCCTCCCTTCCTCATTGTGTGACCCCAGACAAGCTGCTTAACCTTTTTGAATCTCCCTTTTTGAATGTCCCTGACTGTTACATGAAGGGCATTGGAATATAAAACTAGACCATTAGATTTAACACCAGCATCCCTGTCCCATGCTTTCTTCTCCACAGCCTTTCCCAACAGGCACTGTGTTACACCGCATCTGGCTTGGTGCACTGCAGGAGGACCTGGGGCCTGTGTCTTCTGTTGCAGTCTGTTGGCACAGACAGGAGACTCCTCAGAGCCAGCTGGACTGGTAGCACAGAATGGGCAGAGTCCGCCAGGCTGATGCATGGTCAGGGCCAGCTCTGTTCTCTCTCATCTGGGACTCCAGGCTAAAGAAATACTGTCAGCCGAACCTAATCCTGAAGGTTGTTGCCAGCACCAGGCTGGAACTCTTTGGAGTCAGAGATCATGTCTTGCCATCCATCGCCAGGGTCCCCAGTGTCCAGCAAGGGGCATTCATCATGGGCCCCAGACCCTTTGTTTTAAAGACTGGAGAGCCGATGAGAGCCATGTTAACCCAAACTATGCTGGCAGGTGCTGGACTGGGAGCCTCTGTCACAGAGATCAGCTGGCTAAACCAGACCCAGGTCAGCAGTATACTGGTCCACCTGCTCAGCCCATGGCTCAGTGGATCTCAGTCATTTGGTTCCATTCACGGAGTAGCTCTCCGAATATAAGGTGGTACAAGGTAGCCATGCTTCCTAGTCTGTATATGGGCTTAATTGTTGAACGACCTTGGACTAGGGCTAGCTGCCTTGAGACTCACTTTATTTTTATTTTATGTGTATAAGTGTTTGCCTGCATGTATATGTGTGCCATGTGTGTGTCTGAGGCTTTTGTAGGTCAGAAGGGAGATCAGATCCTCTGGAACTGAAGTAACAGATAGTTGTGAGCTGCCATGCGGGTGCTGGGAATCAAACCTGGGTCCTCTACAAGAGCAGCAATTGTTCTTAATTACTGACCCATCTCTTTGGGCCCCAAGCCTCAGTTTTGACACCTGCAGAATGGGTGTGTGTGTAGAGATTTGGACATGAAGGGTGGGGAGTCTCAATTAGGACACACTTTCTATCCAGCCCTGCCTTGTTATAAGTCAGAGTAATTGCCCTTAATATATCTCTCCCTTCCCTACTTTAAACTTTTTGATAGATTCATAAAGAAATCACCAGGAGTTATTGTGCTTTGTTTTGTTTTTGTTTTTTGAGACAGGGTCTCTCTGTGCTGTCCAAGCTAGCCTGGTACTCACTATGTAGACTAGGCTGGCCCCAATCATGAAGCAATCCTCTTACCTCTGCTTCTCCCAATGCTGGGGTGACAGACGTGAGCCACTGCACCCTGCTATTATGCTTATTCTAAAGATGAAGAAACTGAGTCAAAAAGAGGAGAACGGAGGAGGGAGGTGCCCCAGCACCGTGGGAGCAGAGAGCTCTCTCCTCTGTCGATTCACGGGCACTAACTTAGAGGGGCCGAAGGGTGGCAGTGGGGCCCAGGGGGTTGTGCAGGCTGCTACCCACCTCCCTCCTGCCCACCAGAGGCCCGCTGATCTCTCTCCTCCCTCTGCCTTTTAATTGCTTGGAAACAGAGCTGACGGCAGTGGGAACGGCTCAGCCACCGCGGGTCTCATGACTGGAGGCTTTTGTTTGTTCGCAGAATCATATTTTTACACTCCGGCTTCCGCTAATTTATGCCGCAGACCGAGCTCTCCCTCGCTGAAGATGGCGTGCTGGAGAGAGGAGAGTCGATTCCTGGCTTTATTTAGCCATCCTGGAGCCTATCAGAAGCCAAGCAGGGGATAAATGAACAACAACAAAAAGTAATAATAGCTGGGCTGGGTGTTTATTTTCTAGCGGTTTGCCTCCTCCAACGGGGCCTGCCGCGTTCCCTCAGCGCATCCGTCCGTGGAAGCTGTGCTGGGAAAATTAAGCGAGTCCTCATTTAAGATGGAGCAATCAGCCCCGCTAGACGCTGCTCAGCACCTATAGAGGCTCAGTTTGGCTCAGCTCCAAGATGAGAGGGAAGGGAGGTGGGGAGGCCTCAGAGCAGCCCCCAACACACATACACACGCACACACACACACACACACACACACACACACACACACACACACACACCCCACCTTCCACATCTCTGTATGACATGATGAACCATGCCTGCAGAGCTATAACATCCCATGGGTAAGAAGTGGTCTCCGTTGGTGGCAACCAGAGAGGGCTTCAGGAGCAGTCAGTCTGATTCATACTAGGTCAGAGGCAGGGATGAAGACGGAACTGTTATGAAAGTAGAAGGGAAGGGTGAAGGTTAGCAGTAGGCTGGGACTCCATTCTGGAGGCCAAAACCAGAGGGAAATCTCTCCTGTGCAGAGCTCTGGCCCTGCAAGTGGGATTCGGGGCAGAACACTCAGCACTGATCATAAATAAAGATCGGAGGCTTCCTCACTTGGGCAGGTGTGCCCAGATGCTCCGGAAAGGCCGGGATGTAGAGTACTGTCTTTTAATTAATAACTGAGTCAGGCCTGTGAGGGTCAAGCTCATGAACATAAGGTCATGAGAGCAGGAAGAAAGGGGGAAAGTGAGTCAGAGCTGGCACTATGCCTTAAAGCTGGCATGTATTGGGCACAGGCTAGCTCTTAACTCTTTCTTTCCCCCTCAGGACATACATGGCTATCTTGTCACCTGCTGTGTCCACCAAAGGTCCTCTTGCCAATGGGCACAGACATACTGATTATATTCACCCATCCCTGACACCCACCAGTCTCCCTTTGCTGGATCTACCCCTGCATTTATCTACCTATCCACCCCCGATACCTCTATCCACACCCAGGCACCAAGTTCATGCCTACACAAGAGCAAGTTGGGCAGTGGAGGTAGTGAGAGGTTCACCAGCAGTCAGCAGGCAGCCGGAAAGGACTTTAAAGATGGCATCAGCCTAGAGAAAGTACCGAGGGCCTGACTGCTAGACTTGGAGACTTGGGAAGCGGCTGTGTGAGCTGGGTGCTAAGCAGATTCATCTTCCTGTGGCAGACGCATGTACCAAGCTCACGGGGACTGATATTTATATACGCACCCGATGCCAATTTATTAATTTATAATAAGATGCTACTCAAGTGCAGCGGATGTTTGTCTTGGCAGCACAGCCTCTCTCCCAGTAGGCAGGCTACACGGGAGGTGAATTACCATCAAAATGCTGGGTTAGAGATTTGCAAGAGCTAGAACTTCCGAGGGCCCTGGATGCTGGTATACTCCTAGCTCTGGCGTCTCTCTCTAGGGAGAAAAAGCTCCTGGTGGGACTTGAAGCAGAGGGCTGGGGATCTGCTATCTATCCGATAGGTTATATATCCTGTGGAGGTCCAGTTCTGCCTCTACCTCCATTGGCTCAGGGATCAAGAAGCAGAGGTCCTCGTTGCCCATTTTTTACACAGCCTGTGAATGAAGAATGGTTTTTACATTTTTAAGTGATTGAAGGAAAAGTCGAAAGAAGACTAATATTTCTTGACGTACGATAATTTTATGGCATTCAAATTTCAATGCCCCCAAATAAAGTTTTATGGTATACAGGCACATGTCATCTCTGGAAGATTGATGAAGCCATTGCCGAATTGAGTCATTGCCACAGACTCTTTAGTTTGGGACGTCTAAAATCCCGACTTCTCTGGCTTTTACAGGATTTTGTTGACCTTGGTCCAGGCCAGTGCCTCCTCTTCTGTAGCCTTTATGCCTTTAGGGGATGGATGCCACTCTCCAGCTTTGAGGCTGTCCAGTGATCACCCAGACCATGGGTGCTGCCCAAGTTAAACTAGAGATGGATTTTAGGTGACCTCTAGATTTATATGCACCTCTTGTGCCGCATAAACCACCACTCAAGGATGTCATCAGCTCAGCCTGCAGCTGGCACACAATGGTACCTCCATACACTGACGGTGTAAACACTTGCTTCCGTCTTCCTCTCCATTTATCTCCAGTGTGCCATCCTCCGTTTGCCGAGCCACCCTCCTTGTTTACTAAAGGGCCTCCCACCTCCCACCTCTTGAAAACATCCTCAAGCCATCTGTGCTAATCAGGTAGGGAGTGGGGATGTGGGCATTCCTGTGTGTATACCTGGATGTGTGGACATGCATTTAAACCTTCAGTGGAGAGGAAAGCCTGGAGAGATAGGATGGGCACAGTCCTTGCAGGTGGAGGTTGGGGGACCCTGGGTAGGGTGGTCCACTTTCAGGAAGAATTTTCACTAAAATTTACAGTAAAACTGCAACCCTGTGGCCTTCTGGAGCTTTGGGACTACAGAGCAGCGAGGCACCATCATCTGGCATTCTTAAGAGGCAGCTGTGTGGGAGAGAGAGAAAAAAAGAGAGAGAGAGAGAGAGAGAGAAGAGCAAGCGAGGGAGGGAAAAAAGGGGAGCGGCACCAAAGAGAGGAGCTAGGAGCCCAGGGGAGGGAAGAGAGTGGAGACAGCATTCCAGCTATAGTGGCTCGGGGCTACTGAGTCATTCCTACAGGGCTGTTTGGTCCTGAGTCTGAATGTGAAGACAAGCTTGTCTGGGAGGGTCCAGGGGTGCTGTGGGCACAGCTGGGCACGCAGGCAGCCAGCATCCAGGGTGTGCCCAGCTGGGGACTCTTGGCTCAAGTTTCCCTGGAGAGCAAGGGGGGATCTGATGGATTCTGTCCAAGCTTCAGTGGCTCTCAGGGTGACAAACCTTCAAATATGGAGAAGTCCCTCTGCATCAGGCCTGGGACCCAGCAACACTCCCACCCACCTCAGATGGCTCTCACTGGCTAGGGACATTAGGCTCCCAGGTTGGGCATGGCAAAGCACACAGAGGTGCCTGTACACGAGGGCCATGAATCCTAGTGTGTGAGATCCTAGCTTCAGGGGTAGGTGCCTACTCCAAACTGCCAGGAACAAACAGGCATGTCCTGGTGATTTCATACCTGCCAGACTCAGCCAGGATCCCTAACACCCAGGGCCAAAGGCTGAAAGGAAATAGAGAGAAGCTAATTTCCACAGTGGGAGGTCTGCTGGGGTGGGGGAGCCTCGACTTTCCTGCAGTTTGTAGACTTTTAACTCCAGTTCCACCTACCCTCCGGTTTCATGGACAGAGAACAGAGGCATGGGGCCAGAAATTGCTGAGAACGAGTGCGGGGATTCTAGCTAGACTCTACAGCTTCCATCGATACAGAGAGGCAGCATACCCTAACTCTGCCTCAGGCTCTGGTATCAGACAAGAGTCCATTGTCTACCTCCCTTCTTGGGCAGTGTGAGTCACAATCTCTGGGAGTTCAGAAAGCCACTCGAGAATGCAGCTCGTTTCCGTGGAATGCCTCCCTAGCATGCACAAGGCCCTGGTTTAGGTAGGCAGCACATAAACTGGGAGTGGGAGCCGGGCGGTGGTGGCGCACGCCTTTAATCCCAGCACTCGGGAGGCAGAGCCAGGCGGATATCTGTGAGTTCGAGGCCAGCCTGGTCTCCAAAGCGAGTTCCAGGAAAGGCACAAAGCTACACAGAGAAACCCTGTCTTGAAAAAACCAAAAAAAAAAAAAAAAAAAAAAAACTGGGAGTGGGGGCTATGGCTTGTGATCCCATCACTCAGCAAGCAGAAGCCGGAGGTTGGGAAACTCAAGGTCAACTTTGGCTAAAATAAGTCTGAGGACAGCCCAGGGTTACAGGAGGCACTGTCTCAAAAACCCAAAGTTCAATTCGGAATTGATCCTGTAAGCCAATTTAAGGAGTGAAAGGGACTCCTTGTAAGTAGCCTGGCACACAATAGGTGGTGAAAGTATATTAATTAAACAGGCAACAAGAAAACTTTGGGGCATAGATCCTGGGGCTGGAGAATCGAGCAAACCTCTATGTAGGAGACACCTGCTTTGTATGGAAGGAGAAGGACCATTGCCGCATATAAAGTCCAGTGCTCAGGAGTGATAAGGCCAAAAGTGGCAGGCGTGGTTCTTCACCAGGTTGACAGAAGGGGAGGGAGAACATTCTAGAACATTCCAGGCAGAGGGCTTTAGCCTAGGCCAAAGCAGAGAGGTGTAAGATCTTCTCAGATGGGCAGTCACAACAGAGCTCTCCCTGTCAATGCAAGGCCCGTAGTTCTCCAGCACCCTCCCTCCAGTGGGAACCCTGGGGAAGCCGACTGGCTCAATATTTGCTAACGCCAAACACCATTTTGCCTCATCAAATTTCCTGATGGAAAAAATGATTCTGTAATGAGGCCCCAAGTTAAATAGACTTGGTGTTTGGAATTATCTGGCCTCATTCTTTGCCAGGATAGATAGGAATTCTCAAGATAGAAGGATGAGGAGGTTTAGCTCGGTATGTACATGCAAGGAGGCTCCTTTAGTGTACACACACACACACACACACACACACACACACACACATACACACACCCCAGTTCTGATGTTTTCCCAGACCATTGCTCTGCTTCTACCAACCTTCCAGTTGCCGGAAAAAGTTAGACTGGGGGCCAAGGACCGTGAATGACCCCAGCCTACTCTTGGCCCCTTTCTACTCCTCCATCCTAGGTTAGGAGGGAGATGTAACCGCGCCTTTATCTGTGCTCATTTGCTGAGCCCAAAGAACTGTAGGTAGCACCTCTGACCCTACTCAGTGACCGGGAGGGACACTCTTAATTTCCTCTGTGGCCAGAAGCCAGGAGACGGTAGCCCTGGCATGCTTTAGTCAGAGGGGCCTGTGGAACTGAATAATGCCTCAGTGGGCTCCATGGAGATGTAATTGGGTCTGACAGACCTTGACTAATCTGTGTTTGTCTTATTCAGACTCCTATAATTCTCGCTCCTGCCTGCTCAACCACCTGCATGCAGCCTTGGGCACTACCTCAGCTAAGACAGATTCAAGAAGGGAGGATGGAAGGCAGGGACAGGCCTCAAGACTCAGTCCCAGGGCCAGAGGAAGATGATATATTAGACGCACAGGTCTAGAATTAAATTTGGGAAATCAGAACTCTGCTTATGTCTGTCATCCTGCCTTTCCTGCCCCTCCCAGTCCCAAACCTCTGTGGATGGTTGAGCATGTTCTCTGCTCAGGGTCAGAAGGCAGGGTGTCACTCAGCCAGTAGTTGCTGGCTGGCACTCGCCCCCTGTCATCTCATGGGATAGGCTGCGTTTGGCTGCTGCGATGTGCAGATTATGTCTGGGGGTGAATGTGCAATGTCACAGGTACAGGGACGAGAGTGGGAGAAAGGCTATGCTTGCTTAGCTCCAGTGACCCCCACCAGTGCTGTTCTTCAATGTTGGAGACAGTGTCCTCTTTCCATTGGCCTGCCTATCTTGCTAAGGAAGGAGTCAGGCATGTCCTGTGTGCCTAGACTCTAGCCCCAGTGCTCTGGAGACAGGGCTTGCCAGTGGAAAGTCAGTTCCAGGGCTCTGGACTAGGTGGGCAGGTGTGTTTCCTCCTATGGGTATTGGGCAATTAGATAGCTGTTTTGAGGGACTAGAGGATAATCTGTGTAGTGGTGAGGTGTATCAGTGGGGGCAAAGCTGGAGGAGGAGGAGGAGGAGGAGGAGGAGGAGGAGGAGGAGGAGGAGGAGGGGTCTTTGGATAAGAAGAGGGCATCATACCTGTGAGATGCTGCCAATCAAAACTTATAGGCCAAGAGAACTGTTCACATTTCCTAGGGACTTAATGGGGAGCCAGGCTCTGATCCAGGGCATGTACATGGCTAAATTTACTTAAAACAATCAAGGCTCAGAGAAGTCAAACAACCCGAAGTCCAGGGTCACCCAGCCCACAGAATAAATGGTGAAGTTAGGATCTGAACCCAAGATGAGTTGGCTCCAGAGACCACACTTATAACTGCTCTGCACGAAGTCACCGGTCTGCAGCCAGGGTCTGGTGCAGGAGGCTGGTGTGGCACACTGTGGGGAAGGAACTGCAAAGGGACTTAAACTTTGAGAGTGGGTCTGATACAACAGGAGTAGTGACAGCTTCGGAATGTCACTTGGACCCTTGCCTCACTGATACAGCTACAAGCTCCAGCTCCTGCGAGCCCAGAGGTGCAGGAGGGATGCTGAAGATGATATGAGGAGCTTGCCCAGCCCTTCTGCCGTTTTGGCAATGGAGTTTCCTTAGGGGGCCTAGCTGTGTTCCAAGCCTGCGTAGCTAGCATCCTTTCTGAGACTGAAACTTTTAGAGCCTAGGAAACGGCCCCTTCCCTGCAGGCAACCCTGAATGGGAGTTGCCCAGTGGCAGCCAGGGGGCTCCATGCTGGCCTCTAGGGAGGCTCTAAGGAATAAAGGAGATGATAGCGTCAAGGACTCAGACACACACACACACACACACACGCACACGCACACGCACACGCACACGCACACGCACACACACACACACACACACACACACACACACACACAACAAGGGAGGTTTGGGGCTTAGCAGCCTCCCTTCCATCCCACTTCATGCCCCTGGCCTTCTCCACCATTTGTCTTTGTGATCTACTGATATCCCTTTGGGGCCTAATTGGTTCAAATTGAGTTTCCATTACTTTCCAGCTCAAAAACCCTAAAAGGTAGTACCTCTCAGAGCTGGAGGAAACAGGACCCTTGGGAACATCTAGCAAAGTGAGTGTAGAGCAGAGAGGCCCCTGATGAACATCCACTCAGCTGCCCCAGGATAAGAGGCTCCTGGTACACTCTATATCCAACCCTCATCTGGAATGCCTGGGCCAGGGATGGATGGGGCAGTCCAGGCCCTGGCAAGAGAGGCACACCCACAGACAGTGAACACCACGGCATGTGGCCCTGCTTGTTAGAGCCTGTGCCTGTCCCCACCGTGGGAAAGAGCCTGCTCCATCTTTGTGGCCATGCCAGGCTGACTCAGGCACAGCAAATACCATTTCTTGGTTTTCCTGTATCCGTCTAGGGTCTAGACTGAAAAATCACCAGCAGAACAGCAAGCCCTCAGCCCCGAAGGATCATCACTGACCTACCTTTCCCGGGAGCTGTCCCTCCCAAGCTGTCAGCTGAGGTTTCCTCTGGTGACTGTAGCCTGGATATCAGTGCTGATGTCAGCAACTGCCTGCTCCAAGCCAAGGGACCAGTGGTTCAGCTATGTCTTCCTTTTCCTCTCTCTGTCTCACACTGTAATATACGCCGTGTTGCTAAATTGTTTTGTGTTGTATGGGTTTGCTGAGAAGGTGGCTCTGGAAGCGGGGTGGATACCCCCATTTTAGAGCCCAGTGTGCTTGCATTGGTGTTCTCCAAGACTCCTTATCTAGGGATGGGCTGGCCCCACTAACTCTGGGACGGGGAGGGAAGAGAACAGATGAACAGCCCAAGAGCAGAAACACTGTCCTTAAAAAGGGCTAGAAGATAGAACCATTTCCATCAGCGCTTACTATTATTTATCCCATGGTATAAAACTGCCTACGGTGGGACTGGTAAGGTAGAAGCTCATCCATGGAAAGAAAGCTCAACTGGAAGTTGACGGCCTCAACGTCTCCAGCTGGTCTCTGGGGTTGCTTTGCGTGCCTGATTTGATGGTGTTTTGCTGTTTGCTGCTTCTACCTGGTACTTGCTATTCATTCTTTCAGTGTCACTTGCTGTATACTTAATAAATTCACAGCCGGGCGGTGGTGGTGGCGGCAGCGCACACCTTTAATCCCAGCACTCGGGAGGCAGAGGCAGGCAGATCTCTGTGAGTTCGAGGCCAGCCTGGTCTACAGAGTGAGTTCCAGGACAGGCACCAAAACTACACAGAGAAACCCTGTCTCGAAAAACCAAAATAAAATAAAAAATAAATAATAAATAAATAAATTCACACATTCAAAACCCAAAACATGGCTACTGTAGATCGTTCTTTGGAATGTAAAGAACACACACCCCGCTCTGCTCTGATGTCTGTTTGATTTCTCATGGTGTATTATGTGTTCCTTGACCCCAGACAGCAGTCTTTCTAGGTTAGATGCTAGAGCCCAAATGGTCAGTGGCTACATCTGACCTGCACAGACAAGCTTCCTTTTCCCCTGTGCTGCCCGGGCTAGAGGGCCCTGCCTGTGGCCTTCCTGAGAGTGAAGGCCCAGTAACACCAACCACTACCAGGAGCTACATTTTCCAAACGTAAAGGAAATGTCATTCCCTCCAGAACAAAGTCCTTAGGACTGACCCCCACCACACACACACACAGGGGCTGCTCATGAGCTGATAGAAAGGTGAACCAGGAGAAGAAGATCCTGGAGAGGCCCATAACCAAAAGAGAAGGGCCCTCCAAAGAGCCCTCATGGCACACCCCAGCCTTCCTGGTTGAGGAGAGGAGGTTCCTGGCATACAACGCTCAAAGAAGCCTGTGCCATGCTCAGGTCAGGGTCTGGCTCAAACCAACCTCAGAACTGTCCTCTAGGAATAAGCTCTGGAAGTAAATCAGGTGCCTCAGGGCTCCAGGCTCCCCCTAGCACCTATCAGGAATGGAATTCCCTGTAGTACCAGCTTGGCCTCCGGGGAGCGCTGTTTTCTGCCCTGTAACTGCTCCACAGAACAGGCTCAGATGCTCTCAGCTGCGTTTCTATGCTTCTGTCTCTCTGCTTTCCATTTGCCTCTCTCTGGATTTCTTCTTCTTCTTCTTCTTCTTCTTCTTCTTCTTCTTCTTCTTCTTCTTCTTCTTCTTCTTCTTCTTCTTCTTCTTCTTCTTCTTCTTCTCCCTCTCCTTCTCCTCCCCCTCCCCTTCTCCCCTCCCCTTCCCTTCCTCCCCCTCCTCCTCCTCTTTCTTCTCTTCCTCCTGGACCGATGAAATCCCCGCCTTCCTGCCGTCAATTCAACTTCTCCCTTTTCCCAGCTTCTATTTTGGCTCCCCCTCCCTCTCTCTCAGCTCTGACTGTCTGCCAATGAGCTCCATCACCTGATAGATCTGTCTGAGATATATCTGTCCAAGAAAACTCTCTCTTTGGTTCACTGTCAAGGCCATCACCCAGTTCAGACTTCTAGTGGCCTTGGTCTTAAACTGCTACAGAACCTTCCAAGTGGTTCTGCTCTCTTACTTGACAACACTGCCAAAAGTATTTTCTCACACCCTGCTTCTTGCTTTCTCTCCCAGATCAAGGCCAAGTGCAGTTCCCCGGGGCCGTCACTGCAAACCACCCCTCTTGCTGATGTGTGCCCTTCCTCTGTCAGGCTTCCCCAGCAAGGGTAGGTGCAAAGAACAGGTGACCCATGGCCTACAGGAGACAGGGGGTCTTCAGCTTTGGCCCTAGATCCCCCAGTTTGAGAACATGCCACAGACCTAACTAGAGTGTATCTTGGGCTGGTGGAGGCTGGAGACTGAGTCAGCCCGGGAAGACAGTAGAGCTTCTGATGTTTGTGGGCAGGGTCAAGTTGATGCAGCTGCGTGGGGTGACACAGGGGACACTTGCTCAGACTACCTTAGAGCTGTCACTAAAGGGTTTCCTGTGGATCCTGGCCATCAGGTGTAAAGCCCTTATGTTGGCATCACACCAAAAATGATGTGTGCTTACTGACCCACCCCTGTGGACTTTGCACGGAATACTGGACCCTAACAGGCAACAAAGTATTCATGACCCCTGTGTTCAATTGAATCATATGAAATTGGCCATTTTGTAGATCAAACACTGTCAAATACTGGAAAGTTTTTTGTGATTTACCTCATTATTTGAGAAGCCCGAAAGTGTGTATGTCGGAGAGTGGGGAGTAGATCGGTAAAGAGGCCCATGGCAGGATACTGTGACAAGCTTAATGGGACTCAGTGCAGGGAGCTATGGAAATCCCAAGGAAAGGAGGGGCCTGAGCCAGGGCATCTAGCTTTCCGTAGGAAATGACATCAGTAAGAGATGAAGGATGGACAGGGTAGCCAGGCAAGTATGGGAGCAGAGGGAGAGAGGAAGAGAGCCAGAGGACGTGAGACTGTCTGGGGCAGGGAGAAAGAGCACCTGGAAAGGTTCAGCTATGGAAGAGAACCCAGCATACTGAAGACCTGAATGAAGTACAGAGGGGCCAATGTTTAAATTCAAGGAGACAGGAAGACAAACACGGTATGCACTCACTCATAAGTGGACATTAGACGCAAAGCCAAGGATAAACAGGCTGCAATCCACAACCCCAGAGAAGCTAGGTAAAAAGGAGGACCCTAAGAGGGACATGCATGGAGGGCCCCAGGAAGGGGAAATAGTTAAGATCTACTGGGTAAACTGGGAGGGGGGAGTTGGGGAGGGGAACATGAGGGCTCCAGATGGCCAAGTTGGAGGACAGACAGAGAGGGAGAGCAAAGAAAGAGTTATCCTGATAGAGGGAGTCATTATGGGTCAGGGAGAAATCTGGTGCTAGGGAAATTCCCAAGAATCCACAAGAATGACCCCAGCTGACTCCTAGCAACAGTGGAGAGGGTTCCTGAGCTAGTCTTCACCTGTAATCAGATTGGTGACTACCCTAATTGTCATCATAGAACCTGCATCCGGTAACTGATGGAAGCAGATGCAGTGATCCACAGCCAAGCACTGGACTGAGCTCCTGGAGATCAGTTGAAGAGAGGGAGGAGGGATCGTATGAGCAAGGGGGTCATCAAGATCATGATGGGGAAAACCACAGAGACAGCTGACCCAAGTTAGTAGGAGCTCACAGACTCTGGACTGACATCTGGGGAACCTTCATGGGACTGAACTAGGCCCTCTGAATGTGGGTGATAGTTCTGTGGCTTGATCTGTTTGTGGGGCCCCTGGCAGTGGGACCAGGACTTATCCCAGGTGCATGAACTGGCTTTTTTTTTTTTTTTTTTTTTTTTTTTTTTTTTTTTTGGTTTTTCGAGACAGGGTTTCTCTGTGTAGCTTTGCGCCTTTCCTGGAACTCACTTGGTAGCCCAGGCTGGCCTCGAACTCACAGAGATCCGCCTGGCTCTGCCTCCCGAGTGCTGGGATTACAGGCGTGCGCCACCACCGCCCGGCTAATGAACTGGCTTTTTGAAGCCAATTCCCTATGGTGGGATACCTTTCTCAGCCTTGATGTAGTGGGGAGGGGCTAGGCCCTGCATCAACTTGGTATGCCAGACTTTGTTGACTATCCAAGGGAGGCCTCTGAGGAGTGGATGGGGGATGGGCGGGGGGAACTGGAGGAGGGGAATGAGGGGGAACTGAGGTTGATATGTAAATTAAAGAAATGTTTTTAATAAATAAAAAAATAAATTCAGGGAGATGAGTGAGAAGGAACTTGGCAGGATAATAAAGAGCACCAGGTGGCGGTAAGGATGTTGGATTAGACTTCATCTTCAGTGTGTGTGGTGGTGGGCAGGGCTGTAGGCCAGAGGCCAATCTTGAGTACCGTTCTTCCGGTGCTGTCAACCCTGATTTTTGAGACAGGGTCATTTCATTGGCCTAGAACTCACCAAGTATGCAGGCTAGCCAGGCCAGAAGCCCCAGGGATCTGCTTGACTCTGTCTTTCCGTAGCTGGGATTATAAACATGGGCCTCCATATTTGGCTTTAAAACAAAACAAAACAAAAAGTTATGTTCTAGGGACTGAACTTAGGTTCATGGGCTTGCACAGTGAACACTTGACCAACTGAGCTGTCTCTTGAACCCTGAGATTTCACTGGAAGGTGATGGAGAGCCATTAAACATTTTAACAGTGAGGAGAATGAAAGAAAGCTTCCAGAGCGAGGGGAACAGATGGAGGAGGTAGACACTCCAGGATGAGGGGGTGTTTAGAAGGCTCTCGGGCTCAGAGATGGTGCTGAGTTGGATGTGGTCTCTGTGGTGGCAAGAATGAGTGAGTAGGGGTGGCTGGAAGTCTTTGGGCCAGAGGGTTAGAGCACTCAGCCTTCAGGCCATGCCTGCGCTCCCACAGTTCTCCTTTGGGGATTCTGCAATGTCCCCATGCATTCTGGTCTGTTGTCAGAGGACGGGACGTCTTGGGGCTGGGAAAGTAACTCAGTGGGTCAAGTGCTTGTCATGAAAGTATGAAAGACCTGAGTTTGGATCCCCAACACCCACGAGGCAGGCAGATGCAGCGGTACACATCTGTCTGTAATCCTAACTAGAGGAAAAGGCAGGCAGAGTCCTAGGGCTGTCTGGCTAGCCAGCCTAGCAGACCCAGCGAGCTTCAGGTCCAGTGAGAGATTTTGCTTCAAAACACAATGTGATAAGCAATTGAGATAAAACATCCAGTACCAGTCTCTGGCCTCCACACATACGCACATACACCCTTACATATGTGCACACGTGAGCAACATACATGCCAAAAAATTTAAAAAGAGAAGAAAGTGTGTGTGTGTGTGTGTGTGTGTGTGTGTGTGTGTGTGTGTGTGTGTGTGTGTGTGTGTGCTGTAACAAAACGGGCCTGGGCTCCACAGGACTCAGCCTCCAGGCTCATTCTCTCATTACCTCCCTTCCTCCTTGAAGTCCCTAGTCCAGCTTCAGCCTTTGATCTCTGCCTCTTGTGGGCTTACGCTGAGATGCTGAAGATGGGTTTCACGGTCCTTGCTACCTTTGCAAGCCATGTCTTATGCTTCTGCTTTTTCAGTCAGGGCTTCTGATCCTGTGCTCCAGTTTTCCCTGAGGAGGAGTTCTAAGCCTCCCCGTGGCCTCCCCTGTCTAACGTAGCCATGTCTATACTTTTGAGTGCCCATTGCCTCCAGAGAACTCTCTATCTTTCTATCTCCGACCCGAGCTGTGGTATCAAGTCTAAGGGTCCAGGCTGTGGCTCTGTGTTCCCAAGGGTGAGTTCTAATGCCAGCTCCCCTTAGGCATGTTCCCTCAGAGTCACAGTTCCTTCCTCCATGCTTGGTCCAAGTGAGAGTAAATATTTCCTTTAAAATGCCAGGGATCTGTGGGAGAGGCCTGTCTGTGCGGCAGAAGCCTCTGTAAGAGGGTAGGCAGGACCACGTTTCCTGGCCAGCCCTCTCCCACTCAATCTTAGATTTCTGCCTTCCAGCATTAGTAGAAGACAGACTCAGGCCTGTGGAGCAATCTAGGTGAAGCCATGAAGGAGGATGGAGAACACTGAGGCTGACGTTGAGGCTGAGGAACAGGACTGGGGGAGCTGATAAGGATGCAGGGCTTCCAGCCCCCTTGGTCATCTGTGACAACGGGGTTGAAAGGTCAGCTGATCCAAACAAGGAGTTCAGTGGCTTACCCAACAAGGACCGGCTCCAGGTGCTATGAATCAGGCCTGCTTTCCCACCGTCAGCTTCCCATGATTCTTGCGAGAGGCAGCAGTTTCTGTGTGTGCCTTGTCAGTGGTTTTAGTCGATGCAACATCATTATTCATGCCTCCCAGATGTCTGTCTCTTGAATCTCAAATGCAAAAATGGTTCAAATGGCCTTTCTTAGGGCTGGTGAGATGGCTCAGCACCTGTCACCTGCCTGGCCACATAAGTTCAGTCCCTAGGATCTAGTCAGTGGAAGGAGAGAACTGACTCCTGCTAGGTGTCCATTGACTTTCACATGTGTGTTACCACATATGTGCATAGGTACCCCCCACCCCCGGCATACAAAATAAATAAATAAATAAATAAATAAAATAAAATAAAATAAAATAAAATAAAATAATATAAAATAAAATAATATAATATAATATAATATAAATTTAAAACAAACCAATACCCCTTCCTGAAATAATTGGCAAGGGAAGGGAGAGCTGTAGCTTTCTGGAAGATGATTGTATGTGCACATGATCTGGACCTCAGCTGTGTCCAGCCTTTCAACCTGGCAGCATCTTGTTTTCATCTGCAACGTTCTCTCAAGACACACACACACACACACACACACACTGCACGATGTTTTCAAATAAATTTAGGGTTTGGTGTGGGACCATATTCTGAGCTATCTTTAGCTGCGTGTGGTCCTTGGTCCACAGGCTAGCCACAGAATGCTAGGTTCTGTGAATGGAAGAAGTGTCTGGAGGAGGGTGAGGGCTGGGTAAGCGATCGACAATATCCACAGTGGTGAGCTGGAAACTCCTCTTGACGTTTTCCCTCATTGCTTGGAAAGAAAAAGGTGATTTTTTTTTTAACAGTAAGGAAGCAAGGGATGAGAGTCACGGCAGGTGGGGCTGAACCGGACGTGTGGCCTCAGTTCTTCCACCCGACTTTTCTGCTGCTCACAGCACTTTTCTGTCCCTTGTCTTGTCCAATCATCATAATGACCCTGTGACAAGGCAGGGAGGTGATTAGTGCTTCCACTTGACAGTCGAGGAAGAGGAGATACCAAGAGCAAAAGTGACGTTTAGGAGAGCCTGTCCAGCACCCCTCTCAGCCACACCACCTGACACACCAGTGTGTGATACCATGTATTTTTAGGTTCCTAAAGAAAGAAGTTCATAAGTTTCATTGTCCCAGGGGGTTGGCTATGGAGTCCAGTGGCCAGGGACCCAGAAAACATCTAAGATATCCGGGACATCCCCCTCCCCCACCTCTGACATTTGCCTTATGGACCTAGATACAAAGACTAGCTTCCAAACCTGTAACACAGGTCTTTCCCTCGGGGTATTTCTTAAATAACCTTGCTTCTTCCCAGTGTGGCAGCAGAGCTTGGTTCCAGCTGGTCCTCCCATATCTGTTTCCTTTCATCTTTCTTTTTGGCATAAGGCTAAATAGTTTTTTTTCTTTGTGTGTGTGTGTGTGTGTGTGTGTGTGTGTGTGTGTGTGTGTGTGTGTGTTGTGTGTAGGGGTGTGTGTGTGTGTGTGTGTGTGTAGATAGGTGTGTGTGTGTGTGTAGGTGTGTGTGTGGGGGGGTGTGGGTGTGTGTGTGTAGGGGTGTGTGTGCTGTGTGTGTGTGTGTTATGTGTAGGTGTGTGTGTGGGGGGGTGTGGGTGTGTGTGTATGTGTGTGGGTGTGGGTGCATTTGTGCCACGCTGTCATGTATTGGTTAGAGGATACCTTTGGGAGTCAGTTTTCATCTTCCATTGTGGGTTTGGGTCCTAGGTCCATCTTGCCTCTTTAAATTCAAACTGCTCCCCTCAGACACAAACTCTGGGATGTACTCTGGTCTTTCCCCACAGATGTTTTCCCAAATCATCCATTGCAGGCACACAGTCTTCTGCTTCAATTCCCCAGCCCAGCCTCTAGTCTAGAAAACACAAGCAGTTTATTTGGTGTTTTCCCCTGGAAGACTCCAGCACCTCTAGATCCTTTCTCAGTGTTTTAGGATTATTTTTTCATTTGCAAATAACAGAAGCAGGAAACATGATCCAAATGAGCTTTAAAAGAGAATTTCACAGAAAATTCCAGACCTAGATCACACTGCTCTGAGAACATAGGCACATGTACATAACTCAGTCACATGTCAACTCTTAGATTTTCATTCCTCAGTACTGGCTTTGTTCAGGCAGATCTTTATCAGACCTTAAGCAGAGGGCTACAGTAAGTACAAGCATCTTCAGCAGAAAGAGAAACGCCCCTTTGTTCTAACAAAGTAGACCAGAGGGGCTGGAGAGATGGCAGTCAGTCAAGTGTTTGTCATGGGAACTTGAATTCAATCTCCAGCACTCATGTAAAAGCCAGAGCAGTGTTTTGCACCCAAGGCCAACTCTGGGAACATGGAGACAGGAAGATACTCAGGGCTAGCCAGTCTAGTTGAATCAGAGAGGTCCAGGTTCAATGCGTGTCCTTTTCTCAAATATGATGGTGGAAGACTGAAAAAAATACGCTCACATAGGTGCATACAGACCTGAACATGCACACACACATACACACACACACACACACACACACACACACACACACACACACACACACACCAGATCTGAGCCCCAGTGGCTCAAATGATATCACATGATCATCCTAGTCAACCACAATGGCCAGGGGAGTGGATATTGTGATTGGCCAACTGTAGCCACACAGTGGGATGGTTATCTAAGAAAGCAGAGGGGTGTTGCACCCAGGGGAAAGTGTCCTTACTGAGTGAAGGGGAACTGGTCAGGTTAGGAGGATAGATACGCATTGAATGCATGCTGGGTTTGCATTACTTCACCCGCATGACTGCCATTTTCTCCTCTGTTGCCTTTTCCAGGGCCTGTGACAAGGTTCAAGTCCCTCCCAGCTCATATGAAAAAAACCTGTGCTCCATCCTAGGCTAGAACACACCCTTCCTCTCGTCCACTCTTTAGCCTCACCAACCCACCCTCTCCTTTGTCTCCAGAGCTTGGGCTGTAACATGGAGCTTGCCCTGCAGCTAGCTCTCTACTGCCCTGCCCTTCACACCTGCCTTTCTCCCTCACGTCCCCTCTACACCGCTGCTCGCTCACTCTCTAGATCAAGCATCCTCTCTGGGACTGGGGATGTAGCTCAGTTGGTAGAGTACTTGCCTAGCCAGCACAGAGCCTTGGGTTTGAGTCTCAATAACGCATAAACCAGAAGTACTAGTGCATTTCCGTAATCTCATTACTCAGAAGGTGGATGCAGAGGATCAGGGGTTCAAACCTGGTTTTAGCCACAAGTTCAAGACTAGCTTGAGCTATATGAGCTCCCTCCCCCCCTTCCCCTTTTCTTTTAGATTCTGAGCTCCTCAAGGACAGAGATGTTTAGGTCATGGTCACTGACTAAAACACCACTTCTCAAGGAGTTTGCCTTTTGTGTGCCCCCCTCCCCCCTTCCCGACTCCAACCTTACTGCAATGCCAAGTCCTCTAGAATCCCACAGGTTTGGGGGGAGATCACAGGCTTAAAGGGGCATGAAGGCTGGCTAGATGCATTCCCAATTAATTCAGTAGATGCTTAATGAATATTTTATGTGCCAAGCACTAAGATAAGCGATGGAACTACGGAAGTGATTCAGGCATGTCCTGGAAGTCACTGTGTGATGGAGAGACGAAGCCATCTAAGGGGGCTGCTCTTCCCTCGGTCTCTCTCCAGTTCCTCCCCTCCCACCTGACACATAGTCAATGCCTAATAAACAGTTGCTGAACAAATAAATGAATAAATGAGTGAGTGAGGAAGCTAATGCCATGTAGGGGAGAGATAAGGTGCTGCTGGGGTGTGGGGGAGGGAGAGATTGCCGGGGAAGGATCATTTCATCATTTCTTATTTACTGAGGCATGGTGCCAGCTTCTGGAATTCTGTGAAGGGCCATTTGTCTCCTGTTCTCAGAGATTCCCACAGCCTGGGGGATGAGACCAGATGAGAAAAATCAATGCTCATAAAGATAGGGTGGGAATTACCGAGCATAGATATACTGAGAGCTGTGGTCGGAGAGGGGCAGAGGAGGAAGGAGAGAAGGTTATGAATTTATTGGCTGGTCAATTGGTGTGCTTTAGAATGTGAGCTGTATGTTCTCAGGCCTTTCCTCAGCTTTCAATGGGAGCCCTAAGGAAATATGACTCCAGTTGCTCAAAGAAGATTATGATCAATATAGGAGAAGGCAAGCCATGGACACCATAGGGTTAAATATCTGGTGACAAAAATTCATGACAAAAGAAGTCATATAATAATAATAATAACAACAACAACAGCCCTTAGATTTATCATGGGCCCAGTTGGTCAGGGAGGGCTCCTGGAGTAAGGACTCCCTTGAGACTAGACATCTCTTAAGGTCTCTAGTGGGAGGCTGGGGAGCTTTTCTAACAGGGTTTATTTGGTAGGCAGCAAAGAGTCTTGGGAGAGGGCTGAGGTAGGGAGATGTGGTTAAGATAGGCAGTTTAGATCAGCTGCTCTGGATAGAATGAGGAGTGTGGGCTGGATGTGGTGCTGCAAGGCCGAGTGCAGGACACCGGTGAGGAGGCTCTGCCATGTAGCCAGTGAAAGGTGATGGACTCTGTCACATCTTTCAGCTGAGGTAACCCAGCTCGCAGAGCTGGAAGACCATTTGAACAAGTTTCTTCAGGAGCTAGAGGGATAGCTGAGTGGGTAAAGCGCTTGCTGCTGTAAGCAAGAGTCCCTGAGTTCAAATCCCCAGCATCCACATGAAAGCTGGGCACGATGGTGCACACCTGTAATCCCAGCACAGGGGAGGCATCAGAGGAGGTGGACCAGATCCTGAGGGCTTGCCTACCAGCTAGTCTAGTCCCAATGGTGTGCTCCAGGTTCAGTGAGAGAGAGCTTGTCTCAAAAAATAAGGTGACAGATAGAGGAGTACACCTGAAGTTGACCTCTGGCTTCCACACATGCCTATGTCACACAAACTCTCTCACACACAAACATACGCATGCAGGCAGGCATGCATATACCGCAAACCAACTGGTAAGAACCCTTCCGTTCACGGTCAAGGGAAGACTTGGGGATGGTTCCAGTTTACTCACCCATTCAGTATTTGTTGAGATAGAACTATGAACGAAACACTCCCTGCTCCCGACTTTCTTGAACACCTACCATAATGGTCATCTCAGTAGCTGTAGATGGCTCCCAGGGGAGAGCAAAGTGTCAGGATAACACATCTGGAAGGTTCTCTTGGCGGGCAGTCAGCATCCCCCCTTCTCCCACAGCCCCTTGGCTAATAAGCCGTGAGCCTCTTCCATTTGATCCCCAGCAGAGCCTAATGAAGTGGATGGTGGTGCCTATTATGTAATGACAATGTGTGGGCAAGGACTCCCCGGAGTGCTACTGACAACAACCACTTTCCTTAGAGGGACAGAGGTAGCGGGCAGCGGGGGAGACACTGCCATGGATGAGGCAGACAGGACATAGGGAGACCCCCATCCGAGGCAGGGGGTAGATTGTTGGATGCCTGACAGTAGCCCGAGGACTTCAGGGTGGGCTATGCCACTCATCAAAACAGCATGGGTAAGCCACAGAATGCTAATCAGATGCAGAACTCAGGATCTAAGACAATCATCACAACGCAAAAAAAAAAAAAAAAAAAAAAAAAAAATACACAAAATAACCAGGCAGCCTTTGTAATTAACTTCCGCTCCCTTCCAGCAGTCATTTGGAGTTAATGGTTTCTTAATTCAGAGCTCATTTGGTGACTTTAATTTCCAATTAATTTTGCCGATTTTCCTCCAAGGCGTTCATGATGTGATAGAAAATTCCTGCATGGCGAAGTCCCCACCCCAAGGGACCTGGAGGGGGTGGCAAAGGGAGAGGCTGAGGTCAGGGAAGCCTGGACTCCTGCCTAGGTGTCTGGAGGCTGAGGCTCCTGGGTTCTGGAGGTCTTTGGGGGAGTTTAGGGCCCTCAGAGGGCCCTCTTCCAAGAGCCCGGCAAGAGCTGATAAGAGCTGGTGACATCGGTGCACTCGGATTCCTCTTGCAAAAAGATCTGATTTGTAAGAGTGAATCAGAAGAGTAGCCCAGCCTGGAGAAGAGGGCACTTTTCCTTCTGCCAGGCAGTGGGGAAGGGTGGGGAGGTCTTGGTCTGGGCCAACACCATTGGTGCCCCGGCAGCATAGCAATGTGAACCCAGACACTGTTGTCCCATACTCTTCCTCTGCTGTCCAGAGATGGCACCACTGGACTCCAACAGCTACCCTGCTGTCACAGACCATGTCAACGTCCAGTGTCCTACAAGTGCCTGAGGTGCCGGAACCCTGAGGACCAGAGATATCTCAAGTACTGGTACTGTGGCTCCACTGTGCCATGCCACTCTTTTAGGTTAACTCCCTACATCCCACCTGGGGGTGGTACTGAAGACTGAAATCATGTGCAAGAGCCGGAGAGATGGCTCAGACCTTAAGAGCACTTGCTGCTCTCTCAGAGTTTGGTTCCCAGAACCTTCTGTCGCCTGTAACTCCAGCTCCAGTGGCTCTAACGCCTTCTGACCTCTGTGGACATTTTTTTTTTTTTTTTAGCATGGTACAGAGGGACAAGTTTTAGGGCTCAGACACCAGCGGGTGCTAGCACTGACCTTGTCCTTTACTTCCTCATCTTCCCACCAGGGGTTCTGCTTCTCCGGAGAGCTCTGCTATGTGCAAAATGGTTAGTAACAAAGTCTATCCATGCTGTTTTTGCTGCTGTTGCTGCTAAGTTTTGGAACAGGGCCTCAAGTATCAGGTTCCATGTGTAGGCAAGGCTGACCTTGAACTTCTGACCCTCGTCCCTCCATCTCCCAATTCCTAGGATTACAGGCACAAGCCACCATTCCTGGCTTGCTTTTTGAGACAGAGTCTTATCCTGTAGTTGAGGTTGGCCTAGTCCGGGCTACCCTTGAATTCAATGGCAATCCTCCAAGCTCTGGGATTGCTGGGGTAAGCTGCTATGCCTGGCTGTGACAAAGTCTTGACAAGTTCTCACATTGTGGCTTCATAAAGTAAAAACACAGCTCTTCCCAGTAGATCTCCTGCCAGAGAGTAAGACGTGGAAAAGCAAGAGAGTCAGTTCCTACAATCTGCAGGTGTCAGTGGCTCTGTGCCCAGGGGCCAAAGAGCTGCTACCGAACTGGGTCACAGTGACCTCTCCACCCCCACTCTTGGAAAATCTATTCATCCTCAAGCCCTGGTGGGATGCCTGACTTCTCCAGGGGTCCTCACATGCCGTTCATGTCCACTCTCCTAGTTAGCATTAACTGTCCGCTTGGCACGGCCGAGAATCACCTGGAGAAAGAATCTCAATTGAGTAATTGCCTTTATCAGGCTGGTCTGTGGGCATTGTGTGAGAAATTGTCTGGAGGATTGGGCTGTTTAAGAAAGCTAGTTGAATAGCAGCCAGAACAAGCCAGAGCATTGTTCCTCCGCGGCTTCTGATCCAAGCTCTTGAGGGCCTGCCTTGGCTTCCTTTGCTGATGGACTGTGACAGGGAACTAGAAGCCAGGTAAACCCTTTCCTCTCCACAGTTGCTTTTGGCCAGAGTGTTTTGTCATAGCAACAGAATGAAACCCCATCTGCAAATTCTCAGAGGCAGAGTCACAACAACCGCCATTGCCTCTTGCCTTCCCTGAGACCGAAGGAATGGTCCCCTACAGACACCCCACCTCCAAACCTGCGGGACTTGGACTCTGTGGAGATTCTGCTCTGTACCGAGGGACAGGCACTTGCTATGTCACATGAGGATGTGCCCTTCTCCCCAAGGCCCTCTCACTGAGGCAAGGGAGCTGCAGGAGCGTTTGCTGCACTCCTTACACTCCCAAAGCTGTTGGTGTGAAGAGGATGTGCTCTCTGATCTTCATTGCCCCTCCAAGGAAGAGAACACCCGATGCCCTGAAGCAAGGCTGGGGCAGGGCAAGGTGGTAATGGAGGGTAAACAGGTGTGGCGCAAACGTTTTTCTTTTTCTTTCTTCCCATCTGCCTCTCCTTCTTCTCCATACATTACACAGCAAAACCACATTCAAGGACCGCTTCCTCCCCACAGGCTGGGAAGGCAAACAGAGGTCCAGGCAGTGCACTCTACTTACCATTGTTCCCTTGGTCCCATCCACCCCCTCCTTCCCTCAAATCTCTCAAAAGTGTCCATGACAGACAAAGCTGCCGTGAGATCAAAGGGCCCGCGGGGAAACTCCAGGCACGAGACCTTGCCAAGGAAGGATGCTTAGAGATCTGTCTGTGGCTGTTCGTCCCAACTTCAGCAAGCAAGGAGCTTCCAAGTCCAGCCAGCCATTCACCCTGAGGGGAGGAGGGAAGCTCACAGGTCACACAGTGCTCCAGACAGTTAGTTAGGGAGCTCAGAAAGTTCCAAGACTCACAAGGCCACTCCTTGAGAGAACAGCAATAACCAGGTGCTGGGGAGAGGAGACCCTCTTCGGTGGAGCTGCCAGCAGACTGGGTGGGAGCTGTAGATGAACAGCTTTCGTGACTTGCCATCCACGTTGGAGTAGGCTTTTCAGTGACGTCGCTGCCTTTGAGACACCTGTGAGTCACCCCAATAAACTCTGGTTTACAGAGCCAGACTTCATCGTGTCATCATCACTGGCCCATCTGGGGTGAATGGATCACACAACAGTAGAACCAACTTTACGCTGAGAGCCAAGGCTACGAGGTGGTGTGCAGTGTAACCACAGAGCCCACCCGTGAGGCTGGAGGTCTGCCCACACGGAAGCCTCTGCGTCGGGGTCCCAGCTCTTCGACCTCTGTGTTTCACAAGCCCAGCGCTGACCATCTCCTCTTTTCCATCAGAAACTGTCCTGCCTTTCAAACCCTGATGTGAGTGCAAATGGGTTCGTTGGTGTCTCACGGCTGCTGGTCTCGGAGCCATCCTCCCTCCTAATGTAGGTTCCAGCTGAAGTTCTGAAGCCCCTCTTTCTCAAATTTGCCTCTTGCTGTCAGGACCTTTGGAAAAAATCTCTCTTTGTCTGTCTGTGTGTGTGTGTGTGCGCGCGCACATGTGTGCACAGAAGTGTGTATACCATGATGCATGTGTGGTGGTAAAAGGATGACTTGGCTATTGATCTTCACTTTCTCCCTTTTGAGACAGGGTCTCGTGTTCTCCCCTGTGTACCCCAGGCTGTCTGGCCTGTAAGCTTCCAAGCATGTCCCTATCTTTGTCTCCCATCTTGCTGTAAGAATGCTGGAACTACAGGCATGTGCTAGTGCATCCAGCTTTCTGTATTTCCTGGGGATCTGAACCCAGGTCCTCGTGCTTTCATGGCAAGCATTTAACCCATGGAGCCCTCTTCCAGCCCACCCCAGGACCTCGGCACTCTTTCTCAGTTTGTGTGGTGGAAATTCATCCTCAATGTGGAGACTGAGACTGAAGGAAGATATTGACCATGGGGTCCTGGCACTAAGAACCACCAACCTCTCCCCTGTTGCCTATGCTTTCTTCTGACCCCCCAGATGTGTTCCCCCAGATTCTGGTGAACATGGTAAAATTGTGGTCATCAGAGCATCCCGTGTCTTCTGGCATCCAACTAGATGAACACTCCCCCAAACCTTGAGACCGTCAGCAGATGGCTGGCCACCCTCAGAGCCTTAGCTGCTGGATTGGTCAGTTGGAGTCCAAGAATTTGTGTTTGTAACCAGTTCCCAGGAGGTGTCAACACTGCTAGCCCAGGGACCACGTTCTGGGACGTGCTGCTCCAGATGTGGGGGAGAAGTAAACCGTGTGCCTCTGTCTCTGAGAAGTCCTAGCACCAGCTCTCTCCCACCCTGGCTTGTCACTCCGAGCCCTGGGGAAGGGTTTGGGTTTCATTCTTATAATAAAATCACTGACAAGAACATACAATTCTCTGCAGGGAAAATAATCACAGTGATCTATACAGTGGTATACTATAACAATATCAACAGCAGTGATAATAATAGTAATAACGTGATTATTATAGAATGTCATTGACTCTAATGTGCTAAACCCAGATGGATCTGAGCAATAGAAAAGAATTACTGATATATACAAATACTGCAGATGCCTAGCTTGGCTGTGTTTGGAGCCACTGGAGTGATGGCGACATCTCTCCTAACAGGCACAGTTGCTCACTGAGGCCAGGTTTTCAAAGAACTTCTTGCTGGTTTTATTTTAGCAGCAATGGCAGGAAGCAAGGGAGGTGGGCAAACCACTCTGATTTATCACCGAGGCTCCCATTTGCTCCTCCAATCAGCCTTCATTCACTAAGTGTGTTTGAAAGGCTTATGATGTCAAAGACTTGGGCAGCAGTTGGGGTAGGGTTGTAGAAAAAACACAAATTAAACCAAACTCTACACAAATCGCAATGTAAATTAAATTTGAATTCAGAGCAACAACTGACTTACTTTTTCAGTGTAACTACATTACCTGTGTTGTATAAGCCGTATTTGGACCCCCCCCCCAATTTATTCATTGTTCATCTGCAATTTGGATTTAATTTGATGCCCTGTGTTTTCATTGGCTACACCAAGCAAACCTATTGGAGAAGGCAGGAGGGACCAGAAGAATGGGAGAGATGTCTCGTATTCTCAGAACAAGTTCACAGTCTGATGGGAAACAAGAAGTATTCAGGCAGAGGGTTCCAGTCCACACCAGCAACCGTATTAGAACCTTCATGAGCAGAGGAATCATTTGTGACCTTCTCTGGTCTTCATCTTTCTACTAGGGAGGTCCTGGTGGGGCCAAGAGGCTGTGCCGTCAACCTGTTCTGGTGGCTACAGGTCCTGATGACTGAGATGATGGTGATGGAGGAAGCAGAGAGGCTGGAGTGGGGGCGAGAAGACTCAGTTCATCTTTAAGGGGTGGGGGGAAAGCTGCCTGGGGAGGAGCTAGCTGGTGGGCTTGGCCAGTAAGGTGGAGGGAGGGTGTGTCCCCGGAGGAGCACTATCTGGAGTCACAGGGACAGAAAGAAGCCTGGGATCTGAGAAAGACGTGGAAGGGATGTGGTAGAAGGAGAGGCTTGAGACTGAGGTAGTGTAGGACTTGGTATTTGAGGGTCCGTGGGATAGACGGGGCCTCAGACAGATTACCACAACCCACTGTGGCCAATGTTGAGTTGAATGAGCATCTGAGGGGTAGTTCACGCCACCTGGAGGTCGAGGAAGGTGTCCTACATTCGGCTTCAGGATCTCAGGGTGGAGGGAGAAACATGTCTTTTTCCAGAGAGGAGAAAAGCAAATAGCCCTTAGCAGGCATGCCCGCCCTTTAAAATTTTTAGTATGTGGGGCACCGGGTGGGGACGTGGTTTGCATGTGCCACCGTGTGTCGGTGGAGCTCAGGGTGCAGTTTTCAGGAGTTCTTTCTCTCCTCTCATTCTGCCCTGGGAATGGAAGTCAGGTGTCTGACTTCATGGCGAGTGACTTAATCCCTGAGCACTGTGACAGGAGGACACTGTCATCTATGAAGTCACACCTGAGAACACCATGCAGTACAGTTACTGGGGAGAGGCAGGTTAAAAAAAAATTCACATTTTAAGTAATTTTACAATTTCATATTGGGCCACACTCAGCTATCTTTGGCTGCGTGAGTGTAGCCCGTGGGCCTCAGACTGGGCATGCGTGCCAGAGGGACCAAAGTGGGTCTGTGTTTGGGACGGCTATGAGTCTCTGGAGAGCAGTGGTCTCGTCTGAGCTGTCACAGCATTCCCAGTGCTCAACATAGGTCCTTATTAGTATAGGGCAAGAGCACAGCCAGGGGCTGGGGTGGCTCACAGCGCCCCCTCCCCCCAACTCCAAGACCTCTCTCGTCTCACTTACACCTTCATCCCGTGGTCAGAGAAACTGGTGACGTGGGCAGACTTGGGCTTGCTTCCAGGTGGGGTTCTCGAACCATGAATCGTGGCAGCTGTGTGGCCTTGGGATGCTGCAGAGCCCGTAGCAGCTTTCACAAGGTCTCCTCTGACTAGAGTGTATCATGACACCTGAGACAGGTGGCTACTGTCCTTCCGTGTGTATCCTGTCCTTCTTCCTCTCGCAGCTCGGTCACCTGCACGTCAGCTGAGTCCATGCCCCCCTCAGAATAACAATCTTCACTTCCTGGCCTCCCTAGATTTGGTCCTGAGCTGAGTTCTGGCCAAGAGGGCAAGGCAAATGTCCCCTGATAGTGAGGGTGGGTGCAGGACAAGAAGAAAACATTATTCTAGGCATTCCAACCAGGAAGGGAATCAACATCAAGGGTTGAGCACTCGTGAAATAAGGTGAGCCAGGGAGAGGACCTTAATGGGTAAAGTGTTTGCCACATAGGCGTGGGGACCTGAGTTTGGATCCCTAGAGCCCATGTAAAGCTATGCACAGCAGTGTACATGTCTGTAGTCCCAGCATTTCTTTGGTGAGATGGAAGGTGGAGGCAGGAGAATCCCTAGAACAGGCCAGTTAGCCTGGGGTATGCAAGTGTTGCAAAGCCATGTCTCAAGATAGAAGTTGAGACCGGACATCCAAGCTTTTCCTCTGGCCTCCACACATGCGCTGTGGCATGCATACACCCACCTTCATACACGTGAACATGCACACACATACCCAGATTAAAATAATACCAATGCAATCAAATCGTTATCAGGGATAGAAGCATGAAGGTTGTGGGAAGTCCCAGGAAATAGCTGCCCCGATACAAGGTGGCCAGACAGGAGACTAGAAGAGGTAACTCCCGTGAAAACCGCCAGGAGCAGTAGGCTGGGATCGCACACTTCTGCTGCCTAAGAGAATGGGGCCTCGGCCTTCTTCCATAAAGAGCAGCGAGTGCGGCCCTTTGGCTAGAGCCTAGTGGCAAAGGAGCCTGAGCAAGGCAGTCCCAATGCTCCTGAGCTTTGCAATACACTGAAAGCATGATGTGTACATGGAAAGAGGCCATGCTGAATGCCACCGGATAATAATCACTGTCACTCCTTTCGGTTAGCTGCTTGATGAGGTCAGTTCATCCCAGGTGACCCCAGAAATTCTACAGGAGCTGAGACCTTTGTGCCGGTGAATAATAAACTTATGCCTCGTTGAAGTCACTGTTTGAACTGCTGGGACTGTTTGAACTGCTGAGCCACTGTCCCGATGTGCCTTGGAGAAGTGTAAGATGAGGTCTGAGAGGTGTCACTTCCAGCATGTGCACTATTGATGTCACCAGAGGACCAATTTAGCTCAGCCATCCATAGTAGAGAAATAGCCCTCAGACAGACAAAGCAGTACTCAAAATTGTGGGGGGTCTGTGCCGAATGAGTGCCATTGGATCTGCTCAAAGCAACTGCATGGAGCTCAGAGGGGTTGAGGGGTTGGGGGAGACTTCCTAGAAGAGACATCACATTGCAGGAGATGGAGAAGAAAAAAAAAAAAAGGCTTTCCAGGGAAGGTCTCTTTTTCCTTCCACTCCAGAGCTACATCAGCTTGCCAGCCTGCCTTGCTTCTAACCTTTATCCACTGCTGGTCCTCTCTTCTGGCTGTTCCTGGCCATAGGGTCTGCAGGAAACCAGGACCATGGGTGTTCTGGTGGAGTAGCTTGGAGACTGGCCTTGGAAATGGGAAGAAATGGGGTTGGGATGTTTTTATAAGGCGGTGCTGAGGACAAAGTAAATGCATTCAAGAAAAGGCTTGAACAGTGGCTCACCCTGCCTTCTTTGTCCTGGGGCTCCTCACCTCCAGTGGTGCCTTTAGCTCACCTGTAGCCTAGGGACTAAAGACTCTCCTGTGGACCTACATGAAGACCCAGGGGCTGGCCTACACTCAGCCAGCTGGTCTCTTTTGATCTGTCATTGGTCAAAGCAGGTGTCAGGATGTACACTCAGAGACCAAGGTCAAGGTTTGATCTGTGACCAAGGTGGGACTCTTCAGGCTAAGAAAATCATCCTGGGCAGGCTAGAAACTAGGTCAGGGCAGAGACCAGCTTGTGACAAGGTTGGCCTTAGCCTTGGGTCATAGCTTAGTCTGGGACAAGGACTAGAGCTCTCTCTAGGCACCGGTTCAGAGTTCAGCCTGGGGCCGGAGTCTGGGTGGTTTGATAGGAAAGGGGCATGAAGCAAACCCTGGGTGTGCTTGTTCAATTTCGAGCATTGCTCAAATAACAAAGCAAAATTTGGGGCTATGTTGGTATATGGTAATTTCTTCCTTTGAGTCATCTTTACCCTTCCTCTGATTTCTGGGGCCTTCTCCTCAGTCTTCCCTCAAGCCTGGGGTCTAGACCTTCAAGCCCTTTGGTAGAAGAGAGAGTGCAACCTTTAAGGGAGCAATAAGCTGTTCGTATTCTCACAGAAGTTCAGTTAGTCTTCTTGCTGAAGTCAGGCATGAGGCCAGCTGAGCAGGTGCCCAACACAGGGCAGACTGGTGGACTCCCAGATTCCCGCAGTGTATTAGATGCAAGTGCCAGGTCACCCTGAAACCCAGGGGCAGTCAGCAGGCGGGTGGACCGCGGCTGGGCAGCGGCCAGCACTGTTGAGCTGGGGTAGAGCGTGGGGGTGGAGACTTACTCAGCTTGTTATTCAGCATGCCCCAGGGCGGGTGGTAGCAATTTACCAGTTGTCAGTGATGGAGTAGCCCAGGAAAGGCAAGGGAACCCCCATGCCCGGGCCCTCATGGGCATTCTCAGCGGTTAAAGGAAATACGAATTGACATTAAGTGACAAGATTGAAAATGTAATTAAGGCAGATGGAACTAACTGGCAAGGATGAAAACCAATCCCTAGGCTTTGATATTTAAAGTGAGGTCACAGGACAACCCTATCCTGGCCACACAACCAGCAAAGAGGAGGCAAGACCGAACTTTCGGATGGTGGCCAAGATCTGTGGGGGACAGACAGAGAGCAAATGGCTTCAGCAGCACTGAAAGAGATTTAGGTCAGATAAGAGGAGAAAATTCCTGGAGATGAGAGGGGTTAAATGTTGACACGTTCATAACGCCATCTCATTTTCCCACAGACACATGCATCCTTTCTGCACAGGTTTTGACACAGTTCTGGACAACTTGACCATTCCAAAATCTGTGGAATAAGAAGTGGCTCCATCTTTCAATGAGAATGCTGTCTGGGTAGTGGTCAAAAGGAAGGGACTCTGTGTGTCACAAGTCCCCAAAGCCTTCCCGCTGGCCATAGCCAAGGAAGCAGGAGTGTCACACTTCACGAACGTGAATGTACGTACTTAACTATGGGGATCTCTCCAAGGGATGCCCTCTTTCCCTTGGGGCTATTGCCCCTCAGCTGTCCAGGAACAGAGCAGACGTGAGTCCACAGAGGAAGCAGACAGGCTGCCTGGCCCTGGGTGTTGTGTTAGAGGGAAACCCAGGGCTGTGGCTACAGTCCGTGGGGAGCGTCACAGGAGGTGGGATGACCACAGTCTGAGGATGACTCACCCAAGCATCAGGAGTTCAGTACCAACATCTGGGCAGCCTTACTTTGCCAACCACTGCTGAGACCAACTTAGCTTGCTGAGATGGATGACACTGGCCAGCTTTATTGGCCTCCATTCTCCATAGATCCTGTGCCAGTTCTCTGTGCTGGGCAATGGGGCAGGCTGAGTAAGTAGCTTCTTTGTGTTTGGTGAGCTCGCAGATTGGCAGGAAATAAGAGGCTCCTATTTAAGTCCAGGGCAGTGGTCCAGTCCCCACTTACCAAGTGTCTTCTCTGTAAAAGGAAGGAGGAGGGCACGAGCTCACGGTGAAGCCTAAGGAAATGCTTTGTAGTTTTCTCGAGGGTAGAAGTCTGCGAAGCAACTAGACATGAGCAAAATGCTTAGCTGGTGACTCAAGGCACCGTGTGGCCTTGTGCAGCGGGGCAAGGGGAAAGATAAGCTTGCCACAGCTGGGTGTGGACGGTGCACGCTGCTTAGGAGGGGTAGATCCAGGACATGACTGGTTAGGGTGGGAAAGAATGGCTCAGAACTGAGAAGACTGAGGGGCAGGGGTGGGGGTGGGATGGCTCAGTGGACAAAGGCCCTGGCAGGACCTGAGTTTAGAACCTCAGCATTCAATGTCAAAACCCACATGTGGCAGTTCATGCCTGTCACCCCAGCTCTAGGGAGTAGAGATAGGCGGACCCTGGGGGCTCACTGGCCAGCCAATCTAGCCAAAATAGTGAATTCCGGGCTTGGTGAGAGATCCTATCTCAAAACACAAGGTGGAGCTGGGTGGTGGTGGTACACGCTTTTAAACCCCATCACTCAGGAGGCAGAGGCAGGAGGATCTCTGAGTTCGAGGCCAGCCTGGTGTACAGAGTGAGTTCCAGGGTAGCCAGAGCTACACAGAGAAACCCTGTCTTGAAAAACCAAAAATAAATAGATAAAGTGGAGAATGATACAGGAAGATATCCTGATGGCCACCTCTGGACTGCACATGTGACCGCTTGGACAAGCACAGCCCCGCCCCCGTACATGTGCAAACATGCATACACCACCCCCATACTTACACCATACACAATGAAAAGATGGAATGCATCCTGGGTGTGCTTGATTGATAAAGGTGAGAACAGTGTTGAGAAAGAATTTTTCTGAACATTAGGACTGTACTGAGGCTGGGGGATGGAGAGTAGCTCCTTGATGGCTTCAGCAGATGTGAGGTGGCTGTGGTCCAATGTTCTCTGTGAGAAGACCTTGTTCTTAGACTGGTCCCTTCCCCAAGTAGATGGATCTGTCTCCAGGAGGTTAGGCCACATCTTTACAAACAGGACTTGGTCCTTCGCAGCCCTCACTCTTGGATGTGTGGAGCAGAAGTTAAAAAGCCAGACTGGAATAAATTGATAACTGTCTACTGTGGGGATGGTTAAGAGATCCGTCACTTTGCACCTGCCCATGGCTAAGAGGTGACAAGATGTATATGGGTGAGGAGGCCTGTGAACCAGTCCCTCTATGCACTGGGCACTTGGCAGAGAGTTCTGAGGCCAACCTTTCAGACCCTGGTCACCAGGGAGGTTGTAACTTAGACAAGTTGGTACTGACATTTGTTGGGCTATCTTTCTTCACAGGGCACATCCTTGTTATGGATACTGAACATCAAACAGGCCAGCATTGCTCGGAGATTGGAGAATCTCTTTCATCTCAAGCACCCTATCCATTCATCCATCACAGGCCCAGCACTTACGCCTGCAGCCAGAACTCCAGTCTATCACAGAGAGATTTACTGGGGGCATGAAGTCATAATTTATGTTACTCTTCCTCTCCTTCAGGGGCAGTCTTTCTGATGCATCTCTACTTCTGAGTTACTGTCCCTCACGTCCCTCAACGTATGTGTGTGCCCACTGGCAGCCCTCTTTGGGGAGACCTTTTCCAGTGTGTACCCACTGCCACTCTCTTTGGGGAGACCCTCCCCGCTGTTTTTTACCAATGCCAGACTCTCATTTGGGGGAAGCCCTTCCCTGTGACCTTGGAGAAGGAACCCTGGAGTCTGCACTACAGTATGAGGAGGAGCTCATCCTGGTCAGATATTTATCACCGTGACCAAGTACCCTATGGAAACCAATTAAAGTAGGAGGGTTAGTTTTAGCCTGTGGCTCTGGTGGCTTCAGGTCCATGGTTCTTGGCACCATGAATGGGCCTGCAGTAAGACAGAGAATCATGGCGGCACGAGCAAAGGGTAGTGAATACTCACCTCACAATGCAAGGGAGGCAGAAAGGGAGAGAGGGAGGGGCCCTGGACAAGAGACACCTCACGACCTACTTTCTCCAGCCAGGCTGTACCTTCTAAAATTTCCAGAACTTCCTCAAGCAGCTGGGGGTCACGCTGCCTCTTTATATCCAAACCCTAATAGGCCCGATCATGATTTGCTGTTGGATCCTGGAGTCTGAGCATCGCAGGACAGCCAGGATGGCTGCAAGGGGCTGATGGCAGGTCCAGGTACCAACTGTGTGGCCTGAAGTGACTTTCTTCATTTGGAGCCCTTCCCCATTCCGCTGTTTCCTCCACAGAACAGAGAGGTTCATTGATGAGTTCTGCCACTTCTTCCTACTCTAAATCTGGGGAGCCAGGTAGCAATACATCACCCATTTCGGGGCTTAGCCTAGTAAAGTGTGGGCATCCTGGAACTGCAGAGGGAAGTCAGAACCAAGTACCAAGTGAGTCATGAGAAAGCCTCCCTAATTGCTCATCATACCGTAGGGATCTCAAAAAAGCTATTCTTTCAGGAGGAGGTGATAGTCCCCCACTGTTCCTTCTGTTCATAGAACTTCTTTCTCCTCTCCCTGGTTTTCTTTGTTGTATATACAGTCTGTACTATGCCTCATAAGGACATTTTCAGACATGTATGAGCACATATGTTGAGCATATCCATATGTTGAGCATATCCATCCATACCTTCTGCGCTTCCCTTTCTCCTCTGTGTCCCTCTGAGATAGTCTCCTGAGACAACTTCACGGGTATTTTCACGTCAGATATAGAAACGTGATTTGATGTATCTGTGTAAAATCTAGGGACCACATATGAGAGAAAACACAATATGGAACCAAGCCTGCCTAAGTTCACTTAATCTCCAGCTGCGTTTGCTTTCTGCAAATGACAGAGTGTTCTTTAAGGCTGAGGAAAATCCCACTGTTCCATCACAATCCCACCAGGCCAACACCTGACATTCAACGGCCTCAGAGTCCATCTCAAGAAAGGTGGAAGTGATGGAGAACCTGGGCATTCCAGTTCAGTGTTCTCAGGTCAGGGGAAGTGTTTGCACTTGAATTTCCTTGGTCCCTGCTGGACTTTTCCGTGGCTGTCACTAGCTGCCCAAAGCCATGAACTTTAGGGCCCCTTTCAGAACAGATTGTTCTGGAATAAAGTGGTGTGAGGTAAGGATGACATGGAGGAAGCTGATTGGCTCTAAACACCTAACTAAATAGAATGCTTGGTGTGCTTATGACCGAACTAAAGGAGAAGGCTGTTCTGCGGCTTCTTTCCTTCTTTTCTTTTTTCCTACATTGGTGATGGGAGCCATGTAAGCAAGACCCTACCACTGAGCCCATCCCAGCCTTACGTTTTGATTTTGAACCTGAAATATATTCACATGGTTCAAAAATAAAGTATAGAAAGCCCGTTTTAGTACAACATAAAATCCACCCAAATCTCACTAGCATTCACATAAATGGCTGTTAGTTCATTACAAAGTCTACATAAGCAAGCAAAATATATATCCGTATATATATCCGTACTTTTAAGTGTTTTCACAGAAGTTAGAATCCTACCCATGCTATTCTGTTTTCATTTCTTTTTCCTCCTTTCCTTCCTTTCTTCCTACTTTCTTTTTGTTGAGAGAGGGCCTCATGTATCCCAGGTCTTTTCCGTTTCTTACTATGTTCCTGCATTCATTTTCACAGCTGCAGAGTATTCCATTGCAGAATTTACATAGAGTTTAGAATCTTAGACCCCAACATCCATGTAGAAATGCATGACGTAAGATGATGATTCACAGAAGGACCACCACACAGAGGAAACCATTTCACAACATGATCTATCTTCATCTGACTTTCTGTAAACAGCCACTGTGATTTGTTGAATAATTTTTCAACGTAACAGTTCCTAATTCTTCTATGACTTAATAGAGTGAAAACACTTTCTAATTTCTTCTGCACTGCTGTTCACTGGCCAGGATCAGGACGCGTTTGCCATCATATCTGCCTGTGCTAACACAGGCTTTGAGGCCATTTTGGTTGTTGTTGATGTTCAATTGGTTTGCTTTTACCCATAGGTGCCCATGTATCTTAAATTTAGAATTACTTTTAAGTTGTAACCTTATCAGTCTTACTCTTGACGGTGATTTTCAACTACTGTGTACAAAGGCTGGATGTTATCATCTCTGTTTTTCATATAACACAATTAAAGGCAATATCACACATTAAAAAAAAAATCTTCCCGTATCCAAATAGGTTTGAAGTGGTTTTACAGGAAAGCAAAGTTTCGGCAGAGAGTTGTTTGAGATAAGAAGTCATGTGACTCAGAGCGGCTGCTCCCAGGCTTTGCAGAGGAGTGAGTGGAGCTGTAAAGACTCTGAGCAGCATCCTGGGGTTCTTAGCCATTAGGTCTGAGATAGACAAGTAAACTGTGAGCCAGCAAGTTCGTTCTCTCTGGGGCTTTGACCCTCCTCTCTCCTAGAAGGCTTGGCAAATGGGAAAGAGAGAGGCAGCCTCCACTGAAAATACTGAGCTTGTGGCGATTAATCACTCACTTTAGCTCTGAGGTCCTGGCAGCTCAGACCAAAGTAGAAGCAAAAGGATATAGTGTTCTCCCCGCCAGAACAAAAGGCCAGTTTTCAGGGGACATAAACAGGCTCCTGGCATTAAATTCAAAGCGGAATTTATCATGGGAGCCATTCCTTAAGGTACACTGAGCTACGAGCCGGAGAGCAATCTTCCTGAGTTCCGTAGAAAACAGACGTGCTCTTCACAACACCTTGGAGAAGCTGCAGCCTGTTCCAGAGCACAGCTGAGGACAGTGTTAGTGAGTGCCGGCTAGGCAGCATGGGCTGGAGGGGTAAGACAACCCGGGTCACTGGAGAAAGCGGGCATGTGGCAAGGGAAGAAGATACGAATGCGTGTGCTCGGGGTGACCGGGGAGAGAGAGAGAAAAGGCTCCCAGCCCCACGCTTTCCAGACTCAAGGACAGCCAGTATTTCTGTCCGTGATGATGCTTAGTCTGAAGCAGGCCTTTCATCTTAAACTTCAGAAGCTTCTAGAACAATGTGGTGGGAGGGAGAAAAAGGATAGTCGGCGGTCCCCATCCCAAATTTTCCTACTTACAGATGTGACCATTTTCAGAAACTCCAGCGGTGGGGGTCACATTCTCATTTAGTGAACAGCTCAGGGATGGAACACAGAACCTCAATAAATGTTTGAAGATATTCCTGGAGGGGAGGGGCAGTTGCCAGTGTGCCTCCTTCCCTGTTGTCCTTAGGATATCTGGGAAGTCTCGAGTGTTTTGTGTATCCTAAAGGGTACATGGAAGTGAAATGCCCAGTCTCTTAAGCCTGGCTCAGCCCAGCCCCTTCTACTCAAATGAGGGCAGAGCAAGGCAACATGTGATCCATCCCCCATTCCCTCCTTAACCCACCTTAGTTCCAGTTGGAGAGCTGACCTTGCTGTCCTGAGCACCACCAAGATGCCAAGGAACCACGTCACTTGGGGTGAAAGTTGAGTTTGTTTTTATTCTAAGGCAGGGTCTCGTGTAGCTCAGGCTTGCTCTTCTGTGTGTAGCTGAAGCTGGCCCTGGACTTCCTGCCTTTACTTCTCACGCACTGAGACTGCAGGTACCTGCCACCAGGCCTAACTAGGAACTGAGCTGGAATAGGTGAGCACAAACATCTCTAGGCATCTGGCTGATGGAATCTGTGATTCGGGGCAGACATGGGAAATCCTCATCCCTCTCCCTCTTTGGAAGAGACCTTAGCAATTGTGGAGACCACTAGTCTCCAAAACTCAACTTCCTTCTCCTCCACAATGAGAGTCATAGATAGCCATGTGGCTGCTCAGCTATGGACTACATTTCCAACCACACCTTGTAACAAAGTGCCATCCCAGAACCAAAATTTATCCAGAGTGACTGCTTTATAGATGACTTCACACTAATTACCACAGGAGCAATCTATTCTGCTCTTTCCATTATAGACAATGCTGGGGCCCTGGAGGGAAGAGACCTGCCCCAGGCACACACCAATCTAAGGACAATTTTGGGTGAGCACCTGGACCTCCAGTTCTGGGTGGGAGCAGACCTCCCTTTGGAGATGCTGGGCACACTGCAATCACTTCTGCTTGGTGTATGAGGCAGAGCAGCACCCATCCCAAATGCCCACACTCTAATCCTGGAACCCATGAACACATTAAATTGATATGATAGAAGAGAGCTGAGATTGCAGATGGAAGGAAGGTCTTTAATCAGTAGATCTAGAAACTGGGCGATGATCCTGGATTATCCGGCTTGACTCTATGGGAGCACAAGTTTCTGAAAAGCACAGGAGTCAGAAGTCAAGGTCAGAACTCCTTTCTATGGTCTCTGTAGCCTCTAGTCAACCAGATCTGAAGCAAACAATTCACAAGCTTGAAATAACTTTTATTGGAGCATACTATAATTATTATTTTATTAGTTATCATTGTTAAGCAATTCTTGATGTGTCTCATTTATAAATTTTATCATAGGTATGTTTGTATAAAATAATGTAGATCAGCTTTGGCACATTGCTATCAGGCATCCCCTGGAGGTCTTGGGTTGTATCCCACACAGAATAAGGAGGACCAGTGCAGTCCTCCTCGCTGTCCGAAGAGAGTAAGGACTCAGTCCCCTGGAGATTGCACTGATGACTGACAGGGAGGGATCTTTGCATTTCTGAAAAGCACAGACTCAGAGTGACAGGCAGGAACACACCATAAAGCTCTAATCAACCTTCTCCTATCCACTTCCTTGGGGTTGCTGACTCCTTTGTACACATTTATTTTGTGGGAGAACACCAGGCTGCAGGCCCAGCCTGGAGCTCACTCTCCGGCCCTTTGGAAAGAGACCCAGATTAATGGTTTGCCCTGCCTCCCCCTGGCCCTGGCTAGCCTCAGGCTGAAGGTACTTGCCCTAGTTAGGTTTCTATTGCTGTAATAAACACAATGACCAAAAGTAATCTGGGAAAGGAGGATCTGTTTCAGTTTATGCTTCTAGGTAATGAGCCATCATCTGGGGAAGTCAGGCCAGGAACTCAAGTCAGGAACCTAGAAGTAGGACCTGATGCAGTGCTGCTTAGTGGCATGTTCCTGCTTGCTCATACAACCCAAAACCACCCGACCAGGGGTGGTACCAACCACAGTGGTTGGGCCCTCCCATATCAGTCATTAAAGGCCAATCTGATGGAGGCATTTTTCTCACTTGAAGTTTCCTCTTCGCAGATGCTCTATGCTTGTGTCAAGCATGTTTGTATTTATACACAGAACAGAGATCTACCCAGGGCCTGCCTCCTCCATCTGATGCCTAAACTCCCCGAACCGCAGGTGGCACATTGTCCTTCCTTTAGAGCCAGAAGGCACTGGAAGCTTTTCCACTGCTTGGCACTGTTTGGATGAGGGCTCATGCCAGAAAGGACTGGGATGGGATGAAGACAAGCAGGGCAGGAAACTGAGAAGGAATGTTGGCAGAGCTTCTGCCCCGAACTCAGGCTCTGCAAGCATCAGTTCATTCTTTCAATCATGAATTTATTCACAGACTACTTCAGTAAGCACACAGGGAGGGGTCAGCACCACCATCATCCTGCTTCTGAGGAACCTGCCAGATAACAAATGCTCTGAAGGTTCCATCTGCCTTCCGCACCTACCTTACAGGAGAGGAAACCAGTGGTTGCTAAGCAAGGTCAGGCAAGGAGACACACACTTGTTCTCCCGACAGGTGGGGAGACTGGAAAGCAGAACTCGGTTTTAAATGTTGTTACCGTGACCGCCTCATTCAGTGTATCTGTCTCCATCTGTAAAATGCAGCCGAGTTTCAGGGTGGTCATGCAGTCAGGCCTGTTTGATGCACATTTTCAGTATCCAGTTCATGATGCCTGTTGACTCCTGTTGACTGCAAGTCATGTATATATTTATATTCTCACATAAAGCCAGACCACCTTGGAGATGGACTTAGAATCTAGGGAAGAGCAGGGTGATTAAGGACTTGAGAGTGCTTGGATGCTGTGGGAGACAGGCATTTATCCATCTGCCACCAAGTAATAGCTAGGCACCAGTTGCAGGTCTTAAGGATTTGAGGAAATGGAAGACCCAGGATGTATGACCTCCACCCTTGAGGAACTCTGCGCATGGCCAAGGGGTGGGGCCAAAGAGACATTTAGAGCAACATGAAGAAGGGCCTGACCCTGAGGCCACAGCATGGTGCTTCAGGACACGGACATATCCTGGAGAAAGAAGGTCTTGAGCTAAACCTCTAAAGGATCTAGGTGGCTGAGGAAGGGGCTCTCAAGCAGGCCCAGCCACTGGGAACTCTGTGCTTAAATGAGTGAATAAGCACATAAATAAAGGCCATGAAGCTGGGAGGAGGAGCTAGGGAGAGTGAGAGCAAGTAGTGGTGGGTGGCTATGATTGACGTGCACTGTATAAATGTATGGAACACTCAAAGAATATAGAACATACAAAGTGTTGGCTTGAAGTAATCACAGACTTTAAGAAGATACAGAGGCCGAGGAAATGGCTCCACTGGAACTTCTCTTGTGTCACCAGGACCTGAGTCTGATTCCCAGGACCCGAGCGAAGACAGAAGTCAGGGATGGCAGTGCACACTTGTAATCCTAGCACTGCAGTGGGTGGAGACAGCTCGACGCCCAGCACTCCCAGGCCAGCCAGCCTGGCATTCGGTGAGCTCCAGTCTAATGAGAGACTCTGTCTCAAAACCAAGCAAGCAGGAGAACAAACAAGGTAGACAGTGTCTAAGGAATGACACAGTGCTGTTCTCTGACCTGGGCGCGCGTGCGCGCGCGCACACACACACACACACACACACACACACGAGAGAGAGAGAGAGAGAGAGAGAGAGAGAGAGAGAGAGAGAGAGACAGACAGACAGACAGACAGACAGACAGACAGAGACAGAGACAGAGAGACAGCGAAAGGGAATGCAATCCCTCTAGATAGCTATCCCTGGCTTCCCCTGTGGTGTGGGAGGATAGCAGCTTCACAGGTATCAAACTAGAAAGTGGACCTTGGCACAGCTTAACTAACCAATCTACAAACCTTACTTGGCTTTTGCCACATTTTTTTTTTTTTTGTGAGCGCTCTTTGATGTGGATATGCGTGTGTGTGTGTGTGTGTGTGTGTGTGTGTGTGTGTGTGTGTGTGTGTGTATGTAGATTCATCCCATGTGTAAGTCCATTATTGCCCCCACCAAAGTCAGAGTAAAGAATGACTCCATCACTGTAAAGGATCTCACTCCAGGGCACATCTTCAGATTGCCCACCTTGTGCCTTGTGCAGGCCCCAAGGCAGGTCTGCCTGTCCTGTCTGGCTCTGCCAAGTAAGGAAGGTTGGGGACTGGGTGTCTAGGAAGAGGTCTCCTAGGACTAACATCTGTGACGAGGCCCATCTTGCTGTGTTCTTGAAGAAGGAAAACAGACTCTAAGACTTGATCCTTCCAAAGGGAGGCTTGGGGACAAAGGCTTTGGGAATTCAGCACCATGGACAGGCTCAGAGTGTAAGACACAAAGGGCTTATAGCCCAAGACAGGTGCTGTGTACGTCTCTCTGGGTAGACTCCTAATCGGCAGATGGACTGAACTGAGGTAACCCCCACCCCACCCCATAGAGTTTCAGGACATGGAAATGAGAACATTTGAGGGGGGCAGATCTCTGCTTTCCATTATTCAGGACTCATCCCCAGTCTTCTGAGATTTTTCTCCTTGACTCTCTCCACCTTGCTTGCTTCCTCTGAATTAATTTTCCCTACAATCTGGCAGAACCATTCAAGACAGTCCAGAAGCACACCGTGTGCTTGTCCCTGCCTTCTCCCACATACAAAGCTGCACCCCCGATGGAATGTGACTGCCTCATAGCAGGACCAGCTTGCCCTTCACTCAGTTTCTGTTGTCTCCTTTTCTCCCACCCAGTGTTGGACGAAGCAGTCAGAGTTTTTCTGGAGGACATATTAGCCATGGGATGTCAGTTTTGACTCCCCTTATACTCTGCACCTTTTTCTGTCTCACATCATTGGGACAGGGAACAGAGGGGGCATGATCAAATGTCAAGACATCTTCCAGAAGCCCAGCCTTCCTATTCCTCCACCTCAATATGTAAGAATTTGGACTGTCAAACCCTTGTCCATGGGCTTCCTCACCCCCAGAATTTTCTATGTATTGTGGAATTGGCTTCATCAAGCCAGGGAACAGCTTCCCCAGAGAAGTCTTCATTGGCATCACTGAGAAACCTTGCCCAGGGTCCTGATGGCCCCTATGGGGCTGAAGGAACTTACTCTCTCAGCTACTGGAAGATGGTTGTTTGACAGCTCACATCTGTCAGCTTCACCCAGGTAACAGGCACTCCAAAACCAGGGACTAGCCAGTGACAGGGTAGAAAGGCCCCTTCTCCTCTCCCCAACACTGCACAGCTCTGAAGAGTCACCTTGTCTTTGGAGATGCTGTGCAATCACCTGAAATTTCCACTGAGGCTGCCCTGATGCCCAGCTGCTTCCTCTGCCCCATCTTGCTTCCTCCCCTCTCATATAAGCACTGGTTCGAGACCACACTTGGATGGACTCTGCATGCTAATCATCTTTACATCAGCTTCTGCTTGACTACCTTATGGCATCTCTACAGTCCTAGCCCTCTGGGATTAAGCTTCTTGCTAACACCCCTGCCTGCTAGCTGGCTATACAAACCCAGGCTTAGCAAGAGAGAGGAAATCCACCCTCCACATCTATTTCCTCAAGTCTCCTGGAAGACTGGCTCATTCCACTTTCTATGACAATGATTAGCCCTATGTCTAGGAAGTTCCTGGGGCCATCTGTGTAGGGAAATGGGCCTTAAAAGTAAGCATACTGGGTCTTGGACCTTGATTCCTTCATTAACCAACTAGGTGATCTTGGAAAGTTATCCAATCTCTCTATTTGAAATCCCCTCATTTGGAACCCATAATGATAATAAAAACATTGTAGACCTACTGTGAGGACTAAATGATACAATAGAAGTAAGAATGCTTATATGCCTGGTGTGTAAATGTGAACTCAACACACATCTGTGCTATCCTCTTCTTCTTTTATGTCTGGGGTAACCTTCTAACTAATTGCCAATTTGTATTTTTATTTTTAATAAATTTGTAAAACTATGAATTAATTAAATAAATTAATTAATTTTAGACAAGGCCTCGATCTGTAGTTCAGGCCTTCCTGGAACTCGCTCTATAGACCAAGCTGGCCTCAACCCCATGAAAGTCTGCCTGGCTAGGTCACTAAACTGGTGGAATTACAGGTGTGGGCTACCAGCTAGTGGTCACGGTGGTGGAGAGTGTTGCTGACTCATGTAAATGAAGTAGCTCTGCAATCTTCTGTCTTGTCTGGTCTTTTAATTGTACAGGGGACTGGAGGATCGCAAAGCCAGGTATCCCCAAAAGTAGTTGGGTCACCTAAGAGGCAACCTTTTACTTGCTCAAAACTTCATCTCACGTAAGCATCGAGAACTCTGGCACCATGGTGAATCATTATTTTTGTACTCCTAAGTTTAGGGCATCCAGTTCAAAAGTTTTTGCTGACTCATTTTTGAGACTTACAAACAGATATAGTATAAGTCTACAGAAAAAGTTTAGAATTTTCCTTGGGATGGATGATGGAGGGGGTGGTGTTCATTCAATTTAATTTTCCCATTTATTTAGAAAATGTATTTGTTTTATTGTATTGTGTGGGCTTGAGTGTGTGTATGTCCACCATGAACATGCAGAGGTCAGGAGAGGCACCAGAGCCTCTGGAACTGGAGTTACAGACAGTTGTGAGCTGCCGCCTGAGTCCTGGGGATTGAACCTGGGTCTTCTCCAGACTCTTTCTCTTCATCCTCCTCCTCTTCTAGAAAACTCTTGATATCTAATGAGGATTCCTCATGATGTGAGGAACAGTGAATGCTTTCACTTTACCCCAAGGGAAATGGAAGCCAGCCAAGCTAACATTCATATCTGCGGGGAGCAGCGATTTTGTTTTCTTAAGACACAGGACCAGCCTTCCTCTTAAGCAACAAGCGAAGGCTGGCGAGAAGGAAACATCTTAAGTTCAGGTTACTTGGAACCTGACTGTCACTGGAGGGGATGTGAGCAGATGCACAGCCTCTTAGTGTTTTGTGAGTGCTGGGGAGAGGGCTCAGTGGTTAGAGCACTTGCCTTGCCAGTTCAGATTGGATTTGGATCCCCAGAAACCCACTTAAATGCAGAATGGGAATGATGGCCTACCTGCAAATTCCAGCCTCTGAGCAAGCTGGCTAGCCAGACTAGCCATATTGGCCATGTGTGGTGGTACAGGGCTTGAAGCCCAGAACTCGGGAGACAGGCAAGTGAATCTATGAATTCTAGGTCAGCCTGGTCAATATAGAGTTCCAGGCCAGCTAGGGATATATAGCATAACCTTGTCTCAAAATATATGTGTGTATGTATGTATGTATGTATGTATATATGTGTATGTGTGTATGCACACATATATACACACATATATGCATGTGTGCACACATATATATGTATTTTATATTTATAGATATAAATATAAATATATATATATATATGTAGGCAAGCTCTGGGTTTCATTGAAAGATCTTATCTCAATGAACAAAATGGAGGTAGAAAAGCCAGTGAGAATGACCTCTGACATCAACCCCGGGTCTCCACATAGATGTATATACACATGTGTGAACACCCACACACTTGCACCTACACATACAAAAAGAGTGCGCTCACGCACGCGCAGACACACACACACACACACACACACACACACACACACACGGTGGGGGTGGGGGGAGGGAAGAGTTAGTCTTGTGAAAGTGTAACTTGTCTCTAAAGTTCTCTCTCCACCGTCCTCTCATTCCTCCCCCGCTCTCCCTAGGCAGGCAGGAGAGGCCTTCACCTTCCCAGGCCCGGTGCCGCCTTCTCAGTATATGTGTGTGTAGGTTCAGGTCCTTGGCCTTCAGGGCGGCAGCCACACACATAGTACACACTCTACTCCAGCTGGGCCCTTCGGACAACCTCAGACCAGCACGCACTGTCCTTGGTGACACTAACACGCCAGGCTGCAGAATGCTGAGTTCAGCCCCAATTAAAGGGCCCTCTCAGGGCAGGCCGCCGGCCCCAGCAGTTGCCGCTGGTGAGAGCTTCCTCTCTCCACTCTGTTTGCACTGTCTCTATTTTCCTGCTTCTCTGCTTCACTATCTCTCCCTGAGTGTGTATTTCTCTCCATCTCTTCATTTGTCGGTCTCTGCCCTCGTCTCCATTACTGAATCTCCTAGATCTTTCACCGAATAAATTTGACAAACACTTGTGCCTGCCTCCGCTGAAATGGCTGGGCTCTGTGACAGGCAGGCTGCTGCTGTCCCTTGAACACTTCCGTACCTTCACCAGTCCTGCTTGCTCGCTCTGCACAGAGACCCAGTTCCTGCTTCCCAAGGCGGAGAAAATTGTCATTCCAGACGCCTCATGTCCTTGAAATGATTGTAATGTGTATTTTGTGTGACTTCAGATGTTCAGTTTCTCAGTCCCACCTTTAGGATGTAAGAACTTCTTTCCCACCGGGCTTGTAAAACCAGTTGGCATTTCCAGGCAAGCCTGTGGCAGCCAAGACCAAGGCCATGTCACTCATCTTCCCGGCCCTGAGGAGATCTGGCAAAAAGCAGATGGCATTTGGCCTCCCTTGGGGTTGTGACTTATTTTTATATTGTAATTTAATCTTTATTTATTTTTTTAAGACAGGGCCTCAAACTTGCTATGACTTTGAACTTCTGATCCTCATGCTTCTACCTCCTAAGTGCTGGGATTACAGGCCTGAGAGCCACCATGCCTATTATGTGCTGTGCTGGGGATAGAATCGGAGGCTTTTGTGTATGCTGGGTCAGCATTCTACCAGTTAGTCTTGAGATCTGTCTCTTGAGAGCCATGAGCCAAAATAACTGCTCCATAAGAGAGCCCCAGTGAGGGATGTTAGGCTTGGGGTGGGTGTCAGATGAGACAATGAGGATACCACTGGGAAATCCAGAGACCACAGACAACGTGTGTGTGTGTGTGTGTGTGTGTGTGTGTGTGTGTGTGTGTGTGTGTGTGTGGAGAGAGAGAGAGAGAGAGAGAGAATGCATGCCTGCCTGTGTCTCTGTTAAATTCACAGGTCTCATCCTTGGGTCTTTCTTCAGGTGGATACAGATTGGCTAAAGAAAACACAAAGGAAGGGCAGAACTTATCTATATAACTTTGGCATTGACCATTAGGTTTTACCACGGGCAACAGATGTGGGATGTATTGGTGTTTGTGTCAGGGATGAGGAAGCAGGCTGTCTTGCAAACTACAGAAAGGGAAAGTTCTAGGTAGGCGTAAGAATGGCTACAACGGCATTCAGTTAATAATGCAGGCTCAGACCAGACTATGCTCTCTGTCAATCGAGACATTTATGATTTATGGATTAGAGCACCTTTTCATCCTCTCCCTTTTCTCTTCAGACACAGGGTCCCTGAAGGACCCACGTTAGGGACACACTGGACTTGTCCCCGTCTTCTCTGCCTTTCCAATATTAATGTCGTTAGACCTCCTTCCTGCCTCCCTGCCCACCCTACCATCTTCTGTCCCGTTTGATTGTTCATGCTCCTCCGACCCATGCTCTTGCTCTGGGCTCTTCCATGTGACCCCTGCTGGCTGTGTTGACCTGCACTCAGTGTGGAGTAGGAACATTCCTCAGCAGACACCTGAAACCTCTCCAAGGCACTTCCTCCCTAGGACCCTTCTTTTCCCATATCCTAGGAATAAAAGGTTTGTGTGGACTGTTGAATGAGTTTTTGAAAATGAGTACCTATTCTGTGCCTAGCATTATGAAGCAATTTCAGGTAGGCACATTATCTTATTGAATTGGAGACCAGCCCGTTCTAGAGGAGCAGAAACCTGAACCCAAAGAGGCTTCTCAAAGCTACATCATCAGGGCGAGGCTAGGAACCTAGTTCCACAACTGGAGCTTGTCTGAAATTGCTCCTTCTGGTAAACAAGGAAGGAGGGAAAATACTTCCATAGTTCTTGCTCAATAATTGATTAATTAACTCACTATTTATGGTGCTGGGGGTCAAACCCAGGGCCTTGCTTGTGCAACACTCTACTACCGAGCTACAACCCCAGCTGAAAACCCTTCTGTCCCTTAGCAGCTGCCTGGGAGCTGCATCCAGCTTTTCTGGGCCTGCAGTATACTGAACCAGACTCAGGAGTGACAGGAACCTTGGCTCTTAGAACAGCATAGCCCATGCTCTGGGCCGGATGGGCACAGTGGGTGACAGATCCTGAGCCAGAGGAAGCCTGGAGGTGAGAGGAAGTCCCGCAGCAGGGAGGAAGCCCCTTAAGCTGGTGTCAGCCCGAGGCTCAGAGGTGAAGATACCAAGGACTTCCAGGTTGTGGGAAGGATCCAGCCTCTAGCTCCTGATAGGAAATAGGAGGTTGACTATAAGATCGCTGTTGAAGCTCTCCAGGGGAGAGCTATGTGACTGAAGGCCTTCCTGGTGAACAGTGTGACCCTCAGGCCACTAGCCTGAGGGAACATCTGAAGCCAGTTTGAAGCTGGGGGCACACGCTGGAAAGGCACTTTTAGGCCACCTGTCTTTGGTGCCTTTACCAAGCTCCCTCTGCTCTTTGTCCTTGAGCTGTGACATAGTCAGGTTGTGTCAGATGAAGAAGCAGCAGGTTGTAGAAAGGGCTGTGACAAGTGGCTGGAAAGAGACAAACACTCCTGCCCTAGTACCAGCGGGCCTCTGAGGCTGCTGACGGTCAGGAACCTAAGCCTTCCCAGAGCCCAGACCTCGGGGGCCTCTGGCTCTCAGTTGAACTTGTCTGGCTACTGGGCTGAGCATGGGCTTCCTTTTGGCCTCCTCTGTGTCTTATCTGTTTGATCCTGGTATTTGCCATGCTGGCTTGTCACTGCTGGTAGGAGCGTTTCCTAAAGAGAACAAGGTTTTCTGGAGAGCAGGGACCACATGTGAGGCACCTCTATGGATCTATGAAACAGAATGGTGAGGTTGATGAAGAAACAGGTGGACCTCCACCAGTTCCCAGTTCCCACCAGCAGCTGAAAACAGCCACACACACACACACACACACACACACACACACACACACACACACACACACACCATGACCAGGCAAGGAGGGATCCCCAGAGAAGTCAGAGTTTCTCCTGAGTTCTAGAGGTCGACTGTGCACCCGTGCAAGATGCCGGTGTCATAGCTACACGGCAAATGACCAGGGACTGAATGAAAGCCTCCAGGGCTCCCTGTTCCATACCCCTTGGTCCAGGCCCCCACTGTACCGTGTTGCCTAGGCCTCCTAGTGTGAATGGAGTGACTTGCCCATTCCTCAGCTCTGGGCTCAACCAATGAATGTCACTTGCTTTGGCACCAGCACACAGCTGTCAGCAAAAGCTTGAGATGGCTTTGTATTCAGGATTCTGGCTTCCTGTACTTCCGCCGTCACTAAGAACATGCCTGAGATGATCTGAGATATGAGACACACAGAGAAGGCCAGGCACCCTACTCCCCCAACCTAGCCAAGGCTAACCTACCTCCAGATGTGAGAGAGCCTGGCTGAAACCTGAAAAAACAGCCATCAGGGCTAGTCTGAGTTGCTGACCATGGGATAGTAACTGTAACCATGGGGAGCAGAGGGAGACCTGAGTGGGTGTGTCAGGATTGAATGAAGTCCTGAGTGATTATGTGTTTATTGACAAGGACCCCTCAGAACAAAGCCTTCCCTGAGGCAGGCTTGGAATTGGCAAAGCCTTCACCTAGCCGGTGTCCGAATGCTGACAGAGCGTGCAGGAAGCATTGACTGCAGCTTCCTCTTCCCAGATGTTTGCAGCCTGAGGCTGCTCCCCTACAGAGACCTCCTCCTGGGACTAGCTGACTTCTGAGCAACATCCGAGCGATGAGGTTCCAGGGTGGTGCAATGGTGGGCACTGCCCCATCAGAATGAGCACCGGCTGCCCAATCCCAGCTTTTCTGTACGTGAGTCTGTGAGTCTGTCCTTTCTCCATTCTTTCGTCACTCCAGTTGGGTTTTCAGGACCGAGCCTTGCAGTACTGTTTCAAGCCACTGCATTCGGGACAGTCTGCAACATGGCGCTAACACGGCAGTGCGGTGACACTTAGGGAACCAGCTTCTAGAAGGACAAGCTTGTTCACAACGGTGCTCACAGTAGCCTGGCACCTGGCAGTCACCATCTTCAGTGGGTACTTCTGCTGCCTGTTCATTTGAGATTTCGTGCACACCCCGCATCTGCCTGTCCCTATCTCGTCCTCTTTGAATTCTGTTCACCCTCAAGACCAGGTCATACCGCGAAGCCTTCTTGAGCTCACAGTGTCACAGCCCCTGTGAGTCCTTTGAGAACGAAGAAGCGGGGTGTGCGTAAGATTGCCCCTTTTTATTCCTGCCGCTGCCCTGTGTCTCTCTGTGCTCTGACAGTAACTTCATCAGTAGTGCTTTTAGAACACGGGGCTGTCCTGTCTCGGGGACAGCAAATACTCCTTGGCTGCAGAGGGAACAGCTCCATGCAACCCCAGGTCTTTCCAAGTCTCTGCACAGGGCTCGCTGCCCACAATGTCCCTAACGGGGCAAAGAATCTAGATGAACCGTTTCCAGCTATCGATTTTGGCATAATCCAGCCTACGAAGCCCCAGCGGAAACCCCTCCAAGGTTTATTTTCAGTTCCTGACTGGTCTACAACATTTGGCAGAGGCCTGCCCTCTCTGAGCCTCAGTTTCCCCATGTGTATAATGAGCTGCTTGCCCCACTCCCTGCCAGCGCTGAGCATCTGTGAGGCATGCTCTCGTCTCCAGCCCTCTGCGAGCTCTGGCCCGGTTCCTCCCATCCCTCCTCCCTGGCTGTGCTGTGTGTCAGTCTCCCACCTGCTGACTAGCCCCTGCACAGTTAGTGGCAGCTAATGAGTTGGCCTGGCTTCTTTTGACAGTCAGCACCTTCCACTTCCTGAACCTGCCAGTGGGATAATGAGGCCCCAGCGCTGGGAAGCACCTCTTCTGTGAGCACTCCTGGGACAAGGCTGGGTCTCTGCCTGCCCTGGGGAAAGGGGGATGGCGGTGGCAGTGGGTGGAGTGGAGGGCTAGCCTATCATCAGGAAACACACACACACACACACACACACACACACACACACACACACACACACACACACTGAAGGCTCTTCTCCTTGAAGCTTCTGCTGGGCTAGTAAGAAAGAATGCTGACTGACTGCCTTTTCCTCTTTAGAACCCTCTAGAGGCAGATGAGGAGAGGAAAATGGGCCAGTGAAGGGAAGACCTCTCCACTGCCGCTTGCAGAGCAAGGATATAAGACCTCAGGAGCCAGAGCCCAACCTGGCCCATGTTTAGAGGGTGAGCTGAGGCTAGACCGAAGTCTCCTGTGCTTTCCTGCCAGCATCACCACTTACAGCTCAGGCCAGCCTCAGCTCCAGGACCTTAAGGAGTCAGGGCAGCTCCAAAGATGCTCACAGCATGCCTCTCTCTGGGGTACCAGGAAGGAGTCTGGGCAGGAGTTCCTGGGGTCTCTAAGGCTGGGGTAGGGCTGTAGGATGTAAGAAAGATGGCTGACCAGGCCTCCAAATCCCTTCCATTACAGGAGGGGCTCAAACATTGTTGCTTCCCCACTCCGCCTCCTCCCGGTCTACCCCTCAGCAGGGAAGGCATGGGGGGAAGCGTGGAAGGATTTTAGGTGGATGTAGAGGGGCTGAGAAGTCACTGCTTGGCTCTGGCCCCACCTCCTCCTCCCACCACCACCTCCTCCCGCTCCCTCCTCCCACCCCCAGCTCTCACCCCCTCCCTTGCTAGAGACAAAGATCAGGAGGCTGGAAGCAGACTGTAGGTATCGGCCCTTGGCATTTCTGAGGCCTTGGGAGGTCCAGCTGTCCTTAGATGCTGGCTGTTCCCACTGTGGGTAAAAGGTGATGAAGCCCGCTCTGTGGAATGGCCAGAGGTCTGGGAACGACCTCCCAAAAGCCTAAGGCTCCAATCGCCCGGGAGATATTGTCCATGTTGAGTCCAGAGAGCTTTCTCTTCCTCTCTAGAGCCACATGTGCCTGAGGTGAGGTGGGTTCTCTGTGTGTGTGGAGGGGCTTTGAGGAACACACCTAGGGCCTGCCTCTTCACCCCCGCCTTCATCGCCCCCATCTTATTTTCCTCAGCCATCACTTCCGTTTGGGCCCAATTTAGAGCAGAGATGTGAGGGAATTAGAGAGAGTGGGGTTCCTGGACCGCCTGCTTGGGTAACAACCCACCCAGAGAACAGCGAGAGACCCAAGCGTGACACAGCATGAGCAGGAGCTGATGTGCAGTATAGGTGCTCAGAGGTGTGAGACAGAGGGGTAGGCTAGAGTGAGGGAAAAGCTCCATGCAGGCCTTGGAAGATACAGTTGCCGTGGCAGTGAGCGTGAACCCAGTGGATTAAGGTCCCATGGCCCCAAAGGCAAGAGAACCGGCCCCAGGAAACACTCTCACTAATTCCAGTTCTTAGGACCAGAGCCGCATGCTCAGAAGCCCACCAGCAGGGAAGCCCGCAGCAGCAGCTGCGAAGACTTCAAGAGGACGTGGGGGCGGCCCTGCACACCATAGAGCCTTCTGCTTCTGTCACAATAGCTCTGAAAGAAGGAGCATGGGGTTAATGAACGGGTGCCTCAGACATGAGCCTGGGAACAGCTCTGTGCTCCTGGCGGGCTGCAAGCCGTCTCTAGGCCTACAAAACACAAGGCACCCACATTCTTGTGAGGCTGAGAAGAGGCAAGAACCCTGCCTAGCTGTCTGTGCAAACTGACCTTCAGAACTAAGGTCTCTGCAACTGAGGGCATCCTGAGCCATGAGGGGCCTGTGGGGCAGAAGGGAGAGTGTCACATCCAATGTAGGATAAGGAGACCGTGTCCCAGGTAAGAGGAAGGGCTTTGTCTGGCTCAGGACTAGAACCTCAGCTCCCTGCTCCTCGGTTGACTCGATATAGGCAAGCTAGATAACCAGTGTAGAGGTTAACTGGATTACCCAGGCCACTGGTTCCACTGTGGAACAAGACATAACTGCAGAGAGGCAACGCAGCCATAGGCTGGGTACCTTGCACAGCACCCCAGTCAATGTTCAGATCCACCTCACTGGTGACATGTCCTAAACTCCCCAAGCATGGAGATTCTGGGAAGTTTTGTCAACTCCCCCAGGAGGAAATGGTAGAGCTCTAAACCAACACTCAGAGACCAACGCTCTCTATCTCGGCCACCACCCGAGGACACAAGACAACCACCTGCATCGTCAGGAACAGCTGGACCAGGGAGAGAGCTGCCTGCAGCAGGACAAAAGAGCGGGTTCTCCTGCCCAGATGTTCCTTCCAGCCTGGCTTTTCACTGCTTCTCACGGTGGACTTCGACCAGGGGCAGAAGTGGCTACTCCTCGCTTCTACTGCTGTGGCTTTCCAGGCTCAACCTTTGCACATACATGCATTTTACAGGCAACATCTCATTTAATCTTTACCATAGCCTGGTAAGAAGTACTCACCTAGCATGCACAAAGTCCTGGGTTTAATCTCAGTGCAGCCTAAAATGGGTGGGTGTTGCGGGGGGCATTCCTCGTCTGTAATCTCAGTACTTATGAGCTGGGAGCAGGGGGGTCAGAAGTTCAAGTTCATTTTCAGCTACATTGTGAGTCCAGGGCCAATCTGGACTACACACAACTCCATTCTCAAGGCCAAACAAAATGAAACCTTTTCAAATAGGTCTCTTTAGATTTTCATTTTATAAATATGGAAACTGAGGCTCAGAGGAGGGACAGTAACTTGTGCAGATGGTCTCCAGAAGCCTCTGCAGGCTACATGACCTGTGGATCCCAGATGGAAAGACAACCACCTTCGCAACTGTGGGAGCTGGCTGAGTACGGAGGTGGCGAGGCCCTGTCAGGAGATTTTTCCGGTGTGAGGGGGAGGGGGTGTGCATGTAAAAATGCTATTTATAGTTACCTTTTCAGAATTAATATTCAATTTAAGAACACACATTAAAACATAGCTTTTTTAAGGAATTAAGTTCCACGTACCAATCTCGCAGTTCTATTTATACATGTAATACAATAAGAACAAGAACCTTTGCTTTCCTTCAATTAAAGTTTGATTAACTTGAGTTGGGAAAAAACTATACTCTTTTAAACAATCAGTGCCATGTACAACTTAATTAAATTTGTTTAAACCATTTCAACTGCATTTAAACATTTAATCTATTTGATTTTTTTTCCTAAGTAACTTAAATGTCTAATTGAACAGCCAAACTCTTTTCATCGTGTGCTTGGAAAAGTGCTGTAAAATCTAATAAATTAAATGTATAAGTAGAGCGACTTTCACATCCCTGTAAATACTGCAGTGCTGCTTGCAAAATTAGTCAAATTCTCCCATTCCTTTCAACTTGAAATCACCTCTCTATACCTTGTGATTACAGCTGAGACGGAGTGAGCACACTTCACTCTCCTGCTCACCCAGGAGGAAATCCGGCACTGTCTAAGACGTCTTCGCAAAGGAAACAATAGCTGGTGGGTGTGAGACAAGCACCCAAGGAAAAACCACTATTCCAGGGAGTTTTCTGGGAGTGTTTTGCTGTTGTTGCTGTTATTCTTTCTTTCATATCTACCAGTTTGGATTTTAAGAAGCCAAAATCCAGACCTGCATAGAAGCATAAGAAAAAATCTGCTCCAAAAGAAATCCTCTTTGTAACCGAGGGACTGAGGACAGGGACCCTGTAGGACTAAGAGTCAGTGATAGAATTGTACACCACCTGCTTCCTCCTCCTCCCCCTCCTTCTCCTTGTTTTTTTTTTTAAACTCTTCTGAGCCTTCCCCAAGGAAAACCCCAATCAGGAACTGCATTCCAGTTGTCCTTGAGTTTTCTCTGGGAGGAAAACCCTGCTCTCTGGTCAGAGGAACTGGGAAGGATTCTGTGGTGGTTGGAATGAGAATGGCCCCCATAGGTTCATGTATTTGAATGCTTGGTCCCCAGTTGGTGGAACTGTTTGGAAAGGATTAGGAGGTGTGGCCTTGTTGGAGGAGGTGTGTCTTTCAGGGAGGGCTGTGAAGTTTTTAAAGCCCACACCATTCTAGTTAGCTTTCTCTGCCTTCTGGTTGTGTCTCAAGATAAGAGCTTCCAGCTACTGCTCCAGTGCCAGGCCTGCCTTCCTGATGCCACACTTCCCCACCATGATGGTCACGGACTCACTCTCTGAAACTGTAAACCCCAAATAAACTCTTTCTTCCGTAAGTTGCCTTGGCCATGCTGTCTCACCACAACATCAGAAGAGCGACTAGGACAGGAGCTTGGGGAAATTCTTTTAATCTTCTGCTTCCTGTGATCTTGTTGCTATGTGGCAATATGAGGAGGCTAAACTCTAAGGCTTCTGGCCCAAGGATCAAGAAAAGAGTTTCAGAAAGCCTGGGAATGTGAGGGGATTCACAGAGAGCTATAGAAAAGATTCACTGAAGTCTGGGTGTGATCACCTTTACACTGTGGGTGTAAGAACTCACCCAAAACAGAAGACAGGTCTGGTCTTCCTGATTGATTACATCATCAGAGTCAAAATGCCCTACCTTACTCCAACCTCAACTGCTCTCAAAGTAAGATACATCTAATGAATACTGACCCCAAGAAGGTCCAGATGATGTAAATGACAATAAAAGCTTTAACACAGCTATTAACAACACTAATACACACATACACACACACACACACACAGAGAGAGAGAGAGAGAGAGAGAGAGAGAGAAGACAAATGGAAATTTTATCACTAAAAAAATTTTAATAAAAGGACTAGGAGAGCCGGGCGGTGGTGGCGCACGCCTTTAATCCCAGCACTCGGGAGGCAGAGCCAGGCGGATCTCTGTGAGTTCGAGGCCAGCCTGGGCTACCAAGTGAGTTCCAGGAGAGGCACAAAGCTACACAGAGAAACCCTGTCTCGAAAAACCAAAAAAAAAAAAAAAAAAGGGCTAGGAGAGATGGCTCAGTGGTTAAGAGTGCTTCCAGAGGACCTGAGTTTGGTTCCCAGCACCCATATTGAGTGGCTCACGAACACCTGTAAGTTCAGCTCCAGGGGATCTGATGCCATCTTTCAGTCTCTGTGGCCCCTGCATACATGTGACATATACTCACAAAAACGTACAAGCACATAGAATTATAACTGACAAAATATCACTCAATATGACAAAGCAAAGAGTCAATAAACTTGACCTATGGAAATAACCTAATCTGAACAACAGAGAAAAATAATTGGAAAGACTGAACAGAGCCCCAGAGGCTTGCAGGTCAAAAGCGTTGATATTCAAGTCAATACTGTCTCACATAGGAGGAAGCTTGATGCAAGAAAAAAAAAACTACTGGATGAAATAATGGCAAAAACTTTTCAAATTTAGTGAAAAGACATAAATTTATAGAGTCAAGAAGTTCAGCCTCAACAAGAATAAATTCAGAGAAAATCTGCGCCAAATGTCTTAAACCACTGAAATTGGAAGAAAACTGTATTAGAAGCAGCCAGAGGAAAACAATATATTACATACAAGGGGGAAAACACTTCAATAACTCAAGATTTCTCATCAGAACCACAGAAGCCAAATCCAGTGATAGCATCACCCGTGCTCAGAAAAAAAAAAAGTGTTAACCCGGAATTCTGTATCAGTGGAAACATCTTTTCTAAGGCCACATGAAGGCATTTTCAGATGAATGAAAATGAAGAGAATTCTTTGCCAGTATGCCAGCGCTAAAAGAAATGCTAACAGAAGTTCTTTGGGAGAGAGAGAGAAAAGTTATCACTGAAGGAAACGTGGAACTTTACTGGTGCTACAGTTTGGATCTTGACTCCCAAGGCCTCCTGTTCTGTGGCTTGGCATCCAGGGTGGCCCTATTTGGACAGGGTAGAGCCTTGGGTGACAGGGAGCAGTCCTTTGGTCATTAGAGATGTCCTTGGAGAGGATTACGGGACTCCCATCCCTTCCTATAGGAGACAGGGAGCAGTCCTTCGGTCATTAGAGATGTCCTTGGAGAGGATTACGGGACTCCCATCCCATCCTATCTGGCTCGTGGTACAAACAGTTTTGCTTTGTCATGTGTTCCCATCCACAGATCCCCAAACAATGGTGTCACCCAGGCATAGGCTAAAGCCTTCCAAAACTTTGAGCCAAAATAATCTGGGTTTTTTTTTTTGTATAATTATCTCAGCTACTTTGTCATAGTGATGGAAAGTTGACTCGCACAGCTAGGTAGATAAACTAGACTCGCACAGCTAGGTAGATAAACTAGACTGTCGTATCCTATCAAGTACTTCAGATTCACACAGGAGGGTTGAAAGCAAGCAGTCTAACAATACATGGTGAAATTTTAGTTAATAAAGATACAGTTGTACATGGACAACTACAACATAAAGAAAGGAAGAAAGGGGGCCCTGTGTGGCTGTGAGGTTTCTTTGTTTCACTTGCATAGTAAAATTAACTCTGAGTAGACCATGAAGGGTTGGGTATGCATCTTTTAGCCTTAGAGTAACCATTTAAAAAAAAAAAGATGATGACCTGGTGGATTGAAAAGCAAGAGCATGGAGACCTGAGTTCAATCCCTGGAGTCTACATAAAGGTAGGAGGTGAGACCTGCATCTGTCCTCTGATCTCTACACATGCATCGTGACACATGTATCCCCACCCCTCCACACACACACATGCACCATAACACAAATATCCCCACCCCTCCACACACACATGCACAGCGACAACTTAACATTTTTCTAATTGCAACTGTACACAAAGATAAAGTAAAAAAGCCCACAGAGACCTGGGGTGTGGTGGTACATATCTATCCATCATCCCAGCATGTGGGAGACGAGGCAGGAGGATCCACAGCTCAAGGCTACACAGAGTGTTGAGGCCAATCTGAGCTACATGAAGACAGTCTCAAGCAAGCAACAGCAAGTTAGCAGAGAAATTAAAAGGTGGTACTATATCCAAATGAAACAAAATCCAAAGAAAGACAGAAAGGAGGAAACAATTAAAAACAGAAGAAACAGATAGCAAAATGGTAGAACTGACCCCAATCGTGTGAATGTATTAAATATAAATGGCTTAAACACATCAGTTAAAAAAAAAAGATTTGCCAGGTTAGAATTTTTTTTTAAAGGCCCAACTAATTGTATGCTAGTCATAAGAAATGTACTTTAAAGCCAGGCATGGTGGCCTTTAATCCCAGCACTAGGGAGGCAGAGGCAGGCAGATCTCTGTGAATTCAAGGCCAGCCTGGTCTACATAGTGAGTTCCAGGACAGTCAGGCCTGTCTCAAAAAACAAACAACAGGCCGGGCGGTGGTGGCGCACGCCTTTAATCCCAGCACTCGGGAGGCAGAGCCAGGCGGATCTCTGTGAGTTCGAGGCCAGCCTGGTCTCCAAAGCGAGTTCCAGGAGAGGCGCAAAGCTACACAGAGAAACCCTGTCTCGAAAAACCAAAAAAAAAAAAAAAAAAAAAAAAAAAACAAACAACAAACAAAAATATGCACTCTAAGTATAATGATGCAGGCAGGCTAAAAGAAAAAGGACAAGCTGGGTGTGCTAGCACATGCCTGTAATCCCAGCACTTGGTGGGGCAGGGTAGGAGGATCAGGAGTTCAAGGTCCAGGCTCTATAGCGACTCTGAGGTCAACCTGGAAACATGAAACCACACCTCACCATTACCCACCCTCATATACCAAAAAAGTAAAAGAACAAAAATATAGATCACGGAATGTTACCAACTTCTTAAATGCTATTTTAATATCAGAAAATAGATATAATAGGAAGTAAGATTCATGTTGAGGAATTTTACATGTGGATAAAGGAATTAGTTTATCTAGAAGACACAACAGTCCTAACTGAGGATTGTCCAACAACAGAACTGAGAGAGGAATTAGCAAACAAACCAATCTCCCGATATTGGGAGGCATTGGGAGGGAAATCAATAACGACACAGAAGTTGTGAACACACTGTCAACAAGCTCAATAAAATTGACATTTGTATCTGACAAGCAGAACACACATTCTTTTCAAATTGCTCTCATGGAGAAGAAAGACATTCTGAGGCGTAACACAAACCTCAACTTAAAATCAAGTAATAATGAACATAAAAATGCTGTCTAGAAAGGAAATAAACTAAAAATGAAACAGAGAGTTATGTTAGCCTTCTCCTGTCTAGGGGGGACATTTTCCTAGTGTGTGCTGGAACTGTGGGTAGTACTAAGTTTTCCAAACAATGATTTTTTTAAAAAAAATACATTATTTTTATTAATTCTTTGAGAATTACATGCATGCATGCATACAATGTATTTTGATAATATTCATCTCCATGCCTCTCCCTAACTTCTCCCAGATTCACCTCCACTATCCATACTCTCCACGAACTTCCTGTACTTTTTTTTTTTTAATAACCAACCTAATCCAACCATTACAATTTGTGCTTTCCATAGACTCATGAATATGAGAACATACACGGGATCATGGTCAACCTACCAGGAGCCACACTCTTAAAGAACACGGACTCTCGGGCCGGGCGGTGGTGGCGCACGCCTTTAATCCCAGCACTCGGGAGGCAGAGGCAGGCAGATCTCTGTGAGTTCGAGGCCAGCCTGGTCTCCAAAGCGAGTTCCAGGAAAGGCACAAAGCTACACAGAGAAACCCTGTCTCGAAAAAACCAAAACAACAACAACAAAACCAAAAAAACAAAAAAAGAAAGAAAGAAAGAAAGAAAAAAAGAAAGGAAGGAAGGAAGAAAGAAAGAAAGAAAGAAAGAAAGAAAGAAAGAAAGAAAGAAAGAAAGAAAGAAAGAAAGAAAGAAAACTGACTCTCCTCCATCAGTTGTCAATAGCTCCTTGTCTACAGATAGGCTATTGAATGTTGACTGGCTTGATCTTGTTCAAGCAACCACAGCTGCCGAGTTCATTAGTGTAGAGGTCCTGTAACGGTCCTGTCACGATCGGAAGACACCATTTCACTCTGGACAGCCTGTGAGAGCTGGTTGTCTTCTTTGCACTGGAGATGTCCCAGGAGTGAAATGGGGTTGTCAGGCACTGTGACAGCGTCTTTATGCACTGAGCCATCTCACCAGCCTGATGAAGTTGAACTTCGTAAATTGGGTGCAAAAATTGGTTAACAATAACAACTAATTATAAAATAGAAGAACTTAGCAAATGTTATAATAAAATATGATGAGTTATGTAGTCCCTCCTCTCTCAAAACATCCTATTTGCCTGTCCTGGAAAAATGGACAGTCCCGTTCTGGATGGGATGGTCCAGGATATGGAAAGAGTTCATGATTCTCATAAGAATGGTTCATGATTTCAAAGGTACAAATAGTTTCTTTCTGAATTCATTTAGTGTTTTCAAATCATGGTTACCAAGACATAACTGAAACTATGCAGAGCCAAACTGCAAAGAAGTGGGGCACTATATCTGGAAGTCCCCAGTGAAGTAATGGACAGGCACGTATTCATAGAAACATGTTGTTAAGTGACTTTGTCACTGTGTGAACTTGACATTGTACTTACAGAAACCACGATGGCTCTAATATCACTGGGTGATAGAATCTTGCAGGGCAGCCTTTGTCTATGCGGTCCGTAACTGACTACAATATAGGTGTGTGGAACAAGACTGGACTGAAAATTAGACCACTGCCATATAATCCAAAGGACTGTGACCTCGAGGAGCTTGAGGCACTAGGAGGTTTGGCCCAGGAGCCCGTGTTTGGCCACCAGGTCACACAGCCTCTCAAGGTTCCAGAGCCTAAGGACTTTGGGATTTGCACTGCTTTGAAGGATGCCCAGTTAAGGAGATTTTTTTTTTTAAACTTACAAGGCAGAACACTATTTGCAAAGAGATGAGTCTGGTGTAGTTTGTGGGGATGTCTGGGAAAGACAGGACAAGGGAGGCAATGAGACGTAAGGAGCAGGGTTTCTCACAAAATAAGAATTTGGGGGACAGGCAAGATATCTCAGCAGTTAAGAGCATGTACATTACAGAGAGACCCATGTTCCCAGCACCCATGTTGTATGGCTCACAACCATCTCTAACTCTCCTTCCAGGAGGATCTCTGGCCTCTGTGGGCACCTGCACTCATGTGCACATATTGCCACACACAGAGAGACACACCCTCATGCACATAACCAAAAATTAAACGTAGGCTGGGCATGGTGGTGACACATGCCTTTAATCCCCAGCACTCTTGAGGCAGATGGATCTCTGTAAGCTCAAGGCCAGTCTGGTCTGTAAAGAGAGTTCTGGGCCAGTCAGTACCACAGAGTGAGACTCTGTCTCAATAAACAAACAAACAAATAAATAAATAAATAAATAAACAACAACAAAACCCCTTTTTTCCTTTTACAATGAGAAAGTTTTTAAAAAGTCATCCTAGAAACAGCCCTGACCTTCCTTTTTCACAGGTTAATTCTGTAGTTTTGGGGAGTATGTTCATATACATTCCTGTTGATCCCACAGCCTCTAAGAGAGAACTATGTCTCCACCATCAGATGTGCTTTCTGGGACCAAATCCAGCAAAGATGGGGTCTTTCTGGGCTGGAGAGAGGGCTCCTTTGGTCCAGTACTTTCCTTGTAAGCATGAGGACCGGAGTTCTAGCTCCAGAACCCACACAGGATAATCTGAGTGTGGTATGCTGTAATCTCAGCCCCAGGGAGCCTTGGATCTTGCTGGCTAATCACCCTGACCTATTTGACAAGCTGGAGACCAGTAAGAGACCTTGTTTCAAAATCAAAAGGTGGATGGATCCTCAGTAACAACACTCAAGATTGTCTTCCGGCTTTCACTTACATGCACACACACACACAAACACAAGAACGGAGTTTTCCCTAGGGATAACTAGCACATGGCTGTGGACAAGTGACTTGACCTCTCTCTGCCTCATTTAGTCTTCTGGACAATGAGATGTTTACAGCATCCACTGACCGGGAAGACCTGGCCCAGGAGACAAACTGGTGGGAACCGGAACCCTGGCTCCCAGGCTCCCGAGTTCCTGGTTGGAAGGTAGGGGGTGTCTAGCTTTCAATAAGGCTGGAAAAAGGTCTGGGCGTAACAGGAGTAGGCCTCTTGCCCATAGGGCCTCAGGTGGGGGCTGGGTAGGCCCACAGACATCCTCTGCAGAACTTTGATCCAGAGCAAGGACAGGGCTGGCTTCAGTTGTCTTTGAAGCAGCGGGAAGATCAATCCTCCTTCTTATCTCAGCCTCTGCATAGTGCAGTGTGTCATGTGCTGCTGCAGGCCAAGAAACTCGGAGCAGAGCGGGCAGTACCCAACCAGCCCTGCCCTGCCTCCCTGCCACCCCTGGGGCCAGGGGCATGTGTGGTATTTGCCACTTTCTGACCTCTGCTTGGATCAGTGCCAGACACAAGGAGGAGAAGGTAATGAATGCTAAGTGCCAAGAAACTAGGTCCTCTGAGAGTCTCCTGTCAGCCCCCTCCCGCCCCCGCCTCGCCCAGGCACTCCCTCTCTTCTCTTCAAAGTCTGCTTTCAAACCTCACCTTTTGCTGAGATCTAAAGATGCTAGGCCAGGAGGCAGGAGACTGGATTCTAGTTACAGGTCTGCCTTTGATAGGCTGTGCGACCTTGAGCAAGTTACTGCCCTTCTCTGGGGTGTCTTTTCTCCATTAAGTACAGCTGCTGGGAACGCTTTAGGGCCCAGTTTAAAACTCCAAGGTCCAGACCAGCCTGCGGACAGGGCTGGGGCTCAGGGTAGGTTTGGGCTGTAGAACTGTCTCTCTCTGATGCTGCTGTAGAGTAATTGCCCCTGTCATCTTGACCTCCCTGGCTCCTTTGTGTCTCCACGGAACAGTTTCCTGCATAATCTCCCTAGCGCAGAGGGCTGTTCCACAGGCTAGGCTGCACCCCGAGTCTGTAGGCTCTGTCCTTTGGGGAGTGGCAGGAACATTTCTCATCAGCACTGCCTCTAGCTGGTTCAGGGACCGTGGACCGGAGGTTTACAGGATCACTGTGTCCTGAAAGGCTAGGGAGAGAACGTGCAGGAGGGAACAGGCAGGTGGGGAGGCGCTGGGTGTCAGGAGGGGAAGGACAGATGTCTCTCCACGGACACGGGTGAGTGTGGCGGGGTTTTTCACTCTCCAAGCTGCAGAGGGAAAGCATTTCAAACTCAGATCAAGTCGGGTCCCCTACTTACCTCCTGCCTCTCAGAGACAGACCCCAGGAGTGGCTGAGAATCCCGGCAACACAGTTGCTGTGTATGGGCAATGGGGTGATCTCAGTATCCACTGAGCAGGCCTTGGCTCGAGACGAGCTACATGAAGACAAGACTGATGGGAATTAGAACCCCAGGTCCCGGGAGCTGCTGATTCCCTAGTGGGAAGGTGGGGACTTTATAGCTCGTGGTGAAGCTTGATAGGTCTCCTTAGGTCAGAGAAGTACTCTCCCAAAGCTGCCCAGGGTGTGAAGAGTAGAATATTTCCAGAAGAAAGCAAAGAATGGAGAACGAAGCAGGAAAGAAATATCTCCCATGTCTAAGCTTCTGCAATGTGCCAAAGTGAGCCAGGACAGCTCTGGAAATTCCTCTTTGCCTTCAGGTCCCCGAGGTGTCATTGTTGACCTTCAGCATCCTCCTTCACCTATCCCAACCACAGCACAGTAGTCCTGGGATCCCTTTTCTGTGTCCCTCAGGAGCCCTTCTCCTGCCCACTCCCTCCTTGGCCACTTACGGAAGACGACCTCTCTTGGAAATTGCCACCATGACCATCAAGGCCCAGAGAAGCTGTCCTTGTAAAGGGCACATTGTGGGGGTACCTGTGAGTTATTGTGTGTTGAGCATGTGCACACGCAAATGTGGTATGTGTGCATCCCGTGGGCATGTATGTTGGACATGCTGTGGAATGCAAGCTCCACACGGAGTGAAGTGTCTGTCTGGGGGAATGTGGAAGTGCAGGCATGTTGCAATGTGTACAGGTTGTCTTGTGGCCCTGAAGATGCTGAGGAGTGAAGTGGAAGCACAGTGTCCTGACTTTTAGGGGTGCTCCTACATTTGAGGAATGCCACAAAGTGAAAGAATGCCCGAGGCCAGTGTGTTTGGATTTCTGTGAGCTCCTGGATACATCGACTACCCTTTGCTTGCAGGGCATCCTGCTGGCTCCAGCCTTTGGCCTCCTATGTACTGGAATGGGAGCTGAGCCCTTGATCATAGAGCCTATCTGAGGCCAAGGGTCAGCAGCAGCCTCAGCAACCTCCTCGCTGGTCCAGTGTCCCTAGCTGTCCCCAGTCCAGGTAGCCACTGACAGGCTGGAAATCTCACAAGTTTCCTGACGGGGTTCAAGATTTGCTTCAGTGTGTTTTAGAACACACACTACCCCCAAAGAGCCACTGCTTACTGTGTGCTTGGGGTATGGTAGGGCACAGTGCTGTGGGCACAGTGCTGTGGGCTGAAGGCTTTATGGATATGACTTACACCACACAGCAAATCGCCCTGGACCATATGACAAGTAAATTCTAAGACTAGGGTGTGAGTCCCATTGTAAGACCCTGAACCTGGGGCATGTCTCTCCATGTTCTGATCTACAGATTGTCTTAGGCAAGGGAAGGGAGCCCATTTCCTCTAAGGCCCACTTACTAAACAAAAAAAAAAGCTTGTTGGGTAACAGCTACCATCTTGAAAGAGTTCACCTTTATACCCTCGATTTAAGATCCAGCACTCCCTGGAAGAGAAAATAGAGGAGGAAAACGGAAGGATCCTTCCCTGGAGGAGGCCTCTGCAGTAGATGAGCAGACAGACTGAGCTTGCATGGCACGAGAGAGTCATGCCTGGCTTGCATGTGCGTCTCCCTTGGCCCATTCCTATGGCTTCCATGAAACCCCAACTTGCATGCCTAGGACACCAGGGAAATGACCAGCGAGGAGTTCACTGTTGCTTCTAGATACACATCATTGATCTTGCCTGCACTGAGAGGCTCAGCTCATTCCCTTCTCTACCAGATTTAAGTTGCAGGGAAAATGCATTATTTTTTCATTAAAAATTTATTTTGGAATGGATAGCCTTCAGAGAATGTAATTAGCCACGTTATTTCCCTCCATTAGCTGTCCCTAGTGTTCTCAGGAATGTCTTGTCCTTTTTCCTCTCCATTTCACTCTTTCCATTCTTGTTACAATTTGGGTTGCAGCATCCACCCCCCCCCCCACCCCCACCCCATCATTACCACGTGCAACTTCCAGAGGAATGTGCTAACTTCCTCCCCATGGGGCTGTGCGAGCAAAGTCCTCTGGGACAGTAGGGGATTCAAAGAATTTGTCACCCCAACTTGCTTTTATCTGGAATGGTTCCTGTGGGTCATTTTTAGTGTTGTAGGCAGTAGGCTGGCAGAACTGGGAGGTGACCCAAAATACAACAAAACACGCCTAGGCACCCCAAGTCGTACAGTAGATTCACAGTGCGGATGGGTTGTTCTGGTTCTGAGGAGACTCCGACAATCTCAGTGCTCAGAAGAGCTGCCACCCGCTCCACCCTCGCCCCTGTTCCTATCACACAGGTGACACATGACATGCAGCCGTCTCCAGCACTGTCAGAAATACCCCGCTCTGTGGGAGTGAGGGCAGAAAGCCTGACACCCCAAATCTAAACTTATCCTGGCTCTCCACAAAGAGGGGCGAAGAGAAAAGAACAGTAAAACATCTTCAGTGTGCATGACTTATACGGAGACCTCGATTGTCCCAGACCCTGAGGGTCCTGGGACGTACACTTTGAAGGGGCAGGTACTACTCACAGAGAACCAGCTGAGCGGCATTTCGGAATTATGTCATGTGGCATTGGCTTGAAGGGAATGCAAGCCAACTCGGTTCCTTACGTTGTTGACCTTACTGCTTTTTCAGTCTTAGGTTCCTGGATATGTGTAGAAGAACAGAAACTGACAGGTTTGTGGGATTTCTGAACGTGGGCACAGATGTCACTACAAGCCTCATGGAATCAGGTGGCATCTTGACTGAGTCTTGAGCACGGTGATTTTCATGAACAAGCCCTGGGCATAGGGAACAGCCGCGGTGTAGCCGGAGGTGCAGTGAGAACCGGTGGCTGGTGCCACAGTGCTTGCCAGCCACACTGGGCTCTTGACAGACACTGCTTCGTTTATCCTTCAGGCCCAGCAGGCATTACCATCCCCCACCTCCCCCCAGGCGCCCGCCGGGAGGATACCGAGATTCATACAGGGTAAGAGGAGAGAGTGTCAAACAAATGACTTCTGTCCCGCCTCCCGGGAGGAGTCTCATTGTGTGGAAGATGACAAACGGCACAACAATGCCTGCTGCCAGGAGCAGCAGGCTCGGGGTGTCAACCCACTCCACGGCTGGCAGGTGTCGCCAAGGAACACACAAGTCACCCAGCACCAGATGGGATCCCGCTTCAGTCACACGGAGAAGAGACGGAACAAGAGCTATTTCAATAGCGGGTGTCTGTCCCCCTGAGACCAGGGGTCTCAGTCTGCCACCAACCCAGGATGATGACCTTCACATAGCAGCCTTCCTGCTGCAGGTGAAGGCCTCCTTCCCGCTCCACCTGGAAGAGATCTAGCAGGGCGGGCTGGCTAGGAGCCACATGACGCACAAGCTTAAGCAGAACAAAGGAGCACACTTCGAGCCTGGAACAGGGGAAAGACGGTTGCAGGAAACGGATGAGCTCCACTCAACCTTAATGTACCTTATCTCTTGGAAAGAAAGGGTTTTAGGCCCAGGCCACTTTCCCGAAGCTAAGCAGGAGTCAAAGGCTACTTGTACCCGGTCAGTATTCCCCACTGCTGGGACCAAGGTCAAGTTGTTGGTGAGGCTGCCTCTGGATTTGGACAAAGGTCTCCCTGGCACTACAACCCAAGAGCTTTCTTAGCTGCGTTCAGTCACTCCTCCCCAAACCCAGGTAACAAGATCTGTGTATGCTGACACATACCTACACTCCCTGTGTTGGGGAGGCAGAGACAGGAAGATTCCTGGGCTTGCTGGCCAGTAAGCCCAGCCTGCTTAGAGAATTCCAGGTCAATGACAAACTATTTCAAAGCAAAACAAAAAACAACAGCAACAAATAAGAGGTGAAAAGTCTGAAATGTCTGAAGGTGAGAGTCCCCTGACCCCTGGAAGGCGCCCCCCCCCCCCACCAACACAGCCCATCAGCTAACAGATTCCTAAGGGAAAAGATGGCTTAGGTGAACGTCTGTAATGCTGACCTCAAGAATGGCATTTCAGAAAATGTGGCTCTCGTGCCCTGAAGCATCTCCATGCACAGAGGTTTAAAGCAGAAAGCTGGATTCCAGAGAGAGAGGGGAGAGAGAGGAGAAAGGAGAAAGAGAGTGAGGAGAGAGAGAGATGCACAAAAGAAAAATAATAACCTGGCATCCAAAATTTTTTTCAATTATATACAAAAACAGACGCAAGGCCTGTTTAGCCCCGGAAGATGTGACGTGCTGGTAAGACTGTAAAGGATACTGGAGAGATGGCTCAGCAGTCGAGTGGGATTCGGATTCCAGCACCCACGTAACAAGCTGGGCTTCTGGGGCACACCTATAACCCCAGCTCTGAAGTGGAGGGGAAAGACAGGAGAAGAGCTGGGGCTTGCTGGCTTTTAGGCTAAGGGAGAAAGTGGGAGCCCCAGGTTTAAGGAAAGAGCCTCCCTTAAGGGAATAGATGGGTGGTGATAGAGGACCTTCCATGCCTTATTCTGTCTCTGTGCATACATACACTATTGCACGTGCACGCATGCGTACACACACACACATACACATACACACATGTGTGTGTGTGCGTGCGTGCATGAGCATACACTCACATACATGAATAAATACATTGTTTTGAAAGTATCTGAAAAGAAGGTGTGGGTCAGATTCAGGCCCTTTGTGCCCTGTGCAGATCCTTGGACTCTGAATGCTAAGCCCCTGCATTGTTTCTCCGAGGTTTCAGTAACATGAGTAGACTGGGCTGGCTAATTTGAAGAGTTACGACCCAGCATTTGCACCCAGGGAGTCGAAGGTTAAAGGAAGTTCAGCAGATGATCTATGTCCACCACACTCATTTTAGAAACCAAGTTGCATTTAGCATTCAGATCATTGGAACTCTTCTCTGCCCAGTCCCCCTCTTCTCAGGGAAGCTTGCAGTTAATTCTACGCAATGTGCATTGCTAATGTGGAGGAACAGAGGCATCCGTCATCCTTGTGCTCCCTCGGAACGCCCACGCTGTGTCTCCTGCTCCCTTGCATTTGACTTGGAAACCTCACAGACCTCCAAAGGAAGCTGCTCTGATGTGCAAGGAGTTGATTCCTATTCCACTCAGTCCCTGCTAGTGTTGCCCACCTCTCCAGCTCTGTGAAGACTTGGGGCAGCAGGCTAAGGTGAAGAGGCCCTCGGTATCTTCCTATATATGGTTAGGAAGCAGAGGGAGGAGAGATGGGTGCTGGGCTTGCAGAGTCTTCCTGTGGTGCCTCCAGCCAGTAGAACAGTAGCAGGCAAGAAGACAATGAATGTGTCCACCCAAGACTTCCATCTGGACAATTCAGTTAATAAGGCCACAAAGGCAGGGGTTGATTGTGTTTTGTTTTCATGGCTGGGGAATCCAGGAGATCGGTAGAATCCACATTTGAGGTCAGACTCCGAGTTCCACCCTGGATCTCCTGACTGCAAATTGTGTAATCTGTGTTTGTGTAATGACTGAAAGTGCTTTCCGGTCAGAATGGACCTAAACAGAAAGGCAAGCAATGTCAGAGGTAGAGAGCATGACTGTGGAGCCAAGAGGCACCACCGATTTAGATCCGATTGAAGCAGCATTTACCAGGCACCAGAGGGCATCACCAGAGTGAACACAAAATAATGACGTGACCCTGGTCTAACGGAAATTGGGGTGAGAGGGGAGAGGGATGCGTACAAGGCAGAGAAATCGGTGGGAAATCCAAGAGAGTGTCGGCCATTCTGCTTATTTGTTTCCTTTGAGACAGGGTTTCTCTGTGTAGCCCTGGCTGTCCTAGAACTCACTCTGTGGACCAGGCTGGCCTGGAACCCGCCTCTGCCTCTCGGGCGCTGGGGTTAAAGGTGCTCGCCACCACACCTGGCAGTATCAGTTATTCTTATTCTATTAAATCATTTATTCAGTTGGTAGTCACACCAACTGTCTTAGTTCCGTCAAGACCATGCTCTGGGTATACAGGTAAATAAAACAGAGGGTTGGAGCTGTGATTCGGTGGATGAAGTGCTGGCTGCACAGCATGGTGCCCTGTGTTTGGGTCTCCAGCACAGCTGCGTGCATCTGTAACTCTAGGGCTGGGGACAGACATAGGGGGATCCCTGGAGCGCACTGACCAGCCAGTCTAGCCAGACTGAGTGAGAAACCTGCTTCAAAAAATAAGGTGCAGAGACTGAAGAGAACACCCCAGGCCAACCTCTGGTGTCTAGAAGTGCAACACATACACACACACACACACACACACACACACACACACACACACACACACACCACACACCAGGAACCACTATTCAAACGCTAAACCGTAGCCCCCTAAATAAACTTAAAAAAATCCACTCCTGGCCTCTAGAACAGACACACTGATTTGGTGTTTTGTAAAGTCCTCCCTAAACCTGAGGCTGACTGTAGTTACCACTTAGCTCTGGTACTGGTCTGGTAAAACAACAGATGAAGAGCCAGCGACATGGAGAAGGGACTTGTGGCCCACCTCTTTCAGGAAGGCTACCCTGGCTGGTCCAACCCACCGGATCCTGGTACTCTCTTAGCCCAACCCCCAGAGCAGAGCCTGTGTGCACTGTGATTGGGGGGGGGGACCCAGTAGGTTTGCTCCTTTGACTTCTGTGAGTCTTCCAAGGTCATTGTGATGAGGGTTCCGGGGCCTTGTGACACACCTGGCTGGATCTGTTCAAGTGGGGAAGCCAAGAGAGGCTCTGTTCCTTTAGGGAATGCAAGGAAGAGCCCCTTCCCTGGCTCCCTCAGCATCACTAGGGCTCCGCAGGAGATCTGGACACAGGCAACTCCAAAGACAGCTGAAGGGAAACATGACCACCCTTTCTCCGGAAAACAGCCTCTCTGCGAGGCAGTCAGCCACCTTCATCCTGGTTTGTTCTTTGATTTCTTTTGAGGGAGGGTCTCACTGTGCTGCCCAGCCTGGCCTTGACTTGTGATCCCTTGGCCTCAGCATTCTGAGTGCTGGATTACAAGTGTGTGCCACCAGACCTGACTGACACATGTTCTTCATCAGTCCCAGGTGCCTCCCTCCCCAACCTCTGGTTTACACTGGGGCTCTTTGTCCCTGCTGAGTGGGAAGGCTGGACATGGAAGGTGGAGCAAGGCCAGCTGTACTCTGGTCTCACCATCAACCCAACCACAGAACAGATACCTACATCCCTTTTTACCTTATTGGGAGATCTTAGAACCCAGCATGGCTTCCTCCCCAAAGGCGTTATTCTAAATTTACTGAGTTTCTTAGAGTTGCGCAGACATTGTTGAGTTTTCTTTGGTGCTTTTGCCAACAATTTTGGTATGTTGCCACCAGGTGGCAGTAGTGCTTCTGTTACTGGGTCCCAAGCGCAGTTAATAAACAATTCCTTAGTCGACTTGAGCCATGAAAATTTTCCATGCACTATTTTTCAAAATCATAACTAATTATTATGACCTTAACCAATCTCAAGATCCATTTATCATGTGATTAATAGAATGATACATTCAAAATTCAAAATGAGCACCTGAATTTTAAATGTTATGATTTTATTGCCTGTGATCACCAAGCCTTGAATATTCTGTATTTCTTCTGTTCTTCAAACTTAGAGAAGGCCATTGATAATAATAATAATGAATAAGCTGTCATACAGCAGTTGGTGTGTACAAATGATGTTGTAAATGTTTTGTTTATAGTCATTCCTTCTCCTTCCAGCCCTCTGAGATGGGATGTGATGGGGGCTATTATCATTTGATGAGTGAGAAAATGGATCCTAGAGACTTAGCATCCTGACAATCAGGTATCCAGTCAGTGGCAGAGCTTCTCTGCAGACTCAGGATGTGGGCTGACGAGTCCTTCTCATCAACTCACAAACTCCCAAGTGTGGAGTTGATTGCCAGCATCAGGGAGAACTTGCTTCCCAAGGGCAGACCAGTGTTAAAGTTCCCTGCACCTTCTTGTGCCCCATGGCTCATGGCCCTGTAGATGAAGCATGTGTGAGTTATCAAGAAAAGGGTTTCCAGGCTAGGGAGATACCTCAGTATTAAACATGAAGACTGGAGTTCATATCCCAGAAGCCATGCGAAATGTTGGGTGGGTGTGATGTAATTCCAGCCTCAGAAGGCAGAGACAGGGGATCTCCAGACCAAGCTGACTAGATCTAGCCATATCAGTGAGCTCTAGGTTTGAGTGAGAGACCCTGACTCATTGAATAAGGTGGAAGGGCAATCAAAGATGGCTCCGGGCATCAACCTCAGGCTTCCACGGGCACTTATACACATGTGCTCACATATGTGCCAATATATACACACCACACGCGCGCACACACACACACACACACACACACACACACACACACACACACACGACAACAACAACAATAACAAAAGGGAGCTCTCAAGCCCACCTGATGTGCAGGTAGTGAAGCTGCCCCACCTGCAGTCAGTGAGGTGGCTGCAACTTTTGGTGTCAAGGGTTTTTCTACTGCCTGAAGCCTGGCTCCTCACTCAGTCTGTGAACCACAGCATCAGTCGCCCAGGAAACTACATCTCTGTAGGCTGTTCCCCAAACTTTCTGAACCAGAAGACCCTCCATGACTTGTATACAATTTTAGTTTAGAGTCCCGTGTTTATGCATTCAGGTATTAAGAGAAAGATGGGGACACCTCTGGCCAGCTGTTGGGTTCTGTCCATCGGCACATCTCTCTCCGATGTGGCACTTCAAGATCCCCTTCTCTTCAGCAGGAGGGGATGCTCACCCCACAGCCTCACTCTTAGTTGTCATTTTATAAACACTTTGCAGGCATTGTACTTACCACTCATGCACGAGTATATGGCACACAAGCGCACACACCACGCACAGGCACACACACACACACACACACACACACACACACATCTCATTTAAATATTCCTGTGGCAGGCTGCTTTACATTTTCAGGGAAGACAAAGTAGAGCACAAGAATTGTTTAATTTGTCCTTATCTTATATCTTCCCATTATCAAGGCAGCACAATCATAGAAAAACATAAAATACATGAAAAAGGAAATGCTATTTATATTTCCCCAGCTTACTCAAAGATAACCACTGTAGCTTTTTGTTTTATTTTGAGACAGGGCCCTGTGCATCCCAGGTTAGCCTCAAATTCACTGTATAGCTGAGAATAACCTTGAACTTCTGGGCCTCCTGCCTCCACAGGTGTGTGTCATCATGCCCAGTCTGTGGTGCTGGGGATCAAACCGGAGTCCTATGTGCTAGGCAAGCACTCTACCAACTGAGCTACTTCTTTATCGCCAATCACTATTGTTTATTTTCTTTAAAGTTTATGTGTATGGATGTTTTGCCTGTATGTGTGTCTGTGCACCACACATGTGCCTTGTGCCCAAGGAGGCCAGAAAAGGGAATCAGGTACCCTGGAATAGGAGTTATAGCCAGTTGTGAACTGCCATCTGGATGCTAGGGATTGAACCTGAGTCCCCTGGAAGAGCAGCCAGTGTTTTTAACTGATGAGCCATCTTCTCAGTCCTACTGTTTGTTTGTTTTATTTTGTTTTGTTGTTTTTTGAAACAGGGTTTCTGTGTGTAGCCCTGGCTGTCCTGGAACTCACTCTGTAGACCATGCTCAGCTCAAACTCACAGAGATTGGCCCACCTCTGCCTCCCAAGTGCTGGGATTAAAGGCGTGCGCCACCAGCACCTGGCTCCCACTGTTGTTTTTAATGGAGGATGTCTTCTTGGGATTTTCTTCAGTATTCTTCCTATTGTTTACTTGTTGTTGTTGAGGCAGGGTCTCACTGTATAGCTTCGTATAGCTTGGAACTCACTCTGTAGACCAGGCTGTCCTCACACTTGGAGGTTTGCCTGTCTCTGCCTCCCAGGTGCTGGATGGAATTGCAGGCATGTGCCACTCCACCCAACCTTCAGTCTCTTTTATAAGAATGCCTGTACACTCGAGTTTACGAGGTACAGTTTTTGTAATATATAACAGACACAGTATCCAAACAGTAGTGTGGAGAACACTGATGGGACTGCACTGGAGGGCCCAGCGTGTAGATGGGTACTGTCACTGCAGGACTACAGACTACGTGGAGAGGTAGCGTGTAGATGGGTACTGTCACTGCAGGGCTACAGACCACACGGAGAGGTAGCACTAGTACATAGGGAAAATGTCAAGTAACCAACTGTGTGTTCTGCTTTTTCCTGTAACATTTGTATCTTTCCAGATCATTATTCGTGCCTTGTAAACATCTATTTATATGCCTGCCAGTATTGTGCGGTGTGTATAAAACAGTTTACTTAACTATTCCCTTATTGCAGCGCATTCAGAGCGCCTACATTTTTAATTTGGGCAAGTTTTTGTGCAGTGAACATTATTGTCCACCCTGGATTTTTGTTTTCCACTTATTTTCAGCAATTTTCTCAGGATAGAGTACTCTAGCTGTGAGCCAGCAGCTGTGAGTTTCGATCCCTCCCAGAGTCCAGAGCCTAGCATTTGAAAATCACCACGAATTAGAAGGAAAGCCCAAAGCCTCTAGCGGAGGACTAATCTGTTTGTCCTTGCCAGGAGAAGAGAAAACCCCCGATTGACAAGACGGAATGGGACAGCTTCTTCGATGAGAATGGTCACTTGGCCAAGTCTAGGGACTTCATTTGTGTTAACATCCTGGAAAGGGTATGATTCCCAGGCTACCCTCAGCCTTTCCCTGGCACTAGGGGGCGGCACAGATGGCAGGGATCAGGCATGCCTTTGGGTATCTTGAGAGTTCATGACCTCCCGTGTCCAGGGTCTACACCCCTTCGTGAGGACAGAAGCCTGGAAATTCCTCACAGGCTACTACTCATGGCAGAGTTCCCGGGATGAGCGGCTCATGGTGGACAGCAACAGAAGGTAGAACTTTCCAGAACCTCTTTCTGTGGAGAGTTGTCAGGGATGTGGGGGGGGGGGGCCGGCACCCTCCCAACCTAGAAATTCGGGTTTCTTCTTCATATGGACTCCTTATTCTGAGAAGACTCTGATGCTTCCCACACAGGACCCACATGCAGTGGGTATAGCCAGGTTTAAGTTTAAGCTGGCATCTCCTCTCCAGTTCACCGACCAAGTAATCAGTTGCAGGCATGGTCTTGTCCCAAAACTCCCCTTATCGCCTTGCTCCCAACCTCATCCTTACCTGCCTAGCCTTCCTGTGAAGGACCCTAGGAATTTTCTTTCCTGGGCTTAATCCCCTTTCCTGCCAACTGTTACCCCAAAACCCCATGGCCAAACTGCCTCCTGAGGCTAGGTTCCACCTCTCTGTCCTGCCCACATCTCCTCCTGGTGCCCGCTATGGGCTGCTCATGTCCTCGGGTTAAACAGTCCCAGAGGTGTGACATTTCAGGCATCTGCTGACATTTCAAATAGCCTATTTTCTCTTAATCCTAGCTCTCCTATCCCAGCGCCCTCCATCTGACCGTTCCTGAGGGACAACCTTAGAGTTAGGGTTTCTATTGCTGTGAGGAAACACCATGCCCCACAGCAGCTTGCAGTGGGGGAGAGGGTTTGTTTCGTAGCTTACAGCTCCACATTGCAGTCCATCACTGAGGGAAGCTGGGGCAGGAACCTCGAGGCAGGAGCTGATGCAGAGGCCATGGAGGAATGCTGCTTACTGGCTTGCTCCTCATGGCTTGCTCAATCTAATTTCTTTGTGGCACCCAGGACCAGCCCAGAGGTGGCACCTCCCACAGTGAGCTGGGCCCTCCCACATCAATCATTAATCAAGAAAATTCATGACAGGCTTGCCCACAGGATTATCTGGTGGGAGCATTTTCTTAACTGAGGTTCCTTCTTCTGAAATGACTCTAGCTTATGTCAAGGTGATGTAAAACTGACCAGCACAGGGACTCCCCATCAGCTCGGCCACCCCACTCCAGCAGAGCTGCATGCTCTTTCGTACTGCCTCTGCTCTTGGTTCACTCTTTCTCCCTCCACCCACACCGGTCTCCCTATTAGCTGTCTCCCAAAACCCCACCTTTGGGCCAGTGGGATGGCTCAGGGGATAAAGGCACTTGCCACCAAGCCTGACAAACTGCGTTCAATCCCATGGTGGGTGGAGAGAAGGGACTCACTCTCACAACTTGTCCTCTGACCTCCACAAGTGTGTGATGCGCGCGCACACACACACACACTGAATGAATAAATAAATGAATGCAAAAACTCCATCCTTGCTTCAAGGCCAGGACCACACAGGGCACTTCCTCCTGATTGGAGGATCTTTGTAGGTAAGTATACACAGATTTTGAACTTGGAACAGTCTAAGTTTGAGAGTGAGTTCAATTCAAATTCTAGCATTAACATCACACTCTGAGTGAACTTGCCCACGAACTTCCCTGCTGAAGGCTCAGTCTCCTCCTCTGTCTAATGCGGTCACAATACAGTTCACAGAGTGGTTACAGAGATCTAATTATAGAAACAGGCACGTCACCATGTCCAGGGGAAGAACAGCTAGGGCTCATGTCAGTAGGGATGCTCCCACAAACTGGAGACTGTGGACTTTCGCCTCTGTGACCCTGGGATTTGGGCTTGCCTCATCTCAGGTGGAGCATACACTGGGGCAGAGTTCGAGTCCTCCCCAAATCGCCTTTCTTTAGCTCAGTGCAGGCCTCACCTGCCCATGTGAGTGCTCGAGGTGGACTGGGTCTGAATGACTCCACGGTGGATTGCTTCCTTCTTAGAGGTGTTTATCCTGGGCTACCTGACCAAGTCTTAGGGCCTGAGCAGCTGAGCTCAGCCCCAAAGCAGCTCCCAGCCGAGATGTGGAAAAGACAACCCGCACAGGGACCAGCAGAGAATAGTCTGGAACAGCAGGGATGTGAATGTCGGACTAGGTGCCAAGCCAGGGAACAGGCCTTGTGTGTGTTACACATGATTGCCGAGGCAAAAAGCCACAAGTGAGCAAAGTGCCATGAACAGGGTGGTTGACAATATCAGACATTTTTTCCCTTTGGCATTCCGGAGGCACAGGACAAGGTTGCGGCGTGCTGGCCTCCTGGGAAGGCTCTGAGAGACAGAAGTCTTTCTCCACACCTCCCACGGACGCTTCCTTGGCTTGAGGCTACATCCACTCACGTTCTGTCTCAGTGGACACAAGCCCTCCCACCTCTGTGTGTGTGTCTCTTCTATAGACGGTTGTCATTTGATTTAGGGTCCCCCTGGAAAACCCAGAACGGTCGCATTTTGCGATCCTTAATCACACTGAAAAAGACCCCGTCCACAAATAAGCCTATATTATAGGATCTAGGGGTTACTTCTAGGACACGACGACTTTAGAGACAGCCAGTCAGTTACCGCACCAGCTAATCAAATTGCAGTGGTCAGCGTAAGACCGTCTCCACTCTGCAGGTGGGGAAACTGAGGTTTAGAGAGGGAGGGTGACATCCCTCTGCAGACACTCAGTTGTTAAGCGGTGGCTCCAGGGTTTGGGTGCTACAGTTGTCGCACAGAGCCCACCCCACACTAGGTTGTCTCCACCCTGGGTGCCAGCTGCATGCTGGAGAGCACTTCCGGCTGCTCAGGCTGAGGTGGGAGAGAACAGCGCAGGCGGGGAGCAGGTGGGGACCACGTAGACAAGGCTACCCGATTTCCCCTGAGCTCAGCAGCTGCTGCTGCTCTGATTGTCCCTTCTTGGGAGGGGAAGGCCACCTTACCCAGCCCCAATGTGTTCTCTCAGGAGGAACTACAAAGCCTTGTGCCAGATGTATGAGAAAATCCAGCCCCTGCTGGAAAACTTGCATGGGAACTTCACAGAGACTAGGAACAACATCGGTGAGCAGAGGGCGAGACGGGGGAGGGCTGGGCGGAGGAGAGGGTAGATGCCATTCTGGTCTTTTCTTAGTCATTTCTAGGCACAGGTTGACTCCTGGGGCTTGGCAACTGTCTTGACTTTGGCCCGGAAAATTTTCTAGCCAGACCTAGGTCAATCCACCCACCCCTGCCCACAGGTGTTGCTAGAGGTTCCCCTGCCACATGCCATCCCTGTTGCTTTGACTTCCTCCCCCCCAAGCCATGACTTTGACGTAGACTGGATCTGAATTGGATTGGGAGGGGGCATTCCTTGACAAAAGGTATGGTCTAGTCAAAGATTTGGAGGCAAAGAGGAACCCAGACCAGCAAGGTATGGTGATGAGTGGAGCTTGGTGGGGCTGGCATGCCTTTTGTAGCCCCCCTCCCAGCTAGGATTTTTTTTAGGACCTGTCCTCTAAAGGATGGGAGATGAATTCATCCATGCTTTCTGCTCTGGAGATGATCTAATGTCACCTCCTGTCCCTTGCTCTAATCTAGCATATGACATCCAGAGACTCTATGACAAAGATCCCCTGGGCAATGTGCTTGTGGACAAGAAGAAACTGGAGAAGACCCTGCTGCTGAGTTATGTCTGCAACACGAAGGCTGGTGAGCTGAGGGTAGAGCCCCAGCCCATGCTTGCCAGCTCCTTCCTAGACCCTGGGCCAGCCAGCACCCATTGGCTTTTCCTCCCGGGAACCCTCCCCCGCAGAGTACCAGCGAGGCTTCCATGAGATGGTGATGCTCTTCCAGCTGATGGTGGGGCATGAGCATGAGACCTTCTGGCTCTTCCAGTTCTTCCTGCAGAAAACAGTGAGGACTAAGCCAAGCTCAAATCTCCTACTCCCCACCACCCAGCAAACCAAGGCACCACTGGCCTCAGTTACTTCCCTCAGCCCCCAAACATCTGTAGGTCAGGGGGTGGGTAGTAGAGGCATTAGAATTCAGAAGGACTGTTTAGAGTCCCACTCCCACCAGCCCCATGATGGTACCCTCTTAAGGCCTCTCACTCCTTACACACAAATCTCCCTGCAGATCTCTTGTGGCTTCCCAGGCCTCCAGAGTAAAACCCAGCAGCCTTTGTCAGGACTCCAGGGCTGCCTCTTTGTTCCCACCTCCCCCTGTTTCCTCCACATGACTCATAGTCCAGACACCCTGGAGGACTCAGCAGTATCCAGGGTGTACCCTACTCTGCACCCAGGATGAGGGGTTTACCGTCTGGGAAGATTTTCTTTGTCACCTTCTAGAAGCTTCCCACATCCTCTACCTCTCTTTGCACCTCTGCAAAAATATGTTTGCTGAACTTTCTTTCTTGGCTCTGACCTAATAAGTAGGGTCATGGTCACATGTGGGACATCTTTGCAGCTCCACCCCACCCCCATATGTTAAGATGCACATGAACACATGACTGCCTGAGATGTACACATATGCAAACAGGCACAGCTGCACACAGGGACCAGAGACGACAACAAAACACACACACACACACACACACACACACACACACACACACACACACATGGATAATGAACCAGGCACATCACCTCTCAGAATTGGGACTGAGAGGTGGGCTTGGTTCTGTGATGCCCTCAAGTTGAACTGAGGAGGACTATTCTCTGGTCCCATCTTGTACAGGAGCACAGCTGTGTCATCAACATCGGGGTAGGCAAGAACCTGGACATGCTTAACAGCGTGATCACTTTACTGGACCCTGAATTTGCTGAACACCTCAGTGAGTGGTCCACAGTCACTACTACTTCCCACACCAGCAGGTAGGCTTTGGAAGGGCCAAGGCCCATGGCCGACATACTCAGGCCTGGAGGAGATGACCTATGTGAAGGAGCCTGGGTCTCTGATGTTGAACATCTGCTCCAAACAGACTCCATGGCCTGTTGGGAAAGTAGCAGCCGGAATGTTCATGCTTCCTATGTCCCGCGTGATCGGTTGTGTGGCCTTGCCTGTGTGGCGGCTGACGCGCCTGCTTCTCTCCTCACAGAAGGGAAGGGCTCAGGAGCTGTGCAGTCTCTCTTCCCCTGGTTCTGCCTCTGCTTCCAGCGTGCCTTCAAATCCTTCGACGATGTCTGGAGGCTCTGGGAGGTGAGGGACATGCAGCTGGGGACACTTGGTGTGGACTGTACCTCTCCTGCGTCAGGAGGAGAAGCTACAAGTTCTCCTGCATCCCTTTCTTCCTGGCTTCAGATGGTGCTCAGTGGTCTGGGGTTTAATTAGGTCAGCAGCCCCACTCCTGCCTTGCTGTAGAGTGCTAGAGCATCTGTGCATCAGTTCTGATGCCAGACTCCACTGACCATCTACAGGGCAGTTAGCACAGGGCACCTGCTGATGTGCCGGGGCTGGCCTGCAGCTCAGCACCCTGTCCCTGCTCTCTTTTGCTGCCTTTCCTTGGCCTTCCCTTCCCCTAGAATGCCAGCTTCTCTTAGAACCTGATTTCCCCCAAGGCAGGCCCCAAGGACACCTGTAGTCTTCCAATCACAGTTCCTAGGAGATGATCCTCCTTAGGAATGAGCCCCCCACCTCTCGCTGTCCTGCCTCACCTCACGGCTGTTCCTAAACAGAAGATCCAGCCCAGCTGCAGCCTGGCATGTACCGTCCCACCATCCAGCTTCCACCTCCCTCACCTTATCATCTTGGCCCGCCATTCTACCCCCAAATCTCATATAGCAACCTTTCTCCCACCGATTGCCGAGCTCCCACTCAAATTCTAGTTTCTCTCTACCCTGTTCTGAGTGTGTAGTTGATGACAGCTTGCTACCCTCAGGGCGTCCCGGTCTCAGACCGCAGGGCTGAGGCCTGCTGGCTGCCCACAGGTCTTGCTGACGGGGAAGCCCTGCAGGAATTTCCAGGTGCTGGTGGCCTACAGCATGCTACAGATGGTGCGTGAGCAGGCACTGGTGGAGAGCATGAGTGGTGACGCCATCCTCCTGGTGAGTGCCTTCGGCCGGATCCCTTTCCAGCCTCCAGAGCCGGATGCCTGTACCCATTTCGTAGAAGAATGCAGAGACCCATGGTGTGCTAGCTTATGGCTGCTTTTGCCTCCAGAGAGGAACAAATGAGGAGTGCTGAAGTGTGAGGCTCCATGCTGATGGCCCTTAATAGACTAGCTCTAAAAGGCCCTGCGACCGTGACAGAGGCTGTGTTGGTTTGCCATCCCAGTAAGCATGTGAGGACACTGAAGGGCTAACCATTAGATTCTACTGCCTTGAAGCTAACCCTTGGCCATGTGGCAGAAGGGCCTAAGGTTTTCAGAGGTGCTTAAAGGCCAGCTGAAGCACCAAAAAAAAAAAATCTTGGGTGGTATGCCAGTTATGAACCAGGTCTTCCTTAGGAGCTTGAGACATGTCACAGAGCGCCCGGGCTTCCTAGACGCCCCGTGTGAAGGCGGTGTTTGTCATACCCACAAAGCATATGATCTGTAGGCACTGTGGTGGGTTGTGGAGACATCGAGGTGCCCCCAATAACTGCTGTGAATAGTAGCTTTCTTACCTTTGTGTTGCCTATGTCCGAAAGCACAGGAGAGGTGTTTGCTTACACACACACACACACACACACACACACACACACACATCCCAAGCACATATGTCTCTCCCCGCCCCCCAGGCCTGCAACAGCCTCATTGACCTTGATGCTGATGAGCTGATCTCTGCTGCCTGCATGGTTTATGCTGAGCTCATGCAAAAGGAGGTAAGTTGCCTAGTGATTTGCCCTCCTCCTCTCCTGTCATTTTCTTCCTCTTCCTTCTCCTCCTCTGTTCCTCTTCCTGTATTCCTCCTCCAAGAAGCCTTCCCTGGTTTCTCATGCCCGCTCTCTACCAGTCACACTTGGCTTCAGAGACAGTCTGTGCTGCGCTCCCACCCACCAGCCTACAGAAGCTGTTCTGCATTGTTTCCTCATTGCTGATATCCTCACGGGCAGTCTGATCCCTGGGCTCACAGCCTTCATCTCTCATTCACTGTGTCCTTCCCAAAGGGTCCAAGTACAAACCTGGACCCCCAGGGACTCAGGAGAATGTCACTGGCTGGATAGACTGAAGGATGAGAGCCAAATCAGATAGCGTCTGTCTCCATCACACCTTCATGACTCTCCTCACCCCCAGGTTCCTCAGCCATTAAAGGATTTCTTTCTCTGAGAACGCCAACACTCACAATGGACACATGCCCTCAATGGACTGGATGAAGGCAATTCTTCAGCCATGCGGTCAGGGTCAAGTTCAATGAGTATTGGGATGAGGGCATAGACAATACAACACATGGAAACAGTCTTTGAAGTATTGGTTTGTGGTGGTCACGAGTCTTTTTTGACCTTGCAGTGCATGATAGTTGAGGCCATATAGTAAGTGGACAGACACTGTGAGACTATGGAGAAGGCATACTGGGACAGGACGGCGTGGGACAGCCACCCTTGGTGACTGATGGGTCTTCAGAGATCCACACCTAAAAGCAAATGGGTAGGGTAGGACCAGCTTTGAAGCCTCCCAGACACTTGCCACAGACGAGAGTGAACACACATCTGGACTCAAGTTCTAAGGGGAGATGAGCTGTGGCCTTTGCATCTGTCCCCACTACCCCTTACTCTCAACATAGTTCTTCCATTCTCTCCCACACCCTAGACTTCCCACCAACTCTGGAAGAACCAACTGAAATCTCTGGCCACCAGGTTGTCCCCTCCTGGTCTCAAAGTCTTCCTCATGACTCTACCTTTACTCCACCACCTCCAAGTGTCTCCTTGATCGAAGCTGGGTTTCTCAGCCTTCCTCATCCTCTCCTGAGACTTCATTCTGCCCTTGCCCAGGAAACTATTCTCTCTTGGGGCAATTGGCTCAGGTCCCCCAGGCCATGCCATAGCCCTCAAGCTCCATGCCCAGCCTCCCAAGGCTCTGGTGAGCCATTGTGCCAGTAGGCATGGAGCAGGGGATGGACCTACAGAGGGGTTGGGGTTGGCTGGGTGCCCCAGAGCTGCACATCGACACACACACACACACACACACACACACACACACACACACACACACAGGCCCGTGTGCACGCACACACTTCCAGGCGCTACAGATTTCAGGAAGTCTGGTGGGTCCGTTGGTTTTGCTGCAGACCCTGGCCCCGGGGGTAAGGCACAACCATCTTTCCCACTCTCCAGCCAACAACCCCTCTTTCCTGTTTTCAAAATGTCATTCTCAGTGACCATCTCTCAGAAGGTATTATGCCTCTCTGTATTTTCTGGTCTTCTCTTCTCAAGGGACAGTCTCCCACCCATAGCTGACTCCGAGTCTCTTAGCTGTTGTTTTTGATGGAGGTGGAGGTGCTGAATAACGGAGCCCTGTCCCATCAACAGGGTTTTCTTTGCATAGTTAAGAAGAGAGCGTTTGCTAAGCAGTAAAGCACGTGGGTAAATTCATGTACTGTGTGTGCTCTCCTCGGTTCTGTGTTCTCAAGACAAGACAATGTAGATGAGCGTTCTTGCATGGAAAACAGTTCTCCAGGAAGGAAACCATATTTTTTTCTTGCATGGAAAACAGTTCTCCAAGAAGGAAGCCATATTTTTTATTTTCCCAAATAACCACACAGAGTAAAACATTTTCCTGACTGATCCTTGGCATCGGGGCAGCAGATGGGTACTCTTTCGTGGTCCCTTGGCTTGGTGGCGTAAGTTAGCCCATGACTTTGGGTGGAATATACACAATATTACCCAGCTCAAGAATGAAAGAAAATCTCAGCATTTCTGAGACATGACTCCCAACCTGTTCTTTTTTTATATTTACTTTTATTTTGAATTATATGTGTTTGTATGTGAGGGTCTGTGGGTGGGTATATGTATGTGAGTACAAGTGCCCGAGGGGGCCAAAAGAGGACATCAGATCTGCTGGAGCTGGAATTACCGACAGTTGTGGCCCACCCAACAGGGTGTTACACAGATCCTCTGGAAGAGCATAATGTGCTCTGAACCACTGAGCCGCCTCTCCAACCCCACAAATCTGTTTTGAAAGTCACCAGAGAGGTTTGCAAGATGGCTCAGTGGGTAGAGCACTGACCTTCAAGCCTGACGACTTGAGTTTGATCCCTGGGACTCACATGATGGAAGGGCATAACTGAACCCCAACGGCTGTCCTTGCCACATATGTGCTATGATATGGATACATTCACCACATATGCGCGTGTACACACACACACACACACGTACACGTGTGCACACGCACATGCACAAATATTTTAAATATATAAATAAAATATTTTTAAAAAAATCACTGGAGCCTCATGGTTACAGTCTTTCCCCCTTTGGCTGAAGCAGGGGTGGTGATTCCAGAGCCCGTCTTGCTACGATCCCCCTTGAATTTCACATCCTTCCTGACAGTCCTTTCAAGGATCCTCTGGCCTACTGGAGAACATGTTTGAAATCTCTGTGAGGTCTTAAAGATGAGGTGGTTTGAGCCTAGACACTGAATAATCCAGGTGCAGATAGGTCAAGCCTAAGACTGGGGGCGGGACATAGAGATCTTTGGAGTCCCCACTCTCAGCAGGCTGTGACTGAGACTTTTCTCTTTTCTTGTTCTGTATAACCTCAGCCAGGTTTCTGCTCACTGGATCAATTTTATCACCCAGTGGGCTTTTCTTAGGAAGGCCTAGTCTAGGATCAATTATATTCCCTATGGGCTTTTCCTAGGAAGGCCTAGTCTAGGCCAGAACTATGGAAAAGCCCCAGAGTCATCACACCTAAAGTCAGCATCATTAAAGGGCCTGTTTGGTATAAAAGGTTATTTCAACATATATTGAGTACTATCTTGATGTGTTCATACTTCAGTAACAAAATACCTCAGCCAAAGCTGGGTGGTTCCTGATGAACCAGTCTGCCTCCATCTTAGGCTTGAAAGGCATCTTATAGTAAAGACAAACTAGGCTCATTCCAGTTTATGATTAAATCTGTTTCTCAAGGATTGGGCAATACCCTACCTGTAAGCTTAACTACAAATGGTTCTGTACTGCCCCGTTTCAGAAACCAGCAACCATGTCTTTGTTTCAAAATGTTGTTATGACCATCTTGCAACCCTACCTTGGTTTCGAAAGGTTATCATAACCATCTGTTGTTATGACTACTTTGTTGTATTCTGTTCTATAACCCTGCCAATTTGCCTGCCAAATCCCCCACTTGAAAACACCCTACCCATGAGCTATAAAAGCCCTTATCTTCCTCATCCCAAGGCTGAACTCTCAACCCTCTTGAATAGGCGGAGGCAGCCTGTGTACATGAATAAAAAAACTGGCTTTAATTAGTTGCTTGCTTTAATTAATTTGGCCGTGATGACGTGGGTCAGTGGTCTTTCCCCCCACATCTCTGGGATTAACAGTGCCAATACAAGGTGCTGGTTGAATCCGTGTGTGGTGTGTTCTCTCTCCCTGATGGTGCTTTAGTGTCCACACAGGACAGCAAAGGGGATAAAGGCAGCTCCTTCCAAACTGTTTAGCTCTTTTTTTGTTGTTTAAGACAGTGACTCATGTAGCCCAGGTTGCCCTGAAACTCCTACATAGCTTAGGATGACCTCGAACTTTTACTTCTCCAGCTCCTGCGGCCTCAGCGCTGGGGTGACAGGTGTATGCCACCAAGCCTGCTTTGTTCAGTGCTGAGACTTAACACAGGGCCTCATGCATGCCAGGCAAGCGCTCTACAATGAGCTACATTCACAGCCCCTCTTTTCATTAGGGTGGTAACCCCACTTATAAGGGTAGAGCCTTCCTGACAACGACCCACAATCGTTCCCCCGGGGACCCACCTCCTCATGCCTCATAAGTTCCACTCTATGAATCTGAGGGGACACCAACATAGATGATAGTATTAATTGGGAGTTGTCTGCTCTCCGAGTTTCAACTGTTTAGATGAAAGACACACAAGTACTGTTCCCATGGCACTTAGAGTTGAGCGGAGTCCAGGTATCTCTACAATGACAGTCTTAAGGTTCCTTCTGGTTCACCTCAGGGTCTGCTACTCTCCCTTAACATATCTGGTCCTCCTCAGGGCAGTCCCTCACCTCAATGACTGCCCTATGTTCAATAATTAAGGACCCATAAGTGGGCTTAGATGCAAGGGGTGTGCAGGAGGGTTCATTCATCTTCTTTTTTCCTTCTCTAAGTCAGTTATTCCCTTAGTAGATTTGGGGGAAGGCCCCTAGTAGTCATAACCCATTATATCAAGTTCAGGCTCTCTAGACATTCATTCTTCAGGATGGGAGGGGAGGAGTCGGGTGGATGTTGGGAGCATGTCTGGGCTGGGGCTCTGGGGTTTCTAAGAAGTCAGTCTGCAGGAGTGAGCAGGAGAAGTCATGGGGAAATGAACACATGGAATCTGAAGGGGCAAAGCCTGGGGCCCAGGAAAAGGTGGGTGTGCATGGCTAGGTGGAGAGATGGGGAAACAGGATCCAGAGCCTGTCAGGAGAGGATTGTAGGAGCTTCAGTGTGGCGCACTGGCAGGCCCTAGAGCTTCCCTACCCCTCCACTTAGATAGCACACCCCAGGATCATTCTAGAAATAAGCATCCCAGGTTTATTTTTTCTGAACTACAACATAAAAGAATCTCTTGGAGGTGGGGATTTAATAAGTACCCAAGTCTTAAAGACCTGACCCTCACCTGCAGTGATATGCAAATGGTACCCGAACACCCACAGTGCAGTATTCAGAGGCTGGGAGCAAATAGATGCAAATATATGCAACAATTATGCAAACAAGGGCAGCCCCAGATTAATGGCCCCCATCCTTCAACCAGGCAGCAGCTGTCTCTTTAGGGATAAGTGTTCCTCACAGGGCTGAATGGACTCCTGTTAGAAGCATCCTGAGGAAGGGTCAGCTCTCAGGTCAGGAGGGGAGATTGTTTAGACACCTGGCTTGCTGATCCTCTGCTCTGAAAAGTCTGGGTGCGTCTATCACCCTGGCAGGATGTTTTTTGATGGGTCCTGGTCTGAGTCTCAGTTTAAATGCTAGACACTGTTGTGTGACACTATTCCTAGGGAGACATGAACAAACCTACTCACCCAAGAGAGGGAACTGCTGACTGCAGAAGTCTAATTGGTGTTCCTAGGGAGGCAAAAACAAATGTCTACTTACCCCAGACAAGGAACCGATGACACACTCTTGAGCTTATGATAGGACTATGCCTGGACAAGCCATTATAAACAGAAAATAACCTAACGTGAAAATGAATCTACGTTTAACATATGGACTATCACAGTTTAGGGGCGCAGTAGAAGAGGGTATGGTGCTGCCTATGGTTAGCCTTAGAAGAAACAAAAACGTAAAATTCAGCCAGGCTGTAATCTCGCCTACTTGGGCAACTGAGGCAAGAAGATTTTAAGTTCAAGGACAGCCTGGGTGACTTAGCTAGACACTGACTCAAAAAAAAAAAGAGGAGAGAGAGAAAGAAGAAAGAAAGAGAGAAAGAAAGAAAGAAAGAAAGAAAGAAAGAAAGAAAGGAAGGAAGGAAGAAAGGAAGGAAGAAAGAGAAAAAAGCTGAACATATAACTTAGTGATAAAGCACTTGCCTAGCATGAATGAAGCCCTAGGTTCAATCCTTAGTGTTTTGAAAAACAGAACAAAAGTAAAAAAGCAAAATTCAGAACTATGGTTTCAACAGCATGTGGATCACATTTGAACCACGATAAAACTGAGAAGTTCTGTATCGAATCATCTTAAGTCAAGGACCTTATAAGGTTGGGGAGAAGGAAAGACAGACCAGGGGGTGAGCCGCTCTGTGATGGCACAGGCCTCTCTAATGCCTTTCATACCTAAGACCAGCAATGCTCCACAAAATCAAATAGGAACTCATTGTTGCACAAATTCTAAAATGGTCTTATAATAAAAAAAAAACTGGTAGCCAGATATTGGGGTAAATGCTGAAAGATCAGAGAGACAAAGGAGCAAGCCACTACCACATCTCACCTCACCAACTCCACGAATCCTCTGACTGAATGTCTCTGAGTCCTCAGCCGAAAGGGGTCCAGCTGAAAAGGCTCTAGCTGAAAAAAGGCTCCAGCCCAAAAGGCTCTAGTTCCTAGTGCTGGGATTAAAGGCATGTGACTCCTAAGTACTGGGATTAAAGGTGTGTGCCACCACTGCCTGGCCTCTATGTTTAATCTGGTGGCTTGCTCTGTTCTCTGATCTTCAGGCAAATTTTATTAGAGTACATAATACATCACCACAATACATGTATTTCTAAATATTTTAATTGCCGTATTTAAAAAGCAAAAAGAGCCAGGCATCGTGGATCAGGCCTATAATCTAAACTCTTGGAAGACCGAGGCAGATAGAATAAGGCCAGCCTGGACCACATTAAAAGACCCTGTCAAAACAAAAAGGAAAAAGATAAGTGGAAAATTTTATTTAACCCAACATATACATAATATTATTTCAACGGGTGATCAATATAAAGTCACCCACAAAATTTTGACAGTTTTTTGGTGTTGTGTCTTCACAGCCCACACATGTCATCTTCTGTCTTCTGGTGCTCATCCTGACCATACTGCCTGCCCTATAGGCTGGTGGCTCTCCCAGGTGTCCTGTAGCAGTTGTGGCCAAAGCGTCTGAGGAGCCCTTAGTTCATTCAGTAAGGTTGTTCTAGGACCTCCTGAGGAACCAATGTGCTGGCTCTAGGCCCCTAGCTCACAGTGGGGTACAGTCCTACAGAGGCTCCATCTTACGTTCTGTTTAAGTGCAGTCCTAAGTGCCATCAAAGATGCTAATCTGCACCTCCAGAGCTCCTTGTCCTGGACGATACTCCTCCTGATGGGCAGGGAAGACCCCAGGCCCTGTAAGAGGCTAAATGGGGAAGAAAGAGATCTGAGAGCACATGGCAAAGGTATAGATGTGGGATGTAGGGGACAGGAAGTGACAGAGGGCCAGAGGGGAATCTGGGGAGAGAAAAGGAATTATTAGGCGTGAGAGCACACACATGGGGCGGGGTGGGGGGGTGGGGAGAGGTGAGGTATGTGTATCTGGTCACAGACAGACAGGACAGAGAGGGAGAGCTGGGAAGAACATGAGCTGGGAAGTGCCTACTGTGTGGTCGTAAGAGATGTGGACGGCAACCTTCTGAAGTTGGCCTGAGGGGGCTCAGCCCAAGGTGAGGCCTTTGTGCGAGAGGTCTACGAAGAGAAGAGAGGCAAGGACTTTGAGGTGGACAGGCTAGGAGCCATAGGGCTCCCTCTTTGTGCCTCAGGGAGGGTCCAGGCAGCTTCCCTGGAAAGACTTGCTCCATCAGTGGCTTCTGGGTGGAAGTGAGTCAGATGTGGACCTGCTTGTTGTACCCACACACTCTTTCCTGTCCTTCTGTGCTTGGCTTGCCAGAGTCTGAGGGCTGAGCTGGAAGCCCTAGACTACTGCAAGCCAACTTAAAATTCACAGACTCTGACCACCAATACAAGACTGTGTGAGAACAAGGCTGCCCCGCTCTGGGCACATGTAGCCCTTGACAGACAGTGCCCTTGTGCCAAGCAAAACATGCCCAGTGTGGACTAGATGTCAATCCTCACTTTCTCTCGGTGGCAGCCGAGCACACAAGCATGGTCCTTCATTCAGCTTCCCAGGGTTGAGGGAGCATGTACCCCGGGTACATGTCAAACTCGCAAGCCACAAGCCACAAGCTGTGGAGCTCAACGAGATGATGAGACGTGGGACAACACACACGCTGGACCAAGGAGTCCAGAGCAGGAAGGCTCCGGACCCAGCTACAAATCTGCCATCACTATTAGCTTTATCCGTGGGTGTTGGGGTCTGGACTCAGGTCCTCATGCTCACACAGCAACGTCTCCCCAGTGCCTGTCCTTGCCTTTTCTAGCTTCTAGATGCAACCTGCCGTCTGTGGCCCAGAGTCGTTTCCTTCTATCATCTCAACCTCGTACTGTCATCCTCAGACCTCCTCCTTTCTCCCTCCACCTTCTTGCTACCTTATGGTGAGAGTTCTTGTGATTGCATTCAGGGCTCACTTAAATTCCCCAGGACAAGCCACCACCCCGTTCTGAGATCCTTAGCAATCCCACCTGAGAAGTCTTCTTTGCCATATAAGAGAACAAGTTCTGGGGGTAAGGAAGCAGTTGGCCTCCTGCTATGGCTTTTCTCATCTCCCGCCCACCATCCTGTTACTACCCGCCCCACCTGGGCAATCTTATCCTATCCAAGGATAGATGGAGGGGTTTGTTCATGAACACCTGCCTCTATACCTGATAACCCCTTCATCCTGGTAGTGTGTGGCACCCCGCTCTCTACTAGGAAGGTTTAAACAGTCTGCCTCCTTTTTTTTTTCCTCCACCTCCAAATACAGTGGCTTTTCAAGACCTTGCTTCACCATTTCCCCAGCACAGACAGAACAGCTGCCTCCCCTCAGAGATTGCTCACTGGTACCTCTGCGGGGCACACCCCACAGCCTGCTGCATTCACCTCTGCTGGGCACACCCCACAGCCTGCTGCATTCACGTATCTTTCCACCCTTGCATGCCACCATTTCCTCTCTACTTAGTTAGGTCTTTCTCATCCCCCGTTCTCCCCACCTCCGCAGCTGTGATTCCTAGCACAGGGTCGGCTCCCCTGGAGAGCAGGGGCCTTGTCTGTGTCCAATCAATCAAATAAATGTTTACAGAACTGGGTCATGCCGGGCCATTCCAGGATTCCCAAGGAAAAGGACAAAAGTGCAAGGTGGCAGCTGAGGGCTCTGGCCGCTCGGTCTCCATCAGTGCTGCTGGGGTACTCTGAGGGCCACCAAGCCAGGCAGGCAGCCGGTGGAGTGGCATGAGGCTGCTCCTGCTGGGCCACCTACTTGCTCCCTGCCCCGCCCCGCCCCGATTCAGAGCAACGTCTTGCCTAGCTCCCCTCTCCCAGCTCATCTTTTCCAATACCAGGCTGAGCAGTTTTCCTGTTCTCTGTTCTCTTCAGAGTGGCCTGGTCTCCGCGTGGCCTCCCTCTTATTCTCTCAGTATCACCCTGCTTTCTGCTTCTGTCCCTGCCCTCCTCCCCAGAGCCACCACACAACAACCCCTAATTGTAACAGGCTCTCTGCCGTTCCTACCTGGCATCCTTGAGCTCCAGCCTCTCGGGTGTCTCTCCATGAGGCATTCTCTGGTCTTGGCCTGAACCTGGCCCACAGGTAAGTTTGACTGGAAAGTCAGGGGGAGATCAACACCCAGGAGCAACTCTGAGTGGGAGAGATAGGAGCTGGTGGATAAATACACCCAGTTGCTCATCCCTATGTGAGGTAATTCTGGGGCCTGTCCTGCAGTCTGAAACCCCCTGGGACTGATTCCCAGCTGCCCTCAGCAGTGGCCTGCATGTTAACACACTCTCATCCACCACCTTTTCCCTCCTCACTTCCTTGTTCTTTCATGATTCCTGGGACCATCTCCCAAGTCTATGCAGTCTCCCAAACCCTCTGAGTTCTGAGATTCCAGGCATGAGCTATGACACCCATCTCCTTTCCTAAGCCAATCTGGGAAAAGAGCACAGGGATTTATGGGTCCTGGTTGGTAGTTCTGCCTCCTGACTTCCCCAAATACTTGAGGTTGGGGTTCTGCAAGTCAGGCCCTTCCCCATTGCGTAGGGTGTGTGGACATCAGTTTGTCCTGGCTTGAAAAACATCAAATGTGCACATCTTTTCCCAAGTATACATCCAGTTGTGTCACAGTGAGCGCCTGAAGTTCACTGTGGTGGGACTATCACGCCATAGGAGTTGGCAGTGGCTGCAACTCCTCTTCCTAGCACGCCACTGAAGCCTTTACTTACCTTCCACAGGTTACCCATTCTTGGTCTCTGAGCCTCCTGTGGTCCCACCTGTGGGGATGCTTCCAGGGACAAAGCAGAATCATGTGGGGGGGGGGGGCGCGGTGGGAGATGGATGTTCTGATGGGTTTCCAAGGAATCCTTGTGCCTCCCCACCCAGGTGGTATGACTGGAAGGCAGCAGACCTGTCCAAATGCCAGGAAGGAACCAGACATCCTGGACCCAGGAAGAGAAGTGACTTGTTCCTGGGCGCTAGCGGGATTGGTGGCCTAGTGAGCCTCCTGGCCTCGATACTGTGGATTGGTGGCTTAGGCAGCCTCCCAGGATCCAGCAGTGTGGACTGGTGGTCTAGGTAATCTTTTGGTCTCTGACACTGTGGATTGGTGGCCTAGGCAGCCTCCTGGCCTTGATACTGTAGATCGGTGGCTTAAGCAGCCTCCTAGGATCCAGCACTGTGGATTAGTGGTCTGTGCAGCCTCCTAGGATCTGGCACTGTGGATGAATAGCCAAGCTTTTCTCTCAGGCTCTAGCTGAGCTCCTGAGCGTCTAAGCCACTCAGATGCAGAAAGCCAGGGAGCTTGTGATGCAGCTTCTATAGACAGGAAAATTGTATTGTAAATTTATAATTCTCCACCACTTTCTCAGAAGCTGAGTCCCAGCAGCCCTCAGCTCTGCCACTTTGAAGAATGACAAAGCCAAGAGAGGGTGCGGCTGGAGAATAGGGAATTAGGTGGAGGAGATTTCACAGATTAGCATGTGACAGGTGGCAACGTCAACATCAAAGGACTGGGAGCTCCCAGCCCACCTGGGCTTCATCCAACCAAGGGCGCATGCTCAAAAACTCCCAGGTACTTTAGATAAACTTGGGAGAGGCAAGTACCGTGTAACCGACACATAGAAGGTTGTGCTGTGCCACCCCACCTCTTCTCGCTCCCTCTCCTGGAGCAGGGCCACAGGCTGGGGCTGGCTCACTTCCAAGTCTGTCAATATTTCTCCTTTAATAAACTATCTCCTTTCCTGTAAGTATCCGTGTGTCTCTGGACAATTTGTTGTAAAGAGGCATGAGAACCTGGCATCTGGGACGGTGAAGGAGAAAGAAAGGAACTAGAAGGAGACAGGATGCACAAATGAATGCCAGCAGTTCTAGGGTGTGGTGATCCCACGGGACTCAGCGACATTAGGGAAGTTAAGTTGTGTGAGACAGACTCAAATCCACACCTGTGATATCTTAGAAAGCCAGCCGCGACAGAATGGCAAGATGTACCTGGACTTTTCTCTCAACAGGCCATTGGCCCATTTCGCCTTTCACTGAGCACTTGGAAATGAGAGACAGACTTCTGAAGGTGAATTAATCATGGCCTGTGGAAATCAGATTCAATTTCTCTCTGTCTCTTTTCTTCTCCCCAGCTTATGGTGCTCCATGGATGGGGCCCAAGAGAGTCCCTAGACCCTCTGAGAAATGTATGACAGCAACTGCTGAGCCCAGACTTAAGAGTAGGAGGCAGCTGCCAGGTGGCTGTCCATGTTTAATCTGTGAGATGCTTGGATTCCACAGGCCTTGATGGTAGATGGCTCATGTTATCATGGGGCTGACCTCTCCACAGGCTTCAGGAAGTAACCATGTGCATTTGTCTCGATCTTAGCTAGTGACAAGTAAGAGCCAAAGTTATATTTTAAGTTTTAATTACTGTGCCTAAAAGACCCATAAAACAAAAATGTCTGTAACCTGTAAGCCCCTTGCCCAAGGACAGATACTCCCTGAAATCCTGGAGGCTCTTGTTTATGGCAGATAACAAGCCACATATTTTCACTCTCCTAAACAAGTTTGTTTGACCCATCTGCACAGAGGTGCTTGATCACATGTAGGTGGGAGGTACGTGGGCAGGAAGTATGTCAGGATATATGCTTGACCCTGACTGGACCTGATGAGAAATACTGTGGCCTTATGGGTATGCCTTTTTAAGCCTCTGCAAAAATGTAACTCGTTGCCATTTTCTGGGAACCTAGGAATGGACCGTCCTGCCCAGAATCCATCATCCTGGCCAGTATTTATTTAATTAAAGCTTGCTTCAAATTTGGCTCAAAACTGTGGTCTTATTCTCTCCCAGTGGGATTAACAGCATCACTAAGATGGCAATAATCAGGTAAGCGAAGATTGTAAGCATCACATGACTAGACAAAATGGCAGTGCTCACACAACTGCTCACATTCCCCGAGGACACTGAGTCCCATGGGATTCCCCGTTCTGCTGGCATTCATTCGTACATCCTGTCTCCTCGTTTCCTTCTTTCTCCTTCACCTTCCCAGATGCCCACCATGGTCACAGAAACAGGTGGCCCAGAAAGGATTCCAATACAGGCACCACACCAGCTCTTTCCTGCTTCTTCCTCACACCTGAGACAGCCTCCCCAGAGACCTGCCCCTGCCTGAAGGTTCCAGGGGTGGGCAGAAGGGATGTTTGTAAAGTCAATATTGACTCCATTTCCTGCAAGATTCTTCCTGCCCACAGCTCTGAATGCTAACACCTCCTGGTGCCCCAGGCTTCCATTTCTCTTCTCCATAGGGATAATCCCTAATGGGAGAAGGATTTGAAATCTGAGGTCCCATTCCGATGGGCATAAATGTTAAAGAGTGAGACACCATAGCAGGACAACCAAAATTCCAGACTGAGTACTGTCCTGTTCCTCTGCCTGAAGGCTAAACTCCCCTCCCTGAGGAAAAAAGGACTCAAGTCCAGCTAAAACAATAGGTTTTGTGCTATCTCAAGACCTCTATGACAGTCCATGCTTATTTACTTCTGCTCTGTTATATCCTAACTTCTCTCAATTCCTGGCTGTTCATTTACTGTACACAGTCTTATCCCCATGAGGACAGACATAATTCTCTAGGGAATAAACATCAGAGCCAAAGGAGGAAAGGCCCACCCAATTGCATGTTTTTTTTTTTATTTAAATTTAATTTAATTTTATGTGTATGAGTATTTTGCATGCATGTATGTCTGTACCATGTGTGTGGCTGGTACCTTTGGAGGTCAGAAGAGGGCATCAGAGCCCCTGGAAGTGGGGTTACAGATGGTTGTAAGCTGCCACGTGGGTGCTGGGAATCAAACCTGATTGCTCTGGAAGAGTAGCCGGTGCTCTTCTGAGTAAGCCCCATGCTTATGCTATTAATCTGAGTGCCAGTTTTAAACAAAAGAGCCAAAGCAATTCACACAAGCAAGTTGTCGCCCGCCTAAAACAAATAGCCTCATAGCTCAGGCATAATGTTTTGTTTTATGCTATTACTCTTTTGGGTGAGGGTTGTCTGTTTGTTTCTGCTTTCCCCCACCCCCAAGAGCTTCTCATATAGAGATGGTATTCTACTGAGATGAAGGAAATACCTCAGAGATGCTGAGAGTAGGACTTTTACCCAGTGTTTCAGAACCCAGGATGGGGCAGGGCTGGATCCTGGGTTGGGGGAGAATAAACTCAAGAGTATATGGAGCACGAACCAGAATGTAGAATTCCTTTGTGACTATGCTCAGGGGGCACCCCAAGGATGTTTATCTGTAGAATCTGAGGACAGAAAGGCTTCTCTAGCTGTGTGGTCTTGAGGTGTCTGGTTCCATTCTAGAAGCTCTGGCCTTTGTCTCTTTCTCCTTGAGATTACGATGGGAAATTCTCTGTCGGTTTCCTTGGATTTCCCCACCATGGTGTGTCCCCAAGAGTTGGGACAAGTTTAATCCTAAGAACCTGAAGAAAGAGGCCAATATTTTACTGTAATACTGCCTAGCCTCAATGCAGCTGGGATAATGGGGGAAGTGCGGCCAAAGGCTGGGAGTCTTTTACATTATAATAGCATCCTGCAGCTGAATCTATTTTGTAAGGATCAGGGGAATAGCCCCAAGTGTCTTATGTTCAGACTTCCATGGCTCTCTGCCAGGAAAAGGAGTTATGCAAAGAGAAACCGAAGGGGAAAACCAAACTGTGTTGTCTTGGGTGATCCCTACCTATGTCCAAACTCGGCTTATCAAAAAAGAAACAACAAGCAACAGGGCCGGGCTGTAGTGTCTCCTCCCGCTCTGCAGAGTCCCTTCCTACAACTGCATTCCCCCATTTACCCAGGTCACCAGACAAAGGCGAATCTAGCCCTATAAGGCACACCAGGAGTGTAGCCTCCTATCGACTATCCTCTCCTCTGCCTATGGCATTCCCTTAAGGGAAGTGCCTGGTCCACATCTCCACATCTCCTTTTCAGTCACAGACCTCTAAAATGCAACAAGGACTGAAGAGTCTTTGAAGACTCATCCAGACTTACCAGTAACTTACAGACCTTAACTTTAGCTTGGGAACTTAAACAGAAAGACCTGTACCCAGTCTTGACTTCTTGCTATACTCCTGAAGGGAAAAGGAAGATCTGAAAGGAAGCTAAAAAGCATGCAGATGAGTTCTCAAGTCCTAATGCCCATCAGCCCAGTACACAGGTCACTCTAGATGAAGAACCCACTGATCGGAATTATAACATCCATGAAGGAACTCAGAAGTATAAAATGAGGATAAAAAGACTTACTGCAAGAATGAAATATTGCATTAAGTCTGTTAATTATGACAAGATCAGAGAAGTCACTCAAGGAAGGGAACAAAATCCTGCTTTATTTCTCAACAAGCTATCTGAGGCTCTCAGGAAATTCACCCACCAAGATTCCTCATCCCCCAAGGACAAGCCCTCTTTGGTAGGCATTTTATTAGCAGGCAGCTTCTGATATCCGTGGATCATTTCAGAGCTCAACTGTTGGACATTGCCTTCTCAATTTCAGCAACCAAGGTCTGGGGGGAGACGATTGGAAAATGAGGAGAGAAGAGAAGGGGACCTAAATGATTATGCTTGCCCTTGGAGGAGCTATTGGCCAGATCTGTCTGCCAAGGGATCCCCATACTGATTTTCAGAGACCAGAAGACCACACTCAGGCTTGCTTCAAATACAAAAGCCCATGCCACTGAGCATGTGACTGCCTGTTCCTTCTATAGCCATGTTCAATGAGAAAGATTTAAGGGCCTGGCACTGGAAGGCAGATCGCCCCCGTTCTAAAAGTAAATAGGGTCCAATCACAAATATCACAGCCACCTCACAGGACTGAGGGTCCAGGGAGCAGGCTGGTTCCAGTTCTGATATTTTGACCTTTGTTGAAGAACTTCAAGTTACCCCAGAAGGTAAGAAAATTAATCTGTTTATAGCTACTGGGACCACTTACTGAATCTTCGCCCTTTTTCCTGGAACTCTTTCCTTCTGATTTATACGTGTGGTAGGGGGTAGAAGGAGTCCTCCAAAGTCACATCTTAGGGACCTAGTTTTTCCAGAAGGAACCATTCTGAATATGTGGATGATATTTTGATATATATTGACAAGTAGCCCTACCTAGACAGATTTAGACCAAAGTACCATCAGAATCCTAGACTTCCTATCCACTCAAGACTACCAAGTCTCCCAGAAAAAGGCTGAGATAACTCATCTGGAAGTGCAATATTTGGGATATATTTTGACTCTGGGGACGTGACAGTTATCACCATCTTGAGTCATAACTGAACTAGGTCCATAAAAGACTAAACTGAGTAGCTCAGATTTTTTATCCTTTAACTAAAAACATTGCGCTAACAGATAGTGGATTCTCCCAGAAGCCTGAGCACTAGGCATGCCCCAACTCCTAAAGCCTTTTTTTGTTATTTGTAGTAGAAAATTAGGCCCTGCCTTGGTGTGTTGATTCAACAATTAGGACCAGAACTGAGGTCTGTAGCATATTTTTCAAAGAAATAGGATGTTGTAGCATCAGAATGATCCCCCCTCTCTGAGCTCTGTGGCAGCCACAGCATTACTAGTTAAAAAACTTCTGAGCTATCTTTAGAGGCAACCATTAGAAGCCTTCATACTCCATTAAGTAAAGGCCATAGTAGAATTAAAGGGACAAGTACGGTTAATGGAGGTAGACTAGCAAATTGTCAGGCCATTCTTCCAGATGTCACAAAGGTAAACTAACAAAATTTGTGACACTCTAAATCCTGCCTCACTTGGGCCCATGGAAACTTTGGATCTGGCACACTTTTGTACTGAGACCATCTTCACCCATGCCAGGCCCCGACATAAGTGACTAGCCCCTGGATAATCCAGAAGGGATCCTGACTTACTATTCCAGTGGTCAGGAAGAGAACAGTAGTTGAGGCTTCTCCAACCCCCTTCTACCCTAGCATAAGAGGCCAAATTAATGTCTCTAACAAGGAGGCTCATTCTGGGGAAAAGGAGAAGATTCACATTGATTTGAAGTGTGCCTTCATGGTCTTGCATGTCTACATACCATCTATAAAGAATGAGGAGTGATTTTTATATTTTTGGTTGTGAGCCTAGCCTTTAACGGCTGAGCTATCCCTCCAGCCCGAGGAGTGATTTTTAAATTGCGTTTATTTATCTATTTTGTGTTTGCGCACACACCATGGCCAATGTACAGAGGCATGAGGACGACTGATGGAAGTCAGTTCTCTCCTTCTTCCGTGTTGGTTCCTGAAATTGACCTCCAGTTGTAAGGCTTGGCAGCAAATGCCTTGACCTGCTGAGCCATCTTTCCAGCTCTAAGAGTGAGGACTGTTAACAGCCAACAACTCACCCATAAAACCGGAACTAGAGATTCCAGATCTATTTGGAGCTATTCAGCTCTCCAAACGAGTGGCAGTATTCATTGCAAGGGCTACCAGAGGGACATGATCTAAGAAAAGAGTCTGGCAGACAGAGAGACAAAGAGACAGTCTTACAGATCCCCCGAGAGTTATCCCTGTCCCTCTGAAGAAGGATTATGTAAATCCAAACTATACTCCTGGGAGAGACAATAGGCTCTAAAACAAGGGGCAACCAAAGGAGATCATGGATCTGTGTAGAGAATTAAACACTTCCCCCTGCCCCGGCTCTCCAGTGGAAAATATGTAAGGGAATATATGACTTAGTCCACTTGGGGAGAAATGCCGTCCTGGAGGTCCTAGGGCAGGGACTGACCTCCGTAGTAAAGAGTGTGCCAGGCTTGCACTCTGCATATGTTACAACACTAGCCATTCTCATCCTCCTCTACATCTTAAAGAAACCCAGAGGAGGCGTTTAACCAGGTGAGGCCTGGCACACAGGCTTTACTTATATGCCGCCTCTTGCCAACTTCAAGTATCTGTTAGTGTTTGGAGACACCGTCACTTCCAAGACTTTCTCCACTAGGACAGAAAAGTCCACTAAAGTGGTAAAGCCCCCACACCCAATGCCAGAGGAAATAATCCCAAGGTTTTGTCTCTTCTCATTATGGAGTGATAATGGACCATTCTTTAAATTACAGGTGACTTAGTTTATACCTAGGACTCTGGAGATAAAAAAAAAAAAAATCTATTGACGCTTTACTTAGAGGCCACAATTATTAGGCAAAGTTGAAAGGACTAACTGAACTATTAAACAGATCCTAGCAAAACCACCAGGAAACCTCTGAAAAATTGCCTAAAACTATTAGCCACCACCCTCATGAGCATCAGGACATCTCCAAAATCAGACACCAAGCTTAATTTCTGTGACTTATTATATGGAAGACTTTCCCTCACACTAAATCTGGTCTTAGGCTCTGAGGTCAACCATGTGACTCAATACATAATGAACCTCGGGCAAGTCTAACAAGTGCTTCAGGAACACAGGAACAAGGCTATGCCCAGTCCAATGGGTGGGACCACAAAGACTGTAGATCTGAAGACTCGGTCCTCCTTAACTGGAAAAGAAAGACCCATAAAACAGTAGGGTCCTCAGCAGGAGGGACCTTATCAGGTAGTCCTGAGCACATGATGACTGTGGAGCTGTGAAGAGTTGACAGCTGGGTTCACATCTCCAAGACAAAACCCATGACTTCAAAATAGAAGATCCTATGGAAACACACCTGCTCCTGTGAGCCCATGGGAGATCTCAAAGGTTCTCTTCAAAATTCAAAATTAAGCAACACCTTGATGGTCATTGACTTGGATGTTTTGAAACACTCCTTCTCAGGCTCCTCCTGCTTCTCTCTAGGAATCCTGTCCCTAAACTGCTGCATGAGAGCTTGCCTGCCCTGAACAAGGTAAACTCATTGATCCTTCTTTTAATTTTTCTTCCTCATTCTACAAAAACAAGACATCTACTGGTTCCTTTTTAAACAAGATGGTTGAGTTTATTGATTCCTCTGATTACTGGCTTTGTCCTAAGATGCAACTGTTCTCAGAGGAGCCACCTCTCAGAGACTGCCCACTCAGTGTGGAGGAAATAGCCCACATCAGGGCCACGTCAGGTTTTAAATACACCCTATAGAATGAAACCATAAACCATGGAGTAGGAGACAGCCCAAGTCCCAAGTATCACATGGGAAGGCTGTTTCCTTGGGCCATATCTTTGATCCAGAGGGCTACATAAATAACCTCAAGAAAGGGGCAAAATTCTGTTTTTCTCCTTTTGACATATAGGCCTGCTCATAGAGATGCTAAATGTCTCTCTGTTCAACTTCAGTGTATACAAAGGCAAAGGAGGACCACACAGGAGACTACAGAGCAATGAGGACTTGAACTGTAATCTAATCTTCTCTGTGTCCTTCTATTCTCTTAGTAACCATGCTGAATCTGCCATAGTAATGGTGGTACTGGGAACCTTTTGCATGCCTCTGTCAGAACAATGTTTTTTTTGTTATCATATAGTCATAGCAAGGGCTACCCAAGCTATTCTCTCCAATTCAATCTTCTGACCTTTGTCACCTGGTTGTGGCTGAAATCCCCCATGATAGCACCTCTTCTCCTCCAGTATGCACAGATGGTAATTTCTTTGGAAACCATCCCCTTCTGTTGTTTTTGGGAAGCATGAGACGTCTCTAATCTCTCATCTCATTTTAAACCTTTTCTATATCCATGGCATATAAATTATTTGGGTCCAGGAGTCAACTACTGCTGTAAGTTTATAGGACACTGAATGTGTCTTATGTGGAACAAGTATATTTTCTGTCCTGCCTCAGGGATGGCAAGGTCGATGTACTATTGTATCCACCGTCGCAAAACTAATAAAGTATACTAGAGAGAATTTCCCAACTTCCATCTATACTACTAACTTTGGGGTCTTTTCTCAAGACTTTCCTGTTACACCCTCTTTATAGAAAAAGGAGAGCTATAACTCCATGGGTACCAGACATTCCTGAGCTTAGTCACTAATTCCAGTGTTGGGATGATCAGGACTGGTTGGAGTATAGTGAGGAGCTTATTCTCACCTATGGGAGCTTTACATTTCAAGAGAGCTATCCAAAACCTGTCCTTTCACTATAAAAGACATAGGAGGGCCATGTTGCTATTGAGGTACAAGAAAGCCTTGGTGCTCTCACAAATGGTCTGGGGCAGATGTTTTGGCAGAAGGAGTTTGTGAAAAGCTTAACAGAGCATGTGGTTTTGGATTAATAAACAGAGAAAAACCCTTATGAAATTGAAGGAGACGATTCACGTATACTCAAACCTAAACTCTAATATCTATCGAGAGTCAAGTCTAGGCTCTCTCATTGGACTCACGAGGAGCTGACTATGGGTAATAAAAGCCCCAGAGGCTTTGCACTTTTTCTCTTTGTTTTTTTTTTTGTTTTGTTTTGTTTGTTTTTTGAGACAGGGTTTCTCTGTGTAGCTCTGGCTGTCCTGGAACTCACAGAGATCCCCTTGCCTCTGCCTCCTGAGTGCTGGGGTCAAAGGTGTGCACCACCACTGTCTGGCTCCTACTTTCATTTTTAGCTTGTGTTTTTAGGCTTAGACCTTGTATTCTAAAGCCAATAACTGACTTGTGTTTTCTGGAATCCCACGATGACATTTTGAAGATACAACCAGAAGCTAACCCAAAAAGATCAGAACTTGAAATGGAGCCTCCCTTCCAACCCAGGACAGAAAAGGGAGAGAATTCTGTGATCCCTTTTAGGCACAGTCTATACCACCCATGAAATCACGTAAGTATCTATATCTATAGAAGATGGATCATCATTCTTCTGCACCCAACAAATTTCTGGGAGTATAACTCTCAGGTAAATTGGGGCAGGAGACTAGGGAACAGAGTGTGGGGGGGGAGTGTCAATGCAATACTATGAAAATATCTCTCACATTCTAACAGACTGGAAGTTTTGCTGGACCTCACACCTTGAGATCACTTAAGACAGCTATCCTACTGTGTACTCAACGTGTTTGCTTAACCTGCCTTTAAGAAAAGAATGTAACAACCAACCTTTCTTGCCTTGGATTTCCCATGTAATCAGCTGTTACAACCCAAGCCAATGTACTTTACTCTTAAGTTATGTACTCTTCCATGCCCTGACCCAAGAGTAAAGCATGTGTGTTGGCATGTGTGTTATGATAATCATTTGATGGAAACAGCAAGTAGGTGGAAAATGAGTATTTACCATTGTGGTGGTTTGAAAGAAAATGGCCCTCAAAGGGAATGGCACTATTAGGAGGTGTGGCCTTGTTGGAGGAAGTGTCTCACTATGGGGGTGGGCTTTGAGGTCTCTTTTGCTCCAGCTTCACTCAGTATGACAGTCAGTCCACTTCCTGTTGCCAGCACCATATCTGCCTGCATGCTCCCACCATGATGAAAATGGACTGAGCCTCTGAAACTGTAAGCAAGCCACTCCAATTAAATGTTTTCCTTACAAGAGTTGGCATGATCACGGTGTCTCATCACGGAAATAGAAACCTAACTAAGACAACCATAAATGTTAGAAGCAGCATTTTTATATTGCTTGATAGTGTTTGTTTCTTATCTAGGTCATTTGGGGTTGGTTGGAGTCAGTGACTTAATCCTTTGTAAAACTCTGTTACAGATTTCTATACACTATCCCTCATTCCTTCCCCATGTGATACTTTCTGTGCTGTTCAAAAAAAAAAAAAAAAGAATGAGCAAAGTCCTTTGTGAAGGACAGACACACTGGGACAGGAACAGACTCACAAGATGGCCTTCGGGCAAGCACAGATTCAGACTCAGAGAAACAGACAGAGAAGACGCAGGGAGCCTGAAGCAGTGGGTTCAAATTCTTGGTTAAAAGACACCACACTGAGGGAAAGTGTTGTGATTTCTTTCCTTAATGTGACACCATCTTAGTTGCTGCTCTATTCCTGTGAGGAAACACTATGACCAAGGCAACTCTTATACAGGAAAGCATTTAATTGGAAGCTTGCTTACAGTTTTAGAGGGTTAGTCCATGATCACAGTAATGGGAGTGTGGCAGCAGGCAGTCGTGGTGCTGAAGAAGTAGCTGAGAGCTTTACATCCTGATCCACAGGCAGGAGAGAGAGAGAGAGAGAGAGAGAGAGAGAGAGAGAGAGAGAGAGAGAGAGACCTGGCAAGCCCACACATTGTGACACACTTCCAACAAGGTCACATCTCCTCTGACACATATACTCCTAATCCTTCCCAAACAGTTCCACTAACTGGGGACCAAACATTCAAATATTTGAACCTATGGGGCCATTCTCATTTAATCTCTCTCTCTCTCTCTCTCTCTCTCTCTCTCTCTCTCTCTCTCTCACACACACACACACACACACACACACACACACACACACTGATGCATTATTGGTGACACTGACTCTATTATTAATGCTTTCAACCCAATGCAGAAGAGATTCTAGAGAAAACATAGAGGAGGAGGAACAACTGGAAGCCATTAGCCTACCTGGGCTTGATTCAGCCAAGGGAGCACGCTCAAAAAGCCCTCACAAATTTACTGAATGGGTACTATGTAAATGACCCTCAAAAAGTTATGCAGCCCTTCCCCTGGCCCTCTCTCTTAAGAGCCAGAGCACAGGCCAGGTCTCACATACCTCCATACTCCTCTGTATTTCGCTAGACACTACCCCTTCCCTGTAACTGTCACACCCCCACAGCTGCCCTCTGGACTGAAATCCCCTGTGACAAGAAGAGGGGCCAGGGAGACCCAGGTTAGGGGTGGAGGGAAACGCTCGAGAAAAACGTTTGCTAAGGATTTCGGGTCCTCCAGAACCACTGCCCAGGTTGTCGGCCTTTTCCTTCAAGTCTTCAACAGATGGAATGTGGAGGGAAGAGATGTGACAGCTTGAAAAGAGAGTGAGGGACCAGCTCCCCAAGTTACGGAGGAGAGACGAAGTCCGGAGAGGAGAAAAGCGAGAGAGAGTTGGGGGGACCAAGACTCAGTGGGAGAGAAGGCTCCCTCGACTCTGTTCCCTAGGCAAGTGCCTGATTGGGCCAACATGCCCCAGTTCATAAGAGAAGGATATCCTGGCCCACAGGGAGGGGAAACTGAGGTAAGGTAATCAGAGGGACAAATCCAACCCTGAGTCCCCTTGAGGATAGACTTGTAGTGCTGAGAAATCATTCCTTGGGACTTAGCTGTACTAAGTGTTGGCCTCCACATTCAGAATGGATCATAGACCAATGTCAGACATGTGAAGAGGAGACCCTCAGACTAGCCTGGCGACATGATCAGGTATGTCCCTCATCAGATGGTCCCTGTCCATTATTGTTCCACGAGGCAGAGACAGAACTCTGAGAGCTAGGGCCTTATCCACTCAGCAAGGCAGAAGACAACTGGGTCTCACTATCTATCTATCTATCTACCCATCTATCTAATCTCCTCTCCCTCCCTCCCCTCCCTTCCTTCCTCCCTTCCTCTCTCTTTTCCTACCTCCCTCCCCCCCCCCTTGCAGCTAACTAGCCCGCAGCAAACAGCTAAATATAGTCCCTTAGTCTTTCACTCCTAAGAACTGTCCATCAACATTAATTTCTCAGCTCAGTCATTCTCGCCATGAGCAGCTGCTGCTCCTGGAATGCTGCTCTGAGCTGAACTCTGGCCCATCTTTGCTGGGGCGGAGAAAGTACAGCTTGAAGGGGCAGCCTTCGGGAGTGTGGAACCAGCATGGACTTCGCAACCAGAGACTAGAGCTTGAGCTTTGGCTTTGCCACTTCCTAGCTGTTCATCCTTAGGTAAGCTGCCAGATCTCTGAGTCCTCTTGTCTTCATCTATACGATGGGGCTAACCTCGCATCGCTCGTAAGACTGTTCGGATGGCCGATCACGATAATAGATACAGGGCTTCTAGCCGAGGCCTGGCTTGGGGCAGGGATGAACAGCTATTTGTTCACTTGCCTTTATGGAAAGCAATTTATGGCCGGGCGGTGGTGGCGCACGCCTTTAATCCCAGCACTTGGGAGGCAGAGCCAGGCGGATCTCTGTGAGTTCGAGGCCAGCCTGGGCTACCAAGTGAGTTCCAGGAGAGGTGCAAAGCTACACAGAGAAACCCTGTCTCGAAAAACCAAAAAAAAAAAAAAAAAAAAGACTTCAGAGGAAAGCAATTTATGCCTGCCCCACAACAGAATAGAATCTAGAATTAGGCTGTCTAATAGTGGTTTCATTGAGGTCTCAGATCAGTTATATGCATAGTTTCTGTCCCTGACTTTACTCTCTGATGCTACGTAGCTGTCATACGTGCTTCCTGGGGAACCAGATACCCCATCCCCATCCCCACCATCCACACACATTTGAAGCCAAGCAAGCTCAGAGATAGATAGTTGATACATGCAACATACAAACTCTTACCATGCCAATTCACACACAAGCATTCCCAGATGCTCACCAACACAGAGGTCAGGTACATCCAGCTATTCAAAACTGCACATGCAGACTCAACCTGAAGCATACCAGAATGGATACAAATGAGGCCTCTGATACACACGCTGTGTGGACTCACAGAGACACAAGTGCACAAACACACAGGCCCAGGCAGCCATGTACATGCAAGAATACACACATATTGGCTGGCTCTGTGCAGGTACACTGTCCCGTTGGGTGATAGAAGCCTGAGGCATGGAGGCCTAGGTCCATGGAACACAGAGCTCTAGCAGGAATGCCTGAAACACAGAGCCTTAGCTTGGGTCCTGCCCTCCCATCCTGGGCCAGGCTTGGGCTCTGGTGTGTGAAGAGGCTTTGGCGCCCTCTGCTGACGACAATGTTGCCTGCAGCCTACTTCAACCGTGGGGTGAAAGACTGCAAGCTGAAGATGCCTAGGATAGGGAGAGGACAGAAAGGGGGTGAGGAATGGGAAGAGAACGTGGGAACACTTTGTTCCCAAAGGCACCGGGATTAAGGTCCACTTACACCTATCAACTCCTCAGGCTCAAAATTGCCTTCTGGAGACTTCTGGGGGGCACAGTGAGCAGTGTGACAGACTCAGGCCTCAGGCTGCAAACTCAAACAGCAGAACTGTATCCTGGTCCAGGCACCTTTCCGCTTCTTCCAGGAAAGCCAAACCCTGGCCAGACTGTCAGTCCTGACAGAACATATGGACAAGGAGCCAGACAGACACAGGGACCTCCCTGCCCACCACTAGCTACGTGATTACCTGTGTCCTCATCTGTAAAGATCAGGAAGCATGTGGTTGCCACAAGAGTGAAATAACAGCCACACAGTAGTTCTACCATAAGTGGGGCTATTATTATGATCATGTTGCCTTGGCCGTGGGCTTTACAAAAGGTGAAGGGTGGAGTTTTGTCCCAGGCCCTGCAAGATAGGTGGGGTGGACAGTGTCACATGTCTGCAGAAGGCCACAGTGTCACATTGCCAGAATTCTGCTGGGAGTACCAGCCATAGCTGGCTAACACGGCTCCTGTGCAGGGCTCTTCTCTCTCTCTCTCAGTTGAGGTTGCTGCCTGGGCTGCTCTGCTCACCCGGGTCCGTGCATCTGGCCCAGACTCCACCAAGAGGTGGTCCCAGAGAGGCACTTCTTCCCCTTGACAGGACCTAAAGTTACTGGAAACAGCCGGTGGCCATGGACTAACCCAGTCTGTGAAGAAAAGCAGCAAGGAGAAAAATTAAGAAGCCAGCAGGATATGCTCAGTTCCCTTCGTCTTTCTTGCTGGGTGATGGGGATCCGGGTGACATCTGACATTGAGGCTGCATCCTACAACTCTGTTGTCACCTTCGGCTGTTGCAGGAGTCCCCTCTCACTCCCCAAACCTCTTCTCCCACCATCGTCACCCACACTGTCTCAGTCACTGTTCCATTGCTGTGAAGAGACACCACGACCAAGGCAACTCTTATAAAAGAAAGCATTTAATTAAGGGCTGGCTTACAGTTTCAGCGGTTCAGTTCATTATCATCATGGTGGGGAACGTGGCAGTGTGCATGATGCTAGAGCAATAGCTAGATCCTAAGGCAGAGAGAGAGAGAGAGAGAGAGAGAGAGAGAGAGAGAGAGAGAGAGACTGGCTTAGTGTGGGCTTTTGAACCCTCAAAGCCCACCCCCCAGTGACACATTTCCTCCAATAAGGCCACACCTCCTAATCCTTCTAATCCTCCTCAAATAGTACCACTCCCTGATGACTAAGTAATCAAATACATGAGCCATTCTTATTCAAACTACCACCTGTACCCTTGCTCACACTGGAGCTGGTTAACCCCCACCCCAGCTGCACAGCCCAAAGCCACGGAATTCTGATCTAGACCATCCTTCCTCTCCTTCTAGGCTTCTCTGAGACTGGGGAGGAAACAGAGCCATATGGCTGTCTTGTTTTGAGTAGAGGGTCCCTGTTTCTCTGGCTGTTTCCCTTCATGCTCTCTGTGACTTGTGACTTTCATGTAGAGCCCATGAGAGAGGTGAGGACACCAGTGACTCCAGTCAACTACTTCACAAAGCACTCTCTTTCCCCTGGTCATCAGTCCCCTGTTTCCTCTGACTCCTGCTCAGCAAGCTCAGAGGTCTAGCACCAAGTCCCTAATTTAGCAGCCCCACCCAGGGAACGAGGAACATGTCCCTCCCTATAGGAAATGCTCTGTGACTACAGGGACCCAGTCCTACTTACATAGCAAGGGGAGCAAGCGGCCACTGCCCGAGCCCTGTTCTGCACTCTCCATGTGTAAATACTAAATACTGTTAACTAAATGCTAAATCCTATTAAGTACTGTAAAATACTGTTGGGCTGCTTCCCAGGCCTGCTCCCGTCCTTGTCCTTTCAGAAGTGATACTAGGGACCCTCTAGTAGCCCACAGGTACCTCTGAATGCCCAGGGCATGGCGCCTCAGGGTTTGTTTGTTTTGCAGCTTCGGCACTCAGCTTCGGGTCCCAGCTGCAGTTCTGGAACAGGAGGAAAAGTCCAGCACAGAGACATTCCTCATGCCACAGTCCAGTCCCACAAAGCCCTCTCCAGATCTGCAGAGACCCCCTCCTCTAGACCTCACTGCTGCTGGTGAGAAGCCTGCACCAGCAGGGGGAGCCAGTGGGCTTGGAAGCCAGGGGTGAGCATTCCCATGCCAGGACTGTGAAGACGCTACCAAGATGGGCAAGGTCTGGACTGGAGCATGCTTTCCATTGTCCTCTAGGATGGAGGCATGGTTCCTGTTTCTGAGACAGAAGAACTGTGTCATGAGTCATAGGTGAGACCCTGGTAGAATTTACTGTCCCTGAGGTAGGAGCCAGGTGGTGGAACACTGTGCTTGCTGAGACCACATCATCTGGCGGTATCTCTTGGGACTGAGCTCAGTGTTTTGAAGGAGCTGACTGGGAAGTCTGAGAGTGAGGACCCACATGGCTGATATATCACTGTAACCATGGCTGAAGACATGCTCCAGACATGACCACTCTAGACCACTCCTGAGATGGGTTCCTTCCAGATACCATGTTCCTCCTTCCCTGGAAGAGAGAGCACAATTCTAGAGGGACTGTAGCCTGGCAACTTGGGACACTGGGCACACGGAACTGGCCCTGCTAACAGGTAAGATGCCTTGCTGAGCTGGCCCCTACCACCTTCCACCCTTAATTCCAAGCTTAAGCCCTAAGCTGGTGATGGCACTTGGAAGTCCTTACATGAAGTGAAGGAAAACAGGGGTATGTTCACATACACACACACACACACACACACACACACACACACACACACACACCCCACAGGTCAGTGCTGGTGAGGAGCTAAAGACATATGTCTTGTATGTCACAGCCATCTGGTGCTATGTGGTTCTGTCACCGGTCCTTTAGTTTAAAATACAACAGGACAGCTGGAAAAAGCACTAGATGGATGGGATTCTGCAGAGCTCTCTTTCCCAAACTTCAACAGCCGCCCCCGCTTCCTAGTTTTGCACAGTCCCTGCACTTTGGGGGGAAATTGTAAACATTTTTAAAAGACTTTTTTATTTTCAGTGTGTGTGTGTGTGTGTGTGTGTGTGTGTGTGTGTTGCATTGGATCCTCTGGAACTGAAGTTGCAGACAGTTACGTCCATGCCAGGTGGGTGCTGGGAACTGAACCTGAGTCCTCTGAGCTATCTCTCCATCCCTGAAAAAAAAATCATAGAATGTTATAAGTGCTTATCTTTAAAGGAGGATTGTATAGAAGAGCAAGCATACACCTGCACATATAAACACACACACACACACACACACATACACAAATGCTGGGAGCCTTTGAAAAGATTCTTATCATGAAAGGAGATAGGTGTGTCTTTCAAAGTGAGGCAGACCAAAGGGACCCACCTCTCCTCTTGGTCAGGGAGTTAGTTGAATACTGTCAAGTACTGTGAAATACTATTAGAATTGTTAGGTCTGTTTTGGATTTCCATTAAGTCTTTATTGCAACACACTTTTAAGCTTTTTAAGAATGGCTAAAACAGTCAAGAGCAGACATTTGACAGGGCCTTCCATTACGCCTGGTAGCCTTGAATGGGGAGCTGTCAGTCAAGCAGCTTTACTGGCAACCAGCCAGACTACCATAAAGGCAGCCTGGCAGCTTGGGGCATTTACAATCACTCTGAGGTTGCTCTAACAGCTGCAAGGACCACTGAAGACATGCTCCAGTCATGACCACTCCAGACAGTCTCTATAGGCTTTGAAAGGCAGAACTTTAAGACGAAGGTCTGTGAACTCTAAATGGCCCTCTAGCCATATTCACCTAAGCTAGAGGGAGTACACCTTCCCCGGAGGTCCAGCAAGAAGGCTTGTGATTGGTGCACTTTACAATCCTGTATTTCCATGAAGAGCTGTGCCATGATTGGTACAAAAATCATTGCCACACTCTCCTTCTTGCTAGTTCTTGTTCAGTTCATTTTAAATTTTTATCTATTGTTTATTTGTGTGTGTGTGTGTCCATGAGTGCATGCGCATATGTGTGCAGGTGCTAGCTGAGACCAGAAGAGGGTGTCAGGTCCCCTGCAGCTAGAATTCAGGCAGATGGGAACCTCCTGATGTGAGTGCTGGGAACCAAACGCTTCAGGAAGAGCAGCCCATCTTATTAATCAAGAACCATTTCTCCAGCCCCTCGGTTTAGCTTTCAAGTCAGCTGTCGACAGCTTCCCATGCCACCCCAAAGTTGCAACATTATGCCCATTAAAAGGCTTTCCTCGAGCGTTTTGTTGTTGTTGTTGTTGTTGTTTGTTTTTGCCTTGCTTATTTTTGTCTTTATCACTGGGAGAGCAGGCTGAGCCAGAACACAAAGAAGAGACAAGAACACAAAGAAGAGACATAGCAGTGCTCTTCTGCTGCGGGGGGCGGGGGGAACGGGACACGACAGCAGCCGTGAGCAGTGGGGGTGGCAGTGGGGGTGGCAGTGGCTGCCCGCGCAACAGCAGTGTTAAAATGGTAGACATGGTGGGCCCAGGAAGGCAGAAGAGATAAGGGGTCACAGAAGCACAGAGAAGGGAAGAGAGGGCTGGCAATAGGACTCAGTGGGTAAAGGTGCTCGCTACCAAGTCCGCCAACCTGAGTTGAGTTCAGTCCGGGTTTACAGGGCAGAAGGAAGGAGAGCACTGACTCCAATCACTTGTCCTCGGACCTCCACACTCCGTGGGTGCCCCTGCTCCTGCCCCCTCCACACTCTGTGGGTGCCCCTGCTCCTGCCCCCTTCACACTCTGTGGGTGCCCCTGCTCCTGCCCCCATACAACAAATACTTTTATTTAATTCTGAGAGAAAACAGGAGAGGCAAAGAACCAAGCTGTAAGAGAGAGAGAGAGAGAGACAGCTGGGAAGGGTCAGAGGTAAGATGATGTACACTCCCGTCACCGGAAGAGTTCCCAGGAGCTGCCCAAGCCTTAAGGGCCAAAGATCCCAATGCTGTAGACCTGAAAACTCCATTGGAGGTGGTGGGAGCCAAGGGTCCCAACACCCAAGGCCCACCGGGAGCTGTAACACTAGCAGGGTCTACCCAGATATTGCAGTCAACATTCCGATAGTTGCTAGCAGTTAAATTAGCCTCCAACTTGTGTAGCCAGAGGGGGGGCTCTGACTCCCAAAGCCTGGAGCTGCTGGCCTGAGGCTCTCAGGGCTTGGAGGTGTAAGTCCCTCAACTGGTGCCCAGCTCACAGACACTGGACTTGCCCACCAGAGAAGGACAGAGGGGAGGAGACTCTCCTTGCCTATCCACCATCTCTGTCTGGGTGGAGCAGAAGACCCCTGCCAACTAATGGGGGACCAACAGGCAAAGGAAAACAATTTCAAATGATTTATCACGAAAATATAAGACCTTTCAGATGGCGTCTGCTCAGGCCGTTCTGTGACTGAGGACTGAGTGTTGCATTCCAGAAGAGAAAGGAGGCTGCCGGCTGAAAGGCAGGTAAAACCAGAGACAGGCACGGGGAGGGCCAGCAGGAGCCTGCCATGAAGCTGCAAAGGCAGCTGGGGGATTTAAAACTCCATCACGATTGCAAGGAGCAGAACGGAAAGGGCAGAAAATTGAATCTGAGAATGTGGAGCACCGATATGAGAAATTCGCTGAGAAAACAAAAGAGAAGCCCAAAGGGATAAAAAGCGAAGAGAAAAATCTGATAAACAAAGCGAGAACCAGGAAGACCAGAGAAAAAATAACATTCCTGAGCTGATGGAAAAAGCTAGAGCCTGAGCATTGAAAAGTTCCTTGTCTTCCAAACCAAACTGATCAAAGGACACGAACAATAGCTGGGCGCAGTGGCCCTTGCTTATAATCCCAGCGCTCAGAAAGCAGAGGCAGGAGGATTGCTGCAAGTTGGAGGCCAGCCTAGTCTACACAGTGAGTTTGACTCTACAAAAAGGAGAAGGAAGAGGAAGGGGAGAAAGAACTTACCAGAAAAATCTCTTCTAATTTCAATGGCAAAGAAATAATTCCGTCAGCACCCATGTAGCAGGTAACATAGGGAAAACATCTACAACATTTCTTTTCTTTTTTGGGGGTTGAGGGGGGAAGGTGGAGGCAGCAGGCTCTCTTACCCTGTAGCCCTGGTTGGCCTGAAATTCAATAAGTAAACCAGGTTGGCCTCAGACTCATGGAAATGCATCTACCTCTCTGCTTCCCAAGTGCTGGGATTAAAGGCGTTCCCCACCATGCCTGGTTCTACAACATTTCTTAAAATGTATAGTTGGGAGAGAGATTCCACAGAATGAATTTGGGAAATGCTAAATGAAGCAAAACAAGACCAAATTCTCCACTGAGGCTTTCTCGGGGGTTTTTAAACCCCAGCCCACATGTTACTAAATTGCCAGTGTAGAGAACAGTCCTCCAGACTAAGCTGACTCTAAAATCTGCTTTTACACTTCAGGCAAGAGGACCAGTGCTCAGGGCAGGGCACTCCGATAGCCCTTCTGCGCAGAATTTTGAGGGTTTACTGTTGGGATGTAAAATGCTAACAATTTGCCAGGTGTATTGATGAATAAAAACAACAAAGCAGGACTTTCCTACATGCCAGAGTGTAAAGTCTATGTCATGAATAGTTCTGTCTTTAATGGGGAGAAAATACAGCTTCGTTCTTAGTTAACAAGCAAGAATCCAAATAACTAAAACCATAGTAACAAAAACAATCCGGTGGGAAATGACTATATAAAAGATCTGGAGATGCCGGGCGGTGGTGGCGCACGCCTTTAATCCCAGCACTTGGGAGGCAGAGCCAGGCGGATCTCTGTGAGTTCGAGGCCAGCCTGGGCTATCAAGTGAGTTCCAGGAAAGGCGCAAAGCTACACAGAGAAACCCTGTCTCGAAAAACCAAAAAAAAAAAAAACCAAAAAAATAAAATAAAATAAAAAAGATCTGGAGATAAATGTTACAAACCTGCTGAACACATGAGTTTGTCAAGGGGTCAGATCCACACCTGAGCCACACATCCTTTGCCACCAGCCCTGCACCACAGGAGGCTGACACGTGTGAATCGCATCTGTCCCCTGGGGCCCTGGTTCCTTAGCTTCGGATGGGTTTGATGTGGGAGGAGAGGAGGTGTGCTGTGTTCTGCCTGCCTGCTTGGGTGTCCTGTCTCCTGGGCAGTCAACAGCTTTGTCCCGTCACAGCATCGGCCCTTCCTTGAACCCCAAGCTTGCAGTTAGCGCTTCCTGGACTCCAGTCCCATTGGCCCCTTCCCTGGTCCCTAAAGGCTTAGGCACTGTGACGTGTCCCACTGTTGATGGTCTCCAAGTGTCTTGCCATCTCTTCTCTGCTCCCTTATCCTGAAAGGCACTAGTATAGCCTGCTCCTTTGTTAAGGTCTCGTCAGTTAAACTGTTGTTGGTGGGTGTTTCTTGACAGAACCCTGCCCCAAAGATTGGTTGGTTCTTTCTATAGTGTTGGAATAAGCCTGATACTAAAACCTAATAAATGGCACACAGCACAGAGTGAATGAATGAGTCATACATCAATCTCATACACCAAGTCTCATTCACTGGGATGCCAAGTTCTAGTAAGAACACAATCAGATTAAGTTCAACCTATATCCAACAATACATGGAAAAAATACACTCAGCAAGCATTGCTGCGAAGCACAATGTTTCCATAGGGGACTTCGGAAAACTGATTTATCTCTGCCATAGGTCAAAAGAGAAAAGACGATCTCTCATGCTGAGTAAAAGTTTGGTAAACTTAACTATTTCTACTCGTTCAGTCAAAATATACTTATCTCACGAAATGTGAACTATAATAAATCTCTGGTGGGGAGACATCTCTGTCAGTGAAGAGCTTACCATGCAAGTGTGAGGATATGAGATTGATCTGCTAGAACTCATACAAAGAAGCCAGCCATGGCAGTGTGAGCCTGCAATCCCAACCTGGAGGACACAGAGAGAGGAGGAGCCCCGGGACTTGCTGGCTGGCCAACCTGGCCAAATTTGTGAGCTCCAAGTTCAGTAAGAGATCTTCTCTTAAAAAATAAGGTGGAAAGCTGGGAGTAGTGGCACACGCCGTTGATTCCGTGGATCTCTGTGAGTTCAAGGCCAGCCTGGTCTAGGGAGAGCTGTATCATGAGACCCTGTCTCAAAAAAGGAAGAAGAAGGAAAAAGTAGAGATGGCAGTTAAAAGCACTGGCTGCTCTTGCAGAGGACCAGGATTCAATTCCCAGCACCCACCTGGTGGCTTACAACTGTAACTCCAGTACCAGGGCCTCTGACACCCTCTTCTGGCCCCCAGAGGCACTGCATGTACACAGTGCACAGACATACACGTTAGCAAAACACTCAAACATATGAAATAAACATACATAAATCTTAACAAAAAATAAGGTGGAGAGTGACCAAGGAAGACACTAAATATAGACAGATCTCTGCCTCCACATACACACAGACATGTGCATGCACACCTATTGCACACACACATATACACACAGACGAATACAATAAATTTCAAACTGATGGCTAACACCAACAGAATGAGAACCAGGAAGGGTTCCAGTTAAATGCAAGATGCTTTCAGTCATCTTGTTATGTAATTATGTACATACTGTTCAGAAGGTCCTACTTAATGCAATTAGGACATAAATGAAAAGACTGGGGAGCAATTATCTGTAAATATGGCTGCTGTGATACTGTGAAATATCTACTTGGTCACCCTCCATGTTTCCTGCCTCAGAACCCCTAAGACCCCCAGGATTTCCCAAGTGATATGTTTTTGGTGTGATAATGGGTTGCTGGTGGTTGGGCCCTTAGGAAGCTTCAGGATGAGAACTGATCACTGGGAAGAACCAAGCATGATGGACGTTGATTTTCACCTCCGCCTGCCAATCTCCTGGAGAGAAGCTGAAGGTTGAGTTGATTGCTGATGGTCATATCTACATAATTAAACTTCCATGAACCCCCTCCCCAAATACTGGTTTTGGAGGGCTTCCAGTTGATGGTCATATCTACATAATTAAACTTCCATGAACCCCCCTCCCCAAATACTGGTTTTGGAGGGCTTCCAGCTGGCTGACCATGTGGAAGTTCCTAGAGGGTGGTCTGAGAATGAATCGTGGGAGACCTGCTGTAGAGCCTGGATGGGGAGACGTTCCAGAGCTCTGGTCTTTCAGCTGGTGTTTGAAGCAGGAGACAGTCTCATGCAACTGAGACCTCCGCTGGTGGGCACCAACACTACCTCCAGGTGGAGAGCATCGGAACTAGAGGACCGCGGGCCTCGCTGCCGACCGGCTGTCTCCCTTGGTGCTCACATTTCTGTGTTGTGAGAGTGCACTCAGAGAAACTGGTTTTGTTTTTCTTCTCTATCCTCAAATCTGCCTTTCTAGAAAAACAAGAAAATTAACGCAAAGTAATAAAAGGAGCAGAGTTGAGTAAAGTGGTCAGTATGACAAAGCTTTAGGATGGCTACTAGCTTTTCAGTTTCTACAACTTGTCAGAAAACATGGAATAAGAAGGGCTGTGAGTTATCCATCGCTGTCTAACAAGTTACCTCAAAACTGAGCAGTTTAAAACCCCAACACCAATGATCTCCCTGAGTTAGGGAACCACAGCTAGGCCTGTGTCTCAGTATCTTTCACAAGACTATATCCAAAGTGTCAGTCAAGGCCCAGCTGTCATCTAGAAACCCAGCGGGAAGAGAACTAGCTCCCATGTGCACTGCCGTGGATTTATTGCCCAGTGCCTCACTAGTCATTGGCTGGAGGTCACCTTGGTTCCTAGCCACACGGGTTTTTTGTAAGGCAGCCCACACAACATGGTCATCAGGTCAGTCAAATGAGTGGGCTGAAGGGAGGGCCTGAGAGCCTTTGGAATTTAACCTCAGAAGCAAAATCTCAACACTTCCACCATAATCTGTGAAATTAGTTACCAGGTGTAGCCCCATAGAAGGGGATGACCAGAGGCAGTGGCTCCTATTAGGCAGGGTTCCTTTGGAGCTGTAAAGAAACTGCGTTTCATGAGGGAAAGCCTAAGCACAAACATTCATCTACAAAACACCTCACCAAATAACCACAAAAAAGAAAACCTCAATAATGGGAGGTACATTGTGCTCTTGGGTGGAAATACTGTTTCGAAGAAGCCAATTAGCACTAAATTAATCTACAAATTAACCCAATTGCAATTCCCAGAGATACTGTGTCTGCTCATGTGTATAGAGAAAAAAAAAATCTAAGCCAGGTATTGTAGTGCACACCTATAATTCCCGTACCTCGGAGGCTAATGGAGGAGGGCTATATGTTACAACACTCCATTTCAAAAACAAAAATTAAAAAAACCAACCAAACCAAACATCTCATCTAGTGGCTGGAGAGATGGCTCAATGGTTAAGAGCACTGACTGCTGGTCCAGAGGACCCAGGTTTGATTCCCAGCACCCACATAAGAGCTCACAACCAGCTATAACTCCAGTTCCAGGAGATCCAACACCCTCTTCTGGCCTCCTCAGGCACCATGCATGTGGTGCACTTACATACTTGCAGGCAAAACACTCATAATATAAAATAATAAAAAAAAATTAAAATTAGCAAGAAGTGAATGTTATCTTTAAAAAGAAAAACTCATCTGAGGAAACTAGTTAGAGATCTACCCAGGTGCCAAGAACAACTTGGACCATCTCCTTAGAAGCTGCTAGCTGAGGACCAGGGAAATAATCCGAAAGTGTGAGGACCGAGAATCAGAGGCTATTGCACCTAACGGTGCAAGTGTGGGGACCCAAGTTTGATCCCCCAGAACTCACATGAAAAAGCCAACCGTGGCCGTGTATGCCTGTATCAGCACTGGGGATACAGAGGGGAGGATACTGGGCTTGCTGACCAGCCAGTTTAGGCAAACGGCTAGCTCCGAGTTCAGTGAGGAATCCTGTCGTATACGCATATGGCATGAACATAAAGGGAGATGTGAACAGGGAGGCAGAGGTCCACAGGGAAGAGGGTAGGGAGAACAAGAGAGGTTAGTGGAGCGGGCAAAGAAAGACTAAGGTTTCCTCTCACATTCCCAGAGGGGTCATGGAAGCAGAAGGGAGCCTATGTGAGTGGAGAAAGCCAGTGTGTGTGTGTGTGTGTGTGTGTGTGTGTGTGTGTGTGTGTGTGTGTGTGTGTATCGGGGTCAGGGTTGGGGACCGGTAATTATGAGCAAAGTTCAATGATGTATGTATGGAAATGCCATGATGAAGGTCTTTGTTTTTTATGCCGACAGAAAAAAAGAAACAAAGCAGACCCCTGCCTTACCTCACTCCCTTCCTCCACCCACAGCTCAGGGGGAGCCATGGGCTGACAGCGGTCCTCTTGGCATCAGCCTGCAGGCTCAGGATCTGGTTCTGATGACTGAGCTAAGGCTGCCCTGAGCTGTCCTCCGACTCCCAACAGAGGGCATCAGGGTGAACAAAGGCCCAGCTTCCCCTTCACAGAGGCGGCCCTGAGTCCCAGTGATGTCCTGACAGAGACACGGAGACTCAGCTGGTACTGCACAGGCTGGGAACTAGCGTTATGGCCTGGATGACTGCTGGAGTGATGGGAGGATGGGCCTAGAGCAGTGGCTATTATCATGTCCAGAGGTGACTTGGGGGTGTTTTGTTTTCCTTACTTCTTACTAGGAATTGTAAATTTCCTATAATTAATGGTTGTGATCAGAAATAAAAATCTAATTTAAAAAAGGACTGAAGGGGAAGGGGCTGGGGAGATGGTTCAGTAAAGGTGCTTGCTGCACAGTCTGAGTCTAGCCAATCGATGGGCTCCAAGTTTAGGGAGAGACTGTGTCTTAAAAAGTGAAGTAGGGCAGTGAGATGACTCCGTGGGTGAAGGAAGGTGCCCACTGCTGGGCCCGACGACCTGAGGCTTCGATTCCCGAGGCCCACGTAATGGAAGGAGAGAACTGATGCCCGCAAGATGTCCTCTGACCTCCACCAACATACCGTGACACACACGCATTAAATAAATAAATGTAAGTAAAACACTAAGATGGAAGTGACTGATGCAGACACTCAATGTCAACTGCTCTACATGTGCGCGGGTGTGTGTTTGTGTACACACACACATAAACACACGAGAGAGAGAGAGAGAGAGAGAGAGAGAGAGAGAGAGAGAGAGAGAGAGAGAGAGATTCATATACATTCAAAGGTCACCGAGAGCCGGTGTGACGCCCATCTTTACCTCTCCCTGGGGCCAATGTCACTCTCACTAGACTGGGGCTCTTTTGGGGACCTGACAGTCCTGCCCTGTCTCTTTAACTCCTATGGCCAGCACAAAGACCTGGCACTGGGCAGCCACCCAGGGAACATACTGAACGAGTGGATGAAGGAAGATGTGGGAGAAACATGGGCACACAGAGGCAGCGAGAGGGAGGTGATGGGGGAAACATGGGCACACGGAGGCAGTGAGAGGGAAGTGATGGGGAAAACATGGGCACACGGAGGAAGAGAGGGAGGTGATGGGGGAAACATGGGCACACAGAGGCAGCGAGAGGGAAGTGATGGGGGAAACATGGGCACACGGAGGCAGTGAGAGGGAAGTGATGGGGAAAACATGGGCACACAGAGGAAGAGAGGGAGGTGGTGGGAACAACCATGGGCACACAGAGGCAGAGAGAGGGAAGTGATGGGGGAAACATGGGCACACGGAAGAAGAGAGGGAGGTGATGGGGGAAACATGGGCACACGGAGGAAGAGAGGGAGGTGATGGGGGAAACATGGGCACACGGAGGAAGAGAGGGAGGTGATGGGGGAAACATGGGCACACGGAGGAAGAGAGGGAAGTGATGGGGGAAACATGGGCACACGGAGGCAGAGAGAGGGAAGTGATGGGGGAAACATGGGCACACAGAGGAAGAGAGGGAGGTGCTGGGAACAACCATGGGCACACGGAGGAAGAGAGGGAGGTGACGTAAACAAGTGGAAGAGGACGGAGATTGCAAGACAAGGACGCGAAGAGACCACTAGCAAGTGAACGGGTGAGTCTGGAGATGAACGCTTAAAGATGAAGAAACCCAGAGAGATCGGAGGGACAGTTAAAGACACGGAGACAAAAATCAAAGGGAGGGGAGAGAGACAGACAGACAGACAGACAGACAGAGCGCACCAGCCTTACTTTCTCTGCGTCCCCAAGAGTTCTGCCTGGCATCTTGTTTGATTTTGGCCAGCTCTCCTTTGGACAGGGAGCTCTCCTGCCTCTTTTATTCCACCCTTGCTGGCTCATGTCCATCCCTAGAATTTTGACCGATGGGGCTCTCCCACCCAGGCTCCAGCAATCACACCAAGTCCCTCCCCCCGATACAGGCTTCCTGGAAGTGACCCCCGCCCCCTCCTCACCAGCCTCCTTTTTGCAGTTCTGAGTGGGGTGAGAGGTGAGGAATGTTCCCATTCTGCCCTTGTTCACCAGGGGAGAACGTCTCAAGGGGGAAGTATGAAGACAACCAAGAGGGCTTCCTGCCTCCACCGAGTCTGGCCTTGATGCTCACACTATCCGGTTCCAAGAACCCTCGGGAGGGGTCCAAGGAGAGCTTGGATGGAAAACTGAGGGGGAGTGGTCAGAATCACAGAATTCTCTTGGTTCCTAGGGGAGGGTGGGTTCCCCTTGAAAAGGCCCTGCCCTCACCTCCCCCACTGCTGCTCCAAAGTTCCAGCCCTAAAGAGACATTTCCAAACCAAAGGGCCTCAGCCCCCTCCTTGGGCCCCCTTCATGACTGCCTTGGCTCTGGGGACCAACCAAAGTTCCCCCCCCCACTTCCCCCACCATTGCGCCAGATGTGGCTGCGGGGGATGGGTGGGCGCAGGGCCCAGCTGGCAGTGGTCACTTGGTGGTCCTCTCCCTGCAGAATCAGCATTTCCTGTGCCAGCATAGCCTGGCCTCCTCACTCAGCACTTCCTCCAGCCCGCTTTCCAAAGGCAGCAGATGGGGCAGCGCAGTCCCCAGCCACCAGCTCTGAGTCCCAGTTCGGGACAGAGTCCATCAGAGGTCTTCCCTGAGTTGCCTACCCTGGGCAGCTAGTGACAAGGAGGAGAGGGGACCTAGCAGGCCAGTGGGAGTGGCGGAGAACAGTGGGCTCTCAGGGCTTGCCCTCATGCCTGCAACCACAGAAAATCCTGACACACACTTGGCTCCCTGGTTCCCTCTTCTACAAAGCGGTGGGACATCTCACGGCCCCTATCCCTTCTCTGTTCCCTAAACCCTCGGGTGAGCAAGCCTGCTGCAGCTTGCATGATCTCTCCATGGATTTTTCCAGAACCTAGAGCTTCCTTTGTGGATGTGCCCATGTGTGTGGGGAAGCATGTGTGTGCACTGCGCCTACACATGTGTGCATGTATTCGATGACCAAAGATGTTGTCCACCTTTTTTAGGGGTAGGGTCTCTTCTTGGCCTAGAACTTGCCAGTTAGGTTAGGCTGGCAAGCCATGAAGCCCCAGGAATTCTCTCATCTCCTCCTCCCTATCACATTGTGCCCGGTTCTTTTCACATGGGTTCTGGGAATTGAACCAGGCCCTCATGACTGCAAGGCAGACACTTTTCTGAGCCATCTCCTCAGCCCCAAATCCTGGAGTTTCAGCTCAGGGTCACCGGATAATGGTGCTCCGTGGGAACATCGACATGTAGCTGACTGAGCACACAGTAGACAAACCTCTTTTAGCCTTGCACCGGCCCTCCAAAGGTCCCTTGAGACTAGTTTCTAGTGCCAGGAACTGGCAGTGTGCCCCAGTCACTCAGTCGCATACCTATGTTTTAAAATCATGGATGGGGACAGAAGTAGGGTCCGGGCTGGGCAAGGAGCTGCCTCCCCTTAAGATGGCTGTGTCCCAGACTAGCCTGGTGGGTCCAAGCTGACATCTGACCTGTGCTCTGCATCTCCATATCCGGCCTAGGTCTCCTTCAGATCCCCATGCTGCGGACTTCAACCTAGAGATGCAGAGACACTGCCCGCTTCTGAGGTAAGGTGCTCCCCCTGCCTGCGGAGAGGTGAGAAAAACTGTCCTCCTGGGCTCCAGGAAACTGGAGAAAGGGAGAGGATAGGCCCTGCTTTGCACAAAATGAGATGGGAGGATCCCGAGGCTGCATGGTCCGCCAGCCTAGCCTAACCGGCATGTTCTATGCCAGGGAGAGACCCTGTCCTTAAGAAAGATGGACAACAACATTCCCTGGGCAAGGAGAGATGAAGATGGATAAAATCAAGAAAGGGACATAGAAAACGAGGTGCGGGCCACCGTCCAGAGATAATCCCCTCCCTTCTTTCACTAGTTAAAAGGATCCTCCCTTCTCTCACGAGTCAAAAGGAAGAAAATAGTGGCCCTATGTCTGGCTTTGTGCTGGAAACTATTCATAATCCCCTCAGTTCTGCTTCCCAAATCTGCCACAAGAAAGGTTTTATCTGCCCTCCTCCCCAGGTCAGAGGCAAGACTGTGAGGTTGCAAGAGAGCTTACAGCTTCCCTGGGGAGCGGCCAGCTAGGCCAGGCCCCTGGCTGAAGCCATCCTGTGGACCCCAGGGCTCTGGCCTCAGCTGAGATGGCTGGCGGGGCCCAAAGTCCTGGTCCAGGGATCCTGTGCAGAGGCCCAAGCTCTGTTCAGAGCAGAGTTTATTCAAACACAGCCCAACAGGAAACTTGGCTCTTCTGACTCACTCTGATTCGACCTTATTAAGAAAAAAGAAAAAAGAACCAGAGCCAACTCCAGCTAGGGTTTCACGCCAAGTGCGGGCTCCCAGCAGAGTGCTGAGCACCATGGCCTGTGCCCTGATCTCCCCACCCCAAACCCTGAGGCAGCGCCTGTTCCCCGCTCCCCCCAGCCCACCCTGCCAGCAAAACAGGGTCCTGTTAATCCCCTCCCCACCTCAAAACCACCCCATAGCCTCCCTCAAACCTGCCTCCCCTCCAAGCCAAAGGTACCCTAAGGCCTGTTTCCACTTCTCTCCGCTGCCCATCTGGCTGGCTGCAAGGTCCTACAGGACCCCAGGGATTCTAAGCAGCTGAGGCCAACACTACAGGGGGCAAGGAAGAGGGAGGGAAGGCTTAACCCTCCACGTCCCAGGCTTCAATGGAGCCAAGACTTGCTTGTCTTCAGCCTAATCAGTCACTGTTGTAGGAATCCAGACATCATGCCAGGAACTAGGGTGACACAGGCAGGCGAGGCATTGCAAGCCTAGATTATAGATATCTAATGTCCCCAAGCACATAAAGGGAGCATTAGTCCTGAAAAACAGTTCAGTGGGTCAATAAAGGTTTCTTGGTAAGGATGGAGGCGTGGAAGACAGGTCCTTCCTCCCTTGTTTCTAAGTCTCAGGGGTAATTTTTGCCCTCCAGCTCCCAAGGTCACACCTGGAGAAGACAGCCTAGGGGAGGCCTGTAGAGCAGAATTTAGAGTGCAACGTCTTGGATAGCAAGTAAAGAAGTTGAAACTTCTGAGATCTTTCTTATTAACCTTGCCATCCCCAGAAGGAGCAGAGACTCTGTCAGAACAAATGGAGCTATTTGGAATAATCTTTCATTGATCAAATGTGGCCACTAGATCAGAGTTGGTAAGGGACTTACTTAAGATTCCCAAGCCATGGTTCTCCCAAGTCCTCTCTCTCTCTCTGCTGTTTTATGCTTATGGTTGAGGTTTCTCTGCCTCTCAGCGACCCTATTCCATATCCAAGGCAGCCAGCTGCTGGGCTCATCTTATCCATGTGTATATACTCAGATTATTTCTGGCTACGCTAGACTCATGAAACACAGGACAGAAACCACTGGAGATGCATGAAGTCAGCATCGCCCATGGGCTCCCAAGTCCTGTTCCGCCTGGAGATACACACACCAGATACACACACCGAATAGTCTCCATGCCTATAGACTGAGATCTGGTGGAGGAGCTGAACGTCCAGGGTCTTTGTACTCAGGGCCGAGTGCCAAGTGTCCTCAGGGTGCAGAATTAGAGGGTGGCCCCAGCTAGAGGGAGGCTCACCAACAAAGATGTCTCTTAGCAATAGCTTTGGAGAAGAGAGAAGGCACCCCAAGAAGCCTGGGAAGAGGTGAAACCAATGAGGAAAGTGGAGTTTAGGAAAACTGTGTCCAGAGCAAAGTGGAACCAGCAGGGTAGTGCCCACATCCTAACCCGGCTGTGCTTGCCAGAAACCCCACTTAACAGAGCCGAGTCCCCAGGGGCCCCCTCCTACTCTCTGCCTCATTCCCTTCCTCAGAGGCAGGTCTGTGGCTTGGCTGGAAGCTACATGGACTGAGGGAGTACTGCTCTGTGGGACAGGCCACATAGCTAAAACCCGGCGGGCCATAGGGCCCCGCGGAGGAGGCCCCAGCAGGCGGACCAGGTTCCTGAAACCTCCAGACACTTCCAGCCTGTTGCTTATTCATTCAGAGTAGGAAAGCGCCAGCCTAGCGAGCGGCTAGCCAGTGTGGGGCTGGCCATGTAAGGGCCCCAGGAGGTCTTGCCCGCCCGTGCCCTGCGGAAAGCCTCGTGCAGCCCTGGGCACCGCCCCTGCCCTGCCCTGACCCCTTGGCCTCGAAATGCTGTCATCGGAGGAGCCGTCCCGCTCGGGACAAGGCCAGGATGGACAAAGCTAGAGCCTGGGCAGGCAAGGAGCCGTCCTGTCTTCGAGGCCGTGGGAAGAGAAGCACGTACCCACTCCTGAGAGCCTCTCTGCCCACCTGGCCTCTGCAGAAGGGCCACTATGGCTCTGGCCGGAGCCGGCAGCCAGCTGGGGACCCTGGTGTGGGGCGCCTGCCTGTGCGTCCTGGTGCACGGGCAGCAGGCGCAGCCAGGACAGGGCTCGGATCCCGGACGCTGGCGGCAACTGATCCAGTGGGAGAACAACGGGCAGGTGTACAGCCTGCTCAACTCGGGCTCTGAGTACGTGCCCGCGGGGCCCCAACGAGGAGAGAGTAGCTCCAGAGTGCTGCTGGCAGGCGCGCCCCAAACGTCTCAGCGACGCAGCCCGGGGGGACCCCGGCGTCGGCAGGCGCCGTCCCTGCCCCTGCCCCTGCCCGGGCGCGTGGGTTCGGACACTGTGCGCGGTCAAACGCGGCATCCATTCGGCTTCGGCCAGGTGCCCGACAACTGGCGAGAGGTGGCCGTCGGGGACAGCACAGGCATGGCTCGGGCTCGCACCTCTGTCTCCCAGCAACGGCACGGGGGCTCCACCTCCTCCTCAGTCTCGGCCTCGGCCTTCGCCACCACCTACCGCCAGCCATCCTCCTACCCGCAGCAGTTCCCCTACCCGCAGGCGCCCTACGTGAACCAGTATGAGAACTACGACCCCGCGTCGCGGACCTACGAACAGGGCTACGTGTACTACCGCGGTGCGGGCGGCGGCATGGGCGCGGGGGCGGCGGCTGTAGCCTCGGCTGGGGTCATGTATCCTTTCCAACCCCGGGCACGCTACGAGGAGTACGGCGGTGGCGGCGAAGAGCAGCCCGAGTACCCGGCCCAGGGCTACTACCCAGCCCCAGAGAGGCCCTATGCACCGCAGCCCCAGCCCCAGCCGCAGCTGCAACCTCAACCCCAACCCTCCGACGGCCTTGACCGTCGCTACTCGCACAGCCTGTACAATGAAGGCACCCCGGGCTTCGAGCAGGCCTACCCTGATCCCAGCACTGACGCAGCGCAGGCCCCCGCCGGGGCCGGTGGCACCTACGCTGGTGATCCCCGCCTCGGCTGGTACCCTCCCTATGCAGCCAATGTGCCTCCCGAGGCCTACGTCCCTCCGCGCGCGGTGGAGCCACAACCCCCATTCCGCGTGCTGGAGCCACCCTACCTGCCTGTGCGCAGTTCTGATGCGCCCTCGCCGGGTGGGGAGCGGAACGGCGCCCAACAGGGCCGGCTCAGCGTGGGTAGTGTGTACCGACCCAACCAGAATGGTCGCGGTGAGTACCGTCCTTGGCTTGACACTCTGGTCACAGGTGAATGCTGCTCCAGGGGTGCAGATCCTCTCTCTCTAATCAAAGGTCTCCAAGTAGGGGCTGAACAAGAGCCGTGTAGCGAACAGCGAACAACTGTGTGCCTCTCCTCCCAGCCCGCCCTGAATCCATCCATTATCCATCAGGGTCAAAGGCCTGCATTCTGACTCTGGCTTTGGGGTAACCAAGGAAGGACTAGCCAGGCTTTAAGAAGTACTTACAGATCTCACTGGGGTCAACTAGGGAAAGTGGGGGAAAGCCCTTCTCTCTTCCAGTCAGGGACTCTCCGATGACTCTTAGAAATTACTGTATTATGCCTATGCAAAGAGTGAGGCAAGGATCATGGGAACTATGGACCTTCAGGGTCAAGAGGTCTTCAAGATGCTTCTAGAGGTACAGCAGTGTCCCTATGGCCGGGCCTCTGTCAGGTGGCTGACCCTTGGTGAAGGGTCAAGAGCAGCACTTGAACAAACATAACTTGCAGACCCCTGAGGGGAGCCCATAAGGCTGGGATGCCAGAGCCCACTGGCTAGGGCATACTGAGCACTAAAAAACCTGAATAATGAAGATAAGTAATATTTCAGTGCATTAAAAATCTGTTATGAACAAATATGTCCAAATTTTAAGTAGACTCAGTAATGGTTCCATAACCTGAGACAAACTGAAAAATCAACATGGGGCCTGTCTTTATTTGAAACAGGATATTTGTTCATTGTAGATTTTTTTGTATTGATTTTGCTTTTTAAAAATATCATATTAAATATTACTTATCTTGGCTACTGTGCTTTTTTGATGTTCCCTAGAACATAAGCCAGGCCAAAGCTCCACTGCTTCACGTTCATCTTGGCTCTGAGGGAGAGTCCCAGGAAATGTCTGGAGACAGGCCACCCTCTGGTTTTCCCCGGGGATGAAGATATGACCTATTCTTGGGAAGGCCAGGTCATCTGCACACAAGGGTCGGGGTGGAGCGGTCTTCCTCCGCCAGATGGGCAGCTTCCACATGTGCTGTTACTGAGACAGGGGCCAACTGTTGTGTCTGGCCAGTGCTGGATGGCCATCAGCCCGTCCTCTGCTGTCCTAGAATCCCCTTGCTGATGCTGTCCATACAGGGCTGTCTGCTCTCCGGTCAAGGTTTCCACTGAGTTCTCAATGCACATGCGGTACACCCTGAGGGCAGTGCCCTCTGCCCACAGTTCTCTGCTCCATACCAGGGCTGCTATACCAGAGCTATCAGTTGAAGATGAGCCTTTGTGACCCAAGGGTACTGGTGCCCAGCCCAGCCTTGGCTCCTCAGCCTCTGTCAGCATCGGATAAATGCTGAATCTAGACAAGATGGCCTAATTGAAGAGCTGCTGCTTGGGGGCTCCTAGGGCTGAAGACCAGGGGAAGGAGAGTCTGGAGGGTAGTGTGTCATATCCACTGCATAGCCCTGGGTCTAATTCAATTCTGAATCCTACTTTGAAAACCACAGGAGCTGGAGGTGAATCAGAACAGGGGAGTGGGGTGCCTCTATGATGCAATGCCAAACATCAATGGTGACAATGTATGGAGGCCTTGGTCACCAGCTTGACACCGCCTGCAGCAGGGTGGTATGGCTTTGTGCTGACTTGCCCCAGGAGCCCCTTGGAGGAGAGGGTGTTTTACCTACCAAGTGCTTAACTGTTGTGGCTGCTTTTCTTAGAATGCAAGACCTCAGCTCAGGCGGAGCTCAGCCAGAAGGGCCCCACCTCCGGACTGAGGAGAAAACCAAGGCCTCAAATGCCACAAGGCTGGCAGAGGCAGGCCAGGGACTGCACATCTGGGCCTTGAGCCAGTGGGTTTTCTAGGGCCCCTCTGTGGCCTGTGAATTTTCAAGGAAGTTATTTGGTTCAGAGAAAGATAAAACAGGGCAAGGCTAATGTCTGGAGTGGGGTGCCTGGTGCTCAGCAGGCAGCTGCTGCCCCAGAGCTCCATAGTTCATTTTGAATCAAATGTGATTCTCCCCTGAAGGCAGTGTTCTTGGTACCCAGTCTGGCATCCATCAAATTCAGACTCTGCCCTGAGAGAAGCACAGCAGAAAGAACACATTGGTGTGTGACTAGGTCAGTGTTGGGAGCAGACGCTGTGGGAGGTAGGTAGAGAGGAGGGTCTCCCTCAGGTTGGGGGAGCACCCACCCTGACATGCCCATAATTCAGCTCTGCATGGGGTTCTGAATTTCACTTCAAAAATCAAAGGAGCTGGGCCGGATGATGATGGTGCATGTCTTTAATCCCAGCACTTGGGAGGCAGAGGCAGGCAGATCTTTGTGAGTTCGAGGCCAGCCTGGTCTACAGAGTGAGTTCCAGGACAGTCAGGACTACACAGAGAAACCCTGTCTTGAAAAACAAAAACGAAAACAACAAAATCACAGGAGCTGGGAGTGAATCAGACTGGGGAGGGGGAACATCTGTAATGAATGCTGAGTGTCTCTGCTCCAGAGGCTCAGAGAGGGCTTCTCAGAGGAGGTGCCCAAGCATCGTGCAGGGGATGGCGATCAGCATCTTCTAAGATCCCCCTCCCCTGATCATGGAGGAAATAGGATATGGGGACGGAGTTAGGGTACATGCTAGTGTGGGGTCCCCAAAGAAGCCAGAAAAGGGACATTACACTCCCCTGATAATGGTTCCTCCCTTCCACCCTGCTAGTCTAGGACCATGGAAAATCCCAGCCCAGTGAAGTCCAAGTCTTGTACTTGAGATCAGCCCCCCAGGCCTGGTGTGGGAGCCCAGGGCAGATTCTCCGAGGCTGACTTCATCCCTCCTGGCCACACACTCAGGGGTCTGAGGCCCAGCTCTGGCAGCCTGTGCTTGTGTGTGGGTGTGGATCTGTCCTTACAACACCAAACACATGTGAGCACCGCCCACGTCCCCCCTTGTGTATGTGGCTTCCAAGTGCCTGTCCTGAACTCAGTTTTTCTGCCTCAGCAGCCTTCTCCTCTTTCTTTTAATGCTGGGTGCTGGGCTGCTCAGGGTTTCTGCAGTACCATTGTCTCCAAGGCCGGAACAGGTCACCAAGGTGAAGGAGGGTTTATGGAGGCCCAGAGAGGCTCACATCCCTCATTCATCTCTCACAACACATCTACTCAGAGAGGCCTGGGGAGTGGCTGGCTGTCTCCCAGGGCTTCTAGGTCCCCTGCCCTGTGCCAACCCCCCATGCCACCTCTCCTTGAGACTGCTGCCAGGCCCTCCTCCCCAAGCATCCTTGCTCCAGCCCCTGCTTGCCACAGCCCCGTGTTCTTTGAGTTAGAGGTCTTAGTGCTGAGATGCCCCTAGTCCCAGAAGACCATGGCTTTCCTCCCAGGATCTCCCCTTCTAACTTGGCCTCCCTCATCGGTCCAGGGCTTCTACAGTACCATTGTCCATGAAAGACATATCACTGAATCTGGAACAGGTCACAAAGGTGGCTGACCATCAGGGCATCCCTGATGGCTGTTCAGCCTTGCCTGGCGTGTGTCATCCATTCCTGGCTTGACAAGGACAGTTGGATCTTGACACGTGCACCTAGCATCTCCGAATCTAAGGTTCTTCCTCTCTTTTCCCTTCCTTTCCTGCTCTTTTTCAGGCATCCACAGCCACCATTGTGCTGCTTCTGGGACCACATGCTCCCTTAACATCTAAGGGTGTTTCCAAGGTAGTACCTTTTTAAACCAGCTTCCCGCACTGCAGAAGGCCCTCAGTCCCTGGGAGCAGCCCTGGCTCCCTGCCCTCACCCCAGCTTCCCCTCCTCACTCACCTGAGCCTAATGACCTGTTTCCTCAGCCTGCCTTCCCCTCTAGGTCATCTGCTCTCCTCCAGCGTGCTTTGAGTAGATGCACAGAAAGGCAGAGGCCTCCACCCGGCGAGCTTCCAGAGCTAGAGCCTCCAGGCAGAGATGGAGTAGCAGCCTGCTAAACCGCGTGCACCTTCCGAGCCTTGTGACCTACATGTGGGATCCCATGATTACATTTGTTCCCACAAGCTCTTGGTGACACAGATCACAGGCCCTAGGAAGACGAGAAGAGGGAGCCTAGTAAGATGGCACAGTGACACCACACAAGATAAGCAATGGGAGGCAGGACAAGAGCCCTACCTCTCTGCCCGCTGGGCATCTCTGGGGCACAGCCTCCCTCTGCATTCCCTGCTGAGAGTTAGGCTCCAAGTGACTTCCCACTTGATCTCCTTTAATCCCCAGGTTGCAGCCAGGTACTGTGAATTTGCCCCATTCCGTGGACAGGATGAATGAAGGGCTCACTTGCTGACTTTCGATAGGGAACCCAGGACTCGAGTCCATATGAATTCATCCTGTGTTCATAGCCACGCATTGTTTTTCATTTTTTTCTATGTATTTTTATTACTGCATATCATGCAAGCTTCATTCATTCATTCATTCATTCATTTGTTCATGCACTCAAGCATTCAATGGCTATTTAGGTACTGGCTGGAACAGAGAAAGTTGTAGAGGGCCATCTAGGTAAGTGGCAGCAAGAAAGGGGTGTGGATGTCTGAGGGAGCAAGCAGGGTTCCAGGCAGCCTCCCCCAGGCAGACTTCCTGTCTCCTGGCTCACGACCCTCTCATATGGCCTCCACTCCCCTGCCCTCAGCCTGGACGTCTCTGTGGAGCTGGCTCTTGTTGAAACAGATGTCTGATGGTAGCTGCCACTGCTTATAAATGAGCTATGCTCTGCCAAGCACTCTTCCCATTTTCTCATTTAAGCCACCCAACAACCCTAGGTATTGTTACAGTATAGGATAGTGTTATCACTCACTTTATACAGGAGGGAGCTTCGGCTCAGAGAAGCCAAGGCTGCAGTCATGAGCAGCCAAGCTGGACCCAGGAAGGGTGTGTACCCTCTCAAGGCCCTGCTCTCACTCTGCTCAGGAAAGTATTTTAAAACAGTGGCACCTAACTCAGTGTTCAGTGACTCTTTTGTCACTGAACACTGAGTTGGGGGGGGGGGTGTCAGGGAACACAATGTTTTGTTGTTGTTTTGTCTTGTTTTTGCCTTGAGGTTGAGACACTGTCCCCTCCCCCCAGTTATTGGGGTTGGTAGCAGAGCTTGAAGTGGGGATTACAGTCCTTAGTGCCTTTGCAGGCACCAGGCTACTGCTGGGCTTAGCTAGAGAGTTCTGTACCCCCCTTTCCTTTCTCCTGATGCCCTGGGGGGGTATCTTCAGAGATCTCTGGACTCAGGATGGGCACCTCTCCCCTGAGCACCCTGCTGGAGTCCACCCCACTTCCTTTCTGAGCCAAGAACACATGGAAAACTCCCCAGGCAGTGGCTAGAAGAAGCAGGAGAGGAAGGGAACTGGAGGCCAGAAGTCCAGCCAGGCGGCCCACACCTGCTTCCAATTCCTGTGCCCAGCATTCCTGCGGAGCAGCCGCGGGGGCAGGGGCCCGAAAGGAGAGGCTGAGCCTTATTCCCACCCATGACCTGACCTAACTGCCTCCTCCCCGCTGCAGCTGGACCCAGGGGTGTTTTGGGTGGGCTCAGGATTACAGAGTAAGGGCTGGGCCTGGGTCCCTTGCCCCTCCCCCGCCTGTGATAAGTCCCTGGAAACCGGGAATCTGTTTTCCAGGAAGTGGGGAGGGAGTCAGGATGCCAGACAGGAAGGAGAGTGCCTGAAGGCCAGTGCCCTCAAAAGTGTCAAACCATAGAAGACAGCCCACCCTTCTCCCTGCCCATGGGCCAACTAGAACCATGTGTTTCCCAAGCCCCAAGTAAAAGAGTTTTGGGAACTAACACCAGCTTTGCTTGACAATGAAGAGTCTTCCACAGGCAGGTGATCCCAGAGTCTTTGTGGGTACAGGCATTCACACCCTTGCTCATTGAGTGTCTGCAGGTGCTGGTTCCTGAACACCTGAGCAGGTAGGTTAACCATGCCCTAGACCCACTCCTGCCCTCTCTAACTCTCAGCCAAGCTGTAAGAAACCAGACACCTGGCTTAAGTGCCCAGCTCCCAGCTTCCTACTGTACGTATGGGATACCCAGACCAACAGCTCAGTGGAGGCAAACGATGACATTGCCCATAAACCCGACTGCTCTCAGGAGCTCCTGTCCAGTTGAGGATTGTAGATGGCATCTCTTGAGACGTGTAGTCATCTGGCGGATGTATGTTAGCACCTTACTGTATGCTGAGAACTTACACCTGGGTATGAATGAGAAGAAACATGAAATGTTTGCCTTTTGGACCTTATGTTGTCATTTACAGACATAATTCATAGGTTAAGTGGTAGGCGCTGTGGATGACATAGAAGTAGCTAAGGGATCAGGAGTAGGGGGACGGGAGCAGTTTACAGAGGTGACCACCACAGGCCTCAAGAAGGTGGCATCTAAACCAAGACTTGAAGGAGGCATGTGAGTGAGCCAATTAGCCATCTGTAGGAAGAACATTGCAGATGGTGGGGGGGGGGGGGGCGCGTGTGACCAGTGCAAAGGCCCAAAGATGGGAATTAGCAAGTGTGCTCCAGCGTGCTTAGGTTGAGTGAGGTGGAAACAGAGATGGAATAGGAGACTGAGCAGAAAGATTAACAGGCCTCAGACAACAGAGGACACTGTGATGTCACTGGCCTTTACACTGTACACTAGGCAGCCACTGCAGGAAGCTAATGGCTGTGCTGGGGGTGTGTAGTTGGGAAGAAAGGTAGGATGTGAGTGTTGTAAGAGGAAGCAGGGTGCTGGGAGAGGAAGTCAAGCTTGACAGGTGGGCTCTGGACCTAGTGATGGTGTCACCCCAGAGTGAGCAGAATCAACCATGAGAAGGGGAGAGGCATGCATGCACAGAAGTGCACAGTGAGCTCAGAGTTCAGAGGTAGAGAGGTCAAGCTGCGGTGTTACGCAGCTGCTTACTGCTACTTACAATTCAGAGTTCTGGAGTGGCAGGTTAAGGACAGACCACAAAAGGCCTTTGCTGCCATCCTGAAATGTCTAGGCTCCACTCTTTAGGCAGTTGGGAGCCATTGAAAGTTCTAGACCTGGCTCTGTAGCCATCATAGCCCTCTTCCCCAGCCTGGAACTGCTGCTTCACCATGGGGCAGAGAGGCTTCGGTAGCTACCTTGCCTGCAAGCTAGCAAGAACAGGTGGAGCACCTCTGGGCGGGTGCTGACAACTTAATGTTCCAATTATTAGCTAATCATTTCCTGGGTTTGGGAGCTGCCAGCTCTGACCCACTCTGGCTCATCTTTATTCAAGTCTGAGCCGGGCAGGGCTTTCCGCTTTCCCCACCTAGGGGCTCCTCTGGAGTCTGTCTGTGTTCACTTGCCAAAACATCCCACTCAGCACATATTTCACAACCAACTGATGGGTTTCTGCTGGACTGTGTTTATCCTCCAGCCCTGGGCTCAAGAGATTAGGGCTCTGTTGGATTCCACTTCCCATTCTTTGAGAGCCCCAGCAGCAGGGGTTTAGAGAACACAGATGCCAGGGGAGGGTTATGGACCCCACAGAACCTGCAAAGCCAGAGGAAAACAGGTGAGGTATAGACACGCACAAGCCCACACACATACTGGGCAGGAGGGAACAGATTTCTAACGAGGCAGGAAGGGTTTGGGTCAGCCAGTGGGAGAATTTCCTAACTGTTGAAGCATGGGCTGCTGAGGTCGGGAGAGGTCTCGGGCTCTTGCCCAAGGCTGGAGAATTGATTGAATAGCTCCGAAAAAAGTATTTTTATCTCCAAGTGTTTATGGATCCATTCAACCTGTGCACAAGAGCCAGTTACTTCAGTCTTCCCTGCATCCTTCAGATAGGGCAACAGACTCAGATAGGGGAATGGGCCAGTGCACTGGAGGATCAGCACAGTGGCGAACTAACCTCTGGAACCTTAGGCACCAGAAGACCCCACTTGGATTCTGCCCAGAAAGAGGCTCATGGTCACTGCCATCATGGAAGTGGTCTAGAAGTATCAGACCTAGCCTAGGACAAGAGGACAGGGTAGACTTGTCCTGAGGTCTTTCGCTTCAAGAATCAGTGTGGCTAGTCTTTGCATAGAATGCTGGCTGCCACATACGACTCTCTGAGAACAGAGCTGAAATGCAATGTTTGGCTTTTCCCTGGGCTGGATCTTCATTATCTCGGCCTAGGGGCCCACCACGGCAGGACAGCTCTCTGTCTGCCTGAATAATGGCTTGGGACCTGGTTCAATCACACCCAGGCCCTCCCCAGCTGAGCCCTGGGCTTTGGTCATCCCAAGGGTCTTTGCTGTCCTCTGACTCAGTGTTCCCAGTATCCTGGCCCAGGCTGTGGACAGCACATCCCTTCCTAGGGAAGGATGAACACAGGGGCCTGGCATAGGGCTCCAGGCCTGGGGGACGAGGGGATCCGCGCAGACATATGGAGGGAGAGAGGCCTGGAGAGGGTCACATATAAGTCTACCACACGAGGGGCAAAGCTCAGCCAGCAGTGACCCAGCCACCCTCAGAGGGGACAGCAGAGTAAGGCTGTCCACACAGCCTTTGGGTTCTGATCCACTTCCAACCTGAAGACTAGGGAGGAAGCTGAACGGGGCTGCAGGTTCCCTGTTAGCTGGTCATGTGTGCTCAGCAAACCTGTAAGAACATTCATTGTGTCCTGTGTGGAACAGGGCTCAAGGCCACACCCTCCCAGGAGACCGGTCAGATGGGATTCTGGGGAGGCAGACTCCTCTTTAGCAGTGCCAAGCCATGCACAAGGTCCTGAAGGTTTACAGTGACTAAAAAAAAAAAAATCAAGATACAGTCCAGGTCCTGTAAGACTATCATGTATGTTTTATGTATATGAATGTTTTATCAACATGTATGTCTGTGCACCACGTTCATGCCTGATTCCCCAAGATATCAGAAGAGAGTATCAAATTCCGTGGCACTGAAGTTACAAATGGTTTTGAGCGGCCGTGTGGATGCTGGGAACTGAACCTGGGTTCTTGCCCTCTGCCTGCCCTGTTTCTAGAGCCACATAGCCCTGGCTGTCCTGGAACTCAATTTGTAGACCAGGCTGGGCTCGAACTCAGAAATCTACCTGCCTCTGACTCCTGAGTGCTGGGATTAAAGGCGTGGGTTGCCACACCCAGTTCTCATTTGTGTTTTAAACACAGCCCCATCTGACATGAACTACACAGTCCATAAAGATGTGCAGGTGCTCTGGGACATACCTACAGAGACTGGAGGAAGCCGAAGGGGAGGTGAGAGAAGCTGTCCACAGACCACGGGCCAGTTTTTTTCTGAACCAATCAGACATGAAAATTATCCCATTCTCCATAGTTAGGAAAACATGACGGTCTCACAGAAAAGTATCAGAAACCACATTTTTAATCTCTAGGTCCAGACCTGAGGGCTGGGTAACAGACTCCAAGTTGTTGGAAAACACATCTCACCCCCACCCCACCTCAGGATTATACCCCATAACTGATGGGACTCCTGAATTTGACCCATTTTGGAATGGGAGTAACCATGCTGATTATACCTGGACTTCATTCCCCATTGACCAGCTTGCCTGTGGCCTGTAAGCCAATAACAGCAGCTCAGACTCCCTTAGCTCTGTACCTGCCAACCTCCACGCAAAGCTTCTTTTATCTCTTTCCAGTCATCGTACAAGTTTCCCCCGGGTCCAAGCCCCACAAAGGGAATGAGAGCCCAAGCCTGGCTGCTGTCAGAATGTCCTCTGGGATCGCAGCCTGGAGAAGGAGGCTTTGTTCCATTCTGGAAAAACATACCAGCTAAGGGAAGGGCCTGTACTCCCTGGGACCTCAGCAGGGGGTCCTGAGGGTGAGGTGGGAGACCAGGCCTCTAAACTCCCAGGACAGCAAGGGCATGATAGGGGTGGGGGCACAGCTAGGTAGGAGGAGTTAGGTGAGTCATGGGGACTCCAGTAGTGGTCAAAATAAAAGACAATGCTAAAATCATGAGAGGAATGATTGCATGTAACTACTAAAACAGACAAAACCAACCTACAAGTGATTTAAAAACCCTATCAATGTGTTCCAGGGTTGGGAACATTTTCTTAGCTCTGTTGTGGTGGTAGTTGATGGCAGCATACATTTGTCAGAACCTTGCCAAACTGCACCAAAAATCTGTGCCTTTGTGTGTAGAGCCTACTTCAAAAAGAAGTCCATTGTATTTATTTATTTGATTTGTGTGAGTGTTTTGCCTACATGTATGTGAACCATGTGTGTGCAGTACCCACAGGGGCCAGAAGATGGTGTCAGATCCCCCTAGATCTGGAGTTACAGATGGTTGTGAGGTGCCATCTGGGTGCTGGGAATGGAACCCAGGTCCTCTACAAGAGCAACAAGTGCTCTAAACTGCTAAGCCATCTCTGCAGCCCCAAGTTTATTTTTATAAAAAGAAGAATGACAGGAGGAAGCTGAGACATAGGATCTCCCGAGACTGCCCCAAATCGCTGTATGAATATGAACACATCCATTACCCTCTCTAGGTGGGCTTCCTCACACTTCCAAAGGTATAAAATGCCCGTGGATCTTAAAGAGATAGGCACACATGGATGTGGATGGTCGTGTATTAAGCCACTAACCTTTAAAGAAGCAGAGGATGTGGCCTGCTAACCATGAGTAGGATACGGGCCCTGCCCTTAGAGAGGTCCCCATCTGAACAGAAGGAATCCCCAGAGGAATATGAGGAAATCCCAATAGTGAGGTAGGAGTATGTGCATCCCTCAATGTCACTAGTAATCAGGGAAGGCTGCCTGAGGCAAGAGCCGGGAATGATGTTCAGACTGACCTGCAGCCTGCCCCTAGTCTCTCCAGTGTGCTCTACAGATAACTCCTCCCAGCAGCTCCAAGGCTTACGCCAAAGCTCCATTAGAATCAGAAAGGACAGTTGATGTCAAAACAGTTCATTTTGCAGGGTCTTTCCTCCTAATACATTGCTTTCGTTGACTGTCTAGAGAAAGAAACTGAGGACAGCAATACTAAGATTCAGAGATGTTGATAGATCCAGGTTCAGGGTGTCGAGGATCAGGACTCAGTGTATGATGAGAATCAAAGCTCAGTGGTTAGGTCTCAATAAGACCAGGATCAATGTTCAGTGTGTCCAGAATCAGGGCTCTGTGTGTGGTAAGAGTCTAAGTCCAGTGTGTGACTAGAATCAGGATTCTATGTGTGACCAGGACCAGGACTCACTCAGTGTGTGATCAGATTCTGGATTCTATATGTGACCAGGATCTGGGCTCAGTATGTGATGAGAGTTAAAGCCTGGTGAGTGACCATGGTCAAGTCAAAGTGTGACCAGGGTCAGGGCTCAGTGTGTGACCAGAATCCATACTCACTGTAGAACCTGGGCCAGGGCTTCCTGTGTGGTCACTGGGCTCCTTCCGTGGGCAGGATCAAGTTCAGAGAACAAGAGCAGTATAACTGGCCCCAAGTGCCCCAGCCTCAGACTCTGGTCTCCTGACTGTCCAGGATTGCACAGCCAGCCCATGAAACAGCCTAGAGAGGAAGGGTCGGGCCAGGAAAGCTCTGTGGAGCCATCTGTGCGGTATTTATTGAAACGGGGCCTGGGATGGGAGCGGCAGACTGTCTGGTGCTGAATGCTGGGCCCACGAGGCTTAAACCCAGCGGCCACACCCACCTATGGCTGGGTTGCTAGAGGGTGGGGAAAGGGGACCCCTCCTCTCTTCCTTACCCCCCTTCCAGAAGCTTCTGGGAACCAGTGGATGAGAACCGTCTCCCAGCTGGTTTGAGGTCCCTAGGGTCCCTTGGGAAATGACTGCAAACATTCCAGGGGGCTCATGTCATAGAGCCTAGGCTGGCCAAGAAGTCCCCCATTTGCCAGGAGCCACCTCATCCTCACCCACCCTGTCCTCTAAGCCTCTCCATTCCAAGTAGGTGAGATCACCCTGGCTGCCCAGATCAGGCTGCCCCTGAGGGCCAGACCCCAGGGAGAAAAGTCCCAGGGCAGGGGCCCAAGGGATGTGTGTGTAAATGTGCGTGTGTGTGTGTGTGTGTGTGTGTGTGTGTGTGTGTGTGTGTGTGTGCAGGCACACACCTCTGTCAAAGGCTGTGAAACCAGACTTCCCTTTGTCTGCCTCATTGTCGGGACCTTTAAGCTGATGGAAGTGATTGGCAAACAGGGGGCCTAGAAGCCCCTTCCCATGATTCAAGAGCGCCTCCTTGCCTGCCTTTACCCTTCCGAATTCCCCAAGGACAGAGGGCTGAGATCCTAGAAGGAACTTACAGTCTCTTTTTATCATTTACTGGACAGAATCTCTAAGGCCCAAGAGAAGAATTTAGGAGCCCCCCTCTGTAAGTTATCTGTAGAACAAGGATCCACCCCACCCCCCCAAGTCACTGCTCCACCTGTGCCCTCACTCCCAACATCAAGACCATTCTGCCCTTTGTCCATTATGAGATGGGTCTGCTACCTGCCTATGGTTCCTGCCTATTCCCGGTAACTTACTCGGATCCTTACAGGCGGAAGACAAAAAGGGAAGCCCCCTGACCCTGGTGTAGCCTAGAGAACAAGCGGTCACAAAGAAAGGTTGGAGCCATCTTTAGACTTCCCCTGGGCCCTGCAGGGGTGGGATCCAGGCCCTCCCTCAGGTTGGGCACCAGAGGTTGACCACAGGGAATGGTTGTGGGCTGGTTTAGAGTCTGACGGCCAGAAGTGGCAGCAGGCGCCAAGAACATATCCTGAACAGCTCAGCTGGCACCAGGCTGAGAATTCTGCTGGCTCAGGGAAAGTGTTTTCTTCCTGCCCATCTCCTCCTACCTATTAATACTCACCTAACTCTGCCCATGAACCTTCTGGGGCCCACCCTGGGCTATAAGCCGGGGCTGTCCTGGTGGTCCTTGAAGAAGGCTGGATAGAGAGGTGAGAGGATTCTCTTGGCTAGCATGCAGAGGTCTTGGGAGCAAGGACAGAGGAAGCAGCTCCGCCAGGAAATTCTTTAGTCTCCTTGGTCCCGTCTCTAAGCCTTTCCTCATGACATGCCATTCCACCTCCCAGACACCTTTTCCTTCCAGTTCCTGGGTCTTGTTCACATTCCAAATCTTCTAGGGTGTCTCCATACTCCCACACCACCAAGCTGCAGAGGCAGCTAACTGCTGCTGACCTCCTTGAACCCAGGACCCACTGACCAGGAGGAATGGCCAACGGTTTGGTGGAGGAGGTCCTTGGAGCCGGCAGTGAATGGTCTGACCCTCTTGGTACTGTGCTCTTCCTCCCCGCTCTCTCCAGGCCTCCCTGACTTGGTCCCGGATCCCAACTACGTGCAGGCATCCACATATGTGCAGAGAGCCCATCTGTACTCCCTGCGCTGTGCGGCAGAGGAGAAGTGCCTGGCCAGGTAAGGAGACCTGGGGGTGAATGAACCAGAGGGCCTTTCAAGAGTCCATGGAGAGAGCCTGGCAAAGTGTCTGAGCCTCTCAGAGCCCTGGCCTCCATCTTGCTTGGCTCAAGGGGTGAGGAAAAGGGAGGGAGTGGGTTCTTCTTAGCCTACGCACGTTCCCCACAAGGGCCTTTACGACACTGTGACACTAATCTTAACACCAGCCCTGACAGAATGGGCTGCCCCGTTAGGAAACTAAGGCACCACGAAGGATCCGAAATTGATGCTATCTGTATTTCCAGTGGTCAGTGTGGGTGTCAGGGAAGTTCTGGATGGAGGGCAGAGGGCTGCAGGGTGAGGATAGGTTGCCCGTCTGATCATAGCAGGGGATGGGCAGGCATGGAGGACAGTGAGGCCTTAGTTATGTACTGTCCTGGAGAGAGGAGGAGACCACTGCCCTCAGCTCAGACGGGGAGCACACCCACCCTGCTCTTGCCTTGCTCACTTCTGGTTTATTAGCGGTTCATATTCTGCTCAGCTTCTGTGCTTTGGAGTCCTCTCCCTGCCCTAAGAGACCTGGTTAAAGGGACATTAATCTGCTGTTCTTCTGGACACGAATGCCAAAAGCATATTTTTCCCCTTAATTGCCCACTTTAAAAATACATTTGTTTATTTGTTTTTACATGTGAACTCTCTTACCTTTTACTCTCTAGGAACCACTTTGGAATGTCAACATTTATTCAGTTTAGACCTTTAGCCCTGTGCCCCCTCAGATTAGCTGACCACAAACTCTCTCATCTGTCTGTGGTAAGATAAAGAACTTTCAACAGCATATAACTCAATTTACTGCTTCTTTGATAAAACCATCTGTCTTTAAAATGACACTAATCAGAGTGATGGGTAGAGCAATTGATTGACACTCTGGTGAAAGTCCCTTATCACAGACGGGCAAGGTGTCCCTATTCTGGGGACCATCCATGGACAGCCACTCAGTTGACCTGACTGACCATCAGGCCTGTCTGTGTCCCTTGTCCTTGGGAAGAGAACACACCATTTCTGCTGACATTTCCTCCAGTGATAAGGGCTCAGTTTCCATGGTGGACCTGCACGAGTCTGAATCGTTTTAGCTAAAGCCAAATTCTCAATACATCTTTTTTGGAGCGTCTCAAGTGCTCAGCCCCGAGCTCCCAGTTGGGTGAGGAGAATGCAACCTGTCCCCTGTCAGGGTGATTTCTCTGTCTGCCTGGAGTGAGTGACCCCTCATCCAGGCTCTAACGACAGATCTGAACAGGCCTCGGGAACAGAGTGAGAGCCTGGGTGCACAGCTCTGGGGCTGAGGGTAGAGCTGGGGCTGAGTAAGGTCAAAGAAGGAGGGGCCTGCAGGGATGTGGCCTCCGGGAAGGCTGGGTAGAGGATTACAGAAACGCCTGCGGAGCTGGGGCCCTGCAGTGGGAGAATTCTCCACAGTCAGTCAGTTCAAGTGTGGGCTGGAGCCCTGGGCCAGGGCCCACACTGCAGGCTGAATCCAGAGAAGGGAGGGGATTTGCTTCAATCTCACCACCAGCCTGTGGCCAAGCTGGGCCTAGACGCTAGATCCTACTGGTTTCCCACGGTGTTCTGAGCCGAACAGCAGGGCAGGATTTCACCAAACAGGCAAGGAGGATGTTTTGTTTCAACCCAGACACAGACGGATTCCAAGCCTCCTCCAGACAGGGCCAAGGGCCTTACGTCCTGGCAGACAGGAGTCTGAGCTGCCTGCTGTCCAGACATATTCTCAGAGAGGGCTAATCCCCACAATGGGCCACCTCTCGCCTCTGGCCTTACAACCCAGTCCCAAATGAGGCCAGCCAGGACAGCTGTCAGTGGTCAGCTGCAAGGAAGGGAGCCGGCAGCCAGGCTTCCCTGTGTGTGTGTGTGTGTGTGTGTGTGTGTGTGTGTGTGTGTATGTGTGTGTGTCCTCGCACAAAAGAAATCCCTCTTTTCTCTCCCTTCCCTGCTTCTGATGGGAATTTAAAGTGACACATGAATGGAGAACAGCCTTCTAGAACGGAAAGAGCACATTGCTGGTCCTGAAGCCAGGCCAGCAGGGAAAGATGGTCTGATGGCACCTGCGCCAGCCCAGGGTGCATGTGACATCAGGGTGAGCCGTAGGTAGTATTGCGAGAGCCCTCGGGCAAACCAAGATGCTTCTAAGTACAACGATCACGGCAGCCTTCCTGGAGGAAGGAACTTGAATTGGGACTAGGAAGCTTAGTGAGCTCTAGAGCTATGGTCGGGCAAACAGCATGGGGGGGGGGGGGGAGAGACGTGTTAAGGGGGAGCAGCCCTTGGAGCTGGCGCTCAGTCTGTAGTGGAGCAGAACATGAAGACATGGGGCCAGGGGAACATGGGGCCAGGGGAACATGGGGCCAGGGGAACATGAAGATTTAGCCCAAAATGTTCAGGCCCGCCTTTCAGTCACACACATGAAAGACATGGAATACTTTGGTCACCAGTTAAGGCTGTGTCCAGAAGAAGGAAGAGTTTAGACATTCCTGAGTTATGGTTGTTAGGCTCTGTTTTATTTATTTATTTTAATATGTGTGCATGTGTGCAGGTGATGTGTGTTCATGTACAAGTGAAAGCCAAAGGACAGCCTTGCATGTCATCTTACAGGATGTTGGCCACTTCCTTTGAGACAGGGTCCTCCATTGGCATGGAGGTCATCAGTTAGGCTGGGCTGCCTGGCCAGCAAGCTCCAGGGATTCCCCCTGTCTCCACCTCCCCAGTGCTGGCGTTGGAAGCACACAACTCCATGGTTGGTTTTTGCTGGGGTTCCGACGATTGGACTCAGTTCTCCATGCTTTCAAAGCAAGCACTCTACCAGCTGAGCTGACTTCATAGGCCCAGAACTGTTTATTCCTAAATTATCCTCCAAAGATTTCTATGTGACCCCCAGCCGCTCCCAGGGTGGTGGTGGGTGCTGTCTCTAGCTGACTTGCCTAGAAGCTTGTGGCCAGAGTCTGTTAACAGCTGCCAGTCACACACAGAAGGCCAGCCAGGTCTGGGTGGTGTCATGAGAGAAGAGGCCAGACCTCACTGTCATGCAGGGGTCAAATGTCAGTATCTATGGGGCAGTAGGGGGCTGGGAGGACAGTGGCTGGACACAGGGCCTGTTGTAGTTAGCATACGCTGACTTCTGGTGTCCCAGTACCATCCCAGTCTCCCTGCCTGTTCCCACAGCACAGCCTATGCCCCCGAGGCCACCGACTACGACCTCCGAGTGTTGCTGCGTTTCCCCCAGCGTGTGAAAAACCAGGGCACAGCGGACTTTCTCCCCAACCGGCCACGCCACACTTGGGAATGGCACAGCTGCCATCAGTGAGTGGGACTGACCTGCCTTTGCTCCTTCCTAGGACTGACCCGCTTTTGCTCCTTCCTTTCCCGGGCCAGGGCCCCAGGTGCCTGAGTCCTGCCCGTTAGCACGCTGGGAGATGTTCCTGCCCTAGGAAAGTAGTGCTGGCCAGGGACCCTCATCGAAACTGAGTTGAAAGATGGGCCGTAGAGTGATCAGCCTTGGTAAGGGATGGAAATGTCTAGAATGCAGGGTTTTGCCCATGGGAAACCGGAACAGGAAGGAGTCCAGAAAAGAAGTAAGGAGCCTGAGGAGGTGCCGTTCTGAGGTGACCTAGCCCCAGAGATGCTACCCCGTGGGACTCAGAACAGAAGGGCTCAGTGGCTCAGAAGCCACCGTAGCCCGTCATCTGGCTCATCTCATGAGGGGAGATGTGAAGGAAAGCCCCGGGGAAACTAGGCCTTCTTCTCTCTCCTCCCCTAGACATTACCACAGCATGGACGAGTTCAGCCACTATGACCTGCTCGATGCAGCCACGGGCAAGAAAGTGGCCGAGGGACACAAGGCCAGCTTCTGCCTAGAGGACAGCACCTGTGACTTTGGCAACCTCAAGCGCTATGCGTGCACCTCTCACACACAGGTTGGGCTAGTGTGGCAGGGTGGGCACAGGAGTACATGGACGGGGAGTGGGCCAGCCAAGCAAAGAACGGGCAAGTGCCAAGGCTGTGCCCACTTAGCTCTGGTTGAGGATCTTCTTGCCAGTCCTGAGACCATCACAGGGCCCTGTACAAGCCTCTTCCCTCCTCATCTCAAGGGGTGTCTGTCCTGGAGATAAAAGGTCGTTGCCGCACAGTCTAGATAACACCATGTCTCATTTGCCTAAAGAGGGACAAAGGTCTGTCCCAAACCATCTTTCCGTAGGTTCATCCACAAAACATCCAGATGCCCATCTCTTTTCATCCCTTTCTTCGGCCATCTTTGTCAAACATCTTCAAGCATCAGACCCTTCACTTCATGCCCCTTCTGCCTATTGGCATCTCCACCTTCTGCTTGGCTCACCCAAACAGTGGCTCAACCAGGGCCCAAACCACTGTGGGCCCAGGCCAGGAGGGAAGCACAGAGGCAGAAGCCCCAGCCTGCCTTGGATGGGCATGGGGTGGCTCTGAGATTCAACTGACCTTTCATCCCTTTCCCCAGGGCCTGAGTCCAGGCTGCTACGACACCTACAATGCAGACATTGACTGCCAGTGGATTGACATAACTGATGTGCAGCCTGGGAACTACATCCTCAAGGTGGGCCTCACAGTCTGGAACATTCTCTCCAACTTGATGCCCATGCTCATCATCTCCCACTTCTAAAAGATGCTCCCTTTCTGGCTGTGTCCCCACCTCCCCAGTTGCTCAGCTGGGCTACCATCTGCAACGTTATCTGAGGTTATGTTCCTCTCTGGTCATGTGTACCTCAAGCGCACATGCTTCTCTCCCCCTCAAGGCCCCAAGGAATCTTCAGCCCCATGGTAGCTACAGGAGAGGTGATGATGACATCATCATCTCTAAGTGACAAAAGACCCAGAGAGCCAGTTAGCCCATCCTACCATGTGTGGAATGGAAGGCTCTCAGCTCCTTGCAATGGGCTAAGCTCCAGAGTATCTGTGACCAAGATTTCTTCCAGCAGGAACCCCTCTTGCTAATTGGAGTGGCGTGAGCTTACCCCATCAATCATCCCCTTTGGTACTGGGACAAGTAGAAAATTGTGCTGATGACATACAGCCCAGCTTGGCACACCCATACACACAGTATAGGGCCATGTCCCCATGGCCTGACCCCAGGAAGTTAAATCTTAGCTCCTCCATGTGAGCACATGGAGGGTGGGGATAACTTTGTCAGCTTTCTTATACCTGCTCCATACCAAAGTTCAGTGTAGGGAGAGCCATGGGTGGTGGCTTTTCCTGCAGGAAGAGGCTGGTAGAGAGGTGGTCCTCAAAACACAAAACAGAAGCCTGAGTTCTGCTCCACAGGGTGCAGGTGAGTGAGTCCTACCTGATGAGATACTCACCAAAGACTAATGAAGGCCCCTCTGGGTTCCAGGCAGTGGGCAAACTGACCACATAAACAGTACATAGTTTAAGCTGTGAAGAGTACACTAAGATTTCAAGTAACATCTGTTCTTTTTAATATTTTTTAATTATATTTTCTATATGGGTGTTTTGCCTATATGTATATCTGCTCACCGTGTGTGGGAAGTACATCCAGAGTCTGGAAAATGGCCCTGGATCCCCTGAGACTGGAATATGAAAGGCTGTGAGCTGCCATGTGGGTGCTGAGAACCAAAACCTGGGTCCTCTGGAAGAGCTGTCAACATTCTTAAGAGCTGACTCATCTCTCCAGCCCTGTTCTTTTTTAAGTTCTGGATTTTTTTTAATTAATTAATTAAGTGTGTGTGTGTGTGTGTGTGTGTGTGTGTGTGTGTGTATGTATGTGGGGGGGGGCAGGCTGCAGATGGGGCCCATCCATGCTAGGCAGGTGCTCCATCACAGAGTTGCACACCCAGCTCAACTGCATTTCTTCTTAAATGTCCTGCAGTGACTGGTGCCTACCCCCGCTAATCCAACCTGTCATGATTTGTCTCTGTAGCTCTTTCAGACAAAGAGCACAGGGCACACTTGGGCTATCTTCTCAACAAATGTTGGCTTCAGGGCACGGTAAATACCCTGGCATCAGTCGGGCCCTCAATAGGTCACCTGGACAGGGCTATGTGTTAAACAGCTGTGAGTGTTGGAGTCGAGTAGACCAGGTGTTGACCCCCTGGTCCAGCCCTCGATACAGTATTCTCTGGGGCAGAGACTGGCAATAGTGCCCTCTGCTGGGCCCTCCTGGAATGAGCTCTGGCTCTGGGGAAGTTCCTGACCTCCTGCTGAGAAGACGGTTGATGTTTTCTTGAATGACAGCTATCCCTTCTTTCCCACCTTTGTCTCTTGATCCCAGATCTCTGTCCCCCACATCTGTCTCCACCTCCGTGTCTCCCTCTCTGTCTGTCTGCCTCTCCACTGCCTTCTTTGGTGACCAGAAGGGGTACAGCTTCCTGAGAAGCCCCTTTTCTCCATTTCTCTTCTCCAGGTGCACGTGAACCCCAAGTACATTGTTTTGGAGTCTGACTTCACCAACAATGTAGTGAGATGCAACATCCACTACACAGGTCGCTACGTTTCTACAACAAACTGCAAAATTGTCCAGTACGTGTTTGCCCACCCCCTGACTCCTCCCCCAACCACATTCCTGCCTGGGAAGCAGGCAGGACGACTCCCTGAAATACCTAAGACGCCTGTACTTTGGCTCATTGATAGCCAAACACAGCTATGGGTGTATGTAGAAGGAAAACTCTTGTCTGCACCAGCCCCGAGCTGAGAGCTCATGATGGGGCTCAGGCTATGGGGTATTGACATGGGGTCCAATCCTGTGGCCCCCTGGGATATCAGACAGAAACTGGCAGAAGGCAGATGGTTTGGTTAAGTGCATAGGCTCTGCAATCCTAGTCTGCGGATCCATGCTCTGATAACACCTTTGCTCTCAGAACTACCTTCTTCACACATTTCCCACGAAAGCTGGGGATGAGGGCTTTAGGCCTGATGCCAGCATGTCCAGGTCTCCAGCACATGGAGGAATTCAGAACAGCAGGCATGCTCATTGGCGTCATCATCAAGGGGACTGGGTTAAATAACCCCAGATTAGGAGTAGTTCTGGTTGGAATGAGCCAACCTCTGTCCCTGGATCTCCGTCACACGGAAAGTTAATAGAATCTGGGCCTGGGCTTTTAGTATACGGTTGCTAAGCAGGGTCCTTAGCACCCGCTGTCCCAGGCCAGCGGAACTCAGTCTCCTGAAACCCTCCTTCCAGGAAGTACTTTGCAGAGAGACCCTCTGCCTACAAACTTACAACCCCTCTCAACCCCCTATAACTTTAAAATGTTTGTTTAGATCAAAGCAATATTCTTTCTTCTCCTAAAAATGTCCCAGTGCTTTAAGCTGAGTTCATCAGTTGAGGTCAGACTGTAGAAACTCCAAGTCCCCAAGAGGCGTTTAACCCCAAAGCGTGTGCTTGTTCAAAGGATGGCAAGTATAAGAGGTTACACCTGTGGGGTCAGGGCTGAGTGTGTAACCAGGATCAGGGCTGAGTGTATAGTCAGGATTAGGGTGCAGTGTGTGACTAGGATCAGGGTTGAGTGTGTGAACAGGATCAGGGCTCAGTGTGTGACCAGGGCCAGAGTACATCTAGAGACAGCTCTTTTATCCACAAAGCTAACTATCACTCCCACTCATATGCTCCCATCTGAAAGAATGGGTCCTGCCACCTCTACTTCAGTACAGAGATCAGGTTCCTCGGGAGTAGAATCAGACTACCATCACCCAGGACACGACAAGTGGGTGAAATGACCATGCCCTGCTGTGTACAGGAAGTTTGGCTTTCATAGGCCTGAGTTTCCAATGCCTTCTTGCTCCAAGGCCCATGAGGATGTGTCTCAGGCCACTGGGACCCCATAAGCACTATCAGGGCCCTCAGAGGGTAGACAGAAGCATCTGGGCCACCTCTGTGCTCCCCTAAGGCATGTGGCTGTGGAGGCTAAGGCCCTTGCTTCCAAGACCTCTTTACATAAGTGCTTGGAAAGCCTCAGGTCTTATTAGCGTGTCCCCGTGACCCTGACCACAGGCAGGCTGCTGGGCCAGCGTGCACAGGAAGCTGCACAGAGTGTTCCCAGAAAGGCCACGGGACTGACACACGTGGGTTTCCATCATCTTCCTGAAGAGGGGAAGGGAGAAATGTTTTCTCCTTTTTAAGGGAAAAAAAGGGAGCGGGAGGTCAGAATTAAAAGATAACAACCAGAGTAGCATTTCCTGACAACAGCAGCTAGACCCTGGGTCAGCCGGCGGGAGGTATGCTGGGACTGTGCTCTAAGAGGTGGGAGGCCCCGAAGGACCTCTTTTGGAAGCCTGAGTGCCCCGTCCTTTTGCCCTGAGCCCACCCTCCTGGGGAAGATGGAGACCTCTGCCTGCCCCACCCCGGAACCTTATCTGTAGTGAGTCTGTCAGGGAGGCGGGCCACCTCACAGATGTCATGTCATTGACCAACTCTTTCTTTCCTTAGGTCCTGATCTCTGAGTGGACAGACTCCCCACCCCTCATCTCTCCTTAAAAAGCAGGCCCTGCTCCCAGGCAGCCTCCCCCAAGAAGCCCAGTCCCCTAGCCTAAGGGCAAGGGCAGCTGGCGGCTGGGGCATCCCTCCCTGCCGGCCTCAGGGAGTGAACGTGGACCAAAGCCACAGGGATTCTGGATGCCAGGCCCCATTTTGTAACTAGCTCTCCTCTACAACATCATTTTGTCTGTTGTTGGTTTTTTAATTTTTATATTTTGGCCATCCCACACAGCAAGATTGCCCAGGTGCTGAATAAAACAAGGGTTTTCTAGTCTGGAGTTCTGCATTGGCCTAGTGGCTAGGTGGACCACAGCTGGGTCAGGCCTGAGAGATGGCCTAAGGTTTCAGCCTTTGTGTAGGAACATGTGGGAAGGGTGGCTGCCAGCCTGCCAGGACTCCAGCAATCCTCCAAGACACCATCCATCACGGAAATGCTGTGGGGTTTAGCCCGAGGCCAAGCTGTCTTCCTGGGTAGAGGACCCCATCTCACTGAGTGAGGGCAAACGTGGCTCCCCCCCCAGCCCCCACCCACCCACCCCTCAGTCATCCACCCTTTATTGGCCCTTCTTTCCTTCTCAGTCTGTAGCCTCACCACTACCATCCGGGACTGGGAGCCAACCACAGCATTCACAGTGCTGGGTACCTTCGGGACAACCCTAGCCCCTGCCCTGACCCATACGATTACAGGGTATACTCTCTATCCGGGGAGGGGCAGAGGAGTCTTAATGTGGGAAAGGGCCACCTCCCCAAAGGGAGAGGACACATGGATTCTTGGCAGAGGGAATGGCATGCCCCATGGGTAGTAAGGTGGGCCCGGAGGCTGGAGGGAGAGCTGGAGGAGGGAGATCGGGCCTTCCCTGGAAATGATATCTAGAACTCCTGGATACCAGTCTGGACCAGGAAGAAGCGGAAAGAAAATGTCAGCTCCTTTCCTCCTCTCCCACCCCAGCCCTCAAGATCTCCCCGCCGCCACCACCACCACCACCACCTGCCTCTGCCACCCTAGAGAAACACGAGGGGGGAAGGGGAGGAGACTTGGCTCAAAGGGCGAGGTCTAGCTGTTTGACTCTGGGCCAAGCATGCTCTACTGCACCTCAGTTTCCATCCTCAATAAAATGGAACTGCTCTCCCCTGCCTGGCAAAGCTGCTGTCATGGAGAATCAACAGTCGTTGTTACAGGGAGGTAGCAGGTGATCTACAGTGTCAGCACTTGTCCTTCAGCCCATCTGGACTCAGCTCCTTCAAAGCCATCACTCCCCCGCCTTGGGCTTGCAGTGAGGTCCCTGGCAGCCAGGTCTTCTGGTAGGTTGGTAGGAAGACCTCCCTGAAGGTTCCTGGACCCAGCCTATGGAGTGCCTGGGCCAGGCATCAGCCCAGGCATCAGGACCCAACTCCTCTGGCATGAGGTAGGTGTCGTGGCCAGTCATTCTACACCTGGGCTGGAGCAGGAGACTGAGCAGGAGCTCAGATGCAGCCTAGGCTTTGGATCACTGTCCACGACACCCTCTACCCACATGTACCTCAAAGATGCAACCTTAGACCGGCCCCTGCCATTCTTCTCTAGGTGCCCCGGAGTAAGCCAGGACTCAAGTCGGAAGGACTCCAGAAGGTAGAGTCCAAAGGTCCTCAATTCCTAGATCATGATGGGAGCCTATGCAAGACCACAGGCGAGCAGGACTGGAACCCCAGATATCTGAACCCCAGTCAGGCTAGATGGCAGCTGTGTGCAGTTTTCTGGGGAGATGGTCCCTACCCTCAGTGATGCTAAAGGATGCTTAGGCCAGAAAACTGGACTTGGTGGAAGAAGAAAGATGGGGATGACTTTTCCCACAGGAGGCACATTTCAAACCATGGGGAATGGACACAGACTCCAGACACAGCGTTCCTAGGTGCACATGAACCCCACACCTGGAGCTCAGGCCCCAGAGCTTGGTAGATGACCTTGAGGTGGGGTAAACACGTGGGCCAGTCCCCATGTGCTGGCAGGACCTTCTGAGACCAGCAGTCTGAGGTGGAGGCTAAAAGAGAAGGAACCCTCCACCTAAGAAGATGGCGAGGACACCCAGGACCCCGAGCAGATGCTGCTCTTGCTGAAGGGCTGCCTTGTTCTGAGGGCTCTGTCAGGACTGCTCCTCCCTCTGGAAGAAGAGGTGGGCTCCACCTACCTCAGAGAAGAGGCATTTACAGGTGTACAGGATGGCAGGGGCTGTGGCCGAATGAGGAGAAGAGTCATCAGTGGCTGGGCAAGTGTGTTGTAGTCAGGAGGTGCAGAGCTGGGGGGAGGGCACACGAGAAGGGGGCCCCTGGAGGTTTTTTTTTTTTTTTTGGTTTTTCAAGACAGGGTTTCTCTGTGTAGCTTTGCGCCTTTCCTGGATCTCGCTCTGTAGACCAGGCTGGCCTCGAACTCACAGAGATCCGCCTGCCTCTGCCTCCCGAGTGCTGGGATTAAAGGCGTGCGCCACCACCGCCCGGCCGCCCCTGGAGGTTTATCTGCCTCTGTCACTTGAGGAAAGAATAGCCACCACTGCCCTTGTCTTGCTGTCACGTGGCTCTGGCCCTTCCCCAGCGCTTCCCTAGTGAAAGGTGGATGACCTGGACCACTCCCTAAGCTTCACCCAGAGTTACGTGAGACCTGTAGGACAGGCTATGAGGCTCAGGGACTTGGCCCACCCACCAATCTCCCACATGTCCCTTCAAGAGCCAGCCTAAGTCCCATTCCTTGAGCCCGGGCTTTTCCTTCTTTCTTCTGAGTCGGGGGAGCACTGGATAGCCTTACCCAGGGTCTTCCCACCCCTTTGCTGCATAGACAGACATGGGGGGAAGAGGAGGCTCTGGGGCCTCCCTCAGACACACCCACCGAGGGCGTACAGATAGCATCTCTGCTCAGGCCCATCTGTGCGTCCCTAACTGGGTGGGTTCTGGGCACTGCTTAGAGAGAGACTCAAGGTTCCCTGCCCAGCCTCTTGCGCCTTTCACCCCTGACTCGGCCCTAGTACTGAGGGCTCACCACCTCTCCCAAGGCCTGCTAGAACAGTTTGGCCTGCATTGGGCCCCGGAGCCTCCCTTTGGTCTGGCCTGCAGGATCCATGATTTGGTACAATGGGCATAGACATGGAAATAATTCAGGAAAAGAAGAGAAGAGGCCTTAATTACCCTGTGGTGGGCCTCCATCTCTCCACCTGTGTCTAAGGGCCTGGCTTCTGGGCCCCAGTGCTATTCCTTGTCTGACAGAGAAGAGGGAACAGAGAAGTAAAGAGAGAAGGAGGAGATGGAGGGAATGAGAAAAGGAGTTGAGAGAAAAGTCCAGCCTGCTGGGGAAGGGCCAGACCACTTGTTGGACTCAGGTCAGGACAATGACCAGAGAGACTTCTGGGTCCTGTAGCCTGCATTGCCTGGCTTAGAAGATTTACAATAATAGAGTCAGGTGGTGGTGGTGCACGCCTTTGATCCCAGCACTTGAGAGGCAGAGGCAGGTAGATCTCTGAGCTCGAGGCTAGCCTGCTCTACAGGGTGAGTTCCAGAGAAACCCTGTCTCCAAAAACAAAACAAACAAAGAAACCATAATAGAGGCCTGCAATGGGGCATTAGACCCCAAACCAGGACCTGGGCCTGGAACCTTCAGAAAGACTCTCCAACTGAGACCAAGGTGTCCAGGTGCCTCCAGCAAGGTGGGTAGGCTACATAAGCCAACATGATGAGGTCAGTCAGACCAGGGTGCCTCTGTGGCCAACTGTCCTGACCACACCATGATCTGACCCCTGCTCCATGCCCCAGGATGCCCATAGTTCCAGGCTATGGACCCCCCCCAAGGGAGTAACACCCTTTCCACAAGACACCAGGCTAATTTACTAAAGCATTTCCTTTCTGTCTTCACCCACTCAACAGAAATCCCCATGAGGGACCCAGTAACACCTGTAGTAGAAGATGGTTGATAATGGGTGTGAATGGGAGATGCTGGTCCATTTCTCGTCTGCCTGTTACATGAAGGGCCTTGCAAACAAGACCTCTGAAGTTTAACTCTAAAGAAAGAGGAGCCTGGGGACCCCACTCCTCACCCTTTGCTTTGGAGGGCTCTGTTTCCAGAGCATTCTCCAGGAGCCCACAGATGTGACTCACTCTTGACACCTGCTCCTTGGGCCAGACAGTGTTGGTGTGTCTCAGTGCCTCCTGCAACACCCACCCACCCAGAGTAAGGTCCCCCTTTCCCGTCCCTGCCACGCATCTCTCCTCATCGTGGACAAGAGAATAGACTGCCCTTGTATGTCCACACACAGCTGAGCGTCTCCTGCTCCCTTGAAGGGATAGGCCCTCCTTCCCAACAGCCCCCTCCATGGCCAGATCCTGGTGCACCCCACAGCCATAGTGCATGTTAGGAAGCACCCACACTTCCCTGCACCCCTCAGATGGAGTTGTACAGGCTGGTGAGGTTTGACTCCAGCTGGCCAGAGAGAATGGGAGGTGCTGCCCAACCTAGGAAGTTAACTGGAGCTCACGCACACACTCATACAAGTAAATATAATTTAAAAAAAATAAAATTCATACATGCTTATAAGTTAGAGTGTTTCGACACTCAATACTTCCCTAGGCATATACTTTTAAATTGCCAAAATCAATACCAAGGAGTACAAAGCACAAAAATGACCAATTACCCACTGAAGGATTTCAGAAGTTGTCATCTCTGAAAAGAATGCTAGACTTAAAGAGAATTCTAAAAAGAGTTCTTTTGAAGTGGAGGAATGGGTGGGTAATGTCTATGTTATTTTAAATTCTTCCAGAGCACTATGCAAACACTGGGTTGATTTTTATGCTCCTTAGCCAACTTTATGAAGTAAATATAATCCTGACACCAAAATCTGACAGAGCCTCCTGCCCACCCACGCTCATGTGACAGTCACAGGCCAGGTTTACTTCTGGTGGTGGACAGCAGAGTCCAGGATGAAATGCCAGCAGATGGAGGTCAGAACTATAGTATGGTCTGACAGGATCAGTGTTTGGCTGGCTCCCCTGTACCTCAGATCTGGGCAACAGCAGTGCATCGAGCCAAGGTCTGAGTCCAAGCAATTTGGACCCAGCATCTACTTTGTGTGGTCCTTAATGCCCCTTCAGGAAGCGGAGCAAGCCAGCAAAGCCAGTGTTCACAGCTTGTGAAAATATGATATAAAAGGGCTGCCACTTGGATTCCTGCTCTCTGCTGGCAACTTGTGGTTAGCTGGAAGAGCCCACTAGCTTGATAGTTTGAAATTTCTCTTCCTTTTGGAGTTTTGTTTTTTTGAGACAGGGGCTCTCTGTGTAGCTGAGGCTGGCCTTGAACTCCTCATGTAGTTCAGGCTGGCCTCCACCTCTCCATCTTCCTGCTTCAGGCTCCTAAATACTGGGATTATAGGATTATGGCTACCACACTAGACTGAAGAAGCTCTTGGGTGTTTTTTGTGGTACTTGGGATGGACCAGTGTCTTGGGTGCACTCTACCACTGAGCTATATTCTCACGCCTTTTTACTTTTCTTACTTTACTTTAAAAATGAGAACAAGGTCTTATTAAATTTCTTAGTCTAACCATAAGCTCACTTGCAGCCTAGACAGGTCTGGAATTTGTCATCTTCCTGCCTCAGCCTCCCCCCCCCCCCCCCCCCCCCCGTAACTGGGATGACAGACATGTTTCACCAGGCCTGCCTTGCTTGGTGTTTTTAAATAGTTTGCCCTACAGGTTGATTACAGCTGCTTTTAAGACTCAGCATCCTGGCAGAGGTTTGCCTCCGCTGTGTCGGTGTGCATAGCCCTGTCCTGATTGGTGTTTTGTCACCTTGACACTAACTAGAGTCCTTTTAGAAGAAGGAGCCTCAACTGGGCAAGTCACCCCGCAAGACTGGCCTATGGGAAAGCCCACGGAGGCATCTTCTTGATTGATAATTGATGTTGGAGGGCCCAGCTCACTGCCAACCCTGGGCAGGTGGTCCTGGGTTATATAAGAAAGCAGGCTGAGAAAGCCATGAGAAGTGAGCAAGCCAGCGAGCAGCATCCTCCATGGTCTGTGCTTAGGTTCCTGCCTCCAGGTTTCTGTTTGAGTTCCTGCCGGGACCACGCTCAGTCCTTACTGTGACCTGAGAACTGTGAGTGAAATAAATCCTTCCCTCCCTAAGTTGCTCTTAGTCATGGTGCTTTATCACGGGCATAGAAAAATAGTAAGACCGCCCCAAAACTTTAGGGCTGTGCCTGTGGTGCATTGACAATCTCTTCCTGACCTCAAGGAGCTCCAATCTCTGGCAGCACCCCAGAGCCAGGCAAGAGAGGGTCCCAGCCGCTTGTCGGGGAACAGGCTGTCATTGCACAGGGAGGCCACTAGGGGGAGCAGGACTCTGTTTCCTCAGGGATAGTTCAGAGATGTGGTTTTTCTGGATATATGACATCATTTCTGAGTTGCAGCCATGGTCTCTTTTATTTTTTCAGTATAACTAAGGAATAATTTGCACAAGTTACACTCTCCCTCTTTATGTGTAGAGTTTGATAAGTTTTGAAAAAATGTAAATATAAATACATAAATACCCCCACAATAAAAATGTGGAAAAAGTTAGTTGCCCTCACAATTCTGTCTTGGGGCTGGAGACATAGCTCAGCAATTAAAAGTACTGGCTACTCTTCCAGAGGACCCAGGTTCAGTTCCCAGTACCCGTATGGTGGATCACACTATTTGTAGTTCCAGTCCTAAGGGATCCAAGTAACCCTGAAATTACATTTAAGTCTGGTGAGGTGGGTCAGGCTGTTCCCCTACTCTGACAACAGGGAAATGAGAAGAAGAGGTGGTACCCCAAAACTCCCTCAAGACTGATTAAGTGGCTCTGGTGTCCAGAAGGAAGGAGATGGGTCGCCCAGATACTATTATTACTACCCTGGGTGGTGAACATGGCACATGTGTATTCAGGCAAGACACTTACACACATGAAAATACAAACAAAAAACCCACTCCCCTCTTGCTTCTGTTGTGGGATCTTTCTGGAATAAGCACCCTGACACCAGCGAGAGTGGAAGAGAGGAGACGTCGCTGCAGGACCGAAGCCAGGACAGCTCCTGTGAGGCCTGGGTCCAGTTGGTCTTCCCACGTTATACTCTAGAACCACCAGGTGGGGGAGCAAGCGAGCAAGCGAGGTGTTACAGACGCTTACATGGCTGTCAGCAAGAGGCCTGTGTGGCCGCCGGCAGCAGGTTGTTAAGGGCAACGACCCTTTGTTTCAGCTGTGTCTCCAGGTCACTCTGTTCCAGGTAGCAAGGGAACCTGTGTGTGGCAATAGGCAGTCCAGGCAGTATTTTAAGTAATCACCAAATAAATCAATAAATCAGTGTCTAATAATTGGGTTTTTTTTCCTACCTTACTCTACATGTCATTTCCTTGTAGTCAGTTTCACAGCCATAGACCCCAGGAATTACCAAGTTGTTTTCTATCCTGTAATTTTGCCTCTCACGGAGGCGTCTCATGTCAATGGAGTTATGTAATGTGTAGCCTTTTGTTTCTAGCTTCTTTCACAAAATATGTTTTGTTGTTTAATTTTTTTATTTTTACATTGTAAGTTGAAAAAATGTTGCTGTATTTATTTATGGGGTACAAAGTGAGGTTATGATTTATGAGCATGACATAACAATTAGATCAAGCTCATTAACATAGCCACCATCTCAAACGCTAATCTTTGTGTGATAAGAACATCCAAAAATGCACTTTCTTGGTGACCTTTGTTTGCTTTATCAGCCAAGGCCTCTAGCCTAGGCTAGCCCTGAACTTGCTATGTAGCCAAGGATGACCTTGAACTTCTCCTCTACCTCCCAAGTGCTGGAATTATAGGCATGTGCCACCACACTCTGCTTATGCAATGCTGGGGATTGAACCCAGGTCTTCGTATATGCTAGCTAAGCGCTCCACCAACTGAGGCACAGTTCTTCACGATTTGGGAATGTACAATTCTATTCACTGTATCTGTTGTGCCATGTAATTATCATGAAGTGAAACCATATTTCTCCTTGACATAATGCTTTTCAGACTCATTCTTATTGCTGTGTAGATCAGCACCTCTTTTTTTTCATTCAGCCTTGGGAATGGGACCCATGACTTTCCTCACACTAGCCGAGCTATACTCCCAGCCCGATTTTCTTTCTTTCGTTTGCTTAGTCATATTCCATTTCATAGATGTACCACGATTTTCATGGACATACCACAATATGTTCTTCCATTTACTAGTAGACTTGTTTTTGTTTCTCCCAAGCTTTGGGCCCTTGTGGGAAAACTGCTCTAAATATTCTCACCAAGCTTCTGTGGTGGACATACTTTTTTTTCCTTCACTTTTTCTTGGTTAAATAGTTAGCAATGAGGTCACTGAGTCGCACGATGAGGGCAGGTTTCTCAGAGCTACTGAGCTTTCCCCAGAGACTATTATCCCACAGCTCTCCAGCACACTGTCTCACGACTTTAGTCATTATAGCAGGTTCAGAGCAGTATCTCGCTGAGGTTTTAAATTTTTGCCCCCCTACTGACTAATATTTTTAGGTGTCTGTTTGTGTTCTTATGGGCCATCATATCTCTTCTTCATTGAAATCTCTGTTCAAATCCCTGACCATTTTAATTGGTGTATTTATACATTATTATCTGTTACATATTGCGCTAGTATATGTCTCTGTGGCTTGTCTTTTCATTTTCTGATTATAATTCTTGAAGAGCAGTGGCTTTAATTTTAGTAAGAGGTGATGTATCAGGAGTTTTTTTTCTGATACGGACTTTGCTTTTTTGTCCTATCAAAGAAATATTTATTTAAACAAAATCACAGCTACTTTCTTTTCTCTATAGATTTATTTTATGTGTATGGGTGTCTTGCCTGAAAGTAACGTCCATGCACCATGTGTGTTTGTGCCTGAGGAGGCCAGAGGAGGCCATCAGATCCTCTGGAACTAGAGTTAGAGGTGGTTGTGATCTACCATGTAAGTGCTGGGAACCAAACCCAGGTCCTCTAGAAGAGATGCTGAGCCATTTCTCCAGCCCCCTTGTTCTCTATTTTAAAAGTAGTTTTCTTAAGCACTGCTTTAAATTGTGTTCTGCACATTTTAACAAATTGTGTTTTCATTTTCACCTATTTAAAATATTTCTAATTATTCTCCTAATTCCTTCTTAGAACCATCAGTTATTTTAGAAGACTGTTACTTGATTTCCAAGTATTTGGAGATTTTTCCAGATATTTTTCTGTTATTGATTTATAGCTTCAGTTATCATGATAGACCATATTTTGAATGATTTCAACTATTTTTAATTTACCAGGATTTGATTTATGGCTCAGAACACAGTCTTAGTGAAGTTACACATTCACTTGGAAAGAATGCGGATTTGGCTGTTGTTGAGTGGAACATCTCATAAATTCATGGTCACCAGATTAAATTGGTTCGTGTTCTTCAAATTACCTGTAGCTACTCCACAGGATATGTTGTGTGCGTGTGCTGTGCTGAGAGGGGAGGGGCTCTCTCGTGCCTTCCTTCAGCTCCATACATCTTAACTGTCTTGGGAATGTTATCTCCTCTTGATTAGCTCACTCCTTTGTATTCTGCCCTTCTTCCCTCCAAAGTCTACTTCCTCTGACATTGAACTATTTTTCTTTTGGCTATTGTTTACATAATTTTATCTTTCATCATCTCCCCACAACCCAAAGTGACCTCAAACTTCCAATCATCCTCCCAGAAGTTTGAGGTCACTTTGGGTTAGAGGAGTCATTTAAACTCTCTCTCTGTCTCTGTCTCTGTCTCTGTCTCTCTCTCTCTGTCTCTGTCCTCTCTGTCTCTCTCTGTCTCTGTCACTCTCTGTCTCTCTCTGTGTCTCTGTCTCTGTCTCTCTGTAGATGAATTTCTAAGCAGTCTTATTAAATAAAGAACATGGAGCCAAATATGGGGGCAAATGCTGAAAGATCAGAGAAACAGAGCAAGCCACAGCTAACCTCACCTCACCAATGCCTCAGCTGATCTCCTTTTCTCAAACTGGAAGCCTCTGTGTCCTCATCCGAATGAATCTCAGCTGAATTGCTGCTAAAAGCCTAAAAACTTAACAGCTTCTAGTTCCTGGTCCTCACGCCTTATATACCTTTCTGCCTCCTGCCATCACTTCCTGGGATTAAAGGCGTGTGTCACCATGCCTGGCTGTTTCCAGTGTGGCTTTGAACTCACAGAGATCCAGAGGGATTTCTGCCTCTGGAATGCTAGGATTAAAGGCATGTGTGCCACCATTTCTGGCCTCTATGTCTATTGGCTGTTCTGTTCTCTGACCCCAGATAAGTTTATTAGGGTGCACAATATATTGGGGGGGCACAATATCACCACATCTCTCTCTCTCCCTCTCTCTCTCTCTCTCTCTCTCTCTCTCTCTCTCTCTCTCTCTCTCTCCTTGCTCTCCCACTACTAGTAAGTGTTGTTATTCTCACTGTCTGCAAGGGTTGTAGAAGTGGAGTGTGGCTATGGATCAGCGTGTTTAGAGCCAGTAGGGTGCTGCTGGGTTCTTCTGGCCCAGCCTCCTCAGAGCTTGTGTCCTTGGTCTCAGAAGGTGGGGGTCCCACAGTGTTTCTGTCCCATCCCTCTCCACTGTGCCTGGGACAGCGTCCTGCCTCACCTACAGGACAATTGTGTCAAAATTTTATCTTGTCTCCAGAGCAGAGTCTTGGTTCCTGCCTCCTCGGCAGCAGCCTTGGGGTCAGGGAACACATTGTTTTGGTGACTGTGCTAGGGAACCAGTGGAGTGTGGTGCAGTCCTGTGCCAGTTGGGTGCGTGTGCTACCACCAAGTGGTGCTCCCTGCTTCCAGCCTTTCTTTGGCACACCCGGGAAAGGCCCTATGAAACAGCTCACAGGGAGGGTACAGTCCTGACCCGCCCCCACATTTCCTGCTCAGCAGAACAGCTGCTCTGCCTTTCTCAGGAAGAGCTCATTACTGGAATTCCGTTTCTTACTTGCCACTGACCTCAGCTCTGACAGCTTTAGTAAATTATGCTTTCATAGGTTATCTGGCTCTTCCTGTTAGAGCGTAACTGATCATTCTCCTGAGGTTTTCTACAGGCTGAGAATTATTTTTCACATATGTAAATAATCAAAGGGGTTTTCACACACCACATGTCCTAATACCCTCTGAAGCAATGTCCCTAGCTGACAGTGTCTTGTGGCTTTCTCGTTTCTTGGCAGCCTGAGTCACAGTTGCTTCCTCTGGTGTGGATGCCTGTCACCGCCTCCATGCACTGCTCCAGTACTGTCCAGGTGTGTCCCTCACCCTTAGCAACCACCCCCTACTCTTGTTTTTCCTATTTCGCCTTCATCCCAGCTACCATGACTGACTCGAGCTTCAAAACATAAGCAATTCTTTTTAAAACTAAAAACGGACTTGCCAGAAGGCCCAGAGACCCCAGTGTCTCACATTTATCCCAGAGAAAAGGACATTTATTTTCCCAGTGGGCCCTGTACACAAATGTTCATAGCAGCTTCATTTGTAATAACCCCCAACAAATAAAACACATCTTCCCAAGTGTAAATAGTTAAACACACTGGTTCATCCACATCCCAGGCTGCTACTTGGCAATGAGGAATGAAGTATAGCCACATCCAGCAACTTGACTTCGGTGAAAAACGCTGAGTGAAACTGCCAGGCTCCGAAGGATACAGTCAGCAGGAATCTGTTTGGACACCAATGGGGAAATGGCAGGTTCATAGACACAGGTGAGTTGCTCTCAGGGGCTGGGAATGGGAGAAACTGTGGAAACCCTAAAGGGGCAGCCAAGGGAGCTGACAACTGTGTGCTGGCAGTTCCTGGCTCCCCATGTGACATGACTACACAGGTCAAATGAGCACTGTCACCTCCAACAAAGGATCTTCTGATTCTCAGACACCTTGTCCCTCAGCTCAGTTCTGTTCTAATACTAACTACCTGGAGTTATCGTCCAGCCTCAAGGTCTTAACCTTAACCAGACAACCTGCTTCAAATGCCAGTCACAAGTACCAGCTCCTGCATTTCTGCCTAGCCAAGCCCAATCTTGCTTCTCCAACGTGGTGATCAGCTAGGGCAGTTCACAGAAAACAAAACTTGTCCTTTACTGTTTACTGGTTTGTGTAAAGGATGTCACTTTGAACAGCCAAACCGCAGACATTAGCAGGGGAAGGCTTCCTTGCCTGCTGTCTTAGTTGTCACAGGAGGGCGGCTACTGCTGTGATAGACACTGTGACCAAAAGCAACTTGGGGAGAAAAGGGTTTATTTCACTTATATTTCCACATCACTATCATCAATGGAAGTCAGGGCAGGAACTCAAACAGGGCAGCAACCTGGAGGCAGGAGCTGGTGCAGAGACCATGGGGGAGCGCTGCTTACTGGCTTGCTCCTCCTGGCTTGCTCTGCCCACTCTCTTATAGCACCCAGGACCATCAGCCCAAGGACTGTCCATCCACGATGGGCTGGGCCCTCCCCCATCAATCACTAATTGAGAAAATGCCCCACAGGCTTGCCTACAGCTTGATCTTATGGAGGGAATATCTCAATTAAGGTTTTCTCATCTTGGATGACTCTAGCTTGTGTCAAGTTGACATCAAACTAGCCAGCACTGCTGCCTGTTCAAGGCACAACCCCTCCCAAGACCACCACGTGTCTACTGACCTGGAAGCTCTCCAGACCTCAATATTTAGAGGGTCTTTTTGTTGTTGTTTGTTTGTGAAAGTCCTATGCTGTTTGTATGGTCACATAAGACCTTTGTCACTGGCAAGTGAACTCACCACCTGTCCCTCTCCCTTCTCTAGAGGTCATAGTGAAAGTGCTAACTCCAATCACTTCTTGAGGGTGAGCATCCTGTGATCCTGTCACTAGAGTCTCTTAAATAGCAACTGTACTGAGTTAAACTCCAGTGTGAAGAGGTTTCTTATGAATAACCAAAGACACTCCTGGTTTTGAAGAGCTCCGTCCCAGGATCTGGGAGCAAAGGCCATGTATAGAGATGCTTCTCGCCTTACAAAAGGATTGTGTGTGCACTCTTAACTGCTGAGCCATCTCTCCAGCTTCCAACTTGAAGACAACTTCTCTGAACTCTGCAGTCTTTCCACCCCTTTCTCAGACAGTCTGTAAACCGCACATCTGTATATTATTGTGTGAAGTGTTGATGTGTGATCTGAGAGTAAGGAACTAAGAGGCCAAGGAAATGGCTCAGTGGGTAAAGATGCTTGCTGCCAAGAATGATGACCTGAGTTTGATCACCAGACTCCATATGGTAGGAGAGAATGGACTCCCACAAGTTGTCTTTCAACCTCTACACACAACAGTGTGGCATATGCACGTGCACACAGAGAGAGTAAATAAAGTAAATGTAATACTAATAACTAAGTTTGGAATTAAAAAAAAGCCCTGCTTGCCTGTGGCTAGCTAGAGAGGGTAACTGGGATTATTTTGTTAATCATAACCAATAAGACCATGTAGTTTATGCCTGGTAGTGGTGGTGCTCGCCTTTAATCCTAGCACTCAGGAGAGAGAACTCTGTGAGTTCGAGGCCAGCCTGGTCTACAGAGTGAATGCCAGACAGGCTCCAAAGCTACAGAGAAACCCCGCCTCTCTCTCTCTCTCTCTCTCTCTCTCTCTCTCTCTCTCTCTCTCTCTCTCTCTCTCTCTCACACACACACACACACACACACACACACACACAATGCAGCTTGTGAATTTATTGGTTATTCAATAAATTCTGACATCGTGGAAAGACAAAGACCTCTATGTTTCTGACATAACATACTTACAACAGGGACACACTTGTCTTCCTCTAGTTGGTCCTCACTTGGAGGCAAGGACACACATGAGAGATGCTGTCAGTCCCTAATGCAGTCCTAGCCATCTGGCTGATCACTACAGAAGCTGTTTGGCTTCTTGGACGGTTGCTTGGGCTCACAGGCTGGCTTCCTAACGTCTGACTGACAGCAAGCTAGCTTCTCGGCTCTTGACTGAGATAAAGGGAGTGGTTTCCTGGGCAAACGGCTCAGGCTGTGGGACGAGAGTTTGCTTTCCATGTTGTTCCATTGTTCAGACTCTCCCAGTGTACAGCAAGTCCTTACAGAGGCCCTGGTGCCCCACCTGACCTGGTCCTGTTCCCCTCTGGCCTCATCTACCACTTTCTGCCTCTTTCCATTCTGGCCACACAGACTCCTTGCTGCTCTGAAATGTGCCAGGCCCTCTTCCAGGACATGGATGCCCTTCTAACACACTCAGCTTTTAGGTCTATTGCTCATGTCTCGTCTTCCCAACTAGAATGAAATTCTACAGGATTTACACCTTAGTTGAGCTGGTTCACTGTTTGAACAGTGCTACCTAGAACATTGCCTTACCCAGCACAAAGTCAGTGCCAGTAAAATGTTCAACTTTTTAAAAACGTATGTCAATTATGCATAATGGGTTTCACAATGACACTTTCATATATATAAATAATACATTAAAAATGCATGTCAATTATGCATACTGAGTTTCACAATGACACTTTCATACCTATAAATAATACATCTCAATCACAGTCACCCTCCATTACCTTCTTGTCCCTCTTCCACTCCCACTAATCTCCCTGGTCTTCTCAACTAACCCCCTTTTTACTTTTGTGTGTGTGTGCACACGCACGTGTGCATGTGTTGTGTGTGTGTGCATGTGGTGTGTGTGTGTGTGGTTACATATGAGTTATTTACAGGAATATGAGTAAAAAGTAGGGCCTCATGAGTCCCTTCCCCTTCCATGACAGGGTGTTGCCAGGCCCAATTTTGCCCAGGTTTTGTGCAGGTAATCACAGCTGCTGTGTGTTCAAGCATGCAACAGTCATGCCATCCCTAGAAGTGATCATTCCACACCTCATTTTACCCTTCTTCTAGCACTTACGCTAGTCCCACCCCCTCTTCCATTTATTCTATGGGCTGTGAGTAGTGGTGAGTCTCTGCGGTCACTCCTGGCCACTGCAGAAAGAACACCAAGTCCACAGCAGCACTGTTCTGTGGGCATAAGCAGAGTTATTGAGAGGGCATCTGACAGGCTGTTTAGCAGAACAGGTCCACTTAGCAGAACAGTAGTAGTTTTCACAGCCATCGGCATTTCCAGTTCCGTTTATGAAGGGATGAATGTGTGTGCACCGGATCTGTTGAATAGCATCAACTGCTTCTTATGGGGTGCTTAAGAGTGTACCAGGCACTGTGCTGTCCTCTCATCTGTAACCCAGTTTTATTCATTTTTATTGTTACCTTTTAAAAATTCATTTATTTTCATTTATGCTTTTGAGACTGTGTGAGAATGTGGGTATCATGTGCATGCAGGAGCCCACAAGGGCCAGCAGAGGGCATCAGAGGCCCTGGAATAGGAGGTAATAGGCAGTTTTATATTGCTGTGTGGGTGCTGGGATCCAAACCCAGGTCCTCCACAAGAGCCGTAAGCACTCTTAACTGCTGAGCCACTTTTATTCCAGCCTTTTATTTAGAAAGGGTTTCACTATATAGCTACGGCTAGCCTAGAACTTGCTATGTACATCAGGTTGGCCCCAAACTCACAGAGATCTACCTGGCTCTGCCTCCTGAGTGCTGGAATTAAAGGCATGCGCCACCATAATCTGCCTCACTTTTATTTTTTATGGCTTTCCTATGGGGAGGTATGATTAGAACCACGCGTTTATCCCTCAGGTAAGGAGGTCCCCTCCATAGGCATGCAAAGAGCCCTTGAGGGCCTCAGGGACCCACATAAAGGGTTAAAGCCAATGATAAAGGCTTGATTGTAAAGTGGAAAAACTAAAGAATAACACAAATTCATCAATATTTAATCAAATGTTTATAAGATGTCATCCATTATTAATGTGTGTCATTAATTTCTTGTCAGCTTCTTTCGTTATTAAATGTAGCAGTCATGTAAGTTGTGTTATATTTGAAAGTGATTTGTGGGGTTAGAAGATGTTTAACTCTGTGAGTGGGCACCTCAGGAATGAAAGGAGTACGTACATGAGGAGGCTGAGAACCGCTCTCAGCTGGGTCATTCCCATGCAGAAACCTACAAAACCCACACTGTGCTATCTTAAAATGTGTTACACTTGGTGTAGAAATCCTCAATTTTAATTCTCATAACACTTGGGGAGACGGTCTTTGATATAAAATAGCCCATCTCACAGATTTCATCCAAAACCATGCCCCATTTCTCCTGGATAACCGGCTCCTTGCTTCCCTTTCTGCCCTAAGCCCTGCCAACCCACCCGGGGCCCAGGTATAACAGAGATGTTTGTTCTGAAGATGGG